>NC_087348.1:18260548-19496887 GCF_030014295.1 Loxodonta africana | reverse complement strand
GTGAAGACTGGGGTTGGAATAGGATTGCCCAAGAAAATGAGAGATGAGAGTGGAATCAGGGTTCCTGTTTTAGCTATGCTGGATTTCAGAGACTTAGCAGACTTCTTAAACTATTTACTAAGTCAAGAATATAAAGATGAGTAAGATGGAGTCCCCATTTTCCAAGAACTCACAAGTCTAGAGAGGAGAAGAATGGATACATAAATAAGAATACCTGAATAACTGTAGGTACTTAAAATATATATATATATACATCATATGAGAGTATGGGAAAGAAAAAGACAAGATTCAATAAGTTAGCAGAGGATAGACATCTGGATAGTCTCCATGGAATTAAAAAAAAAAAAAAAATACTGTTGCCGTCGAGTCAATTCCAACTCATAGAAACCCTATAGAACAGAGTAGAACTACCCCATAGGGTTTCCACGGAGGTACTGATGGATTCAAACTGCCCACCTTTTGGTTAGCAGCTAAGCTCTTAACCACTGCACCACCAGGGCTCCCTCCATGGAGCAGGGAGGTCAGATTCCAACTGTGGATGAACTTCAATAAGCAGCATGGAGCTTGGATATATTATAGGTAGAGGGGACACTTAAGCTGTCTAGAAGTGAGTCATGCTCAAGAAATTTAAGTAGATGAGTGTAATTAAGGTTTAGTATGTGTTAGAGGAGGATGGTAAGTCAAGGCCCTGGAAAAGTAAGTTAGAATCAAGTTATGAAAGACTTTGAAGGCAGGTTGGGGGGTAAGTTTTATCTTGTTGCCTAGATGGGGGAGATACAGAGGACTTTTAAGCAAAAAAGTGACTTGCTTGGAGATATGTGTTAAGTCACTCTAGTGACAGTGTTTGAAAAGTGGTGATGATGGATACCTGAGATGGAGGACAAGGAGGAAGAAACAAAGAAGGCAGCCCAGTTCAGACAGTGCCCTATAGTCTACGTGAGGAGTAAGGAAAGCACGAAGTAAAGCATTAGTAATGAAAATGAAGGGCAGGGTGAGACACTATGGAGAGTAAGTGATAGGATTCGTGATTGATTAGATGTGGGAAAAGAAGTCCAAGATAACTGTGAGACTGAGCATGAGTGTTTGGAAGAATGACGGTGCCACGAACCAAGATAAGGGAGTTAGGATAAAAAACAAGATGAGGGGGAAAAGGGAGAGAGGGGAATGAAGAATTTGATTTTCTTCATGTATAGTTGGAAGTGCCAATGGGACATCAGTTTCCAGGTAGAAATTATCAACCAGTAGGTGTACATTTTGGCCCATGCTTGGGAGATGGGTGTAACCTCAAAATAAAGATTTGGGAGTCCTTGGCGCAAGTAATAATAGCTTGGTGTGCAGCAGGAGTTGTGTTAAATCCTTTACATAGATAACCCCATTTCTTCCCCATAAGAGCCTCATGAGGTGGACACTATCATTAGTTTCATTTTACAGATGAAGACGTTGAAGTTCAGTGACGTTAAACCCCTTGCTCAAAGTCACATACAGATCAAGTGGTGGGGAGCCAAGATTTTTACCCATGTACCTGGGCATTGTCATGCATGGTAAAATGGAGGGGGCGGGATAGGGGTTCATGTGGTGTCCCTCATTGGCTCTGCTGAACTGTTCTTCGAACTTCAGAGCTGAACGGACCTCAGAGACCACTGAGTCTCATTCTTCCAGCTCACAAATAATGGTGACAGTAGCTATGGTGACAGACCATAATCAGCTTACCCAAGGTCACATTGTGAAGCCTGGGTCTCCTGAGTATCCCAGTGCTCTTTCCACTACACTCATGGCCTCTCTCTTGACAAAATGCACACTGAGTCTCATCCCAGTGAAGTTCTGACAGGCATTCTCTTTACACTTGGTATAAAATCTGAACTCCAGGGTCTGCAGTCTGGCCTCTGAATCTCTCCAACCTCATGATGGCACTCTCCTTTTTCACGATGATCCAGCCCCACAAGCCAAGCACACTCCCATCTCAGGGCCTTTGCCTTTGCCTTTCCCTCAGCCTGGGATGCCCTCTCAGGTGTTCTCCTAGATGTTGCCCTCTTGTCATTTGGTCTCAGCTTAAGCGTCACTGCCTCACAAAGGCTTTCTTTGACCAGCCAACCTAAGGTAACCACCACCTACCGCTCCCCGTCATTGCACACAATTCCATTTTCCTCATGGCAGCTGCAGCTATCCCCAAGCACTTTATTGATGTATTTAATTGTTACTCTTCAGTCTACATTGGCCAGAATGGGCAGCAACTTTTATTGTATTCCCAGAACTCGGAATAGAATTCAGCAGTACAGTTGCTAAATGGATGAAATGAGGAGAGAAGGAGGAAAGGAAAGAAGGAGACAGGCAGAGAGGGAACCATCCCTTGGACAAGAGGAGTTAGGAGGCAGGAGGGAGTTGGCCCAGTGCATTTATTACTAAAGGACTCACATCCAGGCAGGCCTCCTCTGAGCCCCACCTCCTTCACTATGACATCTGTCTCCCAAGTACTAACTGAGCTAACCATGGCCTGGGGAAAGAGACTAAGATCATGCCAGATACCACAGACAGGCCTGGCCATCTGGGAACAGAGGCCCCAGGACAACCTGTCCTTCCCTGTGCCTGTCTCCTTCCACCACACTGTCTCCTCTTATCTGCTTCTCCTTCTCCCTTTAATTCCTACTCCTCTTATTCTCCATGGGCCACCCCTCACCCTGCCCCTTATCTGCCTCTTCTCCTCCTTTACCCGACTTCCAGCTCCCTTTTATCTGCCTCATCCCCTTATCTTGCCCTTGCCTCCCAGCCCACCCATATCTGCTTCCTCTGCTCTCCAGCCCCCTTATCAGATGTCCCTGCTCCATCACTGCCCCTTATCTGCTCATCTCCCTCGCCCACACGCACTGTTATTTTCTGACTTCTTGATAGAGGCCCAGAGTAAACAGCAAGAGCTCAGAGAGATGAGCATTCCAGGCTCTGACTGACAGATGGAGGGGATGATTGGCAGGCCCGCAGAGTCTGGGAACAGAACCCCTAGCTTCAGACACAACCCAGGCAGGACACAGGCTTTGGAATCAGGCCAGGCTGGAATCCTGCCTCTGGAGCTGGAGTCACTTTTTCACCACATGCTCGCTGAAAGATGTTGCGGAAGTGGCTTCAACTCCCTGAGCCTCATCTGTAGAACAGGGCTTCAGACTGCCTCCCTCCAAGGATCACTGGCAGCCAAGGATATCGCATGACAAGTGGGCACATGGTGGAGGATCTGTGGTCCTTCAGCACCAGGACCGCTCTGCAGAGTTTCCAGAGCTTCCGCCTGGACCCAGTGGGCCTCCTGGAGATCCCCCTATGCTTTCCCCACAGTGAAGCAGCTCTCCATCATATGGGAGGAACCTCTCGGCATCCCTTCCCCCAGTTGCCTGCCCACAAGTCCAAACTCCGAAGCCACATGAAGCCTGGGAAGGCCTTGTCTCCACCACATCTGCTTGGTTCCCAGGACAAAGGGTGGAGACGAGAACTGAATTTCCTCTAAAGAAATGGGAGGATCAAACTATTTCCATTAGGACCTCAGGAAATGATTTCAGCAGCCCCACTTGGCCAGCTTATTGGTGTTAATCATTTTCTCACACCCAAGAACACCTTGCCCTCACCTCCCAAGCCCTCGTTTTCCCTGACTGTAATTAGGGATGTCACCCAGGGTGCTGTGGAAAGAGGCACCAAGTCCTTTTCACATACCTGCTCTAGGAGGCAGTGGCAGGCCCTGGCTCAGCACAGAACCAGCTGCTGCCAACTCACCCAGCAGGGACAACAGGCTCCCACAAGGTGTGGGTGTCCTTGCACTCCATAATGGCCCAGCTGATCACATTCCTGGGCCAATCTCAAGCTGTTAGAGAGAAAGGGTCCTTAGGGACCACCTACTGCAGCCAGCCACCTCATTTTTTGGGGTGGAGAAACTGAGGTCCAGAGAGGGAACACGCCTTGCCCAAAATCACACAGCACTAACTTGCTGTTATGAGAACCCAGATTTTCTTCCTCACCAGCCTTTTTTTTTTTTTTTCCCTACATAGTTCTCCTGCAGTGGTTCTCAACTAGGGATGGTTTTTCCCCGCAGGGAACACTTGGCAATGTCTGGAGACATTTTTTATTTTCTTTAACTTGGGGTGGAACAGAGGGCAGGGATGCTGCTAAACATCCTGCAAGATAGCTCTCACCCCCATCCCCCACAGCAAAGAATTATCTGGCTAGCTTAGCTAGTGCTGCTATAGCAGAAATACCACAAGTAAGTGGCTTTAACGAGCAGAAATTTCTTTTCTCACAGTTTAGGAGGCTACAAGTCTGAATTCAGAGCACCAGCTCTAGAGGAAGGCTTTTCCTCTCTGTTGGTTCTGAGGAAGGTCCTTGTCTCTTTTCAGCTTGTTTCTTGGTTCCTTGGAGATCACAAGTGGCTTTGCATCTATCTTCCCCTAACTCTGCTTGCTTGTTCCCTTGCTTAATCTACTCTTTTATATCCCAAAAGAGACTGATTTAAAACACACCTTACTAGTCCAGGTATTAAAAGCCTGTAAACGGCCATCTAGAATACTCCACAGGTCTCAGCCCTTCGGGAGCAAGGAAGAATGAAGAAAGCTAAAGACACAAGGGAAAGATTAGTCCAAAGGACTAATGGACCACATCTACCATGGCCTCCACCAGACTGAGTCCAGTAAAACTAGATGGTGCCTGGCTACCACCACTGACTGCTCTGTCAGGGATCACAACAGAGGGTCCCTGACAGAGCTGGAGAAAAATGTAGAACAAAATTCTAACTCAGAAAGACCAGACTTGCTGGCCTGACAGAGACTGAAGAAACGCTGAGAATACGGCCCCCGGACACCCTTTCAGCTCAGTAATAAGGTCACTCCGGAGGTTCACCCTTCAGCCAAAGGTTGAACAGGCCCGTGGAACAAAACAAGACTAAAGGGGTGCACCAGCCATGGGGCAGGGACTAGAAGGCAGGAGGGAACAGGAAAGCTGGTAATAGAGAGCCCAAGGTTGAGAAGGGAGAGTGTTGATATGTCGTGGGGTTGTTAACCAACGTCATAGACCAATATGTATACTAACTGTTTGATCAGAAACTAGTTTGTTCTGTAAACCTTCATCTAAAGTACAATTAAAAAAAAACACCCCTACACTAATACTGTCTCATTAATATAGCAAAGAAAACCCATTCCTGAGTAGGTTTAGGAGTTAGGTATATAGGGGTTAGGATTTACAACACATATTTTGGGGAGACACAATTCAATCCATAACACTGGACCAAAAGTACACAGTGCCGAGAATGAGAAACCCAGATTTAGAAGCATTGCCGCAGGTGCCTGTGGGAAGGGTGTAATATGCTACCAGCCACATCAACTGCCTTTTTTACAGCTGTCCATCAGGCCCTCTTTGGCAATCACTGGAAATGACTTACAAAACCGGGACAGCATATTGGCCAACACTGGTTCCTACCGGGCCTACATGACACAATGACTCCTGAAGAATTAGTGGTGCCTTTGCTCAAGCTGTCCCTTCCGCCTGGGAGACTCTTCCCCCGGCCCTACCTTCATCTGCTAAATCCCACTCATCCTTCCAGGCAAGGCGAGTGCCATCACCTCCAGGAAGGCATCCCTGGTTTGTCCTGCTGAGAATCGTCTCTCCATCTCTGAACTCCAGCAGCCCTTTAGCAACAGTTCCTCTGACACTTACCAGAGCCTCCCTTGTTAAAAAATAACAATAAAATAAAAAACAAGCCAGTTGATGTCAAGTTAATTCTGACTCACGGCAACCCCAAGTGTTGCAAAGTAGAACTGCACTCCGTACAGTTTTCAAGGCTGTGGACTTTCGGAAGCATATCACCAGACCTTTTTTGAAGGCACCTCTGGGTGGGTTTGAACTAGCAACCTTCCAGTTAGTAGTCAATCACTTAACTGTTTGCACCACCCAGGGATTTCGATATTAGAGTTAGGAGGAAGTATAATTCAATGGTCAAGTTTGTGGCCTCTTAAGTCCAAAGCCCTGAGTTCAAATCCCAGCTGCCCTACTCCCTGGTTGTGTGGCTTTGGGCAAGTTACTTAAATACTCTAAACCTCAGGTTCCTTACCTGTAAAACAAAGGTGAAATTGTGCCTGGCTACCTTTACTGAACATTTTGATCAAAAATTCTGGGGAAGAATCCTGATCAAAAGGAGGAAAATGCAGAACAGAATTTCAAATTCTTACAGACTCTAGACTTCCTGGAGCCAAAGGGGATAGATAAACCCCTGAAACTATTGCTCCGAGTTAATCTTTACAACTTAAACCAAAAATGTCCCCTGAATCGTCTTCAAAACCCAACAATAGTTTAGCTTAACTAGTAAAAAATGTCTGCCTTGAACATTATGCTCTTTTAAGAACTAGCTATATGGGATCGAAGTGATAACAGCAACCCGAAAGATTAGACAGGAACCTAAGGGGGCATTGAGTTTATGTAAATGAAGGAGGAACAACTCAAAAAGGGAGGGTGAAAATGGTTGCACAACTGGAAGCAGGTAATCAATGTCACTGAGTTGTACATGTAGAAACTGTTGAATTGGTGTATGTTTTGCTGTGTGTATTCTCAACCACAACAACAAAATAATTTTTTTTTTTAATAAAATGGTGCTGAGGATGGTAATAGTACCTCCTTCGTGGGTTATTGTGCAAGTAGCATTAGTTAATTCATGCAGTGTTTAACACAATCTCTGGCACGTGCTTAGTGGGTCACACAGCTACCAAAAGGCAGAGCATGGACTCAAAGGCAGTTCTGTGAGACCCAACAGAGCTCATGCTTACCCACCAGGCCACCGCCTGTCATCTCTGTGCTGGTGTATTCAGGCACTTAGCCTTTCCCAGATGGCCCCAACCCCAGGCCTTGCCTTGGGACCACACTGTAACTTTATGGGCTTTGAGAAAACAATAACAGCTGGTAATCATGGACTTATTTCTCTGAGGTAGGTACCTCTGTTAACTCAAGTGCTCCTCCTCGCAACCACGTAAGGTAGATGCTGTCATTGTTGCCAAGTGAGAGCACTGAGACCCATAAAGGTGGAGTTACTTGCCCAAGATCATATCAATGGCAAGGCAGAGCTGGGACTTGATCCTGTCAGTCTGGTTCCAGAGCCCACAGCACAGCCACCACACAGGTCTCCCTGCCATTCCACACCTTCCACGCAAGCACCCACAGGACCGGATGCCTTTAGAATTCCTCAAAATAATGCCAACCCATTGCATTTCCCGAAATCTGGTGGCGTAGTGGTGAAGACCTGTCTGCTAACCAAAAGGTCGGCAGTTCAAATCCACCAGGCGCTCCTTGGAAACTCTGTGGGGCAGTTCTACTCTGTCCTATAGGGTTGCTGTGAGTTGGAATCAACTTGAGGGCAATGGGTTTGGGTTTTCAGTTATTGCACTTCCAGTCTGCTGAAAGGGTGGTAGAGAGCATTGCCCTATCTGTCCTTTCACACCCTGGTCAGGAAGGTGGGGGAAGCAAGAAGGTGGGGTGGAAGTGAAGAAAGGGAGGCTGTTTGGAGGAGAGGGAAGAGGGGCTTCTGGAGTGGGTGGGGAAGGAACTAGAACAATTGAGGAGCGGGGCAAGAGGGGAAGAAGGTGGTTAAGACTACCTGGAATGAAGGGAAGGGAAGATAAGAGAAAGGAGGCAGGGAGGAGGGGCAGGAGCTCAGACACTGGGGATGAGGAGGGGAAGTGAGAGCAATGCTGTTGAGCTATTTTTATGAACTCGAGTGCTGCTGATTTGCATATTTGGCCTCACTTTGCTTATTGAGGTCAGAAGGTCCCAACTCTTCGTGTGAGAAGGAATAGGAATTCATTAGAGAGGCCTTCTGAAAAGCTCTTCAAACAAGCTGTGCTTCCCATATGGAGGGAAAGGAAGAGGAGGAGAGGTCCCATCCATCACTCAGCAAAGGCGTGCTGCGTGATCAAGGAGGGAGCTCTCAGAGTTAGTGCCAGTGGAGCCCGGTGCTGCGGGAGACTAGCCTCTTGGGGTCTCCGTTTCCTCATTCAGTAAGAAGCAGGGATGGGCTAGGGGATCTGCAAGGAGATCTGTCCAGTTAGGCAACTTAATCCATTCATGCATATAAACAGCTCATACCTCAAAGAGGGAGGAGTCAAAGGAGATTGGAAGACAGTGATAGGTCAGGAACCTCAGCTGTCTTACCCTTTTGTCCTGAATTCTTAGTTGGAAAGAAAAAGAAAAGAACCAGAACCCTTCCCATGCTAGCTGATGTGCTTGCCATTTGCGTCATCCTCAAGCTTCCCTAAGAAGTAGGTATCCATTTGCTGTTGTTGTTAGTTTCTATCTAGTTGGCTCCAACTCATAGCAACCTTACGCATAGCTGACCAGAACATTTCCCTGTCCTGCACCATCGTCACTGTTGTTGGTACTCTCCAGTCCATCGTCGTGGCCACTGTGTATTTTGAGTGCCTTCAAACCTAAAGGTCTCATCTTCCAGTACTGTAGCAGACAATATTCCGTTGTGACCCATTGGGTTCTCATTGGCTAATTTTCAGAAGCAGATCACCAGGCCTTTCTTCCTAATCTGTCTTAGTCCAGAAGCTCCACTGAAACCTGTCCGCTATGGGTGACTCTGCCAGTATGTGCAGTATTGATGGCATAGCTTTCCAGCATCATAGTAACACTCATACCACCACAGTACAACAAACTAACAGACAGGTGGTGGAGGTACTCATAGTATCCCCATTATAAATGAGGAAACTGAGGCTCAACCTGGTTAGGTTACTTGCCTGTGATTTAAACCTAGAGCTCTCTGACTCCACAGTCCACACTCCCAACTATCACATGATTCAGATCCACCAAACATGCAACGACAGGCAACAGAGGAGAGCGTAGGGGTGAGAACAGGAATGAGAGAAATCTCTTGTGGGCCACATTGTTTCTCTCTCACTGCACATCTCTGTTTTCCTGGAGCAGAATGGTTTTGGGAGTTATTCAGGGCTCCCCTGTGCCCCATCACTTTTGAATGACACAGAGCTTTGCTTTGTGATGGCAGGAGCTCTGACCTCAACACTATGCTTCCTTTTGGTTCAAGTTCCAACACAAGCTAAGGATTTCATGTAGGTGTTGCTCAGTTCCAATTGCCCAGACACAGGAAGCTATAACCCAGTCCAGCCTATGGACTGGTTCCCTGTGGGTGGTCCCTCATGTGTCCTCTCCTTGTCCACCATAGTGTGGCCTGGAGACACAGGGAATGTAGACAGGAGCATCAGGGGGTGCAGGCATACCAGACAGGACAGAGGAGATTGAGGTGGGAAACAATGGTTGTCTTCTCCAGGCAGTTCACTCTTAAAGACTCTACTCAGGGCAGCCTTTTGCTAAACTGGGGATTACAGTGCCTGAGCACAAGGTCAGCTGAAGGGAAGAATAAGCAGTGGAGAAGAGGAAGTCCAACAGAAAATGAAGGTGACTGCCCACATGGGAAGACAGAAAAAGCACTTTAGAGACTGCAGGAAAATATCCCCTCTGCGTGCCTGCCTAGGTCTCAAATTCCACCATTAGAAATTCCTGTGGGACCTTGGGTAAGTCATTTAACTTCCGCCTGTGTGAAAAGCATAAAAGGCAGCCCTAGACATTTTGGCCTGATGAGAGGGTAGAAAATGTTCTTAGGTGATTGTGGGCATACATGTGAGTGTTTTAAAGGCATTCGTGGTTCAGTGGTAGATTCCTTGCCTTCCATGCAGGATGTCTGGGTTTGATTCCCAGTCAATACACCCCATGTAGAGCCACCACCCATCTGTCAGTGGACGCTTGTGTGTTACTATGATGCTGAACAGGTTTCAGCGGAGCTTCCGGACTAAAATGGACTAGGAAGAAAGGCCTGGAGATCTACGTCTGAGAATCAGCCCATGAAAACCCTATGGATCACAACGGTACAATCCCATTGTACGTCGGATAACCATGAGTCAGTACCAACCTGAGAGCAGCTAACAACAACTACAGTCTAAATGAATCAAAACAGAAAGGGGCCACAAGGAATAGGCTAGACTTCAGGAAGCCCAGCTTAGACTTGCCCACGAGTTATCTAGTTCAGCCTTCACTTACAGACTCTTCAGCCACCTCCTGGCCCCTTGTCTAGACTGATTATTCAAAGTCCCACGGAAGGAGCATCTCTTTGGCTTGGGTTAGGCCTATGTCCACCATAGGCTTTTCCTAAGAGTGGAAAAAGAAGCAAGTAGTCCTTCTTGACTTTCCTGGGGGCAGAAGGTGGACACAGGGGGGTCGTTTTCCTGTCGAAACCCATGCACATAATGATAGAGAGTTAATGTCCTACAAAGATTTGGAGAGTGAGCTTGAAAAAAAAGGATGAATGCCAAGCAGCCATGAAATGGACACCGCTTGCTAGATCTACCTTACTCTCTCATAAATAAAATGGAAATCGAATAAAACAAGAGCAGAAGAATGAAACACCGGAGAGAAGCTCTAGAGCCAAGGGAATTTTCTTTCCTACAGAGATGTTATTACCAGTGTAACAATTGGATTTTCTAGCACTGCCCATGATTCAACAAATGAGCCAACACTGTTAGGAGCACAGGCTCCAGGAGAGTATCATCAGGGTATGATCTCATCTTCATCTCCTGGAGGAGAGCCTTGACAAGGGGGAGTGGTGGTAAACCCCCTGGTGTCAGAGCTAAGGCCAGGAAAGGACTACCTAGAGGACAGGATTGGGTGCAGTGGCCTGTTTTTGTTGTCTTCCCAGGCTTTACACTTTCTGGTAAGATTCCATGTTGCCCCCGTCTTCCACCTGGATCTAGTAGGATGTCTCAAGAAATGTGGTTTTTGCTCTTGCAGACAGAAGGGAACGTATTTCCTGTCATTACCATCTGGCCACTTGCTATTCTTCTCCGTAATGCCTCCTAAAAATATCCTTTTCCAGTATCCCCCAGGAATTTAACAGAATAAAGAGAAAAATCAAAATTAATCTTTCCAGATTTGCTTTCCACCAAGGGGATTCTTTGGTGATGTGAGATAGACTGGGAAAGCAGAGTGGGACAGACTTGGATTAGAATAATCACGGTAAGGATTTTTAGTAAT
The DNA here is from genome assembly GCF_030014295.1 of Loxodonta africana. Lineage (NCBI taxonomy): Eukaryota > Metazoa > Chordata > Mammalia > Proboscidea > Elephantidae > Loxodonta > Loxodonta africana. Next base: position 19,485,835 of record NC_087348.1, on the reverse strand, counting down.
ATAGCTAAGATGCATTGCCTTATGGGAGTCCTTGGGTGGTGCAAATGGTTAATGTGCTTGGCTGCTAACTAAAAGGCTGGAAGTTCGAGTCTGCCCAGAGGCACCTCAGAAGAAAGGTTTGGCTATCTACTTCCAAAAACTCAGCCATTGAAAACATTACGAACCGCAGTTCTACTCTGATATGTATGGTGTCTCCATGAGTCAGAATCAACTCAAAAGGAACTTCTTTTTTTTTTACTAGGTATTACCATATGCTGGCCTTGGAAACTCTATCTGGCCGTTCTAGTCTGTCCTATAGGGTCGCTAACTCAACGGCAGTGGGTTTTCAGTGGGTTTTGGACACTGTTCTATTCACTTCACGTGGATTATGTCATTTCAGCTTCTCAACAATCCTCTGAGTTAGGTAATATTATCCCTTTTCACAGATCAGGAAACCGAGACAAGTCATCTGACCAACATCATTCAGCAAGAAAGAGCAGAATCAGGACTTTGACCATGGAGGTCTGACTGTAGAATCAAGCTTGCAACCTCCCTGCAAAACTGCCTCTGAATAATGTTAGTGCCTTCCCCAGCTCTCAAATCCTTGGCTCAGACAGACTCAAGCTTAAGGCAACAAGACAGGTGGGAAGGGAAGAAAGGCACAAATTGAGAGGATGAGGGGATGGGAAACCGACAGCCCGATATCTTGACAGCAGACCATATGAAGCACGTGAACAGAGGAGGTAGTTTGGGCAGCCACCTGTATTCGGGAAGAGCCACTGAGGCAGCAGACACTTTTTCAAACTACCTGGGTCCCAGCATCATAGCTCTGGGCACAGACAAGGGCCAGGCAGAGTGGCAAATCATGATGGTCTCTCAGTGAAAATCAGTCTATCAATCAATCAATATATAAATAAATAAATAGCTGTTGGACCAAAACACCATAGCGGATACTTAGCCACAGAGACAGAGCCATGTATAAGGAGGTGGGCATGTGGATGGCTGGGCTAGAGCAGAATCACAGGAATCAGACCCCTGCAGAGGTTGGGCTGAGGGTGCTCATATACCTCTGCACTATTCAGGATTGCATTTGAATTATGGTGTTGGTGAAGAATATCGAGTATCCCATGAACTGCCAGAAGAACGAACAAACTTATCTTGGAAGAAGTACAGCCAGAATGCTCCTTAGAAGCTAGGATGGTGAGATTTTGTCTCACGTACTTCGGACATGTTATTAGAAGGGACCAATGCCTGGAGAAGGACATCATGCCTGGTAAAGTAGAAGGTCATCGATAAAGAGGAAGACTGTCATTGAGATGAATTGACACAGTGGCTGCCTCACTGGGCTCAAGCATAGCAGTGATTGTGAGGATGGTACAGGACCAGGCAGCATTTCATTGTACATTGAGTCGCTGTGAATCGGGAGCAACTCAAGCACACCTAACGACAACTGGTCAGGATAGCCTCTGGTTCTTGGGCTGGGCTGAACCTCCTGAAAGGAGCCAAGGGAGGAGGACCACACTAATGTCAGATCCCACTCTCCTGCCCATCCCATTTCTGTGCTCACTGTGGGGCTTCCAGATACCTCACCACTCTTCTAGATCATGGTTATCATCATCATTAGCATTTACTGAGTATTTACTTCACTCCAGGCTTAGTTCAACATGCCTCATATCTGTTTTTTCATCTAACCATCATAATAGGGGAGCCCTGGTGGCACAGTGTTTACGTGTTCAGCTGCTAACCAAAGATCAGCAGTTCAAATCCACCAGCCACTCCTTGGAAACCCTTTGGGACAGTTCTACTCTGTCCTATAGGGTCGCTATGAGCCAGAATTGACTCGACGGCAATGGGTTTGGTTGTTTGCTTTTTGTTATCACAATAGGCATAAGTTTGTTTTTTGTTATCACAATAGGCATACACTGTAATATGTCATTCAAAGGTCTTTTGTTGCAAACAACAAACCTCTCATCTTGTTCCTCCATCTATCTCTTTCTTTACAACAGCATCCTTGGAAGCCACATGTTTCATGCAGAGAAGGTAAAAACTAGCCCAACCTCCTTTGGATTTAAGAAAGTGAGAGATAAACTTTATTGTGGTGAGCCACCGAGGTTTCAGGGTTAATTTGTTACTGTAGCTTTGCCTGACTAATACACTAGCTCATAGGTTTGTTACAAGAATTAAGTTTATCCACTAAAGGACTGACAGTGCTGCTGATACATAGTAAGTACTCAGTGAATGTCAGCTGTTACTAATATGACTGAGTACTGATACTGACCCCCGGAGGGCTCGGGGCCTTAGCAATGTCGGCATTTATTCCTCCAGCATGAACATCCACTCAGCTCCTATTTATAACAGGATGGAGCAAAGGCTCGAAGTGTTTCATATTTGCAAAGGGCTTTACTGGCTTCTTAAGAATTATACAGTAACCTCACGATCTCAGAGTCGGAATCTTAAAGGTCATGTTGAAGCCATCTGGGGCTTACCTCCCCTCTCCAACACTCCTAATGAGGTTGGCGCGGGCCCACCCAAGTGCTCTTGCTGCTGGAAAAGTCTTCCTTGTGGTTGCTGGAATCTATCTCCGGTAGCTCCCACCCTGGCCGGTACACCTACCTGGACCATCATTCAGTCCACCCAGTGTCCTCCACAAACACATGGGCCCATTCATCTAATTTATTCTCAAGGAGTTATTCAGCTCCTACCATGTCCTACCACCACTTACTGTGACCTCAGGCAAGTCACCCTCTGTGAGCTTCCATTGCCTCATCCATAAAATTGGAGCAATAATAGCACCTAATTCACAGAGTTGATATGCAGATTAAATAAGATAATGTGCACAGGGTGCACATATCACCGAACCTGGCGCAGAGTGAGCATGCAATGGGCTTTGGCATTCCTTGTTACTGTTGTTGTGGTTACAGTATATTAGGAAAATGGGAAATTGTGTTTTGCAAAAGAGAAAGCATGAGGGGGGCTAGAGAAACAGCGAACAGATTTGAATTGGGTTTAATTATTCCATATGAAGAGCCTTTTTTTTTCCCAGTGTAAGAAAATACTGTTGGTTATGAGGACCCATTAACCCATTGCCATCGAGTGGATTCCAACTCATAGTGACCCTATAGGACAGAGTAGAACTGCCCCATAGGGTTTCCAAGACTGTAAATCTTTACTGAAGCAAAATGCCACATCTTTCTCCCGTGGGCGGCTGGTAGTTTCGAACCACTGATCTTTTGGTTAGCAGCTGAGAGCTTAACCACTGCACCACCAGGGCTCCTTGGTTATCAGAGGACCCTCAGAAAGGCCTGGAAAACCAAACTGAGAAAGCCACAGCAGAAATGTTACTGAGTCCAGGGCACAAGAGAGACCCCTATGTGTTCCAAGGCCCTCTTAGAACTCACTCCTGAGGTCCCTGACCATTGAGATGCAAAGGTTTGGTCCAGCACTGCTGGGTCGCCCCTCCTTACCTCCCTGGCCTGCCCACAGGGCCATGGAAACCAGCTGAGCTACCCTAACTCGTGCCTTAGGCATCCCTGGCCCCAGGGCCCTAATAAACCTGCTTTTGTCTCCTGGCAGCAGAACAGGGGAGTGAGGGAGACCACCGCATGGGAAGGCAGGATGAGGAGCAGCCCAGGATGTGATGTAAAGGGACAACCAGGAGCAGGAAGTCGCAGTTCCTGGATCTGTTGTTATATGGCACAGAGCAGTCCCAGCAGCTTAAAGGAACCAGGCAGGACGAGCGCACTGGATAGAAAATAGACATGGCAGAAGTGACTTGTCACTTTAAGTCTCCCTAGGGAGGCAGGTCAACCAAAGAGATAGGAACCAGGCCTCCTGCGTGCTGTTTTCGAACTTGGACTGTTGCTTCCCCTCCTGCTAACAGAGGAGATAGCCTGGGGGAAATAAAGATGGCCAGTAAAGGGTGGAGGGGGTGGCAGAATGAGTGCTGAAACCAGCCCCCACCGCCTCCCTATCAGGGTCAGCCTCACCATGATCAGCCAGTGGAGCTCACTCGGGCAAAGGCAACTGCCCATTCCGACCAACACACTTCCAGAGACTCTTTCTTGTTGTTGTTGTATTGTTTTAAACTGTCTCCTTGCGTTTTCTCTCTGAGCAGAGCCTAGAAAGGTGGCTTTCTTTCCTCCCTAGGCACACTGCTTGCCTGCTGGTTCATTGATCACCTTCCATGTTTCCTGGCTGCAGCCAGATGAGACCGAGGAGGGCAGGGAGCCCTGAGGTGCTGACAGCGATTCCTCCTGAGTCACAGAAGACACCCGAACCCCCTCTTCTTTGCCAATAACACCAAGAGCTCAGGCTCTCCCTGGGAGACGGTGAAGGATCGTGCTAAGGCCTGTTTAAAATAGGGCTGTATGCTGTTTGAGATTCTCCTTTAACTATCAGGAGGGGAAAACTCTTTTTCCTCTTTAAGGAGCTAAATTGTTAAGTGGGTGCTCCATGCCCCACCAGGAAACAAGGACCATGAATGGTTTGGGAGGTGTCATGGATTGAGTTGTGTCCCCCAAAAATATGTGCATCAATTTGGCTAGGCCACGATTCCCAGTATTGTGTGATTGTCTACCACTTCATCATCTGATATGATTTTCCTATGTTTGTAAATCTTATCTCTATGATGTTAACGAGATGGGACTAGTGGCAGTTACGCTAATGAGGCAGGACTCAATCTACAAGATTAGATTGTGTTTTAAGCCAATCTCTTTTGAGATATAAAAGAGGGAAGAGAGCAGAGAGACATGGGGACCTCATACTACCAAGAATGCGGCGCTGGGAGCAAAGTGCGTCCTTTCTACCCAGGGTCCCTGCACTGAGAAGCTCCTCCACCAGGGGAAGAAGATTGATGACAAAGACCTTCCTCCAGAGCCAGCAGGGAAGAAGAAAGCCTTCCGCTGGAGCTGGCACCCTGAAGCTGGTCTTCTAGCCTACTGGACTGTGAGAGAATAAATTTCTCTTTGGTAAAGCCATCCACTTGAGGTATTTATGTTATAGCAGCACTGGATAACCAAGACAGGAGGAAAGTAGAAGAGAGGGCATGATGGAGGAAACCTACCCACTGGACCACACTGACTGTGAAACTGGCGCTTCTTCCCAGTCGGTCCCTCTCAGCAACATTCATGCACAGGGCCAGGACCCAGTTAGCCAATTACAGGGACCAGAAAAAAACCAGTTGTCACTGACTTGACACTGACTCATGGCGACCCCATGTATGTCAGAGTAGAACTACGTCCCATAGGTTTTTCAGTGGCTGATTTTTCAGAATTAGATTGCCAGGCCTTTCTTCCAAAGTGCCTGTGGATGGTCTTGAACATCCAGCCACTAAGTTAGCAGCCAAGCGCATTAACCATTTGACAACCCAGGGACAGGCATCGACAATCTCCATCAAGTAATCAGATGGCTCCACCAAGGTAGGGTCCTGGGAAACACAAACCTGAGTTTGACTCCTGTCTTAGTTCTCCAGTGCTGCTATAACAGAAACACCACAACTGGATGACTTTAACAAACAGAAATTTATTTATTTAACAAAGAGACTAGAAGTCGGAATTCAGGGTGCTGGCTCTAGGAGAAGGCTTTCTTTCTGTCGGCTCTGAAGGAAGGTCCTTGTCTCTTTTCAGCTTCTGCTCCTGGGCAGTCTTCATAAGGCTTGGCATCTATCTTCCTCCATCTCTGCCTAAATGCCGCTTGCTTAATCTTCTCTTTTATATCTCAAAAGAGATTGACCTCAGACACACTCCACACTAATACTGCCTCACTAACATAACAAACCCATTCCCAGATGGGATTATAACCACAAGTATAAAACCAAAACAACAAACCCAGTTCTGACTCGTAGTGACCCTATAGGACAGAGCAGAGCTACCCCAAAGGGTTTCCAAGGCTGTAATCTTTATGGAAGCAGACTGCCACATCCTTCTCCTGAGGAGCCGAGGGTGGGTTTGAATCACTGGCCTTTCGGTTAGCAGCTGAGCACATAACCAGTGTGCCACCAGGAGGTTAGGATTTAAGACACAATCTTTTGGGGAACCCAGTTCAATCCATAACAATTCTCAACTCCATTATGTGTATTCTGTGTGACCTTGAGCAAGTCATATCACTTCTCTGAGCCTCAGTTTTCTCATCTGCAAAAGGGAACCATTAATAATGACCTGATAGGGTTTCAGGGAAGTGTAAGTAAAATGAGCATGTACAAAAAACTTAATACAGTGCTGAGCCCACTGTAAGCACTCAAAAATCCAAAAAAAAAAAAAACCAAACCCACTGCAGTCGAGCCAATTCCGACTCACAGCAACTATAAAGGACAGAGTAGAACTGCCCCGTAGAGTTTCCAAGGAGCACCTGGCAGATTCAAACTGCCAACCTCTTGGTTAAGAGCCATAGCACTTAACCACTATGCCACCAGGGTTTCTACACTTAAAAATATTAACTGTTAAAATCTTTAGCTATCATCAGCATGTGGCTGAAGAAGGCCTGTCTCTTCAAAAGGAAACAAGGGACCCAGGTGTGTATCATTCTCTGCAGTATGATGACTCAGCTCTGGTCCACTCTTAGAATTCTAGAGACAGATTCCTAGGGCTGCTGGAGCCCTGGTGGCCCAGTGGCCTAAGAGCTGCGGCAACCTACAGCTGCTAACCAAAAGGTCAGCAGTTTGAATCCGCCAGCTGCTCCTTGGAAACCCAAGAGGGGCAATTCTACTCCATCCTAGAGGATCCACTGGATGGCAATGGGTTTGGTTTTTTGTGATTTGTTTTATTTTGTTTTGTTTTTGCTGTAACAAAGGACCACAAATCTGGGGCTAATAAGAACAGAAAATTATTGTACTGCAATTCTGGAGGCTGAGAGTCCAAAATGAGGATGTCAGCCGTGTTGGTTCCTTCTGAGGCTTTGAGGGAGAAGCTGCTCCATGCCTCTCTCCTAGATTCTGGCAGGGCTTCAAACCTGTTCATTCTGGGTTCAACCCCCTCCTGAGAATTTGCATTTCCACCACAGATACACTGAATCAGAACTGACATTTTTAACAGGATCCCCAGGTGGTTCTTGTCTGTACTTAAGAATCACCTGGGGAGCTACAAGAATCACCTGGGGATCTTCTTAAAATGTAGATTCTGATTTAGTATATCTGGGGTGGAAATGTAAATTCTTGGTAGGGTGTCAAACCGAAATGAACCGGTTCCAAACCCTGATTAGGACCCACCCTGCTGCAGCGTGCTCATGTTAACTGATAGCATCTTCAAAGGCCCTATTTCCAAAAAAGGTCACATTCACAAGTACCAGGGGTTAGGACTTCAACATATCTTTTGGGGGGACACAATTCAATCCATAACACACCCCTTGGGAGAATAACAAAGACTCAGCTTTGTCTCTCTCCATGTTATTAGTACCTTAGATTTAAGACTTTTGCCTCAAATCATTCTCTTGGTTCCCTTTATCACAACGGTATCAAAGGCTGGTGAAGATCCCCAAATAGGGTTTCCAGAGCAGCTGGAAGACAGAGGTCTGGCTGATTCCCTTGCTTCCTAAGGGAGCAGGGGATGTGGGGAGTGAAGCATACTGGGGTGTGTGGTGCACGCACTCCTTCAAGTATTCTTAAAGACCCAGAGGAGAGAGCACACAGCATCTCAGCTGACATTTGCAAACAGAGCTATATTGAGAGGTGTCACCTTCGCTAGCAAGGTCAGAGGACTCGTGCCTGCTAACCTGGAGAGGTGGGAATTGCAGGCAGCAAAGAAAATTGCTCTGCCACTTGGATACCTGCCAACTGCTCCAATCAGGGTAAAAGTAATTGGAAAAGTAAGTCGGGTGTGAATCAGATGCTCTGGCACCAAGTGAAGTTATAGAATACAGTTGTCTCTCCCCTCTTCTTCCCGAGCCCCCTCCTACTCCAGATTCTAGGACATGGTTTCTGCCCAGTGCTCTTCTGGTTTCCAGCCGTCCTTGTCCCTTTCCCTGGTTTTTCCATGCCCTAGGATCCAGTTCTTGGCACCTGTCTAATATTATCTTCTATACAAAGTTCATCCTTTCTCAAGGTTCATCTCTCTCCCACCCCACCCTCACAGCAACTAACACCTCCAACCCAGGCCCCCTACCTGCCCCATGTTTCCAATGGCTCTCAGTTCACCTCCCCTCAGATACTCTTGGATAAGCCACTTGCTCATTTACTGGTTTATTCCATCAACAAATATTTAGTATTTACTACAGGTCAGATATTTAACAAGGTGCTAGAAATAGAGAAGTGAAACTTACATGTTATTGGACATTCTGTTGGAAAGAATTTTTTTAATTTCAAAAATTAGAAATTGTAAAAAATGCGATGAAGAATATAATATGGCCTATGATGGAGGAAAGGAGTCCCTGGGTGGCACAGTTAAGCGCTCAACTGCTAATCAGAAGGTTGGCACTTCAAATCTACCCAGTGACGCCACAGAAGAAATGCCTACTTCCATAAAGATCGCAGCCAAGAAAACCCGATGGAACTCAGTTCTACTCTGTAAAACAGGTTCGCCATGAGTTGAAATGGACTCAACGCTAAAAAGGTTTTGGTTTTTGTTGGTTTTTTTGTTTTGTTTTGTTTTGTTTTGTTTTGTTTTGTTTTGTTGGTTTTAAGATGGAGGAAATTGAGGGTGAAGGAGTAAAAAGCTTGTTTTGTTTTTTTTTAAATAAGACCACTCTGAATCAATGGCATTGAGGTTAAGACCTGATGGGTGAGCAAGAGCTAGGGGTGCAAAGAGTAGGGAGAGGATGGTTCCAGAAAGATGGAGTAGCATGAGGAAAGCTTTCAACGATTTCCTTACAAAGTAATTTGACTTGTGTGGGGTCCAAGAAATAGAGGGTCTCTGATTTGTTAGTTATCAAGAAGAGGTTAAAATCAGAGAGATAGGGGTGCATTGAGAAAAGGTATCCTTCAGCCAGACATTCAAATAATTACCAAAATTGTCCCAGCCCTGACATTTATCATCAATCCATTCCTTAGAGGTAGGTAAGTAGGAAAATAACGGGAAGAAAGTTATTTTGTAATTACCCAGCATGAATTATGAGTCTGAGAGGCTATTTCCAATGGTACTTTAGTGTAATTCAGTTCAGCATTTTGAGAGTTTAATTTAGTATGACATTATCAGTGCCAAGAAGCTCTAGAAACAGACTCAGAACAGGATTTCATCTTCCCATTCCTAGTTGTCTGACTGTGGATCCTAACCGTGTTAAGCCTTTTTTGCCCTTCCTGTGACACGGGAATAATAATTCCTGCTTTACCTACTTCACAGGAGAGTTGGAGGAATTGAGTAAGACAATGAATGTGAAGTTGATTTGCAAACTGTAAAGCACTGTTCATGAGACGAGTCTTTTGTTGAGATTCAAGGGTCCCTTCTGGTGGAAACTGACAAAAAAAACCTAACTCAAAGTAGTTTAAGGAAGAAAAAAGTACTGGCCACTTAGTTTAAAAAAAAAAAAAAAGGCAGTCTGTTGGGGGGAGAGTTTTAATTTAGGTACAGTTTGATCCAAGAGCCCTAATGATACCATCTGTACCCAAATCTCTCTCCATCTTTCAGCTGTTCTGTCCTCTATTCTGGCTTCCTTCTTAGGCTGTTCATGGTGGCTGCCAGCTTCCCTAGACCTATACCCTCCCAGATTCAAATGCAGCAGGAAAGAGAGAAAGTCTGTCTCTCAACAATTCAAATGAACATCCTGAACCTGATTCTCACTGACTATAGTTGGGTTATGTGACTATCCCTGAACTGATCACTGGGTCAAGGAAATATGAAGATTGATGAGCCACGTCCAAGTCACATGCCCAACTCTCAGTCAAGAATCGCATGAGCCAAAAGTGAGGAAAAGGTGAATCCCTAGAGAAACCAAGAGAAAGATGAAAGGAAGTTGAACAGCAAAAACAAGAGATTTCCCCTCAACTCCATATCCTAAATCCCTTCACAGAAAACTCCCAGGTCAGCCCTCATTGTCTCAGGATTCATGGTAGCTGGAGACTAATGCAATTACAGATTGCAGAACGGCCCACAACCTTGCTTAAGAATCAGGTCCTGCAGAAACTCTTAGTGTTGAGCCTTGTCTCAAGACCCCAAAGTCCACCCTGTTCTGGAGCATCTCAACTTTCCTTCCAGATTCGGTTTCTTCTTTCAGTTCTAGATTAAGTCCTGCTAGGCAGCAACTGCAACCTTGAGGGCCTGTGTTGAGTTGCAGCTAATTTTACAAGGCTTGACTCCATCCCTAAATCAAAAATTCTGTTTTCTGGCCCTGGTTTCTCTCCTGCTCTGCAGCTTTTGCTTTGCAAGTATCAGGACATGTAAGAGACAAATGGAACACAAAAGAGTGATTACTGCGTGGTGGATTGGGGAGGAGGGGCTGGAAGGGTTTGGCAGAGATGGAGGAGGCGTCACAGAGAATTGATCTGTGTCCTAAGGAATGATTAGAAGTTTGCTATAACAAGAGTTATAGGTCTTTATGAGTCGAAATCGACACGACAGCAATGGGTTTTTTTATAACAGGAGTGAGAGAAGGTCGTTCCAGGCACTAATCTTTGTATCCAAACTATTGTGATTTCTCTTTAGAAGAAAGAAAATTCTTTTCTCAACCCAGAACTTATAAACCGGTGGCCTACAGACAAACCAAGTTGACAGATGTGTTATATTTGGCCTACATAGAATTTTGTAAAAATTTAAATTAGTTGCCAGTGCTTTAAAATGGTGAGATTTTTGCATAAAGATACGATTTCCAGCTGCTCTTGAAAACTCAGAAACTATGGCAACCCTGGACCTGCATTTCCATTCAGGCAACAATAGATCAAGTTGACTAGCACCTACCCTCTTGAGATGGAGAAGGGCCACATGACCTGCTGACCTCCTTGCTCTCCTATGTTATCCACATAGCTACTGTTGGCATATGAGTGTGTGATTCTGTCTCAGCCAAGTTAATTAACCCTTTACTCTCCCATTATTATTATATTTTATATTATATTAGAACCAGAGAACCAGTGGCCCTCAAGTCAACTCTGACTCATTGCAACCTCATTTGTTGCAATCCATGGGATTTCCAAGGCTTTTACTTTTAGAAGCAGATCACCAGGTCTTCCTCCTGAGGTGCCTCTGGGTGGGTTCAAACCACCAACCTTTTGGTTAGTAGTTGAGCACTTAACTGTTTGAGCTGCTTGGGAACTCATTAGATTAGATTAAATCAGATTGGATTGGATTAGACTGGTTTGATTTAGATTAGATTAGGTTGTTTGGGTTAGATTAGGTTAGATTGGTTTGTGTTAGACTAGATTAGGTTGGGTTAGCAAAGAGATCACCTTGAGGACTAAGATGATGACCCAAGCCATGGTCTTTTCAATCACCTCATATGCATGGGAAAGCTGGACAATGAATAAGGAAGACAGAAGAAGAATTGATGCCTTTGAATTGTGGGATTGGTGAAGAATACTGAACATACCATGAACTGCCAGAAGAATGAACAAATCTGTCTTGGAAGAAGTACAACCAGAATGCTCCTTGGAAGCAAGGATGGTGAGACTTTATCTCACATACTTTGGCTATGTTGTCAGGGGGGAATCAGTCCCTGGAGAAGGATATCATGCTTGGTAAAGAAGAGGGTCAGCAAAAAAGAGGAAGACCCTACAACAATGGGCTGAAGCATAGCAACAATTGTGAGGATGGTGCAGGGCTGGGTAGTGTTTGGTTCTGTTGTGTAAAGGGTCGCTATGAGTTGGAACCAATTCGAGGGCACCTAGCAACAGCAACGGGTTAGATTAGATTAGATTGGTTTGGGTTAGGTTAGATTAGATTAGACCAACAGTCCTGGAGATGGTACAGGATCAGGCAACATTTCAGTCTGTTGTACATGGAATCCACATTACTCAGAGCCAACTCAATGGCAACTAACAACAACAATATTGTATTACAATCTAATCTGTTTATATTGCTCCCTGACTTAAAAAATCTCCATCAATTCTCCAAACCTACAGGATAAAATCTAAACACCCAGTGCCATCTGGGTTGATCTCAACTCTCCTCTCTACCTTACCTACCAGCTCTCAAGCTCCAAGCCTACCTCTAAATGGCACAAACGGTTAAGGCAAAAGATTGGCAGTTTGAAACCACCCAGAGTCACCTCAGAAGACAGACTTGGAGATTTGTTTTTGAAAGCTAATTGTCTTGAAAACTCAATGGAGCAGTTCTACTCTGCCATGAGTTAGAATCAACTCAAGGACAGCTAACAACAACAACTCAAGTCCCAAAACCATCTACACTAAGTATTGGCCATCCTTTCACCTGCCTGCGTACTCTTACACACACTGTCCCTCTGCAGCTACTCTCCACTGGTCAAACTTCACTCCATCTCGATGTCCAGTTCAGAGGTCATCTTCCCTATATAGGCCACCCTGATTCTTCTAGGTTAAAACACCACTCTATCCATAAGGCTCCGTAGCAGCACTGTGTCCTCAGATTCAGCATCTACCGTGTTTCTCTCTAATTGTCTGTTTACATGGCTGCCTCCTCCATACCCACCCCAGACTGAGATCCTTGAAAGCAGGAACTGTGACTGATTCATCCTTGTATATTCATTGCCTTTCTGTATACCTTGGCAGATATCAAATACTCAATAAATTCTTGTAAAATGAATGAGGAAAGGAACAAACAGAGAGGAAACAAATTGGCATGTGTTCACAGAATGTCGCACCTCAGCAATTGTAATGAAAGAAATTCTTTCCATTGAAGCTTTTCTGTCTACTCTAATCACAAGGATTTTTTCCTTTCTCTGGATCCCTGTAGAAATAGGAGTTGAATGACATCCTGGGTGGGTTATTAGAGAATGCCAGAAGGAAGGTTATATCCCTTGGATATTGCCAGACTTAGAATCACAGACTGTACAAGCCTTTCTAGCCCGTGGTAGCTATAGACACCAAATCGCTTGAAGGTACAGGCTCAGGTTCCAGCATAAACTCAAGTCCAGACAAAGAATAACTCTGCAGCTGAGACAGCCCAAGGATGAGCATCTAGGATAAATTTCTGCTTTCTCACTTAGCATCTACCACACTTGGCTTATTTGCTGTTCCTTCAACATATCAAGGATGCTCCTGCCTCAGGGCCTTCACACTTGCCATTCCCTCTGCCTGGAATTCTCTTCCCCTGTCTAGTCACATGGCCTCAATGAATGTGAAAATGCTTTGCAAGTTATAAAGCACTGTTCATGGGGTGAGTCACTCTTCAAATCTTTCACTGAGATTCAAGAATCCCTCTGGTTGCAACCGACAAGAGAAAATTCAAAGTGATTTAAGGAAGAAAACAGTCACTGGTCACATAAAAAGAAAAAATTTTTTATTAAGGTCTTTATTAAGATCTAAGATCATATTTAATCTTATCAGAGAATCTTTCCCTGATCACTAACGTAAAATAGCAAATGCGTACCTCACCTCTTGCCACTCTCTATACTCTAAGGGAGAACTGTAGGAACCAGGGCATTCAGGACAGAGAGAACCAGGACCTGAGGTCACCCAGTCTCCCTCTCCCTTCCTCTCTCTCTCTCTCTGTCTTTCGTCTTCTCTCTCTCTTTCTCTCTCTGTCTCTGTCTCTCTCTTTCTCGCTCTCCCTCTCAATCTTTCTCTCTCTCTCCCTTCTCAACTCTTTGTCTCTGCTTGGCTTCATTCTCTTCTGCTTAGACTGTCTTCCCCTTCCTGAATGAGAAGCCATGAGTCACATCTTTAAAGCTCATACCCTAAGAGAGAAGGGATCTTTCCCACCAACCCCAGTGAAAATGATCCCAGAGAAATAATCTGATTGGTCTAACTTGGGTCACATGACCATCTTTCAGCTATTACCGCAGCAAGAGGATGGGTATCTAACTGGTAAGGTCTGGATCCTGTTCCAGGATTGGCTCTGACAGGGCCTTTTTGGTTTGGCTTGGGTCCCATGCCCATTCCCCATTCTGTCTCTGTGAACCGAAGGAAGAAATGCTTAGCTTTCCAGGCCTTGGTCACAGGCAGACTTGAAGCTAGTAATGGAGTATGCTCCATCTGAGCTATATGGTGAGTGGAAAATTGAGGTTCAGTTGCTCCCCAAAATGGAGGACACGGGGCAGACAGGTGTATCAAACATTTGATTATGGCTTCACATTTCCCAAAGCACTTCCTCTTATCCTTTATTTACTCACACTGGATCCTGTGAGATTGCTCAGGAATTATTATCCCCACTATAATACCCAAAATATTTAACACCCAGCTTGAGGTGGCTGTTGGCCGAGCATAATGGACCCCATCTTGGAACCATTAGGATGGCCACACTGGTGAACATCAATGGAATGGTAGTCTAATTGCCCCCATTTGGCAGATGCAGATACTAAAAGCAAGAAAAAAAAAAAAAAGCAAGAGGCATGTTTAAATGGCACTCAGTTACATGTCATGTGGGTAGCAAGAATTCAAGACCCCTGGCACCAACTCTAGGCACCTTTCCATGCCTCTAAAACCCCACTGTCCTCAGCCATCAGGGAGGAGAAGAGAGGCAGGGTTGAGGGAACCAGAGAAGATAGACTATGATCCAGCCACTTGAAGAAGCAGCCAGCACACTGCGGCACACAAAGAGGGCTGCTTAGTTGGTGTCACAAAAACCTGGAAAGCAGCACCTGCCAGACGGCAGGGATCAGAAGCAGCCAATGGGATGGGAGCTTACAGCTAGGATGGCAGATGCCAGGAGGGCTGCAGCTATTCTGGGATGCAGGCAGCGGATGCTCCATCACCGTGGCCCTGCCTGTCCTCACTTCCCCAGGGAAGCAGAGAGACCCCCACCCTGTTTCTGGTTCCTTATTGATGTAGGATCTGAGACCTGAGACTTCAGAGCCCAGCAGTCGGGACAAAGGAAATCAGCCCCTTAGTGAAAAGAAAATGATTTAGTATCACCTCAAATCAATTCACGGTTTATGCTTAGTCACTGTCCTTATTAATACTCTAAGCCACGCAATCTACCTCAGAACTCATCTGATCCAAGTGCCCCATTTTACAGATGATGTAATGGAGGCTCAGGACACGGATATAAGTTGTTCCAAGGTACCACAGCAAAAGGGAAGAAGACCTGGGCATTGCCTGGTTTCTCAATTCAGAATTCCTTTACCTGGGCTGCGTGGGATTGGGACGTCATCTGACTCTCATGCTGTGGGCCATCACCCTCCTTATACATGGGGACAGTTGAATTTGGTCCTCCTTGACTGGATCTGCTCTTGATCTTCACACACCCATCACACACCCACACACCATACAGACGCCATGATGTAGCTGCAAGCATGGATTCCTGCTACAGCTCCACTTCCCTGCCCTTAGGTGCTGCACTGGTATGATGGTTAATTTTGTGTGTCATCTTGACAAGACTGTGGTCCACAGTTGTTCAACCAAATATAGTCTAGGATCGCTATGAGTCAGAACCAACTCGACCGCACCTAACAACAACAACAGTCTAGTTGCTGTCATAGGGTCGTTGCATGTGATTAAATCAGTTGGCCTTGGGGTAGAGTAGATTGTTGCTATTGTTAGTTGCCATTGAGAGTCAATTTTGACTCATGGCAACCCCATATATACAGAGAACAACTGCTCCAAAGGATTTTCAAACCTGTGACCTTTCAGAAGTAGACAACCAGGGCTGTCTTCCAACATATCTCTGGGTGGGTTCAAATCCTTTTGGCTAGTAGTTGAACACTCAACCATTCACACCATCCAGCCGCCCTAGAGTGGATTGCCTTCCAGAATATAATGTAATGTAATCATCTTCCATAATGCAATGTAATGTAATCAATCAGTTGAGGTCATACCAGTGTAAGGTGGATCCTACACCTAATCACTTCTAAGTTATAAAAAAAACATAATAGAGAAACATGCACAAACGAGAGAAGACAGATGCCATGTGAGGATCATATACAAGGCAAAGAACCAAGGAACACTCAGGGCTACCAACAAGAGAAGAATCAGCATGGCTGAGACCTTAATTTGGACTTTTGGCCTCCAGAACTGTGAGAAAAAAAAAATTTTATTTTTCTTTAAAGCCACCCACTTGTAATATTTGTGTTACAGCAGCACTAGGAAACTAAGACAACTGGGGACCACATGATGGAGTTTTCAGCCCCACTCTCTCCTTGATTCAGAGCCTAGACCAGCCTAAAGTATCCAACCTCCAGATCTCCACCTTACCAAAGTCCCTTTCAGCTCTCCAGGCCAAACACACCTCTCAGACAGAAACACTTTGGCCCCACTTCAGCTCTCTTAGAGAGAGAGCAAAACAGAAGAATGGGAAAGAAATCTCTTCTGCTCCTACAGGGCACCACCTCCTTCCATTCCTCCCACCTTCTCAGCCCGGGTAGATAACAGGGAGTGTTCATGAAGCTCCATCATGCCCTCCATATACAGCTTTATGGTTAGAGGCACCAAAAAAAAAAAAAAAACCCATTGACATGAAGTCATTTCTGACTCATAGCGACCCTATATGAAAGAAAAGAACTGCCCCATAGAGTTTCCAAGGAGCGCCCGGTGGATGTGAACTGCTAACCTCTTGGTTAGCAGCTGTACCTCTTAACCACTATGCCAGAAAGGTTTCCGTTAGAGGCATAGGCTCTGGCTATACCATATATGCGAGGGTTAGAATTCTGCTCTGCCGATGATGAGGTGTGTGACCTGGGAAATTTACTTCGCTGGCCTGCTTTCTAAAATGACTATGTTAATGTCAACCTCGAAGGGTTGGGAGGCTTGAATGAGATAAAGGTCTTGATACCACGTCTCATGTCATGGATTGAATTATTTTCCCCAAAAAAAAGTGTGTATCAATTTGGCTGGGTCATGATTTCCAGCATTGTGTGGTTGTCCTCCATTTTGTGACTGTAATTTTATTTCAAAAAGGATGAGGGTGGGATTGTAACACCATCCTTACCCAGGTCACATCCCTTATCCAAGGTAAAGGGAGTTTCCCTGGGGTTGGCCTGCACCACCTTTTGTCTCTCAAGAGATAAAAAGGAAAGGGAAGCAAGTAGAGCTGGGGACCTCGTACCACCAAGAAAGAAGTACCGAGAGCAGAGTCCTTTAGATTCAGGGTTCCCACACAGAGAAGCTCCTAGTCTCGGGGAAGATTGATGAGAAAGACCTTCCTCCAGAGCCAACAGAGAAAGCCTTCCCCTGGAGCTGAGGCACTGAATTTGGATTTTAGCCAACTTTACTGTGAGAAAATAAACTTCTCTTTGTTAAAGCCATCCACTTGTAGTATTTCTGTTATAGCAGCACTAGATGACTAAGACACCTCAGATAGAGTCAGTGCTCAGAGCTTTTTAGGACTGGGATGATAGCAATGCTTACACAACGTGGAGTGAAGGAGGACGTCCTTGCAGCTACCACTGCCTTCACTGCTTCTCTGAGCCCATCCCAACCCTGCCTCTACCAGGAAGCCTTCCCTGATTATTCTCATCCCTCCATCAGTTTCCCTTTTTAGAACTGTGCACCTCCATTCTTCATCCAGCTTAGTGCCCAATTAAACTCTGCGTCTAATTATTCTCGGTTGCTGTTGGTTTCCTCTCCTCATCTAAAACCATAAATGCTTCTCAGGCAATGCCAATGACCAGTGCCAGACCCAGGACAAGGTACATACAAGGTACTAGAAAAGCTAGCAATAGAGTGATTGAACAGCTGATTGGTTGCTCTCTCAGGAATGCGGTAAAGCCATCTTTTGCACCTACTTCATCTTTTTTCATAAAGGGGAGGGTCAGAAGCACCTCACTCACAGGGCTGCCATGAAAGTGAGGCAAGATAATCCATGTAAACCACTCAACTTATTGCATGGCACAAAGTAGGTGCTCAATAAATGGGAGCTATGCATTGATGTCCCCAAGGACAGAGAGCCAGAAAATGACAGAGCTTCAGCCCCGACCAAGATCTTCTGGTTCTAATCCAGCGGCCCCTGGGCAAGAGTAATAGAAGGAAAAGAAGAAATCAGCAATGGTGGTCTAGCTGACGTCACTCAAGATGTGGTAGATTTTCTGTGTTTGACTCAAGAGATAGATGGAGCACATTTACTTACCTATGTGGACAGGTGAGAGAAAATGAAAGGGCACAGGTCACAGAGGTGGATATGACCTCATTGCAGCTCCAGGGTATTTTCAGGTAAAGCTTCACTTACTTAGGACCTTCCTATAAATAGATCCTGCTTCTGGTTGGGGGGAAGGGGGCTGGGAAGGAAGCCTGCATCCTGTCTCAATTCCTGCTTCTCATTTCTTCTTCCTTGGACACTATTGCTCTCATTTTCCAGAAAATCCCAGGGCAGAGCTGGGCTCCTTCCCACCACCATCTTCCCAGAACTCTAAGGATGACTGGGAGAAGGCAACTGCCCTGAATGAATGAGTCAGAGGGATGATTCAGAGTCAGTGGCTGCAAACAGGAGCAGAGCAGGGGTCTGGTTGTGGAGTTGAGTACCAGGATCTCTAAGCCCATCTGGATAGCATCAGAAACACCAATGAAAAGATCTTGGAAGTGCTCAGCATCAACAGGCACCCCAAAGGAAGGAATATATACTGAGGCAGACAGGAAGGGGTGATGCTCTTCAAAGTCAATGGGCTAATGAAGACCACCACCACACAGGAAGAAAGAAGGTATACGGAACGAACACACTCAGTACTCAGCTAATACATGGCTTTTTCAGGAAGGTCTTCCCCCACCACCCGACTTAGAATGTTGCTGTTAGCTGCCTTCAAGTGAACCTCAACTCATGGCAACCTTATGTATAAACAATGAATGTTGCCTGGCCCGGCGCCATCTTCATGATTATTGGCAGGTTTTAGTCATATGCAGCTGTTGTGTCATTCCATCTCATTGAGGGTTTTCCTCATTTTTCTTGGCCCTCTACTTTAACAACCATGATGTCCTTTTCTAGCAATTGGTCTTTCCTGATGACGTGTCCAAAGTAAGCAAGCGAAAGTCTCATTATCCTTGCTTCTAAGGAACATTTAGAACACTCCACTTAGGATAACCAGTAACCAGTTGCTGTAAGACAGTTCTAACTCATGGCAACCGCATTTGTGTGGGAATGGAACTCTGCTCCACAGGGTTGTCAATGGCCAGTTTTTCAGAACTATATAGCCAGCCCTTTCTTCCAAGTTGCCTCTATGTGGAGTCAAACCACCAGGCTTACAGTTAACAGCTGAGTGCGTTAATTGTTGACACCACCTACAGACTGACTCAATGTGTATATATTTATCACTATATATTTATACATACACGATTTTTTTAAAAGCAGAAAAAAAAAAAAAAGCTCAGAAGCTGGGCCAGGAATCCAGGAACCAAGGAACAGAAGGAAAGAGTGAACTGGTCATGAATAGAAAGGATGAACTGGGGTTCTTGCCTAAAGAACAGGTGTTATCATTTGAGATGGGGTTCTGTACTCTTCTCAACCAACGTCCTCCAAAATAGTAATAGTAATAGCTGAGGTTTGTTGAGAATTGACTGTGTGCCAGGTACTATGCTAAGCATTTATGTGGCTCATTTAATTCTTACAACAACCCCGTGAGTCAGACATTATCATTAGTGTGGTTGTTACTCCTATTCCAAAGCCCTTGCTCATAGTCACTATATTCCATAGCCTCCCACCATATAATA
Source organism: Loxodonta africana (assembly GCF_030014295.1). Lineage (NCBI taxonomy): Eukaryota > Metazoa > Chordata > Mammalia > Proboscidea > Elephantidae > Loxodonta > Loxodonta africana. The sequence goes on along the minus strand of NC_087348.1, from coordinate 19,466,235 downwards.
TTGCCCCCCAGATTAAATAAAGAGATTTTAAAGCATCAGGAGGAGAAGGCATCCAATTCACTCAACAATATAGCAATATTAGTAGTAATGGTAGTGGTTAATTCACTGAGCATTTATAAAGGACCAGGAACTGTGCCAGATTTCTGCAAGTATTGCGTCTTTCAAATCTCTCAGTGACTCTGTGAAGTACATACTATTATTATGCCCATTTTAGAGATGAGAAAACTGAGCACAGTGAGGATCAGTAACTAGGATAAAGGCACACAGTCATGAGTAAGACAGAGAAGCATAAGTAAGCGGAGTAAATATAATTGTTTCTCTGCTCTCCTCACTTAACCTGATTCTGTATGCTTTCTAGGCCCCAGTACTACCCATCAGGGTGCCAGTTAATGCTATTCCCTCTGGCATTTTTTGTATTAATATAGTGTTTTCTTTGTTTAGCATGGCCTGTTACTAGGCATTGATATTTTTCCCATAGTTGTCAATATTATAAATAGTCCTGCTATGAATATTTTTGTCTGAACGAATTTCTTACTAATTACAAGTTAAAGTGACTAAGAATTTCCTGAGAGGGTCTGAGCCAGTTCCCAGCATCTCCAGTAAGTGTAATCTGGCCCCCCCTTACCCAGCAAATGCAATTTTACAGATGTACTTACTATTGCTGATTTCATGTATTATGACAAGTTGGTTTTTATTTCCATGTCTTTAACTGCTAGCAGAACCATGCATTTTTCCACGTTATGTTTGTATTCATTTTCTCCTTCTGCCTAACAAATTACCACAAACTTGGAGGCTTAAAACAACACCCATTTATTAGCTTACAGTTCTGTAGTTCAGAAGTTCACGTACAACCGGGGAATCAAACCGGTTCCTTCTGGTCCAAACCCCTGCTGAGAATTTGCATTTCCACCCCGGATATGTTGTTGTTACTAGGTGCCGTCAAGTCAGTTCCAACTCATAACGATCCTGTGTACAACAGAGCAAAACACTATCTGGTCCTGCACCATTCTCACAATTATTGCTATGTTTGAGCCCATTGTTGGAGCCACTGTATCAATCCATCTCATTGAGGGCCTTCCTCTCTTTCACTTACCCTCTATTTTACCAAGCACGATATCCTTCTCCAAGGAATGGTCCCGCCTGATACCATGTGCAAAGTACATGAAATGAAATCTCACCATATTTGCTTCTAGGGAGCATCCTAGCTATACTTCTTTCAAGACTGATTTGTTCATTCTTCTGACAGTCTATGGTATCTTCAATACTCTTTGCCAACATCATAATTCAAAGGCACCAATTCTTCTTTGGTCTTCCTTATTCATTGTTCAGCTTTCACATACATAAGAGGTGATTGAAAATACCATGACTTGGGTCAAGCGCCTTAGTCCTCAAAGTAACATCTTAGCTTTTTAACCCTTTAAAGAGATCTTTTGCAGCAGATTTATCCAATGCAATGCGTCATTTGATTTCTTGACTGCTGCTTCCATGGGCGTTGGTTATGAATCTAAGTAAAGTGTACCCTGGATATACTGAATCAGAGTCTAAATTTTAACCCATCTCACTCCAACATTGCTGGCACTAATGAAAAAAAACAGAAAATAACAAATGTTGTAGAGGTTGCAGGGAGACTGAAACTCTTATGCACTGCTGGTGGGACTGCAAATTATACAACCATTTTGGAAAATGTTATAACAGTTCTTTAAAAAGGTAGAAATAGAAGTACCATACGATCCAGCAATCTCACTCCTAGGGTATATCCTAGAGAAATAAGAGCTGTCATGCAAATAGACATATGCACACCCATGTTCTTCGTAGCATTATTCACAATAGCAAAAAGATGGAAACGACCCAAGCGCCTATCAACAGATGAATGGATAAACAAACTACGGTACATACACACAATGGAATACTATGCAATAATAAAGCGTAGTGATGAACCTGTGAAATATCTCATAACATGGATGAATCTGGAGGGCATTATGCTGAGTGAAATAAGTCAATCACAAAGGACAAATACTGCACGCATCATAAAAATTCAAGAAAAAGTGTACACACAGAAAGAAACAATCTTTGATGGTTACGAAGGAGGGCAGGGGTGGGGAAGGAAAAACACTAACTAGATAGTAGATAAGTGGTAACTTTGGTGAAGGGTAAGACAGTACACGTTGCTGGGGAATTCAGCACAACTTGACCAAGGCAAAGTCATAGAAGCTTCACAGAAACATCCAAACTCCCTGAAGGATCAAATTACTGGGTGGAGGGCTGGGAATCATGGTCCTGAGGGATATCTAGCTCAATTGGCATAACGTAATTTATAAAGAAAATATTCTACGTTTGACTGTGGTGAGTAGTGTCCAAAGTCTTAAAAGCCTGTTAGCAGCCATCAAGGTATATCTACTGGTCCCATCCTGGCTGGAGCAAAGGAGAATGAAGAAAACCAAAGACACAAGGGAAAGACTAGTCCAAAGGATTGATGGACCACATCTACTACAACCTCCCCCAGACTGAGCCCCAAATAGCTAGGTGATGCCCAGCTACCACCACTGGCTGCTAAGATAGTGATCATAACAGAGGGCCCTGGACAGAGCAGAAGAAAAATGTAGAACGAAATTCAAATTCACAAAAAAAAAAAAGACCAGATTTGCTGGTCTGACAGAGACTGAAGAAACCCCAAGAGTATGTCCCCCAGACACCCTTTTAACTCAGTACTGAAGTCACTCCTGAGGTTTACCCTTCGGCCAAAGATTAGACAGGTCTATACAGCAAATGGAAACACTAGTGGCATAGTGGTTAAGAGCTACAGCTGCTAATCAAAAGGTCAGCAGTTTGAATCTACCAGGCGCTCTTTGGAAATCATATGGGGCAGTTCTACTCTGTCCTATAGAGTTGCTATAAGTTGGAATCGACTTGATGACAACAGGTTTGGTTTTTTGTTTTTTTTTAATAGGGTAAACAATAACACACATAAGGAATGTGCCTCATAGGAAGGGACAGGAAAACTGGACGAATGGAAACAAGGAACCCCAGGGTGGAGAAGCAGAGAGTGTTGTCACATCACAGGGTTGGCAACCAATGTCACAAAACAATTTGTGTATTAATCATTTAATGAGAAACTAGTTTGCTCTACAAACTTTCACCTAAAACACAATTTAAAAAAAAAAAAATCTATAGTTTAACAAGTTCCCCAGGTGATTTTTGTGTATAATAAATTTTGAGAACCACTTCTCTACTAGTGGTCAGAATTGGTCCCTAACTAGCAGCATTGACATTGCCTGGAACTTGTTAGAAATGCAAATTCTCAGCAGGGGTTTGAACTAGAACAAACCGGTTCAAAACTCTGCTAGTAACCTAATCAAGGGAGTAATATCCCACCATATTCACAAGTTCTGCCCAAACTCAAGGGGAGAATTTTTAAGGCATGTGCACCAAAGGGCAGGAATCTTGGAGACTGTATTAGTTTCCTACAGCTGCTATAACAAATTACAACAAATTTAGTGGCTCAAAACAACACAAATTTATTATCTTATGGTGGTCAGAAGCCTAAAAAAGGCTCAGCAGGGATGCTTTCCTTCTGGAAGCTTTACAGGAGAATCTGTTTCCTTGTCTTTTCCAGCTTCTAGAGGCTGCCCACATTCCTTAGCTTATGACCACGTCCTTCAACTTCAAACCCAGCAGCATAACATCTTCTACCTCTGCTTCTGTCATCACATCTCCTTCTATGACTCTGACTCACCAACCTCTCTCTTTACCTTATAAGAACCCATGTGATTGCATTGGGTCCACCTGAATAACTCAAGATAATCTCCCCATGTCAAGATCCTTAACTTGATCACATCTGCAAAGCCCATTTTGCCATGTGAAGTAAGATATCTAAAGGTTTAGGGGTTAAGGAAGTGGACATCTTTGGAGGGCATTATTGTACCCACCGTAGGGGTTATCTCAGAATCTTGCCTGTCACAATGTTTTATTTTCTGTATTTGCATCAGAGCAATGTATGCATTTTATCAATTTGTAAGATTTATTTGTAGCATTTTGTGATATTTTTGCATGGGTTATTTCAAGCCATTTGTGTCTATAATCTATTTTTCCATTTAGTTTCTTTCCTTTCTGTCTGGTTTTGTTTTACTGTTTTTTGCTCTATAAAGCCTTGTTGTTTTTTAATGTTGTCTTTTTGACAAGAGCCATGTTGTCATTAATGACATTCTCCATTTCCTCACCATACAGAAAGTCATCCGCTTTCCACAGCTAGGATAAATGTGTTGTTCCACTCTCTTTGTTTCTTTCTTTAATTCTTTGGACCATCTGGAATTTTTGCAATGCATAAAAATGAAATATGTGACTAATGTTGTAATAATATTTCATACTCTGAAATTACTTTCAGCATGTTGCTTTGTTACCCATTTTTCATATGTGGCACAAATGGTTTGAGATCGACTACTAACCTAAGGGCTGGAGGTTTGAACTCACCCAGCAGCACCATGGAATAAGATCTGGCAATCCGCTTCCATAGAGATTACAGCCAAGAACACACTACGGAACAATTCTACTGTCGCATGGGGTCGTTATGAGTCAGAATAGACTCAACAGCAATGACTTTGGTTTTGGTTTTTGAAATAATTTTGGATAATCAAAATCACTTCCTGAAAGCATAGTCTATCCTATGATCATTTTTTAAATCACAAATAATGAGTAACGCAGTTGAATGATTTTCAGCTGGGAATGTATTTTTAAACCTGTTAAGTTAAATCCACCCTCATTACTTTTAAATATTTCTCATCACCACCACCACCATCATCTTCTTCTTTATTAGCATCATCCATGCAATTCTTGCCCATTTTTCTCCAAATGGATTTCACTACCAGGTAAATGGTTCGTTAAATTACTATAATTTAGAAAGTAGAGTCATCTTTCCAACTTGGGGAATTTCCCAACAACTAGAGATTAGATTTCCATTTCTTCCTGAATTTTCATTCTATTGAGGTTTCATAATTTCCTCTAAAGAAATTTCTTATGTGGTGTTTTAAATTAATTCTCGTGTATTCAAAGGTTTTCTGTCATTATTGCAGCTAATTTGTCAAGTATGCTAAAGGAAATCATAATAATGAATATGATTTTTCATTTCATTGTCCTCCACAACTCTTTGATTTCTGGGTATTTTCCCAGTAGAGTGAATACTTGACATTTGTGGATTGAACAATCACAGTTTCAATTAAGAGAATCCAAAAGACCATGATACGTGTCTTGGTCATCTAGTGTTGCCGTAACAGAAATACCACAAGTGGTTGGCTTTAACAAAGAGTTTATTCTCTCACAGTCCTGTAGGTTAGAAGTCCAAATTCAGGCCACCGGCTCCAGGGGAAGGCTTTCTCTGTCAGCTCTGGAGGAAGGTCCCTGTTATCAGTCTTCCCTTGGTCTGGAAGCCTCTCAGCACAAGAACCTCAGGTCTGAAGGACTCGCTCTGCTCCCAGCGCTGTTGTCTTGGTGGTATGAGGTCCCCATGTCTCTCTGCTCACTTCTCTCTTTTATGTCTCAAAAGAGATTGGCTTAAGACACTGCCTAATCTTGTAGAACTTATCAATTATAACTGCTGTTAATCCATCTTATTACGTCATAGAGATAGGATTTACAACATATAGGAAAATCACATAAAATGGTGGACAATTACATAAAATGGTGGACAATCACACAATACCAAGAATCATAGCCCAGCTAAGTTGACAGATATTTTGGGGGGACACAATTCAATCCATGACAATATGTAATAATTGATCATTTTGCTGTGGCTCAGAATTGAATCACTCCCACTGCAAGGCTGATTTGTAGGAGAAAGTCACTTTGCTAAGGCGGGTAGCCAATCACCCAGTGATTCAACATGGATTTGTTGTTATCGACATATGTAACAACTCTGATAAAGTGATACAAGTCTCATTTCTTTGTGTAAAGAAAATAAGATAATGGTATCTATAGAGGTCAACTGCTAGTGCTTGTGGAGAAAGTAAAGACATCTAAGCAAGAAATGGTCCATAATGAATTTCAGTTCCATATTTCCCTAACCTGTTCCAGATACTAACTAATAGAGCTGACAAAAAAGGAGAAAGAAAAAGAGAGAAGGAGGAGGGGAAAGAGGAGGGAAGACAAGAGAAGGAGGAAAAGGAGAAGATAAAAGAAAAACAGAGCTCCAAAATAAGTTTAGAAAATCCTGGATATTATATACCCTTCACCTCCTAACCCGGACACTTGCCATGAATATTTGCGTATTAAAGTCTCTGAGAAATGTTGCAATAAATAAATTTGCTTCATTTTGTTTAACTCGGTGTTTCTCAAACTTCTTTGAGAAAAAACATTCTTCTTATGGTACACAGTGATCCATGAGACACTAGTTTGGGAAACAATGGTTTAGAACTTAGTTTATAGAATGATTAAGAATAAGAAGTCATATAGTTGATTGTTGCCCCATTTAACCTCACTTTTACAGAAGACATTATAGGCAATGTGTCTTAGTTATCTAGTCACCTATAACAGAAATACCACAAGTGGATGATTTTAACAAAGAGAAATTTATTTTCTCACAGTTTAGGAGGCTAGAAGTCTGAATTCAGAGCACAGGTTCTAAGGGAAGGCTTTCCCTCCCTGTCTGCTCTGGAGGAAAGTCCTTTTCTCTTCAGCTTCTGCTTCCTGGCTCCTTGGAGATATCCATGTGTCTTGGCACCTGTCTTACCCATCTCTCTTCTGCTTGCTTGTTCAGTCTCTTTTATATTTCAAAAGAGATTGACTCAAAATGCACCCTACACTAATCCTGCCTCATTAACATAACAAATAGGATTATAACCACAGGCATAGCCGCCATGATCCGTTGCCTTTGAGTCAATTTCAACTCATAGCAACCCTATAGGACAGAATAGAACTGCCCCATAGGGTTTCCAAGGAGTGGTTGGTGGATTCGAACTGCCAATCTTTTGGTTAGCAGTGGAGCTCTTAACCACTGTGCCACCAGGGCTCCTCCACAGGCATAGAGGTTAGGACTTACAACACATAATTTTAGGGGACATAATTCAATCCGTAATATAATGACAATGTTCTTGAATTTGGGCTTTCCCAAGAGTTTTTTTTTTTTTAAGTAATTTTATTTATTTTTTTATTTTTCTTATTGTACTTTAGAAGAAGGTTCACAGAACAAACCAGCCTCTCACTAAACATTTAGCACACATATCATTTTTTGCTTTGGTTAACAACCCCACAACATGTCAACACTCTCCCCTCTCGACCTTGGGTTCCCCATCACCAGCCTTCCTGTACCCTCCTGCCCTCCAGTCTTTGCCCCTGGGCTTGTGCATCCCTTTAGTCTCATTCAGTTTTATGGGCCTGTTCAATCCCTGGTTGAAGGGTAAACCTCAGAAGTGTCTTCACTACTGAGTTAAAAGGTGTCTGGGGGCCATACGCTGGGGATCTCTCCAGTCTCTGTCAGGCCAGTAAGTCTGGTCTCTTCTCGTGAGTTAGAACTTTGTTCTACACCTTTCTCCAGCTCTGTTCTGGACCCTCTCTTGTGATCTCTGTCAGAGCAGCCAGTAATGGTAGCTGGGCACCATCTAGTTGTGCTGGACTCAGTCGGGCAGAGGCCATGGCAGTTGTGGTCCATTAGTCCCTTGGACCAATCTTTCCCATGTCCTTAGCTTTCTTCGTTCTCCCTTGCTCCCAGTGGGATGAGACCAGTAGAGTATCTTAGATGGCCAGTTACAGGCTCTTAAGACCCCAGACACTAACCACCAAAGTAGAATGTAGAACATTTTCTTTATAAACCATGTTATACCAATTGAGCTATGGTCCCTACAGCCCTCAACCTGGTAATTCAGTCCTTCAGGGAGTTTGGAAGTGTCTATGGAGCCCCCATGACCTTGTCTTGTGCAAGTCGTGCTGACTTGCCCAGTGCAGTTATTTTATTTTTATTGTAGTAAAAATATAAAGAACACAACATTTACCAAGTCAACATTTTTCACATGTATAATTCAATAAAACTAATTACATCAATCATGTTGTGCAAACGTTACCAATATCCATTGCCAAGTTTTCCAATCCCATAAATAAATAAACTCTATGCTACCTAAACAATGATTTCCCCTCCCCCGTCCCTCCCTACCCTAGTAACCACTATTAAACTCCAGTCTTTATACCTTTGCCTATTCTAGGTACTCAAAAACTGGTACTTCATGTTAGTTGAGACTCGTCTTGCCCAAAAATACATTCAAATCATCTGCAAACTACATATTTTCTTTTTTTGTTTATTTGTTTCTCATTTTTATGCAATATATTTGTTTTTCTTTCTGCATAACTACCTCAGCAATTTTATTACCCTGCTATTTGTTTTATTTTACTTTATTTTATTTGTTCATTTAATAAGCACATCTATAGTGCTCACTGTGTACTATTCCAAGTGCTTTATTAACAACTCATGTAACCCAAAACAACTCCATGAGCTAGTACCCTATTATCACCCTATCTTACAGGTGAAAAAACTGACATTTCAAATGTTAATGAGGGAATTCTTGCCTCCGAAGAAGAACTGGTTCCTTTGAATTATGGTGTTGAAGAAGAAAATTGAATATACCATGGACTGTCCAAAGAATAAACAAATCTGTCTTGGAAGAACAGCCAGAATACTCCTTACAAGTAAGAATGGCGAGGCTTCGTCTCATATACTTTGGAAATGTTATCAGGAGGGACCAGTCCCTGGAGAAGAACATCACGCTTGGTAAAGTAGAGGGTAAGTGAAACAGAATAAGACCTTCAATGAGTGGCTGCAACGATGGGCTCAAACATAGCAACAACTGTAAGGATGGTGTGGGACTGGGCAGTGTTTTCTTCTGTTGTACATAGAATGGCTACGAGTCTGAATCAACTCGACAGCACCTACAGCAACGTTTTTTAAGGAAACTGTCATTAATATTTCTCCCTAGATCATATTATTAGATTGAATTATAAATATAAACCTCATATTGTATAGAAGAAGAAAAGATCCATTCCTTTTTACTTTTTTTTTTTTTTTTTTTTTTAGTGGTCTCTAGGGCACTGGGATTGGTTTTGGGTTTAGTCAACATTGAATATTGTGCTGAGTACCTTTCTTAGCTTCTATTGAGATAATCCTTTTTCTATACTTTTCTCCCCACTTATCTGTCTGTTCATTGTACTGTGGTGGCTTGTGTGTTGCTATGATGCTAGAAGGTATGCTAGCAGTATTTAAATACCAACAGAGTCACCTATGGTGGACAGATTTCAGCTGAGCTTCCTGATTAAGACAGACTAGGAAGAAGGACCTGGCAGTCTACTTCTGAAAAAAATTAGCCAGTGAAAACCTTATGAATAGCAGCAGAACATAGTCTGATATAGTGCCAGAAGATGAGCCCCTCAGATTGGAAGGCACTCAAAATACAACTGGGGAAGGGTTGCCTCCTCAAAGTAGAGTCGACCTTAATGATGTGGACGGAGTAAAGCATTTGAGGCCTTCATTTGCTGATGTGGCATGACTCAAAATGAGAAGAAACGGATGCAAACATCCATTAATAACTGGAACATGAAATGTGTGAAGCATGAATCTAGGAAAATTGGAAATAATCAAAAAATGAAATGGAATGCATAAACATCGATATCCTAAACATTAGTAAGCTGAAATGGACTGGTACTGGTCATTTTGAATCAGACAATCATATGGTCCACTATGACAGGAATGGCAAATTCAAGAGGAATGGCATTGTATTCATCGTCAAAAAGAACATTTCAAGATTTACCTGGAAGTACAACACTGTCAGTGATAGGATAATATCCATATGCCTACAGGGAAGATCAGTTAATACAACTACGATTCAAATGTACACATCAAAGGCCAAAGATGAAGAAATCGAAAATTTTTACCAACTGCTGCAGTCTGAAATTGATCAAACATGCAACCAAGATGCATTGATAATTACTGGTGACTGAAATGCAAAAGTTGGAAACAAAAAAGAAGGATCGGTAGTTGGAAAATACGGCCTTGGTGACAGAAACTATGCCAGAGATCACATGACAGAATTTTGCAAGACCAACTACTTCTTCATTGCAAATACCTTTTTTCAGCAACATAAACAGCAACTGTACACACTGACCTCACCAGATGGAAAAATAAGAATCAAATCTACTACACCTGTGGAAAGAGACATTGGAAAAGCTTAATTTCAGCAGTCAGAACAAGGCCAGGGGCCAGTTGTGGAAAAGACCATCAATTGCTCATATGAAAGTTCAAGTTGAAGCTGAAGAAAATTAGAACTAGCCAAAGTACAACCTTGAGTATATTCCACCTTAATTTAGAGGCCATCTCAAGAATAGATTTGACCCATTGAACACTAATGACCAAAGTCCAGAGGAGTTGTGGAATGACATCAAGGACATCATACATGAAGAAAGCAATAGGTCATTAAAATGATAGGAAAGAAAGAAAAGACCAAAATAGATGTCAGAAGAGACTCTGAAACTTGCTCTTAAACATCGAGTAAATAAAGAGAAGAAATAACGAAGTAAAAGCCAAACAGAAGGTTTCGAAGGGCAGCTAGAGAAGACAAAGTATTGTAATGACATGTGCAAAGATCTGAAGTTAGAAAACCAAAAGGGGAAAACACCGTTGGCATTTCTCAAGCCAAAAGAACTGAAGAAAATATTCAAGCCATGAGTTGCAATACTGAAGGATTCTATGGGCAAAATACTGAACAATGCAGGAAGAATCAAAAGGAGATAGAAGGAATATAGAGAGTCACTGTACAAAAAATAATTAGTTGACTATTCAATCATTTCAGAAGGTAGTATATGATCAAGATCCAATGGTACTGAAGGAAGAGGTCCAAGCTGCACTGAAGGCTCTGGCGAAAAACAAGGCTTCAGGAATCGACAGAATACCCACTGAAATGTTTCCACAAACAGATGCAGGGCTGGAAGTGTTCATTAGTCTATACCAAGAAATTTGGAAGACAGCTACCTGGCCAACTGACTGGAAGAGATCCATATTTACTCCTGTTCCAAAGAAAGGTGATTCAACAGAATGCGGAAATTATCAAATAAAACCATTAATATCACATACAAGTAAAATTCTGCTTAAGATCATTCAAAAACAGTTGCAGCAGTACATTGACAGGGAACTGCCAGAAATTCAAGCCAAGTTCAGAAGAGGATATGGAACCAGGGATATCTTTGCTGATGTCAGATGGATCCTGGCTGAAAGTAGACAATACCAGAAAGATGTTTACCTGTGTTTTATCGACTATGCAAAGGCATTCAACCGTGTGGATTATAACATTATGGATAACACTGCAAAAAATAGGAATTTCAGAACACTTAATTGTGCTCATGAGGAACCTGTACGTAGACCAAGTTCAAACAGAACAAGAGGATACTGTGTGGTTTAAAATCAGGAAAAATGTGCATCAGGGTTGTATCCTTTCACCATACTTTTCCAATCTGTATGCTGAGCAAATAACCTGAGAAGCTGGACTATATGAAGAAGAATGGGGCATCAGAATTGGAGGAAGATTCATTAACAACCTGTGTTGTGCAGCTGACACAACCTTGCTTGCTGAAAGTAAAGAGGACTTGAAGCACTTACTGATGAAGATCAAAGACTACAGCCTTCAGTATGGATTACACCTCAACATAAAGAAAACAAAAATCCTCACAACTGGACCGTCATGATAAGCGGAGAAAAGATTGAAGTTGTAGAGGACGTCATTTTACTTGGATGCACAATCAACAGCCATGGAAGCAGCAGTCAAGAAATCAAATGACACACTGCATTGAGCAAATCTGCTGCAAAAGACTGTTTTAAAGTGTTAAAAAGCAAAGATGTCACTTTAAGAACTAAGGTGCACCTGACTCAAGCCATGGTACTTTCAATCGCCTTGTATGCATGCAAAAGCTGGATAATGGATAAAGACCGAAGAAGAAATGACACTTTTGCATTACAGTATTGGCAAAGACTATTGAATATGCTAGGGACCACCGGAAGAACAAACAAATCTGTCTTGGAAGAAGTACAACCGGAACGCTCCTTAGAAGCAAGGACTGCAAGAATTCATCTCACATACTTTGGACATGTTATCAAGAGGGACCAGTCCCTGGAGAAGGACATCATACTATGTAGAGGGTCAGTGAAAAAGAGGAAGACCCTCAATGAGATGGATTGACACAGTGGCTGCAACAATGGGCTGGAGCACAATGACTGTGAGAATGGTAGAGGACCAGGCAGTGTTTCGCTCTGTTGTACACAGGGCTATGAGTCAGAATTGATGGATGGCACCTAACAACAACAAACAAAATTTTTCTGTTGATGATATACTGTTTTGTCAGCTCTGCTTTTCTGAAGACAACAGTCCTTGGTTGTAATGAATTACTCTTTTCAATGTGTTCTGTTTTGTGGGTTAAGATTAGGATTTTATTTCTAAACTCACATGAGAGTTTGAAAAACAGCAAGGAGGGATGTAAATCACATTTATCTCAGCCCATTCATTATATAAATATTTATTAAGTAGCTGCCATGTTATTCTGTGCTAGATGCTGTAGAATAGGAATGATTTAAAGCAACATAATATAAGAGAGGACAGTGGAAAGGGAAGCAGCTCTTCCACGACGACACAAGAAAAAGAATCATGTTAGAAAGCACAGTGTCAATGATTCTGAGAGCTTTGTAATGCTGGAAATCAGTATAACGTCATACTTATTTTTCCCTATTATTCCATTTTAGTTTCCTCCAAAGACTTTAGTTGTTATTAAATGCAAGATGCCCCAGGTCAACTGAATGAAAACACAGAGCTGACGTCAGCTTCATGAAGACATCTACATCCATCTTGTTGGTGCCTATATAGCCCACCATCTAGCAAGTGCCCGGCACGCAGTGAGTGCTCAATAGATGTTTATTAAAATGAAGAAAAGAGCCAACCCTTGGATCAAACCAACTGGTCAAGTCAGTTTAAATAAAATCAGGGAACTAGAAACTGGTTTCATAGGTTATCCAGCTAAGAAATGTTGCAAAGATTTAACCCTCAACTGAAGTCCATCTAGGGTAGAAGGGAAAAGGAAACTTGAAGAGATATGGACAGAATTGCAGAGTCCCCAGGGCCTGGAGAAAGAAGAAAGGACGGCAAGAATTTGCTGGTAGCTTCCGCTTACCCTAGAGACAGATCTAAGTGTCTCTAGAGCCCCAGGTACCCCACCTAGAGCTGGCAGTTGGCCTTTTGCCTCTCAAAGGCTGTAGGTCCCAAGCCAAAAAAAAAAAAAGCCAAGGAGAAGTTAATCTTCTCCAGCCCAAGACCTCCTAGCTCCAACAGCTCATGGAGTCAGGACTTACAGATAATCAAAGGACACCAAAAAAGATCTCATCTCCTATCTTTGTCCCTGACAAGCCCTGAGCCTGCCACCTGGTATCTAGTAAACAAAATGCACTCAGACCCAAGGAGACAGATGCTATATATTAACTGAGTGGGTATATCCCATCAAGCAAGCAAACTTGTCACACGCACCTCTCTTTTCCCCTCCTAACCTTATTCATGCCTTCGTTGTCCCCCTCCCATTTTTCTTGCCCCTCTTCTAAGTCTCTTCCTCCTTCCAAGCCTCTCTGTATTTTCCCTTCTCATTCTGATGCCCTTAATGCCCCCTCCCCTCCACGTCAGATTCCAGCTTCATGCCTTTACCCCTATTCCCAACCTCTCTTGATAGATCCCTTTGCCCTCTCTCTCCCTGTCTGCTCCTTCTCCCCTGCCCCTACCCTGCCCTGCCTCCTTCCTCTGCCTTCTTCCCCTTGCCCTGTCACTAGGGTCCAGTGGGAGGCTGTGGGCTCTGCCGATTGCTCCTTTCTCTTCGCTCTCATCCTCGTGGGGTCTATAGCCAGTTCTGTTGCTCAGAGATGTAGAAGCAGTTGCTAAGAGACAGTGAGACGTCAGTACCTGGCCCTCGAGGAAAAAGGGGAGCGATAAGGGGAGAGAGGAGGGATGGAGGGAGGAGGAGAGAGGGAGAGGAGGAGGAGGGGAAGACCTGGCGGAAGCCTCCTACCCCAGCAGCCTCAGCACCGGCTGAGTTTCAGGGAGAAGCATTCGGATTCTGGGAACTTTCTTCTAAGCACCCTCTCTCTGGTCTCCTTTTTGGGTAAAAGAGGGAGCACGGGGACATTGGGACAGGAAGCCACAGAGGATGCTGCCCTGGGATCCAGTAGACAGAGAGGAGGAGATGCCGGGGGAGGGGAAGAGCCGGGGAGTCAATCTGTTGTCTTGAAGCAACGAGCGGGGATTCCAGGATGAGAGAGGGAGACCCGTGTCTGCGGCAGATTGATGGCTGTGTCCTTGGAACGGAGTGAGTAACTCATGAGGGACTGTGGGAGTGCGAGGTGGAGACCTCAGGGGCTCGGAGGAATGAGTCTGGATAAAGAGAAAAAAAGATAAAGAGGAGCTGGGGTTATTTCCCTGCGGGCGGATTGAGGCTGGACGGAGAGGCAGTGCAGGACGAGGCAGCCAGCCAGGGGAGGACAATTGAGGACAGCAGGTGGGCAGGGAGGAGCGAGGGGCCACGCTGGCCAGGGGTAGACAGCAGGCTAGGGCGCCAGATGTGTCATAGCGCTTTTTCCCTCTGCCTGCGAGGAGGGGACCCAATGTGGGTGTGGGCTCCAGCTAAGGGGCAGCAAGATGGGGAGTGTTTGTGGAAAAGGATGCTGGGATTAGGGGGGGTGTGCACTGGGGGTGAAAGATGATGGGAGCAGACTGGAAAGTAGGCTCTGCTGGCGTGTGTGTGCAGAGGGGAGCTGGGGAGAAGGCTGGGGAGGGAAAGCATGAGGCAGGGCAAGACATGGGGAGGTTCTAGGAGAAGTGGGGTGTGTGTGTGTGTGTGTGTGCATGCGTGTGAATGCATGAGACAGGAGTGCTGAGAGTGTCTGAAGGGGTGTGCAACATGGCCAGAGTGTGTATGCATGTTTTCTTAGAGGGGTGCCTGGGCAGGATGTTTTGTGCTGAGCGGGGTGGGGCTGTGAGGAGGAGAAAATGCATCTCCAGGAGGACTGTGCAGGTCTGGGTGGGGAGGGTTAGTGGGTGACAACAATGAGACTCCACACCTGAGGACAGTCAGCAGAGAACTTTGAGGCTGAGGAGCAAAGAGGAGAGATGGGGGGAAAGAGAGAGTTTGGAAGGTGGGACCAGGTATCTAGGTGAGGGGACACACGGAGAGGACACTGAATTTCTCTGCCTGAGTGCTTTCCTTGTTGACAGAGGGAATTCTGCCTCTGCCTACAGAATAAGGAGCCAAGCAGAAGGAGGTGCTGGCTTGGAGAAGTGGCCAGAGCTCTCCTAGCTGACTCCCAGTCCTGCCCTCTTGGACACATGGCTCTTCCCAATCTCAGCAGTCCAGAAAGTGGGTGTCACTGGGGGTCTTCCCTGTCCTGGGGAAGAAAGACCCTCCCCAGGGACTCTAGCAGCCACTGAGGCTGAGGACTCAGGTGTTCAGGAGGTCCATGGAGACCCACTTCCCCCTGGGCTGCCTTCTCAAAACGCCCACCCTGGGCCCCCTTGGACTCAAGCCCACCAGGCCACTTGGTGAAATGGCCTCTGAGAGCTTGACTGCTGGGGACCCGGAGGCAAGCCTGGACTCCTAATCAGTCCCAGATTTGGGCCAGGTTTTCTTGGAAAAAGGGCGCCTTTCATCTCCTTCACCCCTTGGTTCCCACCTCTTGTGCAGAGCTCCAGGAGGAAGCACACAGCAGGCATGGGCGAGGGGGACACAGAAGGTCTGCAGGGAGTCTTCCAGGAACTGCTGGCAGCTTGTCCAGCCATATCCTCTTGCCCTTCCTGTCTCAAGTTTTGATCATCTTTTCAAACCTTGGGGGACCGCGACTGGGTTTCTCGCCCACTAGGCTCCAGAAGGGGATTTCCTGCTGGTTTCACCTGGGGAGACTTTTTGTGCTTAAAGGCTCCCAGGACAGGCTTGAACCACGATACCACGTGCTATGAAGCCCCACCTTCCAAGGTTCCAGCCCCTAATGTAGCTGCCTTCCTGTGCCACTGGCTCTTGAGTCCACGGACACAGCCCCAGTCCCAGTGGGCTTCCTTCAACACTGCTGTTGTCAGCTGTCTAAGATGGGTGACACCTGGGCCCAGGTGCCCTGGCCCAGGCCACCCCACCCAGCCATGCTGTTGGTCTCCCTCCTATTGGCAGCTGGGGTGATGCACTCTGATGCCGGCACCAGCTGTCCAGTCCTTTGCACATGCCATAACCATGTGGTGGACTGCAGCAGCCAGCGGCTCTTCTCCGTGCCCCCAGATCTGCCAATGGACACCCAAAACCTCAGCCTGGCCCACAACCGCATCACCGCAGTACCACCCGGCTACCTCACATGCTACATGGAGCTCTGGGTGCTGGATTTGCGAAACAACTCCTTGATGGAGCTGCCCCCGGGCCTCTTCCTGCATGCCAAGCGCTTGGCACACCTGGATCTGAGCTACAACAACCTCAGCCATGTGCCTGCTGACATGTTCCAGGAGGCCCACGGGCTGGTGCACATTGACCTGAGCCACAACCCATGGCTGCGCAGGGTGCACCCCCAGGCCTTCCAGGGCCTGGTGCAGCTCCGAGACCTGGACCTCAGCTTTGGAGGCTTGGCCTTCCTCAGCCTGGAGGCTCTCGAGGGCTTACCGGGGCTGGTGACCCTGCAGATTGGTGGCAACCCCTGGGTGTGCGGCTGCACCATGGAGCCGTTGCTGAAGTGGCTGCGGAATCGGATCCAGCGCTGCACAGCAGGTAAGGGTGAGGGGCAGGACTAGGCTGCATGGGCGAGGACTTGCCTCACTGAAAGCAAAGACTCCTAAAGTAGAGGCAGGAACTTAGAACACTTGAGTACCTACTGTGTGTCCTGATCCCTGCTTGCCTCTTTTGATTCACCAGCTAGCTCTATCATGCAACAGAGTATTTGCTGAGCACTTGCTATTCAGGCTAGGTGCTGTGGGCTCCCATCAGTTAAAAAAATGGGCCCTTACCTGAAAAAGGCCCTTGCCTCTGTGGTGCCTGTGACCTAATGGGGCAGACAGACAGTAAACAAATAGCTAGTAATAGATAGTGTTTAACGAGCTTCTGGAAAACCTGGTGGCATAGTGGTTAAGTGCTGCAGCTGCTAACCAAAAGGTCGGCAGTTCAAATCCACCAGGCACTCCTTAGAAACTCTATAGGGCAGTTCGACTCTGTCCCATAGGGTCGCTATGAGTTGGAATCAACCCAACGGCAAAGGTTTTTTAATGAGCTTCTACCGTGATGGCTCAATGGTTTAGCACTCCACTGCCAACCACAATGTTGGCAGTTCGAACGCACCCAGCAGCTCCATGGGAGAAAGACCTGGTGACCTGCTCCAGAAAAGATTGTTGTCGTGTGCTGTTATGTCAATTCTGACTCAAAACAACCCTATAGGATAGAGTAGAACTGTCCCACAGGGTTTCCCACTTTTACTATCCCCAGAGTCCCTGTTTGGTACAAACCAAAAGGTTGGAGTTCAAGACCACCCAGAGGCTCCTCAGAAAAAAGGCCTGGCAATCTACTTCCAAAAAACAAAAATCAGCTATTGAAAACCCTATGGAACACAGCTGCTTCTCTTGACACACATGGGGTTACCATGAGTCAGAGTCAACTCAGTGGCAGCGAGACTGGATTCCTCATTTTACAGGTGAAGAGGCTGAGATTTAGAACAATTAAAAGGCTTTCCCGATGTCACTCATTTAGAAATAGGCAGGGCGGAGGATAAAACCCAGGCATATTTGATTTCTAAGCCCTGTTCTACTCTACCAGACTTCTTTTTAAGTTTACTAAGTGCTGAGAAAACTCTCTAAGAAATGGGAATGTCCCCACTATTTATTACAGTGCTTACTATGCGCCAGGACCTATTCTAAGTATATTACATATATTAGTTCGTCTCCTCATAAGAACCCCAAAGAGGCCCCACTTTACAGAGGAGGACACCAGGGTGCAGAGAGGTTCAGCAACTTGCCCAAAGTCACAGAGCTGCTGAGTGGAGTCAGGATTTGAACCCCAGCAGTCACTCTGAACAGTCAGGTTCTGGGCTAACACAAGAGTCAGGGCCTGAGCTCTGGGCAGGTCAAAAAGCCTCAGCAGAGTTCTGAGAACTTTGGGCATAGGGTGGGGAGCTGAGAGGAGGCGTTAAGATGTGGCAGCCTAGCCAGCTATTCCCAGCTGGAGGGTGGATTGGGGCCTGAAGGAGCCCAAACCACACGGGTATGATGGGCCCTGGCCTCACCCAGCAGAGCCCAAGCTGGCCCGGTGATGGGCAATGTTCAGCTGTGGACCCTCCATCACCCACCCTCCTGTGTACAGCACTGAGCCTGAGCTGGACCCCACACTAGAACGATAGGAAGAGCTTGGGGTGCCATCCCAAAGGCTTCCCCGGTGCCTGGGCTCAGTGTGTGCAGAAGAAGCCATGCTGAATGAGGTGGGAAGAAGAGGAGGATTGAGTGGGGAGCCAAGGACCAAAATAGCTTGGGGGGGCTGTGGGCCACGATTCCAATGTTTCCACAGAGCTGTGGAAGGAAATTCTCTGGGACCAAAATAGCTGGGGACTGAGATGGGGTGAATGTGGGGTGCAAAAGGGGAGGCTTCTCAAGCGGTTTCCCCACATGCTTAACCTCAGTGCCTCCCCTTCCTCTGCCCTCCACTAAGGACAGAAAGCGTAGACTGGGGCACTCCACTTCCCTCAGGCCCATGGGTCCCTCTTCCTCTGTGATCTCTGAGGTCCCCACTGCCCTTTTGAAGAATCACAGACTCCCAGCAAACAGGCAAGGGTACTGCAGCTTCACACATTGGTAGACATGAGGGACCCATAGTGAGAAATCAAGAGGCCACATCTAGGAATCCAGGGTCCCTATTTCTCCATAGAACGCACTTGGCATCGTCACACCCTCCAAGGTATTTCCTCTTAGGGACCAACAGCCTGCCAGTGTAGGTAGGGCTAGCTGATCCTCCTCCCTTTATGTCCTTTTCCACTTCTTCCTCCCATTTCTTCATGTGGTTCCCACTATTACTCACTTTTTTTAGATAAATTCCAACAGAGAGGGACCTAAGAGCACCTTAGGACATAGTCTGACTTCAAGATTGGCCCCTTGATTCACCAGAAAGCAGTGCCAGGCCCATCCTGGGCTCTTCTGGGGTCCTGCCATTGCCCTCAGAGTCTTCTCTGGCTGGTCCCTGCCCATGTCCCCACATCCCTCAGCCATCCATTGTCTCACCATCATCCCCCAACACACACATACACACACACACACAGAGACACACTTGAACAATAGATTTGGAGGTTCGGGGTCTTCCAGTTTCCAGAGGAGAGCCTTTGAGGGGTCAACTCCAGACACCATCTCAGCCCAGGTGGGTCTGGAGTACTGTGTACCCAGCCTATAAGGATCACTCAGCCTGGGCTTTGAGGCAAGTAGCACCCAAACCTGACTCCCTGTTTCTAAAGATAATGACACTCATTGATTTCTCAAAAGGGTCGATCCAAATCAACCATTTTATTCTCTGCCCTCAAGAACTGCAGATTGAATAGAGAGCACATAAAGCACCTAATTTAGAAAAGGTCTTTACATTGGCCCTCTGAGACAATTTAGCTCAGATTATCCCCCTTTCCATAGAGAAAGAGCAGGAAAACCAGAAAGCCAAAAACAACTTGCCTGAAGTGAGAGATTGGGTCATATTTAACCAGTGAATGAGGGAATGGCTGGCTTCTCAAAAGCTTCCTCTTCCCTGGCCTTGCTCCAGGGGTGGCAGCAGCTGGCTGTGATGCCTAGGAGGAAGTCAACGGAGAGTAAGGTGAGACCAATGATGTTCATCAGGCACCTTGTAAACGTGACCTTGGAAGGATGAGATGAGACCCTCAGTGTTGGAAAGAACAGTAGTCCCACAGAAGAAGCCCCCTTCCTACAGAAGCTCATGTGCAGAGCATAATCCCCACTAACATGTTGAGAAGGGCCAGCCTAGGATAATAACAAAAGCACACATTTACACAGTGCTTACGAAGTACCTGGATGGTGCAAACGGGTTAATGCATTCAGCTGCTAACCAAAAGGTTGGAGGTTTGAGTCCACCCAGAGGCACCTCGGGAGAAAGTCCTGATGGCCTACTTCTGAAAAATCAACCATTAAAAACTCTATGGAGCACAATTCTACTCTGAGTTGGAGTTGACCTGACGGCAACTGGTTTGGTTTTTACATAGTGCTTGTTAGGTACCAGCAAGAGCCCTGGTGGCGCAGTGGGTAAGCACTCAGTTGCTAACCAAAAGGTCGTCAGCTCGAACCCACCAGCCGCTCCACAGGAGAAAGATGTGGCAGTCTGCTTCTGTAAAAATTTACAGCCTTGAAAAATCCATGGGGACAGTTCTACTCTGTCCCATAGGATTGCTATGAGTCAGAATTGACTCAATGGCAGTGAGTTTGGCTGGGCTGGTATTACGTACCAGGAACAAATTATACAAGGGCATAATTTATAAGATATTAACTCTATGAGGTATATACTGTTACTAGTTCTATTTTACAGATGAAGAAACTAAGGCACAGAGGGATTAAATAATGTACCCACAATCACACAACTAGTGAGGGGTGGAGAAGAGATTTGAACCCAGGCCAATAGCTCCAGAATCCATAGTCTTAACTTTCTTCTCCCACCTGGGGGAGAAGAAAGATCCAATGCTTTGAAGTTGGACAGGGTCATTCATTCATATATGGACTGAACAAAGATTCATTGAGCACTTGGTATGGACGGGACACTGGTCTGATGCTAAGGATACTCCAGGAAGAGCTAATACTCAAGTGGGAAGAAATGGACAATAAGAACATAAGTAGACTGTCAGACAGGGATGAGTAATATGGAGAAAAATAAAGCAGAATAAGTGAGATGGGGAGAACCTAAGCAAGGTGAAGTAGGGACTGCTATTTTATGTAGGACAGTGAGGGAAAAATTCACTAATAAGGTGAATATTTCAGCAAAGATCGAAAGAGAATAAGGGGCTGAGCCATGTAGAGATCTGGTGGAGAAGCATTCTAGCAAAAAGAAAAATATCAAGGCCTCCCCAAGAGGGGATGTGCTTGGGGTCACGGAAGAATGGCCGGGAGGTGACCGTAACTGGAGCAAAATCAATAAGGAGGAGAGAGAAAGAGATGAGGACACTGTGAGGACTTGGCCTTGACTCCGTGGGAAGATGGAAAGCCAGTGGAAGGTTTCAAGCAGAGTAACATGATCAGACTTTAGGTTTGAAAGGATCACTCAGCCAACTGTGTTGAGATGGTTTAAGGGTAGAAGTCAAGAGATGAGTTAGAAGGCAACTGTAAAAGATGATAGCAGTTTTCATTGAGTTGACTCCAGGACATGGCGGCCCCATGTGTATCAGAGTAGAACTGTGCTCCATAGGGTTTTCAATGGCTGGTTTTTCAGAAGTAGATCATCAGGCCTTTCTTCCAAGATGCCCCTGGCTGGACTCCACTTGCACCATCCAGGGACTCCATAAGAGATGGTGGTGTCCCATAAAAACCCCAGACCTACTACTAGTGGTAGCTGTAGCACTTTAGGCAAGTTATGAAGCTCTCCAAGCAGTGATTTTCATATCTATAAAAATAGATGTAAAAATACCTGTCTTGAGAGTTGTTGGGGGAATAAAGAAGATAAGTAATGTTTTTGGCACATGGAAGAAACTCAACAAATGTGTTTCTTCTCTTCCTCTATGAGTGGTGGGAACTCTTCAACCCAGTCCCCTGGACCTCACCATCCCTGGGTCCTGTGTTGCAGATTCTCAGCTGGCCGAGTGCCGGGGCCCCCCTGAAGTTGAGGGTGCCCCGCTCTTCTCCCTCACCGAGGAGAGCTTCAAAGCCTGCCACCTGACACTGACCCTGGATGATTACCTCTTCATCGCCTTTGTGGGCTTCGTGGTCTCCATCGCATCCGTGGCCACCAACTTTCTTCTGGGCATCACGGCCAACTGCTGCCACCGCTGGAGCAAAGCCAGCGAAGAAGAAGAGATTTGACATGGGAGCCTTGAACCCCTCCATGCTGCCAACCACTGCTGCCGCTGACCACTGGACACCCTCGCTCATTGCCAACTCTGATTCCATGCATGATGCCCTGGCCACAATTGTCATGAGAACAAGGTTGGGAGACTCACTTTGCCTGGGCATCGACTTTGGGCCAGGCACTGTGCTGAAACTTGGGAACATGAAATGAACCTGACCCAGTCCCTACCCTCAAGGCACTTACCTCTAGTAGAGGAGAGATATTTCAACAATATTCCCTTTAAGGCAATAGGTCAATGCTCTGAGGACACAGTTATGGAAGACCAGAGGAGGGAACTATCAATGTGCCTAACAGAGTCCAAGAGAATTACAATAGTGGAGGTGATTGGGAAGCTGGCTAGTTGAAGTATGAGTAGGAAATTGTCAAGTATACAAAGAAAGGAGGGCAGAAGCAAACAACAGAGGCCAGAAGGTGCATGGTGTGTTGAGAACCATGAACCATCTGTTGTGACTTAAGTGCAGAGGGGGGAGTGGCGAAGAACCAAAATTCTCCTCTGAAACCCAATCTGTCAGCTCTCAGCATTGCCAAATACTGCCTCCAGAGAGTGAGAAAGCCTTCCCGCCAACCCCCTTGGCCTCCTTCCATCAGAAGTTACCAGGGAAGACCACCTCCCAGTGACTGCACCCCATACTCTACATTGCCAACTGCAGCCTGCTCGTGAGGTCCCAGGCAGCAAGCTGAGGACACACAACTTTCATTGCCCTTTCTCCTTCTCGGCCTCCTGCCTCTCACTCAAGCCTATGCTTCAGAAGAGGGAGGCAGGGAGAGTGGACAGCAAGAGTGACCTGTCCACTAATCATGTGACCTGTTCTCCCCACGGTGCTCACATCAAGCGATCTCACCGGGAAACTGCCACTGAGGAAAATGACAGTACCCAGGGATGAACGAGGAGAAAGTCTCCACAATTGTAACCACAGGGGGTTTGCTCTTTCTTCTCACCCATTTAAGCATAAGGATGCTATTGTTGGTGGTAGTGGTGGTTGCCATCAAGTCAGTTCCAACTCATGGTGATGCCATGCGTTACACAGAACTTCTCCCTAGGATTTTCTTGGCTATAATCTTAATGAAAGTTGATTTTCAGTCCCTTTCTTCCATGGTACCTCTGGGTGGGTTCAAACCACCAACCTTTAGGTTAGCAGTCTAGCACAAACCATTTGCAACCCCTAGTTGGGGGAGTTATTAACTACCGAGCACGAGGCAGTGTCAGGCACTGTGATAAGCTCTCTCCACAGATGATTCCCTGTAATGCACACAAAAATCTTGTGAGATGAGCCTTACTGTTCCCGCTTTACAGATGAAGAAATTACAGTTCAGAGAGGTTAAAGTCACTTGCTACTTTAAAGGCAAAATTAAGCCTTTCTACTACTCCATCCAAGTTTGTGAACATTTCCCTCTCAAGTGACAGATATAAATTTGGATTCCAGCAGTGTTGAAGGGCCAGGAACTGCACTGGGCACTTTACATATGCTGGCTCATTTATTTCCATTCTCACAGCAACACTGCCTGGTGTTTTTATTTTTCCCGTTTTACAGATGAATTAACTATGGCTCAGAGAGCAGAGTAACTGACCAAGGATATCTGGATAAACACAGCAGGAAGGTGATAGGTAGCTCCATCCAGGGAAATGATGCCTAATTGGTCAGACAAAAATTAAGTGGCTTTGGGTGCAAACACAGTTATCATCATTGTCATTGTCACCCTTGTCATCATCTTCATTATAATCTTCACTGTGTTTATTCCACCTAAGGCTGTTCATGAAACGGTTTTGCAACCTCCTCCTTGACTTTTCACAACCCTGTGTGGGAGGCAACCAAACATCATTACTCCCGTTTTACAGATGAGAAAACAAGGGCTCAGGAGAGGGTGTGACTGGCCTAAGCAGTGGGTTGGGACTCCTGACTCCAACTCAGCTCTTTTTCTAGTGCTTTCCCCAGTGTTTGGGGAAGAGACTGCTTTGGAGGGCTGGGTGGTAGGGCCCTAGGTCCAGCAGCCGTGAACATGCGAGTAGATCTGCTAAATAAAGGGCAGTGAACCCCAGCCACTGTGCGGATTTAGATCTGCTCATTGTAGGGCAAATCACAGCCTCTGAACCATAGAGGCAGCGTTAGAACTGGTGGCCATGGTGGCAGTATGTAAAAAATTAGATCTTTGGGAAACAGGAGAGGAAGCTGTTTTAGCCACTCCTACATAAGCCTGCTGTGTTGTGTTGTAAGAGAAACGAAGGGTGAAGAGAAAGCTGTGGAGTAACAAGCCCTATAGGTTAGATGAAGAAGGTAGTGGTACCCTGAAGGAGGAGGGGACAAAAGACAACTCTAGCTTATCTTTGACCAGTCTTCAAAGCACAATCATAATCTGCTATGTTGGCAGGGCTGGCCTGGACAAATCAGAACAGGAGCACTCTGCCTTGCCCCCAGCCCCAGTAGGCTTCCATCACCCCATCCTCCCAGCAAGGCCTGAAAACTATGGCGGAGGATAACAAGTTACCTTCTGGGAAGTTTTTCCTCCCTGATGCTTCCCTGAGAGTCCCAGGGTGGTGCAAATGGTTAACACCCTCTGCTGCTAACCAGAACGTTGGAGGTTCAAGCCTGCTCGGATGCTCCTCTGAAGAAAGACCTGGAGATCTACTGCCAAAAAATCAACCATTGAAAACCCTACGGAGCACATTTCTACTTTGACACACATGGGGGTCGATGAGTCAGAATGGACTCAGTAGCAACTGGTGGATGCTTCCCTGAGCTAGTCAACCACAAGAGCCCCGAGAGACTTTGCTAGATTTGGAGGACTTGAACCCTGTGTCCCTTGAATCTCTTCTTATAACCTCTGGGCCAGAGCTCTGCTCCTGGGACATCTGAAGCAGAAATGCACACTGTCTCTTCTTCTGTGATGGCCAAGGAGGGGTGGACTTGGGCTGCTCTCTACCAGTGCAACAGACAACCTTAAGTATTTAGGGAGAAGCTCTTAGAAATAATCGTCCTGACACAAATATTTAAGCCTCCTGTAGAGGAATACCATGTGTACCTATGATAACCTTGTTTACCAATATATAGCTAATATATTTCAAGATATACAGTTTTTTGCATAGAACTAGGACCGAACAAGATGCCAAATGCCCCTTAAGATCAGGTGTTCTTTCTATTGGGACAATTTGTTCTCCATTGATGGCAAACTTTTCTGAGAAGGATACATGGCTTTTAAAGAACAGAGTTTCTCTAGCTTCTAGAAGGTCCCTAGTTGACCGAAGCACAATGAGGGAAGTGATGTAGTTCATTCAACCTCCCTACTGGCGAGGAATTCCCTGCTCCCTGCCACCACCACCACCTTGTTCATGCTGGCAGAAGCAACAAATAAGCACACTTCTAGAGGCAATCTAGAAATCCTGGTTAGAACTGTTCTCACTGGTGATCTCTGGTGACCACAGCCCATAGTGGTGTTCCCACAAGGTTTGATTGTTTCTTTTCCAAGCTGGTTAACATGGATATGTCTGGGTATGTCTGATGCTTTTTGTCTGTCTGTCTATAAATTCTTTATGTGTTGGATATCTGCTGACATAGAGCAGATCTCTCTGGAATTTGCATTCAGTTCTCTGACACAGTCTACTCAGCCTTCTATCTGTTGCATCTTTTGATACACCAAGATGGACACCACTCAGGCTTGGAGAAGGGCTGGCTGCTCTGAAAATATGAAACAAGAAAAATCTGTGGCTGAAGCAGTCTAGTGAGAGTCTGACTTCTTCCTGCCTCCCTCCAGAGACTTGTCCTAGTCACAGGAGCTTCGTTTATGCTGGACCCGAGAATGTCAAAGTTTAGCTAACCAACTAGGGCTATGATGATCAAAGTGTAGGCCAAGAAAATTGTTCTTTGAAAAGTCCCCACATTCATACCACTCTAGAACATTTGCCTCTGGTCACCCTCAGGCAAACCCTCATCTCTGCTTCTTCATTCCCAAGGATCCCTGCAAAAATAAGTCCTTAGAGTTGCTATAGGTTTTCCTGGCTCCTTTCAAGGAGTTTGACACATAAAATCTGAAAAGATCAAGACAAGTATTTCTCTTCAACCATCAAGCAAGACTTATAGCCCCCATTTCCCCTAGATGTCTTTGTTAATGTGGCTCTGACATCCTTTCCAGCTGTAGAAGCATATAAGGAGACACCTTTGGCCATTCCTCAGAAGGACATCTTCCCAAAGTTAGAGGAATTCATCTGCTCTCACCACCCTAGAAGGAGGCAAAAGGGAAATGAGAGAGGCAAGGTGCAAAGTCCTTCATAAATCACCACTGTGTTTGCCATGGCACTGGGTGGAGAGCTCTGGATCCACAGAGCTCTCAGTTTTTCTAACTGCTACCCTGCAGAGTGCTGATGTCGGGGGGTGGGAGGGTTGGGGAGGGGTGGGAAAAGGGAAGATGCCAACCTTTGTATGGAGATGATTTTATAATCATACACTTTTGTAACTGTGAAGAATTTTTCATAAATATACATTAATAATAAAGATTGTATAGTTTAACAAATTTTCTGAAGAGTTGTGAAGGGGAGGGAGAGGGAATGAGGCAGGGAAAGAGAGAGAAAGGAACTAGGCAGAACCAAGGAACGTGTGCCAAAATATGCACACAAAAGGTCTATGGGAAGGGAGTAGATGGAAATAATTAGGAGAAGTGCCAGCCATGGAGGGGCATATGTGGGAGTAGAAGGAACATCACAGAAGCATATTTCTACCAGGCAAAAAGGAAAATGTGTGTGTGTCTGTATGCACACACCCCTATGTGTAGGCATATTTTGATGCCTGAAATTACACAAAGAAGAGAGCATATGTCTTATACATGTTGGGGTTTACAGATTGGGTCATCCTTAAAACATGCCAAGGCAAGTGGGTGTGCCTGCCTAGTTAGCATCACTAAGGATATGTGCCAGGAAGATAACCCACGCCAGCAGTGTGGAAAAAGGGATACTAGCTCAGGCATGCAAGTAAAGCAGGAATCTAAGTGCTTAAAGTGGGGGCTGAAAGAGGCCTTCTGTGGTATGGTGTCAATCTCTGTTCTGCTAAGTTAACAAAGAAGAAAGAGGATTCTAAACCTATTGGGTCTTGCAAAAGTTGTCTACAGAACACTGGAAATACAATGATTCGGTATTGTACCTTGGGAACAAAGACCCATAAGTATAAGTGCCATTTTTATCTCAGTACTCTAGGTAGGAAATGACTGTAAGCAGGAAGTTGATCCAAGCAGGAAGTGGCTTTAAAGGAAAAATGGATTTAAACAGGAAGTGGTTCCTCTTACCAATAGGAATTTTAGCCTCCCCTACGCCCCCCAACCCAATTGCCACAAAACCTGTTGATGTTGAGTTGATTCCGACTCACAGCAACCCTACTGGACAGAGTAGAACTGCCCCATAGGGTTTCCAAGGAGCGCCTGGTGGATTTGAACCACTGACCTTTTGGTTAGCAGCTGAACTCTTAACCACTACATCGCCAGGGTTTCCCAATTGCCACAGGGTACAGAAAAATACTGCATCTCAGAGTAAAAGCCATTAAAGAGAACAAAGATATTAACTCAGAGGACTCAGAAAGATCATAGTTGGTATTTTCTGGAGTAGGCTGGAGAGGCAAAAACTTTCTCTTAAAATTAATTTTTTAACAGAAACTATACTGAGCAAGTGAAAAAATAAAATTAAGTGTCCCAAAATAAGAAGCAGACATCTCTTGGTAAAGGGTAAGACAGTACACAATACTGAGGAAGCCAGCACAACTTGTACAAGGCAAGGTCATGCAAGCATCCAAACTCCCTGAGGGACAGAATTACTGGGCTGAGGGCTGTGGGGACCATGGTCTCGGGGAACATCTAACTCAATTGGCATGATATAGTTTATAAAGAAATTGTTCTACATTCTACTTTAGTGAGTAGCGTCTGGGGTCTTTAAAGCTGGTAAGCGACCATTTAAGACACTCCACTGGTCTCACCACAACAGGAGCAAGGGAGAATGAAGAAAACTAAAGACACAAGGGAAAGATTAGTCCAAAGTACTAATCGACTGCAACTACCACAGCCCCCACCAGACTGAGTCCAGTACAACTAGGTGGTGTCCAGCTACCACCACCAACTGCTCTGACCAGGATCACAACAGAGGGTTCCGGACAGAGCTGGAAAAAAATGTAGAACAAAATTCTAACTCACAATAAAAGACCAGACTTACTGGCCTGACAGACACTAGAGAAACCCCAAGAGTATGGCCCCTGGATACCCTTTTAGTTCAGTAATGAAATCACTCCTGCGGTTCACCATTCAGCCAAAGATTAGGCCAATAAAACAAAATGAGACTAAAGAGGCACACCAACCCAGGGGCACGGAGGAGGAGGCAGGAAGGGACAGGAAAGCTGGTAATAGGGAACCCAAGGTCAAGATGGGAGAGTGGTGACATGGCATGGGGTTGGTAACCAATGTCACAAAACAATATGTATACCGTTTAATGAGAAGCTAGTTTGTTCTGTAAACCTTCATCTGAAGTACAATAATTACCAAAAAAAAGATAAAACAAACAAACAAAAAAAGAAACATACATCTCACAGAAGACCAGGTCTTGTGTATCTCGTTCAATGCTGACCCTAACCAAAAAAAAAAAAAAAAGCCCATTGCTGTCAGGTTGATTTGGACTCCTAGAGACCCTATAGGACAGAGTAGAACTGCCCCATACAGTTTCCAAGGAGCGCCTGG
The DNA here is from genome assembly GCF_030014295.1 of Loxodonta africana. Lineage (NCBI taxonomy): Eukaryota > Metazoa > Chordata > Mammalia > Proboscidea > Elephantidae > Loxodonta > Loxodonta africana. The sequence goes on along the minus strand of NC_087348.1, from coordinate 19,437,441 downwards.
TGAATTGGAACTGTTGACCTTTTGGTTAGCACCCATACCTCTTAACCTCTACAGGGTTTCCATGCTGTCCCTAATGCCAAGCATATACCTAGCAACTAGTGATTATAACGAGGAGGATGAGGAGCAAAAGGAGGAAGATGAGCACCCACCATGTGCCAAATGCTGTGCTAAGCATTTTATGTGGATTAACTCACCTAGTGCTCACAACAACACAAGGTAAGTACTATCATTATACCTATTTTACAGATGAAGGAACTGAGGCACCAACAGGTTAAGGATGTGCCCCAGGATATACAGCTAATAAGCAGTAGATTCACTCTACACAGATGACAGAGATCATAACCCAAAAACCGAACCCACTGCCGTCTAGTCAATTCCAACAGAGTAGAACCGCGCCATAGAGTTTCCAAGGAGCACATGGCAGATTCGAACCACCAACCTCTTGGTTAGCAGCTGTAGCACTTAACCGCTACGCCACAGAGAGATAAAAACACCACTATGACAAGGTTAAGAGGAAAAGAATATTATCAAGGGGGCTCTCCCCAGCTTAGTTCATGGAATCACTGAGGAGTACACAGAACGAAGTTCTAGAAAGTACATAATAATGTGGCTGATTTTTACAAAGCTGAAGATTCTGGTCCTATAGCTGAACCAATACTCAAAAGAGATCCTTGTATATGTCCATGTAAATTCAAGGCCAAAGCAATAGAAATGATTGATATAGAAAGAGTAGCTGGCCGAGAGCTAGATTCTCATATAGAGGACCAGGACCAGTTTAATTCTTCATTCATTCAAAATTTTCATCACACAGCTCCATGTGTTAGGCATCGTTTTAATGCTGAGAATATAGGAATGTGAACGTGGGATTGTGAACAAGACAAAGCCCTCACCCTATGGTGCCTGCTTTCTATGGGGTGGGAGAGTAGATCAGACGGTAAATAAGAAAAATAAATAACTCCAAATAGTGGCAAGTGCTGCGAAGAAAATGCAGCAGGAAGAGAGCTGGGAGGTGAGGTTGAAGAAGTAGGTCCTGTGGGCCCTGGTGAGACTTCTCGTTTAATGTAAAGGCAAGGGGAAACCACTGGAGGGTTTTAAACAGGAGAATGATAAGATCTGCTTATCTTTTTCAAAGACTACTCTAAAGACTATATGGAAAATGTCCAAAAGATGGGAATACATGTAAGCCAAGGCACCAGGGAGGGGCCTTCTGCATGAGCCCAAGTGAGAGGTGTTCTGAAGGGGCAGCAATGGAGGTGATAGACTGCATATCTATTCTGGAGGCAGAGTCCACGGGGCATGCTGATGCCGTGGATATGGGGAGAGAGGGCAAAAGAAGAATCGAGAATAATGTTTGTGTTTGTTTTTGTTTTTTACTTTAGCTCTAGCTATGCTCAGCCAGATACAAGTAGCAGAAAGGCTATCTTAATTCCATGAAAAAATACCATGAGACAGTCAATCATCAGTAAGTTATAAAACCCTAATGAGTGAGTTGGAAGGCGGGAGGAGGAAGCAGGTACACAAACAGGTTCATAGTATCAGGAAACAGCCCAAAGCTCAGGGCCCAGAGACAGGGTTAGAAAAATCTGAACATACAGTGTTGTTGTAATGACTATGCAGTGTCGAGCAGAGCGCCCCAGTAGATCTTTAAACAGAGCAATAGGGCTAAGGAACTGAGTTCAAGCCTAAATCATCAGCAGCATTTTCAAAGAGATAGCTCTATATCCACAGTAATGTGCTCGCGGCAGAGCATCAGTCTGAAGTGATTTCCTAGAAGGCAGGTATAAGACCCCACTGGCTGTAGATAAGGAAGTAATCCAGGAAACATATTTGAGAGAGGCCCAAATATGTTGAAATGGGAACATTACAAGGAATCACATAAAGAAAAATGGGAACGTGTAGCTTGTACTCATCTTAGCAAAGAGATGACAAGTGATTGTGATGGGCTAGGCCTCTCAGGATGATGCTGTGAAAATTCAAAACCACTACCAGCAATTGGGCGTTTACGTTGTACCACACACTGCACCAAGTGCTTTATTTGCAATAGCTCACAGAAGCCTCCCCATGATCCTGGGAGATAGCTACCACTGAGCGTGGACTTGGAGACCCCATCGTCTGTGTTCAAATCCCAGCACTACCACTTGCCAGCTGTGTGCCCTTGGGCAATGTTACGGATTGAATTATGTCCCCAGAAAATATGTGCTGTAAATCCTAACCTCGGCTCACAGTGGTTAAGCACTCAGCTGCGAACCAAAAGATCGGCAGTTCGAATCCACCAGGTGCTCCTTGGAAACCCTATCGGGCAGTTCTACTCTGTTCTATAGGGTCGCTATGAGTCAGAATCAACTTGACCGCAATGGATTTGGGTTTGTTTGTTTTTTTTATAACTGTGGTTATAATCCAGTTCGGGAACAGGTTGTCTTTGTTATGTTAATGAGGCAGAATTAGTGTAATGGGTGTCTTTTTTTTATTAAAAACTTTTTTAATTGTGCTTTAGGTGAAAGTTTATAGCTTAAGCTAATTTCTCATACAAAAATTTATACACATATTGTTATGTGACACTAGTTACCACCCCTATAATGTGACAGCACACTTAGCCTTTCCAATCTTGGTTTCCCATGTCCCTCTAACCAGCTCCTATCCCATCCTGCCTCTGGACAGGAGCCACCTGTTTGGTCTTGTGTATCTGCTTGAGCTAAGAAGCACACTCTTCAGGAGTATTATTTCGTTTTACAGTTCAATCTAATCTTTGTCTGAAGAGTGGGCTCCGGGAAAGGTTTTAGTTCTGGTTAACATAGCGTCTGGGGGCCATGGCTTCGGGGCTTCCTCCAGTCTCAGACCATTAAGTCTGGTCTTTTTGAGTGAATTTGAGTTCTGCTCCAAGCTTTTCTTCGGCTCTGTCAGGGCCTCTCTGTTGTGTTCCCTGTCAGGGCAGTCATAGGGTATATCTTGAGTCAATCTCTTCTGAGATATAAAAGAGATTAAACAAACGACCAGAGCAGATGCCAAGCCACATGAAGATTACCCAGGAGCAGAAGCTCAGAAGAGACGAGGACTTTTCTCCAGAGCCAAAAGAGAGAACAAGTCTTCCCTAGAGCCAGCACCCTGAATTTGGACTTCTAGCCTCCTAAACTGTGAGAAAATAAATTTCTGTTTGTTAATGCCATCCACTTGTGGTATTTCTGTTATAGCAGCACTAGATAACTAAGACAGATAGGTACCTTAAGCCTTTGTGGCTGAATTTCTCTGACTATAAACTTGAGAGGATCATGGTAGCTACTTCATAGGGTCTCTGTGAGGATTAAAGTAGTTCATATATGTATACTGAGCAGAACAGTGCCTGGCGCAGAGCAATATTCAATTAATGGTGGCGTTGTTAGTTGCCATAAAGTCGATTCTGACTCATGACAACCCCACATGTGCAGAGAAGAACTCCTCTATAGGGTTTTCAAGGCCATGGCCTTTCAGAAGCAGATCACCAGGATTTTCTTCCAAGGTGCCTTCGAGTGGGTTTGAACCACCAATCTTTCAGCTAGTAACTAAGCCCTTAACCTTTTGTGCCACCCAGGGACTCCTTCAATTAATGGCAAATCCAAACCAACCCGTTGCTGTCAACTCTTGACTCATAGCAACCCTATAGGACAGAGCAGAACTGTCCCACGGGGTTTCCAAGAAGTGGCTGCTGGTTCAAACTGCTGGCCCTTTGGTTAGCAGCTGAGCTCTGATTAATGGTAGGGACGGTTATTATCATCCCTCTTTAATAGGGAAAGAACTAGAGGCTAAGAGATGTTAAGTAGCTTGCCCAAGGTCACACAGCTGGAATGTGGTAAAGCCAGGATTGTCATCCACATCTGTCCTCCAGAGCCGGGGTGCTAAGCCACTATCACATACTAGACAGGTCAGGTTGGCAGGGTGTGGCAGCCGGTCTCAAGTGTCGTACCAAGCGAGCCGTGTCTCTGGTATTCAAGCCCTTGAGGAGTCCTCTCCCACTCCGAAGCCGAGCTGACTCTGTGACTCGATTTAACTGAAAGAAGGTGGTAGAAGTGACAGTGTGCCAGTTCCAGACCTAATCTTTAAGAAGATTCTGCTTTTGTGCTCTTGGGAGCCCTGAACCATGATGGATTAAATGCAGTTACCCTGCTGGAGAGTTCTCCTGAAAAGACCATGTGGAGAGAAAAGAGGTTCTAGTATACCAGCAAGGTCCCTCCCCAGGTGGCACAAATTGTTTGTGCTCAACTACTAACCTAAAGATTGGAGGTTCAAACCCACCCACCAGTACCACAAAAGAAAGGCCAGGCAATCTGCTCCCATTAAGATTGCTGTTGTTAGCTGCCATCGAGTTGATTCTGACTCATGGAGACCCCAAGTGTGCACAGTAGAACCGTGTTCCATGGGGTTTTCAAGACTGTGACTTTTCAGAAGCAGATTGCCAGGCCTGTCTTCTGAGGTGATTCTATGTGGGTTCAAACTTCCAATCTTTCAGCTAGCAGCTGAACAATTAAACATTTGCGCCACAAAGGGAACCCTATAAAGCAGTCCTACTCTGTAGCATATATGGGGTCGTCATGAGTTAGAATCAACTCCTTTGCAACAAGTTAAGTATACCAGATAAGCCCAGCTTTCCAGCCGTCCCCCCAAGGCACGAGGCACATGTGAATGTGAGAGGGTCCGTCTTTAGACTTTCCAGCCACAGCCGCCCTCTGACTGCTGCCCCATGAGAGACCCTGAGCAAGACCACCAAAAGAACTGTCCAACTATGCTTCAGGGATGACTGATAATCAGTTGTCTTAAGCCTCTATGCTTCAGGGTGATTTGTTATCCAGAAACGGACAACTGAAACACTGATGTATGAGGAATAGACTTAGTGGGGACAAAAACGTGTCAGCAACATAAGGCTGAAACCCAGAGTAACTGTCCCATCCCAGGAGCAAGCTGTATAAAGTTTAACAGCCCATGCTCTGCTGTCAAACTACCCAAGTTGAAGACCTGCTATTGCTACTTACTAGCTTGATAAGTCACTCAATATCTGGTGACTCGTTTCCTTCTGTGTAAAATGAAGATACTACCTATCTCATAGCATTGTAGTAGTGATTCTATGATTATGGTCCCTATTAATTAGTAAAATAATGCCTGACATATAGTAAGAACTCAATAAAAAAGAATATTAAATATACTATGGACTACCAGAAGAACAAACAAATCAGCCTCAGAAGAAATGCAACCGGAATGCTCCTTAGAAGTAAGGAGGGTAAGACTTTGGCTCCCGTACTTTGGACATGTCATTAGGAAAGATCAGTCACTAGAAAAGAACATCATGGTTGGTAAAGTACACTGTTGATAAAAATGAGGGAAGCCCTCTGTGAGATGGATTGATACCATAGCTGCAACAATAGATTCAAACATACCAACGATCATGAAGATGGACTGGTCAAGGTTTCATTCTGTTGTACATAAGGTCACCATGAGTCAGAGCTGACTCGATGACAACTAACACTTTTTTTATTATTCAGAATAATGTAATTATTCTAGATTCAATTAAATTAGCCAATGCAAGGAAATATGTGAAATCTCCAGTTCTTGCTTCTAACTTTTCCAAGAATAATATTGCTAGATATTTGTATCACATTCCTTTGCTTTAGGAAATGTCAGTGTACGATATCATAATGATGTAATTATTAAAAGAGTTTGACAAGGACAACAAAACTTAATGAAGAGAAGAAGATTGTGACACATCTCACGCTTGTCTCGAAGAGTATTGACATTCCAAGCTACAGCTGCAAAATAACATTGCTACAGAGAAAAGTGTCACGGCAGCTACATTTATTTCCTAAAGGAGGGTCACTTTCAATTCAGATGCCACGTAGTATGTGACCCCCTTCCATGCAAAGGAATTTAACACCCTATCCAACTCCATAAAAAACCAAACGCCAGCAAGTTTACTCCAACTCATGATGACTCCAGGAGTGTCAGACTAGAACTGTGCTCCACAGGGTTTTCAATGGCCATTTTTTGGAAGTAGATCACCAGGCCTTTCTTCGGAGGAGCCTCTAGGTGGACTCAAACTGTCAAACTTTTGGTTAGCTGCCAAGTACATTAGCTGTTTGCACACCCAGGGACTTCAACTCCACAAGAGTGCAAGAATATTGAGCTCCCAGAAATAATGCAGCAGCCAAAGGAAGCAGAGATGCAGACAGTGAGCCTGTGAACTACAGAAAAGAGAGCAGTTGTACTGCACAGTCATCAGTTTGATGGGTAGATAAGGAAGAAGGAGAGCCTTCCTCAGAAATCAAGGTAGTTTCCAAAGATTAAGCAAATGCTAAATCAATATTAAAGCTCCTAAAGGAAGAAATAGACATTACAACAGAAGTAAGATCTTGGCAGACATGAGCAACATGAAGAGCCAAAAGACGATCCGGGTGGACAGAACAGAGTCCTCAGCCAGAGATGAGATTATCACCAGGCCTTTGGTGAGGTGGAGCTGGGCCCTGATATTTGATAGAAGATAGATAGGCAGCTAGGCAGACAGACAGACAGATAGATAGATAGATTAGATGGATAGATAAGTGGGTAGATAGGTAGGTAGGTAGGTAGATAGGTTAGATAGATAGATGATAGATAGATGGGTAGGTAGGTAGATCGATAGATGATAGATTGATAGATCAATAGATAGATCGATAGATAATCGATAGATTGATGGGTGATCGATTGATGATAGATCGGTGGATGATAGATCGATGGATGATGGATCGATGGATGATGGATCGATGGGTGATGGATCAATGGATGATAGATCGATGGATGATAGATCGATGGATGATAGATGGATGGATGATAGATCGATGAATGATAGATAGATAGATTAGATCGATACAGAGAGAGAGACAGAGAGACAGAGAGATGATAGACAGATAGATGATAGATAGACAGACAGACAGATAGGTAGTTAGATAGCTGCCATTGAGTCAACCCTGACTCATGGCAATCTTACGTGCAACAGAAGAAAATGTTGCCCGGTCCTGCACCATCTTCATGATTCCCGGCATGTTCAAATCCATCCTTGTGGCCATTGTGCCAATCCAGCTCACCAAGGATCTTCCTCACCCTCCACTTCTCCAAACATGGTGCCCTCCTCCAGCGACTGATCCCTCCTGATGGCGTGTCCAAAGCAAGCAAGTCAGACAAGTCTGTTGTGATCCATAGGGGTTTTATTGGCTAATTTTCATAAGTGGGTCGCCAGGACTTTCTTCCTAGTCTGTCTTAGTCTAGAAGCCCCACTGAAAGCTGTTGACCGTGGGTGACTTTGCTGGTGTTTGAAATATTAGTGGCATAGCTTCCAACACCACAGCAACATGCAAGCCAGCTCAGTATGACAAGCTGACAGACAGGTAGGTGGTGGACTGATATTGGAACCTACCCTATATCCTGCTTCTTGAAAAATAAGTAGTCAATTGTAAACAGTGTTTTTGTTTTGGTACAGACCCTTGCCTTCTATCACTTGTTATATATGTGTTTTTGGATTGCATGAACCCTACCTCATTATTACTTTTGGAATCCTGTTGCCCAGTGTTGGCAAAACCACGAATGCGACCCCACTCTCTGAATTCCTCCTTAAAGAACGTATTTATTTCTGTCTGAAAATGCTACAGGTTACTAAAAACCCCCCAAAAAAGTCACTCAAAAGGGCTGGTAAGTTACAGAAGGCATCTGTAGTGAAATGGAAGAAGTACTGGGCTGGAATTCAAGAAAAGCATTCAATAAACGCTTGCTGAGTCCTTCATCCAGGCATGTTTAGGCACATAAAAGGAGAGACCGAATCTCCTGGGGATGTTGTTAAGGTACAGGTTCTGATTCAGTAGGCTGCAGAGCAGTCCTACTCTGTAACTCATGTGGCAGCCATGAGTTGGAATCATGGGGGAGGCAGGCGAGGGCCTGGGAGTTGCCTTTCTAACAAGCAACCAGCATCCTTGGTCCATGGACTGCACTCTAAGTAGTGAAGGCACTGATGATCTCCTAAAGAAAGATCCTTGATACGACTGAGAGGGTCTCCAACTCCAAACGCTGGAGACTCCGTGAGCGGAGAAGGCGAGGAAGTGAAGGGGGTGGGGCTGGGAGTGGTGTCTGGGTAGGTCCAGGAGGCTGGTAGAGTCTTCTCCAGGCCAACAGGAAAAGCCCCGTCTTTTGTCACAACATGCAAAGATTTTGGTGTCTGTAAAAAGAATCAGAAATCATTTTGCTGGCTCGGAAGGCTCTGATTCTTAATGATTCTTCCTGTTTTTCTCAGCCCAGTCCAGCGGAGTGAGAAAACAGCCTTGGTGAAGGTCAGCCGAGGTCAGAGGAGTCCCAGGAGAGGGCCGCTTTCAACCCACGCTGGGGGGAGGAGAGGCAGAGGTCCTCCCTTCCCCCACCCCTGCCTAGTTTTAGCTCTAGTCCTGAGTGTTGTTGTTAGCGGCCATCAAGTTGGACTCCCTCTCTCTCACGCACCAAGAAATAAAACACTGCCTGGTCCTGTAGCATCCTCAGGATCGATTCCAATCAGACCAGACCATTGTGATCCATAGGGTTTTCACTGGCTGATTTCCAGAAATAGATCGCCAGACCTTTCTTCCTAGCCTATCTTAGTCTAGAAGCTCCACTGAAACCCGTTCAGCATCACAGCAACACACAAGCGTCCACTGACAGAGAGGTGGTGGCTGCACGTGAGGTGCCTTGGCCAGGAATCTAATCCAGGTCTCTCACATGGAAGGAGAAACTTCTACCACTGAACCAGCACTGACTAATCGAACCCAGTGCCTGTGCCCAAGGGTGAAAATGAACCCAGGGTCGGGAGCTCTGCACCAAGCCAATTCCATTCAGTTCCACAAATACTCATCATAACTGCTTTGGGTGCCAGTGTGCTAGGTGGCCCAGGTGATACCCGTCTGAAGGAGGTTTGGGGCCCTCGAGGAGCTCACAGTCTAATAGGGGAGGATTGGCATGATCACAAAAAAGACAGATTACAGTGCAGAATGCAATCAAGGATATGAGAAAGAACACTGCAGATGCTATGTGAATATAGAGAATACCCAAAAAAAACCCAAACCCATTGCTGTCACATCAATTCCAACTCACAACCACCCTGTAGGACAGAGCAGAACTGCCCCATAGGGTTCCCAAGGAGTGGCTGGTGGATTCAAACTGCCGACCTTTTGGTTAGCAGCCAAGCACTTAACCACTCTGCCACTAGGGCTCCATATAGAGAAGAGGGAGATCAAAATCCCTTGAAGGCATCAAGGAAAAAATCATGGAGAAGGGGACACCTGAAACCTGAAGGTGGGAATGCTTTCCTCAGGTAAAGACAGGAACGGTGACATTCAAGTAGGGAAAAAGGAGGAGCGAAGACACAGAGGTAGAAAGAGAGGGAGTATGTTCAGAGTGGAATCAAGTGTGACTGAAATAAAGGGTCCTTGTTGGAGAATAGCCTGTTGTAGAAAGGCTGACCCCGGGTGGCCTTTGGACACTAAAACCTTCACCCCTCGGTTCCTCAGTTTCCTTGACTAGAAAATGTAAGAATCAGACAAGTTGACTTGTAAGTTACTTCCTGCTCTGATTCTTTATAATTCTAGGATTCTACCATAATCAACGAGGGGCAGGGATGGCACAGCAGTAGAATTCTCGCCTTCCATGTGGAAGACCTGGGTTCAATTCCTAGCCAAAGCACTTCATGTACAACCAACAGTGGAGGCTTGTGTGTTATGCACTTCATGTACAACCAACAGTGGAGGCTTGTGTGTTGCTGTGATGCTAAACAGGTTTCAGTGGAGTGTCCAGACTAAGACAGACTAGGGAGAAAGACCCAGTGATCGACTCCAAAAATTAGCCAGTGAAAACCCTATGGATCACAACAGTCCGGTCCTGTTGTGCATGGATCCCCATCCGTTGAGGGTCTGCTTAACAGCAGCTAACAACAACTGTAATATAACAGAAGAAGCACAGGGTTTAGCTCTAATGCTGGCTCCACTCTTCCAGCTTGGGAAAGTTTCTCCTTCCACTTCTCTGAGCCCTGGTTTCCTTGTAAAGTTAGATGAGAGAGGAAACTAGATAATCTCAAAGTCCTCCACAGCTCTGACATTTCAGAAACCTTGACATACCTTCTCTCTTATCACCTGCCTGCACTCCATCACCGAATCCCATCGCCTTCAAAACTGACCCCACCTCAGCATTTCCAGTTCTACCCCCTAGTCCAGGCTGCCCTTATCTCCCACCTGGACCATGGCCATAGCCTCCTAACTGGTCCTCTGTCCACCACCCATTCTCCTCAAGATATCCAGCATGAATTCTCCTCTCAAAACACCAACCTGATCCTATTAGCTCCCTGTGACTACAGATTCCCGTTGCTTTTAGGGTAAAGACCAAAACCCTTAGTGCAGCCTGCAGGAGCCCCATGGCTGACTCTGGCCAACCCTTCAGCATGGTGCAACATCCCCCTTCCCGTCCTTCTGCACACCAGCCACCTGGTCTTCTTTCACCTCTTTAATGGACAAGACGTCCTGTCCCCTGTGGCCTGGAATGCTGATCCTCTCCCTCTTTATCCCATCCATCTACCTCAGCTAGTGAATTCTCCGCTTCCTTTAGATCATACGTCAATCATCCTGCTCAGGAATCCTCCTGGGAACTAGCCAAGATAGTTCAGATTCCCTGGTTAACCAGTTGCCATGAAGTTGACTCAGGCTCCCTTGTTAAATTGTCCCATAGGATGGTTCCCTTTTCTGCAGAATGTTCTGATCTGTTGAAGTATGCGTTCACTGATGAGCTCGTTCGTTGTCTATCACCCCCTCCTGCACTCGGAGCTGTAGGCTCTGTGAGGGCAGGACTAGCACCTAGCACAGTACCCACCACACACTTCACACTCAATAAACATTCAGAAGCTGGACTTCCTGCACCTCAGGAAGCCCCGAGGGGCAGATAGCATCTCTTCCAGCAAACCCTGGCAGAGACCAAGGCTAAACCAGCTCTAATCTATGTCTTTGAGGTTCTGACGAGACATCCTGCTGACTGCTGGAAAAATTCTGCCCAAGGCAAGCATGAGACTTAATACTGACTGTGCTCAGTGTTCACTCCAGCCGAGTGTGCTCAGGAGACCATCCCCAGAGGCCTCCAGTGGCTACTGTCCTCCCAGCCAGCAGGCAACACAGAGGAATAACTCCAGGAACTCCAGAACCGGAGTTTATACTGGGGACAGGCATGATGGCCAGATAGATTCCTATTCACTGGAAATGTCCAAAGTGCCTTTACCCCACCTCCTTCTAGACTGGCTTGTACTCATGATTCAATGCCTCACGAATGTAGCCTCCTCCTTCAGGAAGCCTTCCCACACCTCCGTGAGTGGACAAAGTGTCCTCAGTCTGTGCTCCTACACCCCACCCCACACCAGCATCCCTATAGCATTGGACTTAACACACTAAACTGAGCATATGTGTTTCAACAGTGGCTCTCCACAACCACCAGGCTGAAAACTGCCTGGTAGAAGGGATCTAGTCTCTTCCATCTTTTCTCACCAGCACCTTATGCCTGGAACACTGCTATCACTTGTAAAAGCCCTGTCATTTTATAGATGAGGAAACTAAGTTCCAAGAGCAAGATTGACACGTCCAGCGTGGCACATCATGTCACTCACTCACTGAGCCAGGAATATAACCAGGCCTCTGACTTCAAGGTGACATCTTTCCCTGTTGTTTCCCAACCTTCATAGGGATGGGACCTATTTATGACTCTATGGACCAGAGCCTCCAAAGATGTTGGGGCCAACTCCTGCTTATCCTTCAGCTATATGTCCATCTTCCTCCTCCAGGAAGCCTTCCCTGCTGCTCTCCCACCTCCCACAAAGCCCCAAAACACTCTGGATTCCTAGACTTCCATTCAGCTCACTCTTAGCTGTAGTCACTGTGTTAGTCATTTAGTGCTGCTATAACAGAAATACCACAAGTGGATGGCTTTAACAAAGAGGAGTTTATTCTCTCACAGTCCAGAAGGCTACAAGTCCAAATTCAGGGTGTCAGCTCCAGGGGAAGGCTTTTTCTGTGTCGTCTCTGGAGGAAGGTCCTCGTCATCAGCGCCCCTTGGTCTGGGAGCAAATCAGCACAGGAACCTCCGGTCCAAAGGAAGCGTTCTGCTCCCAGAACTGCTTTCTTGGTGGTATGATATCCCCATGTCTCTCTGCTCACTTCTCTCATTTACATCTCAAAAGAAATTGGCCTAAGATACTACCAAATCTTGGAGACTTCATCAGTATAACTGCTGCTAATCCATCGTATTACATCACAGTGATAGGATTTACAACACATAAGAAAATTACATCAGAAGATAAAATGGTAGAGAATCATACAAGGGAATCACGAACTCGCCAAGTTGACAGATATTTTGGGGGGAACAATTCAATCCATGACAGTCACTTATCACCCAAGTAAAGTCCCTGGGGGCTGAGACAGTATCTCTCTCCGTCATCATTGTATTTCCACATCCAGGCTCTGTGATAAGCACACAGAAGGCTTTCGCCAATAGTGTTATTTGGATTGGCAGATGGGATCCAATTCCCTTCACTAGTCCTACTTGTTGGCACAGTGAGACCACAGAGCCACCGAGCATGGTCCAGAGGGCAGCTCTAGCCGAGGCAGGGAGCACCTCACAGAGAAAGCATCAGCCATCTGCCCAACAGGAGTGACCCTCTAAAAAGCTGGTCTTCCAGGCACTGTATCCGCCCAGGATGCATGCGAAGGGCAAGTCTTCATCTCCCTCTGATCCCGACTGCTACTTCCTGAGCCTCCTTGGAGCTGAGGGACCGGCGGGCAGGCAGGCAGGCGTGGGGCTGCCACACGCTCCCATCCCCAGCGCATATCCTGTCGCTGCCTCTTCTGGCAGGATGTTATTGCAGAGTCCCAGGCTGTTATTGTCAGGAGATGGGCTTTCCTGAGCTCATTAAAGGGCCTCTGTCCTTTCTCCAGGACCAACCGCCCCCCTTTCCTCTGTCCCCAGTCAACACTGAGAGAAAGGGCCCCCGGTCAACTCCAGATGGCACACGACAGCTACCCTTTCCTCCCACTGCTTCTCTACTTGGCTGGCTGAGAACTCAATTACAGGTCTCTATTTTTTTTTTTTATGGCTCACGTTTGAGTGCCTTTGTGTGTGTGGCCAGCAGAGCTGGGCATTGACAGCCATTATCTAATTTAACCCTTGCAGCAATCATATAAGATAAATGTTATTATTAGTCTCAATTTTACAGTAGAGCAGGCTGGGGCTCAGAGAAGTTAAATGGTGTGTCCAAGGTCACGCAGCAAAAAGGGGACAGAAGAGGGCTTCAAATACAGCTTGAGCTGGCTCCAACGCCCATTTTCTTGCACCATGATCCCCCTGCTGCCTGCCGAGCCCATGAGCTAGTTTTTATTCTCTGGGAATGGAGAACTGCAGTGAGCTAAGGGGGAAAGGCCTTCCCAGGAGCCAGCATTTCCCTAAAGGGAATCTAGAAGACACAGGATCTTCCCTCATTCCTGGGAAAGGATTAGAACCAAGATGGAATCATGAGATAACTCCAGTCTTATGTTTGCTCAGGCCTTAACCAAATCCCCATCGCTTCCCACCCCTGGAGGAGAGAAGTGGTCAGCAGCTCAGCATTCATGTGATCATGCCAAAGAAGGATGAGGGTAATCCAAAACTGGAACTAAGTTGAATTTCTCTTGGGTGATGTATCAGAAAGAGCAGAGATGTGGTGGCCAAAAGATCAACTTCAGCATCCGACTCATTCCTCCCAAAACTAAAAAAACCTGTGGCCATTTAGCCAATTCTGACTCATGGTGACCCCATGTGTTACAGAGGAGAACTGCTCCATGGAGTTTTCTTGGCTGTAATCTTTACAGAATCAGATCACCTTTCTTCTATGGCATCAATAAGTCAAACCACCTACCTTTAGCTTAGCAGTTGAGCACAAATCAAACCGTTTGCACCACCCAGGTAGGCAACTAGCTGGGTAATCCTGGCATATCACACCATCCATAGGTTTTAATTTCCTGATCTATGTATTGGGGATAACTATCCCACTATGGAGTCCCCGGGTGGTGCAAACAGTTAATGCACTCAGCTGCTAACCTAAGGGTTGGAGATTCAATTCTACCCAAGGCACCTCAGAAGAAAGGCCTAGTGATCTACTTCAAAAAAATCAGCCACTGAAAAACAATATGGAGTACAGTTCTGCTTTGATACAATGGGGTCATCATGAATAGGAGTTGATTCAATGGTAACTGGTATTTTTTAACCCCACTACATAGAATATATAGTAAGAATTCAACAATACCATGTGCATGGAAGTGCTTATGAAGTGAAACTTGGCCATACAAATCTTTGTTTACTTTATGTAAATGTTTTTTCTTTCTTTTTCCTATTTTGGTGACATCATGGGGTAACAGTTTGGGTCCAGAACCTGGGTTCAAATCTCAGCTCTTCTAGTTATAAGCTATGTGACCACAGGTGCTTATTTTAACAGCTCTAAGCCTCCATTTCCTGGTGTGAAAAAAAAAAAAGCATAATAATATCTGCCTCATAGGTTTGCAGAAAGGATTAAACGCATTGATATATAAAGCACTTAGCACAGTGCCTGGCATTCAGGGAGCTCTTCGTAAATGGTAGCTGCTACTTTATTACAAATTATCATTATTATCATTTCTATTACTGCTTTTATAGTTGTGCTGAGGTTGTACCGCAGTCCTGCATCAAAGTGGACCTGGAGCGGTGTGGATCTGTCTGGTCATCAAGGAAGAAGCCTTCCTGACCACTACCCCCCGACACCCAGCAGCGAGAGCCAGACCACATGAAGGAGCCAACCCAACATCTCCCTACCAGAGAGTAAAACAGAGAGCAAGAATGAGAGGAGATAAAGATCGTCTTGAAATCAACATGTGATGGAAAAAACAGACCTTTCTGGAGGCCTCTGCTATCTTTGTTATCATCAGGGCTAAGTGTACTGGACACATCTGATGCCTTTAGCACTGTGCAAAGTCTTCTTCGGTGTATTATTTCATTTAATCACTACCCAACCCAGTGCCGTCCAGTCGATTCCGACTCATAACTCTGGTGGCGTAGTGGCTAAGTGCTACGGCTGCTAACCAAAGGGTTGGCAGTTTGAATCCGCCAGGCGCTCCTTGGAAACTCTACGGGGCAGTGCTACTCTGTCCTAATCACTATCACATCCCTAAAAAAAAAACAGTTGCCATCAACTTAAACTCATGGTGATCCCATTTGTGTCAGAATAGAACTGTCTCCATAAGGTGTTCAAAGGTCAATTGCTCGGAAGCAGATTGCCAGGCCTTCCTTCTGAAGCCTTTCTTCCAAGGTACCTCTGGATGTATTTGAACTGCCAGCCTTCAGCTAGCAGCCAAGCTCTTTATCCATTTGCACCACCAGTAGATTTTGTTATGCTTCCCAAAGCCTCGACTTTGTGAGGTTTAGTGACTTGCTCAAGGTCACTCACCTAGTTAGTGGTGTTATTTAAACCCCGCCATGACTCCAGAGCCCACTCTCTTAAGTACTCAAACAGCATCAAAAGGCCAGTGCCACCATTTACTGGCTGAGTGACTTTGGGCAAGGACTTCACTGTTTCTCCTGCATTTCCGTTTTCTTTACCTGTGATACAGATACAGATAAAGCCCACCATGCAGGACAGTTGTCACCATCTGGATCCTGTGAGTAAAGCCCCAGCACAACACATGGCCAAACAGGTACCTGGCGAGGGACATTCTTCCTACGTCAAATCTTATACCAATTTTCCCAGTCCTCCTTGACCATAAGAATTACTTGATGTGCTTAATAAAAACAGATTTCCAAGGCCGGCCCCAGACCTACAGAATCAGAATCTTGGGGGCAGGGGGTGGAGAACAGTGCGGCAACTCTTAGAATTCTGTATTTTTTTAAAGCCCCACATGGCCTTTGTAACCAGGTAAGTTTGGGATATACTGGATCAGTACTGGCTGCACATTAGAAGCACTTGGGGGAACTTTAGAAAAATCCTACTGCCAGACCCCATCCCAGACTGGTTGAGTTAGAATCTTTGAGGGAGAGCCCCAGATAGGCATCAGAATTTTTCATAAGCTCCCCAAGTAATTCCAACAGACAGCCAGGGTGGAGAACCACTGTTCAAAGCTAGATGCTGTCCAAAAGGACTTTCTGCAATGATGGAGACATTTGATATCTGTGTTGATCAATATGGTAGCCACTGACCCTGGGTGGTACAAGCAGTTAACACACTTGGCTGCTAACAAAAAGGTTGAAGGTTTGAGCCCACCCAGAGGTGCTTCAGAAAAATGATCTGAAAAATGAGCCACTGAAAACCCTACAGGGGAAAAAAAAAGTCAAAGTTTCTCTCCCCACCTCCATTCTCACTCTGAGTTCTACTCACTTGTGGGACTTTTTTTTTTTTTTTTTGCAAAATATACATTGCACCCCTGAAGCCTTCTTAAAACCAAACAATAGTTTAGGCTAACTAGTAAAAGAAAATCTGCCTTCAGCATTGCACTCTTTTAAGAACTATCTTTATGGGATCATATTGACAACAGCAACTCAAAAGGTTAGACAGGAAACTTAGGGGGCAGTGAGTTTATGTTAATGGGGGAGGAACAATTTGGAAAAGGAGGATGAGAACGATTGTACAACTTGAAGAATGTAATCCATGTCATGGAATTGTACATGTAGAAATTGTTGGATTGTTGTATGTTCTGCTGTGTATATTCTTAACATTAATAACAAGAAATAAATTATAAAAAAGAAAATTCTACGGAGCATCTCAGTTATCTAGTGCTGCTATAACAGAAATACCACAAGTGGATGGCTTTAACAAAGAGAAATTTATCCTCTCACAGTCTAAGAGGCTAGAATTCCAAATTTAGGGTGCCAGCTCCAGAGGAAGCCTTTCTTTCTCTGTCAGCTCTGGGGGAAGGTCCTCGTCATCAATCTTCCCAGGTCGAGGAGCATCTCAGCGCAGCGACCCCGGGGCCAAAGGATGTGCTATTCTCCTGGCTCTTGTTTTGTGGTGGTATGAGGCCGCTCTGTCTCTCTGCTTGCTTCTCTCTTTTATATCTCAAAACAGATTGGTTTAAAACACAATCTAATCTTGTAGATTGAGTCCTGCCTCGTTGACATAACTACCACTCATTCCAACTCATTAACATTACAGAGATAGGATTTACAACACATAGGATAATCACGTCAAATGACAAAATGGTGGACAATCACACAATACTGGGAATCACGGCCTAGCCAATTTGACACATATTTTGGGGAGACACAATTCAATCCATGACAGGGCACAATTCTACTCTGACACACACATGGGGTCACCATGAGTTGGAATCTACTCGAGAGCAATTAGAAAGCCACATAAAGTCACTGAGCACTTGAAATGCTGCAAGTGCAACTGAAGAACTACATTTTTTATTTTATTTAAGTTTAAACTATACAGATATAAATTTAAATAGCCTCATGTGGCTAGTGGTTACCATATTAGACCACACAGCCCTAGACCTGGGTGTACCCACTGTCCCACTAGATGACAGGCAGGGAGCGAGGAATGAAAATAAGATGGGCCCTCCCCGCTGAAGACCCCCTTTCATAAAAGGGGTGAGGGGCTCTCTGAGACATTTCCTTGGAAATTAAAATGTTTTCACTGACTCCAGGACAACAACTGGTCCCAGTGGTCCGTTCCATTTCGGTAAATTTCCCACCTGGCCCCTCTCTTGGCTTGGCTGAAGCAGGGAAAACACTCGTCTTCAGACTTCCAATGAGAGCCTTGAAGTTGCAGGAAAAGCCAGGGGTGGGCTGAGAAGGTCAGCTTCTATTTTAAAGATGTTTTCCTCTTTGGAATAAGCTCCATCCTCCAACAGTGCAGACAGGGCAAAGGTTCTGACTGACATTGTGTTTCTGGACATAAAACAGCCTCTGAGGTCACCCGGCAGCTGGTGGGCATGTCCTGACAGATGGTTCTTAATCAGACTCACCCCTGCCCCTGGGAACCTTGGGCCCAGGGTGAGAGGGGCCAAGGTAGGCCAGCTGTTGGTGATCACCAGTTGGTTTTCCCATCCCCCTCTGCACTTATTGCCCCGCCACATCACCCTACCCCATGCCCTGCAGTGATGGATGCTCATGTGTTAAATGGGACAGACAGACAAGCAGGCAGGGGGGTACAGAAACTAGACCACCCGGGCAACAACACAGGAAGCTCGACTGGGTTTCTTCTCCCTGGTGTGAGCTTGCTCCTGCTTGACAAGCTGTGATTTCCAACCAAATGTTTTCTTACAGTCACCACACCTATTGGTTTTCCCTCCCGTAGGGACACTCAGCAGGTCTTTCAAGGGGTCATCTTACTTTTGTTCCATTAGGCCTATGGGGCCTGAAAACCTCAGTCCAGGGCCAGGAAGGTTATACAGAACTGTCAAGGAAATCCAGGATCTGGGCAAGGCAATCCCCTAACCCTAGTGTCTTCACCTTTAAAAGGGGGATAGTAACACCCACCTCCCAAGGTGGTTATGAAAATTAAGCCAGATGATGGTGAATAAATGAAGGTGGCTAACATGCAGCAGGTGCCCAAGTATTTTTAAAGGTGAGCTTCTCTAGCCCCTATTTCCTAGGATTTCTTAACCTGCTCTTTGCCTTTTCCCCCTAGATTTTCCCATAACAATTGCAGTGCTTTAGGTTGTGACCTCTGACCCCTGCAAATTTTGTTACTCTAACACAATCCCCCAATATCCTAATAATCCCCAAGCCTACATGCTATGGGATTCCCACCTGGACTCAGCCAACCCTCCGAGCATCATTTTCTTCACAAATCTTTAGTTCAACTCAACAAGCTTTTGCCGTGTGTTTATTGTACAGTGACTGAAGCATTTGTGCACGGCATGGAGCAGAAGGCCATAAAATTACTAAGACATGCTCCCTGTGACAATAACTCTCATCACCTGCACATCTTCCAGGTTTCGAAGCACTATCCTGACTAATGAATAAGGAAGACGGAAGAAGAATTGATGCCTTTGAATTACAGTGTTGGCAAAGAATATTGACTATATCACAGACTGCCAGAAGAACCAACAAATCTGTCTTGGAAGAACTACAGCCAGAATGCTCCTTAGAAGCGAGGATGGCGAGACTTCATCTCACATACTTTGGACACGTTATCAAGAGGGACATCATGCTTGGTAAAGTAGAGGGTCAGCGAAAAAGTGGAAGACCCTCAATGAGATGACTTGCCCAGTGGCTGCAACAATGGGCTCAAACACAGCAACAATTGTGAAGATGATGCAGGACCAGGCAGGTTCATTCTGTTGTACATGGGGTCACTATGAGTTGGAACAGACACAATACCACCTAACAACAACAGTCCTGACTAATAGCACTTATCATCTTCAAAGCAACCCTATGAAGTGAACATGGACATTATTTTTATTCCCATTTTCCAGGTGACAAAACAGAGCTTCAGAGGGCTGAAATGTTTTACCAAAGATCACATATAATAGGCACAGGGCCAAGACACAAGCTTAGGCCATTGTTTACCTTAACTGATTCAGTGCATGCAAAGCGCTCATGATAGGAACTCAATTAATGCTGATATAATTGTTATCCACATCCCATGCCCTTGCCAGCAGGGGAGAAAAGGCCTGCATGTTAAAAACAGGCTGTGATTAAGTTAAGACGCAGGTATTCAGAGAAATCAGATATTAATATACATTTGCAAGCCCAGAAACTATACCCACCTTTTGAAGCCCTTGGTAAAGAATGTAGAATCAAAGAAAAGAGGGACTAGTGTTAAGGGTTAAAGAGCAGGTAGGCCCCTATGGGGCGACAGGGAAGAATCAGACTCTTTCAGGCAGGGAGCTCGGTCAGACCAAAGACTGGGGGCTGGAGTGAGCATGCACATTTTATCGCTTGATACAACTCTGGGGCCAAGCACTGGAAACACAGAATAAATAGTTGCAGAATAGGTAAGATGCCACCTGCCCTGGCAGAGCTACAGTAACAAGGCCGATGCTGCTGTATGGTGCGGTCAGGGAGGAAACCTCAATCTCAAGGAAGGCTCAACCGGGAAAGGAAACTGGGTAGCTCTGGTGAAATCAGGCATTGACAGAGCCTTGAATGGCAGCCCAAGGAGTTTGGGGCATGTGTACACATACACACTCACACACACATACACATTTACACCCATACACACTCAAACACACATATACGTTCCCATCCATAAACACACACACACATTCACACCCATAAACACACACACACTCATATGTATACTTCACACCCATAAACACACTCACATATCCACATACACACATCTACACATTCACACCTATGAACACTCACACTCTTCCTCCAGCCACTTTGTCCGCATCTTTGAATCCTGTTCAGACCTCATAGGCCCCCTTCAGTTTTCTCCCCCAGCCCTGAGGCTCCATTACTGTGTGATCAATTGAGAGAGCCACAAGGCCAGTAGATCCCATCCTGGGTGACACTCCCCTGCTCCTCCCCCAGCCTTTGTTCCTCCCCTTTGTCTGGAGAGGATGCCTCCCTCTGGACTGGAGCTTCCCAGCCGCTCCCTCCTCCGCCCCTCCTCCCTCACCCCTTTCAAGTGGTCTTTCTTGTTTCCAAGGAAACCAGAGAGGCCTAGCAGCCAGGGGTCTCTCACAAAAAAACACTGCTTATGCCACCATTTGGGATGGTGGAGACAGTGTGAAAGTGAGAAAATAGCTTATAAATGCCTTCTCCCCATGCCCTGGCTCTGGTTTGGGAAGAAGGAGGCATAATTTCTACTTCAAAGGGGTTTTGCAGGGTTAGGTCCAAACCCTGCCTGGCAGCCCTAAAGGAACACACACACACACAAACATATACACACACATTCACACACATATATACACAATCGCACACATATACACACACTCACATTCACATATACACGATCACACACATTCTCATGTATACACACTCATGCATATACACACACATGCACAGATATACACATCGCACACAACACTCACACAAGCAAACATACACATTGTCTCACACACATGCACTCACACCATACACACACATACCAGCCCCACCTTCCCCAGTAGAGCCGTGAGCCCGGCCCCACTAAGAAAATAACCCTTACAAGACGACCTTGCAGTCGGAACAACCTCTGTCCATTCCCAGGATGTAAAAACTCTTCCGGTGACCTTCCAGAGCTGCCCCTGCCCTCAGGGTCCCCACACCACCTCTTCCCTCAGGCTCTCTAGCATTAAGACCCACAGACTGAATACTTGTCTTCAGGCCTCTTCGAATGCATGGTGACAGGAGAGTTGCAGATGCAGCAAAGGGAAGCCCCACACCCTGTAGGCTGCCCTGCCCCACCCCCACCCCAGCAGAGGCCATCAATCCTCTCAGGACAGTGGACAAGGAAGGCAGATAAATGAGGGAGGGAGGGAGAGAAACACTTCACTCCCCACTTTGATGGGTCCCAGGTTGGGAGGCCCAGATGCCTAGGAGTGTACCCAGGTCAGACAGAGGTCCAAAGCCCCACGGACATTGAACCGACTAAGGCAGCACTGCTGAATGAAGGCAGCAGCCTCTTTTCTTTAGAATGGCTAACAGTGACCCAGATTGTTCTCATCTGCCCTTACGGGGCAGGCCAGAATTCTGGTAGGCAGTTCTGTTCTTTTGGTTTAATTTATTTTGGTAAATGAAGTAATCTTAAAAAACCCGTTGCCGTCGAGTCGAGGACAGAGTAGCACTGCTCCATAGAGTTTCCAAGGAGCGCCTGGTGGATTCAAACTGCTGACCTTTTGATTAGCAGCCGTAGCACTTAACCACTTTGCCACCAGGGTTTCCAGACAAAGTAATGTAGGAGGTAGTTTTAATTCAGCACAGTCCAGTTGGGAGACCAAATATTCCTGACCACAAGAGTCCTTTGTGTACAAGTATTGTATGATCCTACTTAAACGAAATGTCTAGAGTAGGCAAGTATATACACATCAAAGTTTATTAGTGGTTACCAGAGGAGGGAGAGGGACACTGGGCTTCTATTAAGGGTGATAGAAAAATTCAAGAATGGTTAATGGTGATGGTTGAACAAAATGATGAACATATTTAATGTCACTGAACTGTACATGTAAAGATGGTTGAGATGGCAAACGCTTTGTTACCTATATATTTACCACATTTAAAAAAGAGGCTCCTTGGTGGGGTAAACACTGGTCCAAGACCCTTAGTTGAATGCCCTTCCATAACCTTGTGTTGGGATCATCCAAACCCTTGCGGAGCTCACTTTTTACCTCTAGTTTGCGGTACTTCTCTACCTTTAAGAGAAAAAATAAACCAAAGAGACCCTTCCTTTTTCCCTGTCTAGTTCTCACCCCTGAGCCCTGGTGGTGCGGTGGTTAAGAGCTCAGCTGCTAACCAAAAAGGTCAGCAGTTCAAATCCACCGGCTGTTCCTTGGAAACCCTATGGGGCAGTTCTACTCTGTCCTACAGTGTCGAAATGAGTCAGAATCAATCCGACAGCAATGGGTAGGTCTCACCCCAGTAACTGGAGTGGAATGTAAACCTGGCCCTCCCTCTACCTAAATCCTAAATCCAACCCCCGGGAGGCAACTTGGTGTAGTGGGTTTGTGAAATTCAGCTCTTCTAGGTCCCTAACCTGATTCTCCTGTTTGTAGTGTTGCCCTGGGAAAGTTACGTTAGCTCTAAATTTAACCTGTAAAATGGGCCTAATGATGGTCGCAATGATTATGAGCTAACATGTTGAAACGCCCAGCACAATCGTATTCAATAAACATTGCTTTTCTTCATTGTGTTGGGTAAATGTGAAATAATATTAACAGTAACTAATAAGAGTAATATTAATACTAATAGTTATTAATTAATATTGCCCGCTAATGGAATGATATTAATAGTAATGATTTATCTTGCCATGTGTTTTATCTCAGGAAGTGACAGGTCTTATACAGGCACATTAAGGGCTAGTCTCTCCAAATTATTTCTTCCTTGCCCATGAAAATTAATTTTGAACCTTCCAAGTTTGAGTACCTAGTGCATATGGTGCAGTGGTTAAGAGCTATGGCTGCTAACCAAAAGGTGGGCAGTTCGAATCCACCAGCCACTCTTTGGAAACCCTATGGGGCAGTTCTACTATGTCCTGTAGGGTTGCTATGAGTTGGAATCAACCTGACGGCAAAAGGTTTGGTCTGGTTTTTTTAATGCATATTCTCAGCACCAGCACCAAGCAGAACTGTAAAATTAAAAAAAAAAAATCCTTATTTACATATAAATAATTACTGAGCAATTTGACCCTTACCTACCAAGCCTTGCAGAAGACAACCAGTAAACCAATTGCTGTGGCATTGATTCCAACTGATGGCGACCCCATGTGCGTCAGAGTGGAACCATACCCCATAGGGTTTTCAATGGCTGATTTTTTTGGAAGTAGATTGCCAGGCCTTTCTTCCAAAGGGCCTCTGGGTGGACTTGAACCAACAACCTTTCTAACTGTTTGCACCACCCAGGGAGGGTATAAGTAAAACACAGAAGCTGCCAACTCCCCATTGCCGTCGAGTCAATTCTGACTCATAACCACCCCATAGGACAGAGTAAAACTGCTCCATAGGGTTTCCAAGGAGTGGTTGGTGGATTTGAACTGCTAACCCTCTGGTTACCAGCCAAACACTTAACCACTTCGCCACCAGGGCTCCAGCTGCCAACTAGTAGTAGCATACTATGACGGAGGCATTCCTCAGGCCCTGGATCCCATTCACCCGGATTCAAATCCAAACTACCTCTTGCTGGCTCTCATTTCATGTTTGGTGGGTTATTTCACCCTTCCGAACCTCAGTTTTCTCAGCTGTAAAATGGAGCTGATCACAGTAGCACCTATACCTCCCAGGATTAAATAAGGTAATGAAGTACTCAGTGGTGTATAGCTCAGGAAACGTTCAATTAACTTTAACTCTTGCTGCTGCTGCTCCTGTTGCTGCCATTGCTATTGGTGTTGTTATTACTGTTATTAGAAGCAACCCATTTGAGTCTGGACTAATTCCATACCAAAATAACACAGTAGAGCAGTGTGATATGGTAAAAAGTTTCCAGGACTGGGCAGTTGGCCCTGGGCAATCTACTTCCCCTTTCTGGGCCTTTGTTACATAAACCAAAATGGTGAGATGAGGCCCAATGGTCCTTTATTGCTCAATAACTTCAAGATGTACTCAAGAACTAAGAGTGACAAACAAACAACAAAAAAAAGCACCGAGGAGCCCATTAAGGCTCAAGGTTTACTTGGGGTCCTCCCACTCACCTTGATTCCCTGAGTGCCAATTTTTTTTCCAGAAAGCCCCAATTGGTCCTTCCTGTGCCTTCCCCTCTTTCCTGCCACCTTCCTCCTCCCGGGGAAGCAGAAGTTCCTGAGGACCAGAGAGAAGGTCAGAGGTCTCCACCGGCCTGGCCAACAGCCACCAAGGCTACTTCCTGCCAGGAGCCTCTGTGAGCTGCCGCCCACCGCAGGGAAACCCAAATAAAGCCACCTCTCCGCACAAGAGCGTTTTGCCCTTTAAGGAAAGGCCGTGCTGGAAGCCCAAAACATATTTATGGCTTGATGAAGGCTTTATCCAACCTTTTAGGGACACAGTCAGCATCAAAGGGGACGGCTCAGGCCCATCTGCACTTCTCTTTCATGGCAAATATGGGCCTGAATCCCGAATAAATTATACAGCCATTGAACTTCACCTCTGATAAGCCCTTTCTTTGTTCTGTCTTCCCTTCTTCTACCCCCTGATCCCACCCAAGACTTTCCTGCCATGGCCAAGTATCTTTCTGATCTAACCATCCTCTCTGTCTTTTCAAAAATGAGGCTCAGGAGAATCATCCAAAATGACCCCCTAATACGGTTTAATGTGTTTCCACCCCAGGAGTGGTAGTAGAGAAAGAAAAGTTTAAGTAAGGAAGAAACCTGATAGGCATCTGTGTGTCTGGAATTTTACAGATATCGTGTAGTTTTCAGTATTCAATACTGGATATACCATGGACTGCTAGAAGAATGAACAAAACTGTCTTGGAAGAAGCACAGCCAGAATGCTCCTTAGAAGGGAGGATGACAAGGCTTTGGCTCACTTACTTTGGACCTGGTATCAGAAGGGATCAATCCCTGCAGAAGGACATCATGCTTGGTAAAGTAGAGGGTCAGCAAAAAAGAGGAAGACCCTCAATGAGATGGACTGACACAGTGGCTGCAACAACGTGTTCAAACATACCACCTGTTGTGAGGATGATACAGGACTGGGCAACCTTTTGTTCTGTTATACCTAGGGTAGCTGTGAATCGACACAACGGCACCAAACATCATAACAACAACATTTCATTTTATTTTCACGGCAATTTGTAAAGTAGGTACAATACCGTCCCCAGTTTGTCAACAACTGAGGCTCATAAGCATTCCATAATTCACCCAAAACCCCAGTCACTGGGGAGAACAGAGCTAAGATTCCAACTGAGGTCTCTACAAGTCCAAAGCTTGTACAAATTTCACATCACACAACTGGCCCAAAGAGAGATTTCTGGCATCACAACGTGCTGATTGAAGGGATCAGCAAGGAGGGGCTGGAAGTGTGAGGAATTTCCATCACACCCTACACATCAGATCCCAAAACGTGCTTCCCGTGGGGCCAGTTCTGGGTCTGTCCATGACCGAGGTAGCAGGCAGGACACCCTCACTCTAGCACATCGTTAATGTCAGCAGTTTACCGTATTTCAGCTTCCCCATCCAAAAATGGGAATGAGCCTTATTCCCAGAGATATTTGGAAGACAAGACAAGAGATTTTGAGATACTAGGTGAATTTCAAAAGAAGCCCAGTTGTCCCAATGGTTAAGTGCTCGGCTACTAACCAAAAGGTTAGAACCCACCCAGTGGCTCCGTAAGAGGAAAGACCTGGCAATCTGTTCCCATTAAGATTGCAAAAAAAAAAAAAAAACATGCCTTTGAGTCAATTCCAACTCACAGCGAACCTATAGGATAGAGTAGAACTGCCCCATAGGGTTTCCAAGTTGTGGCTGCAGATTCAAACTGCCAACCTTTTGGTTAGCAGTCAAACTCTTAATCGCTGCATCACCAAGGCTCCATAAAGATTACAGCTTAGAAAATCCTGTGGGGCAGTTCTACTCTATCCTATAGGGTCACTATGAGTCAGAATCAACTCGACAGCACACAAAAACAACAGGTAAACCTCTGCCATTCTATTAGATGGATGGATGGGTGGCTGGATGGATGGGTGGGTGGACGGACGGACAGACAGCCAGGCAGATAGAGACATGTATAGTAACATATATAAACCTAACTCACTGTCGTCTGTCTAGTCAATTCAGTACTCCAACACATGGGGTTACCATGAGCTGGAATCAACTCAGTGGCAATAGTTTTATACATATATATATAATTATTGCCATAGATATATATTTAGATGTTGTTAGGTGCCGTGGAGTCAATTTCAACTCATGGCGACCCTATAGGACAGAGTAGAACTGCCCCATGGAGTTTCCAAGAAGTGCCTGGTGGATTTGAACTGCCAACCTGTTGGTCAGCAGCCGATCTCTTAACCACTGCACCACCAGGGCTCCATAAAGATACATACAGACATATAAATATAGAATTTTCATGTCAGTTAGAGACAACTCAGTGATACCCAGGAGCGTGGCTGGGTGGAGCCAGCAGGGGTTTTGCAATTAAACAAACCTGGTCTTGAATCCTAGGGTTGTCATTTACTAGTTACATGACTTTGAGCAAATTGTGTAACATTTCTGACTTTCAATTTTCTCTTCTGCAAGAAGGAGATGATAATATCCTCCTTACAGAGCTGTTAAAAGAATTAGGGATAATTTATGTAAAATACCTAGCAGTGCATTGAGTGTGGTAGAAATTCAACAAATAGAATTAGGATAGTTCTTATGTGAATTTGTGACGGTGTTAAGAATGTCACTAAGACATCCAACCATGCATGGCCCCAGGCTGAAGTGGAGCCAAGGAACAGTCCATCCTTTCATCCTTATCTCTCAAAGCAGAGGGATGGAGAAGCCCAAAATCCAGAGCAGTTCCAAATAAAACAAAGACATTTTCACCAGCCAAATAACAGCTGCTCTGGCCTTTCCCCAGCAGTCCTCTGCCTTCAAAGCCTTCGTTGACCACCCATGCTTACAGGACAACGTTCAGACCCTCATGGTGGTTCACAGAGCCCTTAACTTCCTCTCCAGCCTCGCCTCCAACCTGTCCTGTCTCCCACCCACTTACCTCCAACCAGAAGATCCATTCACTGCGCCCTAAACACAGTATGCCACGGCTTTGATCATGCAGAAGCTGCCTGAAGCTTCTTTCGCTCCTCCTTGCCTGAAGAACTCTCTGTCATCATTAAAAGCCCACCCTGAATCCATCAAGCAGAACTAACCGCCACTTTCTCTATGTTCTCATCGCACTTTACGTTGAAGGGAAGATAGGAGAGAGGAGGGTAAGAAGTAACCCTTGCTTTCTGAGTGCCTACTATGTGCCAGGCACTTGTGGTTGTTTATTTTCATGTCTTTAATTGCTAGCAGGACCATGCATTTTCCACGTTATGTTCTTATTCGTTTTCTCTTACTGCCTAACAAATTACTACAAATTTGGTGGCTTAAAATGACACCCATTTATTAGCTTCCAGTTTTGTAGGTCAGAAGCTCAGGCACAACCAGGACTTCGAACTGGTTCCTTCAGGTTCGAACCCCTGCTCGGATTTGCGTTTCCACCCCAGGTATGTTAGTTGCCATCCAGTCACTTCCAACTCATAGCAACCCTGTGTACGACAGAATGAAACACTGCCCAGTCCTGCGCCATCCTCGTAATAGTTGTTATGCTTGATCCCATTGTTACAGCCACTGTATCAATCCATCTTGTTGAGGATCTTTCTCTTTTTCACTGATCCTCTACTTTGCCAAGCATGATGTCATTCTCCAGAAATGCTGGTCCTTCCCAATAACATGTCCAAAGTACGAGAGACAAAGTCTTGCCATCCTTGCTTCCAAGGAGAATTCTGGCTGTACTTCTTCCAAAACAGATTTGTTTGCTCTGGCAGTCCATGGTATATTCAATATTCTTCCCCAACACCATAATTCAAAGCAGTCAACTTTTCTTCCACCTTCCTTACTCATTGTCCAGCTTTTGCATGCATGCCAGGTACTAGCTACTCATAATTTATGTCATGGGTTGAATTGTGTCCCCCCAAAAATATGTGTCAACTTGGTTAGGCCATGATTCCCGGTATTGTGTGGTTGTCCTTCATTTTGTGATTGTAATTTTATGTTGAGAAGATTAAGGTGGGATTGTAACACCAGCCTTACTCAGGTCACATCCCTGGTCCAAGATAAAGGGAGTTTCTCTGGGTGTGGCCTGCACCACCTTTTGTTTCTCAAGAAATAAAAGGGAAGCAAGCAGAGAGTTGGGGACCTCATACCACCAAAAAAGTGGCACCAGGAGCAGAGCACAACCTTTGGACCTGGGATTGCTGCATCTGAGAAGCTCCTCAACCAGGGGAAGATTGAGGGCAAGGACCTTCTACCAGAGCTGACAGAGAAAGAAAGCCTTTCCCTAGAGCTGGTGCCCTGAATTTGGACTTTTAACCTACTTTATTGTGAGGAAATAAATTTCTCTTTGTTGTAGCCATCCACTTGTGGTATTTCTGTTATAGCAGCACTAGTTGACTAAGACAATTTATATTGCTTATTTCTTGAAAGAACCAACCACATGAGCTAAGTCTTATTATTCCCACTTTTCGGATGAGAAAACTAGTTCCCACAGTCCAGGATGTGGTCCTACAGCTGAAAGACTCAGGGCCCTTTTTCCCTGTTCCCCATACCCCATTGACACAGAGTTAGACATGTGTCTATCTGTCTGCCACACTAGAGAGAGTTTCCTGTAAGCAGAGTCCATATCTCAGTCACCTGTGAAACCACCTAGCCCCCTCGGCCCAGATTCAAGCCCAGTATCTGATACCTAGTAAGTACTCAATGAATGTCTTGTCATATGAATCCTTCTCAATGTGCACCGGGAGCTGCCGGGTTATCTTTCTTTCTGGCTACGATAGAGACTAGAGAGAAGGGATTTCAGATCATTGGAGAATAACGTTAATAAGTAGAAGGTCTCTGCTTTCTCCATGGGCACAGGTTCACTTCAGAGGATTTAACCTTGACAACCATCCATTTTGCTTGGGGCCTGAAGACAAATGTTCCTGTCTCTCTTTTCACTACATTAGTTTAAACCTCCACCGGTTGCCATTGAGTCTATTCTGACTCATGGCAACACCATGTCTGTCAGAGTAGAACTGTGCTCCATAGGGTTTTCAATAGCTGATTTTTCAGAAAGAGATCTCCAGGTCTCCTTCTGAAGTGCCCCTGGGTAGACCTAAGCACATTAACCAGGAGCAAGACGTTAGTTTAAAAGGAAACTCTAAATTTATAACAGAGAAAGCGTAACTGTGCTGAGACCTATGGCCTAGTGAGCGTGCTTTACAACGAGGGACTACTGGACCAGGATGGACGTGGCCCAATCACAACTGTCCACCCAGAGGCAGTTTTCTCAAATCCGAGGCATAAGGGCCCAAGGAAGCCTTGTAGTCAACCTTTGCCATGTCTGTGGTGCCACCATCTTTTGAATAGACTTCTTATGTTTGGGGATCTTCCCACAACGTGAGCACCACCTCCTGAGTTAGAAGCTAGAACTCACTTTCTGACTGTCGGCATATGACCGGGCTCCACCAATGAGATACACACATGCAAGAATTCATTTTTCAAAGAACAACTTGAGGATGCAGAAGCTGCACGGAACCCACTTTCTGACTGAGATGGGGGAGTATGTCCAACCCATCAAAGTCTCAGAGAAAGAAGGGGACTTGCTGGTGGTGCAGTACCAGGCAGAACTTTGAGGTACAAGCAGTGAGGTCCCTACTGTTGTTGTTGTTGTTAGCGGCCATGGATTTGGCACTGGCTGATGGCAACCCCATGCGCAATGGAACAAACTGAACTCCACCCAGTCTCGTGTCATCCCCATGATCCATTGTGGACTAGGCTGCTGTGATGTCTAAGGTTCTCATTGGCTCATTTTTGGAAGTAGATGGCCAGGCCTTTCTTCCTACTCCATCTTAGTTTGGAAGCTCCACTGAAACCTGTTCAGCTTCATAGCAACATGTAAGCCTTCGCTGACAGACAAGTGGTAGTTGTGCTTCTGCTGCATTGGCTGGGAATTGAACCCCAGCCTCCTGCATGGAAGGGGAGAATTCTATCACTGAACCACCGGTTGCCCTCATTAGAGTCGGGTAGTTCTCCAGAGATTCTGTGAGCTACCTAATACCCTTTATTATATTCATTTCCTGTGTAAATAGCTGGGGGAAGATTCTGTTGTTTGCCTCTAAGACAACTGAAAAATAACAACCTCACACACGCCAACCTGGCAAAACAAAAGCTGTACAGACTGAACATAACTCACAGCAAGACTTTATCCCCCACCTGGACTGGCATCTCCATGGGCCTGGGACATGATAAGTACAAAATGAATATGTATTTAAGTAAAACGAAGAGAGGCCATGAGGATCCTTGTTCCCAGGCTGCATCTCGGGGCTCAAACACAGCACCAGAGAAGGCAGAGGGCAGCCCCTCCCCAAATGTTGAACAAGCCTCAACAGTGCACTAGGTTGTCTTTTGTGACTCAGACTCTGGCTCTGAA
This sequence comes from Loxodonta africana, assembly GCF_030014295.1. Lineage (NCBI taxonomy): Eukaryota > Metazoa > Chordata > Mammalia > Proboscidea > Elephantidae > Loxodonta > Loxodonta africana. The sequence goes on along the minus strand of NC_087348.1, from coordinate 19,406,683 downwards.
AATCATTTCTCTGAAGGAGTTTCCAGAAATAGTTGAAACAATGGCAGCATCACTAGAAAGAAGTCTGTCACCTCCCACAGAAGTGACTTTCAGGGACAACATGTTTTCAAATTTGCAATTTTGGAGCTTTTGCCCCATTACGGGGCACGGAAGAAAGCACTGGGAGTCAGGAGAGCAGAGCCGAGTTCAACCCAGCCACCAGCCTCCTATGTGTTTGAGTTCTTTCCCTTCCCTGGGCCTCAGTTTCCCTTTCTGAAAAATGAGGGCATTGATCTTGGCTCCCCATTACCTCTTTCAGACCATTTCTTCTGAAAAAAAAAAAGAAATACGGGCTCCATTGATGCCTGTGCAATCCACCCAGTTCCCACCCCTGGCTTTATAGATTGTGCGAGTAGGCTGCACCCTGGCAAAGGATGCCGCCCTAGGGGGTGACTGGAATGCAACCCACACTCCCCGAGCTGTGTATCCTGGGGCAGGATGGCTTCCACTGGAGGAGGACCTTTTTTCCTAATTTGCACAAAGGCATCATATGGACTGGTCATGGTCCCACTCTCAGCTATCTCATACCCTTGCCTTCCTCCTCACTGAGGTCATTCTACCCCCTTCTTGGTCATTCCCCTTGTTTCGCTGCAGTGTTTAGCTCCTGATTACACTCGCATTCACTGCCCTCTTACTACAATGAATCTTTAAAAACTTCTCTATCTCCCCATGCAACTTACCCAGCAACCTGGCCCTTCATTTCCTTGATGTCCTCCACCCCAACAACCTTTTTCTCCGCCCCACTGCAACCACCCACTCAACAGCCACACCGTGGACCCTGTCGTTACCAGAAATCTCTTTCAAAATCCTACTCTTTGACTTCCACATCCTGGCCTTCCAGCTCACTTGCTTCAGTAACCCCTACTCCCACATTTCTTGTCCCTTATCCTGACCACGAATCTATTGATCCCACCAAATGTCCGCCCTCCAGCAGCCACCTCCTGCCTTTGCTTCCTTGCTTACACAAACTGGATTGCATTGTCCTTCTTTTATGACTACTTTATTGCAAAACCGCACCAACACCCTTGTACCTCTCTCTTCTGTCACAGTCACCTTGCAAAATGCCAACATTTGCAGAATACCTTTTCTGTGTCTATACCGCATCAGCTAAATGCCACCAGAGAAACTCACAGAACCAGACTAAGTGATTTCACTTTAAATTCACGGACACAAATCTCAAGTGGAGAATCAGTCATCACTATATGCTTCCCTAGAAATCTTGTTTTTCCATTTTCCAAGGTAATTATTCCTTTAAAATTTTCCATACCCCTTCTAAAGATGGGTAGTTCAAATCCACCCAGTGGCACCAAGGAAGAAAGGCCTGGTGATCTGCTTCTGCAAAGATTACAGCCAAGAAAATCCTATGGAACAGTTCTACTCTGTAACACTTGAGATACTCAGCGGATGGCCATCGCTGGAACCAAATTTCACAGCCTCCTTTACAGCTAGTGTGAGCATGTGACCTGGGCTCCACCAATCATACACTTATAATTTACTTAGAAATCAGAAAACTAAGACTCCTTCATCTTTCTACTACCAAAGTCTACCACACTACTTCCAATTTAACGCATCCTCTCTTACTTCTTTCCTGATGTACTGAGGGACCGACCATTCTCTCTTTCTATCAAAGTCAGATCCCGGGCTGGTGGGAGGGAGGGGGAAATGACGACTCAATGCTTAGGGGACACTGAGCATCTGTTAAGGGTGATGGTATAATTTGGGAACAGATAAGGGTGATGGTTGGACAACATAGTGAACATTATTAATGTCACTGAACTATATATGTGAAGATTGTTGAAATGTCAAATGTTATGATACATATATATTTACCACAATAAAAAAAAAAAAAAAAAAACAAGGCAGATACCTTCCACATACATACTTAGTTGGAGGCAGTGCGGAGAACAGAACTTGTGTCTCTGGACTACCAGCATGGAATTATACCGGGTTGTCTTTTCTACACCCCACACAGAGAAGGTGAGGTTCACACAGACTTGAAAGCCTATTGAGATTGTGAATTTCAATTTTTTTTTAATTAGCAGTATATACTTATACTTACACTACCACAACCTCAGCCAGACTGAGCCCAGAACAACTAGATGGTGCCTGGGTACCACCACCAACTGCTTTGACAGGGATCACAGCAGAAGATACCGGACAGAGTGGGAGAAAAATGTAGAACAAAATTCAAATTCACAAAAAAAAAAAAAAAAGACAAGACTTGCTGGTCTAACAGAGACTAGAGAAATCCCAAAAGTATGGCCCTCGGACACCCCGTTAACTCAGTACTGAAGTCCCTCCTGAGGTTCACCCTTCAGGCAAAGATTCGACAGGTCTATAGGGCCAACGATAACACATGTGAGGAATGTGCGTCATAGTTCAATCATGTAATAAGAAACTAAATGGGCACACCAGCCCAAAAACAAAGAAGTCAAGAAGGGACAAGAAAACTGGACAAAAGGAAACAGGCAACCTGGGTGGAGAAGAGGAGAGTGTTAACACATCACTGAGCTGGCAATCAATGTCACAAAAGAATTTGTGCGTTAATTGTTTAATGAGAAACTAATTTGCTCTGTAAACTTTTGCTTAAAACACAATTTAAATAAATACATTTTTAAAAATTAGCAGTATATTGTGGTTGATCATGCCTTTCTAACAAACTTCTGACAAGATTCATTTTATATGCAAACTTCTGCCAAATGTTTCTGGCTTTCTTTTGTTGTTACCATCAAGACAACAATATTTGAAATATAAGAAGAATTATCAGCCACCATGTTTCCTGAGTTGAGCGCTCCTTCTTCCTGAGGCTCTCTTTTTAATTGCAAAGACCCTCACCAGCCCTCTGCAGTGAAAAGGAGCTCATCAAATCACATTTCTTGTAAAGGAGAGTGGAAAGGGAAAGTAGAAGAAAATTAAAACCTATTGATTATCTCTTACGTGCCAGAGACTGTAGAGGCTCTTACAAACATTACTTTGTTTAACCTTCAAAATAGCTTTATGGAGTAACTACTGTTATTGCTCCATTTTACAGAGGAGTAAACAGTCCTTGATAGGTATGTGACCTCAGTCTTTGCTGCTCTGACTTTGGTCCATGGACCCACAGAATCCAGCACGGCCTGGGATCTTTCGGAAACAAGATTCTGGGAACACACCTTAAACCAAAAACCCATTGCTGTCCATTCCAACTCATGGTGACTCCATGTGCTACAGAGTAGAACTACTCCATAGAGTTATCTTGGCTGTAATCTTTATGAAATTGGATTGCCAGACTTTTTGTCAGCCACACTGCTGGGTAGTTTTGAACCACCAAGCTTTAGGTTAATAGTCCAACACAAACTGTTTGTACCACCCAGGGACCTGGGACATACTCTAAAACTCTAGACCTATTAAATCAGAATGTGTATTTTAAAAACATTTCCAGGTAATTCTTCTGCACAATAAAGTTTGAGAAACATCAGTCTAGATGGCAGAGCCAATTAAGTGGACCAATCGGGATTCAAACTAGATTCGTCTGCTTGTGCAGAATGGATAGCAGAGACATCAACATCATGGTTTTGCCAAAGATGAGTTAAGTCATGGCTAACACATTTTGAACATGTCAAATCCATATTTGTTTGCCTGTCTGTCTACTCCAACAAATATCCTTCCAAAGCCATTTGCAGTATAGAAAGGAGTCAACTTGATGTCATGAAAAGCAAGTGGGCCTGGGAATCAATAGAGCCAAGACAGTCAACTCAGCCACTGCTTAGCAACGGTCTTAAGAAAGTTGCTTAACTTCCCGAGACCTCGCTTTCTTCCCTGGTGAAGTGGGAGGGTAGGAGCAGTCCTTTCCAGCTCCATTTTGCTGTGATTCTTATGCCAGCTTGTTGGGTTGCCTGGGCTCCTGACACAACCAGAGTAGAAACCACTTCCTTCTCCAGCCTGCAATACCTATCTTTAGTCAACTCCTTTGATAATTACCGTGTTGCTTTCCCCAAACCAAAAAATATATATATAATCTGACTTAATGGTCTGACTGGTCCCCAAACCTTCTGTTGGCCCAGGACAGGAACCATTCCTGAAGTCAACTCATCAGACATGGAAGGGACTAGACAATGGGTTGGAGAGAGATGCTGATGAAGAGTGAGCTACTTGTATTAGGTGGACACTTGAGACTGTGTTGGCATCTCCTGTCTGGAGGTTAGATGGAGGGTGGAGAGGGTTAGAAACTGGCAAAACAGTCACGAAAGGAGAGACTGGAAGGAGGGAGCGGGCTGATTCATTAGGGGGAGGGTAAATGGGAGTATGTAGTAAGGTGTAAGTAAGTTTATACGTGACAGACTGACTTGATTTGTAAACTTTCACTTAAAGCACAATAAATATTATTTTAAAAAAATAACATATATATATAAAAGACCCATAAGTTTATATGCGACAGACTGACTTGATTTGTAAACTTTCACTTAAAGCACAATAAAAATTACTTAAAAATAGATAAATAGATATATATACATATACATAAATATATAGCTTATTATTAGCGCAGCAAATAACCACTACCTTTCAGAGATCCTGACTGCCTGACAGCACCCCCAATACAGAGCTTGCAGCCAGCTGGATCTCAAGGATACACAGGGGCTTCCAGGTCTCATCCCGGAAACCAACTAACCACCATATTGGTGTGTCCCTCTTCCTAAGGGCAAAGGTTGCCTCTGTGCTCTTCAATCCTGGCACCTTGGGATGACAATCCTCAGACTCTGGACACACACAGTTGTGTCTGCTGCCAAAGTCCTTTCTCTGCCAAAGAAACCTGACCCAGTCCACCCAAGTGAAGCCTGGGTCCCTTTCTTCTCATCAGAGGCCACGCATCCCCACCACACAGGAAGAATTCCTGACCTTATGGACATATTCCAGACCCAGAAGAAAGACGGCCAAAACCCCTTGGATGCCCTTAAACATGGCCCAGATTTTCTCAGTGGCCGGAAGAGAAGTTTTCCCTGAGTATTTTTGTAGCAAGAGAAGTCCAGAATTTTGTTTTCCATCCCGTAGGTACCTCCCCACCATCACCAGATCCTTTCCCCATAAACAGTAGATGTCTAGGCACAGATTCTCAGAAACTGTTTGACTCAGCATCAGTTCCAGTTGGCTCAACAATAACTTCCCCAGGAAGCTAACCGGACTTGCACACCATCAACTAACCGAAGACACAGTTTCCAGCATAAACACCGAACAGGTCACAGCAAAATCATAACTTGAGGAATTCCATTTATAAGAATATCAGAAGTTCTCCAAAAATGTAGACCAACTAACCCCATGTTCTGACTCTGTGGTCCCAGATGAATAGCTCTAAGAGGACCAGGCTATTTGGTTTATTTGGTTTAATTAGACCAATGATTAGCAATCTTATCAGTGAACAAAAAAAAATTTTGCCGTCAAGTCGACTGTGACTCATGGTGAGCCCGTGTGTGTGTCAGAGTAGGTAGAAACGTGCACCACGGGGTTTTCAATGGCTTATTTTTCAGAAGTACATCACCAGGCCTTTTTTTGAGGGACTCGAACCTCCAGTCTTTCAGTTAGCAGCCAAGTGTGCTAGCCATGTGCACCATGAAAACCACAAAAAAAAAAAAAAATGTTGCCATCGAGTCCATTCTGACTCATAATAACCCTACAGGACAGAGTAGAACTGCCCCAATGGGTTTCCAAGGCTATAATCTTTACAGAAAAAGATGCCACATCTTTCTCCCGTGGAGTGGCTGTTGTTGCTATTGTTGTTGTTAGGTGCCATCGAGTCAGTTCCAACTCACAGCAACCCTATGTACAACAGAACTAAACACTGCCGGTCCTGCTCCATCCTCACCATCGTTGTTATGCTTAAGTCCGTTGTTGCAGCCACTGTGTCAATCCATCTCATTGAGGGTGTTCCCTGTTTTTCACTGACCCTCTACTTTACCAAGCATGTGATGTCCTTCTCCAGGAACGGATCCCTCCTGACAATATGTCCAAAGTATGTGAGAGGAAGTCTTGCCATCCTTGCTTCTATGGAGCATTCTGGTTGTTGGAGTGATGGGTAGATTCAGGCAGAAGACCAAGTACATAAACACTGCACCACCCAGGACTCCTGGGCACCACCCAGGGACTGATTAATCTTATCACTTATCCATCCCAGCACATCTCTTCTAACATCTGTCTTTATCTTTCTGAGTTCTTTAAAAAGCTAGCAACTTGTTTGCTGTAAGCAAAAGCCAATTTCTCTCACCTTCCCTCCTGTACATTCTTTATTCAGTCATTCAGATGTTTGAGCAAATACCCACTGAGCACCTGCTGTGTTCCAGGCACTGAGAATACAAAGATGTGCACACACAGCCCCTACACTAGAGAAGGTGACCACAGAGCAGAGCAGATGGACAAGCACAAAAAGCCATTGGAGTGGAGCAGAATTGGGGCTTTTCTAGAGGTGGGTTCCAAGTGCTCAGAGGACATGGAGTAGAGGAGTACTAGGATTTGGCTAAGTGGGATGTTTCAAGCAGTTTTAGGGAATCCAATTCGGATTACCCACTGTCCATGTGGGAATCAGCCTCAAGTAGACATGAGATGAGCCACATGACAAAGAATAATGTACAGAGTGATATGGGGTCAGCTGCCCATTGAACACAAATATTCCCTTGTCTTATGTCCCCATGTTTCCAGTGGTTTCAGGCTAGAAAACAAGCTCTAAGGTGGCTTTTGGGATGGGACAATGCCTGACATATAAGCCCTGGCAGGACTGAAGTTACCTGTGCTTTCAGTCAAGGCTACAGCCCTGCCTTATGGTCACTCTGTGGGGTACACTGGAAGATGGGTAGGTGTGGTACTCCCGCAGCAACGATGCTTACTACACTTCATTATTGGTTGTTAAACCCGAAGAGCAGGAATTGCTTGTAGGTTGTTTATTGCTCTATCCTTATCACCTAGCATGTGCCTAAACCTGAAAACCCATTGCCATCAAGTCGATTCTGACTCACAGTGACCCTATAGGATGGAGTAGGACTGCTCCACAGGATTTCCAAGGAGAAGCTGGTGAATTCAAACTGCTGACCTTTTGGTTAGCAGCCTGAGTTCTTAACCACAGCACCACCAGGGCTCCATATGACTGGTATATGGAAACAAAAAATACTTGTCAAAAAACGGATATGGAAAAGGTACCTGACCAGGCTTTCTCAAAACTGTCAAGATCATCAAAAACAAGCAACACCTGAGAAACCGTCACAGCCAAGAGGACATGAACACTATGTAATGTCTAAGGAGACAGGACGGCTCAATGTAATGTGGTTCCCTGGATGGGCTCCTGTGACAGCAGGGCACTAGGTAAAAACTAAGGAAATCTGAGTAAAGTGTGAACTGTAGTTCAGAACAGTGTATCAGTTTTATTCATTGTGTGCAAATCTGTCATGCTAATGTAAGATGTTAATGATAGTAGAAACTGGGTTTGAGGTATAAGGGAACTCTCTGTACTATCTAGCAAATTTCCTGTAAATCCAAAAAGGTTCTAGAATGTAAAGTTTATTAACAAAGACGTGGATAATTGTCTCCAGGCACCTTTGTACCCTCATTGTCTCCAGAAGGTGGCCCTTCATTGCTCTGACTTACTCCCCTTGCTCTTCATATTCTCCGTAACAGAAAAACGTTTCTCCTTCCCAAGCCTGGAGCCACGGAACACGCTCCCTCCTGGCCGTAAGGAACCTCGGTTCTAGTCCCACCTTGGCCAGCAACCTACTACATGACTTTGCATAAATTATTCCTCCTCCATAAACCAAAAAAACCAAACCCACTGCCGTCAAGTCAATTCTGACTCATGGTGACCCTATAGGACAGAGTAGAGCTGCCCCACAGGGTTTCCAAGGAGCGCCCGGTGGATTCGAACTGCTGACCTTTTGGTTAGCAGACGTAGCTCTTAACCACTATGCCACCAGGGTTTCCTCCTCCTCCACAGGCCTCAGTTTATCCATCTATTCAATGTGGAGATGGACTAGAAGGCTCTTGAAGTTGCTCCATTAAAGCAAGGATGGTTGGTGTTTCAACACAGTATCCCTAGCACCTAAGACAGTGCCAGGCACACAGTGGGCACTGAATTAAAGTTTGTTGAATGAATAAATAAATGAACATTGTTCTGATAATCTAAGATTCTACTTACAAATTGAAGCTTCTAGAGGCAGCCCAACATTCCAGAACTTTCTTTCTGTGCACTTGATTTAAATTAAGCTCCCTGAGCCATGTCTTTGTGTCTGCTCCCACGTTATCACTCCTTGTGGTGACTTTAGAAGCATCTGGACAATGACTGAGAAGAATGTACCACTGGGTCAGGCTCTTCAGACTTGGCTTCCCTGGAGTTCACATAGGTGGTATCAGCTCAGACAGTGGCCCCGTCACCTCCAGATCCTGTCACCCCTGGCTCTTGGGGGGATCTTCCCAAGGGAACTGTCTGCCTCTTCCAATCTTCCCAAGGGATCTGTCTGCCTCTTCCTAGCATCCTTCTCCTAAAACTAAAAGCCCAGAGTAAGTATCTGTCAGCTAATTCTAAGTAACACTACGGTAACAAACAACTGCCAAATCTCAATGACTTAAAACAACACAAGCTTATTTGTTGTAGGCTTGAACATCCACTGTGGTCCAACCATGGCTCTAGTCTCTCTCCTCTTTATTTTGAGACCCTTGCTTAAGAAGCTGCCCCAAACTTCTAAGTCAATTGGCAAAATAATTCTATTATGAAAACATTCTGCATCCCACTTTGAAATGTGGCATCTGGGGTCTTAAATGCTAACAAGTGGCCATCTAAGATGCATCAATTGGTCTCAACCCACCTGGATCAAAGGAGAATGAAGAACACCAAGGTCACACGACAACTATGAGCCCAAGAGACAGAAAGGGCCACATGAACCAGAGACTTACATCATCCTGAGACCAGAAGAACTAGTTGGTGCCCGGCCACAACCGACGACTGCTCTGACAGGGAGCACAACAGAGAACCCCTGAGGGAGCAGGAGATCAGTGGGATGCAGACCCCAAATTCTCACAAAAAGACCAGACTTAATGGTCTGACTGAGACTAGGGGAATCCTGGCAGTCATGGTCCCCAAACCTTCTGTTGGCACAGGACAGGAATCATTCCCGAAGACAACTCATCGGACATAGAAGGGACTGGACAGTGGGTAGGAGAGAGATGCTGATGAAGAGTGAGCTAATTATATCAGGTGGACACTTAAGACTGTGTTGGCATCTCCTGTCTGGAGGGGGGATGGGAGGATAGAGAGAGTTGGAAGCTGGCAAAATTGTCACGAAAGGAGAGACTGGAAGGGCTGACTCATTAGGGGGAGAGCAAGTGGGAGTATGGAGTAAGGTGTATATAAACTTACATGTGACAGTCTGACTTGATTTGTAAACGTTCACCTGAAGCTCAATAAAAGTTAAAAAAAAAAAGAAGCTGCCCCTATTTGCTGAGTCCTGTTGTCTCCAGACAGGCACACAAGCACAATAGAGAAAGCGCACGATGGTTCTTCCACTCATTTAATTGGCTAACGTGAGTCACATTACAATGGGATGGGAGGTTCAATTCTCCAGTAAGTAAGGGCTGAGGGCAGTGGTGGCTCGGTGGTGGAATTCTTACCTTCCATGTGGGAGACCCAGGTTTGATTCCTGGCCAATGCACTTCTTGCGTAGTCAACACTCACGGCAGAGCTTCCAGACTAACACAGGCTAGGAGAAGAGAGCTGCTGATCGACTTCCAAAATTCAGCCAATGAGAGCCCTAAGGAGCACAACTGTTTGATCTGCAACTAAACATAGGGAAGGGGAGATGGTGCAGAATGGGACAGCATTTCCTTCCCTTGGGCAAGGGGTCCCCATGAGTCTGGGCGGGGGTTGGGGCTGACTTTATGGCAGCTAACAACATCAACAAGTAGGGGCCAGGAGGAAGGAACAATAAATATTTTGACAGTAGTACACTCTAGCTCAGGGACACAGAGTAGAAAATACTTGCATTATCCTCAGCCAAAGATTTTGGCCATTCTTTCTCTCCTGTGGAAGAAATGGTTACTATTTTAATCAATTAACAAGTTATTCTATGAATTTAAAAAAAAAAAAAAAGCCCAGAGCAAGAGGTTGGAGAACTCCCAGCCCCTGGTTAGGAGACTCTGGAAGGGATCTTAGAGGAAAACAGCTCAGTCCCAGGGAAAGAAAACACTGGAAGCTGTCAAAAAGGAAAAAAAAAAAAATCTTTAGCCCCCTAAGTTGTCTAGAGACCCAGATTCTAGTCCTAGCCTCCAATCTGCTTGTCCTCCACATTATGGGACCTGGACAGGGTTTTCTCAGTGTCTCTGACTGGCCCACCTCCCAGAGCCAGAGTCCAAGGACGGGCAGCGAAAATAAGGGCGAACTCTCTTTCCATATCCTCCAAGAGGCTGTGCTGTCTCGTACCTTTGGGTCCGCCTTCTGCTCAGAACATGCTCCTCTCTAAACGTCCATCCTCACCCCTCAGAGAGCAGGCTCCTGGCACACACTCTTTCAAGGTTCTCCCTGACGCCCTACCAAAACTGGTGCCGTTGTAGCCATTATAAACCCTCAAAGCACTTCGTACATTCTTTCCCTCAGCACTTACCACATTTCATTCTAATCACTCACTTCACTGTCTGTCTCCACCACCAGCCTGGGAGTCCACTGGGTCTCCTTCACCGCATGCTCCTCAGTGTGCAGCACGGTGCTTGACACATTAAAAAAAAAAAAAATTGCCGTCGAGTCCATTCCAACTCATAGTGATCCTATAGGACAGAGTAGAACTGCCCCATAGAGTTTCAAAGGAGCTCCTGGTAGATTCAAACTGCTGACCTTTTTGTTAGCAGCCATAACTCTTAACCTCTAACCCACCAGGGCTTCTGCTTGACACACAGTGAGTAATAAATAAGGGCATATTGAGTGAACAAACATGGGAGTGGGAGGGAGAAGAAATGCAGGAACAAATGGATTATTAAGTGCTCTCAAAAAAAAAAAAAATTTTTTTTTTTTTTTTTACTCTTAATTTTTGGATAACTTACCTGAAATTTCCCAGGAGAGTTGCTGAGGGTTTTTACAACATCTGTTAAAAAAAAAAAAACAACTGGAATATCTTGTTGTTATAGTTGTAAATTCCTTCAGGGTTTTCCCTGGTGTGTTTCAGAAGAGGGAAAACAAATGCTGAGACCCTGTCCTCACTCTTCTTCCTTCCCTTCCTCTGATTTCTTCTTCCCACCTCTTTCTTCTTTCTCTCTCTCTCTCTCTGTTCCTGTCTCCTCACACTCTTTCTGTCTCTCTCTTTCACTGTTTCTGCCTCTCTGTGTCTCTCGTTGCTCTGTCTCTCCTGTCCCTCTCTCTCCTCACTCTCTGTCTGTCTCATACACACATACTTGCAGTTTCCACCATTCCTCTCCGACCCCATCCTACCCTAATCCCCGGTCACTGAACACCCTCCCTGTTCCAGGCAGTCCGCCAGGCCTGGATGAGGTCTCTCTTTTCTTCCCAACCACTGTGTGGCCTCATTTGTTCCTGGGGAGAAGCATCACCATACAGGGGTAAAGAGTGCAGGCTTTGGGGTTGGACAGACCCAGCTGGTTCCAGGTCTGGCTCTTACGCATACTAGTTGTGTGACCTTGGTCAAGGGCCCTAACTAACCTCTCTATGCCTCAGTTTCCTTATCATCAAAATGAGGTAGAAATGCCCCTCAGAGATCAGCTACAAGGACTAAATGAGGTAATGCTTGGAAAATGCTTAGCACAGTGGTAAAGCTCAATAAACGTTAGCTCTCTCATTAATATTCGTTCTGCTAAGGTGATTGCTTCGTGCCAGCTGCATGTGTTAGTCTTTCTTGAAGATGGAAACACCTCTGGACTGAACATATTCCACCCATGGGTCACTGCAGCCCCTTCCTGCTCCAAAGAGGTCACCATTCAGGGTCCAGTTCTCTCTGGCTTTGACCCTCTAGTTTCTTGTGCCCATTTTCATTTGGGCAGAATCCATCTGGATAGTGATGTTCCCAAACTTAGCCTCTCCCACAAATCCTTGGATGGGGCTTGTGTCATGGAGATTATCTGGGTCCAGAACAGGGGGTTCTCATTCCAAACTTCTGGAATGACATCGGGAGTGGGTATTTTTTTTTTTTAATTTTTCAAAACATCCAGGATGACTGTTATGGAAGAGCAGGGATTCGAACTTCTGGTCTAAATTGGGTGGGTGCTCACTCGATACTAAATTAATGAATGAATGAATCAATACCCAAACCAAACCCATTGCTCTCAAGTCAGATCCAACTCATGGCAACCCCATGTGTTAGAGTACAATTGCCCCACAAGGTTTTCTTGATTATAATCTTTACAGAAGCAGATTACCAGGCCTTTCTTCCGTGACACCACTGGGTGGATTCAAACCACCAATTCTTAGGTTAGTACCAAAAGCAAACTGTTTGTGCCACCCAGGGGCCTTGAATGAATCAATAAATCAATAGGGGATGATAAATGAACAAAGAAACAAACGAATGAAGTAATGAATGAATGATAAAACTGATAGGTCTACCCAAAGGGAAAAATGTTGGAATTTTTCCCCAGGCCTGTGCTCTGGACTCCAAGCACAGGGGTTTATTCTGTGGTTTTTCAGAACATAAAACAGCCACTCCTTAGTCCTTTATTCCTTTGCCCTCCTCAATTGGCTCCCTATCCGTTCCCTTTCCCAGTGTCCATTTCCTCCACCTTCTCGCCCCCTCTCACTTCTCTTCCAGTTTCCCACTTCACTCCCTCCTTCTGGCTCCCACTTCTCCCCCCAACCATTCTCACCCCACCACCACCCCGCTGTGGCATTTGCGAACTGGGGGTGCTTTCCTTTCCCAATAGACTTTTGTGAGAGGAGGCTCTGGACACAATAGTTTGATAAAACAGTTTTATTTAATGAACCACAATGACTAACAGGGTCAGAAAATAGCACAGACACGGTGAAGAAGGGGCAGGAGGTGGGGAGACGAGGGAGTGTCCCAGCAGGCAGCGTTCCCTACCTTCTCTCCCCAGCCGCCCCCCCCCCCGAGTTCCAGGCAGGAAGTCTCTGTAAGTCACCCAGGAGGGCCCCAGAGGGTTACTTTCTTCCCTTCTAGAAACTTCCTCCTGCCCTAACTGATATTTTGAGGACAGCCCTGGGCAGAGTAAGAGAGTCTGTGGAAGATTCTAGTCTGTGATGGGGTAGACTATGCCGAGAGGAACCCCTTCCCCTCTCTTCCTGGCTCTCCCAGGGACGGACGGTCACATCAAGCTGGGCTCTTCCTGCCTCCGTGGCTCTTGTCTTGTCCTTTGTGTCCAGAGTCTTCCAAGAACAAAACCCGGAATATACACCCCGCCCCCATCTCACAAAGGGTCCAACATCAGTTTCTTCCTCAAGGTTTCTCTGGCAGCACGGATGTCATCCATCAGCCCCACCACTGCTGCCCAGCCCCTGTTCCCAGCCCCCAACTCAGCAGGAGAAGCCGAGGGGCCCCACCCCAACGGTAAGCCCAAACTCACCCAGTGCCTATTATCCCATGGCCTCCTTAGGAATAGGGCCACCAATCCTGGGAAAGGGAGAGTGAGTAAGGAAATGCTCATAAGTTCAAAGCAAGGTGGGGAGGCAAGGGAAAGGGGCCAGGGAAGTTTTTAACCAGCCTCTTATTTCCCACATAGAATTACGGAATGAACAGGAACCCAGCTCATAGGAATTCCCCAAGACTTGGCCACCAGACTGTGCTGCGAGAAACCTCCCAGTAGGAACTCGGGTGCAAACACAGACTTCTGTCTTAATGCACGGACCAGCCGTTAGAGCCCCCAAATCCAGTGGGGAGTGGACTCCGTTTTATCCTATTTGTCCCTTCTCCCTCAAGGATATTGTGCAAAGAGGAGAGATGAGGTGGAGAGTGAGGAGTGGGAGAAGGTTTATCCAAGTGACACAGGTACATTGCTCTTCAGGTTATGAATAGCCATGCTTATATATACACACAAAGAGCAAGCATCCCCACCCCAACCAAAATGACTCTTGGTACCAAGAGGCACCACTGCCCAAGTAAACCAGCCCAGGGTGTTGGGTTGAGGTGGGGAGTCAGTGGATAGACCCACAGCTAGCAGTCTGAAGGAGGTTCAGAGGGACCAGGATTTGGGGAGGAGAACCAAGCAGCATATAGACTAAACCCAGACAATCATTTAGCTCACTTTCTCTCCTTTTCCTTCTCCCTACCCAACTCCTCATTCTTACAATGAAACCAAGGAGCCCATAGCTTCATCAGCCCCATTGCCTTCCAATCCCTACAGAGGATAAATGAAAGAGTCCCAGGAAATTTGCAGAAAGCATATCTAACTGGCATCTTAGCCTTTCTGGGAAGGAGCTGGATATTCCTCTAGCCCTCAGTCTGAAATGACACCAAATTGATCCAATTTTAGGGAAAGTTCTGGAGCTCCCAGCTGGCACGCTGCCCACACCTGCTGCAGTCCATTCTCCAACTCTCTCTGGGAACAGAATAAAGAGCTTACAAGCTTCTGGGTTCTTAACCCTTAGAAGCCTTCAAAAGGAAGAAGTAATAAGGAGAGTAGGAGAGACTGAGGGATGGGGACAAGCTCATGGAGAGGCGGTCAGAGCCAGAAGGTAGGGACCGAGAGTGAAGATTGCAGAGAAAGAAAGGAAGAGGTAAGGGAAAACCAAAAAGAGAAAATAGTGGAGACCAAGAAAAGGAATGGAGGGAAGCTAACTTTTATGGAGCCAAGGACTCCCACATCAATATTTTAAGATCAGTATTACTACCTCCACTTTTTACAAATGGAGAAACTGAGGCTCAGAGAGGTTAAGAGGGCATGCGAGGTCAGTCTTAGAGGAACTAAGCATGAGTCTGCAGGTTCAGTCTCCCTCCACTATAACCCAAACCTCTGGGAAGAGTGTAACTTAGTAAGAGAAGGGCCAGATGGAGGTGGGGTGCAGGGAAAAAGCAAAGGAGTGAAGGGCAAGAAGGAAGGCTCGGTCACTCTACCTGATTTTCAGAGAGCAAGGGCAAAGGCTGAGGCAGGGCAGACAGCTCGGGCTGCTCCGGGATCCCAGCCCTAGTCAACCACAAGAGTCTCCTGGCTGTAGGGGATGGACTTCTCTTGCGCCTGCTCCCCGCCCTTCCCCAGGTTGGGGCTGGGCCCCTGGCTGTGCCCCGAGGAGTAGCTAGCCGACTTCTCCCCGCTGCTGCTGTGGGAGGTGCCCCTACACCTGCCGTGGCCCCAGCAGAGCATGGAGGTGCAGGTCTTGCGGAAGCGAGGATCGAAGAAGGCGTAGAGGAAGGGGTTGAGGCAGCTGTTGACGTAGCTGATGCAGGTGCAGTAGGGGAAGACGTTCATGAGGAAGAGGTCGAAGTCGCAGGGCCAGTGCACCAGGCTGCCCAGCATGTAGAGCGTCTTCACCAGGTGGTAAGGCATCCAGCACAGAGCGAAGGTGACCACCAGCACCACGATGATACTGAGCAGCCGGCGCCGCTTCCGCAAGCCCTCGATGCGCTCCTTACGGAAGTGGCTGGCGATGGTTTGGGCGATGAAGAAGTAGCAGGTCAGCATGATGATGAAGGGCACCACGAAGCCCACGGCAGTGGACGAGACTCCCAGGCCCACCTCCCAGGCCCACTCTGAGCTCGAGGTGGCCACCAAGGAGTAGTCCATGTAGCACTGCACCTTGGTGTTGTTCTCCAGGTTGTCGGTGGAGCGGAAGACCATGACCGGCATGGCCAAGAGGGCGGCCAGCACCCACAGAACAGCCGTGGCCACAGCCCCGCTGACCCGCAACCTCAGCCGTGCATTGGCTACGGGCCTCACGATGGCCAGGTAGCGGTCAAAGCTGAGGCCGGTGAGGCAGAAAACACTGGCATACATGTTGACAAAGATGAGGTAGCTGCTCAGCTTGCAGGCGAAGGTGCCAAAGGGCCAGTGGTAGTCCTGGTAGGTGTAGGTGGCCCACAGTGGCAGGGTCACCACGAAGGTCAGGTCAGCCACTGCCAGGCTGGCGATGAAGATGTCAGCCGAGCGCCTCTTCTCCCGGCTGCTCCGAAACACGGTCCAGAGGACCAGGCCGTTGCCCGTGGTGCCCAGAAGGAAGACCAGGATGTAGATGGCAGGGATGAGGGCCCCAGAGGACTTCCAGTCCGTGTACTCGCACTCGGACTGGTTGTCCGCCCCATAGTAGTTGTCGAAATCACCCCCTTCCTCCATGCTGGGGAGTGGAGAGAAGACAGGCAGGGGACTCTCGGGGGTACCAGTTCCGGGGCTGTGTCACCTACTCAGCAAGCACGCTGAGCTTCTAGCTGGAGCCTCAGAGAGAGGGAAAGGGCTGAAGGTGCCTCTGAGTGGACAGAGCCCTTCCCTGAGGCAGGAGGAGCTCCTTCTCAATTGCCGGGACCCCTGATGATGCTCCCATCTGCAGGCTTCCCTCCACCCTCCCGTGCCTCCAGCCCAGCCAAGAGACTTCCTTGCACCCTCCTGAGTCTGTCTCTTCTTGACTTGCCACTCCCTCCTCCCACCTCCAGACCAACCCCTCACTTGTGAGTCTTAAGATCTCTAAGTTACAGCCCACTTGTTTTTTTCCTTCTTGTCACTGGGCAAAGTGGACCAAATTGACCCCTGCTGTACTAGGCAGAATGTTATCTGGGGCTTGCAGCCTGCTGCTCTCCTCCTGGCCCTCCCTCCTCCCTCTAACTGCCACCCACCTTCCCCCCAGCCTGTGTCCCAGCCCCCGGGATTTCCTCTGTACACTGTCTCTGCCTACCTTTTGGGGCACCCCCCGCCTCAGTTCTCTCCACTTCCCTGTTCTCACTCCCTCCCATCCACTCTATATGCAGCAAATTATGCAGATGGAAATCCAGCCTGAGCTGGAGCGGGGGGGGGGGGGGGGGGGGGGGGTGTGAGATTTCGCTGGATGGTCCCAGCTTTTGGCAAGCCCACCTGGTAGGAGTCTGTCCCCTCCGCTCCCCACCCCCTGCACCCCATCCCCCAGACCAAGCTTCTCTCTGGGACCCTTTTCCCATTCTCTCCATCATGCCGTCTCCTGTACCCCTCAGCCCTGACGCTCTTTCCATAAGCTTTGTGGTTTGCAGACATGATGAAACGGGGATTGCTCTAGAATTCATAAACTGTTGGCAGATCACAGTTTGCTGATAGCATAGAAAATTTTAGAGGGTCCAGGACGGACTCACAGGCCTAAAGAAACCCCAAACAAAAGGATCTTTCATTGAGTCATTAAATCTATGGGGAAACTGAGACTCACAAGGTAAATGTCTTACCCATGGTTAAAGCCGTTTAAAAAGCTTTCAAAGTCGATTGCGACCCTATAAGACAGAGTAGAACTGCCCCATAAGGTTTCCAAGGAGGGCCTGGTAGATTCGAACTGTCAACCTTTTGGTTAGCAGCCAAACTCTTAACCACCATGCCACCAAGGCTTCTTGTACCTAACACAGTGCCTGGCATATAACAGGTGATCTGTAGATGGTTGTTGAGTGAGTGAGCAGATGGACGAATTAGGGGAATGAGTGTATGAATCACCATGTGATAAAAGCTGGGATACATTTCCGTCCTCGGGCTCTTACATGCCTTGCCTGGTTTTTCTGCGCTCCTTGGACCAGGAGGTCTATATAAGTCCCTGTAGGGGCAGGAAGTTGCAGCTAGAGGAGGAAGCAAGGAATGGGGCAGCCACTGAGCAGCTGCCATGGGCACCGTCCTATAGAAATTCATTTTGCCCTGTCTGGTCACCTCTTCAGGACCTGTGGCCAGGGAAGAGAGCTGGAAGAATAAGGTAAGGTAAACATTCTTTCCACCAACCCCAAAGTAGGGGAGGCTACCTAAAGTTAAACAGGAGTGAGGGAGACCAAAATCAGGAGATGAGTCTACATCCAAGGCAAAAGGCTTCCATGCTAGAATCTGCTGTCTGGAGGGAGGGTTGGTCAGAAATCCTCTGCAGGGGTTTTAAAGCAGGAGTCCCAAACTCAAATACCTACAGGAGCCAGGCCGAATGTGTCTATGGGTAAAGCAGTCAGTTTGAGAGGAGAGGGAGTGGTGGACATTCTGGCAAACCAGAGCATGCACAGTCCACAAGAGAAGAGCTTCTCAGCTCCAGTCTCTGGTTGCCATGTGGAAATGTGGAACCTAGCATTACTACACCTATCTTTTTTCACTTTTCAGGGGAATTTCAAATTCTGGATTTTTTTTTATGAGAAATGTCCTGATTTGTAAATTTAGAGAATTACTTCCATTTAAAAACAAACAAGTTGAACATATCCTTGGGTTCCCAGTTGATGCTGTTTGAGTAGGAGCTTGCCAAGAACAGAAGGTGGGAGAACAACAGGGAGGCTAGACCAGGAGGAAGGGATGTAAAGTGAGTTAGGAGACAGAGAAGTGAACGCAAACAGGACAGAAGCCTTAGGGTGCACAGGGAGATACAGGAGTGGAGGCTGGAGAGGAAAATAAGACAGAGCCTGAGGGCCCTGGATGACCTTTACTCTACAGGAATGTGGAATGATTACCATGTTGGTGTTTCTCTTGAGGATTACAGTACTGAGCGCTAGGCATTCTTCCGAACGTTCTATGCATTTTATACACATTTATTATCTCTTTTAAGGAGCCCACGTTAAAGCACTCGGCTGCTAACCAAAAGGTCAGCAGTTTGAACCCACCAGCCTCTCCATGAGAGAAAGATGTGGCAGTCTGCTTCTTTAAAGATTTACAGACTTGGAAACTCTATGGGGCAGTTCTACTCTATCCTATAGGGTCACTATGAGTTGGAATCAACTCGACAGCAGTAGGTTTTTTATACTATCTCATAGCTCTTAACCACTACCCCACCAGAGTTTCCACAACAATACTACAGGGTAGATATTTTCATTAGCTTCCCTTTACAGATAAGGAAACTGAAGCACAAGAAGCGGAAGTAACTTGGCCAAGGTCACCCAGCTCGTAACTGACAGAGCCAGAATTTGAGCCAAGGCTGTCTTGAGCTCATAGACCATACTACTATCCCCCCTAAAGAAAAAATTCCAACCCTTTTTAACATTTGGGAGTTTGGGATCTGTTAAGCAATATAGAAATGTAGGACTATACTAGGATAACTGTAATTTTCTTTAAAATAAGCTGTCTTGGGGCAGTTCTACTCTGTCCTGTAGGGTCGCTATGAGTCAAAATTGACTCAACGGCAACAGGTTTGGTGTTTTTTTGGGGGGGGAGGGGATGAAGTTAAAAATAGATTGACTATCTTGAAGACATGCTGAGTGAAATAAGTCAGTCACAAACAGACAAATATTGTATGATCCCATTTATATGAGATATCTAGAATAGGCGCGTGTATAGAGACCAAAGTCTATTAGTGGTTCCCACGCGCGGGCAGGAGGGAAGGGGAAAGGAAGACACAATGCTTAAGTGACACTGAGCTTCTGTTAAGGATGATGGAAAAATTCAGGAATGGTGATGGTTGGACAGCATGATGAACATAATGTTAGTGAACTGTATGTGTGAAGATTATTGAAAAGTCAAATGTTTTCTTCCTATATATTTACCACAATGAAAAAAGAAGAAAGAGTAGATTGACTAAAATATTTTAAGGACGGTCCCCAGCCTGGAACGAACAAAGTATAAAAATCCTGCTAGGCTATGATCTGCGCCTTTAGGGTCAGCATCCTGGGGTTTCTGGTTGCCCGGTGCCAGCTGCAAGGTCTGCAAAATGGTGCTGGGGACACCCAACAGGACCCAGAGCTGGAGCCTCGCTGCTCTCCCAGGACACACAAAGGAACTGTTGGGGGGCTGTCTGCTCCTGTATGTCTGGCTAATAGACATCTGCGCAGGTGGCAGAATGGCCTTCATTATCACTTGAGTGCCAAGTTGGGTAGAAATGGTTAACCTTCTGCCATGTCAGGCTTCTTTAGCGACTGCCTTTATTTACCAAAAGGGACCTAAGCATGGTGCAGGACTCTTGGGCCCAGGTCAGGTCACAATAGGTGGCCCTGTTATGAATACAGATGATGGATTAAGGCCAAATTTGAGTCTCTCCATGTTCTCAGACCTTCCCTGGGTCTCCCAGGAAAATGCAGGTACCCCTCCCTTTGCTGCTAGGAACGGGGAGGGGAGAAAACAAGCTTAGTGTCCCGGCAATCAGGCCCCATTTCCCTAACCCCCCTCCCCCAGCTGCTCCCACTTGGAATCTGAGCCAGATGGGAGCCTGGAGACCCTGTGGGAAAGGATATGGATTCAACTCTTTAATCCTCTGGCCTCTGAGTTCTTTGCCCCAGAGGGGGTAAAGAAGGAGTTAATCTCACCCAAGGAATCTGGGAAAGAGACTCACTGAAAGGGGAGGGAATTGGGGGCCAGGCCTAGGAGGGGGCCACTGATTGGGGCCAAGGGTGGGGAGGGTGGGTAGAGTGTTGATAAGATCCAGCCCCTTGTCACAGCTGGCTGGAGCCAGATTGTAGACATGCCCCCAGGAATGGCAGCCACATATGCAAAATCACCCAGCCTCTCTTCACCCAGCCTGATTCTCAAAGTCCTGTCTTGATCTGTCCCTTTCTCATGGCGGACCATCCAACACAGAATATGAAAGACTCGTAGGGCCAGTAGCTGGAGGCTGACCCTGTGTGCCCCCAGGGCACCGAAGTTAGCCCTCTACTAGACAGCAAGTCCTGGGGAACAGAGACTCCCTGCTTCTCATTTCTGCAACCCCCTCAGCTTGGCACCTGGTTAATGTCTGTTGAATTAAAGCAATAGAAATTCACTCAGGAGGATGGGTCTCACCCCAGGGCTACTCTGCTGCATTAACAAGGGTACCGTTTTGCTAAAGTTCACCCGAATCCTCCATGCTGAGCCATTTGGCAAACCAGTAGCTAAGGCAGGACTGCTGGGCCCAGTCCCCAGCTGGTCTGCCCTAGAGAGGGCAGAGTGAGATTCCTCAAGGACTTCTCTCTCTCCTGGGTGATTTCTCCAGGGTGCTGTCATGAGACTGAGATGAACAGCTCCTGGCAGGACAGTGCCCAGACTTGCCACAGGGTTCTTTGAAGAGAGCCCAGACTGCTGGAGGCCCCTGGAGTCAGCGACTCTAGTCCTCCCCCCACTCACCACCCCCTCCCTGCACATTTTGTCCCTGGCCTGGAACACTGGGACTGGCTGGGCCCTGTGCTGGTGGCTGTGTGCAGCTGTGTGCACCCTGTGAGTACAGGTGTGCATGCATTCCTGTGTGTATGTGTGTGTGGAGACACACCATGTGGTTGCTGGGCATGACGTCTACTTGTGCCTGCACCTGTATGTATATGGGAGCGTGAGCGCTGGGTCCATGCATTCATGTGCTGACCCATGTGTAGGGTGGTCAGGGATCAGGATAAACATCTTTCTTGGAGGCCAGGAAGGGGTGGTTAATTGGATCTTGCTGAGGGTTTGGGATGAAGGGAGAACAGCTGAACTCCTCTGCCTGGGCCCTCACCCAGACCTTGCCAGAAGCTCTGGGCTGTGGACATCAAAGTGGAAAGGTTGCCATTTGCTGCCCCTCGCTAACTTCTCACCTCCTCCCTCTAGCTCTCTGCTCCATCCCCCTCACTTCACAGGTCTGCTTTGAACTCAGCAGCTTCAGACCTCACCAGGGTAACAGGGCCCTCTCCCCTCCTTCCCATGAGGCCACAGCTGTGTCCCTAACAGCTGGTGGTGTTATCTGAGGGAAAGGGGAGGGAGGGCAGGGACACAGGCAAAACGAAGTTTGGCAGCCCAATCCCACACTCGGGAATTCCCTCTCCCTCTCTCCAGACACATAACCCCCCTCGCATCCCAGCTTTATAGACACACACACAGGCTCTCTCACACACGTCCTACTTTAGCAGCTTATCTAACCAAAAACAAATGGCCAGCTGCACTCTGACGATTAAAACAGACAGACAACACACCATACCCAGCAACCCCTGATTGCCCGGCCATTTGGCACACCTGCAGACTCCCAGGCAATAGAGCCCTGGGCTCTAACAGTGAAGGCAGGAAAACCCACTGGCCCCGGAGACAGGAATCTTCAGTTCTGATCCCATCTTGGCTGCTAATCCCTTCATTCAGCAAATACTTATTGAGCAGCTGCTATGTACCAGACCCTGTTGCAGGCACTAGGCACACAGTGTGAACAATTCTGACCGTGCCACAGTCTCCCAAGTGTACAGTCTAGACATGGGGAAGAGAGGAGAACACAGACATCAGGAAAAAATGTGAAGAACCCAGTGATAATCACCACCAAGAAAGTTAAACTGGGTGATGAGACAAAATAAATGGAAGGAGTATCTTAGATAGCATAGACCAGGAAGGCCTCTTGAGGTTGCTGGCCATCTAGCTAAGACCTGAATGGCCAGTTTCCTATGTGACCCCCAGGGCAAGGCTCTTGCCCTCTCTGAGCCTCAGTATCCCCATCTGTACATGAGGTTGGACCAGGCAGGTCTAGCTTCCTGTGATTCTGGGAATGGTAGCAGTGGCTGCCAGAAGTGGTTGGAGAAGTGATTTTCTTACTAAAGAGGCCAAACAGAGCCTCTCGGTAGAGCAGTGCGATGGATAGATGGGATCCATTTTCCCCACTGTGACCGCAGGTTATTTGTTAGACCTCAAACAACAGGGATCTGGAAGCCTTTCTTTATCTCTCACCCACCCCCTCTCTCCCACTCATCCACCATCACCCACCTATTCCCCCATTATTTAACACAGGACTCTATCCATAGCACCAACCAAAATCAAACCAGTTGCCAAAGAGGCAATTCTGACTCATGGCAACCCCATGGGTTGCAGAGTAAAACTTTGCTCCATAGGGTTTTCAAGGCTGTGACCTTTTGAAAACAGATCTGTAGGCCTTACTTCCAAAGCACCTCTGGGTAGGTTCAAACCACCAACCTTTGTGTTAGTAGTCGAGTGCTTAAACATTTGTACCCCCCAGAGACTCTTCAATACATTTTTTAAGAAAAAAAATTTGTTGCCATCAAGTCGATTCCAACTCATAGCAACACTACAGGACAAAGTAGAGCTGCCTCATAGGGTTTCCAAGGAGTGGCTCGTGGATTCCAACTGCCAACCTTTTGGTTAGTAGCCATAGCTCTCAACCACTGCACCACCAGGGCTCCCTTCTATACGTAGCAGACCTCTAATAAATACATGGGAATTGCTTGGCCGAGCCAGTAGGACCACGGTTCCTATAGCCTCAGAAGCAGTCAGGGCCTTTGTTAAGACCACCTGGGTTAGGGAGTAGCTTCCTATGACTTAGAACTGGAGAGACTCCTAAACTTCCTTAAAGCCATTGACTCTCAAGCTGAGGTTCTAGGACCTAGAAGATAGTCTTGGAGGAGAGGAGGTAACAGGGAGCCAGCATCAGTATTTCACAAAATCCTTCAGAAATGGTGCATTTCTCCCTTAATAAGACAACCTAGGTCTCCAAATGCCAAGTGTCAGCACCTTGGGCTTGAATTTTTTTTTACCTGTAAACATTTTTATCTTTGTATATCTGGAGCTAACATTTTTTTGGATTGCATTCCCAGTAACAGAGAGATTTGAAGCCAGCATAAAAAGGTTCTTTCTCTGACCTTAGAAATGGTTCTCGGGGGAGGTTTTGCAATCTTGCAAATGTCTTTGAGGAGCAGAGAAGAGTCATCTTTCTGAAGCAGCACCTAGAGTCCCACCCCTCTCAACACTTCTTCCTTCATCCTCAGATAAAGGCGTTGAGTAGGTTGGATTATTTTCAACATTTTGTTTAATACAATGGTAGCTCAGAGTCTCCACAGCTGGATTTTCCTTCTGTACAAATTTAGTTTCTTAATTTTTGTTGTTCCCTTCATTCTTCCTTTTGCCATTTGAAAAAATATATATATTTTTATAGATGTATCAAGGCAAATTTCACATAAATTGTGAATATCACTTAAAAAGTCATATAAATTATGAAAAAATATTTTAAAGTGTACAATACAGTGGTACACAGTGCATGTACAACCTTATGCAAACACCACCCTCATCCAGGTCCAAAACATTTTCATGGCTCCAAAACAAAACCCTGAACCCATTAAAACAAACCAAAAAATAAACCCATTGCCATTGAGTTGATTCCAATTCATGGGGAACCCATGTGTTACAAAGTAGAACTGCTCCATAGGGCTTTCTTGGTTATGATCTTTACAGAAGCAGGTCGCCAGGCTTTTATCCATGGAGCACTTCAGGTAGGTTCAATCCTCCAGCCTTTCAGCTACTACCCAGGGACCACCAAGGGCTTACCCATTAAACAGTTCCTCTCCATTTCCACCTCCCCTCAGTCCCTAGCAACTCAAGCTTGAATTTCAACTACTCAGGTGTGATGACTTCAATTACTCCAGAACGCATCTGATGATTAAAAAATGTGAAAGTGAATGAATTATTATGTAATAAATAATAAATATTGTTACTTTAGATAAACAATCCTTCCCAAGAGAGGACTCATGGGGGGAGGGGAGGAGCAACAAAGTGGCCTTTGATGGCAAAAGGTTATGGCTACAATCTATTCCACACACTTGATTTTTACTGATGAGGAAATAGAGGCCCAGAGAGGGAAAAGGAGTTGGTCCACGTGTCCTGACTAGAGTCAAGCATGCTGTCTCTTGTGCCACCCTGTCTTCCCTTCTCATCCCTAAGGATCTCCTCCAGAGGAAGCCTTTCTCCTTGGAGCTGGCCTTTGTTTACCAGAGAGGAGGGACTTGGGCAGGAGGTAGCAAGGACAGGAAACAGCGGAGGCAGGAAGGAGGTCAGGAAGAGGCGGACAAGGCCCTGGCCTGGCTTACACCCAGCCCTACCAATCTTCAGGAGAGCAACACGGTGTTTCCAAAAATATTTACAGTGGGTCTAAATTAATGAGGTACTGTATCAGCGATGACAATAGGAGGATGTAGGGCCAGGCCCTCCAAGGGAGAAGACCAACGCAATCAGCCATGAGTCTGCACAAGACAGATTGGGGCTGGGGGCAGCAAAGGGAGGAAATCACGCTCTCCACCCTGGGGCCTCGCAGGCATTGGAGACCGCAGTGTCCAGTCCAGATCCAAACGAAGAACGGAAGGCATCCCTGTCTCTCAGAGCTGACCTTCAGTCTGCCTCCCCTGCCCCAATCCAGTGCAGAAACTGCCCCTACGGCCCCCCAGTCTGAGGGTCATGCAGGGGCCTCTTAAATGTTGAGCAGACACTTCTGCTCCTGGTATGGGGCATCACTGTCCATCCAAAAACGTTACCTTCAGTAAAGCAGAATAAAAAATGGGAAGATGCATTATTATTTAATAAACAGAGTGAGGTAGATAAGCAGAACCCTTCCAAAGACAGGACTCATGGTAGGGAGGCATGGGTGTTGGAGTAGGTGACCAGTGCTGCCACTTACAAGTCATGTTGCCATGGGCAAGGAGCCCCATCCTTTCTAGCCTCAGTTTTCTCATCTGTGAGATGGGAGTCATCAGAGTATCTGCCTTATGGGGTTGGTGTGAGAATTCTACAAGAGCATAAGGGACCTAGGTCACAAGAAACTCCACACAAGAAGAAAGATGTGAGCAAAGGCACACAGATGTGCAAGAATGTTAAAAGTCCTGGGGCTAAAATTGGCTGAGGCTGGAAAAGTCTACCACCATTTGGTTGCCAATAAAGGGCCACTGTAAGAGCTAGTTCTGAGCTATCCAGTATGCTAACCATTTGCCACATCTGGCTGTTGAGCCCTGGAAATGTGGCCAGTGAGAACGGAGATGTCGTAGGTATAAAATACACCTGGATTTCAAAGACTTAGTACAAAAAGGGAACATAAAATACCTCAATAATATTTTGCATTGATTTCATGTCAAAACGATATTTTTGGTATATTGGGTTAATAAAAAAGGAATCCCTAGGTGGTGTAAACAGTTCATCTCTGGGCTACTAAGCAAAAGGTTGGCAGTTCTAAGCCACCCAGAGGCTTCTTAGGAGAAAGGACTGGCAATCTGTTTCCCAAAGGTCACAGCCATTGGGTTGCCATGAGTCAGAATCACTCCACAGCAAGGGGTTTGGTTTGGATTCTTTGGGGTTAATAAAGCATGTTATTAAAAATTTTTACCTGTTTCCTTTTACTTTTTTCATGTGGCTACTAGAAAAATTTAAACTACATATGTGGCTCACATTATATTCCTGTTGGACAAAATGATCAGATCTAGCCTTGTGGACACTCACCCTGGAGGAACACTCATTAGGAAATGAACACAATTGTCCAGAAAGGAGACCTGTATTAAGGACATAACTCAGATTCAAATCTTTCAACCCCCGATGATTGGTCAGAAGGTAGAATCGGGGAGAGATGTGGCTCTCTCTTCTCTAAGCTAGAGCCCCACATAAGCATAGCTACTAGTGATAGGCAAAGGTTATCACATTCTCATACGTAAAGTTTACTATCCGGTATTGTAAAATCACATTTAAATGTGTTTTCAAAAAAATGCCATAAGATAATTTACATCATCGTTCCCATTTTGAAGATAAGTAAACTGAAGTTCAGAGACTTATGTCACTGGCTCAGGATCACTTGGCTTTTGAGTAACAGAGAAGATTTGAACCCTCGACTCTAACTCTAGAGACCTGACACTGATACAGCCCAGATACACTCTCCCAACACAGGGCCTTGCATCAGCACCCGAATATGACCTACAATCACTTCACTGAAGGGTGACATCAAAGGAATCTCCCCCAAAAGAGCCTACTTTCTCCTGCACCATGGCGTTGGCCCAATAAGAAAAATTCACCTGGAACGGTCATTCCAGGCCTCAAGGCTATAATGGTAAAAGGAGACCAACACGCCTTCTGACTATGCAATATAAACATAGAGATCACCCCACAAACAACTCCATAATAATAGCAGTAATAATAGTAACGTATCGTAACACTAATATAAAACCAGGGACTGGCAAAGGAATGAACAAATCAGCCTTGGAAGAAACGCAACCAGAATGCTCCTTAGAAGTGCAAATGGAGAGACTCAAACTTGTTTAGTTTGGATACGTCATCAGGAAAGACCAATTGCTAGAAAAGGACATCATGGCTGGTAAAGTAGAAGGTCATCGAAAACCATAGAAACCCTCAATGAGAAGGACTGACACACTAGCCAAAACAAAGGACTGAAACATACCAAAGATCATAAGACGGCACAGGACAGGGCTATGTTTCATTCTGTTATACATAAGGTCGCCACGAGCCAAAGTTGACTCCGTGGTACCTAACGACAATAGTAATAAGAATAAAAATAATGGCTTATATTTATTGAGCACCTATTCCATGTCACCAAGCACTATTCTAATGAAGCATGATGAATGAAAAAGTAAACTCTGGAGGCAAAATGCCTGGTTTCAATCCTGGCTCCTTTACTGAACCTCCCCAAGCCTCAGTTACATCAACTGCAAAATGGGGTTAATAAAATAGGGCTGTAGTCAGAATTATGAGATACTGGACATTAAGACTTAGGTTGATACCTGGCACTGAGTAAATGTTCAGTCAATGTTGCCTGTTATAACTATCTCATTTAATCTCACAATAACCCTATGGGATAGAGACAGTCAACAATAATTATAAATGAGATTGATAATATTCCCATTTTACAGATGCACAAACTGAGGCCTAAAGAGGTAAAGAAACTTGTCCAAGTCCCTTGACTTCTAAGTACTGGAGGAGATGGGATTCAAACATAGCATGACTGGTTCCGGGGCCATGGTATAGAGTTCCTTGGCCTTGAACACTTTCTGACACTATATTCTTTTTTCTTGTTCTTCTTTAATGAAAATTTCCATCTTAGTTTCTTGAGGCCTGAAAAGTATCTGCTCTGCCTGCCCCAGGCTTGGATAGCAGCTGGTAGTATAATCAACTGCTTTCTGTGAGCAGAGAGGTAGTTGCCTGTGGATACCACAGGGCTAGGATGGTGAGCTACCCATCAGTCCCAGGGCTCCACAGGCATCCCACAGCATCTGCCCTTGCCAAGAAGCATGAGGCTGGTGCTACAGCATCTCCACCCATGCGACCGCTCGGACCCAGGGCTGGTTTTATTGTTGTTAGGTGCTCTGGAGTCAATTCCAACTCATAACAACCCCATGTAGAACAGAAAAAAAGTTGCCTGGTCCTGTGCCGTCTTCACAACAGTAGGTATGTTTGAGCCCATTGTTGCAGCCACTGCGTTAGCCGTTTCATTGAGGGGCTGGTTGGGGAAATGGAAGTAAACACTGGATACAGTGAGTCATTGCCAGACTGGAAGCACAAAGCTGCCTCCCAGGGTGTCACCTGGTTCCCACCGGATTTCTGCTGTGCCTCTGGCCACTGGGCGATGCTGACCTCTGCTGGAGACGAGCTGGTACTCAGCTTGGCCTTCCCTTGAGTCCCAGGAATTCACAGGGCTGATTTGTTGGCCCTGCTTTTTTTTTTTCCTCAGATAGCTGAGCCTGGCCTCTCCTGCCTCTGGGCTCCCATGGCAACTGGAATTGCCACCCCAGAATCCTACAGCTTTGGGGCTGGAAGGACCCTTAGCAAAGGGGTCAGCTGTTGTCAAGTCGACTCAAACATATGGCATCCCCACGTGTTGTTGGAGAACTGTGCTCCACAAAAAAAAATACGGCCTTTCATTTAGAGGCAACTCTGAGTGGACTCGAACCGCCAGCCTTTTAGTTAGCAAATGAACACGTTAACCTTTTGCACCACCCAGGGAATCCCAAGGACACTTACCCACAGTCACATCTGTTAATGATACTGAGGCTGAACAGGTCCTAAGAGAACCCGCTTCCTGGAAAATCAAGTCCTAGGACCCTCAGCACAGTTCAGTGTTCTGAGCTAGGGATTCTCTCCTGAAATGTGGTTATAAATGTAATAACTCAATATCCTATTATGTCACTGAAGGAGGAAATGAAATATTCTTGTCATTTTCTCTTTGGGCGGCGCAGGAGTAAAACGGACAGAGGTTGAATCATCCTCGGTATTACTCATGACCCTTCTTCAAGCATGTCACTCTGTAAAGATAATACATAAAATGGGAAAATGTGTGTAACTCTTTTATTAAGGAAAATGATCGTCTAGAAAGAGGCTTAAACTGTTTTTAATAAACTGACGACGCAATTCACAAGAAAAAAGTTGACAGACGGAAAGTCCCTGGAGGCAAGTGTTATTGCTGAGCACCCAGCGCCACCTGGTGGTTTCTCATATAATAACAGCAATCTCGGTCTTCCTCCTCACTTCCTCGTCCACCATTTAACACTTACTGAGCCCCTCTTAACCTGTTCTCTCACCTCAGCTCCTTTCCAAAGTCTCTTAGCTGGACCTTTCCCTTTGTGAACTTTGTACTAAAATCTCTCCCACTGCTCCCACTAATTTTATCTTGGAAAAAGACTAAGGTACACAGTGAGTTGGCAGAAGCAAGGAGTATGTCAATGGAGATAGAGTTCATTATGATCCCTCAAGCTATTCCCACTCTTACTTACAGACATTGAAGGCCACATAGAGATATAATTAATCCTATTATTTCTTTAAAGGGTGTGTGTGTGTGTATGTGTGTGTGTGTGTGTGTGTGTGTCTCTGGAAATACATTTTTCTTTATCTTGGGCACCAGCTACTCTGACAAATGGGTGAACTTTAGCACAAAGAGGTGGGTGGACAGAGTTAATCAGTGGCAGAGCCAGAGCTCAGAGTCCAGGCTTCTGGAACTCACTCAGCAAATGTTTATTGAGTGTCTTCTCTTAGGGGGGGCCCTATGCTAGGCTCAGGGACAAGTCAGAGCACCACCAAGGCCTCTCTTTGGAGCCTTGCAAGGGAGACAGATGTCTATTAACTAATGACATAAAAAATGAAGCTGCAAATGTGTCATGGTTTGAATTGTGTCCCCCAAAAATATCTGGCAACTTGGCTAGGTCATGATTCCCAGTATTGTGTGATTTTCTACCATTTTGTCATCTGAAGTGATTTCCCTGTGTATTGTAAATCCCATCACTGTGACGTAATGAGATAGATTAGTGGTAGTTATATTGACAAGATCTACAAGATTAGATAGTGTCTTAAGCCAATCTCTTTGGAGATATAAAAGAGAGCAGTGAGCAGAGAGACAGGGGGACCTCATACCACCAAGAAAGCGGCCCCAGGAGCAGAAAGCATCTTTTGTACCTGAGGTTCCTGCGCTGAGATGCTTCCAGACCAAGAGAAGACTGACGACAAGGGCCTTCCTCCAGAGCCAACAGAAAAAGCCTTCCCCTGGAGCTGGCACCCTGAGTTCAGACTTCTAGCCTACTGGACTGTGAGAGAACAAACTTCTCTTTGTTAAAGGCTTCGACTTGAGGTATTTCTGTTATGGCAGCACTAGATGACTAAGACAAACTGTGAAAAGTATTTCAAATAGTGTTATAGTTGTTATCTATAGTCAGAATTTTAGCACCTGATTTTAGAGGCTTCAAGTGCTGAAAGTCTCTTCTGACATCCATTTTGGTCTTTTATTTCTTTCTTTACTGTCTTTTTAATGACATCTTATTTTCTTCATGTATGATGCCCTTGATGTCATCCCACAATTTGTCTGGTCTTCGGTCATTACTGTTCAACACGTCAAATCTGTTCTTGAGATGACCTCTATATTCAGGTGGGATATAGTCACGGTCATACTTTGGCTCTCATGGACTTGTTTTAATTTTCTTCAGTTTCAACTTGAATTTGCATGAGAAACTGATGATCTGGTCCTCAGTTGGCCCCTGGCCTTGTTCTGACTGATAATACTGAGCTTCTCCATCATCTCTTTCCACAGATGCAGTCTATTTAATTCCTGTGTATTTCATCCAGTCAGGTCCATGTGTATAATCACCATTTATGTTGTTGAAGAAAGGTACTTCCAATCGATAATTCGTTGGTCTTGCAAAATTCTATCATGCGATCTTCAGCGTCATTTCTATCACCAAGTCTATATTTTCCAAATACTGATCTTTCTTTGTTTCCAACTTTTGCATTCCAATCACAAGTTATTATCAATGCATCTTGATTGTGTATTTGATCAATTTCAGACTGCAGAAGTTGGTAAAAATCTTCAATTTCCTCATCTTTGGCATTAGTGGTTGATGTGCAAATTTGAATAATAGTCATACTAACTGGTCTTCCTTATAGGTGTATGGATATTATCCTATCGCTGTCAACGTTGTATTCAGAATAGATCTTGAAATGTTCTTTTTGATAATGAATGTGACATCATTCCTCTTCAGTTTGTCATTCTCAGCATAGTAGACCATATGATCATTCAATTCAAAATGGCCAATGCCGGTCCATTTCAGCTCACTAATGCCAAGGATATCAAAGTTTATGTATTCCATTTCATTTTTGACGACTTCCCATTTTCCTGGATTCATACTTCGTACATTCCATGCTCCACTTATTAATGGACGTTTGCAGCTATTTCTTCTTGCTTTGAATAAAACCACCTCAGCAAATAAAGGCCCCAAAAGCTTTACTCCATCCATGTCACTAAGGTCATATTTTGAGGAGGCAGCTCTTCTCCTCTCGTCCTTTGAATGCCTTCCAATCTGAGGGGCATGTCTTTCAACACTACATCAGACCATGTTCTGCTACTATTCATAAGGTTTTTCCTGGCCAATTTTTCAGAAGTAGACGGCCAATTTCTTCTTCTTTGTCTTGGTCTGAAAGCACCGCTGAAACCTGTCCACCATGGGTGACCCTGCTGATATTTGAAATACCAGTGGCATAGCTGCCGGCATCACAGCAACATGCAAGCCACCACAGTATGACAAGCTGACAGACGAGTACAGCTAAAGCAAATAGAAGAAATGATGACATTAAAAAAAAAAGCTGAACAGGAGATTTCAAAGGACAACTTGAGAAGACAAAGTATTATAATGAAATGTGCAAAGACCTGGGAAGAACATGCTCAGCATTTCTCGAGTTGAAAGGACTGAAGAAAAAAGGCAAGCCTTGAGGGGCGATATTGAAGGATTCTATGGGAAAATATTGAAGAGTACTGAAAGTATTGAAGATGGAAGGAACACACGGAATCACTATACCAAAAAGAATTTGTCAATGTTCAACCATTTCAGGAGACAGCATATGATCAAGAACTGATGGTATTGAAGGAAGACATCCAATCTGCACTGAAGGCATTGGTGAAAAACAAGGCTCCAGGAATTGGCAGAATACCAGTTGAGATGTTTCAACAAACGAATGCAGCACTGGAAGTGCTCCTTCATCTGTGCCAAGAAATTTGGAAGACAGCTACCTGGCCAACCAACTGGAAGAGATCCATATTTGCACTCATTCCAAAGAAAGGTGATCCAACAAAATGCAGAAATTATCAAACAATAGTAACATTAATATTATGTGCAAGAAAAATTTTGCTGAAGATCATTCAAAAACTGTTGCAGCAGTGCACCAACAGGGCTCTGCCAGAAATTCAAGCCAGATTCAGAAGAGGAGGTGGAATGAGAGTGTCATGGAATAAATTGTGTCCCCCAGAAAATATGTGTCAAATTGGTTAGGCCATGATTCCCAGTATTGTGTGGTTGTCCTCCATTTTGTGATTGTAATCTTATGTTAAGAGGATCAGGGTGGGATTGTAACACCACCTTTACTCAGGTCACCTCCCTGATCCAGTGTAAAGGGAGGTTCCCTGGGGTGTGGCCTGTACCACCTTTTAGCTCTCAAGAGATAAAAGGAAAGGAAAGCAAACAGAGAGTTGAGGACCTCATACCACCAAAAAAGCAGCGCTGGGAGCAGAGCACGTCCTTTGGACCTGGGGTCCCTGTGCCTGACAAGGTCCTCAACCATGGGAAGATTGAGGACAAGGACCTTCTTCCAGAGCCGACAGAGACAGAAAGCCTTCCCCTGCAGCTGACGCCTTGAATTTGGACTTTTAGCCTACTTTACTGTGAGGACATAAATTTCTCTTTGTTAAAACCATCCACTTGTGGTATTTCTGTTATAGAAGCACTAGATAGCTAAGATGGAGGGAACACCAGAAAGATGTTTACCTGTGTTTTATTGACTATGCAAAGGCATTCGACTGTGTAGATTATAACAAATTATGGGTAACATTGTGAAGAATAGAAATTCTAGAACACTTAATTGTGCTCATGAGAAACCTGTACAAAGACCAAGAGGCAGTCATTAGATCAAAACAATGGGATGCTGTGTGGTTTAAAATCTGGAAAGGTGTGCGTAAGGGTTGTATCCTTTCGCTATACCTATTCAATCTATATGCTGAGCAAATAATCCGAGAAGTTGGACTGTATGAAGAAGAATGTGACATCAGGATTGGAGGAAGACTCATTAACAATTTGCTTGCTGAAAGTGAAGAGGACCACTTACCAGTGAAGATCAAAAACTACACCTCAACATAAAGAAAACAAAAATCCTCACAACTGGACCAATAAGCAACATTATGATGAGAAAATATTGAAGTTGTCAAGGATTTCATTTTACCTGAATCTACAATCAATGTTCATGGAAGTAGCAGTCAAGAAATCAAATGATGTATTGTGTTGGGCAAATCTGCTGCAAAAGACTTCTTTAAAGCGTTCAAAAGCAAAGATGTCACTTTGAGGACTAAGGCGTGCCTGACCTAGGCCATGGCATTTGTGTTCGCCTTGTATGCATGCGAAAGCTGGACAATGAATAAGGAAGACAGAAGAAGAATTGATGCCTTTGAATTATGGTGTTGGTGAAGAATATTAAATATGCCATGGATTGTCGAAAGAACAAGCAAATCTGTCTTGAAGAAGTACAGCCAGAATGCTTCTTAGAAGCGAGGATGGCATGACTTCATCTCACAAACTTTGGACATGTTATCAGGAGAAACCAGTCCCTGGAGGAACATCATGCTTGGTAGAGGGTCAGCAAAAGAGAGGAAGACTCTCAACGAGATTGATTGACACAGTGGCTGCAATGATGGACTCAAGCATAGCAACGATTGCGAGGATGGCAGAGGGCGAGGAAGGACTTTTTTCTGTTGTACGTAGAGTCTCTATGAGTCAGAACTGACTCGATGTGCACCTAACAACAAGTACTGAAAAGATTGTGACACACACACATACACGCCTTCCATAATCAATTTAAAACAAAGACTATTTAAAAATAAGTGTAAAAAAAATCCCCCTAAAAAAGATTTTCCCATGATGACTCCTTTGATGGTATATTATGAAAAAAAAAAAAAAATCAAATAGGACTTACAAAAAACTGAGAGTCACCCTGCCTTGATAATGCCCAAAATATGTACTTAATCTGCCTGTTAAGGAATCCAAGACTGGAGGTGTATATGTATATGTATATGTATATGTATATGTATATGTATATGTATATGTATATGTATATGTATATGTATATGTATATGTATATGTATATGTATATGTATATGTATATGTATATGTATATGTATATGTATATGTATATGTATATGTATATGTATATGTATATGTATATGTATATGTATATGTATATGTATATGTATATAATGGAGGTTTGACCTAGTCAGGAAATAAGCACATGAGAAAATGGTAGCTATGCTGAGAGCTGCAGGATGAGAAGGTGCATAGGTACAAAGGGTGACAAAAGATCACAGCAGGAATCGGACACATCACATGCAAAGGTCCTGTGGCAGTCTGGAGCATGGAGAAGGCAAGGACCAGAAAAAGATGACTGAGACTGGACCAGAGGACAGTGGAAGTTCTGTTACAAGAGGAGGCTAGAGGCCATACCACATGGGAATTTGAGTACCACCTTGAGCTGTTTTGTCCTTATCCTCCAAGCAATGGGAAGCCACTGAAAGGTTTTAATTAGCAGGGCATGAGGATGTGATCCGATGGTGCTTCAGAAAAGCCACTCTGGCTGTTGTTTGGAAAATGAATAGGAAAGAGGACAAAAGTAGATGCACCGAGTCTAATTAAGAGCCATTAGTACCCATGAGAGATGATAGGAACTTGGATTAAGAGTGTGGTGATTAAAGTGGAAAGAAATGAACAGATTTGAGAGATACTTTGACTGAATACGGGACAAGGAAAAGGGAGACATCAAGATGTCTCTTAGGTTTCTCCCCTGTGGGAACTAAATGAATAAGGGTGTCATTCACAGAAACAGAATGTGGCAGAAACTGGTAACTGAACCCCAGTATCTATTTTCTCCTTCTCCCTTTAGTGATTGCATCAGAGCCTTCTTATGAGTCATTTCGGATCCTCTCAGGCTCACCTAACTTCTGTTCCAGCTTTGTGAGGCTCCAATGGACTTGAAGCAAGCATAGACTGATGACTGCACACCTCTGGCCCACATCTGCCCCTCTTGCCTCCCAGCGGGGGATTCTCTTTTGATATTGCTGAGCTCTGCTTGGCATTCACATTCACACAGGCAGGTCTAGGAGGATGGAAGAGTTAACAACCCAGGGGGCAAACTTTTTTTTTTTTTTTGTACTTGAGATGAAAGTTAACAGAGCAAACAAGTTTCTCATAAAGCATTGAATACACGTATTGTTTTGTGACATTGGTTGCCAACACCCCTCCCTTTTGACCAACCGGAGGCAGAAGCCAATGGAAAAATTCGTTCCACATCCTCTCCCAGAGGGCTGGTCCTCAGGGGCAGTTTATACAGCTTGGGGTTGTAGTCCTACAGATTGGTCAACTCAATGCAAATCCTATTAGCTCTTCTTCCTTCCTGCTTTAATCCTCTTGTTACTCCTATTCCCTGGGATTTTACTCCCTAATAAAATAAGAGCATATAAGCCCTCTGCCTCAGGCTGCCTTATAGGAAACCCAGGCTAAAGCAGCGATATAATTCTTTAAGTTTTAGCTGGGGACATGACTGCCCAGCTAGAGAGTAGGTTTCCCAGCTTCCCAGACAACTAGCTGTGGCTTTATGACTAATCAACAGGATATGAGCACAAGCGATATATGCTTCTTCCAGGTCACATTCTTTAAAAAAGACATTTATTACCCTTCACTTTCTTCTTTTTCCCCTTGGGCTGGAACATGGATGTGGGGGCAGTGAGCCAGCGTTGATCATACAGGTGAAGATAACACCCAAAAGGATGGCAGAACAACCAGGCACCTTGTGGAAGAGAGCTGGACCACCCATCTACCTTTGGACTGTTACTTGGAGAGAAATGTCTTTGTAAATTCTGTCTCTTTGATGTATGTCTTATCCTGTACCATAACTAACACATAGGAGATAGTGGAACAAGACCAGGTGTCATGGATTGAATTGTGTCCCCCAAAAATGTGTCAATTTTGTTAGGCCATGAGTCCCAACATTGTGTGGTTGTCCTCCATTTTGTGATTGTAAGTTTATATTAAAGAAGATTACAGTGGGATTGTAACACCCTTACTAAGGTCACAACCCAGATCCAATATAAAGAGGTTTTCCCTGGAGTGGGGACCTCATACCACCAAGGAAGAAGTACTAGGAGCAGAGTGCATCCTTTGGACCTGGGGTTTCTGCATGGAGAAGCTCCTTGTCCAGGAGAAGACTGATGAGAAGGACCTTCCTCCATAGCCAACAGAGAGAGAAAGCCTTCTGCTGAAGGTGATGCCCTGAATTTGGACTTCCAGCCTACTAGACTGTGAGAAAATAAATTTCTCTTTTTTAAAGCCATCCATTTGTGATATCTCTGTTATAGCAGCACTAGATGACTTAAGACACCAGATCTGCAGGAAACTCATGAGTCCAGTTTTGGACATGTTGCTTCTGAAGTTGTTGTCAGGTGCCATCAAGTTTGTTCTGGCTCAGCAATCCTATGGACAACAGAAGAAAACACCGCCTGGACCTGTACCATCCTCATAATTGTTGCTATGTTTGAGCCCATTGTTGCAGTCACTGCGTCATTCTATCTCTTTGAGGGTCTTCCTCTTCCTCACCCACCCTACACTCCACCAAGCATGATATCCTTGTCCAGGGATGATAAAGTCTCGCCATCCTCACTTCTAAGGAGCATTCTGGCTGTACTTCCTCCAAGACTGATTTGTTCATTCATCTGGCAGTCCACAATATATTCAATATTCTTCACCAACACCGTAATTCAAAAGCATCAATTCTTCTTCAGTCTTCCTTACTCATTGTCCAGCTTTTGCATGATATGAAGTGTACCATGGCTTGGGTTAGGCATACCTTAATCCTCAAAGCACTTGTAGAACCTTTGAGAAATCCAATTAAAATGTCAACTGATCAGTTGAATATGAGCCTGGAACTCAGAGGAGATGCCTGGGCTGGGAACATAAGTTTGTGAATGATCTACCTTTCATATGTGGCTGATAATTAAAACCCAGATGTCTGAGATGGACCAGGAAGAAGGCACAGAGTTAAAACACAAGTATGGCATTCAGCTTCTAAGATTGGCCCAATGAGCCCCTCCTCCTAATATTTATGCCTTTGTGCAATCCTGTCCCCTTGAGTGTGGGCTGGACCTAGTGACTTGCTTCTGAAGAATAGGGTACTGAAAAAGTGATGGAATATCACTTCCAAGGTTAGATTACAAAAAGCCTGGCTTCTATCTTGGATGCCCTCCCTCTCACTCACTCACTCTGAGGGAAATCAACTGCCATATGGACAGACCCATGTGGCAAGGAACGGAGGAAGGCCTCTGGCCAACAGCTAGGGAGTCCAACAACCCATGAAGAAACAAATCCTGCCAACGACCACATGACAGAGCTTGGAAGTAAATTCTATAGTCCCAATTGAGCCTTTAGATGACTGAAGTTCTGGTCAACATCTTGATTACAGCCTCACGAGAAACTCTGAGTGAAAGACACCCAGCTAAGCCACACGCATGTTCCTGACACAGAGAAATTGTGATATAATAAATGTTTGTTGTCCTACCTAGAAAAAGCTAGTGCCGTTGAGTCGATTCCAACTTATAAGTCACTAAGTTTTAAAGTAATTTGTTTTGTATCAACAGAGCCCACACCTGAACCTTGAGGTTCCTCCTCCTTTGATTGCTGGTAGAGGGGAGCAAGCCTACAAAAGAGGAAGAGTACAAGCATCCAGAGGGGTAAGAGGCAATACAGGAGACTGCCAAGTCACAGAAGCCAAGAAAAGAAACAGGTCAATAAACAGTCGACAGTATAGGGACGATGCTGGCAGAAGAAAAATGAGGAGTAAAAAATACTTGATGGATTTTGAGATATAGAAGTCACTGATGACCTTAGGATGAGCTGCTTTTTCAGGATTAATGGGCCTGGAAAATACATTTAGAGTGACTAAGGAACAAGAAGGAAAATGTAGAAAGAAGGAAATACAGAAAGAACATTTACTAGAATTTTGGCAGTGAAAGCAAAAAGAACTAGAGCAGTAGTTGGAACAAGGTAGTTTTTTTTGTTTTTTTTTAAGTGGAAAAGACTTGACCTTTTTTAAAAACTAACAGGGACTTCTGGAATTGCATTATAAGGAGCTCCATGGACCTGCTCCCCAGGGAACTACCATGACTGTTGAAAACCATTTTTTAAACAACCATTCAAAGTCTCTGGAATTTGTCCAAATGGCATACAGCAAATGAAAAAATATTTATTCAATAAAATCTACTAAATCTTAGTAAGAGCTGTGAGAGTCTGTAGTACTTGAGCCACGACCCACTCCGCTACCACATCTACCCTGTGCCCTGTTCATAAAGCAGAGGTGTCACTCTGAGAGAAGTGGGCCACTGTCCCAACCACCAACTCTGGAGCAGGGGTTCAGAAATTTTGTCCACAGGATGAGGCAGTCAATAAGAACAGAGACCTCTGAAGGGCTCCCCAAAGAACTGAAGATATTTGAAACAGGATGTGGAGAAGTTCAATCCTAAGAATGTTCTCAAAAACAATGGAAATTTTAGTAGTAAGCAATTAAGATAAGGCCGGAAGCTCCATTCAAGCAACATGCTAAACTAGGCCAGCTATTTTACCAGAGAGAACCAGGGAAAGAGACAGCTAAGAACAGCCCTTCTGGGATCAAAACAAACCTCAAGAATTTGCCTCAAAAACTATACTGCAAAGGGGTCCAAATTTAATTGAATCAGTTGTGAAGCAATTTATGCCCTAGGACATTGTCAAACGCAATAGAGCAATTGGCCAACAATTAGTGAAACCTAAAAGCTGGGTTTGATACCAGCAGAGGCAGAGAGTATAACAGCGAGATCAAGGAAAGTCAGCCACATAGACTCCTGATAAAACCGCTGTCATCCCAGGAAGACTGTGCCCATGTCAAAGGCTGCACCCTGTGAGGAGCACATAAAAGGCTAAACATTTGGGGACTTCACTAAATAAATAAATAGACTTCACTAAATTTTCCAGCCAAGTCATTAAAGAAATTAAGTAGTATTAAAGAAAGAAATAGCAAACAACAGAAATAATCCCTGGAGAAAAGGAGGAATCACTATCCAGAATTGCTACAATGTATTAATGTTAACTTTTATATTAAATAAAATGTCCAGTTTTCAACAAAGAATTATACAAAGAAACAGAAAAGTGTGCCCAATATAGGCAAAACAATAATAGAAACTGCTTTTGAGAGGGCCCAGTTGTTGGATTTAACAGAAAGAAGACTTCAAAACAGCCATTATAAATAATTTCAAAAAACCAAGAGAAATCATGCTTAAAGAAATAAAGTATGATGAAAATGTCTAATTAGTTAATGTCAATAAAGAAATAGAATTTTTTTTTAAAAAAAGAGCTGAATGGAAATTCTGAAGTTAAAAAATTCAATAACCGAAATGAAAAATTCATTAAAGGGGCTCCAATCAGTAAATTTGAACTAAGTAGAAGAAATAATCAGTGAACTTGAAGATCAATAGAGATTATGCAATGAACAAAGCCTCAGAAAAATGCAGGACACCATTAAGCATACCAACATATATGTAATGAGGGTACCCCACTCACTCTGAAACATCCTCTCCCTCCTCTCAACTCCTATACCAATCATTCACTTATAAATCACTTGACAATTAATTATATCCTGCCTGACAACCTCTCTCCTATTGTGTCTTGAAGGGATATTTTTAAATCTCATTATTAAAATACTTACACTTTTTTCTTATGCCATTAAATAGGCCCACAGAAACAGGAAATTGCTTAATGCAGGCTTAATATAATTAATTAAAGTCAAGTGAAGTGGCCTTGTTTATATTAGAAGTCTTGTTTACACTCAACCAAGTTTTGACCTAGAAAAGGGACAGTTTCAAATGATTCAACCTAATAGTTTTAATTATGAAAAGTAGCCTATTCATTCCGGAGTCTTCTCCCTTGCTTGAGTTTCTAGGAGAGACTATTATCACATGACCGGTCCCTGCCACCCCCTTGCAGAGGTCTCACTTGCTGCCTCTTCTGCTTTCATTCTCCATGCCACAGAGCCCAGCAGCCCCTAAGCTCTACATCCACCAGAGTAGGTACTGGGGGAGATAATTGTTTCTGAGACATTAGATGTTATAGACTGAATTGTATCTCCAAAAAAGATATGCCATACCACAGCCTCCATCAGACTGAGTCCAGCACAACTGGATGGTTCCTGACTACCACCACTGACTGCTCTGGCAGAAATCACAATAGAGAGTCCCAGACAGATCTGGAGAAAAACATAGAACAAAATTCTAATTCACAAAAAAAAAAAAAAAGACTTACTGGTCTGACAGAGACTGAAGAAACCCCAATTGTATAGACCCTGGACACCCTTTTAGCTCAGCAATGACATCACTCCTAAGGCTCACCATTCACCCAAAGATTAGACAGGCCCACAAAACAAAACAAGACTAAATGGACACACCCGCCCAAAGGCAAAAAACGAGAAGGCAGGCAGGACAGGAAAGCTGTTAATGGGGAATCTAAGATCGAGATGGGGAGAGTGTTAACATGTTGTGATGTTGGCAACCTATGTCAGGAAACAATGTGGATATTAATTTTTTAATGAGAAGCTAGTTTGCTTTGTAAGCCTACATCTAATGTACAATAAAAACTTAAACAAAAAAAAAGATATGTCAAAGTCCTAATCCCCTGCACTGGTGAATGTGACCTTGTTTGGGTAAATAAGGTTTTTCTTTGAAGATGTTATCAGTTAAATTAAGAGTTATTCCAGCATAGGGTGGGTCCTAATCCTCATTCCTTATAAATCGCATCTTACAGAAGAGAAGGACAGATACAGAAACAGAGTCACACACCAGGGGAAGATAGTATGTGAGGATCCATCTACAAGCCAAAGAATGCCAACAAAGGGCCAGAGCTACAGAAGCTGAAAGAGACAGGGAGGATCTTCCCCTGCAGGTATCAGAGAGAAAGCATGGCCCTGCTAACACCCTGAATTTGGACTTCTAGCTTCCATAACCGTGAGAAAATAAATTTTTGTTCTTTAAAGCCACCTACTTTGTGGTATTTTGTTATAGCAATCCTAGGAAACTAAGACACTAGGTCCTTTTGCTTTTTTTGTTTTGTTTTGTTTTTTATTGTGCTTTAAGTGAAAGTTTACAAATCGAGTCAGTCTCTCATACAAAAATTTATATACACCTGGCTATGTACTCCTAGTTGCTCTCCCCCTAATGAGTTAGCACATCCCTTCTCTCCACCCTGTATTCCCCGTGTCCATTCAGCCAGCTTCTGTCCCCCTCTGCCTTCTCTTCTTCCCTCCAGACAGGAGCTGCCCACATGGTCTCATGTGTCTACTTGAGCCAAGAAGCTCACTCTTCACCAGTATCATTTTCTATCCTATACTCCAGTCCAATCCCTGTCTGAAGAGTTGGCTTTGGGAATGGTTCCAGTCTTGGGCTAACAGAAGGTCTGGGGACCATGACCTCCAGGGTCCTTCTAGCTTCAGTCAAACCATTAAGTCTGGTTTTTTTATACGAGAATTTGAGGTCTGCATCCCACTGCTCTCCTGCTCCATCAGGAATTCTTTGTTCCCTGTCAGGGCAGTCATCAGTTTTAGCCAGGCACCATCTAGTTCTTCTGGTCTCAGGCAGATGTAATCTCTGATTTATGTGGACTTTTCTGTCTCTTGGGCTCATAATTACCTGGTGTCTTTGGTGTTCTTCATTCTCACACTAGGTCCTTTTGACCTCCAGGCCTAGTCCTTCCCTCTCATCCTTTACTAGGAAAGTTTCCAAAGATCCAGCAGAAAGAAAAGAAAAGACCAGAAAGGGAGAAAGTAATATTTGTTGAGCATCTCCTATGTGTCAGACGTTTGCATCAAGTGTTACGCATACACAGGCTCATTTAATCCTCCAAGACAACCTTAAAAGTGAATGTTTCCCACTTGCCTGAGCAGGAAACAAGCTTAGAGACAAGAAGTTCTGTGCTCCAGGTCACTCAGCGGTGAGCTCCGTGCCCACTTGACTGTGACGTCCATGCAGCCCTGTCTAATCATCATTCTTTGGGAGTGTTTATGGTTTGCAAAGCCTCTCACTGACCCCTCACAACCGTCACAATGAGTTTGATTGCCACGTTATAGGAGTAGAGCTCTTCTGAAACCAGCCTGAATTTCTGGCAGTTCCCTGTCGATATACTGCTGCAGCCGTTTTTGAATGATCTTCAGCAAAATTTTGCTTGCGTGTGATATTATTGTTCTATAATTTCCACATTCAGTTGGATCACCTTTCTTGGGAGTAGGCATAAATATGGATCTTTTCCAGTCTGTTGGCCAGGAAGCTGTCTTCCATATTTCTTGGCATAGGCGAGTGAGCACCTCCAGCGCTGCATCTGTTTGTTGAAACATCTCAATTGATATTCCATCAATTCCTGGAGGCTTGTTTTTCACCAATGCCTTCAGAGCAGCTTGGATTTCTTCCTTCTCTACCATCGGTTCCTGATCATATGCCACCTCTTGAAATGGTTGAATATTGACTAATTCTTTTTGGTATAATGACTCTGTGTGTTCCTTCCATCTTTTGATGTTTCCT
Organism: Loxodonta africana; assembly: GCF_030014295.1. Taxonomy (NCBI): domain Eukaryota; kingdom Metazoa; phylum Chordata; class Mammalia; order Proboscidea; family Elephantidae; genus Loxodonta; species Loxodonta africana. The sequence goes on along the minus strand of NC_087348.1, from coordinate 19,363,794 downwards.
GTGTCGTTTAATATTTTCCCCACGGAATCCTTCACTGTTGCAACTCGAGGCTTGAGTTTTTTCTTCAGTTCTTTCAGCTTGAGAAACACTGAGCGTGTTCTTCCCTTTTGGTTTTCCACCTCCAGTTCTTTGCACATGTCATTGTAATACTTTACTTTGTCTTCTCGAGAGGCCCTTTGAAATCTTCTGTCCAGTTCTTTTACTTCATCAATTCTTCCTTTTGCTTTAGCTGCTCAACGCTCAAAAGCAAGTTTCAGAGTCTCCTCTGACATCCATCTTGGTCTTTTCTTTCTTTCCTGTCTTTTCAGTGGTCTCTTGCTTTCTTCATGGATGATGTCCTTGATGTCACTCCACAACTCGTCTGGTCTTTAGTCACTAGTGTTCAATGAGTCAAATCTGTTCTTGAGATGGTCTCTAAATTCAGGTGGGATATACTCAAGGTCATATTTTGTCTCTCGTGGACTTGCTCTGATTTTCTTCAGTTTCAGCTTGAACTTGCATATGAGCAATTGATGGTCTGTTCCACAGTCGGCCCCTGGCCTTGTTCTGACTGATGATATTGAGCTTTTCCATCGTCTCTTTCCACAGATGTAGTCAATTCGATTTCTGTGTGTTCCATCTGGCAAGGTCCATGTGTATAGTCGCCGTTTATGTTGGTGAAAGAAGGTATTTGCAATGAAGAAGTCGTTGGTCTTGCAAAATTCTATCATTTCATCTCTGGCATTGTTTCTACCACTGAGGCCATATTTTCCAACTACTGATCCTTCTTTGTTTCCAACTTTTGCATTCCAATCGCCAGTAATTATCAATGCATCTTGATTGCATGTTTGATCAATTTCAGACTGCAGCAGCTGATAAAAATCTTCTATTGACATCAGCAATGATATCCCCGGACACGGAACCAGGGATTTCATTGCTGATGTCAGACAAATCCTGGCTGAAAGCAGAGAATACCAGATGGATGTTTACCTGTGTTTTATTGACTATGCAAAGGCATTCGACTGTGTGGATCGTAACAAACTATGGATAACACTGCGAAAATGGGAATTCCAGAACATTTAATTGTGCTCGTGAGACACCTTGACATAGATCAAGAGGCAGTTGTTTGGACAGAACATGGGGATACTGATTGATTTAAAGTCAGGAAAGGTATGCGTCAGGGTTGTATTCTTTCACCATACCTATTTCATCTGTATGCTGAACAAATAATATGAGAAGCTGGACTATATGAAGAAGAATGGGGCATCAGGATTGGAGGAAGACTCATTAACAACCTGCATTATGCAGATGACACAAGCTTGCTTGCTGATAGTGAAGAGGACTTGAAGCACTTACTAATGAAGATCAAAGGCCACAGCCTTCAGTATGGATTACACCTCAACATAAAGAAAACAAAAATCCTCACAACTGGACCAATGAGCAACATCATCATAAACGGAGAAAAGATTGAAGTTGTCAAGGATCATTTTACTTGGATCCACAATCAACAGCCATGGAAGCAGCAGTCAAGAAATCAAAAGACTCATTGCATTGGGCAAATCCACTGCAAAGGACCTGTTTAAAGTGTTGAAAAGCAAAGATATCACCCTGAAGACTAAGGTGCGCCTGACCCAAGCCATGGTATTTTCAATCACATCATATGCATGTGAAAGCTGGACAATGAATAAGGAAGACCAAAGAAGAGTTGACGCCTTTGAATTGTGGTGTTGGCAAAAGAACAAACAAATCTGTCTTGAAAGAAGTGGGGCCAGAATGCTCCTTAGAGGCAAGGATGGCGAGACTGCGTCTTACATACTTTGGATATGTTGTCAGGAGGGATCAGTCCCTGGAGAAGGACATCATGCTTGGCAGAGTACAGGGTTAGCGGAAAAGAGGAAGACCCTCAGCGAGGTGGACTGACACAGTGGCTGCAACAATGAGCTCAAGCATAACAACGACTGTGAGGATGGCGCAGGACCGGGCAGTGTTTCGTTCTGTTGTGCATAGGGTCTCTATGAGTCGGAACCGACTCGATGGCACCTAACAACAACAACAGGAGTAGCGCTGGAGCCCAGACATGTTGGGCCTCGCCTCTTCCACCACAATGAGAACGGCAGAAGGAGAGCTTTAGCAGGGCACACTGGAGTCATCCTGGCAGAGTTGTTGGCACGGTTGAGCTGGCAACAGGATGCTCATGACGGGCGGCTGAATAATCAGAAGCAGCGAGACCTGAGCTTTAACCCCTATCATTTTCAAGATTATTACCCGCAGTTATTTCGCCTAATTAAGCCTTGAGCACCAGCCAGCTCGGCTTTCCAGCTCAGAGAGGAAATGCAGGAGCCTCTTCTGAGCTTCCCCTTCCAGCTTCTCTCTCTCTCTCTTGCTAGGCAAGAGCTCACAGCCAGGGTGAGGGCTCAGGCTCCCCTTCTGCCTCCCATCAGGGAAATGTAAGGTCCGGTTCCTGCCTCAGGAAAATCCCCTGGTCTTTATCACCTCTCAGGAATTGGCTGTTCTTTACAGACTGGCAGGGGAGAGTCAGGAGTGGCTTGAAGCAGGGTCAACGCCAGGAGCATTGAGTTGGAGTCCCAGCTCTGTGGTTTAGTAGCTTTAAGCATTTAGAGAATACCCTCTGGGGGACTGTTTTCTCAACTGCACATTGTCTAAAATTTTGCTTTAGCACATAAATCAGAAAGAGGCAGTACAGTTAGTGCCACACTGCCCAATACAGTAGCTACGAGCCACATGTGACTACTTAAATTTTAATTTTGATTAATTAAAATTAAGTTAGATTAAAAATTCAATCCCTTAAATAGGAGAAGGATATGGAATGTGTGGCTAATTGCCCCCATGAACAACTGTCCCCTTTGCCATAAGACCAGAAGAACTGGACGAGCCCATCTACCAGTACTCTGAATATTTTGATCACAGATTTTATAGAAGAATCCTGATCAAAATGTGGGACATGCAGAACAGAATTTCAAATTCTCATAGACTTCAGACTTTCTGGAGCCGAAGGAACTGGATGAACTCCTGAGATAATCTTTAAAACTTAAACCAAAAATATTCCCTGAAGTCCTCTTAAAACCAAACAATAGTTTAGCTTAACTAGCAAAAAAAATGTGTCTTGAGCATTATGATTTTTTAACAACTATCTGTATGAGATAAAATTGATAACAGCAACTCAAAAAATTAGGTAGGATCCTAAGGGGGCAATGATTTTATGTTAATGGAGGAGGAACAACTCAGAAAAGGAGGGCAAGAATGGTTACGCCACTTGAAGAATATAATCAGTGTCTCCGAATTGTACATGTAGAAATGGTTGAATTGGTGTATGTTTTGCTGTGTATATTCTCAACAATAACAAAAACATAAAATTGAAAATATTCTGTACCTCAGTTTCACTAATCACATTTCAAGTGCTCAGTGGCACATGGCCAACCCATTAACTTTGAGTCAATTGTGACTCATGGCGACCGCATGTGCTACAGAGTAAAACTGAGCTCCACAGAGTTTTCTTGGCTGTAATCTTTACTGAAGCAGATCGCCAGGTCTTTCTTCCACGAACACACTAGGTGGGTTTGAACTCCCAACCTTTAGGTTAGTAGTCAAGTGTAAACCACCTGCGCAAGCCAGGGAATACAGAGCATGGCTAGGGCTACCGTATTGGGCATTGCAGATACAGAACATTTCTGTCATCACAGAAAGTTCTACTGGATAGTGCTGGCCCTGGGATGAAGAGTGTAAGCTCTGAAGCTAGACTCACCAATGCAGTTTCCCACTTCTCCACTTATTGGTTACCTTGAGCAAGTTACCTAACTTCTGTGATCCTCAGTTTTCTCATCTATAAAATGAGAATTACAGGGCCCAGCTCTTAGAGTTGTTGTGAAGGCTAAATGCTTAATAATAGTAAACACTCAACGAAGATTGGCTGTCCCTATATTTGTGGGGTATATATACAAATTCATAGTGGTTCAGGGCTGTACTGTTTTGCAGAATGATTTCAAAATCATGATCTCATTTGCTTTTCATAATGATTCTTTGAGGTAGGTAGGGGCATGAAGAGCCAATGGTGCCATTTTATAAGAGAGGCTAACTAAGCCTCAGAGGTGAAGACTTCTAGAATGGTAGCAGACCTAGGATGGAGCTAAGTTAATGGTTCAACGGCTAACATTTGTGGAGCTCTTTCTCACCAATCTCCTTTTTCAGCCAAGAGCACTCCCCCAGATTTAAAAGTGACGGTCTGAGAGAAGAGTAATCCTAGTAGCCACACCGTGCAGGCACTTCTCTAAACACTGTATGTTCACTTACTTAATGTCCACAATAACTCAATGGGATAGGTGTTCTCATTTCCATTTTACTAACAAGGAAGGTGAAATGCAGGAAGTGTAAGTAGTAACTTGCCCAAAGTCACACAACCAGGAAGTAGTGGAGTCAGGACATGAGAACCCAGGAAGTTGGGCTCCAGTTTGGCTCAAGAGATCTCACACTTTACTTGTCTGCATCCCAGTATAGGTGAAGAAAACATGAGAAGGTGTCTGAGGCTGGGTTCTCTAGAAAACAAAACCAGTAAAGCGTATAAATATATAGAGAGAGAAATTTATATCAAGGAAATGGCTTAAGTGATTCTAGAGGCTAAAATGTCCCAAGTCCATGGATCAGGATAGAGGCTTCTCCTGACTCACGTAGTCACATGGGCTGGCAAATCCAAGATCAGGAGGTGCGACAGTACGGCTCTTGTTCACAGGTTGTGAATATCGACAAATCCCAGGATTGGCAGGTAAGGTGCTAGCTCAAGTCCCAAGAACCAGAAGTCAGATGAACAGGAGGCAGCTGCAGGATCCAGAGCAGGCAAAAGCCACAACATCCACTTATATTCAGATGCAGGCCACATGCCCAAGGACACTCCCTTTCCACTGACTGGCTACTCACAGCAGATCCCATCATGGGGGTGATCACATATAAACACTGAGAATCATGGCCCAGCCAAGTTGACACACAACCTTAACTATTACAGAAGGACAAAACCCCTTTGTTCACAAAACTTCTGTCTTTCTCTCTTCCTCCCCTCGTCATCTGTGTCCATGGAGAGGAGAGTGCAGGCTCCTCTCATGGGCTACTGTGGGGAGGTGGGGGATGAAGTACCCAGGACCCCTTTGCCAGGTACGTGGCGTGAGCCCAGTAGGATGGCAATGACCTGTGAACCTAAGTGTCTCTCTGTGCCTGTTGCCATTAATCTGTCTCCCTCCATAAGGATGTGTTGTTGTGAGAAAGACGTCATCAACCGTCGGGGGTGGCAAGTCAGAGCAAGAACCAAGAGGAGAACATCATGATCTTTAGCTAGGCAACAAAGTCTTCTGTGGACTGAACCCTGGTACTTCAGGCACAAGGAGCCCTGGTGGCACAAGGGTTAAGCACTTGGCTGCTAACCAAAAGGTTGGTGGTTCGAACCTACCCAGCTGCCCTTTGGGAGAAAGAGCTGGAGATCTGCTTCAGTAAAGATTCAAGCCAATGAAACCTTATGGGGCAGTTCTACTCTGTCACACGGGGTCACCATGAGTCCATATCAACTTAACAGCACCCAACAACAACAACTCCAGGTCCGCACAACTATCTGCTGCTCTCTGAAAACGCTCTTTCATACCACTTTGCCTTTGCACATGCTGTTTCCTCCTCCTTGCCTGCCATTCCCTCACTTGACCTTCCAGACTCAATTCAAGGACAAAAGTCCAAAATCTGTAGGAAGGCAATGGTCTTGGAGGCCTGCAAGATTGGCTCCTGGCTGTCTTTCCAGCTGGTCTCACCCAACTCTCTCCTCTCGGTGCTCCAGACATACAAGCCCTTTTAGTTCTCTGAACGGGTCTTGCTCCTTCCCACCACAGAGCCTTCGGAGATGCTGTTCCCTCTGCCTAGGATGCTCTCCCACCTCCACATCCCACTTGGCCTAATTAATTCCTGCTACTCCTTCAACTATCGGCTCAAGCATTTTGTCTTTGGCAAAGCCTCCTCTAGATCCCAAAGCCACGTCTAGTTCCATTGTTACATGTTCTCATAAAATCACGTTCCTGTCCTGCCCAATAGATTATTCTATGAAGTTGAGTGCCTCTGCTCCCAATAGACGGTCAGCTCATTGAGATCGGGGACTATTATCTGTTCTCGGCCACTACTACATCTCCAGAGCCTAGCACAGCATATGGCACTTTGCAGATGCTTAAAGAACACCTGTTTGAAAGAATCCCTGATGGAGCAGGAGAACAGTGGGATGCAGATCTCAAATTCATGTAAAAAGACCAAACTCACTGGTCTGACTGAGACTAGAGGGACCCCAGAGGTCATGGCCCCGGACCCTCTGTTAGCCCAAGACTGGAAGCATGCCCAGAGCTAACTCTTCAGACACGGACTGGACTGGACTACCAGACAGAAAATGATACTGGTGAGGAGTGGGCTTCTTGGCTCAAGTAGATACATGAGACTACGTGGGCAGCTCCTGTCTGGAGGTGAGATGAGAAGGCAGAGGGGGACAGGAGGTGGATGAATGGACACGGGAAATACAGGGTGGAGAGGAGGAGTGTGCTGTCTCATTAGGGGGAGAGCAGCTAGGAGTACATTGCAAGGTGTGTATAAGTTTTATATGAGAGACTGACTTGATTTATAAACTTTTACTTAAAGCACAATAAAAAAAAAAAAAAAACCTGTTTGAATGAATGAATGAATAAATATTGTTCCTCTCAACAACCTTACTTGATATTTTTGTCCCCAGGATCCAGGCTTCCTTTCTCCTCTTAGTTCCCATGACACTGTTTTTACTTTATCCCAGTATATCTTACACAGAGCTGTTCTAGTTATGTTTGTTGACCCCTCTAGGCTGTGACTCCTTGAGGGTAAGGTACAGGTCTTCATTTTTTTTTTTTAATCCCAGGAGCTGGGCTCAGAAACTGGCCCAGAGTAAGTTCTTCATAACTGTTTGTGGACTAAGGGGAAGGATGGATATTGGAAATACATCCTGGTAGTGAGACCCCTATCTGATAGTGTTCAGACAGCCAGAGATGCACTTTCAAGAACAAGGATATCAAGCAGGACTCTGAAGTAACTGAAAAGCTCATCCAGCCTTCAGGTATGGCTGGATCCAGGGGCTCACATACAATGGCATCAGGACATGGCCTCTGTCCTTCTCTCAGCACTATGTATTACCATGTCAGCCTCACTCTTAGGCAAATTTTCCAGAACCTCCAGGCCCATCTCCTCCCATCTGTGAGTCCTGTGAAAAAAGAGGGTCTACCCCCCAATAGATTTGTGAACAAGATTCACAAATTGAATCTCATTGGACCAGTTTGGTTCACATACCCATCCCAGTCACAGTGGCCTGGGAGAACTTGATGCTGTGATTGTTCAGGCCAAGGTCACTTGCCTAGCCCTGGAGCTGGAGCTAGAGTCAGCCCTTACTGAAACTTATGGATTTAAAATGGGCTCAGCAATCAGGAAACAGGGCAATGTGCTCCAGGTAGGCAAGCCCACCACGTCCACTCTGACCAGTCTTTACAACTCTGCTCACCAGCACTCCTTAAGTCCCTAAGAGGCTGCCAGAGATGTTGCTGCGGAGACTAAAGGAGGCGCTGTGGCTCTGAGACTTAACTTCTGCCAAGCAGAGCCTGGCTTCCCACCATCCCACTGACCCCTCACCAGCCCAGATGCCTGGTGGACTACAACCAAGAGACCCCTTGACTATGGCGCGCTGGCTGGAGACTCCTCCCAGCCTCCCCACCCAGCTCCTCACACAGGGAAGGGTTCTGCCGCAAAAAACATTTGGCCTTGAAGCTGGTTTCCTGTCCTGCCCTTCCTATCAGGACGTCATCGGCCCTGGCTCCCTTCCTGGTTTTCTGATTTTTCTAGCTCTTGTTAAGGAGGCAGCAGGCCAGTAAAAAGGCTTCTCCTACAGCCCATAGTGTTTCAGGCTCTGTCTCCCTGTAGGGTAGAAATTCCCTTGCAGATTAATAAATATTCAGGATATTCTTTTTTATTTTTTTAGTTTGTTGGATGGAAGGAATAAATGGTGAATGAATTAATTCTAGGTGCCCTTAGGACACTCTATCTGCTTGTTTTTTCATATTTCTACCATCTTGGGTGATGTAAACAGTTAATGCATTCAGCTGCTAATGAAAAGGTTAGTGGTTTGAATCCACCCAGAGGCACCTCGGAAGAAAAGCCTGGCGATCTGCTTCTGAAAGTTCACAGTCATTGAAAACCCTATGGAGCACTGTTGTACTCCAACAGATGTGGGGTTGCCATGAGTCAAAATCAACTGGATGGCACCTGGCAGGCTCCAGATTACTGTAAAAATAGCACTTCTCTTTCTCCTGAAATCCATTTCCAAGTCCTCCCTAATCATAACAACGACTGATACTTAACACAGCTAATTTTTATCAGGCACTTAGTCTATTTTGGAGCCCTGGTGGCTGAGTGGTTAAAAGCTTGGCTGCTAACCAAAAGGTCAGCAGTTCAAATCCACCGGCTGCTCCTTGGAAACCCAGTGGGGCAGTTCTACTCTGTCCTATAGGGTCGCTATGAGTTGGAATCAACTAGAAGGCAATGGGTTTGGTTTGGTTTTTTTTAGGCACTGAGTTAAGCATTCATTCAATCTTCACAACAACATGCCCGTGGTCTGGGTGCTGTGATTGTCTGCAATTTACACTTAAGGAAACCAAGACCCAGAGAGAGTAATTTTTCTAAGGTACACAATCAATAGCAGAGCCAGGACTCCAAGTAAGTGGCCTTAACTTATGTTATAGGGCCCTGTGAACAAGGAGCCTCAGCTCCATCCACATCAGTTTTCTCATTCACCTTTTACTCCCTCCAGGTAGACTGATGGGGTAGTGGGGGGCGAGGGGCAGGGAGGAGCTGGGGAGCTGGAAGGGAAACACTATCCCTGACTGCTTCCACCTAAACCAAAACTAAACCCATTGCCTTCAACTCATAGCTACCCTAAAGGACAGAGTAGAATCCCCCATAGTGTTTCTAAGGAGCGCCTGATGGATTCAAACTGCTGACCTTTTGGTTGGCAGACGTAGCTCTTAACCACTACGGCACCAGGGTTTCTGCTTCCACCTGGAAGGGACAATGTCGTTTCTGCTCACATTTCATATCAGCCCAACCTAATTGCAAGGGAGGTGGGCATTTGGTGAACACACTGTCTTTGCTGTGACAAACCACACAGCTCCTGCCAAACCCATCGCCACTGAGTCGGCTCCAATTCATGGCAACCCCATGTGTGTCAGAATAGAACTGCACTCCATAGGGTTTTCAATGGCTAATTTTTAATGAAGTAGATTGCCAGGCCTTCCTTCTGATGCAGCTCTGGGTGGATTTGAACCACCAACCTTTCAGTTAGTAGCAGCACACTTAACCATTTGTGTCGCCCAGGAACCCTGGGCAAGCAGAAGGCAAAGGCTCAGCCAGCCCAGGCAGACAACACAGACTGGGGTTGAGGACGGAGGCAAAAGAGTAAGATCCAGGCTGGTGCTTGGGGATAGGGAGGGACTGAGAGGATTCTGGGATTATGCATATACCACGAACTCCAAAATCCAACGTTTGGGTGGTACCCCACTTCTATTGTCTCCAATGTCGCTCATTAGAAATGAGCTAACGCTGAGCTTCTTGGCTAAGACTCAGAATTCTTGTTATCTAGGTTCGGGGCTGTTAATTACAGGATTTGACCTGAATTAAGTAAACAATGTAATAAGAATAACAGCCCTTGACTTTTCAAACTTTAGAGTTTCCAGTCACACTCGAAGCCGTAATCTCATTTGACCCTCACGATAAGCCTGTGACGTAGGTATATTATCTCCATTGTACAATGAGAAAATTTAGACTCAGAAAGTTGATGTAATTAGCCAAAATCACACAAAACCAGTGACTGCTGGAGCACTTCTCAGCACCAGTATTCTGAATCCATGCCAGGGCTCGTTTTCCTACACTTCTGGACATCAGCAAAATTTGGATTCAAGAGTTTGGGTGTGCTGGGCATCAAGACAGAGGAGTTTAAAAGTGCAGGTTGAGGGCAGAAAACCTGGGTTTGAACCCCAGCTCTGCCCCTTGCTAGCCAGGTGACAGTTGGTAGGTTACTTAATCTATCTGACAATTCTTTGTTATTGTTGTTGTGTGCTATCGAGTCAATTCCAACTCATAGCAACCCTATAGGACAGAGTAGAACTGCCCCCATAGGATTTCCTAGGGAACAGATCATCAGGTCTTTTCTCCCGTGGAGTCACTGGTGGGTTTGAACCATCGACCTTTTGGTTAGCAGCCAAGTGCTTAACCATTGGTCCTCCTTCCACATCAGTTTACTCATCTGGAAAATAAAAATGAACCGTATCTAACCCATAGGTTATTGTGGGGATTTAGCGACATAAAGAATAGAAAATACTTGGGTCCCTGGGTGGTACAAATAGCTTACAATTGGCTGCTAACCTAAAGGTTGGTAGTTCGAACCCACCCAGCAAGACTGCAGAAGAAAAGGCCTGGCGATCTACTTCTGTTAAGATTATAGCCAAGAAGACCCTATGGGGCAGTTCTACTCTGTAACACATGGGGTCCTCATGAGTCGGAGTCAACTCGATAGCAACTAATAACAACAAGAGCAGCAGCACAACGCTTGGCTCATCCTCGTAGTCAATTCCAACTCATAGAGACCCTATATGACAGAGAAGAACCGCCCCGTAGGGTTTCCTGGGCTATAATCTTCACAGGAGCAGATTGCCAGGTCCTTTCTTCTGCGTAGCAGTCAGTGGGTTCGAACCATCAACCTTTAGGTTAGCAGCCAAGCTGCTTAACCATTGCACCACCAGGGCTCACCCTTAGAGATTAATGTTAGATGATGCTGCCAAGAACCTTCTTCTTTCTCCCCGGGGCATGACCTTGGCTCAGTACATTACACTCTTGGCTTCAGCCTGAGAACATTCTGACCCCGTAACCCAACTTCGCACAGTGTTGCCAGCGAGAAGGGAACGTCCTTTTCTTTGTCTAAGCATCAGAGCTGGCCATCACCACCCATCCCTGCACCTTCGTCTCAGTTTTGCTGCCACCCAGGGGCCATTTCATGCCACGGTAGAATTACTCTCCTGGGAGGGAGGGGGAGAGGACTCAGAGCTTAGTGCTTCTGTTAAAGGCGTTGGGGGACATGTGGAAACAGGTCATGGTGATGACTGAAAAACATGACATACATAACCAATGTCACTGAATTGCGAATCGTACGCGTGAAGAATGTTGAAATAGCAAACGATTTGTTACATACATATTTACCACGATTTTTAAAAAAATATACAGTGAAACCTGTGAGAGCCGGAACTTGGCGGGATGGCCTTTTTTTTCTGGGTGTCACAAGTTTTCCACCTTTGACAGGGTGCGGTCTTACCTCTTCTATCGCTCCTTGTAGTGGAAAATATTTGAGTTTTCCTTCTCTGTTCGGTTCCTGCCCAACACAGGTTCTGGGTTTTGCAGGTTTTACTGCATTTTTTTTTTTCAAGTTTTCCTCTTAGGACAGTAATTCTCAAAAAGAAAATGAGAAGTGGAAGGAGGAGGAAAATTCATCAGGCTCTTGGAGGTAGGTGAGGGCTTGAGAAGGTTGCAAAAGTCCCACAGGTGATTCTGATACATCCCTCTACTCCGCCACCTGAAACCCACAGCTTTAGCTGAAGCTGAAGAAAAAAGAAGTGCGGGTGAGGGTGGGGACCAAGTAGGATTCTGTCTGATTTCACAGCCTTCCCTAAAGATTCTTAAAAACCCTGGTGGTGTAGTGGTTAAGAGCAACGGCTGCTAACCAAAATGTAGGCAGTTTGAATCTACCACGCACTCCTTAGAAACCTTATGAGGCAGTTCTACTCTGTCCCATAGGGTCGCTATGAGTTGGAATTGACTTGACAGCTATGGGTTTGGTTTTTTTTTTTTTGTCTGTTTGTTTAAAGATTCTTAAAGGGGGTGGTGGTAGTTGGGTGGTAGAATTCTCACATTCCATGCCCGAAACCTGTCCGTCTGTTAGTGGAGGCTTGCACGTTGCTATGATGCTGAACAGGTTTCAGTGGAGCTTCCAGACTAAGACAGACTAGGAAGAAAGGCCTGGTGACCTACTTCTGAAAATCAGCCAATGAAAACAGTTCGATCTGCAGTGGATCATGGGAATGGCACAAGATCGGGCAGTGTTTTGTTCCGTTGTACATGGGGTCGCCATTGCTGACATGATGGCAGCTAACAATAAAAAAAAAAAAAGGTTCTTGAAAATAAACCAGGATAAGGAACTTGTATCTAGGACACATTAAAAAAAAAAAAAAAAAAAACTATTACAACTCAATGATAAAAAGACAATAACCCAATTAAAACATTGGCAAAGAATTTGAATAGACGTTTCTCTAAAGAAGATATACAGAAGGCCAATAAGCCCATGGAAAGGTATTCAACGCCATTAGCTGTTAGGGAAATGAAAAACAAAACCACAATGAAAGTCCAGTTCACACCCACTAGGGTAGCTATAATCAAAAAGGCAGATAATTACAAGTGTTGGTAAGGATGTAGAGAAATTGGAAATTTCATACACCACTGGTGGGAATGTAAAATGATGCCGTCTCTTGGAAAGTCAGGTAATTACTCAAAAGGTTAAAGAAAAAGTTACCCTATGACTCAGCAATTCCACTCTAGGTATTAATAGAGAGAAAAGTAACAGACACCTTACTTTGATGTTTAGGCTTTTCTTACCCACGAAACCAAATATTAACCGGAAAAAAAAAAAAAAATCCTGACCAAAAATTAATCCCGCCAACAGCTTTTTTCAACCAAAATTGCTGATCTTTTTCCTGTTTGAAGCCAGGCTTATATTTAATTTAAATTTCAAAAGGGATCATGGCTGCAAGGGGGGTGGAGGGCTAGATACCACCTTGTGACCTGATATCAGTTGATTTCAGCAAAAGGGGGAGGGCAGGGTTCAATCAATTAGGTAAAGATTAGCCAATAGCTGGTCACCTATTCTTCTCCCTTCTCTTCATAAACCTTGTTGTAACCAGCCTACTTTGAGCCATTTGCTTTTTTGGGGGATCAGAATCTATATTCAAAAAAAATATGTTTCAATATCTTTGAGTATTGATTATTTTTAACGGTGTATACCCAAGAGAAGTGAAAATATATGTCCACACAAAAACCTATACACAAATTTTCCTGGAAGCTTAATTCATAATAGCCAAAAAGTGGAAACAATCCAAATGTCTATCAAACGGTGATGTATGGATAAATAAAATGTGGTGTATCCATACTTAAAAAAAAAGTTGCCGTCGAGCTGATTCTGACTCATGGGGACCCCCTGTGTCACAGAGTTCAACTGCTCCATGAGGTTTTCTTGGCTGTAAAGTGATTCATCAAGCCTTTCTTCTGCAGTACTGCTGGCTGGATTCAAACTGCCAACCTTTAGGTTAGTAGGCAAGCACAAACTTTTTGCACCACCCAGGGACCTTATATCCATACACTGACTTAAAAAAAAAAAATCCACTGCCATCAATCGATCCGATACACTGGAATAGTATTCAGCAATACAAAGGAATAAAGTTTTTTTTTTTTTATGTGCTACAACACAGACGAACCTTGAAAACAGTACGCTAGGTGAAAGAAGCCAGTCACAAAACAAGAAACCACATATTGTAGGATTCCATTTACAGGAAAAACACAGATAGACAAATCTACAGAGAGAGAAAGTAAGTTAGTAGTTGCCTGGAGCGGAGGGCGAACAGGAAATTATGGCTAAGGGGTTCAGAGTTCCTTTTGGTGGTGATGAAAATAGTCTAAAATTGGCTGGGGTGGTGGTTGCACATATGTGTGAATATCCTAAAAGTTATTGATTGGATTGTACACTTTAAGTCGGTGAATTATACAGTATGTGAATTATATCAAAATAAAGCTTTTTTTTTTTTTTAATAAAAAATATCAAAAGGCTCCTCTTTGTATACCTGCTTGCGGTAAGGGCAGTTTCCAAGCCCCTGCATCTAGTATGAGTCACAGGAAGAAAAAAAATAGGGACTTCTGAAGGCAGGGAGGAGCACTCAGCTGCTAATCAAAAGATTGAAACTCACCAGCTGCTCTGCGGGAGAAAGATGTGGCAGTCTGCTTCTGTAAAGATTACAGCCTTGGAAACTCTATAGGGCAGTTGCACCCTGTCCTACAGGGTTGCTATGAGTCGGAATCAACTCAACAGCAGTGGATTTGGTTTTTTGGTTTTTGAAGGCAGGGCAGTTGTATTGTTTTATAGCCCCAGGTGCCCAAAGTGTCCTTCAGTGGCCCCAGCAGCTCACTGAGAGTGACTGGTATGGTCAGGTTTACTGACACTGTAAGACACACTGTAGTGGGCTGACACTGTGCCCCAAGGCCTTGAACATGGCTGAGTCCAGGCAGGGCATAAAACTCTGCAAGCTCATGCCTGGACTCCAGACCCACAGGTACCTTCTCTGAAGACAAAGACCCACTGGATGCAGGGGCTTGGAAACTGCCCTCGCTGCAGATGGTAAGACCAAGGCAGGGCTGTGAAGCAGCAACTGGGCTCAGGAAATCAGGTTTTCTTGCTGTCCCTCCCACCCCTACCCCCTCAGTGGGAAGGCTAAACTCTCCCTTTCAGACTCCAACCACTTCTCGCCCTATGTTCCAGTTATTATTACTGCATAACAAATTGCCGCAAAACTTATTATTATTGATATTAGGCGCCATCAGTTTCGACTCATAGTGAACCTATGTACAAAAGAACAAAACATTGCCCCGTCCTGCGCCACTCTCACAGTCATTGTTATGATTGAGCCCATTGTTGCAGCCACTGCGTCAATCCATCTCATTGAGGGTCTTCCTCTTTTTCGCTGACCCTCTACTTTACCAAGCATGATGTCCTTCTCCAGGGACTGGTTCCTCCTGATAACATGTCCAAAGTATGTGAGATGAAGTCTCGCCATCCTTGCTTCTAAAGAGCATTCTGGTTGTCTAGTTACACTTCTTCCAAGACAGATTTGTTCATTCTTCTAGCAGTCTACGGTATATTAAATGTACTTCACCAACACCAAAATTCAAAGGCATCAGTTTGTCTTCAGTCTTCCTTAGCCACTTAAAATGTCCATTGTATTATATGCATGTTTTCTATGGGTCAGGGGTTTGGACGGGACACGGAGTGGACAGGGTGACCAGGTGAGTGGGAGGATGACTTGTCTCTGCCCTATAATGTCTGGGGCCTCTTCTAGGAAGACTCCAGGTGGAGCTGGAATCACTTTGAGCTCATTCATTCATACATCACGTGCCTGAGCTGGGTAGACTCAAAGACGACTCAGACAAGTGGCCTCTCCGGGTCGCTGGGCTTCCTCACAGCATGGCGGCCTCAGCAGTCCAAGCACAGTGTTCCAGGAAATAGGGCAGAAGCTGCACCACGTTTTATGCTGGCAAGTCCTGCAGGATCATTTCTTATGTACTTTCCTGGTTCAAGCAGTCACAAGTCCACCCAGATTTAAGGCAGCAACATCTTGGCAGGAGGAGTGCTAAAGAATTTCGGGGCCGTGTTTTAAAACCTCTACACCCTGACCTCCACTAATGAGACAGGCTCAGGGGCATATGTGGAAGAGACGGTCTGAGGAGAATCTTTCCTTGCCTGGCCACCTGCTCCTGCAGAATCCAACTGGAGAATCCACTAGATATAATGATGAGTGAAAGGAGTCAAATACAAAAGAGTGCCTATAGTGTGATTCCACTTATGTGACATTCAAGGACAGACAAGACTAATCTAAGGTCAGAATAATGGTCTCCTGGGGTTGGGGTGCAAAGGGGGCAGGAAGGAGGGAACCTGCTAGGCCTCTCAGAATGTTCTATATCTTAACCCAGTAGTGGTTACACAGGTGTATTCCTACCAAAAATTCACCACTCTATACTTAAGATTCATACACATGATACATTTTGTATACTGTATACTTCAATAAATATTTTTAAAAGAATTATTGAGCAGGAGACCCTCATCCTCCATCCCTGTCCCCAAGCAGGAGCCCCCCACCCTTCATCCCTGCCCCCAGCCAACTTTACACACTCTAGGAAAGCAGATTCCCAAGCCGCCCGCCCTAGCCCTGCAGGTAGGAAGGGAGGAGTCTCTCAGATGGTGTTCTCTCCCTGGGTGCTGGAGGGTGTTCCCGCTCCCTCCTCTGGCCTTTCTGCCCGCCTTGCTCTTCAGTTTCAGAATCCTAGTGCCCCTACCAGAAAAGCCAGGCCCTCAGCTATTTTAGTCCAACCCTTCATCTTAAGGAGGAGGGAAGCTGGAAGAGGGAGGTGGAGGGGCTTGTGGGTGCATCCAGGGAGGCAGGGTGGGGCCTCAGGCCCCCCAGCCAGGATGGCCCACTCTCCATTGAGGGGACCCATGGGGATCCCCTTGGAATGGTGGGGGCTTTAAAGGTAGAGTCACACTCCTCAGGCCTTTCAGTGTGGGTGAGTGTTCTGTTTTCTTTGTCTGCGCCACCATGTCTATCCAAATGGAAGTTTCTGGAAAGCAGAAAGGGCTTCCTATTTGATTAGTTTCTGGGACCCACCCAGCTGAACCAGGGCGAAGGCTCCAGGCAGAAAGCAGTGCTGACCCCTCCTTGAGGCCCCCAGGACCAACCCTGGAGGCTGTAAGCCTGAGAGATCTCACGCATCCCAGAATTACCAGAGCATGGGGCAGGGAGGTTTACAAGAAAAAAGAGTGGGACGGAATTTCAAATTCTTACAGAATCCAGACTTATCAGACCTACTGAGGCTGGAGGAACCCCCAAATCTATTGCTCTAAGAAAATCTTCAAACTATGAACTGAAATTAGCCCCTGAAGTTATCTTCAAACTAAGTAACTATTCAGCTAAATTAGTAAAGAATGTTGCCACAAGCATTGTACTTCTTTAAAGAATTTCTATGTATCAATTCCTCAACAGTAACTCCAAAGCATGGATGAAAAGTTTAGGGGGTAGTGACTCTAACTAAGTCGAGAAGCCCTGGTGGCTCAGTGGTTAAAGCAGCTGGCTGCTAACTGAATGGTTGTCAATTCAAACCCAACAGTTTAAAACCACCAGCCACTCTTTGGGAGAAAGATGTGGCAGTCTGCTTCCTAAAGATTAACACCCTTGGAATTTGTATCGGGCAGTTCTGCTCTGTCCTATAGGATCACTATGAATCAGAATCGACTCGATGGCAACGGGTTTGGTTTTGGTTTTTGGAGTCTAAGGCAATGGTGGGGAAACAATATAGGTAGATGTCTTAGTCATCTAGTGCTGCTATAACAGAAATACCACAAGTGGATGGCTTTAACAAAGAGAAATTTATTCTCACAGTCTAGAGGCTAGAAGTCTGAATTCAGGGCATCAGCTCCAAGGGAAGGTTTTCTCTCTCTATGGGCTTTGGAGGAAAGTCCTTCTTGTCAATATTTCCCTGGACTAGGAGCTTCTCTGCGCAGGAACCCTGGGTCCAAAGAGCGTGCTCTGCTCCCAGTGTTGCTTTCTTGGTGGTATGAAGTCTCCCACCCTCTACTTGCTTTCCTTTCCTTTTATCTCTTGTGAGATAAAATGTGGTACAGGCCACACTCCAGGGAAACTCCCTTTACATTGGATCAGGGATGTGATCTTAGGAAGGGTGTTTCAATCCCACCCTAATCCTCTTTAACATAAAATTACAATCACAAAACGGAGGACAACCACACAATACTGGGACACATGACACATGACACATGACACATGACCCAGCCGAACTGATGCACACATTTTTAGGGGGACATAATTCGGTCCACCATGGTAGAAATGAGGAGAATGGTGACACAATGTGAAGAATGTAACCAGTGTTACTGAATTGTACAGATAGAAGCTGAGTAATGTATGTGTGTTCTGCTGTGTATGTTGTCACCCAAATTAAAATTAAAAAAAAAAAGACATCCCAGGAAGATGAGATGCACCCCAATTGGCCTCCTCCTGAGGCCAGAACCAGGTGCCAGCACCTTTAGGTCCTAAAATGCGAAACCCAGTCATGACACTTAAGGCCTTTCCTGATTTGGTACTCCCACCCCCACCCCCAGGCCCATTTTCTCTCCTCTTCCACCCTCAGGCCACCCCACAGTCAGCTCCCATATCCTGAATGTCACACAATACTACACACAGCCTTTGCCCAAGCTGACCCCTCTGCCTGGGGTGCCGTTCCCACCTTCTTCCTCTGACCCTCTGACAAACTCTGCCTTGCTAACTGCCTGGTGACATGTGCTCTCCCAAGTCAGAGAATTGCTCTGCAGTCTAGAACCGTACACAGGTCCCCATTATAGTCCCTATGGCACCACATATTAGGTTATCTCTGGTAACTGTCTCCTTTGCCAGCCTTTGCCCCTAGTGACAGTGGCTGTACCTCACTTGTCTCTGCATCCACAGTTCAATACAACATCTGTCGGACTGTGGGAAGTTTCTGAGACCCTTGACATTCCCCAGCAGGGTTCCAGCCCTCAAACCCCATGACTTCCCCTTCAGCACCTACACAAATGCTAAGGAAGGTTTTAGGGTCAGAAGAATTACCACTACCTCAGATATTGTATGAAATCCCTGGGTGGTGCAAACCGTTAACATGCTCAGCTGCTAACCAAAATGTTGGAGGTTTGAGTCTACCCAGAGGTCCCTCAAAAGAAAGGCCTGGCAATCTACTTCCAAAAAATCAGCCCTGAAAACCCTTTGGGGCACAGTTCTACTCTGACACACATAGGTCACGATGAGTTGGAGTTGACTCAACAGTCTCTTTCTCTCTAAAACCCGTTGCGATCAACTTGATTCCAACTTGTAGCGACCCTATAGGGCAAAGTAGAACTGCCCCATATGGTTTCCAAAGAGTGGTTGATGGATTCGAACTGCTGACCTTTCAGCGAGCAGCCGAGCTCTTAACAACTTTGCCACCAGGGTACCAGTGAGGGTAATGCTTAACCCAAAACATGAGTTATTGGTGATGACAGTGTAGGTTGCTGGGGATTGAAAATTGGCAGACTTAAGAGAGAGGAGGTCCATCCCACTTCCCAGCACCCCCAGGCTTGAATCAATGGCTCCTTCTCATGCTGGGGGAAGCCAGCCCTGACCTGTCTGTGCATCTGAGGAAAAGTGTATATGAGTGTGTGTGTGTGTGTGTCTATGTGTGTGTTGGAGAGAATGAAGGGGGTATGTGTGTATCCTGAGGTGGAAAAGACCTCAAACTAGCCTATGTGGTGAAGCAGGGCTTCTGGTGCCCTGAAAAGAACTCCACCTTTGGAGTTCAAACAGACCTGGGCTTTGAAGCCAAGCTCCTTCGCGGCCAGCTGTGGGAGCTCAGTGGACAACCTTTCTGAGCCTCTAGAAGGCCTGCAGTGTCCCTGCGAAGATGAAATGAGCCCAGCATTTAGGTGAAAGGACCCAGTGTAGCGCTGGCCGTGGGTGGGTGCCCTTCATACCACTATGCCAACATCTGCAGGTCACTAACCTTCTCCCGATGTGGGGGTCTTACCTGGAGTACTGAGCCCAGGACACAGAAGCCATCCTGTTTGGGCCAGACTGGCAGGAGTTAACGAAAGAAAGGCTAGCCGTTTCCTGAAAACAAAGGGCTGGGTCAATAGATCTAAAGCCGAAACCACTGATCAGTGAGGGCAAAGGCTCCCGCGGGTAGCTGCCAGGCAGTTTCTCTGAAATATCTAGAACAGAGCAATCCATGAAAGCCTGGCCAGGGCTCGAATGGCCCCGAGTAGGCCTGACCTGGGATCCACATCCTTGGAGCACAGGGCTTCCACCACCCATCCACCACTCCTGTTGAGTTGATTCCGACTCATAACTACCCCATAAAACAGAGTAGAACTGCCCCATAGTTTCCAAGGAGCACCTGGTGGATTCGAACTGCCATCTTCTTGGTTAGCAGCCATAACACTTAACCATTACACCACCAGAGTGGGCCCTCAAAATCAGACCCTCAGCATCCTCCAAAGCAGAGTCCTTTTTTTTTTTTTTTAATTGTGCTTCAGGTGAAGGTTTAGAGAGTAAAATAGATTCCCATTCAACACTTTGTACACAGAATGTTCCAAGACATTGGCTGAGGTCCCCTCTATGTGTCATCACTCTCCCTATTACCCTTCGTCCAGTTTTCCTACCCCTTCCCACCTTCTTGCCTTCCGGTTTGGGCAGGTCTTGCCCTTTTGGTGTCATATAATTAACTATTCTAAGTAGCTCGTTCCTCTCAGGTGTTATTGTTTATTTTGCAGGCCTGTCTATTGTTTGGTTGAAAGGTGGTCTCCAGGAATGGCTTCTGTTCCATGTTAAAAGGGTGTCTTAGGGCCATAGTCTCGAGGGTTCCTCCAGCTTCTATCAGACAAGTGAGTCTGATCTTTTTCATGGATTTAATTTTTGTTCAACATTTTTCTCCCACTCTACCCGGGACAAAGCAGGAGTTCTTAATCTGAGGTCCAGGAGTCCCTGGGTAGTGAAAACAGTTTGTGCATGGCTGCTGATCTAAGGGTTGGTGGTTCAAACTCACCCAGCAGCTCCACAGAAGAAAGGCCTGGCAATCTGCTTCTGTAAAGATTATAGCCAAGAAACCCTATGGAGCACAGTTCTACTCTGTAACACATGGGGTCACCATGAGTCAGAATCAACTCGACGGCAATAGGTTTTCATGGTTTTAATCTGGGGTTTATGTAAGGATTCAACCTTCTGTGAACTTGGATTGAGGGGGAAAAAAATTCACTTATCTGTAACTGAAATTTAGCATTTCTTTCTATTATAAACATAAGCAAAAAGCCATAGTAGAATTAGAAGTATCTGAGATCTTGTCACCAAGAGTAATGAAGGTATTTTCATTACAGTCATTGCAGAATTCTCAAAATTGTAGTAGTGGTTGGATCCACCACTGCATCTTGTTATTTAATGCATTAATAAATACGCATGTACATTACTACTATATTACAAATTTGTTTTTTCAGATTTTGAAAACTATTTCACTATAGTTGGTTTCCTTTGTAATCTTCAGTGTTTTATTGTATGTGTTCAACAGCCTGCCAAAAGGTTCATGGCACAAATAATGTTAAGAACTCCTACTCTGGTTCAACCTCTACTGTAGATGGGGAAACTGAGGCCCAGAGCAGGCAGTGCTTTTCCTAGACGGATAGATCAATGGATTAATGATGGGTGGGTGAATGGATGGATGGATGAAGAGATGGAGGTAAGACAGGGATGGAGTGCAGGATGAGTGAGTGGTGTGCGGAAGGATGGAAAATGGATGGATGGGATGGATGGATGGACGGACGGATGGATAGATGAGCTGATGAGTAGATAGTAGATGGATGGATGGATGAGTGGATGTGGGTAGTTGGGAGGATAGGTGGACAGATGGAGGGATGGATGAGGGAAGGAAAAAGAGGTGGGTAAATGGATAACCAAATGAACAAATAACATAGTAATAACAATAATAATAAACTTTATTGAGTGCTTACCTCAAACCAGGCACTAACTCGTTTAATCCTCACAACAATCCTCTGAGGAAGATGCTGTTATTGTCCCCATTGAACAGGTGAGAAAACTGAGACATAGAGATGTGAAGTCCTTACCCAAGTCAAACAGTCAGTAGGGGGAAGGACCTTGATTCAAACCTCCAAACCTGCACTCCGCACTTTCTTCTCTATGGTCACTCCTAACCAGTCTGGTTAAGCTTGGTTTACTGCTAAGCTCTGGAACCACAGACCAAGGTCTGAATCCCAGCTCTGCCATTTAATGGCTGTGTGACTCTGAGCAACTTACTTCACTTCCACAAATCACCATTTTCTCATCCATAGCACAAAGACAGTGGCATCACCTCTGTCATAGGGCCATATGTGGATGAATAAGGCATGAGAAGCACTCAGCACGGTGCCTAGCACCTGCTATATGCTCAGTATTTTTATTTTTAATGAATGATGAGAAGAAGGCACATACCCATTTAGGTAATATGTGGTTACATGCTAAGATCTCCAGAAATTTGGAATTTTGCTTTTTTGGAGGGGGGGGCAGGTTTAGACTGTAAGTAAATATATGAAAATGCTAGCAGCTAGTGACTTCCTTCCAAAGAGGACAGTATGGAAAGGAAGGAAAGAGTAATTTTGCAATGGAGAAACCTGACAAACAGTACCTTAGCCAGGTGATCACGGTTAACATCAACAGTGATAAATCACTGATCGTAGTATCTTTGATGAGACTGGCAGTTCACCTCTGCCTCCCAAAAACTCGTAACCGCAGTCTAATCATTAGAAAAGCACGAGACAAACTCAAATTGAAGGACATTCTGCATAAAAAGAACTCAAAACTATCAAGCATCCTGACACATGTTACAACATGGATGAATCTTGAAAGCCTTATGTGGAGTGAAATAAGTAAATCACAAAAGGACAACTACTGTATGCTCCCACTTACATGAAATATCTAGAATAGACAAATACATATGCACCGAAGTTCATTGGTGGTTACCAGTGGCAGGAAGGAGAGGGAAAGGAAGAGTTATTGCTTAGGGGGCACTGAGCTTCTGTTAAGGGTGACAAATAGTGGTCATGGTTGCACAACAGGGTGGATATAATTTACGTCATTCAATTGCACACGTCAAAAATGTTTAAATGGCAAATGTTTTGTTATATGTATATATCATAACTTTTTAAAAAAACTGTCAAGTTCATCAAAAACAAGAAAAATCTGAGAACTACCAGTCTAGAGGAGCCTAAGGAGACATGATGACTAAATGTAATGTGGTGTCCTAGATGAGATCCTGGAACAAAAAAAAGGGCATGAAGCAAAAACTAAGGGAATCTGAATAAAGTATGGACTCTAATGTATCGATTTGGCTCATTAAAACCAAAAAAAACAAACCCGTCTGTCTTAGTCATCTAGTGCTGCCATAACAGAAATACCACAAGTGGATGGCTTTAACAAAGAGAAATTTATTTTCTCGCAGCCTAGTAGGTTACAAGTCCAAATTCAGGGCACCGACTCCAGGGGAAGACATTCTCTGCCGGCCTTCTCATCAATGTTCTCCCAGACTAGGAGCTTCTTCACGCAGGGACTCCTGGTGCTTCTTTCTTGGTGGTATGAGGTCCCCAACTCTCTGCTTGCTTCCCTTTCCTTTCCTTTTATCTTAAGAGATAAAAGGTGGTGCAGGCCATATTCCAGGGAAACTCCCTCTACATTGGATCAGGGAGGTGACCTGAGTAAGCGTGGTGTTACATTCCCACCTTAATCCTCTTCATATAAAATTACAATCACAAAATGGAGGACAACCACAGAATACTGGTAATCATGGCCTAACCAAGTTGATACACACATTTGTGGGGGAACATAATTCAATCCATGACACCATTGCCCTCAAGTCGATTCTGACTCGTAGTGACCCTGTAGGACAGAGTAGAACTGCTCCATAGTGTATTAGCTGTGGCAAATACACCAGAGTAATAGCATTAAAAGGTAATAACAGGAGAAAATGGTGTGGGGTATATGAGAATTCTCCACACTCTCTTTGTTACTTTTCTATAAATCTAAGTGTATCCTAAAATTAAAAGTTTGTTTTTTTTTTAAATGCTACCAGTTTAGCTAGGTAGTGAGGTTACAGGCATTTCTTTCCTTAGTTTTTCTGTTTATTTTCTAAGAGGTCTAGAATGAATATGCTTTGCTTTTGTTATCAGGAAAAAAAACTCAATAAACCTTTATTTTAAAAAAAAGATAGGTGTTGGGCGCTTTGGAGGAAGAGTGCTATATAAATAAAAGTGTAAGTAGAGTCACTGTTTTGGCCGGGATTAAAACCCACTTTATCATGCTGCGCCCAGGCCACCAGGGTCTGGCGCACTCCCCAGATGGGGTGGTGTCTCTGAAATCTGCCAGAGATCTTCCTGTCTGTGATCAGTGCCTGCCCGCAGGGGAGAGGCGGAGAGCCAGAGCAGCTGCTGCTGGGCCAAAGGGCTCATCCCAGGTGAGGCCACACCTCTGGTTCAGAAAGGCCCGGAAGCAAATCAGCCCTGAGAAAACCGTGTCCACAGCTTCCAGGCCAATTGTCAGCCTGCGCTGGGTCACTGGCCTTGTAGGAAAGGGATGGCAAATGAGCCTCAGTTCTCACCACACAAATAAACAAACCAGCTGCCATGATGGAGACTCCAACTCAAGGTGATATCACGTGTGTCATAGTAGAACTGTGCTCCGTAGGGTTTTCAATGGCTGATTTTTCAAAGGATCTCCAGACCTTCCTTCTGAGGTACCTCTAGGTGGACTCGAACTACCAACCTTTTGGTAAGCAGCCAAGCACAGTAACTGTTTGCACCATCCAGGGACTATACAAACAAAAGAAAGGAAAAAAAAAAAAGAAACAGCCAGGACTCTTGTCCAAGGTGCTTTGGATTGCCATCATGCCGACCTCAAACTGGTCCTATAAAGCCAATTCTGTTACTAGGTCCTTTTAAAAGCTGAGGCTCAGAAGCAGGATATAAACCTTGGTTGCTCATTCCGGCACCAGAGCTCCTTGCCTGTGACACAGGTTCCTGTCTCTAACCCTTTCAGGGATGGTGTTATGGATTGAATTGTGTCTCCTAAAATTACGTGATGTCAATCCTAACCACTATACTTTTGAATGTAATCCCAGTTGGGAATGGGTTTTCTTTGTTACATTAATGAGGTCATATCAAAGCAGAATGTGTTTTCAGCCAATCACCTTCGAGATGTAAAAGGAGCAGATCAGGCACAGAGAAGCAGGCAGACATAGTGGAAAATAGATGCCATACCACATGAAGATTGCCGAGGAACCAAGGAACAGGAGCCGAAAAGAGACAAGGACCTTCCCCCAGAGCCATCAGAGAAAGAAAGCCTTCCCCTAGAGCTTGTGCCCCGAATTCAGATTTCTAGCCTCCTAAACTGTGAGAAAACAAATTTGTTTGTTAAAGCCATCCACTTGTGGTATTTCTGTTATATAGCAGTGCCAGATGACTAAGACAGATGGGCTACGGCCACAGCAAGTGGCCTGTGGTGCCATTCATTACTTTTGTGTGTGGCCTTCTAGCCATGGTCTTGTAACTCCCACCCAGGTGACTGTGTGATAGGGTAATTGTGGCCTACAAAGGTGATTGGTCAGTTTTGTCTCAAAAGAGAGCCAATTCCAGAGTAGAGGGGAGGAGCTCACCACCACCAAGGAAGGAGAGACTGGCAAGAGAGACCTGGCAGCAGGAGACAGCGTGGTGGACTTCCCAGACCATGCAAAAAGAAAGCTAAGTGCCTTGGGGAGAGGCCTAGGGACAGGGAGACGCGCGCCTGCAAGCACAGTTGGGAAGAGGCTATCCTGAGGGAAGAACCGTATCCTGGTGTTCTTCAGCCTGAATTATAACAGTTACTTCTCTAATAAACCTCATGAGTATGGTCTGTGAGTTCTGTGTGGCCATTGCAATGAATTATCGAACCCAGGAGAGAGTGCTGTGAGAAAGACGGCTGGTGATAGAGTTGGTAAAGATGGTGGAGAGAAGAGGCATGTTTGACCTCTGCCTCACAGGAATCAGCCTTGGGCTATTGGTCTTGGTTCTCGTTCCCTCTTGCGGGATTGGAGGTCAGACACTGCCCCCAAGCCATTTTTACATGGCTAGACCACATTCAGGAAACCCTGGTTGCGTAGTGGTTAGGTGCTACGGCTGCTAACCAAAAGGTCGGCAGTTCGAATCCACCAGGCGCTCCTTGGAAACTCAATGGGGCAGTTCTACTCTGTTCTATAGGGTCGCTATGAGTCGGAATCAACTCGACGGCAGTGGGTTTAGACCACCTTCAAAGAAATTTGGAAAACAGCTACCTGGCTATCTGACTGGGAGAGATCCGTATCTATGGCTATTCCCAAGGAAGGTAATCCAACCAAATGTGGAAATTATCAAACAATATCATTAATATCACATGCAAGTAAAATCTCACTGAAGATCATTCAAAAGCAGCTGCAGCAGTATGTAGACAGGGAGCTGTCAGAAATTCAAGCCAGATTTAGAAGAGGATGTGTGACCAAGGATATCATAGCTGATGTCCGATGACTCCTGGCTGAAAACAGAGAATACCAGAAAGATGTTTACCTGTTTTTTATTGACTGGACAAAGTCATTCCACTGCGTGGATCATAACAAACTATGGATAACATTGAGAAGAATGGGAATTCCAGAACACTTAATTGTGCTCGTGAGGAACCTGTACAAAGATCAAAAGGCGGTTGTTCGATGTCTTTAGATGAAGACGCAGTGGAATGACTTTGTCCAGTCAATAAAGTCATTCCACTGCATGGATCATAACAAACTATGGATAACATTGAGAAGAATGGGAATTCCAGAACACTTAATTGTGCTCGTGAGGAACCTGTACAAAGATCAAAAGGCAGTTGTTCGAACAGAATAAAGGGATACTGCAGGGTTTAAAGTCAGGAAAGGTATGTGTTAGGGTTGTATCCTTTCACCATACTTTTTCAATCTGTATGATGAGCAAATAATCTGAGAAGCTGGACTCTGAAAAACATGGCATCAGGATTGGAGGGAGACTCATTAACAACCTGTGTTATGTGGGTGACACAACCTTGCTTGCTGAAAGTGAACAGAACTTGAAGCACTTACTGATGAAGATCAAAGACCACAGCCTTCGGTATGGATTACACCTCAACATAAAGAAAATAAAAATCCTTACAACTGGACCAATAAGCAACATCATGATCAACGGAGAAAATACTGAAGCTTTCAAGGATTTCATTTTACTTGGATCCACAATTAACAGCCATGGAAGCAGCAGTCAAGAAATCAAAAGATGCATTGTATTGGCCAAATCTGCTGCAAAAGATCTCTTTGAAAGTGTTGAAAGGCAAAGATGTCACCTTGAAGACTAAGGTGCACCTGACCTAAGCCATAGTGTTTTCAATCGCCTCACATGCATGCAAAAGCTAGATGATGAATAAGGGAAGACGGAAGAAGAACTGATGCCTTTGAACTGTGGTGTTGGCGAAGAATATTGAATATACCACGGACTGCCAAAAGAACAAACAAATCTGTCTTGGAAGAAGTACAATCAAAATGCTCCTTAGAAGCAAGGATGGCAAGACTATGCCTCACATACTTTGGACATGTTATCAGGAGGGACCAGCCTTGGAGAAGGACATCATGCTTGGTAAAGTAGAGGGTCAGCAAAAAAGAGGAAGACCCTCAATGAGATGGATTGACACAGTGGCTACAAGAGTGGGCTCAAGCATAACAACTGTGAGGATGGCGCAGGACCAGGCAGTGCTTTGCTCTGTGGTACATAGGGTCACGATGAGTGAGAACCAACTTGATGGCACCTAACGACAACAGACCACATTCAGGGACAGGATCCTGGAGGAGGAGTAGCCCCTCAGGAGACTCCCCACAACACCCCACCTCACCCGAAATCCCACGGCCACCATGGAAAAATGGTTCTTTTCTCGGACCCAGCTGCTCGACCATGGGAATGTGGGAGAGCACCAGGGACAGCTCCTGGGCTCCACTCCTGTCCAGTTCCCAAATGCATCCTCCACCATCCTGGTATCCAACTCACATGAGGTGGCCCTGGGGGAGAACCTCAGATGCAGGGAATAGGGGAGAGATAGTGTTGGGACATTTTCATTGTCACGGGAGGGGGCCAGATTCCCTCTCTGCGAGTTACCAACAAGAACCCCAGACAGGGACGCCTCGGCTTTCTAACATGAAAGAGTTCTGATTTTTGCGTAAGCACATGGGGTTGTTGCCTTCAAAGTTGTCCCTGAAAGACTGTACACCTATTCTAGGGACTCTTCCAGAGCTCATTCAGCTCTTCAGAAACTGCCTTAGAAGCCACCTTTGGCCAAAGATGATCACCAGGTTGGTCATCCAAAGTATTCCCCAAGCGGGTATCCAAGTGACTTCCAGCTATTTCCAAAATTCATATCCAGGTTCAAAAGCCCAAGACTTGCCCCTCTGAGGACATGCCCACGAGCCCCAGACACATTCTGAGAAGCAGCTGCCCAAGAATGAAGTTACTTTCCCAGGGAGCACCCACTCAGTGCATTATTTGTCTGACAAAGATCATGTGTGTGGCCTTCCTCTCTCCCTGATTCCCAGCAAAGGCCCCCCCTGACAGAGGGGGAGTCCGGACACCCCCACCCATGAGCCAGATTCAGCTCCGACTTCCCCAGAAGCGGGGCCCCAGCCTCTTCTCCCTGTCAGCACAGAACCCAGGCTCCATTTGTTCCACTAATGAGTCTTAAGTGTTTGACTTGGGCTCCTGCCAGTCCTACAGAGTGGAGGGGGAAGGAGAAGGGGACAAAGCTGGTGCCAGCTCGGCTCTGTGGGCCCTGGGACGGCTGGCACAGGGGCAGCCAGGCACACCCACCCAGGGGTGCAGCTTGGTGCCCACTGAAGGTCCGCTGCCTTTCCATTTCAGGGAGCTTCTCAAAATGCAGGTTTCTGAGCACATCCTCCTCACACTACCGAACTGGATTCTCTGGGAGTGGGCCCAGGAATATGCATTTTTAACGAACAACCCAGGGATTTATGAACAGTGAGGGTTAAGAATCACTGTTCTAGGAAGCAAATGATGGGGACCCAGGCTCTGAGAAATACCTGAAAATGGTTTGTAAAGTGTGCATTTTTCTGAAGGAGAGTCTATATCTTTGGTAAGATTTTGAAATTAGGTTTACAATCCTCCGCCTCCCCAAAAAATAAGTAAATAAGGCTAAGAAACACTGGTGGAACCACTGGTGGCGTAGTAGTTAAGAGCTACAGCTGCAAACCAAAAGGTCACAGTTCAAATCCACCAGGCGCTCCTTGGAAACTTTATGCAGCAGTCCTACTCTGTCCTTTAAGTTCACTATGAGTTGGAATCGACGCAACGGGTTTGGATTTGTTTTAAGAAGCAATGGGTGAATGAGATGGTTTCTATATTAAGTAGTAGCTCTGACCTGCTACAATCAGGGCCCCATCAAGGGTGAGGCCACAGGATCCTCTCCTTTTACCAAACCGCAGGGAAAGACAATGCTGGCCCTGAAAGAAGTTGGCAAGTCTGAGGAAACGAGGATACCAGAAAACCGGGCTGAGGCACAGCTGGACACCAATGGCCAGAGGCTTGGGTGGAGATCAGAGACCATGTTTCAAGGCTTTTGAGGGAAGTCAAGACTCTACAGAACATTCCAGAACATCTGAGCTAAAAGGACCCTTAGGGATCACAGAAACCAACCCTCTAGTGAAAAGGGTGAGTTTTCACCTGTAACTAGTCCTCTCTGGCCACACAGCCAAATTACATTTCCCAGCCTTCCCTGCAGTTAGCAGGGGCCATGAGTTGAATCCTGACCAATGAAATGCAGGTCCCCCACAGGTCCTCCCCACCCTCCACTGGATGCAGCTGAGGGCTCAAGGCCCCTGAAGATGGCTGAGCCACAACAGGGCAGGAGGTTGGGTTATGACTGACTGCAAGGTAGAGGGCACCCCCACCACCAACCCGCACTCAACTGTGCCATGATGAGGAACAGACCTTTTGTGTGAAGCTGCTGAGATCTGGAGGTGCTCTGAATAAGCAATTAGACTATTGTAACCAATGGGCCACTCATCAGGGAAACAGCCCAGAGAGTGAAGCAGCAGAGGCACGTCAATGCCAGAGTCAACTCCAGGGCCAGTACTAGGACTTCCCAACTTGAGCCTTGCACAGAGGGACAGGAGCCATGACCACACGCCACAGCCTGGGCAGCACCAATTCCCAAAAAACTTTATTGTTTCAAGTGGCAAAACGTCATTGGTCTCTGTGGGTACCTGGCAGGACAGCAGGGCAGCAGGGGAGCCGGGGAGGGGCTGGGGCAGGCTCCGCCCATTACAAAAATCAAAGGCTTTTATAAAAAATGCTATAAATTGGTATCAAAAGAAAACCCAAGGGAGGCTGGAGGAGGAAGCAGTGAGGGAGGAGGGGAGAGCAAGGGAGGGCCCAAAACCTTCAACCACTAATGACTGAACCTGGGAGGGGTAGGCAGGTAGGGGAAGAGATGGGAGGGGGGTACAAAGTGCATAAATGTGCCTCCCCAGACGCTCCTCAGAGGTGGAGAGAGACAGAGGCTGCAGCCTGGGCATGGGGGGCTCCAGCCCTCTCCTCGCCTGGGGACCCCACAGGAACAGCACTGCCTGAGACTGCCAGATAGGAGGGACCTGCAATGGAGGGAGGAACAGTGGTCAGAGGAGGGGGCCACAGTGGGTAGAGATGAGGCTTCCGTTTCCTCCTTGCCCCAATACCACCCTGGCTCCCCCCTATCACCAGGAAGATCCCTGTTGATTATCCTCAAGACTGGCCTCCACACCAGGGCCTGGTGAGTCCCCTGGGGATTTGAGACCGGAAGGGCCATCTGACCACACTCAGGCCATCCACAGTGCATGGGGGACTGCCCCTGAGTGTAGCGAGGGAGGCTGGAATGGAAGCCCTCTTCCTCTTCCATGTCAGGCCAGACAGCACCCTGCCCTGGGACCACCCCTGGGAGCTGAGGGACCCACCAGCTCTCTGGAGCCTCAATTCACTTGCTTATTTTCAGCCTCTCTTCAGCCTGGAAGAGGGGAGGGTATATGACCTCCTGAGGCCTCCAGGGCCAGTCCTACCCAGCCCTGGACACCACTCCCCTAGCCTCAAGCAGGACCTTAGCCCGGAACGGGACCTCACCTCAGTGACTTCTCAGATCTTCTTCTTCTTCAGCTTTAGGGCTTGCAGCCAGTTGGGTGACGATCCTTCTGACCTAGAAGACAGAGGGCAAAGGGCAGAAGGCAAATTTTAGGGAAGCTGAACAAACTGAGGAAGCATTGTTGGGACAGAAACCTGCCCTCCAATCCAAAGAGGCAGCCTGGGGTCTGGCTGAAGAGACTCTGTCACCAACTAAATACAGTTAAACTTGGGCATGTCAACCTCCTCTCTGAGCCTCAGTTTCCTCTGTAAATTGGGGTGCACTAAGTAATGGATGGAAACCCTGGTGGTGTAGTGGTTAAGTGCTACGGCTGCTAACCAAAGAGTCAGCAGTTCAAATCCGCCAGGCGCTCCTTGGAAACTCTGTGGGGCAGTTCTACTCTGTCCTATAGAGTCGCTATGAGTCGGAATCGACTCGACGGCACCGGGTTTTTGTTTTTTTAAGTAATGGGCAAAGTGGGTAAATTCCACCTTTGTGCCAACTGTGCAGGAAGGATCAACATGAACCCAATCCCCAAAATGTGGGGATGGATCCAGTCCTCACCCTCCCACTTCTCCATCCTCGATGCCAGCCACCCACACAGCACTCCCTTCTCTTACCCTCGCCACCTGAAGCTGGCACATAGCTCACATGTTACACAGATGCCACCTTTCAGACCAGTTGCCCATGCAGCATTTTCTCTGACCCTAGCCACCCAGAGCTGGGTCAGAGCTCACAAGTTAGAAGGACGCTTTCTTCCAGACTGCCAAACAGGCAGATGCCAGTCCCTGCTGGTTTTCACTGCCCCTGTGGGTTCGCTGGCATTGCCTCACAGAATTCAAGGATAGTACACCATACTTATGGCTACAGATTCATTACAACCAAAAAGGATACAAATGAAGAGACACACAGGGTGAGGTCTGGGAGGGGCCCTAACACAAACTTTCCATGTCCCAATAAGTGATGTGCTACCTTCTCTTGTACACGGTCACCAGCCAGGAAGCTAATCTGCATCTCAGGGTTCAGGCTCTTATCGGCCTCCCCACATGGCCATGATAGATTACATGATGCCTCCTAAGGTTTAGTCACCATCGGGCTCCCAGGTGGTCCCTCTTGGTCTGGTCAGCCCTCACTCATTAGTCTCAGGTGTTGGTCCAGTTCAAAAGAACCAAGAACAAAGGCAAAATTGCTTTCTGCAGGTGATTCCACATCTTGCATGGGGTTTCCCTTTTCAGGTTAATACAGTAAGGTCAGTTGATGTCACTTACCCTGAGGATTTCTCTGGCTTGGGAGGTAACGTGAGGGGCTTCCCCAGGCCGGGGACCTTGCAGGACTTGGAGCGCTGGACCGCGGACTCCTTCTGGGTCGATTTGCTCTCTGCTGGCTCCCCCTCCTCAGCTGAGCGGTTCCGGGAACGCAGCTTAGCCTGTGAGGCACGACCAGATTCACAGAGACGTGAGTGGAGACAGGCAAGGGCATCTGCAGGAGGCTAGGCTTTCTCCCAAGAGCATGCAGCCCCCCAGAATCAGGCACATACCCCTCTGCAGTCCCTTTACCCTGATGGACACGGAATTGCTTTAAGACGAGGTCTGCACCTGGCTCAGCTGAGCTTACCCTAACAGCTGAGCCATGCTTTGTACACAGCAGGTCTTCAGAAAGACATTGCTGAACTGAATTCCTACAAACTGGGCTGGATGAACCCAGTGGTGACTTCCTATCCATGTGCCTTTGCTCATTC
Organism: Loxodonta africana; assembly: GCF_030014295.1. Classification (NCBI taxonomy): domain Eukaryota; kingdom Metazoa; phylum Chordata; class Mammalia; order Proboscidea; family Elephantidae; genus Loxodonta; species Loxodonta africana. The sequence goes on along the minus strand of NC_087348.1, from coordinate 19,331,400 downwards.
TGTTCCCTCTGCCTGGAATGCCACCCCATTCCCCATTAAAAACAACAAAAAAAGTTGCCATTGAATCCATTCCAACTCATACCAAACCCATGTGTGTCAGAATAGAACTGTGGTCCATAGGGTCTTTTTTATAGATACATTTTTCGTTATTTATATTATGCTGTAATAAAAAGTTAAAGCTATAAAGCTATCATCCTTGAACTAATCTTGTCAGATAACCGACACTTAAAATCCTGCTACAAGGAAATTGAAACCGTATTTCCTCCAAATTTCTCAGATAACAACCTGCCATCCATAAGTGGGAAGACAGAAAGCATTTTGGGCATTTAAATTTTATGTGCCTCTTATAGGATCGTTATGAGTCAGAATCAACTTGATGGCAATGCATTTGGCTTTTTATTTTTCTTTAGTTTATCCTGTTTGCTGTTGTTGTTGTGTGCTGTCGAGATGACTCCGACCCCTAAAAACTAGCAACCATATATGAAAAAGTAGAACTACCCCTTAGGGTTTCCTAGGCTGTAAATTTTTTTTTTCCCTAAACTTTATTTTGTTGTTGTCGTTGAGAATATACACAGCAAAATATACACCAATTCAACAGTTTATGTACAATTTAGTAACACTGATTACATTCTTTGAGCTGTGCAAGCATTCACATCTTCCTTTTCTGAGTTGTTACTCCTTCATTAACATAAACTCCCTGCCCCTTAAGGTTCCTATCTGATCTTTCGAGTTGCTATTGTCAACTTGATCCCATACAGATAGTTCTTAAATGAGCAAAATGCTTAAGGCAGACCTTTTTATTAGTTAAGTTAAACTATTGTTTGGTTTTAAGACGACTGCAGGGGTTATTTCTGGGTTAAGGTTTAAAGATTACCTCAGGGCAACAGTTTCAGGGGTTCATCCACCCTCCGTGGCTCTAGAAAGTCTAGAGACCATGAAAATTTGAAATTCTGTTCTATATTTTCCTTCTCCCCCTCCCCGTGTTGATAAGGACTCTTCTATGGAATCTTTAATCAAAATGTTCAGAGTAATGGCAGCTGGGCACCATCTAGCTCTTCTGGTCTCACGGCAAAGGAGGTACTTGTTCATGCAGCCAATTAGCCACACATTCCATATCCTTCTCCTATTCCTGACTCTCCTTCCTCTGTTGCTCCAGGTGAATAGAGAACAATTGTTGTGCCTCAGACATCCACCTGCAAGCTTTTAAGAACCTAGGCACTCTGCAGTGAACTAGGAGGTAGAACAGATGCCCTAAAGACAATTAACTGGGATGTCCCATGAACCTAGAACTTCTAAACCAAGTAACCAAATCCCATGAGGTGCTTGGTTGAACATAAGCAGCCTCAGCTGCTACTTTTTTTTTCTTTTTTTGTTTGTTGTAAATATCCATCACACAACTTTTGCCAATTTAACTTTTTACAGGTGTACAAATTATTGACAGCCCTACCCTTAGTCAATGAGATTTTTCCATCACCGGTAATGCCCCTTTTTCTCCTCCCTCCTGCTCCTGGTAACCACTAATAAACTTTGGTCTCCATATATCTGCCTTTTTATATAAGTGAGGTCATACAACATTTGTTCTTTTGTGATTGGTTTATTTCACTCAGCACAATGTCAAGCTCCATCCATACTGTAACAGGTATCAAGACTTCATTTCTCCTACTGGCTAAGCAGTATTCCATTGTATGTATGTACCGCATTTAGTTTATCCATTTATCTGTTGATGGGCATTTAGATCATTTCCACTTTTTAGCTATTGTGAATAGTGCTGCAATGAACATTGGTGTACAAGTCTGAGTCTCTGCTTTCAAGTTTTTTGGGTACACACCTAAGGGTGGAATTGCTGGATCATTGGGAAACCCTGGTGGCGTAGCGGTTGAGAGCTACGGCTGCGAACCAAAAGGTCGGCAGTTCAAATCCACTAGGTGCTCTTTGGAAACTGTACGGGGCAGTTCTGCTCTGTCCTATAGGGTCGCTTTGAGTCGCAATCGACTCGACAGCAACAAGGTTCCTTTTTTTTATGGTAGTTCTATTTTTAGTTTTTTAAAGACCCCCACACACTGTTTTCCGTAAGAGCTGTACCATTTTACATTCCCACCAGCAAGGGATAAAGGTTCCAATTTCCCTATATCCTCACTAACATTTGTTGTTCTCTGGATTTTTTTTATTTTAGCCATCCTAAACCAAAAACAAACAAACAAACCTGCTGCCATTGAGTCAATACCGACTCAGTAACCCTGTAGGACAGAGAACTACTCATAGAGTTTCCAAGGAGCGCCTGGTGGATTTGAACTGCCGACCTTTTGGTTAGCAGCTGTAGCTCTTAATCACTATGCCACCAGGGTTTCCAAATCCTAGTGGGAGTGAAATGGTATCTCATGGTGGTTTTGATTTGCATCTCTCTGATGGCTAACATTGAGCATCTTTTCATGTATTTGGTGGCCAACTGAATGTCCTCTTTGGTGAAATGTCTATTCAAGTCCTTTGCCCATTTTATGATGGGGTTATTGTCTTTTTGTTTAGCTGTCAAAGTTTTATATATATATTGGTTATTAGATTCTTATCAGATGTATGATTTCTAAAGATATTCTCCCAGTCGGTAGCTTCTCTTTTCACTTTTTTGTTAAGGTCTTTTGATGACCAAAAGTTTATTATTTTTATGAAGCCCCATTTATTTGTCTATTGTGGTTTGTGTTTTTGTTATTACATTAGACAATCCATTGTTGAAAGCTAGGTCTGACAGCATTGCCCCTGCTTGTTCTTCTACGAACTTTATGGTTTTAGTTTGCACATTCGTGTGTGGTATGACCCATGAATCCTGTTTCATTTCTCTGCATGTGGAAATCCAATTTTCCCAGCGCCATTTATTGAAGAGACTCTTCTTTCCCCATTGAGTGGGACTTAGCACCCTTCTCAAAAGTCAGTTGATCATAGATGTGTGGGCTTATTTCTGGACTGTCAATTCTATTCCATTGGTCTATGTGTCTATTTTTATACCAGTACCAAGCTGTTTCGATTACTGCATATTTACAAAAAGAAAACATTGCTGTCAAGTCGATTTCACCTCATAGCAACCCTATAGGACAGAGCAAAACTGTCCCACACGGTTCCCAAGGAGCGGCTGATGGATTCAAACTGCTGACCACCTGGTTAGCAGCCGTACCTCTTAACCACTACGCCACCAGTCCTCCTACTTTATTCTTCTCTTTCAACGTTGTTTTAGCTATTCAGGGCCTCTTTCAATTCCATATGAAGTTGAGGATTGGTTTTTCTATTTCTGTAAAGAAGGCTGTTAGAATTTTGATCAGGATTGCATTGAATCTATAGATCGCTTTGGGGAGTATTGACATCTTAACAATGTTAAGTTTTCTAATCCATGAACCTGAAACATCTTTCCATTTATTTCCATTTATTTAAGTCTTCTTTAATCTCTTTCAGCAGTGTTTTACATTTTTCATTGTATAAGTACTTCACATCCCTGGTTAGATTTATTCCTAGGTATTTTATTCTCTTGGATGCTACTGTAAAGGGAACTGTTTCTCTAATTTCCCTTTCAGATATCTCACTGCTGGTGTATAGAAACAAAATTTTTGTTACCCTTGTACCCTGAAACTTTGCTAAATTCCTCTCTTAGTTCTAGAAGTTTTCTCATGGTCTCTTTGGGACTTTCTACATATAGGATCATATCATCCATGGATAATTTCACTTTTTCTTTTCCAATCCGGGTACCTTTTATTTCTTTTCCTTGTCTTATTGTTCTGGCTAGAACTTCTAATACAATATTGAACAGAAGTGGGGTGAGAGTGGTCACCCTTGTCTTGTTCCCAATTTCAAGGGGAAAGCTCTCAGTCTTTCTCCATGAAGTATAATGTTGGCTATTGGCTTTTCATATACGCTCTGAATCATATCAAGGAATTTCCCTTTTGATCCAATCTTCTTTAGAGTTTTCATCAGGAAAGGGTTGGATTTTATCAAATGCTTTTTCTGCATCCACAGAGATGATCATGTGGTACTGTTTTAATTACATGGTGTATTATGTTGACTGATTTTCTAATGTTGAACCATCTTTGCATTCATGGAATAAATCCCAGGTGGCCATGGTGTATGACTCTTTTAATACACTGTTGGATTCTGTTCACTAGTATTTTGTTGAGGATTTTTGCATCTATATTCATAAGCGGAAAACCCTGGTGGCGTAGTGGTTAAGTGCTATAGATGCTAACCAAAGGTCGGCAGTTCAAATCCACCAGGTACTCCTTGGAAACTCTGTGGGGCAGTTCTACTCTGTCCTATAGGGTCGCTATGAGTCGGAATCAACTCGACAGCAACGGGTTTGGTTTGGTTTTGGTTTATTCATAAAAGATATTGGCCTGTACTTCCTTTTCTTCTGGTGTCTTTGTCTGGTTTTAGTATCCAGGTTATGTTTGCTACATAGAACGAATTAGGGAGTATTCCTTCCTTCTCTATCTTTTGAAAGAGTTTAAACATTATTGTTGTCAATTCTTCTCTGAATGCTTGGTAGGATTCCCCAGTGAAGTCATCTGGTCTAGGACTTTTTGGGGTGGCGGTGTTTGATCACTGATTCGATCTCTTCACTTGTCATGGGTCTGTTGAGACTTTCTATTTCCTCTTGAGTCAGTTTGGGTAGGTTGTGTGCTTCTAAGAATTCGTCCATTTCATCTAGGTTATCCAGTTTGTTGCCATACAGTTGTTCATAATATTTTGTCATAATTGTCTTTATTTCTATTGGGTCAGTTGTAACATCCCCTCTTTCATTTTTTTCTTTGGTTATTTCCTTCTTAGTCTAGCTACAGGTCTGTCCATTTTACTGATCTTTTCAAAGAATAACTTCTCGTTTTATTGATGCTCTCTATTGTTTTTCTGTTTTCAATTTTATTTATTTATGCTCTGATCTTTGTTATTTCCTTTCTTCTGGTAGGTTTAGACTTAGTTTGCTCTTCTCTTTCTAGTTCCTGGAGTTGTTGAGTTAGGCTGTTAATTTGAGATCGTCTGTCTTTTTTTATGTAGGCATTTATTGTTGTAAGTTTGAGTACTGCCTTCGCTGCATCTCATAAGCTTTGGTATGTTGTGCTTTCATTTTAATTTGGCCATAAGAAATTTGTGCTTTCTATTTTGATCTCTTCCTTCACCCACTGGTAGTTTAATAGTGTGTTTTTTAATTTCCATGTTTGTGTATTTTCAGGCTTTTTTTCTGTTATTGATTTCTAGCTTCACTCCGTTGTGGTCAGAGAAAATACTTTGTATGATTTCAATCTTTTTAAATTTATCAAGACTTGCTCTGTGCCCTAAAATGTGGTCTGTCCTAGAGAATGATCCATGTACACTAGAGTAGAATGCATATTGTGCTGATTTGGGGTGAAGTCCATAGAGTTTTTAATGGCTGATTTTTCAGAAGTAGGTTGCCAGGCCTTTCTTCCGAAGCACCCCTTCAGTCAGCAGCATTTAACCTTTTGTACAAACTCCTACACAAGCCTCAAAGCCAAGATCAAATGCATAATGAGGCCTTCTCCGTGTACCCTCCCATGCCCCACCACCCCACTGTTAGGAAATAACCTCTCTCTCTAAACAATCTGTACCTCTCCAGCAACAACTAAACTCCCTTCACCGCAGTTAGTTATGTGCTCAGCTTGTGACCCCTATACCCTGGGAGGTTCAGGGAACAAGAGCATGCACACAGCACAGGGCTCAGGGCACAATGGAATCTTCAGAGGGCCCTCATTGGAGAGCCAAGTGAGAAGGGGAAAGGGGCAAGAAAGACTGGAGAATGCATAGATTGGACAGAGAGAAGGAAGGCTGGATGCAAGGTAACCAGGTGGCCAGGCAACTGGATGTGTTTGCCACATGATCAGGGGGTACCTTCAGGGCAGATGGGCTCAGGCCGGGAAAGAGGTTGACTTTCAGCCCCTTGGTGCCCAAGGACATCCGTGTCCGGCGGTTCTGAGGCTCCTCCACCACCTCCTCGTCGGATGACGGCACCCGGGAAGCCCGTGGCTCTGCAAGGGCCCAGGGAGGGGGCTCAGCACAGGCAGCACAAAGCAGACCCCACAGACCTCCCCCGCCCTGCACAACCTGGGCCTAGTGCCCCTCAACACTGACACCAAAAATAACCAAACCAGTTGCTGTCGAGCTGGTTCCAATTCATGGCAACCCCGTGTCTTGCAGAGTAGAACTGCTCCACAGAGTCTTCATGTCTGTGACCTTTCAGAAGTAGATCGCCAGGCCTTTCTTCCGAAGGGCATCTGGGTGGGTTCAAACCACCAACCTTTCGGTCAGTAGCCAAGCATTTAACTTGTTTGCACCACCCGGGGACCACCTCAACATCGACGCAGACATCACCGAATGACACATGCCCTACCTGTGGAGTCCTGGAACAGGCGTGCATCCGAGTCCCCTGCATCCGACAGACCCAGGGTGCCGCCGGGCCGGATGGCTGGGGCCCGGTGCCCACGCTTACGCCCCAGGTTGGCACGGCTCCGATACATGGCACTGTCAAGGATCTCGGTGTCCTGCTCAAGACAACAGCACCGCCACTGCCACTGCTGTCCCCTGGTCCCACCCAGTACCACAGGAGCCCCTAACAGCAGTTGGCCATGAGCCAGCTGATCCCTCTTGATGTCTGGAGCTTCCTATTGACACAACACACCCACAACCCGCTCTCTGCCTCCCCCCTCATAGCTGAGGGGCAGCTCCAGGAACCACGTTGTAGGTCTATCACCTCACCCCCCACAAGCGCCCACCCACAGCCCTGCACTCCACTGACCTCAATGAAAGAGAAGTCCTGACTCAGGGAGCTGGGGGGCGGGCACTGGGGGGGCCGCCGAGGAGTCTGTAAAGGTCCCTGCTCGCCCTGCTCAGCCCCCGGAGGGCCCCAGCCGCCGTCCACCTCCTCTGTCCGACTGGCTTCACCATCAGGCTGGGGCCTCCAAGAGGGCAGAGGGTCCCTGCCATGGTCCAGAGGCTCCCCTTGGATAGCTATGGCTTCTCCCTCCTGTGACAGGCGCCTGAGGGCCGAGGCCGCAGACTCTCTGTGGGCCGGCGTCTTGGAGCTGTGGACAGCCAGCATCTCCTCCAGCAGGCCCTGGGAGCCAGAGGGCGGAGAACGGGCAGGACACCTGCCAGGACTGCAAAGCCACAGACAAGGAACAAGATCAGTCACAAGCCTTTCTCTCTCCCCCAAGCCCACTTCTATGGACCTGAGTCCCCCACCTATAAACTCTCCTGTTTCTCCTTGTGACACTTTTCCCAGACTCCTTCAGGAAGGGCACAGTCAGAGCCCTGAGTAACACAGCAGTCAGGGGAACCAACCCGGTGGGTTCAAATCCCAGGTCCACCAAGAGACTATGGGTGAGTCCCTTCACCTCTCACCACCTCAGTTTCCTGTAACTTTAGAGTTGCTGCAGAGATGAAATGAGAATCTAAAGTATTTGCACAGTGCCTGGCACTAAGCACGTGCCCTACAAATAACAGCTACTAGTATTGCTGGAGTCCCTGGATGATACGAACAGTTAATGCACTCAGCTGTTAACAAAGTTTGGAGATTTGAGTCCATCCAGGGTGCCTCAGAAGAAAGGCCTGGTGATCGACTTCTCAAAAATCAGCCACTGAAAATCCTATGTAGTTTTACTCTGACACACGTGGGGTCACCATGAGTCAGAGTCAACTCGACGGCCACTGCTTATGCTTATATTATTATTACCACTACTGATGTTGCTCGTGTTTCCTCCCAGGGGACCTGTTCCGGCAATCACTTTCCTTGGGATGAGTCAGGTACTGGCCCACCTGGCTCTTCAACCCCGTTTCCTCTTTCAGCCCACTTGTCACATCTCCCTGCACCCCAGTCTCAGAACTACCAGTGAGTTCCAGAGCACATCAGGCCCTTGTACACTAATGAGTCTTTGAACAAGCTGCTCCCTCGTCCCCAAAGCTCCCCACCTTCCCTTAACTTCCTCACCCTTCAGTTCAGCCCCTCTTCTGAAGCTGTCTGTTCCCCTCCCCCGCCTCCACCGGCCGCTCCTCCTCAGCTCTGCAAGCCCCGCGTGCCAACCTGTGCCAGCCCCGCGTGCCAACCTGCGCCAGCCCCCGCCCCGGAGTCCTGCTCTCCTTTGTGCACATGTTGCCCCACTGCTGCCTGTGAGCTTCTCAAGGACAAAGATGGGCCTCTGCCTGTGTGCCTCCAGGGCCCAGCCAGGAACAGGACTACGTAAATGTCTGCTGAGTGAACGACAGGCTGGGTCACCTTGGGCCCCAACACACACTGCACACACAGCACGTCTTGTACAATGCGTGCGCACTGTCCACCTGTGACTCCTTAAAATATACACACACACACGTATGCACACACTCACAGCACATCTCATACAGTGTGTGTGCATTGTCCACCTGTGACTCCTTAAAATACACACATGTACGTGCATGCACACTCACAGTACACCTCAGTGTGTACGCTGTCTGCCTATGACTCCTTAAAATACACACCCATACACACGTATACACTCACAGCACACCCCATACAATGTGTGCACTGTCCACCTGTGACTTTAAAATACCCACACCCTCACATGCATACACACTCACCACACCTCATACAGTGTGTGTGTGCTGTCTGCCTGTGACTCCTTAAAATACACAACACACACTCACAGAATACCTCAAACTGTGTGTGCGTTGTTCACCTGTGACTCCTCAAAATACACACACAGCATACCTCATACAGTTTGTGCACTGTCTACCTGTGACTCCTTAGAATACGTGCACACACACATGCACACACACAGCACACCTCATAGTGTGTGTGCTGTCTACCTGTGACTTCTTAAAATGCACACACACGCACTCACAGCACTCCTCATAGTGTGTACACTGTCACCCCCTGCAATACACACATGAGCTGCCCAGCTGTCACTCCCTACAATATATACGTGTGCACAGACACTCTGCACACACTCACAGCACACCCCATACAGAGAATGTGTTGTCCACCTGTGGCTCCTTAAAATACACACACATGCACACGCACACACACAGCTCATCTCAAAGTGTGTGCACTGTCCACCTGGCACTCCTTAAAATACACACTCGTGCACATGCATGCACACACTCACAGCACACCTCAGAGTGTGTGCACTGTCACTCCCTAAAATACACACACTGTATACACTCACTGTGTTCCCCATACAGGGAGTGTGTGTGCTGTCCAGCTGTCACTCCCTACAATATACACACACGTGCACATACACACACTGCACTCATACAGGGAGCACATGTTCTGTCCGGTTGTCACTCCCTACAATATGCACACACACACACACTCTTTCACTGCACACCTCATACAGGGAATGTGTGTGCGTCTGGCTGTCACTCCCTACAATATGCACACACACACACTGCACTCATACAGGGAGTGTGTGTGCTGTCTGGCTGTCACTCCCTACAATATATACATACATGCACACACACTCAGTGCACACCTCATAGGGAGTGAGCATGCTGTCACTCCCTACAATATACACACACGTGTACATACACACACTCACTGCACACCTCATACAGGGAGTGATCGTGCTGTCCTGCTGTCACTCCCTCTAAGCACACCTAGTACCCCCACACCTGTAAGCCCAGCACAGAGCCACACCCTGACACACTAACTAGTCCCTATGTTGTGCAGGCACACAGTCAGGCCTGGGAAAGGCCGGTGGGGGAGTGCCCGGAAGTCAGGCTGCTGAGTTCCTTTCCGAGCAGGACTGAAGGGGGCAGGTGAGTCAATACCAAGCCGGAAGAGGGGGAGGGAGGGAGAGAACACGTGTCAATCTGTCCTTCCACAAGCTGCTGAGAGATGGAAATTAAGGTGGAATGGGGAAGGGCGGAGGAGGCAGTGGCGCAGCAGAAGGACACAAGGCAGAGGAATTGGGAACAGGCCTGGACAGTGGCCAAAGCCAGCTCACCCTCACAGCCAGCTTAAAAGCAGGGAGGGCTTGGGAGGGAAGGGGTGGCCATGGCACCCCACCCAGCCAAGAGGCCCTGCCCAGAGCCTCTCCCTGGCGTGGGGCAGAAGGAAGGCTGAGGGCAGGCACCCATCCACCCATCAGTTGGATGGAAAGATTCACTCCCCAGATTTGGCACCAGGCCACACAGGCAGAAGTCAGGGGAGGAACCTGGGTGGGTGCTCGGGGTGGGGCAGGCCCCAGGGAATGCAGGGTGCATATTCCTGCCTATCTAAACCCCACTTTCCCATCACCTCATCTCAGGGAGCTTTCCCATCTCTTCAACGCCCAGGATGCCTACAGCCTGAGCCCCGCCCCAGCAGAGAAGCAGGAGAGCAGAGTGGTCAGGAACCTGGGTGTTGAGTTCGGCCACTCTGGTCCAGATCAGGGTTCCATCACTTACTACACCTGTGGCTTTGGCAAAGTTATGGACCCACTCTAAGCCTCAGTTTCTTCATCTGTACAATGAGAAAAATAAAAGTACCTATACTTTGGGGTACAAACAGTTAATGCGCTCAGCTGCTAACCAAAAGGTTGGAGTCTACCCAGAGGCCCCTCAGAAGAAAGGCCTGGCAAGGTACTTCCGGAAAACCAGCCACTGACAACCCTACGTAGCACAGTTCCACTCTGACACACACGCGGTTACCACGAGAAGGAGTCGGCTCAACAGCTACTGGTTTTACTCTGCTGCGTTTGTTGACAGAAATATGTGCCCAGCGCACAGTTAGTGCTTGATGAATATGACAAATTATTAGGCCAATCGTCATCATCCTCGACATGGATTCCTGGCCTGAAAGGATGCCTCGTCTTCTTACCCTCTAATCCCCTCATGCTGTCTAGACTCTGAGCAGCCTGAGGACCCCGCTCCAGGTGCAAACACCCTGATGGCATGGAGCAGATCGGCCAAAAATTACCTTTCCAGTGTGCAAGGCTGCCAGGCCTGAAATATGGGAGGGTTCAGGGCTGGAGCTGGAAGGATGTGACCCCGGAGAGACAGGGGACACCCTGAGAGAGAGCCACAAGGCTGGGGCCCAAGGGAACATGATGGAGCCCACAATCACAACCCTGGGGCTCAGTTTCCCCCTCTACAAATGAGGGAGCTGGACTCAGGGATCATTGAGGTTCTTGTCAGATTCTACAAAGACCCCAAAATGGCTCAGAGGCTCCTGCATCCCTCAGGAGAGGGCCAGGAGGTGACCAGGAGGCCAGAGAGAGGACAGGATGGTAAGCCAGCTCCAGGGGAACCCAGGAGTGCTGCTCCACAGGATGAAGTGGCCCCACACACAGATGAGGGGGGCCTGCGTTCTCTCCACATCCCACCCCCATGATAGTCTTGTCATGGCTGTGCCAGACAGCAGTCTAGTCAATGACAGCAACAGGGGTACCTTTGTCCAACAAAGGGACAGTGACAGAAATGCCCCCAAGGGCCTCACTTTAGGGACACCTCACATCCAAACTTGCAAAACAGACACAAATACAGGGAACTAACATGTCTTCTCAGTAACCACCACCTGCCAGGCAGGTTTCTATCATTTAAAATATATTAAGTCTCAGTCCTCACAAAAACCCTATGAAGTAGGGATGTCTTCTGATTACTCCCAACTCAAGGGCACTGGGGAGTAATTTGTTCAAGGTCACAGAGCTGGTGACAGACTCGGGCATCCAAATGTGAAAGCCAGGCTACTCCGAGCTATCCTCAAGGACATCTCATTACAAAAAGAACCTCCAAACATTTCCTTCAAAGAGAAATTTTCCATAGTATACAGTTTCCCTAAGTCATGCTCAGAGCCCTGGGGGCACAGTGGTTAAGAACTCGGCTGCTAACCAAAAGGTCAGCAGTTGGAATCCACCAGCTGCTCCCTGGAAACCCTAGGGGGCACTTCTACTCTGTCCAATAGAGTCGCTATGAGTCGGAAACGACTGGACGGCACCAGGTTTAAGTCATGCTCAGAACACTAGCTCCCTGGATATTGGTCAAATTAAGTTTGGGAAACACTGGGTAGAGAAAAGAAAACAGGTTTCTTTATTACTATACTTATCATCTTTAACGGGCTCACACATGTTCATATACATGCCAAAGTCTCCTTTATGGCCACAGAGTACACAACACTTTCCAAACTTAGTCGCAGACCAGTATTCTTCAGAACACATTTTGGGAAAGGCTGCCCTAAAGCATACAACTTAAACCAGCCCTCCAGAGAAACTGTTCTCTTTCTGCTCTGGGGGCGGCACATTTGCCATGGCACAAAATCAGGCTCACCTGGATGGTCACACAAAACCAAAACCAAACCCATTGCCATCGGGTCGATTCTGACTCATAGTGACCCTATAGGACAGAGTAGAACTGCCCCACTGGGTTTCCAAGGAGTGGCTGGTGGATTCAAACTGTCGACTTTTGGTTAGCAGCCAAGCTCTTAACCACTGTGCCACCAGGGCACCGCAGCTGAGCCCTAAACTCAGCTCACATCCACACTGGCCAGATTATCTTAACGGAGGCAGAAAAAACTGGTGGTTTCCAAGTGTGATGGCAATCAACGCTGAGTGCACAGGGCTCCCAGTGTCACGCCCCTCCGCTCCTCTTCCTGGGACCCAGTCCAGTCGCCTCCAACTCATGGTGCCCCACATGTGTCAGGGTGAACTGTGCCCCATAGGCTTTTCAATAGCTGATTTTTCAGATTACGAGGACTTTCTTCCAAGGTGCCTCTAGGTAGACTCCAGCCTCCAATCTTTCAGAACGCATCAAAACTTTGCACCACCCAGGGACCCGGTCACAATCCTACCCCACCCTAATCCCACCCCACCCACAGCCTCTAGGCATTTTAAACAAAGGAAAAGATCTTATCGCTTCTCCTTTGAATTGTTTGCTGTAGGGCAGTTCTCTCAATCAGAGGGGAAAGGTGGAGGGCTGTGGATCCCTCTCCAGGTAGTCTAAATTGCTTCAGAGCAGGGGCCACACCTGAAAGCATTTCACATCAGTAAGTTTGAGAGCTGTATTGCTGACTCTGTGGCCTTAAGCGGGTCATGCCACCTCTCCACCTGCGAACTGGAGCAGAGAACAACCCCTTTCCTGCTTCACAGGGCAGCTGTGAAGATGAAGGAGGTAAGGCGTGAAGCTGAGCACCAGAGAGCAGAGTTCTTTGAGTCCTGGGCAGAGAAATCGGGAGCAACCACAGGGACCCTACACGCTCCTCTGAACAGAAATTTTAAAGCCAGAACTCTGAGCTCCCTGAGTCTAAACCTTAGAAACCAAGGCTCAGAGAGGTTCAGCAGCTCATCCACTGAGCACTAGTCCTGGGTACTCACCCCTGCCCTGCAGCCTTTGGTCTCCTGGCTTTGCCCCCACACTCCTCCGTCTCCCCAACAGCTGGCTCCCCAGAAAGCTCCCTGCTCAACTCCCCTGGGCATCCTCCTTGCCAATCTGCCTCAAAGCCTGTTCTGCCCACCTTCCCTTCTCCCTCCTTCTCCTCAACCCCAAATGCCTCTCCCGAGCCACTCCGACACCCCGATGATTCTAGAACCTTCCTGCTCCCACTACCACCAGCCCGTCCCACTTAGAACACAGATCCCAGCCAACACCTCCCTTCCTTTCTTCCCCACAGACCCCACGAGAAGCTCTCCTAGTCAGTAAAGGGAACAAAACCAAAACTCAGTGGACGGAAATGCTAATGAAATAGATGCAATGCCTTTTTAGCACCCTTTCCAGGTGCGAAATCACCTCAGTTGGTTTTAGAACATAAAAATCCATGAGACAGACCGTGACTGGTTCACAAAACTACAGTTTGTTCCTTTTGAAAGTTCTCTGTCTTTCAGCAACTTTGTACATGGAGGTCAAGGTCATGGGGCCAAGAGCCAGGTCCCAACGCCCTTCAGGGCGCTCTGAAATCACTGCTCTTTTGTGCCTCATGACAGAGCAGGCAAGAAGCCCCAAGTTCCTAACCAACGTCCATCCCTACCCCGACCCGTAGTGTTGTTAGTTGCAATCGTGTCAATTCCAACTCATGGCAACCCCGCCTGTGTAGAGTAGAACTCCACAGAGTGCAAGGCTGTGACCTTTCAGAAGCAGATCGCCAGGCCTTGTCTTTCAAGACACCTCTGGGTGGTTTCAAATCGCCAACCTTTTGATTAGTAAGTCAAGCACTTAACTGTTTGCACCACTCAGGGACTCCTCAACCTGAGTTCTCTTTTCTATACACATCAAAGCATCCACGTTCCCTGTCCCAGGAGCACCTGTGACTTCCAGGGTGAGAGGAACGCAAAACAGCTGCTGTGCACAAGAGAGGAACCCACCAGAAACCATCCAAGATGGAACATGAACCATTTTCCCCTGCCCAGTCTCAACTCCAAATCACAAAGAGCCTAAAGCACGGGTGGCAAAAGAGTAACACCTCAAACATGACATTCATCAAAAAAAGGAATTCATTTGTACATATCACATTTCTATTTTAAAAAATTAAAAATCCACAGTCCAAAATGTCTCAATTTTCCACACCCTGGAAGTCCTTGGGAAAAGCTATCACACCTTCCCTCCCACACCGGGATGGGCTCCCTTACCTGGCTCTGAAGCTGGGGACATCTCCCATCTCCATCCCGGGGTCTTCAGGATGGGTATCTGAGGAAGGTGAGTAGCCTTCCTCATCCGGGGTCTCTGGTCCACTTGTCTCGCCGACTCCCAGTTCCCTGGCCTCTGACAGGTCTGTGGCCTCCAGGTCTGGGGATAAGCCCCCACTGTTCCCAAGATCTAGTTCTGGGCACTGGCCGACCTCGCCCACCCCATGCTCCCTGGCTTCACTCGGGCCCCCCGAGAGCTCCATGTTCCGCAGCCCCAAGTCCTGGGCCCAGTCCATCTGCCCCACTCCACATCCTCGTGGCTCAGGGGACCCTCCTGACTCCAGGTCACAGGACACCTCCAAATTCCTCAGGCCCAGATTGTTGCCCCAGTCCATCTGGCCCACCCCAAGCTCCCGGGGCTCTCTGGGGCTGCAGCCTACCCCCGGGGCCATGTTTCGCAGCCCAAGGTCAGGTGTCCAGTCTGCCTGTCCCACTCCACGCTCCCTTGACTTAAGGAACTCTCCGGCCTCCACACCTGACCAGTCGGTCTGCCCCACACCACTCTCCCTGGCCTGACTGTGGCCTCCTACCTCCCCCACCACTGCCGAATCTCTGTTCCTCACCCCAATATCAGAAGTCCAGTCCTCCTCCCCAACTTTGATTCCCCTGGGCTCCTCGGACCCCCCAGTCTCCAAACGGCTAGCCAGGTCCATGTCCCTCAAGCCCAGGTTGTCTGACCAGCCCATCTGTCCCACAGCGTTCTCCCTGGCCTCATTCGAGCCCCTGGCATCCAAACAGCTGGACACTTCTAGGTTCCTGAGGCCTAGCTGGTCAGTCCAGTCCACAGACCTGGCAGTGGTCTTCTCGGGAGGCACGAAGTGGCCACCTCCCATTTTGTCAGAAGGGCTCAGGCCAGCACCGCTAGCTCTGTCATTGCCAATGATACCAAACTGGTGGCTCCTCTCGGTGCCCTCGATGCAGAAATCGTCACTCCAGTCTGGCCGGCCCAGGCTGAATGCCGCCTCTGGCTGGGAGTCGACCCTGAGGCTGAACTCGGTAGCCCAGCCTCGCTTCCCCGTCTCCTTATCCTCCAGGTCAGCATCACCAGGGCTCTGGCCCCCTGCCTGCTGTCTGCCCTGCAGCCCTTCGACCTCTTGGGTGGCACCACTCCCTTGTTCTCTCTGCCCAGGTACCCCATCCTGCGGCTGGGGGGTGCTAGGGCTGAACAGGCCCCCTGGCTCTCTCTCTTCTGGCTGGCTTACATCCCTGCTGGCCTCACCAAGACTGTCTCCACCACTCGGAACCTTCTTCTCAAATTCCTCATCCTGCTGCTGGGCTTCCTCAGGGCTGAACCCAGCACTCAAGGCTCTTGTGCTGAAGCCTCTGTCCTGGGAGCCGAGGAGGGTAGAGCTGCTGCCACCGCTGTAGTCACTCATCCAGGCCCTCTGCCCGAAGCCCTGGCCCTGCTGCTGCTCGGTACCCCGGCCGCCAAAGGCACCCAGTGCAGAATCTCTCTTCTCAAACTCCCGGTCGTGCTCATCTCCATCCTGGCTGCTGTAACTGCCAAGCGGCTCCTTCTTTCCCAATTCCTGGCCCTGCTTGTCTGCAACCTGGCTGGTGTACATACCCAGGGAATCTCTCTTCCCATATTCCCAGTCCCGAAGACTTGCATCCCGACTGGTGTAAGCACCCAGCGAATCTCTCTTCCCAAATTCCTGGTCCTGGAGTTCTGCATCCCGGCTGGAGTAAGTGCCCCGGGAGTCCCTCCTTCTGAACTCCCAGTCCTGTGCAGTGGCCTCCGGGCTCTGAGGAGTGCCAAGTGGGTTTGGCTTTCCGAATATCCAGTCCTGGGCGGCAAGCCTTGCTGCAGCAGACGCCTCCCTCCGTTCTCCACTGCCAGCCTCCATCTCCTCCTGGCCTATGCCACACCTGCTGGCCCACTCCTTGCTGCTCCCTTTCCCTGCTCCTTGCCCATACTTGCTGGTCCAGCTGCTCTCTCCAAGGCCCGGGTCTCCTCTAGGGCTCATGCCCCCAAGGCCATAGTCCTGGGAAGTGTCTTGGGACCAGCCGGAAGGGCTGAAACTGCTGGGCTGTGGGTCTGCTGCAATCCCAAATTCACTCTGCAGATCCTTCTGGGCCCAGCCCAGGAGTCCCTGGGAATCAGAAAAAAATTGAGACAAAGAAACAATGCATAGAGTCAACCCAGAATGACAGAGCTGCCTAGTGCCTGAGAGCCCCACTTTGCAGCAGAAAGTCTGGGTTTACAACCCAGCTGTGTAACCTTGAGCAAATCACTTAACCACTCTGGGCCTCAGAGTCTTCATCTTCAAACGGGATAATTCCTACTGCATTGGGCTAGTGCAAGACGATTAACTGGGGTCACTGGAGCCAAGAACTTAGCACAGCACCTGGCACACAGTGGCAATCAATAGATGGCCCCATGGTCATGTTTGGGCAACACCTGGCCAAAAGCCAGGAGAAAGCTTGCCAGGAAGAAGTGTTGTCACGTGGGAGTAGGTTGGGGGGGGAGCTTTCAATTAGAAGAGATCAGAACTCAAAGTCTCTGCAAAATCCTTTCCAAGACAAGATTCCAACACAGCCCTAACTTTCTAGCCCCCTTTAAGTTCCCAGGCCCTTCCTCCCTAAGGGGAATGCCACCCCCCTACTTAGCCTGCCCCAGAAGACCTCTTACTTCCTCCCAGGAGGAGGCAGAGCCTCTGGCACAGGGAGAAGACCCAGCCAGGTCTCCTGGCACTCCCACCCCATTCTCCCCAACTCACCCTCACAGGCAGGAGCGTCCTGGGCTCATGGCCCTGAGCCCTGCGGAGCCGGCCTGCCTCGTCCCGCAGCGCCGCATTGGCCAGCAGCCGCTCCAGGACAGACATGCTGCCCTCCCCGTCCCCTCGCCAGGCCATGGCCCTCGCCCGCCCGCCCCCCTCCCCCACCCTGCCTGCCCAGGGCTGCTGGGTGCGGCGGCACCGGGGCAGGGCTGGGCTTCTTCCCTCGCCCAGACCTGTCCGACGGCTCTGGCTGCCCGCTCGCTCGCCCTGGCCCGCTCCCTCCGGAGCAGCTGCGGCTCAGGCAGCCCCGCCCAGAAGCCAGTTGAGTCACCCACACCCCCACTGCGGGAGGCAGCTCAGCCTTAACCCCTTCCTGCTCCTCCTCCTCCTCCCTGCCTCCCTCAGAGCCTCCTCCCCTCCCCCCGCCCCCCACCCCCACCCCTACCCCCACCCACCAGCTCCTCCTTCCCTCCAGCTCCGCCCCCACCAGCCCAGGTCAGTCTAGAAAAATAAATTTCAAAAGCCACCTGGACCCTAGCCCTTAAACTCAGAGGCAGCGAGGTAGGAGAAAAGGCACTGGACTGGCCCAGCCCCAACTTGCTGGGTAACCTTGCACAACCACTACCCCTCTGGGCCTCAGCTCCCATCTCCAGGACAGGTCATCCGCTAAACAGTAATAACTTCTTAAAAGCCAACACCTACTCAGCGCTCAAGACAAGCCAGGCACTACTCTTAGCATACTTTACACGTATTATAATTCATTTAGCCCTCACAGTCACCCTATGAGATAGATATCAACAGTTATCCCCATTTTACAGGTACAGAAACTGAGGCACAGGACAGAAAAGTAACATGTTCAGGATCACAACTGGTGAAACAGCAGAGCCCAGGATTTTAACCTGGGCAGTCTGAGTCCAGAGCTCATGCTCTAAATCACAGTGCTCTTTTACGTTTTACAGTATGACTCATAAGTGTGGATTGAACACAGACTACATACTAAGCATGGCATCAGCAGCTTTCCACATCTCATTTTACAACCTCAGTACAACTCTAAGAGGCAGATGCTATTATTACCAAAGGACTCTGAGGCTTAGAGGTTAAGGCGCAGTCCCAAGAGCACACAGCTATATGAATTTGCACTAAACCCTGACCACCATGCTGCTGCCCCAGGTGCCCTCTGCTCAGTCAGCACTGCCAGACCATACAGTATGAGGTATGGGCCCACAGCTGCCTTGCTCACACCTGTATCCCAAGCTCCTGACCCATACAACTGATGTGGAAAGAATGAAGCCCACCCAAGCCCTGGCCTCCTTCCAGCCCTGCCCTCACCTCAGAGCAGGTGCCAGGCGTCTGTATGTCCTTCTGCTCGGATTCAGCTCCCCGCCTCACACTGCCAGCACTGGGTGGCGGCGAAGCCAGGAGGTCATCTAGCCAGCGGGAACTGCTTCCAGGGCCCACCGGCTCCGGGGAGGCCCTGTAGGGGTCTTGCACCTCTGTCCTGGGCTGGGTGGTCTCAGCTTGGGCCAGGGTCACTGCCTCCTCCTCCTCCTCAGAAGGCAATGCCTGCCTGGGATGAGGGGTGTCGGCAAAGAGGATGCAGGGCTGGTCAGGTGGTGCTGGCTGCTGCTGCTCCCGGACGGGCTCCAGGATGGGCAGGGCTGCCTCCCTCGTGGCTGGAGGGAGATGGGATTCCTGTCCGGCCAGGAGCCCCCGCTCCTCATCCCTCTCCTCAGCCTGCAGCAAGGTAGCTGACCGAGGTGGGCTCCCCGCTGTAGGCAGGGGCTCAAGGGCAACAGCTGGGGACTGGGGGTCACTCTCTCCGTGCCCCTTTTGGGTTGGGGAGATTCCAGGATCATCCCCCTGCAGCCAGGAACCTGGCCTTTCCGGCCCCTCTGGGGCTGCCCACACCCCTCGCCCCTGCTCAGACACTCCTTCCTCCTCACTGGACACAACAGAGTCACCAGCCTCAGCAGCAGCCTCGGCGGCCTCAGGGGCTTCCGTAATGGGGGAGGGGGGCGGGGAGTCCAGCCGACATAAGCCCAGGCCTGATGGCCTTGTGGGGAAGGTCCACTCAAATGACTGTGACAGGCTCCAGTTGGACTCTGTGTCACTCCCAAAGGACCGATCCAGGGCTGACTGGCTCCCCTGGGTTTGGGGCAGGGCAGCCAGCGAGCCCCCCAGCTTCTCCTGGTCCTGGCTGGGCGACTGCAGTACACCTTCGGAGAACCGGCGCTGAGCTAGGCTGGTGGGGCAGAGGTCTGGGTGACCCTCAGCTGCCACCTGCCCCTCAGATGGAAACATCTGTGTAAGGTCCAGGAACTCACCCTCCTCAATCAGAGGTCGGGGTGAGGTAGCCTGGGGCTGCCCCGGGCTATGGCGCCCCAAGACCTTCTCCAGAGGAGGGCTGCCAGGCCTTGGGGCCTCTGGGACTCCCTCAGCAGGAAGCTCTGGGTCACGGGGTTGGTGGGAGCCCTCATCCAGCAAGACTGGACTTGTGGATGCTGGAGTCACCAGGGGGCAGGGAGAAGCCCCGGGTGCTGCAGGACTCTGAGCTTCTGGCAGCTGAGAGGGGCGGGCTGGGCTCGCATCAGGTGAGTGAAGACGGGGAGACCCAGGCACAGGGTCTGAGACATCAATGGTGAGGCCAAGGCTGGCGCAGCCTCCATTCTCTGAGGACGGGCCTAGACTCGAGGGGACCCAGGGCTTGGAAATCTGCAAGAAAAAGGTCAAGACCCATCACTCACCTCTCAACTGGGTCGCAGAGGCCCTCTCCAGCTCCAGAGAGACCCCAGGTCAGCTGCCTCCTCACATTCTGACCCCAGAGACCAGGAAGAGGAAACCACAGCTCGGAGAGAAGTCTCTAGGGACCCAGCCTTTCGGGACACTGGAAGAAGAGAGGCTCCGAGGGCTGAGTGGAGCAAGGGGTTCTTACACTTCTCAAGGTCACCAGTAACCAGCTGCCATGGAGTCGATTGCAAGTCATGGCAACCCCATGTGTGACACAGCAGAACTGTGCTCCACTGGGTTTTCAATGGCTGATTTTTCAGAAGTAGGTCACCAGGCCTTCTTCCGAGGCACCTCTGGGTGCATTTGAACTGCCAACCTTTTGGTTAGCAGCCTCGTGCTTAACCATTTGCAGCGCCCAGAGACTCCTCTCAGGGCGACAGACCCCTCTTTGGGCCCTCTTACCAGAACATACACATAACTCTTTTCACACAGTATCGTTCACACCATTTCAGACAGTTCAAGACCCCAGCCCCTGTACCCCAAAGCTCATCCATAGGTCTAAGAATCCATGGCTCATGGGTCAAAAACACTCGCTTTAGGAGAAAGGAAAATTGGAAACCTGACCATCTGGGCATGATGGGAGTTGAGAAGATGGGCTGGGCTGCCACGGAGCAGGACTCTGAGCTCAGGGCCTTTCCAGATCAGCTCCCAGGAGCAGCTACAGGGGCAGGTGGGAGTTCTCCACCCCACTCTGTGCGCTCACAGCTACCAACACTTCCTGAGGAAGCGGGAAGGTCTTGGGATGCAGAAGAATGCCACTGGGGTGGGGGGGAGGGGCTTGGAGTCACCCCAGCACTGCCTCAGGCAAGCTATATGCCCTCCTGTATGGTGGACACTTGGTCTCCCTGGGCCTCAGCTTCCCCATCTGTAAATTGGGGTCGATGGCAACAATGCCCATCAGACAGAGTTAGGTGAGGATTAAACAGGATGTATACGCATGGCCTCTCAGTATATGACTCACCAGAAAGAGTGGATGCAGTGGAAGGATGGGGGGCGGGGAGCGGGAGAGGACACCGGGGAGCAGAAGAGGACAGAGGGGCACCTGGTATCCCATGACCACTCTACTACAACTGTGCCCAGGCAATGAAGCAGTCTTGCTTCATTTGCCCTTTGTCCTCCCCGGAGGTCACACTTCCCCTGCCGCCCTCTCCAGCGAGGCTGTGTCTTCTCCATCACCACACCATAGGCTCTGAGCAGGGGAAGGGGTCCTGCTTGTTTCTCAAGGGCCCTTCTGTTCCCTCCACCCTCTCTCTCCCTAAATACAAATTCTAGTTTTAAAGCTCATGCCCTCAACCTATCCCACCCACAGCCCCTCCAGGTAGTAGTCCCCTACAGACCCAGGTCATTCCCCCTCCTTCCTCAGAAAGTTTGGCTCCTGGCTCACTGCACTCTCCCCAAAACTGTTTTTGATGTTGTTAGCTGCTGTCGAGTTAGCCCCCGACTCACAGCGGCCCCACGCACAATGGAACGAAAAGATGTCTGTTCCTGTGCCATCCCCGTGATCAGTTGAAGATGGGACTACTGTGATCCATAGGGTTTTCACTGGCTGATTTCTGGAAGTACAGCGCCAGGCCTTTCTAGTCCATCTTAGTCTGGAAGGTCTGTTAAAACCTGCTCAGCATCATAGCAACATGTAACCTTCCACTGACAGATGGGTGGTGGCTGCACATGAAGTACATGGCGGCGGGGAGGGGGTTGAACTTGGTTCTCCAGCATGGAATCCCTGAAACGATACCTGTTATAATTCTTAGTGATTTCAATGGCCACACAGGCGACCATTCCAACATCCTGGCTGTCTGGTCCCTGACCTCCTCTCCCCCAGTGATTCTGTGCCCACCCTCTCCCAGAATCATACCCCAGACCTTGTCCTTACTCATAACTGCACCCCTCTGAAATCTCCATTTCCAGTTCCACACTTGGCCACCACACCTCCTATCTGTCCAGCTCACTCATTTCCCAGAGGCTCTCAGTTCTCCAGGGCCTCTGGGCAGCAGAGTCTATGAATCCCACTTCCTTGTCACTGTCCCCATCCCCCTCATCTCTCTTTTTATCGTCATTAAAGTCACTTTTTTGCACAACCCTCACTGCCCTCGTTCCCTCCTTCGTTCTGTTTAACGTGTTTCGACGCAGCTCTCCACCAACCCTACGCCAGCGCCCAAAGGCCTGGACGTGGCCGGGAGAGCAGCACACACCACGCTGCTGGGCTGACTTCAGTTCCACGGCCCTTACATGGACCCAACAGTGGCCCGGCAATACTACTACACCCCCTGCGTTCCATTCACTGCCCATTTTCCAGACGACTTAGCATCTTCTCTCCTCCAATCCCAACACCTCCTCCCCATCCCCTCTCAGATGACGCGGCCTTGCTTCCTGTGGCCGGAGAACAAGGAAGCCATCAGCAGCGAACACCCACACCCCTGCATCCCCACCCCACCCTGCCGCTCCCAGAATGCGTGCAGCGCACTCTGTCACCCCTCTGCAATCACAGACGGACAGTCCTTTCTCATAGCCAAGGCCACCTCCTCCTCGCTCACTGGCATCATCAATTTTTCCCTCCCTACTGGATCAGTTCCATCAGCAAGCTGCTCTGATTCCTCCTTGTCTTGAAAAGAAACAAACAAAAATAAAACACCACCTTGGCCCCACACCTCTTCCCGGCTACCGCCTACTTTCTTGAAAGCGTTGCCTACACCCACTAGCTACAGCTCCTCTTGTCCCAGTTCTTTCTTCCACTCCAAACAGGCTTTCCTCCACCTCACCGCCTAAACTCTTGCCAAGGTCACCCATGACCTCCGTGTAGCTAAATCCAATTCTCAGCGCTCACCTTACTTGATCTGTCAGCAGCATTCGACACGCTGGTTATACCCTCCTCCTCGATACACTGTCTGCCTTTGGCCTCCAGGACTCTACCCTAGCCAGCTTTCCACCTACCTCCTCCCAGTCTCCTTCGCTGGCCTTTCTGTTCTCCCTACTGTTTTAACCCACCAGTGCTCGAGGGCTTAGCCCTTTGCTCCTCTTCACTCCTGGGTCTTCACCTACTTCCTTTGAGATCTTACCCAGTCGTAAGGTTTTAATGAGCACCCGTAATGTGGAAGGAGTCCCTGGGTGGCGCTTGGCAGCTAACTGAAAAGTTGGAGGTTCGAGTACACCCAGAGATGCCTCAGAAGAAAGGCTTGATAGTCTACTTCTGAAAAATTAGCCACTGAAAACCCTAAAAAGTTCTCACAGAATCGACTTTATGGAGCCACCAAGGCTGGCTGAACCCCCGAAATTATTGTCCTGAGATAATCTTTAAACCTTAAACTTTAAATCGAAAATATCCCCCGAAGTCTTCTTTTAACCAAACAACCTGCTTGGCTTAATTAACAAGTAAAGAATGTCTGCCTTGAGCACTGTGTTCTTTTAAAATCTATCTATATGGGATCAAATTGGCAACAGCAACTCGAAAGATCAGATAGCAAATTTAGGGAGCAGTGAATTTCTGTTAATGAGGGAGGAACAATTCGGAAAAGGAAAGAGAATGGCTGCACAAGTTGAAGAATGTAAACAATGTTACCAAATCGTACAGGCAGAAATCACTGAATTTGTGTATGTTCTGGTGTGTATATTCTAAACAACAATAGCAAAATAATTTTTTTTTTTTTTAAATCAGGCAATATTTAAAAAAAAAAACCTTTGGAGCACAGTTCTATTCTTACACACGTGGGCTCACCAAGAGTCGGAATCAACTCAACAACAACTGGTGCTTGTACTGAGGCGACCGGGAGATGATGAAGACATTGGTCAGTCTTGCCAAGTTTTCCTCTCCAGCTTGCTCATCATCCTCTGAACGCCAGGCCTGCGCTTCCAACTGCCCACTCGACATGTCCATCTAGAGGTCCAAAAGGGACCCCAAACTCAACAAGTTCAAAAGCAAGCTCCTCATATCGCCCCGATCCTCCCCGTGCCAAGAATTCCCGCTTTCAGTAAACTGCAACTTCATCCTTCCAGTACTCAGACCCAAAGTTCTGGGGTCATCCTTGATCCCGCATTTTCTCTCCCCCACAACAACCTATCTGCAGCAGACCCTGTCCACTCCACCTTCAAATGACAGCCAGAAGTGACCATTTCTCACCACCTCCGTCATAGGCTACCTCCAGAGGCTAAGCTGGAGTCCCACCTGGACTATTCCAGCTGCCTCCTACCTGGTTCCTGCTGCTGCTCTCACCTCCCTGCAGCTAGCAGGCAAGGAGATGCTGTAAAACTAAGTCAGCTAGTGTCTCTCCCCTCCTCCAACCCCTCCGGTGCCTTCCTCCTTTCACTCAAGCCAAAGTCCTTACAACAGCCCCCAAGGCTCGATGCAATCCAGCTCCATCCCCTCTGGATCCCCACCTACCACCCATTTCCTCCTTTTTTACTGTGACTCACATGTCCCAGCTTCCTTGACAATAAGACACCAAAGCCTTTGCACTTACTGTTCCCTCTGCCAAGAATGCTGTTCCCCAAACAAACACGTGGCTCATTTCCTGGTCTTCTTCAAATGTCACCTTCTCAGGGAGAGCTTCCCCTCTCTACCCTTGTCCCAACACTCTCTGCTTTTCAGTCTTCCCATACACCACATATCTGCCGGTTTACGTGGGTCCCAGCGTTTGTGTCTGCCTCCCATTAGAAGGTAAGCTCCCTGAGGGCAGGGACGGTGCAGGCACTCAGGAAACACTGTCAGATGGATGAATGCATGGAGTCAGGTCTCCATCCCAGGGAGTCAGGGCAGCCACCAGCTAGCAAGGGCTCTGGGAGGAAAAAGAGGCACCCTTTCCATCACTGACTCAGAAAAGCAGGCTGACTGTCCCCTGAGCACTCAGGTATACTGTGAGGGCAAGGAGGAGTAGTAACGGGAAACCCCCAAAACAGGGCCCTTCCTGAATCTGAACCTGGGGAAGGCAGCACAGCCAGGGAGCACAGGAGTCAGCTCAGATCCTGCCTCAGCCCCTGCTACGTGAGTGACCTGAATAAGAATGGGAGCTTTGTGAGCCTTGGCGTCCTCATCCTTGCATGGAACTAGCAAGGCCTACTATCTTGTGGTGACTATCTAAAGTCACCATAAGGATTAATTAGTTAACGTCTGTGGGATACACCTTGCACACAGAAGGCACTTCATAAATGGCTGTTATGGTTATTACACCCATCTGTCAGTTTGTCGTACCGTGGTGCCTTACGTGTTGCTATGATGCTGGAAGCTATACCACTACTATTTCAAATACCAGCAGGGTCACCCATGGTGGACAGGTTTCAGTGGAACTTCCAGACTAAAACAGAGTAGGAAGAAAAGCTTGGCAATCTACCTTCCTAAAATCAGCCACTGAAAACACAATAGAACATCCCCAGACAACAATGTGGTCATTGTAATTATTTCTCATAAGGAGTAGCCTCGTGCACTGAACCACCCTTGGCCAGCTTGGTAATCGAGAGCACTGGTCTGGGAGTCAAGAATCTGGATCCCAGGGCCAGCTATGACATCAGTGTGCTGAGCGACACTGGCAAGCCATCCCCTCCGTGGGTCTCTGTTCCTCCATCTTAACTACGAGGAGGGTGGAGAAGATGACCCTTTCAGCTCGCCAATGTTATGATTCTGACTTCTAACGGGAGAACTCACGTCAGCAGGTGGCTCAGAGCTGGCTGGCTGAGGCATGTCCCCATTGAAGGCCAGGTCGGAACGGGGGCTCCTGTGAGAGAAAATGAGAAAGAATGGAGGCCCAGAACATTGAAGCCTCCCACAGAATGGAGAAGGGAGGGCTAGTCACAGGGTCTCCCTAAGCAACTTTAACAGAACCCAAAGGTTAAACACCCCCAGGAATTTACTACTGATTCCTGCCTAGAGAGAAAATGCCCCCAGAAGATAGTGCCAATTGCCTGCCAGCACAGAAAGGGTTAAATTTCCCAGCTCCTTTGGGGAAAGTATTCTGTATGTCCAGACCCCTCAGTGGTCTCCAGAAAGACAACTCCTTCTTCCCACGACCCCTAAGGAGTTAAGGCTCTCCCCCAGGCAGGGAGCATGCAGCTGGTTCCGGCTGCCCTGCCAGTACTTCTGGAAGCACTGCAAGGGGAGAAGAAAGGGGAAGAGAGTGATTTTCCAAGGCTGAAGTTGTACCTCTTAAGCCCTGCTTGGAGCAAAGGAGGGAAGGAGATAGGAGGGCGGAACCTGATCTGAGCAATGTGTGACCTCATGGCTGCCCTGGTCTGAGACACAAGAAGGGTTAACTCCAGGGCCCTGCCTCCAGGCACTTTCAGGTGAGTGAAGGACAAGGCTGGTGGGCAGGGTAGGGCAGGGCAAGGCAGGGGCCACCAGCTTCCGGCTGGGCCCAGACCACAGCAGTCCTGCTCTTCCCAGCGGCAGGAGGCAGAAGGGAGGCTGTGAGCCCAGCGGAGCTGCCCAGGGGACAGCCGTGCTTCCAGCTGGTTCTCCACTGCCCCAAGGAAGGCCTCCTCCGTGCAGCTGAGGGATCCTGAGATCCCTGAGCCTTTTCTTCCATTGCCCAGTGCCCATGACCCCAAGGGGCGCCTGCTGGCCTGCTCTGAAGAAGTGTACTTAATGCAACAGTTTCCGGTCCAGCCATAACCTGTGTGTTCACACTCTCTGGTATGTGCAGTCTTAACTCTCCCATCAGACTCCTCCTCTGGCAGAGACTGTACCTGCTCATCCTGCTGCCCCTCCCACCTCAGGCCTGGCACACTGCTCCGCCCACAGTACAGGCTTCAGAATCAAACAGACCCGAATGCAAATGCCAGCTCTGCCTCTTACTTGCTGAGGGAATGCGGGAAATCGTTTTTTGATCCTCAGTCTCCCCCTCTACAAAATGGGTCTAAGTTCCTTTCACCCAACAGATGGTTGTGGATTAAAGGGGACAAGTTTGGAAAATACCTATCTTAAGTGCCCAGCTCTCAGTGTATAGAAACTAAAAGTAAATTTCTATGTTAGACATTTGAGCTCTCTACAGTAAACATGCAGCAGCTCTGTAAGCATGGTCCCAGTAGTATGTTGCTGGAGGAGTACCTCTGTGACACTTAGACCAGGGTGTACCTGCACTCAGAGCACACAACTTGCCTAGAGGTGAAGCTTGCGGCCCCAGGGAGCCACCCACGGCATCCTCAGTACCCCCGGCCTCCAGGTACAACAAAACATATGACCTCCCCACCCTCACCTCTCCTCAGGGGTCTTGCTATGCTCTTCCTGGCTCTCTTTTGGAGACTTCAGGGGCCCCTCCTGGGACCATCCCCTGGAAACGGTCCCGCCATCCTCAGCCCTGGGGCTGGTGACAACGCCGTAGGTCCTAGGGCCATAACGTGAGCTGCCATCGTGGTTGAAGGTGAGGCGGGAGCCCCAGAGGCGGTCAGGGCTGGCAGGAACCTCCTTCCGAGGCTGTTCCATCTTGGCCAGGATCTCTTCCACGGTGGTGGCTGCGAAGCGCTCTGAGGCTGGACGGAATGGGGCCGGGGCCTTCCGAACGCCGCCCAGGGCAGCACATCTCGCTGGAGGGGTCAAGGGGGGCACCTCCTCTTTGCCAGCCTCCTCCTTCCCAGTCCCTCGAGTGGATTCTCCTCCATCAGGGGCATCAGCAGTAGGCCTTGGTGCAAAGGGGAGGGGACGTTTGCTGCCACCATAGGGCTGGGGTCCCGCCAGCATGTTCATCTTCCGGGCAGAAGGCAGCTCAGCCAGAGGGCCCCGGGGGGGCCGAGGCCCTACAGGCACCAGTAGGCTGGGCTTGGCAGGCAGGGCTGGCTTGGTGGGAAGGGCCCGGGGCTTGGGCTTGACAGGGGGTTTGGCCCGAGAGTCACCTATCAGAACAAAATGGTTGGGGGGCAGCTGTCAGAACAGCGAGGAAGCAGAACTTCTTGTGTTTCCTGTTCCACCTCATCTCCCACCCTTCCATCTCAGAATGTTCACATCCTTCTAGGCACAATTCAAATGCCACCTCTTCCACGAAGCCTTCCTTGATTTCCCACATGCATCCTAAGAGCATCTTCTCCCGTCTCCAAACTTCTAAAATGTTTAGGCATTTCCCCCGTATAAGTTACTGCTATTTAAGGGCCCAGCTGGTACCCTGTTTGGTACCTAACACAAGGTCTTATCAAAAGAAAGAAAAAATGAATGAATGAATGAATGAACAGGCAAAAGTGTCCATAAATAAATGCCTGCCCACCCATATCAAGCCATGTGGCCAACCATCCCCCTATCTAGTCCTCCCCCTTGTATTCTGGGATACTCTTCTATCGATACTCTACTATCGCCCATGACAAAACTCTTAAGCCCAGCTGGGCTTCCGGGCCCTGCCTCCCTGCTGCCCCCGCTCCCAGTATACTCCCAGGCCACCTCCCCACTGTCATCTGGTAAGATCAGGAATGCAAATTTACTATTGACCTAAGCCAAACAGAAGTCAATCTGCTACAGCAAAAAAACAAGACCAGAAAACTGCCTTCTATATAAGGCATTCCAATGCCAAAGAAAGACCTTGGAATTACTCATGGCCACCTCCCTTCTAATAGAATCCGGTATGATCCTCATTCAGCTCAGTGTAAGAAAGCAGTCTAGACAGAGAGCTAGGAGGCCTGGGTTCAAACCCCATCTCTCCCTTCTGGGCCTCAGTTTCCCCTCGATAATACATGAGGCTTGATTGATCACATCATCTTGAAGAGCCCTGTCTGCTCTTACCTGCTGGGGGCTCTATGCATTTCAAACAGCCCCAGATGGTCTCAACAGCCTCTTCCGAAGGGGCTGAGACCTTTACAAACTCATCTGGACGTCCTCACTCCCACCTCAACAGAACCATTCCTGGCCCACCTCCACAAAAACAGAATGGGGGTGTAGTCTCTGCCCCTCCAACCCTCCTCCTCAGCTACCCGCCCCACCCTGCACCCATGGGTACCTGGCTCAGAGCCAGTGAGCACCAGCTCCTCCTCCATCTCCCGGGGCGGTGGGGAAGCCATGGCTGTGCCTTCCCTGAGAGTTGAAACTTTCATCACATGCGGCAGACCCTGCGTGAGATTCAGGGAGCAGAGGGGCATGAGCTGGGGCAGCTGAAGACCCAGGAAAAGAGAAAAAGGAAGAGAAGGAAAAAAAGTTGGGCGTTGGCAGTAGGCTCAGCCAAGGGAAGTCTCCTAGCACAAGGCAGAGAGTGGGACAGGAAGAGGGAACTTCCGAAGGAGGCTGGGGGAGGTCAAGGGAGGACTCCAGCTGCCAAGTCCTCTCCTCTTCCCAGCTCACCCTCCAACCAACTCTTTCCTCCCGACCCCAGAGTCCTGGACCTTCAGGGAGCCACCCACTGCTCCCTCTTCTGGCAAGCTCTCCAAGTCACCCCACTTACCGTTCCCAAGGCACCCCTTGGGTCCAGCAGCCCCGCTGGAGTTACCTACTCGAGGTAAAACAAGGAGGGCCAAAAAGTCTGAAGTCTCCCAGTGAATCACCTCATGGGAGACGGGAAAAACCCGCTCCTCCCCAACCTGGGGCTCCGCCCCACTGCCTGCCTCCCCCTTCCCGCTCACCCTCCTTCTCTCCCTCCCTCCTCCAGCTGGGAGTGGTTCCCTCTCCCCCTGCCACCCCCCTTCCACATCCCTGCCCCTCTCCCGCCTCCCTCAGAGCTGTCTAATCCAAACACGGAAAAATAAGGAATAAAAAGTAAACATCTGGAATATATTTTTTTCTTTAATTTCTCAATCGCTTTGGCTTCAGCTTAGAATTTGATGAGGTAAAGCCAAGGCCTAGTCCTGTTGCCATAGCAATGGCCTCCCACTGGATTTCCAGAGCCTTGCCAAGAGGAAGGAGGAGCCGGCCCAGGCCTGGGCTGGGAGAATGGGACAGGGCTTGAGAACATCCGGGGGGTGGAGTGGCTTGGGGGAAAACTCCCTGGGGTTCCCCCTTCTAGGACACCCAGGTTGAAACAGCCACAGCCTATGAAAAAGGGAGATAAGTGGGCATCACTCACCAGCCTAG
This sequence comes from Loxodonta africana, assembly GCF_030014295.1. Classification (NCBI taxonomy): domain Eukaryota; kingdom Metazoa; phylum Chordata; class Mammalia; order Proboscidea; family Elephantidae; genus Loxodonta; species Loxodonta africana. Next base: position 19,301,320 of record NC_087348.1, on the reverse strand, counting down.
AGATAGCATGATGGGATTTTGAGGGGGGTGAGGAAAAAATTAAAACAAGAAACACAGTCCATGGTAGAATCCAAATAGGTATCCCTCTTCCATATCTATAACAACAGGTGCTTTGGGTCTGAGAGAACCACGATTCAAATGCTGGATGGGTCTACCACTTTGTAGCTATGTGACCTTGTGCACATGGCTCACTTCTCTAATCCTCGGTTTCCCTATCTAAAAAATGGGGCTATCGTGGCTGTTGGGGGGCTTAAGTGAGGTACCCATTAACCATTGCCGTCGAGTCGATTCCAACTCATAGTGACCCTATAGGACAGAGTAGAAGCGCTCCATAGGGTTTCCAAGGCTGTAATCTTTACGGAAGCAGACTGCCACAACTTTCTCCTGTAGAGCAGCTGGTGGGTTCGAACTTTTGATCTTTTGGTTAGCAGCTTAACCACTGTGCCACCAAGGCTCCTTTTATGCATGCAAACTGCTTAGCACAATGCCTAGCACATCATTAAGTGTCCAATAAACATTAGCTATTATTACTATTATTCCATTCACAGTTTCACCAATGAGCGAGCATCTCAGGTAACCACTTCCTCATCTCCCTGGACCCCAGGCTCTCAGCATTCCCAGACCATTCTTTCACTTCCACACACCGCAGTCATGTCACCTGTAGCTCAGATACTCCACCACCTCCTCAGTTCCCATCCTGGCTCCTGGAGCACCATCCCACCCACAAGACCCCCCAGGCACTCCAGCCTGGGAGATAGAGCCCTGCCCCTTGAGGTCAAAAGTAAGAGGAATGTTTCCTACGCACTTAGTGCTCACAAAGCACATGAAGGCAGCAACCCAACCCTTTCCGATATGCAAGGGGCACCACCTCCCACATACACTCCAGCTGGTCTGAGAAAAGACAGCACCAAACCCTAAGAAGGGGCCTCTGGTGCCCAACCATTGCAAAACCTATCCCACTTACCTGTGCCCCTGCCCCACTGTTTCAAACATAAGAGAGGATGTGTGAAGGGTAGAAAGAGGCCCAGGGCTATCAACTGGTCAACCAGTTAGTCGAGAACCACCCAGGGCTGCCCACTGGGTGGGAGAATAACTGAGCAGGTCCCTGTCCAAGTGTGCATGGGGGAGGAGCCACAGGACAGAAAAAATTAAATTAAGAAACACGAGATCGTTTACTTGTCCTTGAACATTATTACAAGGGACATGGTGTGGGTGGTTAGATAGAAATGGAGACAAACTGGCCCAGAACCGAAAAACCCTTTCACCTGGGGGCCTGATGTGGACCTCTGGGGTCTGAGGGGCTGCACCATGAAAGCAGTCATGAACGTGAGAACATGGATTCCCCAATTGGGGAGGGGGCCACAGCAGCTCAGAGGCCCCAGCCAGGAGCTCCAGGTGACCAGACCGTGACCAGAAGCTGCAGAATCGGAGCGGCTCCCGACCACTCCCTACCCCCAGGGGTCCCGGGGAGCCGAGCTGACTGATCCCTGGCAAAAAAGGCCGCCAGAAGGGCTGGGGAGGGGCTGGGAAGCTCGAGCCCAGGGCAGGGGCCTTGAGGCGACTCGGCGCAGATGGGATGGTCCCTGTGGACCCTGGGATCTCTGGCCGAATCTGGGGCCAGAGAGGTCAGCAGGGACGGCATGCGAACTGCTGGAGGAGGGAGGGCCAACCGGAAGGCGGAACAGCCCGGGGCGAGGGGCCGTCTGGAGGGGCCCAGTGGGGAGCTCTGGACACAGAGGGGGCGGCGGCAGCTGAGGAGGAGGAGGAGGAGGAGGAGCAGAAAGCAAAGCGGAGGACCTGTGCGCGGGATGCGAAGCAGCCGGAGAACAGATGGAGGACTGAGGACGCGGACCGGGTGGGGGCGGCCTGGGGTGGCTGGGGGCGTGCCGAGGGGCCGGAGGAGAGGAGGGAGGAGGGGGTCACCCAGCACCTCGGCCCGCCCCAGGCCCTCGCCCCCTCCCCCCTTTCTTCTGGCTCCTGCAGCACGAGATGCAGACCGTGCACCCTTCGCCCCCGCGGCCACGCGTCAGCTCCCCCGTTAGCTCGCGGCCCCCGGCCCCTGAAAACTTTCCCTGAGACCCCCGCCCCACCTCACCCAGAGGTCCCAGCAGCAAAGCGCCCACCTCTCCTATGCCCCTCCCCTGCCCCATCCCGGACCCCGCCCCCTCCCTCGCCCTACCGCCCGCCCCCGCTCACTCACGCGGTCCCCGGGGATGTGGCTCCGCTCGGCTAGGCGCCCCGACGCCAGTCCCCACCGCCGCCGCCGCCGCTGCCGCCGTCACCGCGGGACCGAGCCAGAGCGAGCACCGGCGGGGCCCCGCCCCTAGCTCCGCCCATGACCACGCCCCCAGAGCGCCTCATGAACATTCATAAACCGATGCAACCCCGGGAGTGGGAAGCCCTGACGGAACTCGCCCGACCAAATGCAAACAGCGCCGCCCTGGTACTCAATTATTCATGAGTCTTGCAAATGAGGGGCCCGCCTCAGCTCGGACCCGGCGAAACTGACGCAATTCGGGAGTTTGGAATGCTCGGGCAAGATGGCCACCGAGACGACCGCCTAGAGTGGAGGCTGCCTTAGGACGACCCGATACGCGAGCCCAAGGGCCTGTACTGATGGCAGCACCATAGAGTCACGGCAAGAAAGAAGGTAGCCGTTGGCGGACCGGAGAGGCTTCCTGTTGCCACCCCCGGAGTCCTCCTGAGCACGTACGCAACGTGGCCACCCCACGTGTGTAAATTCAGATTTAGAGCCACCGGGAGGAATACGGTGGCAGCCCTGCTTTCCTTTCTTTGCTTATCCTCTGCTAGGCTACCTTCCCAAATATCGCTCCTTCCCAACCCCCAAATTTAGTATCCTCTCCCTTAAGAACAAAAGGTTTACATACTGCATCATATCTTTTCTGTGCCCCATCAGACGTGTACGCGCGCACACGCACAGACACACACCCTACTCATCTTCCCCAACTCTCCAGGCTCAGGTTTCTACTCTCCTGGTTGCAGGGAAACTGGTCAATTCAATTACCTAAAGCCTGATTCAATTACCTAAAGCCTTTGAAGACCCTTGACTCATAGGTGATTAAGGATGGAGCCAGAGGCTGCCTCCTCTTAGCCAGGCTAATGGAGTGGAACTGTGAGAGAGACTTCCTAATCAGATCAGCTCTCATTTCTACACTCTCAGGTGGCCCGTCCCGGCAGAAGAGCGTGAAAACCAATGCTTGTCCAGCTGGAAACAGAACAGGATGTACCTGAAGATTGCTTCCCAGCTGAGAAGCTGGGCCAGGGCGATACAGTAGACAACACTGGGAAAAACGGGGGCCATCCGACAGGGCTACAGAGAAGGCACAAGGACGTGGTTTCCAAAGTCAGTTCCCTTTATTAAATGTTGATTTTCGCAGACCAGAAATACAAAATAAAAGTAGAAATTGGCGCCCATTAGGAGCTACAGGCCTGGCCTCACTTGACCCCGTGCTGCGGCAACTTGAACAGGTCAAGCAACAGCGTATCCTCAAGGCTGGAGAAGCAGGACAAAGGGTCTCGATCCTGCACTGCCCTGCCTCCCAACCAATTTCTCCCCAAATTAGAGAGCCGTCTTGTGAAGCAGCAGAGGAAGACGCCTCCTCAGCCACTCCGGTGAAGTGCATACCCGCAGGAAAGCTTGGACAGATGGCCCAGAATCCAGGGCTACCTCTCATGGGAGGAGAAACTGGTACCAAAACATGGGTGGGGAGCCTTGGGGGTATAACTGGGCAAGCAGGGAGAGACAATTTCCTCCTGTCTACTCATCGGATCCTGATGCCGAGTCCTCTGAGCTGGGGGGAGTACTGGCTAATTCCTCTTCTTCAGAGTCCTGAAAACCAAAGGTCTCTTCAGGGGAAAATCCTAGATACCCTCCCAGCTGCTTTTCAGTGATGAAGGGCCCTCAGTTCCCTAGCCCCTCCCTATAACTACAGCACCCACCTGTCCACTCCATCTCATGCTTAGAGACCAACCACAGCCCCAGGCTGAGAAAATTTCCCCCAGACACAAATGCCCGTTCACCCTGCCAGGCCCCACAGCCCCAGACTCCTGCCACACCTCACTCCGTCTCCTCTTCTTTTTGCCCTTGTTTTCTCCTGATGAGCTCTCGTCACTAGACACAAACTCTTTGCTCTTGAAGCTCTCACTCAGCTGCCTTGATGACGACTTGGACGATGAGCTCCTAGAAGGCGTTGACTTCTTTTCCATCTTTACTTTTACTTTTTTCTTCTTCTTTGACTTGTCCCTATATTAGCAAGAGGGGGAAAGGGGCCTTCAGGCTCCCCCCATCAGCTAGGCCAAACGTCACCTAGCTTTAAACGGGCTCTTTCCCAGTCCCAGCCTCATTGCCCATTTCACACCAAATATAAACAGCCAGCCATGTCAGCTCAAAGTGCCTCAAATGACAGCATCCTAAGTGAATATGCCAGAATCAGGGGTCATAACCTCAAGCAACCCCATATGCAAACTTATTTTGACATCGCTTGCTTTATTTAAAAAAAAAAAATTTTTTTTTTTTAATTCCCCATACCTCAAAATAAAATTGACCCTCCAGGAAAATGGGTCACGTGCTATCCATTGACTTCAGGAATCCCCTAGCACATTTTTTTTTTTTCTAGCACATTACCTGTACCCGGGCAACTGCCTAGCCAGCCTTGAGAAGCACTAGCCTAATGCAGTCAGAGGCGTATCTACTGTCTTTAACATCCCAATTCTCAACTCTGACCTGCAAAAAAAATCTGCCAAAAAAGTAGTTGCTGAGCCACTTGGTTCCCAACACTCACCTCTTAGAAGACTCTCCTCGGCCCCCTTCGTATTCTTTCATGGCTTTCTCGTATTCCCTCCTGGCATCCTCGGCCTTGCGATCCCACTCCTGTCACACACACACACACAAGTGGGAAAGGCCGGGCGAAGAATGACAACTCCCCACAGTGCAGACGAAACCTCTTTTACAGAAAAGTTCCACCGCTGGCCCATCCCCGCACCCCCTATCTATCATTATATGACTCACCACCCCAAGAAAGCTCCTCTCACCAGCCTTGTAACCCAGCCCCATCTCTACTGCCACTCACCTCTTTCTTCTCTTTGGACATTCCCTTCCAGATCTCACCCGCCTTCTTGGAGAGATCGGTGATGCTGATGCCAGGGTGGTCTGACTTGATCTTCTCCCGACTGGCATTGAGCCACAGCATGTATGCAGACATGGGCCTCTTGGGGGCATTGGGGTCTTTGCCCTTCTTCACCTACACAAGGAAAACCCAAACATCTCAGCTATCATTTCCCACAGATCCTACTTTCTCCCCAAGAAATTATCTGGATCCCCTGCTTGGGGAAAAAATGGAGAAAGGACTCTAGAGCAGGCCAGACCGAGAGCTCCCTGAGGGCAGGGGTCGTGTGTTCTTCCTCTCCATATCCCAGTGCCTAATTCAGATCTCCTAGAAGCTGAACTTTTACCTCAAGGACCAGAGAGAAAAATCTCCAAGAAGATACTCCTCCAGGCCCTAATCTGGCAATCCCAAGAGGACCGATCGACAGGTCTCACTGGTGGTGGACAGGAAGAAAGGTAAAGAGAATGGCTGCCCCCAACACCCTCTAATCCAGAGGCGAGTCCGCACCTCCACAGGCTTCTTACGGCTCTTGCGATCCTTGGCCATCTTGGCCTTCTTGAGCTGTTTCCGCTTCTTCTCATCCCGGTCACTGTCACCCTCATTACTGGAGGAGCTGGCAGAGGCATTGCTGTCAAACCTGCCAAAGAGTGGGGCTTAGACTCAGGAGGGAGGACAGCGCCCCCCAGCCTCAGGACACGAACAACACGAATCCAAAGACACCTGCACAGGAAGAAAGAACGACGACCACAGGGCAGCCTCCACCACTGATCCCCAACTCTGCTTCCTCCCCTCTTCGCTGAGGTGGCTTCAACCATCCCCTCTCCAGACCCAGCCACGGCAGTGGTTTAGACAAATCAATGAAGGAAAAACAAGTGAATCAATGAGCTTCAGCTGCTCTTCTTGGTCATGGCCTAACCCAGCCCTGTCTCCATCCCCATGCCCCAGGCAGCTGAAACAGAGCCGCTGTCTCATCCTTGCCTGGAATGTGCCCCGGGTCCACTTCACCATTTCTTTTTGGTTAATCATCTTAATCCACCCTAAGGTCTTTCTGATGAAGGGATAATTTTACTGCTATCAAAAGTTGGGAAATCCAACTTCAGCCCAACCTAGTATATAATTCACAGACCTGCCCAATACAAGTGCAACTCTTCAGACGTAACCACCTTATACTTGTATGCTGCTGAACAGTTTTGAAGGCACTTTTACAAGCTTTCGCTCACCAGCCTTCAGAAGCAAGGGCACGCCAAGCTACCGGGCATCTGTTGTTTCTGCTGCCCAGTGTTCATTCCCAATTCTTCTGGGCTAAGAGTCTCAATCTCCAGTTGGGAATCACATGGCCCTCACTCAGTTTGTGGGCTTCATTCCAGCTGCGGACTCTAAAGGTAGGCACACGGCCTTGGTCAGGTGCACATCCAAGCCCAGCACACCCTGACCAATAACCTAGGTGCAGGAAGAGGCACACTGCCACCCATTCCCTGCTGCTCCGAGAGAAGAGGCACTGTCTCTGTTGGGTGTTAAACCAGTGGGGTTCAACCTACCCAGAGCTGTAGGGGCCATTTGGCCCCACTTAGGGCACGATGCCTAAAAACAAGGAAATCAGCAGAAACTAAAACAGACTGCTCACAACAACTTCTGAGAGCTTGGTTCCAGCAGTGTCTGAAGCCAGTTACATCCCTGGCTCTCTGCTCACAGGAACTTATAAAATCCGTTTTATACTAAATGCAGTTTGAGTCCTTTTTTCTGACACTAGCAACCAAAAGTCTTAACAAATATAGCCTGAAACTACTGCCATGTTACAGATGAGGAAACTAAGCCTCAACAACTTACCAAGGCCTCCCAGTTAGTGAGTAGGCAGGTAACTGGCTTGCATTCCCACTCTTTCCCCACCATTCTCTTCTTCTAGCTTCAAAATGTGCCTTGCGCTTACAAGGCCCTTGATGATTTCTAAAGCACTTTCATGTGTCGCCTCACTGGAGGTCCCTTTTCCACCCTGGGCCTGTGGCTAATGCTGGCCTGAGAAATGTCCACACATCTTCCGGTCCCATAAGTTACAGGACACCCTGTCACCCCCACAGGGTACAACCAAGACTCACTCCTCTGCCACATCTTCCTCCTCTTCACCTGGGTTGAATGACTCATCTGAAAAAGAGCATGGGACGCATCAGCTTCTGCCTCAGCGGAGATCCCGTTCACTCACCCAGACGCCCAGCTCAGCTCGGCCCCAGGGTGCACCCAGCCCTGGCCCCACGGAGGTGTCTGACTGCCGCCACGCCCAGCACTGCGAGGACCACCCACCGGTTTCTTCTCCGGAGTCATCGCTGCTGTCATTGGCATTCTCTTCCCGGATTTTGCCCTCCTCCTTCATCCGCTCCAGGTAGGCGTCGTGCTGGTCTTCATCTGAGTCGGCGTATTCATCGTAGCTTGGGTTCATACCCTAGCCAGGGAAGAGACGGGAGTAAGGGCCCTAGACTCGCCCACTCTCCAGAACCCCTGCACACTCAAAACCACACCCCCATGCCTGTGAGTAAGGTCAGAACAGCAGCCCAGGAAGACCCCGGAGCTGGATTGTCCACACACAGCCAACGTGCAGGACCTGTGCCCGACTACTTCCTGCTGGCTGGGTTAGCCCAAGCCCCTCATCCCCCAGCCCCACTGGGACCCCCAAGGGGCTGCGGAGACTGAGGTAAGGCCATGCTGAGGAAACCTGAACCAGGAGGGGGAAGGGGTCACACGCACCTCTTTTTTCTATAAGGGTAAGAAGAGAAGAGAGAGTGAAAAGGAAGCCGGAAAACTCCCTGCCCCTTTCTCCCCTAAAGGAAGACAGGAGAGAGGCCCATCCTTTCCACACACAGAGGTACCTCTTTCAATCCTCGGTTTTTGATGTTGAGTTTCTTCGCATTGACAAAATCAAACAGCTTCCCATACTCCTCCCTGTGAGAGGAGATGTAGCATGTTACCACATGGGCAGGGCCGATACAGGATGGACTGAACGATGTTGTGATACACATGGGCCCAGGTAGGTGGTGGGGCCTGGACCATATTATCTAACCCAACGGCTAAGAGACCGCCAGACGACAGCAGTAAGGAAGAGTCAAACAGTAGTCCTAGAAGAGGAACCTATACGGCTCTGAAGAGGGAGAGAGGAGTCTATTTACCAAACACACACAGAACACAAGGGAGAGGGGACATTTTCATCTTTTTACTGGTCTGCATCTCATACTTCACAGGACTGTTGTGAGGGTTAAACATTAAAGATGTTTGTAAAGTGTTTAGCCCCCAGTGAGCACTCAATAAACATTAGCCACTATGTTCTTGCGCACAACACTCATTTCTAGAAAGAGAGAGCATTTCCATCATGGGGGGCGTGAAGGAGGAGAAAAGCTAGCACTGAACACACAGTGCTTACAAAAATCCTTACAGAAAAGGATTTTTTAAAGTGCAGAAAGAAAGCAATGGAGAAGCTTCCAAAGGCTGAGCCCTCTGGAGAAAGGAAAAAAAAATCCCAAAGAAAAACTCTGCCCAAGGCCTGAGGAATCAGGAAAGGGCCACAGGCCACAGCAGACTTCCCAGTCGAGGCTGGGTCAAGATGTCCGGGAGGCAAGTGCAAAGGTGCTCACCTCTCGATGCTGCTGAAGGTATACTGAGTGCCCTGCTTGGTCTCAATCTCAAAGTCGAAGGAGCGCGTGGTGGTAGTGCCACGGGCAAAGTTGACGAAGGAGATCTCGTCGAAGCGGATGTGCACAGGTGGCTTGTGCACGTAGATAAAGCCCCGCTCCAGCGGGTACAGCAGCCCTGAGCTAGCCTTGTAGGAGCAGGTGATGCACTGGGCCCCTGAGTGCCTGGTGAGGGGGACAGGGAGCCTGGTCAATGCCAACCTCACCAGCAAGAGGGTGGCATGCAGCCCAGGAGCACATCCTGCAGCAGCGACATGTGTACCCAGGCCCTCAACTGGCAAGTCTCACTAATCTGCCCTGACAAGAGGTGACTGACCAACACCCAGAGTGACACAAGGACCCAGCCAGGCCTCCAGGAGGTTGCCTTCCCATTCCAGGAGGGGTCATCCAAGGATACAGGGCATTTCCCATCCCCGGACAGGCCAGGACCCCAGCCCGCACTCTCACCCTTGGAAGTTGCCTGGGACTGTGATCTTGCGGTTCACCAGGGCTTTCATGACACGGCTGACCATCTCATAGAGGGACCCCGACATGTTCTTGGTGAGCCGTCCCTCAAAGCGCTTCTCCACCTCTTCCCTGGAAACAGAGATGAGGTCACGAGCACTGCTGCCTGCTAATGGCAGGCCTGTCTCCTGCCTGGACAGCAGCAGGAAACAAGTCCAGGGAGATACTTACTCGTTCATGTTGAGAGTCAAGGAGATGTCCTCGTCCTTAGAGAAGAGGAGGATAAGGAAGTGGTAACGGGTTTGGCCTTGCTTGATGGGGGGATCCAGGCTAATCTGATAAGAAGACAGGACAAGGTTAAACGTGAGCACGCTCTGCAAAAACCTGCTGATTAACCAACACAGAACTCTGAATGTGGGTGAGGCCCACCTACCAAAGACAGGCATAAACAGGCCAATCCGCCTCCAGTGGTTTCTGCTTACCACAAAGAACATCTGGCGCTGGTCCTTGTGGGGCAGCAAAAACAGACGGAGTACGGTAGTATAGGGAATCTTGTAGTCGAAGGTCTTGCCGTGCAGGTGAAGAAAAGTGGGGTAGATCCGAATGTCGTAACGGCCACGGGGAGTCAGACACTGCAGCTCCCGGAAGATGCAGATGGCGTCTCCTGTGGCTTGGATCACGTCTGCCTTGGATAGCACGTTCTGGGCAAAGGCCTGCAAAAGCATACTGGTTACTGGGTGGCAAGGCCCACTCAGCACCACCCGCCCCCAAGGAATCCAGGGGAGGGCTCACCTCAACGGGGTCCACACCATCCTCCTGGGTGGGAGGCACGTAGAAGCGCACCTCCATGAGAGAGACTTCTGCGTCATCGTTCTGGTGGAACTCCAGTGTCACCTCATTCTTGCCTGTGGTACACTGGGACACGTTGCTGAGGGGTATCTCAAACACTGGCTGGTCACCAATATCAAAGGAAAGCAGCTGTCCTGTGGAGGAGGACTTATCAAGTCACAAGCTCCTCCCTGGAGCCTGCATGAACAACGTCCCCACCAGACTGTAAGTAATGTGAGGTCAGAGCACTGGGGCTATTCTGTTCACGCTGTACCCCAATGCCTGATGTACTAGGAGGTGCTCAATAAATGCAAAAACAACACACAAACTGATAGGAAACCAGAGACAATGAGGAGGAAAGAGAGCCAAGCAAGTTAAAGGCTATACGCCTTCATCCTACCTTTTCCCCCAAACGTCATTCTACCCAGGACTCACCGCCAAATTTCACCGTCCCCCAGTTCCAGCCCTTTACACACAGGTCCTTCTCCATTAACTCAAGGCGATAGTGAGTTTTAAAGAAATCAGAGAGTTTCTCAAACTCCTGTGGGTGGAAGGGAGAGAGATTGAGCCCAGTAAACCCCAGTGTTCCTAAACAGACTTGAATGTCCCGGAATGATCTATCTCTGAGAAATTACCCTAATATACTCTTTATCAGAAACCTACGCTGATTCAGTCTCAGCAGTAAGAGTTTTAAAGAATGTTGAAAGAACCTACTTCTGGGGAACGGATCTCATGCTGGGGGAGGGGTAAAGCTAGGCACTGATACTCCTGGTTATGAGCCTGGCAGTGCTATCAGACTTTTTAAACTCAGTATGGATATCACCTTAGTAAAAGTAAAGATTAAAATGAGGAAAAGTCTTGGTTAGGAAGCAAATCAAAATGGAAAATCGAAACTAAAACTAAAGCATCAAGCTAAGATTCTAAACCTGAATAAGGGCAGTGAGTGAGAGCAGCCATCACCTAAATCAAAAGAGAACATCTTCTGGAATTGAGGCACAAAGACACAATACCCAAGGTTGAGTACTGACTGCTTGGTGTCCTTGACGGCCCCACCCTAAATGTCAAAACCAGACCCAAAGCCTTCAATTCCAACTCAAGGCGACCCTATGTGTTACAGACTAAAACTGCTCCATAGGGTTTGTCAGGCTGTAATCTTTACAGAAGCAGATGGCCAGGTCTTTCTTCTGAAGCACAGCTGTATGGGTTCAAACTTCCAACCTTTGGGTTAGTAGTCAAGCACAGACAGTCTGCACCACTTAGGAACCTCTGGCCTCACTCTAAGGAGCCCAAAATAGCAATTACATGGTTATCAGACAAAGGATGCCCAATTCTCTCCAAAAGATTAAAAACAAAACAGCACAGCAAAAACGGGATTTATCACAACAGGGCAGCTCACCGACTCTCGGAAGCCGTCATACTTGTAGACATGGCCATTCTTTGTGAGCAGTTTCAGTCCATGACCCAGAGCAACACGGCGCCAGATGCCTTCTGTCAACTCCCCGGCCTGGATGTTGTCCACTTTGCCCGTCTTGCTGTTCTTGAAGATGATACCTTGGCGGCTTAACCTCAGTCGACCATCATTCTGTCAGAAAAATAGGCCCAGAGGTACAGATGGTAATGTGCAGTCTCACCAATGCCCCATTCTGCGGCTGGTGGGCTGGCGGGGTATCAATGTAGGAGCAACAGCTGAAGGGGTGAGGGCCAGTAAGAAGCCTGAGTTCTAATTCTGGCTCTGGCACCCAGAACCCTTGCAGGTACTTAGTTTCCTCATTTGTAACAAGGACTTGGGACTGAACAGCATCTAAGATGCCTTCTTAGGCTGCGATCCTTTTACTCTAGGAATTCTGCTCAGTACTGCCTTTTGTTGGGGAAACACCAGGTACATATAATATTCTGAGTCCTCCTTTGCCACACTAGTAACATCATCAAAGCAAGCTCTTCTTAATAGAAGAACGCTACTTCCCTCCCCTTCCCTCCCCCTGTATTAAAAGCCCAATCCTTCTCACCATGGAGCCTTTCACCTCCTGATAGACATCGTTGAACTCCAGTGTCTCTGCCATGCTGACCTGGCCCCTGTTGGCCTGGGCACAGGGCCCTAGGCTGCACAAGGGGGAACAGGAGAAAATGGGAGCTGGGCCCCAACTCCTTGGTGGTTGTATAGATGCTCAGCAGGTTAAGGATCTGAATTCAAGAGGGGGATAGATAAACATAGAAGACAACACCTCACTATGCTCTCCACTGGAACCAAGTGGCAAACCCTGGCTGCGCCTGTGATGTCTCAGGATCTGCTCCGCCTGGGAGCCCCCACGGGCAGGCTGTGCACAGCTCCAGGGGCAAGGCCCAGACTCGGCTGGGGAACTGGGCCTAGAACAGTGCTTACACGCCAACCAAACATCCGCTTGGGCGCCCCACTGGGCACCATGGCAAGGAGCAGCAGAACCCCAAAGTCTGCTCGGAGCCCGCACCTCCCCCCATCACAGCTCAGGATGCAGGGTTTCCCTTCCAGCGCTCCCACCTTGCCGCCCCAGCCCCACGGCTCCCCCCGTTTCCTAAAATGGAATCGCCCGCTTCCCGCGGATTCGAACGCGGAACGAACCATCCGGAGAGTCCCGCGGGGGAGCGAGGCCTGCGACCTCCTGGGGCACGAGGTCGACGGCCACCTACCTCAAGCTGCAGCCTCGCTAGGGCCCCGGCGCGGGCGGTGGGCGCGCTGGGGGACGCAAGAGGGGGGAAGGGGGTAGGGGAAACGCAGAGGATGCTTTTCCCGCGTGCGCGTCCCCGCGTCCCGCCACCGGAAGCCGCGCACAGAACATAGAGAGGAGGAGCCGGCTAGAGGGGCGCGATCCAGGCCCGCCTGTGAGGCGGTCACATAGAGCGTCCCCAGCTCGGGAGGACCTGTGGGAGGTGAGGGCGCAGTGCGTCGGCGCGCCCTACGCCGTGGAATTCAACTAGAAAAGAGAGGCACATGGGGTCTTTAGAAAGCTACAGACACCCTTTCCGTGGAGGACTAGGTTCTAAAGGGAAGTTGTGGAGCTTTACTTCATCAGACTCTCCACACGTGTGTGTCTGTGTTGGAACGATGCATGCCCCTATCTCTCTCCTGCACAGTAGGGGTTTCTGTGGAGTACAAAAGAGTCTGTGAAAGAAGCAGAAAAATATTTAAAGCTCATGGAGAGAAATGACCCTTCCCACCAGATGCAAAGAGAATGCTGGTGTTGGTGTCCTTGTGACCGTACTGCTCTCTAGCTGTGCCCTGTCAAGTGGGATTGGTCCCTTTTTGAAGTGACTTCACTGCCTGCACCCGAAAACCTCACATCCATAACTGCAATTTATGTTCTCCTGGAAGAGGCTGGCAAACGGCCATATCAAGTTCAAGTGCTGGTGTCAGATTCACCTTGGAGCCGGAACTGATTTGAAACCCCATCAGTCCCGGATTGCGAAAGCTAGGCCCTTCTCATATAGTCCCAAGGTGCGTGTTGCAAAATCAGAGACCAGACCGGGAGGAGATGTTTCAGTTCATCTAATCCAACCTCCTTTTGCAGTTAGAAAAACTGAGGCCCCAAAAGGAGTTCTTAAGGTCTCAGTGAGCTGGTGAGGAAGCTGGAGACTAAAACCCAGATCTCCTTACCCCAGTCCAGTCAGTCATAATGACAGTGATGCTGCATTCAGAATACTTGATAACGTGCCCTGCATGACATTAGGACCGAAAAAACCAAAGTTGTTGCAGTCGAGGACTTCAACTCATAACAACCCATTAGGACAGAATATTTAAATTCAAGGTTTCCCTAACAATCTGACTGAAAACAGCTAGCTTGCTCACTCTGTCCTGGGATTGAGATGACAGGAATGCACCAATGCCACCTGAACTCATACCTTTAACTTCTGTGTAGTGGCTGTTCCAGCACAATCTAGAAACATAAATTCAATTGAATCCAATATAAGGGCTTATTATTAACCCAACATGTTTCTAGGCTTCCAGCAAACTGGTGAGCAAGATGGAAGTAGCCCCAACCTTCCAGGAACACGTAATCTAATGAATGATTCACATACTAAAAAAAAAAAAATGTGATAACTGCCATGCTACAGGTAAAGCTTCAGTTACTGCCAACTGGAGTTAGAAATGTGTGATTCTGTACTCACTCCCTTCCAAGAGACCGTGCAAGAGACCCTCCCCCCGCCCCCATCCCATGCTATTGGAGGCAACTGGGAAGGCAGGGGATGGCTGCAGAATTGGGTAGCTTTAGGCATACACTCAGGAATGAAGGGGCTACTCAGCTAAGGGAGGCTGTGAAGTGGCTGGGGGATGGGACATTGCAAGGGGCTTTAGAGAGAGCGGTGAGCTGCAGTGAAGGAGAATGGAACAGAAACTGTAGACAGAATGCAGATAAAACATGAGTCCCAGAGGACCCTACTAGCCAGCTGCATCCCAGGCAATCAGGAGCCCAGGACTGGAGACCCACCCCTGCCGTGACATCACGGGGGAGTGGGGTGGAGACAAACAAAAAGGGGGTCCTCCGCCCTGGCCCTAGACTCTTGGCAGCCCAGATTGTCAATAGCAGAGAGAGCCTGGGCACTGGGCTTAAAAGAACAGGCTCCCCGTCCCCAACCCTCTCTCAGCTGCCCCATCCAGGCCACCATCTCTGTCTCCCTGCCCTGAAGACCCCTCCCTCCTGAGGCTGCTGTTTGGCTCCTTCTGGGTGGCCCCTGTGCACACCCTCAGCATGAACTGCATATCAGACTTCTTCACCTATGAGACCACCAAGTCGGTGGTTGTGAAGAGCTGGACTATTGGGATCATCAACCGGGCCGTTCAGCTTCTGATCATCTCTTACTTTGTGGGGTGAGTGTGTGGCCCTTGAGGTCCTAGGAGGGGAGGACCAACTGAAAGTTTCCTGTCCAGCTTTCTGAGCGTCTTCCCTCTGGGGGGAAACAGTTTCTTCTGGGGAGCCATGCCCTAAAGGACTGGCCTCTGCCACCCCCACCCAGGATCTGGTCCCCAGGTGGGTTCTTTACCCCAGTAAATCCTCCAGGGTTGGAGAGCGGTTCCTAGACACACACTCTGAGGAGTGGGTTCCTCCACCAGGAGAGATCCCTGGTGATCCATCTCTCTTCCCCCATTCCCTTATCTCCCCCTTAGGTAACAGGCAGACCACCCCCCCCTTTACATCCTCTCATTCCCCTTGGTCAACTATTTGGGGTCTCAAAAGATAAGGGAGCCCAGGAAGGGGGAGGGGAAGACCCTTAAACAAGGGAGATAGTGACAAGTTGACCAGGTTGGTGGCAGGGTGGAACGGAGGGTCAGTTGGGAGGGAAGGGTCCATTTAGAAGAGAGAGATTGCCCTCCTAGCATGGGGGAGATGGTGAGAGAGCTTGGAAAGGGGAGAAGCCCCTACTCTTGGAGAGTAGGATAAAGCTGGGGTAACTGCCCCTTGGGGTATGGGGGAGAAACATGGGCACAAATAATACTCGAGAGAAGAGTGGAAGAGAAAAGTGACTTTCCTGAAAATAGTGTGGAGTCCCTCCCCAAAAATCTAGAAATGCTCCCCTTTGCCAGAAAGCATAAAGTCCCTGCTTATACCTGAGTTTGTGCTGTATAGCCCATCCTGGGAGTTGCTTAAGAGCCCCCTCTGGGCCCCCACCTCTTGGAGGCTCCCCCACACACAAAGGGCCATGGAGCAGACAATGGCTGGGGAAGAAACACAGCATCTGTCCTTCTCGTGATCGTTTCCACAAACTGGTGGGCACCAGGAAATCCCCTCAAGGGTTTTCTTTTCTGATATGCGTGTCTCTAGTCTCGTGCTGTTCCCTGAGACAATGGGTCTGTGTGGGAGAGGCAGCAAGCTGGTGCCTAACTGCCATGAGTTCATTCAAGAAAGTCAGATGGGACTCCTGTGTGCACGTGGGCTGGAATCTTCATGCGAGTGAGTCTGCTTGCCCAAAAGATTGGGATAATGTGTGAGGCTGTGTGTGGAAAGCCATGTAGATGTGTACGAAGTGATTTTTTTTGCTTCGCGTGCTTGTGAGAGCCAGCGAGCTTTGGTTATATGGATGTTGTAGACAAGGCTGTACATCTGGACATTAGAGAAGGGATTCAGGTGTAAGGAAGGATGAAATGTCCTTGAGGTTCCCTTGCAACTTTGAGGTGTTGTGAGATAATGATGTTTGCAAATGTTCCATGTCTACATCTCTAAAGCCCAACCCAACGTTGGTTCTTCAACATTATGTGTTCGTGTGTATATGCAACTGTGCAATTGTGTATACCCAGGAGATGGTATTTTGGTCCAGGTGACTGCAAAAACTGCCTCAGCATATTCTGGGACTGGCCTACCTCCACTGGCCTCAGGCAGGAGATAGATGGAAGATAGAGACAGACGGCTCCTGGACCAGCCCTCTTGGCCCCCTGCCCTTGTCTCTCCTCATCACAATCTGATACTCCGGGCTGGAGCCCAGCCTGCAGGAGCGAGCAGGAGAGGCTCTTTGGCATCTTGATATCCAACCCCATCCATTTCGCAGCCTGACAGCTCCCGACGGAGCAGCTCCTTCCAGTTACATCAATGCTGCGCTCTGCATCCCCACCCCCTGCCGGAACCCCATCCCCATGCACAGAAACCCGTGAACACCATGACTTCAGGAATCCATTGTCCTTAATTTAGCAAAAAAATGTCTGCAGTCTTTCTTAGGTATTGTGAACCGAGGATAGAATGGGAGGCAAAAATAGATAGGGTCCTTATCCTTGTGGAGTTTACAGTATAATGCAAGAGATGAACTCAAGAGATGTACGTCAATCAAATAATCTCCACAAACGTAAAATTTCAACCATGGTTCAGGGTTTGAAGAACAGGTGCCGAGTTCTAGGAGCACTGCTAACATGGAGGTACTTGACCTGATCAGGGGACTGAAGGAAGGTTTCCGGGGGAGGCAATGTCTAAGTCAAGATCTGAAGGATGAATAGGAAGAATCTAGGTGAAGAAAGGGAATGAAGGGAGTCTAAGGCAGAAAAAAAACATCTCTACAAAGGGAAAGAGCTTGGCAAGTGGGAGGAAGAAAAGTGGGCTGTTTTGGCTGAAGCAGAAGGAGCAAAGGTGAGGGTGGTGTAAGATAGTATAAGGTCTTTTGTCTTTATAGAAGAGAAATGAATGAGAAGCAACTGAAATGGTAGACTGCGTGTGTGAGAGAGAGAAAGAGCTAGACATTTGAGTTGGGAAAATTGCTCCGGCTGATATGGATATGCTCGCAGTGGGTTGGAGGGGGTTCGGAGTGGATGCTGGAATCCCTGGGTGTCGCAAATGGTTAAGTACTTAACTATTACCCAGAAGGTTGGTGATTCAAACCCACCCAGTGGTGCCTCAGAAGACAGGCCTGGTAATATGCTTCCCAATGGTCACAGCCTTGGAAACCCTATGGAGCAGCGCTACTCTATCCATGGGGTTGCCGTGAGTCAGAATCAACTCGACAGCAATGAACAGTGACAACAATGGGAGCAGATGCAGAAAAATCAGGAGGCTGTGCAGTCATGGAGAGAGAGATGATGGTGGCGTGGACTCAATAGCATTTGAAAGGATTTTTTCTGCTGTGATTTTAAAGCCTAATACTTGAATCTCTTCCATAGCACCCCTGCCAGGTAGACAAGATGCCCAGCCTTACCTAGGACATATGTAACTTGAGCCAGCCACCTCTCATATCCATTCACAGCAACCCCCTGCCCAGCAATCTCCGCACACACTCCATCCCTTCCTCCAGCCTCGGCTGCTTGTCTGTGGCTGACACCACTTCATCACTGGTTGCCTTTACCCACCCCAGGTGCACAGAGAAGCCAGGATATACCCGGTGTTCTTTATGTCTTTTATGGGCCCAGGTAGTAATCACCAGTCTCCTCTGGGGGGTGGGGCTTCCTCAGAGCAGTCCACCCCCTTTCTGATGCTGTGGGGACCTGAGGAAGAAGTAGAGGGAAATCCCTGGGGCCAGAGTCCCTGGAAGCCTTGGCTAGTGCTTGGCCTAAAGTTGGTTTCTGGGTCTTTCTGGAGAAAGCTGCTTCTCTACTAACCAGTGATGAGGGCATTTCCCAGCCGTTTGATGCTGCATTCACCAGAAAGACCATAATGGGGACCTCTGACCCAATTGCAGCCCTCCTGTCCCTCCTCTGTTGTTCCCACACTGCAAGGCCCCAGTTCACACACTCGCCCCTTTGGTTCATAATACTAATTTGAACTAATTTCAACTCTTACGTAGAACCCCAATAATAAAGCAGTTAAAAGGAGGTGCTACACTGGTTTAAAGAGAACAGAAAAAAACAAACAAACCCAATGCCATTGAGTCGATTCCGACTTGTGGCAATACCATCTGTTACAAAGTAGAACTGCTCCATAGGGTTTTATTGACTGTTATCTTTACTGAGAAGGCCCTGGATGTCGCAAACAGTTTATGCTCAGCTACAAATCGAAGGGTTGGTGATTCGAACAACCTACCCCAGTGGCGCTACAGAAGAAAGGCCTGGCAATGTGCTTCCGTAAAGATTACAACCAATAGAACCCTATGGAGCAGTTCTACCCTGTAAAACATGGGGTCACCAGGAGTTGGCATCAACTTAAAGGCAATGGGTTAATCTTTACAGAAGCAGATCACGGCGCCACGGGGTGGTTTCAAACCACCAACCTTTAAGTTAGTATTGGCACAAATCATTTGCCACACTAAGGATGGTTTACAGAAAGGGGCCTGAATTCTACCATCTTGACCCCCATCTCACCCTCTCAGCCCAAGGTAGCACCCTGAGGCACCTCATTGGCACAACAGGTGACAAGTACGGTGGGAAGACCTGCTGGAATGCCCCATCTTACAGTGACTTTCCTCCCTGCCTCTTCTTTCCCCTCACCGCAGCCCCAAACCTGGCTCTGACACTAGGAGTGTGGCCTTGAATACATCACTTTACATCTCTCAGTCTCAGTCCTTGTATCTAGAATATAGGGTTATGAATACCTCCTGTCACGATGTTATGGGGAGGGAAGGTAACATACATACGTCAAGTGGCTCGCCTGAGATGGGTGACTCAGTAATAGATGGTAACTATTATTATTACTTCCTAGTTCCCAGAACACCTCCCCCTTCCCCTCTGCCCAGCTCATACTTTCTTATGAGGCCCCTCTCCTCCCCACCCCACACAAGTACACTCTCCTCACACCCACTTCTGGCCTCCCCCTTGACTCCCTGGGGGTGGACAGAAGGTGCTAGGATGCCTGCTCTGGTCTCCTTCCTGCACATCCCACCTGCCAAGGAGCTGCCACCCGCCTTCCGCTCTATAAATAATAAACCAGGAACGCGAGAAAAAATAAGTCAGAGCCGCGGAGTAAATGCCAAGAATCAGAGGCTCGGTCCTGCTCCATCTCCTCAGCCCTGGCCTCTGGAGACAGACTCAGCTCCTCTGTTCTGGAAATGAAGCATCCCCTTCTTTTGAGCTGCCGGATGACGTCCTTGGGCCCCATGGGACCACTGAAATTCTTCCACTTATTATTTAACTTGGAGGGAGAATTCCAATGTGGCCTCTTCTCCCTGCTGGGTGAGAGAAGGAGCCTTGAAGGAGGAGAAGGAGGAGGGAGGAGATTGGTTAATTGCTCCTCTGAGGCCTCGGCCCCTTCCTCCTGAGACTTCCCTAAGCCAGGAGATCCTCTCCCTAGTGATGGAGTGGAGGCCAGCAGGACAGGAACCAGGACCCAGGCCAGGGGGCCAGCCACGGCCTGGCCCTGACCCGGGGACACAGCTGGAGGCCTTATAGTGCGGTGGCTGTGAGAACGAGGACTCTCTGAGCCAGGATACCTAGTTAAGAGTCCTTGTACCAGCTGTGTGACCTTGGGCAAGTTAGCATACCCCTCTGTGTCCCCATTTCCTCATCGGTAACGTGAGGATAACAGAAGCTGTCTCATCAGATTGTGGTAAGGATTCGATAAATTAATACACGTAAAAGCACCAAGTGTGGTGCATTGGCTATGTGATAATGATATTCTGAATATTGCTTCTCATCTGCAAAGGGTCCTAGATTTTAGGGAGCAGGCAGAGAGGCCTCAGGAAACCATGACATTAGATCAACACTCAGAGGTGTGTCCATTCTGTGGCTAGGCACACCGAGTCTGCAGAAGGGTGTGTTTCTACTGTGGCTTATGCTCGTTTAGATACATCCTCATTTTCCATCACAGGGATGCTCCCTTGTCTTCTGCTAGGACATAGCTTGGCAGATGAGATTTCTCCGTGAGACGGACTTCCATTTGAGACCCTAATGAACCTCCTCCCCCATCCAAAAGAAAAGAAAGAAAATGATAGGGAGGTAAGGCACACAGCACCACAAGCTTCCATAGAGGCGTGGTGCCCGTAAGAGCTTTTTACTAGTATGTGAATAACTCTTAATGGTGCATTAATCAGGACGCTGCCTGCTATCAGGCGGCAACAATAAAGCAGGTAACAGGTTAGGAGCCATTTGCCAGCACTGACTGTGACTCCACCCTCTCTCTCCCACTCAGGAAAGCAGTCAGAACTCAAGGGAGTGGAGGAAGCCCCAGTGTCATGGACTGAATTATGTCCCGCCAAAAATATGTGTATCAATGTGGCTGGGCCATGATACTCAGTATTGTGTGGTTGTCCTCCATTTTGTGATTGTAATGTTATGTTAAAGAGTTTCAGGGTGGGGTTGTGACACCCTTACCCAGGTCACATCCCTGATCCAATATAAAGGGAGTTTCCCTGGAGTCTGGCCTGCAACCACCCTTTATCTCTCAAGAGATAAAAAGGAGTTGAGAAGGGAGAGTGTTGATGTGTCATGGGGTTGTTAACCAATGTCATACAACAATGTGTGGACTAACTGATGAGAAACTAGTTTGTTCTGTAAACCATCTAAAGTTCAATAAAAATAAATAAATTTTTTTCAAAAATAGAGATAAAAAGGAAAGGGAAGTGAGCAGACAGGGGAACGTCATATCACCAAGAAAGAAGTGTCAGGAGCAGAGTGTGTCCTTCAGGCCTGAGGTTCCTGCACTGAGATGCTCCCACCCACTGCCGTCCAGTCGATTCCGACTGACGCTCCCAGACCAAGAGAAAACTGATGCATCACGGGACCTTCCTGCAAAGCCAACAGCGAGAGAAAACCTTTCCCTGAATTCGGCGCTCTGAATTCGGACTTCTAGCCTACTGGATTATGAGAAAATTAATTTCTCTTTGTTAAAGCCATCCACTTGTGGTATTTCTGTTATAGCAGCCCTAGATAACCAAGACACTTAGTAAGGGAATAGCCCTGAACCCTGTCACTAAAAACTGAACAGGGAACCACTTGCAGACATCAGCACTGTTTGCAGTCAGAATGCCAGCAGCACCCAGCCCACAAGTGAGTGTGACCCCAGCATGTCCCAGGAGCTGCTCCCTTCTGCAGCTTCCAACAGTAGGGGACCCCAGAGATCAGCCAATCCATCCTCTACCCGCGGAAGGAGTCTCCTCTCAGCAGACCTGGAAGGTAGGCACCAGGCCTCTCCTGAGTCTTTCCAGGGGTGTGGCACTCACCACCTTCCAAAGGAGACCATTGTGTGGACGACTGTGATGGTTAGAAAGCTCTTGGGCTTGAAGTCCCCATCTGCCTCCTTACAAACCCTCAGATCAGCCGGAGTGCCGTTGCCATCGAGTCAACTCATAGCGACCCTATAGGACAGAGTAGAACTGCCCCACAGAGTTTCCAAGGAGCACCTGGTGGATGGATTTGAACTGCCGACCTTTTGGTTAGTAGCCATAGCTCTTAACCACTGTGCCACCAGGGTTTCCATGACGCTGGCTAGATGCACAAAATGACCCAAACCCAGCATTTCCAAAAGTAGGCTCCTCAGTTCCATGAGTTGTCACCAAATATTTCTCCAAAACAGGGCTCCATGATTAAATGAGAGTAGGAAATGGTGGGGTTAACAAAATTTAACAAATGTATTTACCATTCACACGGCATATTCTTTCGGAGAGGGGAGAGAGCAAGCAGCATTTTCCAAACATATTTGATGAGATTTTCTGATCTGTAAAATGGGATGGTAACAGTTTTTCAGGATCACTGATGGTTCAGGGGTAGAATTCTTGCCTTCCATGAGGGAGACCCAGGTTCAATTCCCAGCCAATGCACTTTACGCGAGGAGCCCTGGTGTTACAAGGGTTAAGCTCTCGGCTGCTAACCCAAAGGTTGGTAGTTCAATCCCACCAGCAGCTTCAAAGGAGAAAGGCTTGACGATCTGCTCCAGTAGAGATTACAGCCTTGGAAACCCGTCGGAGCAGTCCTACTCTGTCCTATAGGGTCACTACTAGTTGGAAATGGACTTGATGGCACATGAGACCATCACCTCATGCACAGCCACCACCCAGCTGTCAGTGGGCACTTGCGTGTTGTTATGATACTGACCAGGTTTCAGCAGAGCTTCCAGGCTAAGGAGAAAGGCCTGGCAATCTACTTCTGAAAATCAGCCAGTGAAAACCCAGTGGGTCACAACAATCCGATCCGCAACCCATCATGGGCATGGCACAGGACTGGGCAGCGTTTTGCTCCATTGTCCATGGGGTCGCCATGAGTCTGGCCACTTAACAACAAAGATATCTACCTCTGAGTGTGCTGTCAAAGAAGAATGCAGTCACGGATGGGGAGTTACACCCCAGGCTGGAAGTGCTATTGCATGTGATACTGACGCAGAGAGTGGCTTGAGCTTTGAGGGCTGTGACCCATGGCTTCAAATGAAAAGGCAGGCACCCCACAGAAATGCAGAGGAAAAAGTTGTCAGCGAGTGTCTGTAGGCCCTTCCTGCCCTGGGGAAGATTGGGGAAGTCCAGGGAAGGAGGTTGAGATGGAAGAAAAGAAGAGGCTACTGCCTCATCCCCGAAAAAAACAAATCTACTGCCATCGAGTCGATTCCAACTCATTGAGACCATTTAGGACACAGTAGAACTGCTCCATAGGGTTTCCAAGGCTGTAATCTTTACAGAAGCTGACTGCCACATCTTTCTGCTGCGGAGCGCCTGGTGGGTTCAAACTGCTGACCTTTCAGTCAGGGGCCAAGTGCTTGACCACTGCACCACCAGAGTTCCTTGCCTCATCCATAGCACCCCGTAACGGCTCGGGGCTGTGGGAAGACATCAGTACAGGGAAATATCCACTGGGTGGCAGCACAGTCCAAGAAATAAGGATGATGGTGAAGGCCTACCCCTCCACCACCACACCCCCATCCAACCCAACTCTATTTGCCTGCCAGATGAAGACCAGCCCAAGCCTCTCCCTTGCTCCTCTGGCCTCTGCGGATGCCTGAATGGGTGAGGACTGCCAACCAAGCACCTTCGCTGATTCAATACATGTTCACTGGACACCTACAATGTGCTAGGTACTTAGGATCAGCCACGAACCAAGCCTAGGACATAGGGGGCCAGAGATGGAGATGTAGGGTCCTCTGCTCCTTCTCTCTCCCGGGTGCCTGCTGAGAGGTGGCCTCCACTGTCAGAGCTATGCGTTCTCAACAGGAGCAGTATCGTCCCGAATAAACAAAACAGTTACTGTCAAGTGGGTTCCAACTAATGGTGACCCCATGTGTACCAGGTTAGAATTGTGCTCCACAGGGGTTTCAGTGGCTGACTTTCTGGAAGCAGATCGCCAGGCCTTTCTTCCGAGGTACCACTGTGTGGGCTCAAACCTCCAGCCTTTCAGTTAGCAGTGGAGCACATTAACCATTTGCACCACTCAGGGACTCCATATTGCACCTAAAGAGGTGAAAATTGGTTATTGGGGTTGAAATAGATCTTAGTCTTTTTTATGTATAAAGCACAAATGTACATATAGAAAAAGAAAAAAAAAAAAACCCATTGCCATCTAGTCAATTCCAACTCACGTATTACAGAGTAGGGCTGATCCATAGGGTTCTCTTGGCTGTAATCTTTATAGAAGCAGATCGCCAGGCCTTTCTTCCACGGCATCTCTAAGTGGATTCAAACCACCAACTTTTAGGTTAGTTATTGTTTGCCCTCAAGTCGATTCCAACTCACAGTCATCCTATAGGACAGAGTAGAACTGCCACCATAGGGTTTCCAAGGCCATAACCTTTATGGAAGCAGATTGCCACATCTTTCTCCCTCAGAGCCTCTAGTGGGTTCAAACTGTCGACCTTCTGACTAGCAGCCCAGGGTTAACCATTATGCCACCAGGATTCATTTTTAGGTTAGTAGTCAAGTGCAAACGATTTGTGTCCCATAAACAGTTATCTGTGGTGTTAAAATTTCATGCAGGTGGTGATTAGGGGGTAAAAAAAAGTCTGAAAAGGCTTGGGGGTGTTGAATAATGGAGGGGGTGTTCTATGCTAACCCTAGAGATCGCTGTAGGTTTCAACACCGCTAGCAAGGTCTTCCCCTGCCAGGCACACCTGAGTGCACACCGGATTCGGCCGACTGTTGGCAGCCTCTGCCTGAGAGGCCTGGGGGCTCTTCTCCCTTTCTCTCCCTCCCTGCTGTCCTGCCCCAGGTGGGTTTTCTTGCACGAGAAGGCATACCAAGTACGAGACACAGCCATCGAGTCCTCCGTGGTCACCAAGGTGAAAGGCTTCGGACGCTATGCCAACAGAGTCATGGATGTGTCCGATTATGTGACCCCACCCCAGGTAGGGTCCCCCCACACCCTTCCTGGGGGCAGTGTGGATTCCTAGGCACTGGTGGATAGGAGAGTGGACTGAGAAAGGGAATGCAGATGGAACTCCCAACCAGAATGATCCAGGGAGGGAAACCCGAACCCCGTCTCCAGCAGTGGGGAGATGTGGGGGAAGTCTGGCCTGCCCTCTGGAGCGTGGTGTAGGGTGTCAGGAAAGCGGGCTGCTCTCTAGGCTCCGCCACAACTCCGCTGTAATCACGGACAGCTACAAAGGGAAAGAGAGAGGCCTTGTGAGGGCTAAAAAGAACGTGGTTTGGATCCCAGCCCTGTGACCTGAGCCATATCACCTACGAGGAGCCTCAGTTTCTCCATCTATAGAATGGGAATAATAACAGTACCTGCCTCACTGATTGGGACTGTTGTGCTTTTTTCTCTCCCTCACTTTCCTCTCAAGGGCACCTCTGTCTTTGTCATCATCACCAAAATGATTGCTACTGAAAACCAGATGCAAGGATTCTGCCCAGAGGTGAGGGGTAGGAGAGAGCTTGGATGAAGAAGGCCAAGGAAGAAATTGGGGATAGGAGGTGGGGTAGGGGCAGAGAGGGGCATGGATATAAGCTGTGACTGGGGACCCTGGAACTCTGCCCTCCAGAGCCTGCTGCTTGTGAAGCGGCAGGGGGAGCCCAGAGGCTCCTCCAGGGCCAGCGCAGGGTCGTTGTTCACCCACCTGCACACCTGTCTCCCCGCAGAGCGAGGAGAAGTACCGCTGTGTATCCGACAGCCAGTGCCAGCCTGAGCGCTTTGCGAGTGGGGGTGAGTGCAGCCCACCTCCACCTCCCTACCCTCAGAGTGTTAAGGAAGGGGTGGGGGTGGAGGGGAGGCTGAAGGACAGCATATCCCTCTGGGGAAGCCCGTGCTGGAAGATAGAGATGGAATCGCCTATCCCGAAAAATGCTGGGCATGTGTGGATGCCCTCCGGGTGCCAAGCCCAGCGGGAGGGGGCAGAGGTGGCCTGGCCCCGCCCCAGAGCTTCCAGTCTAGGGTAGAGGTGAAGGACAGGTGTGCCATGAAGTGCTGTCACCAAGGCACAAAGATCTGGGGGACCCTGGGGGAGGGAGAGAAATTGGTTCCAACTGGGTGGCCCGAAATGGCTTCCTGAAGCACCAAGGTTTGCATGGGTCCTCAGAGTGGGCGGGATTTGGCAGGGGCGGGGGCTTCAAGAAGGGCAGTCCCGGCAAAAGGAACAGCTACAGCAAAGGCTCAGAGGCGAGGAAGAGCACTCTGTGACTGGGGAACGAGGGGTACGGGGTGCTGGGACTTGAAGTGTGTTAAGAGGGTGGGGGCTGCCGCCTACATTTGGCTTGGCTGGAGGCTCGGGAGGAAAGGAGTGAGAGAGCGCCCTCTGCAGTGAGAACGTGCCACAGCTCGGCTCCCCTGCCCTGCCCGCCCCTCCCTCCACCAGCAGGGGAGGGGGGCTGATGAGAACGGCAGGAGGGAGTGGCAAAGGGGCTGGCGGTCACCTCACGGCGTGGCCCCACCCTCAC
This sequence comes from Loxodonta africana, assembly GCF_030014295.1. NCBI lineage: Eukaryota > Metazoa > Chordata > Mammalia > Proboscidea > Elephantidae > Loxodonta > Loxodonta africana. The sequence goes on along the minus strand of NC_087348.1, from coordinate 19,275,081 downwards.
AGGGATCCTCACTGGCCGCTGCGTGAACTACAGCTCCACGCTCCGCACCTGTGAAATCCAGGGCTGGTGCCCCACCGAGGTGGACACTGTGAAAATGTAAGGAGGGAAGAGGACACCGCCCCGCTCCCCTTTTCCGGCGTGGGGAGCCCGGCACCTCTGAGTTTGCAGAGGCTCAGTGGGTCTCTCTTTATGTCCATTCCTGAACAGGGAAGTGGCCCCAGGGTATTATCCCCCCAGCCCCTCTCACCCACCAATCTCCTTCCTCTGACCCTCAGACTTACGGAGGCCCTTCCGTCCAGTTCTCAGAGGTCCCTCATGTATGCGGGGAGACCATGACCACGTGCCCTTTGGGAGACTTTCACAGGAAAGGTGGTCCCTGCCATGAAAGCTCCCTGTTTCCTCCTCTTCCGAAGGAGCTAAGACCTGCTTTTACCCACAGGCCTGTCATGATGGAAGCCGAGAACTTCACTATTTTCATCAAGAACAGCATCCGTTTCCCCCTCTTCAACTTTGAGAAGTGAGTCCTAGCTCTCTCCATAAAAGCAACATGCAGTACCACGACCCATCTCCTGGTTCCTCAGAAGATTGGCCCCATTCCTCATGTCCTCTCCACTTCCTCTTCTTCCCCTTACCTCTCCCAGCCCACCTAGACTCCCAGGACCAGGTGGGCCTTGGGGCCAACTTCTCTGCCAGCTTTCCTGACTTGGGGCTCAAAACCCAAATGAGACTTTGGCTTGGGGGAGGGGGGGAAGGGGAGGAGACAGCTTACACCTGGCTCTGGGATGAGGACACCTCCAGAGGCTGCGGACCAAGAGGCTCATCCCACATCTTTTTTCCCCCTCATCAAGCCTGTGTGTGGTATCCCTTTTCTCTTAGCCAACTCAGCCCCTCTTTGGTGACTTAGTCATTCAACAACTACCCAGAGGGCATTCACTGTGTGCACAGAAGTACAAAGAGTAACCAGGAGCTACTCCTGCCCCACTGGAGCCCCCAGCCTGGGAGCTGGAAGGAGATTAGATATGGACACAGATACCGTAACATGAGGTAGAGAATGATGGGTTACAAGAAGGATGCAGGGAAAGAGGCCAGAATTCAGATCCCCCTGCCTGGGCATTGAGGGGCCCTGAAGCTCCAGAAAGCTGAGGGAACATTTGTGCCTGGGCTGTCTTCACATTAGGAGTCCCTGGGCAGTGCCAGAGGTCCCTGGGTGGCACAAATGGTTTGCACTCAACTACTAACCTAAAGGTTGGTGGTTCAAACCCAGTGGTGGCACAGAAGAAAGACCTGACAATCTGCTTCCTAAAGATTAAAGAAAAAAAAAAAGATTACAGCCAAGAAAACCCTATGGAGCAGTTCTATTCTTTAACACACGGGGTCGCCATGAATCAGAATTGACTCCATGGCAATGGGTTTAGTTTTTTTGGTTTGGGTAGTGCAAATGGTTAAGTGCTAGGCTACTAACACAAAGGCTGGTGGTTTGACCCCATCCAGAGGTGCCTTGAAAGAAAGGCTTGGTGGTCTTTCGAAAGGTCACAGCCATGTAAATCCTGTGGAGCACAGTTCTATTCTGCACACATGGGGTCACCATGAGTTGGAATTAACTCCTTGGCAACTGGGTTTTTTAACTTTTGTTTTGTTTTGTGGTTTCATGTTAACCCCGGGCCCTGCCTCTCTCCTCTCCAGGGGAAACCTCCTTCCCAACCTGACAGCCGCTGATATGAAGACATGCCGCTTCCACCCTGACAAGGCCCCCTTCTGCCCTATCTTGCGAGTGGGGGATGTGGTCAAGTTTGCCGGGCAGGACTTTGCTAAACTGGCCAGCACGGTGAGGACACCGCTACTCTTCCATGACCCTGAATCAGCACAGCCCTTTCCTGGAATTCTGGCCCTTTGGCAGGCAGATAGGATACTCAGGAAGAGGGAGGTGTGGCCTCGTGGAATCATCCCAGGCCTGCAACTGGCTTCATACCAGAATCCTTTCTATCTACCCCTGCCCTGAGTGGTCTTGCTTCTCCCAGCCCTGCCCGCCAAGCCTCAGTTTCCATTCCCACGTTCACTCTCTGCCTGCAAGGAGAGACTTTAATCTCTGAAAAGGGCCAGATGATGGGAAATTGGATCTGTGGCGTCTCTCTCTCCTGTGTTACATACAGTTAAGGGACTGAAGATCCCAAAAGTAGGATGCAGAGGCCGAAGGGTTCTCACCCTAGCTACAGGACTTCTTCACTTAACAATGTGTGACAAGTCACTTCTCTTTCTCCCCACCTCCACCTTCCACCTAGAAAATGGAGAGAAACCAAATGTCGTGCCCACCCCCCACCCCACGCCCCTGTCCAGCTGAGACTGTGGGTCAGAGGGCTGAGGAAGAGCTCATATATGCTACTTCCTCCAGGGTGGAGTCCTGGGCATTAAGATCGGCTGGGTGTGCGACTTGGACAAGGCCTGGGACCAATGCATCCCCAAGTACACCTTCACCCGGCTTGATGGCGTTTCTCAGAAGAGCAGCATCTCCCCAGGCTACAACTTCAGGTAATCCCCTAGTCTCCTGGGGCATCAGGATAAGGAGGAAGGGGTCGATCTAAAGAACTTTACCTCAACCAGCAAAGCACATTGGGAAGAAAAGGCCCCCGTTCCCCCATCAGGTTTACGCTCAAAGGAAGGATGTCCTAAGGATTCAGCCTCTCAGTGATGCCCTGAGCCATTGTGGCTTCCCCTTCACCAGAAGGCACCACACCAAGGAGTCACACTCCAGGTTGGCAGTCTCTTGAAATGTTGGGGTTCTGTGATCCCATTCTTAAGTCTGGCCCTGAAGTTATAACGTGCCTAAGGTACTCCCAGATAACCCCGTTCTTGCTCCTATGCCTGAATTTTCTAAGGTTTTTTGCTCCACAAAGTAAGGGCAGTAGCTGGTATCATTTTACAAGATGGTAATTTTGTATTTCTATCCATAACCAAGAAATTTCCTCTGAGTCACAAATAACAATAACGATGATCATTTGTTCTTCAATAATAATGATCATTTGTTTTTCTTCAATGCTCAAAACTGAACCCACTGCCATCAAGTCGGTTCTGACTCATAATGACCCTATAGCACAAAGTAGAATTGCCTCCATGGGGTTTCCAAGGCTGTAAATCTTTACAGAAACAGATTGCCACACCTTACTCCCATGGAGCGACTGGTGGGTTCAAACACTGACCTTTTGGTTAGCAGCTGAGCTCTTTAACCACTGTGCCACCAGGGCTCCTCACCAGAGCTCAAACCAGTCTTTAAATATCACTTCATTTATATTCCAAGTGGCAGGAGACTAAAGGGATCTTTTCTTTTTTCAACTGGAAGAAAGGAAAAAAGACAAACTAGGGAAGAAAGTATTTAGAACCCTGCTGAAAGTCTTTGAATAAGCCCTTGACCTTCTCCCATCCTAATTTGCCCATCTATGAAATGACGATAAAAACCAGTTGCCGCCAACTCGCGATGACCCTGTTTGTGTCAGAGTGGAACTATGGTCCACAGAATTCTCAGTGGCTGATTTTTCAGAAGTAGATCGCCAGGCCTTTCTTTGGGGGCACCTCTGGCTGGACTCGAACCTCCAACCTTTTGGTTAGCAGCAGAGCATGTTAAATGTTTCCCTCACCCAGGGACTCCCATAAAATGTTATCTCGAGGATCCCGTGAGCCAATGCATGAAAAACTTCAGCTCCCTGTTTTGTTTTGTCCATAATTTTTGAAGACCCAGACGTTTCTGGCATGGCCATGGTTAAGTACACAATATTATACACTAAACAGGCTAAATAGGCAGTGACCAGGAAAAAAAAATACATGTAAGAATATATTTCGGTTATATGTCCAAAGAATAGTTACTTAAATTTCTTTTGTTTTATAGCCCCATTCATCGTAGTGGGATTTTACAATATAATGGTATACATAGCACAGATAACCATTGCCTTAGTTATTTAGAACTGCTATAATAGAAGTATCACAAGTGGATGGCTTTAATAAACAGAAGTTTATCTTCCCTGTTTAGGAGGTTAGAAGTTTGAATTCAGGGTGTAAGCTCCTGGGAAAGGCTTTCTCTCTGTGTCAGTTCTGGGGGAAGGTCCTTATCATCAATCTTCCCCTGGTCTAGAAGCTTCTCGTCGAAGCGACTCCAGGTCCAAAGGACAGGCTCCACTCTCGTTGCCTCATTCTTGGTGGTATGAGGCCCCTATCTCTCTCCTCACTTCTCTCCTTTTGTCTCTTATAAGGTAAAAGGTGATGCAGGCCATGCCCCAGGGAAGCTTCCTTTACATGGATCAGGGCTGTGACCTGAGTAAGGGCGGTACATCCCACCCTAATCCTCTGTAACATAATCTAATCTTGCCTCACTGACCACAGGCAGAGAGAGTTTAGGATTTACAACACATAGGAAAATCACATCAGGTCACAAAATGGAGGATAACCACACAATACTGGGAATCATGGCCTAGCCAAGTTGACACATATTTTTGAGGGACACAAGTCAATCCATAAAAACCATTTTGCCTGTTTTCACCTTTATTTGTAAATTTAAAAAATAATGACCCACCCCGTTAAGCTTTACATTTGATAGTTTAAAATGTATATGTATATTCTCCGGGAAGAAGAATTTTTTTAAATTGAAAATGCTTTCATAGTCAACTCCAAACTTTAAAAAACCATAGGAAACAACACATATTTTAAAGTAGGTTAAAAATACTGTTTGGCTCACTGGCAGAAATTGGCATGTTTATTCAGTCGGTACATCATACTGAAATCAATACAAAGGATATTTGTATGGTGGCTTAAAATAGTAGCATATTAATAAAATTCTCATGATCCAAAATGCAAGTTTTCGTCTTCATAACTTCCCTCTGGCCACTGGGAATTCTTCAACGCTCCAAATAACTCATTTGGCAGGAAAGCGTATGAAGAGTATAACTATTATGAAGACCCCAATTATTGGTGTCAGACAGTTTTAGAACAAGCACTTTCATTTAAGAAGAACTGGTTGGGAGTTTTTTTTTTTTTTTTAATCTCCTGTGTAGGGTGCTGTGGTGCCCTTCACTCTGTCCTAGGCACAGCAGGTCATGAGGTAGTCCTAGTCCTGAATAAGCTTGGAGTGTACATGGGAGAGAGGACAGAAGCCCCCTATCTCTAAGGACCCCACCTATGTAATTTCTGAGGACCTAAGGGAGACCATTGAAAGGTGGGGGCCCCTCTTAACTGACTCCCTCACCAAAGATCTTCAGGCCAGCACATGAAGGGGAAAAGCTACTCAGTTTAACCCTTGGGATTTAAAACAGTGTCCAAGCGCCAAAGGAATAATACTGACATCCATGGCAAGCAGATGGGGGCGGTGGTGGTTCAGTCGTAGAACTTTTGCCTTCCGTGCCGGAGACCCAGGTTGGATTCCCAGCCAATGCACCACCGGTGCCTCTACCACCCACCTGTCAGTGGGGCCTTGCATGTTGCTATGATAGTGAACAGGTTCTAGCAGAGCTTCCAGACTAAGACAGACTAGGAAGAAAGGCCTGGCGATCTACTTCTGGAAATCAAACAGCCCAATCTGCCACCCATCGTGGGGATGGCACAGGACCGGGCAGCATTTCATTCTGTGTGCTTGCATCAGGGCGGGCAGCATTTCATTCTGTGTGCTTGCATCAGGGATGACTTGATGTCAGTTAACAACAACGACAAAGCATAGGGCTCTGCCCACCCTCCCTCACATTCCTCCACCTGGGTGCCCACCCATTGCCCTCACACTGCCTTAAAGCTAATAGCACCCCAGGCTAAGAGCCCATGTGAGGGAGGCTACAGGCCACCGTTCTGAATCGTCCAATAAGAGAAAAAGGGTCACAAGTCAGGTCTGGCCACAGCCACGGTGAAGTTTCTATGATTCGGTGTCATTTGTGATGCACTTTAGAATTCACAGAGCAACTTATTAGAAGCGATACCACTACTCAGTGTTGAGTGCGTCTGTTGCAGAGCATCGTGTGTGTGCTTTGGCTCATTTGTTCTTCACCAACCCTAGAGATAGGTGCTACTATTCGCCCACTTCCCAGATGAGAAAACAGAGGCTCACAGAATTAAATAAGTTTTCCAAGGTCACACAGCGAGTAAGCGTGGGAGCCTGGATTCACACATATTTTCTTGGATGATCTCCATTAAGGACAGTCACACGTGTGAATCCTCAGAAAACCATCCCCATGGGGTTGGTACTCTTTTCCCTATTTAGAAGCCAGAGTATCTGAGGTCCCAACCCATTGCAGCTGAGTCGATTCCAACTCACAGCAACCCTATAGGAAGGAGTAGAACTGCCCGATAGGGTTTCCAAGGAGCAGCTGGTGGATTCAAACTGCCAGCCCTCTGGTTAAACAGATGAGCTCTTAACCACTGTGCCACCAGGGCTCCATTTCTGAGGTCCAAACCCCATTGCCATCAAGTCAATTCTGACTCATAGCAACCCTATAAGACAGACTAGAATTGCCCCATAGGGTTTCCTAGGAGCGCCTGGTGGATCTGAACTGCCAACCTCTTAACCACTGTGCCACCAGGTGAGGTCCAGGGAAGCTGAATGATTAGCAGATACCGGAAGCACAATCCATAGCCTGGCCTTTTGTCTCTCCCAAACCAATCCATTTGCCTCTCGCTCACCAACGGAGGCCAGATTTTTCAGCTTCCTACTCTTACAGTTTTGCACTGGAGGGAATAGAGTCATCCAGCCAAGATTCAGCCTTGTTTTAATCTGTGAACTCAGACATCCAGAGGCAGTTAGAGATTTGCATTTCCATCACTAATTACTTCTGCAGCTCCTTTCCAAGTGCCCCCCTATTTTTTACAGCTCCTTGCCTATAGACTCAGAGAATTTGAGAACCAGTAGCTGTTCAAGACCCCTCAGAGACTCCTAGACTGAGGTGGTCATTTTGCAAACGAGGAAGCACAACCTCTAAAGGAAGAAGTGACTTGCCCAAGGTCACAGGTGCATGTTAGAGTCGCCTTAGAGGTCATTCAATCCCAACATTAGTCTCTCTGTGATGATGGCCCAGATAAGGCATGGCTCCATTTGTCATTGGTTAGCTCCTATTGTTAGGAAGGTGACCTCCTACTGAGCCAAAATGTGTCTCCCTTCAATTCCTACCCGTGTGCCTGGTGGGAGCCCTGGTGAGGCAGTATTTAAGAGCTTGGCTGCTAACCGAAAGATTAACAGTTCGAATCCACCAGCCGCTCCTTGGAAACCCTGTTGGCAGTTCTACTCTGTCCTATAGGGTCACTATGAATTGACTCGATGATAACAGGTATGTACCTGGTACCTGGTGCTGTCCTAAATGAATCTTTCTTTGTGTGATCTCCTGAAGGTGTCCACTCTCTCCCTGCCTGAAATTTGGTACAAAAGATTTTGTTTTACTCATTTTATTCCTCATAGCTAAAGACTCCACGGGCCACTTTAGTTTAGCGTTTGTATGAAGCGTATCTTCATGTATGTTGGAAGTGCGGTGGATAGATTCGTCTGGATTTGTGGTAGACAAAGAGCAGCATTTCTGAAAATGAACACCGGTCCGAGTGCCAAGTCAGTGGGGCACAGGTGGAAGGCACCCCCAGAGGCAGGAGGTAGGCCCTGCAGCGTAAACAAGGGGCTCCTCAGAACAGGCGGTTCCTGCATCCCAGATGAACTCTTGGTTTTCGGGAGCAGGATTCTAACAGACAGCTACGTTCCCCACAGTGCTGGGAGCTGACCATACTCTGTGTGTGTGTGTGTGTGAGAGAGAGAGAGTTTGAGAGTGTGTAAGTTATGTAAGTGGGTGTGTGTGTGTGAAAGAAAGTATGAGTGTGAGTATGTATTCATGAGTGAGTGTGGATGAGCATGTGAGAGTATATAGGCAGAAGTGGTGCAATGACAGATTGAAAATACTTTATCATTCAGGGTCCCAGCAGGAAACAGATGGCACATTCAAATTGGGTAATTTGAGGCAAGTTTAATAGACTACTTCAAAGTATGGGCAGGGTAGAGGGAAGCCACAAAGGATAGTGCAGTGCCTGGGGCTGGTACCAGGACGGTGGTTACACCCCAGGCTGAAGGGGAGAGGGGAGGAAGCAGTTACTAGAAGCTGGAGACAGAGAACTGGGTAGAGAGGCAGCCTGACAGGAGCTGTGGGCCAGCCAAGCCCCCAGAAGCCAGGGGCAAGGCGCCAGCTGATCCAACCAGGGCAGGTGGAGAGAGAGGAGCAGGGGGTGCCCAACACAAGTCCTAACAGCTTTCATTTGTGAAATCACAGCCTTCCTTTAGCTTTTGGAGGGCTCTGCTCCCTTTAGGAGGCCTGGTGCTCAGTGGTTAAGTGCTTGGCTGCTAACTGAAAGGTCATCGATTCGAACCCACCAGCCACTCTGTGGGAGAAAGACGTGGCAGTCCGCTTCTGTAAAGATTTACAGCCTTGGAAACCCTGTGGGGCAGTTAGTTCTACTTTGTTCTACAGGGTTGCTATGAGTCAGAATTAACTCAATGGCACTGGGTTTTCTGACGCTTTTAGATCCCTGACAAAAACATGGCCCATTGCCCAAGAAAAATGGACACATGCATAGACACAAACACTTTTACAGGCATTTTTTTACTTAAAGGATACTTTATTTCTACAAATAAGATGTAAGTACATCCTCAGAGTGATAAATCCAGGCAATCCTGGTGTAGACAGAGGAGGGACACAGAAACCCTGTTTACGCCTCCAGTCCTGCCTCCCTTGCCCGTAAAGCCCATTGCCCTCAAGTCGATTCTGACTCATAGCGACTCTTTAGGACAGAGTAGAACGGACCTGTAGGGTTTCCAAGGCGTAAATCTTTACAGGAGCAGACTGCCACCTCTTTCTCCCACAGAGTGGCTGGGGGATATGAATGTTAAGTGCATAACCATTGTGCCACCAGGGCCCCATTCCCCTTGCAGGAGGTTAATATTCTAGGCAAGGTCCCTCGTGGCACAAGCCATTTGCAATTAATTGGCTGCTAATCTAAAGGTCGGAGGTTCGAACTCACCCAGCAGCACCATGAAAGAAAGACCTGGCGATCTGCTTCTATAAAGGTTACAGCCAAGAAAACCCTATGGAGCAGTTCTACTCTGTCACATATGGGGTCGCTAAGAGTCAGAATCAACTCGATGGCAGTGGGTTTGGTGGTTTTTTTTTTTTTCTTCTCTTTTCTTTTAAAATCCCGGACAGTTGGGCAAGTTTCCTTCCAGGCCTTTCCTTATGCGTTTATATTTACGCAGCATAAAATTCTGGGGCTTTAAAGACCTCTGTAGGGTCGCTATGAGTTGAAATCGACTCAACGGCAGCAGTTTTGGTTTTAAAGACCTCTAAAAGCCCATCTGGACACCCTGGTGGTGTAGTGGTTAAGAGTTCAACTGCTAACCAAAAGGTCGGCTGTTCGAATCCATCAGGTGTTCCTTGAAAACCCTATAGAGCAGTTCTACTCTGTCCTATCGGGTTGTTATAAGTCAGACTCGACTGGACAGCAGTAGGTTTGGGTTCTGGGTTTTAAAAGTTCATCTCTGGTTAAAAACCCCTGGGGTTAAATTAGGAGCCCTGATGGCTCAGTGGCTAAGAGCTCGGCTGCTAACCAAAAGGTCATTGATATGAATCCTCCAGCCACTCCTTGGAAATCCTATGGGGCAGTTCTACTCTGTCCTCTAGGGTCGACTATGAGATGGAATCGACTTGACAGCAACAGGTTTGGTTTTGGGTTTTTTTGGGTGGCTCAATGGCTAAGCACTCCGCTGCTAACCAAAAGGTTGGTGGTTCAAACTCACCAGCTGCTCCACTGTAGAAAAGGCCTGGTGATCTGCTCCTGGAAAGATTATAGCCTAGGGAACCCTATGGGGCAGTTCTAGTCTGTCCTGTAGGACCGCTGTGCGTCAGAATTGACTGGACAGCACACAACAACAGGGTGAAATTTGCAAAGCCTTTTACACTTATTCTTGATTTGGGCCTCACAGTTGGCCCTGTCCGCTCCTCCCCGCCCCAGGGTAGGCTTAGAATGATTTTTCAACTTGCCCAGGATTACACAGCCTGCTAAGAGGTAAATCAAGACTCAAACCTCGGAACCTGATTTATATCCGTTGCTTGCAAAAAAAAAAAAAGCTGTAAGAGCTATACTGGAGAGAAGAGAGAAGCAAAATGGTGCATTTAGCAACATCTAATTTCTTGTGTCTCCTCCGAGAGTTCCTAACACAGCTTTGCTACTAAAAGGCAACGCAGTTTTGGATTTCCTCTCTTGGTGTCTGGGACAAAAAACACTGGTTCAGCTGCTAGATACTCCCCGTGCTGGAGGTGTTTCTAGCGATCGTTGCTGTTGGAAATGTACCCGCCGCAGCTTTCATGAAGCTCCGAGGGTTGGCGCCTGTTCTGCTTCCATTTGAAACGTAGACATCAGCGAGATCTTAAGCAAATTGACAGAGACAGAGGCGGAGTGTGGCTTTGATCATTCTTTCCGCAATCTGGATTTTTCTCCTTCCAGAAGCCATAGAAAGTGTGTTAAAAAGCAGCCATTCCCACCATTTCCACAGAAACACTTGAAGGCCCTCTTCAATGAGGCTTATTTGCTTGAATTGTCCATGATCTGCTCTCCTCTTCACCTGCTTTAGGTTATAGCGGAAGGGGAGATCGTACCAGCAATCCTGAGCCCTGGTGGTGCAGTGGTTAAACGTTTGGCTGCTAACCAAAAGGTTGGCAATTTGAATCCACCAGCGGCTCCTTGGAAACCCAATGGGGCAGCTCTGCTCTGCCTTACAGAGTTACTATGGGTCGGATTCGACTTGATGGCAACAGGTTTGGTTTTGGTTTTATAGTTTTTGGAGTCCCTGGGTGGTGCAAACGGTTAATGTGTTGGGCTGCTAACTTAGAGGCTGGAGGCTCAAAATCACCCGGAGGTGCACTGGAAGAAAGGCCTGGCCACCTACATCTGAAAAATCAGCCATTGAAAACCCTGTGGAGCACAGTTCTACTCTGACACACTGGTGGTGGAGGTGATTATAATTTTCATGTGTTTTCTCCTCATGACGACCAATATTATTGGGTGAAAATATTGGCTAACACTCATTGAGCACTTACCGGTAAGCCAGGGACTGAGCAAGTGCTCTTTGAGGTTGAACTCAGTGGCCCTCGCAAGGTAGCATTGTATAGCTGGGAAGCCTGAGGTTCGGGGGTTCATTTAGCTGCCCAGGGCCACATAGTGCTGGAGCCAGAATTCAAACCCTGGCAGCCTGGCTCCAGAGCCTGGGCTTGTAACCACAAATATCTTGGTATACCGGGTACAGTTACCCCCATTTTACAGATGAAGAAACTGAGTCCAAAAAGATCACTCCCATGAGCAGACAGCTAGTAATCTAGCTCTCAGGTACACCTTCTAGCTCTGTGTCCTTTGATCTTTTCTTGCTTCATTCATTAAAGATAAATTATTTTTCATCGTATTTTTTGCAAATAACACACACCTTCTACATTTGTTTGCCAGCTGCTCTCATCCCCCAAGAGGTATTTTCCTAAGCCCCAGGCTATGCCAATGTATATATATGTCACCCTGAGAAAAATTAACATAGCGCTTAGGAAAATACCTGGTGGGGGGGTGGGGGAAGGGAATGGTTGGCCAACAAACGTAGAAGGCACACATTTATTTGTGCAAAATACAGTAATAACATTTTTAAAAAATCAACAGCAAACCATTTTTTAATGTCTGCCTTTGAGGATGATTGTTGTAGTTAGTTGTTAGTTGGTATTGAGTTGGCTCCGATTCATCAAGTACAGCAGAACAAAACGCTGCCTGGTCCCACACCATCCTCACGATCCCCAAACATGTTTGAGTCCCCTAGTTGCCTTCCCACTTTGGAGACTTATCTTCCAGCACCATATCGGACAGTATTCTGTTGTGATCCATAGGGTTTTCACTGGCTAATTTTCAGAAGTAGAATGCCAGGGCTTTCTTCCTAGTCTGTCTTAGTCCGGAAGCTCCACCGAAACCTATCCACCATGAGTGAACCCTGTTGGTATTTGAAATACAGGTGGCATAGCTTCCAGCATCATAGCAACGTGTAAGCCACCGTAGTACAACAAGTTGACAGATGAGGGGTGGTAAGGATGACTGTTGCTGCTGTTGTTACCTGCTATCAAGCCGATTCTGACTCATGGCGACCCCATGTATTCAGAGTAGAACTGTGCTACAGAGGGTTTTCAAAGCTGTGAACTTTTCAAAGCAGATTGCCAGGCCTGTCTTCCGAGGAGCCTCTAGGTGGATTCGAACCACCAACCTTTCGGCTGGTAGTAGAGCGAGTAACCGTTTCTGCGACCAGTTTCTGGAATAGGAGTAAACAAACATGGCTTCGGGCCCTTTTCTAAGGAGAGGACTCTCAGCCTGCTCTAAGGATGTTACCCCACCTTCGACGCCATGAGTCTGCCAGGAGATATTTTCCTATCAGTATGCGATCAACTGTAAAAGTGTGTTTCAGCTGGCAAAGTACTTCCCACCAGGCAAAAGCTTTGCTGAGAACACCACCTCCTTCACTTAGAAACCCAGATTCCAGGCCCAAGTTTTCCCTCACAAGTCAAACCCAGATCCCGTGAGTTTGTTGCTGTTTTTCCTGCTGCTGTAACAGCTCCGCTTCCGTGCTGTAGGAAGGAATTTCCATCACTCTAGGGGAGGCTGGATCCTTTCTAAACAGATGTCTGAGCGCTTCCAAGGGATTTGTACATCATGGTTAAAACTCGCCTCCTTTCAGCGAATGCTTATTGACTGCCAACTGCTGCAAATGTCAGCTCAGTGCAGCACAGTGCAGCTCTCCGAACAGTGGGGGCCATCCAGGGCTAAAGTCAGACTGCTCTTACAGGTAGTGAGTTTCCCTCCACTGGAGGCATCCAGACAGCGGCAGGGAAACCCCTGAGGGAGATTGTGGGGAGGACTGGAAGGTCTCTTCCAACTTCCATATTATGTCACACCCTGAGCTTTGTGGCTGATATAGATTGGGACCAGTCCCTATGTGCAAGGAATTTTTAATCTAGCGGAAATGATAAACTTGAACCCAAATAACAAAAATGTATTGCACTGGGCAAATCTGCTGCAAAATTTCTCTCTAAAGTGTCAAAAAGCAAAGATGTCACTTTGAGGACTAAGCTGCGCCTGAACCAAGCCATGATATTTTCAATCACCTCGTATGCATACAAAAGCTGGACGATGAATAAGGAAGACTGAAGAAAAATTGATGCCTTTGAATTATGGCGTTCGTGAAGAATATTGAATATAGCATAGACTGCCAGAAGAATGAACAAATCTGTCTTGGAAGAAGTACAGCCGGAATGCCTCCTAGAAGCGAGGGTGGCAAGACTTCATCTCACATATTTCGGTCATGTTATCAGGAGGGACCAATCCCTGGAGAAAGACATCATGCTTGGTAAGGTAGAGGGTCAGCAAAAAAGAGGAAGACTCTCAGTGAGATGGACTGACACAGTGGCTACAAAAATGAACTCAAACATAGCAGTGCTGTGAGGATGGCACAGGACCGGGCAGGGTTTCCTTCTGTTGTACATCGGGTTGCTATGAGTCAGAAGTGACTTGACGGCACCTAACAACAACATATATGTATACACAGTGCTGGGGCAAGCCAAGAATAATTGAGATGAAACAATGATGAAGCAGAGAGAGAACTCCAGGCTGTGGATCAGGAGACCTGGGCACCTGGGTTATGATTCAGGCTTTGCCACAAATTCTCCGTGATTTTGAACAAGTCCCATCCCCCACATGGGCCTTGGTTTCTACTCTGTGAAATGGGTTGGTTAAACATAATTGTCGTTAAGGCCCCATCAGGCTCTAAAAGTGAATTAACGCGTGTGGGTGTCTGGGGAAGGCTTGGAAACCAGGGCTGCTGAAGCCTGCACTATTATTTATAGACCTATCACATCGGAATGTCGCTTCAACCTGGCCCTGCAGAGGCACAGCTGACAAATGATTTATTATGGTAATTGACGTCTGTACTTACTCATTCTTTATCCGCTGCTGTTCGTGGTGTGAGGGAACACGCACGCATACACACACACACACACACACACACACACATCAGCTGAGCACCATCGGGCCTCAGAATTGTTCAGTTTGGTCCTGTGTTGAGAGGGTCCTGTCTGGTCACAGGATAAGTGTCTTAGTAAAGGTCCCAGGGCAGAACACACTCAGATGGTGTTTCTGAAGAAACTTACACAACAGGAACCAACAGGGAAGTTGAGGTACCCAGGGCCTAACAAATCAGAAAGCCGTTACCATCCCCAGACCTGCAGCTATGGCAGGAGGAGTGGGAGCTTGGTGAAGTCCTGGGTCCCTGGCAGGCCAGTGGCACAGACAGACACAGCCACTGGCAGAACACTGAAAAGCAGAAGGCTGTGAGGGGATAAATACCCCAGCCTCTCTCCTTCGCTCCCTTTTCCAGTGTCTGCCAGAGGGGACTGTTAAAAACCCACTGCTTTTTTTTTTTATCAATTCAATTCCAACTTCTCGGGACCCTACAGGACAGAGTAGAACTGCCCCGTAGGGTTTTCTGGGCTGTAATCTTTACAGAAGCAGAATGCCACATCTTTCTCCCACAGAGTCTCTGGTGGATTCAAATTGCCAACCTTTCGGTTAGCAGCTGTATGCTTAACCACTCCGCCAGCAGGCCTCCTTGCCAGAGGGTAATGAGGCCCATAAAGGTCAGCCTGCAGGGTGAAAAGGCTGGAGACTGGGTTTCGGGGCAAATGGAGAGCAGTGATATACCAGGTGACCAGCCTCACTTTCTTTCAAGTCTAGCCTCAGGCAGCTCCAGGCCTGCTCAGGCCCCTCCAGAGTCTTCCTCCTCTTCCCGCTCTGCGCTGCCTCCAGGCCTGCCCAGGCCTCTCTGGGCTCTGTTCCCTCCTCTGGTAGTCATGGCATCGTCATAGTCACAGCCATGCTGCGCTTTCCTCCACAGCTGAGGTGTTTTCACAGACACCAGATTAATGAGCTCCCTACCCTCTGGGGCTGCAAAGAACTCTCCTTTCTGGCTCCTCTCTTAGGGAAGTACCAGGGGCAGGGCAGGGGCTTCAGGTTCAAGCAGCCCAAGTTCAGTGCCCAGCTGTGCTCTTTGCTGGCCAGGTAGCCTGAGGACAGCTGCTGTGCTTTTCTGAGCCTCAGGTTTTCCAGTCTGTAAAATCGGGATAGTGTTGCCTAATGATCCATTGTTGTCGTTAGCTGCCATCAAGTCGACCCCAATACACGGTAACCCCATGCCCAACAGAACGAAATGCTGCCCGTGCCATCCCCATGTGATCCATGGGGTTTTCCTTGGCTGATTTTTGGAAGTAGATCTCCAGGCCTTTCTTCCTAGTCCATCTTAGTCTGGAAGCTATATTAATTGAAAGCTGTGCTCAGCTTTCACATCAGTAATTCACTTAATCCCTTCAACAACCCTACAACTATTGCTATTATCTCCATTTTACAGATACAAAAACCGAGGCTTAGAGAGGTAAAGTACTTTTCCCAAGGTCCTACAATCGAATTCAAATGGCAAAACCAGGATCAAGCCCAGGACAGTCTCATTTCAAAGCCCTGGTCAGAATCAACTGGATGGCAGTGGGTTTGATTTGGTTTGGTTTGGTTGAAAGCCACCAGCTAGGAGCCCTGGAAGGCGCAAATAGTTAAGCGCTCAGCTACAAACCAAAAGGTTGGCAGTTTGAACCCACCCAAAGGCGCCTTGGAAGAAAGGCCTGGCAATCTGCTTCTACAAGCTCACAGCCTTGAAAACACTATGGAGTGCATTTCTACTCTGCAATACACATGATTTGGAATTGACTTGATGGCAACTGGTTGGGTGTTAGAAAAGCTACCAGCTACTTTGTTGAGCTGTTGTGAGGCCTCTAGTCCAATGCTTAGCAGGCGGAGGTGCTCTGCAAACATCACGTCCTTGCTCTTTCCCCCGTTTTCCCTCCACAGGGGCTAGTTCCTGCAAGTAGCACTTACTTTCCCACCTAGCCAGCTGCCAGACCAAAGCGTTTTCTCTTTGGTAGAGGAATAGCTTCTTGTTACCACCATATACCAGCTCCACCGGTCGAATTAGGAGAATTTGGAAAAACCCAAGTCAGCCGGAGAACAACATTACTAAACTCAATCTTTGAGATGTAAAGAATCGCAGAAATTCACTTATTCTTCCAGCACACATCGACTCTGCCCCTAACTGTGGGTCTAACTCTGCCCTACTGTCCAATAGGGAAAACAGACACACAAATATTCACAACTAGATGTGACAGGCAGGGGCGGATGACCCAGTAAGCAAGGAAAGCAGGGCTTCTTTGTGCTTACTCACTTATCTGGAGTACACAATTTCGCCTTTCATCTTTGATGTGGTGAAAACACAAGTAAAATTGTGCACTATGGATTAGTAAGTAAGCACAAGTAAGCCTGTGCTTACCTTGCTTACTGGGTAATCCTTCCTTGTCAGGGACTGTAAATTTGAAAAGAGGCTTTGATTCTGTAGGAAGGTGCTGTGGGGTTGGGAGAGAGACAGATGCCAGCCATACCTAGAAGCAGAATCTTTGATGTGGTGAAAAATATGAAGCTGTTCACTACAGATGATGTAGTAAGCAAGGAAAGCACCGTGCTTACCTTGCCTACTGGATGATTTGCCCCAGTGATAGGTACTGTAGTGGAGGCCTGAACCACCACAGGTATAGGACAGGCAGCCCAGGGGGTTTGTTTCACAGCCTCAGCTCTGCACCAGTAGATCAGTTCTCTGGAGAATCACACACACACAAAAAAGAAAACCCTGATCTGTGTTGTTGTTGTTAGGTGCTGTTGAGTTGTTGCCAACTCACAGCAACCCCATGTACAACAGAACAGAACACTGCCCAGTCCTGTGCCATCCTCAAAGTCCACCGTTGCTGTTTGAGCCCATTGTTGCAGCCACCGTGTCAGTCCACCTTGTCGAGGGTCTTCTTTTTGACTGACGCTCTACTTTACCAAGCGTGATCTCCTTCTCCAGGGACTAGTCCTTCTGGATGACATGTCCAAAGTACATGAGACTAAGTCTCACCATCCTCACGTCTAAGGAGCGTTCTGGCTGTATTTCCTCCAAAACAGATTTGTTCATTCTTCTGGCAATCCATGCTATATTTAATGTTCTTCACCGACCCCGTAATTCAAAGGCATCAATTTTTCTTTGGTCTTCCTTATTCATTGTCCAGCTTTCTTTTGCATGCTTAAGAGGTGATTGAAAATACCATGGCTTGGGTCAGGCGCAAGTCCTCGAAGTGACATCTTTGCTTTTTAACACTTTAAAGAGGTCTTTTGCAACAGATTTGTCAACGCAATACCAATTTCCATGGTGTAAATACTCCACCATGGTCAGTTTCAAGCTGCAAGCGTGAAGTCGTTGAACTTGGAGCAGGGAAGGGCGTCAGCTCTGCCAGCCAGGGCAGTCAGCTCCAGAGTGCCACTGCCACTTCCCTGGGTCCATGTGCTCCAGCCCACAGCACTCTTTCAGCTTCTTCAGAAGCACTGTGTCCTCTCCCATGAAAGGGACCTGCAGTTCCCTCAGCCTGGAAAGCTGCCCGCACCCCTGGCCTTCTTGCCTTCTGACTCCCCATCCTTCAAGTCTCAGCTTTAGTGTCACTTTCATATGGAAGACTTCCTTGACCCCCTACCCCTCAAAAATCCATTGTCATCAAGTTGATTCTGACTCATGGTGACCCCATGTGTTATAAAGCAGAACTGCTCCAGAAGGTTTTCTTGGCTTTAATCTTTATGTAAGCAGATCGCCAGGCCTTTCTTTTGCAGCACCCCTGGGTAGGTTCGACCTGCCAACCTTTAGGTTGGTAATCAAGTGTAAACCATTTGGCACCCAGGACCTTCCTTGACCCTCCTGCCTAGGCCTGATGTCTTCACTAAATATGTTCTTAGAATATTCCTCTCTATCGCAGCCCTTATCTCTGATGCGATCATGTGGTTGATTGATATTTCTCTCCCTCTCATGAGAGTACCCCACCCTTGTACCCATTGCCATCGAATCAATTCCGATTCATAGTGGCCCTATAGGACAAAGCAGAATCGCCCCATAGGGTTTCCAAGGCTGTAATATTTATGGAAGCCGGCTGCCACATCTTTCTCCCACGGAGTGGCTGGTGGGTTCAAACTGCTAACCTTTCAGTTAGCAGCCAAGCATTTAACCACTTCGCCACCAGGGCTCCCTCATGAAAGCAGAGGTCACCAATGTATCAGTTGTGCTGGCACAGTGCCTGGCATAGGGCAGGTGTACTCTACCTACTTTGAATGTTGAATGAATGAGAGGCCATCTGAGCTGGGCTCTAGTGGAGGGCTAGGAGTTTGCAAGATGGAGAAGACAAAGAGGGCATTCTGGGAGAGGGGAACAGCAGGGGCCAAGGCACAAAAGTCTACGTCTATGAAGTGCATTCAGGAAGTACAGGAAGGCGGGTAGTGGGGTGTGGCTAGAACTTGAGGTGCATAGCAGGAAGGAGGTTTCTGCCCATGAGGCAAGGAAGGTGGACTTGGCCAGGTTGTGGGGGGGCTTATGTTCCAGGCCAGGGCATTTAATGGAGACGTCATTCTCACCAACCCCATTTTCCAGCCAAGAAAAACCAAAGTTGGAGAGGTAAGAATCAGAGGACTTGGGAAAAATCAGGGCCTGGACTTGGTGTAGCTCAGCGCTTTCCTTTTTCAGATAAGAGGAGTAGAGGTCCCTCCTCTGACACGGTATATGTCCCCAGGGACTAGAACCTGTGTGTCCTGTTCTTTTCCCAGCTAATGACTCTGGGTACTGAGACCCACCTGGCAAATGCAACAGAACCCCAAGCTGGAGACCTGAAAGAAACGAGCCAGGACCCAGCAGAAATCAGGCAGCAAAAGGAGCAATTGGCAGTACTGGTTAAATGTGTGTGGGGTCTGAAATCTGGGTTGGAATCCCAGCTTTTTAGTCTATTGGTTTTGTGACCTTAGACAAGTTGCTTAACCTCTCTGCCTGGATTCCTCATCTGTAAAATGGGAGTGGCAGCAGTGCTTAATTCCATGGGGTTGCTGTGAGGGTTAGATGATTTAATACATGTAAATCACTTACCACAGTGCCCAGCACATGGTAAGCACTCAATGAATGTTGGCTGCTGTTGTTCCTAGTATTATTGTCTCCAGGAGGCAGAATGGTGTGATGGTTAGGGCTGTGGGCACTGGAGGCAAATGACCCTGATGGCGCTACTTTCTAACCACGTGAGCTACTAAGCCTCAGTTTCCTTCTCTGTGAAATGAACATGATGAGACCTACCTCAGAGATTGTTGTGGGGATTAAATGAGGCCAACATGGAAATCTACCAGCATGATGCCTGGCCCACAGCAAGTATTAGGCAATGTAGATATTACTATTTCATTTTATCCTTATCTTAGGATAAGAAAGAAAAAAAAAACAGTAAACCGTATCAGTTGCTGTCAAGTTGACCCCGACTCATGGTGACCCAGCGTGTGTCAGAGTAGAACTGTGCTCCTTTCTCCTGAGGTACCTCTGAGTGGACCCAAAAGGGAATATATTTAGAACAGTGATTATGCTGGGTACCATCTCATATCATCCACCCCACAGCTCTTTTTACTCACATTTTTCAGCTGAGGTAAAAATCTCAGAGAAGTTGCTCAAGGTCAAAATCTAGTTAATGGCAGCCCTGGGAACCAAACCCATATCTCCTAGGACTTTCCTAGAGGGCTTATTCCTAGAAATATAGCATCATGAGCCCTCACTGTCCAATCCTGAAGGACACCTCAGTTTTAATTCATTGTGTGGCCTTCAGCAAATCACTAAGCCTCAGTTTTCTCAGCTATAAAACTATGGGATTTTTGTAACAGTCAGGATTGTTGTTGTGGTTATTAGCTGTTATGGAGTCAGCCCCTGATGAATGGCGTATTGGCTCAGTCTCCCCTAGGTCCTCAGTTACTCTCAGAGCTGATCATCAGGTAAGGAAAGAGAGAGCATGAAGAAGGTCCACTGCTCTCAACCACCTCAGCCTGCAAGCACCAACCCTCGCTTCCATTCACATTCCGTTAGCAAGAACAAGTTACGGGGCCCCATTAGATGCAAGGGGGCAGGGAAATATGGCCTAGCCACATGCCAAGACTTATCTTCTGATAACTCTGACTTTGGAGACCAAGAAGCCAGTCTCTGCCACAGTGGTGGGCCAGCTTCCAAGATCTCCACCAGCCACACTGGGAGATCAGAAGTCCTGGGTCCTTCCCCTGTCTGTAGCCTGGGCCCTCCCTCTCCCAGAGTTCTGTTCCTCCACCCTCCCGCCCGCCCGCCTGCCTGCCTGGGAGGAGAACCAGCCTTGCCAAGCCTCCTCCGAGGGTGGGTGGGTGGTGAGATAATGATCTTACCATACTTATTGCCTCTTGGAAGGCAGGTGCTGGAGAAAAACCAAGTCCACTTTGATTTTTCTCCCTGTTCCCTTCACATTCCTTCCCTGGATAAATTTAGCCAGCCCTCGCTTTGAACGCCAGTGCCCAGGATGCAGACTTTTTGTTCTCCGAGTCGATGGCAGAGCATTTTTCCTGGTGACAGCCTTGGCCCCGGGAAAGCAGTCTTCAAGATGCCAGGCCTGCCCCAAACATCTGTGACCTGTCCTCCCACCGCTTCGCAGCCCCATGGGCATCAGTTGCCACCTCTCTGAGACAAGGGACCGAGTTCACCAATGTCGGAGACAGAACACAGAACGGCTTTCAGATCTTACAGAGTCCCTGGGTGGTACGAATGATTAGAAGCCAAAACCAAAACCAAACCGTTGCTGTCGAGTTGATTCGACTTACGGCGTGCATCACTGAGTAGAGCTACTCCATGAGGTTTTCTCGACTGTAATCTTTTTGGAAGCAGATTGCCAGGCCTTTCTTCCATGGCCCTGCTGAGTAGGCTTGACCACCAATCTTTAGGTGCCAAAGACTAATACAATTTAAACCTAGGTCCAGCACTTACTGTGAAGCTAGAGGCAAGTCCCTTTGCCACCACAGGCATCTTCAAGATAGGAGTGTGGACGCCCACGTGATGGTGAGAATTAAATGTGACGATTCTTATAAATGCCCCCAGCACGGTGCCTGACACTCAGCGGCGGAGACAGGGAAGGTATGGCAGAACAAGCCTTGGACTTGGACAAATCTAGGGACAAGTCACTTAACTCTCTTGGAGCCTGATGTGAAAAACAGACCAGTCACATCCCACAGGCCTGTTGCAAGGGTGAAATGAGATGAGGCTCCTGAATGTCCCAGGCTGGTACGCATGGTTAATGCACTGGGCAATTAGCCAAAAAGCTAGAGGTCCCAGACCACCCAGAGGCACCTCACAAGAAAAGCCTGGCATTCTACTTCTGAAAAATTAGCCACTGAAAACCTTATGGAGCACAGTTCTATTCCTACACACATCGGGCTGCCGTGCATCAACTCAGCAGCAACTGGTTTATCAATGTAAATGTATTCTGCAGTGATAATATCAGCCAGCATCAGCAAACAATTCCCGAGTGCTTGCTGTGTTCCAGGTACCGTTCTAAATACCTGATGTGTGTGCTTTCATTCAGATCTCATGACGATCCTATGAAGCAGGTCTTTTATATTATCCCCACTCACAGATTTGGAATTGAGATTCAGAGAGGTTGAGTAACTGGCCCAGGGTTGCACAACCAGAAGTGGCCGAGCCGGGATTTGAACCCAGGTGGGCTGAGGAGCCTGGGGACTTGGGGGAGGCCTGCAGTGATGTGCTGGGACACCCAGACAGACAGAGCTTAAGACATTTGGAGTCCAGCAGTTGTTCAAACTTTAGTACACATCAGAACCATTTAGGAAGATTATTTAAAAGGCAGGTTCCTGGGCTCTACCCAGAGATGCCTATTCAATGGGTTTAGGGTGGGGCCTGGGAATCTGCCTTTTTAATAAGATCCATGCAGGGGGTCGGAGCCCTGGTGGTGCAGTGGTTAAGAGCTACGGCTGCTAACCAAAAGGTGGGCAGTTCAAATCCACCAGCTGCTCTTTGGAAACTCTATGGGGCAGTTCTACTTTGCCCTATAGGGTCGCTGTGAGTCGGAATCGACTTGACAGCAACGGGTTTACGGGATGCAGGGGGTCAGCTGACCACACAGGGGTACTGTAGCAGGTGTATCACCAAGCCATCAGTAAGGGCTGATGAATCACAGGACTCTAGAAGACCCTGAAGGTTTGGGTGGAAGGGATGTGAACCCACAGCAGGACCCCCTTTCGCCTCTGGCCTCCAGGTTTGCCAAGTACTACAAGATGGAGAATGGCAGCGAGTACCGCACACTCCTGAAGGCTTTTGGCATCCGCTTTGATGTACTGGTGTATGGGAACGTGAGTGCTTGGGCCGGGCAATGGGCTGCACAGGCCGGTGACACGGAACAGCTCCTGGGCCCTGAAGGGGGTCTTCTGGGGGCAGAGTTCTACCACTGACCAATTCTGAGATCCTTGGTTGATCACATCTCCCAGCTCCTCACCTGTACCATAAAGACATGGGACCTGCTGACCTACCCAGAACCCCTCCAACTTCATAGTCTCTGGGGCTGGGAGTCCAAGTTCAACCCCAGGCCCCCGGGCCACCCTGCTACACCTCTGCCCACTCACTTTGGTCTTTGTGCACATTAGGCTGGCAAGTTCAACATCATCCCCACCATCATCAGTGCTGTGGCAGCCTTTACCTCCGTGGGAGTGGTGAGTTCAGGAGGCCAGAGAGCGTGGGGCCCAGAGTTCAGCTCCGGGGCCCAGGCTGGCACAAGTGGGAGGGGAGTGAGTGGGGTAAGTCCTGTTTCTGCCTAGAAGTGAAAGTCCAACCCCTTGGCAAGTGCTTCAGTCTCCACCTCCTCCCTCCTGCGTCAGCCTTGGCTTGAACACCTCCAGTCACGGAGAGCTCACCACCTCCCGAAGCAACCTCTCCATTTTCAGGAGGCTCCAACTGTTATGAGTCCCTGTTTCTCACTGTGAAGGTGCTGGAGGAGGCTCCAAGGTGTCCATACACCTGAGAAGCCTGGATGAGGAACAGAGCCTGGCTGGCAAGGCTGGAACATAGCCCCTCTCCCCAGGGACTTCTGCTGTCATGTCCCCCTCCACATTCATGGTTTGGGGTCACCCCAGGAGCTGGGAAGGCGGGTTTTGAAGACATTCTACAGGACTCGCCCCAGACCCTTTTGCATGCTGTCTGCCCAAGGGAAGTCCTGCCTGCTGCCCACACCTCCCTGCCACCATGCTCCACCCACCCCGGGCGGCCCTCCAGCCCACCCTGCCTCTCCTCTTCCAGGGGACTGTCCTCTGTGACATCATCCTGCTCAACTTCCTCAAGGGGGCCGACCAGTACAAAGCGAAGAAGTTTGAGGAGGTGAGCATGCAGAAAGGGGGCTAGACCCAGGGGCCATCTGTAGCTCACCTGTCGGGTTCTGAAAGGGAGTTGATTGGGCCTCAATGCATATTTGGGGTACAGACCAGAGGTGGTTTGGCCAAG
This sequence comes from Loxodonta africana, assembly GCF_030014295.1. Lineage (NCBI taxonomy): Eukaryota > Metazoa > Chordata > Mammalia > Proboscidea > Elephantidae > Loxodonta > Loxodonta africana. Next base: position 19,251,587 of record NC_087348.1, on the reverse strand, counting down.
ACTGGGCTCTGCAGAGACATGCTGGGGCTCTGTGGGTCACTGCTGTCAACATCCCCACACGCTCATCATCTTTTCACCACCTCTGGGCCAGAGCAGACCCTACTGTGGATTGGCTCAGGTTTCTGTGTTCCCCCAAGGCATGTGGAAAGTGTCTTGGGAGCACACAACTTGCTCTAGCTCCCTGTTGTCCAGGCCGTGGGCCCCCACTGCCATGTCTGGCAATGGGGTCCCATGGGAGAGCCTTGCCCATAGAGCATGATAATGCCAGCCCTTCTGCCTGCAGGTGAATGAGACGATGCTGAAGGTCGCAGCCTCAGCCAACCCAGTGTACCCCAGCGACCAGACCACAGAGGAGAAGCAGTCCACAGACTCAGGGGCCTACTCCATCGGCCACTAGTGCCTCTTCCCGGGGCCCCATTCTCACCCTAGGGCTCCAGGCCTCCACAGGGAACCTCACCTGGGCAGGGGGAGAGGTGAGAGGCCTCATTTCCACTGTTGACCCCATGAGGCCGCAGCCGTGACCCAGGTGTCCAGGCCTCCCAATGCTCTGGCAGACAGGTTACGCTCCCTGCTGAGACCTCAGTCGCACCCTCACCCCTTACCTTGCCCCTACCTGCTTCCCAGGACCCCAGGCAGCAGCACCTGAACTGTCCCCATTTCACAGAGTATCTAATGAGATAATAATAGCAATGGTGAATGGCCACAAGAGCCTACAAGGCCCAGGCACTTTCACACACATTATCTCATTTAATCCTTAGAATAATCCTACCAGGTAGATACTAGTGCCCCCTGTTTTGAAGATAAACTATGGCTTAGAGAAACTGAGTAATTTTAGAAAGACCACACAGCCAGGGATTGAGAGAGCTGGGATTTGAACCCAAGTCTGTCTGACTCTATTGCTTGAGAGAAGGATGAACTCCCAGGGGCATCCGCCTCTGCTGCTTCCGCGTCCTCCACCCCAACCACAGCCAAGTCCACCTCAGCCACGAGCAAGCCCACTGCAACCACAACTTAGTCCACCTCAACCACGACTAAGTCCACCCCGACCACGACTAAGTCCACCCCAACCACAGCCAAGTCCACCTCAACCACGAGCAAGCCCACTGCAACCACAACTTAGTCAACCTCAACCACGACTAAGTCCACCCCGACCACGACTAAGTCCACCCCAACCACAGCCAAGTCCACCTCAACCACGAGCAAGCCCACTGCAACCACAACTTAGTCAACCTCAACCACGACTAAGTCCACCCCGACCACGACTAAGTCCACCCCAACCACGACTAAGTCCACCCCGACTGTGACCAAGTCCACCCCAGCCACAACTACGTCCACCCTGACCACAACCAAGTCCATCCCAACCACGACCAAGTCCACCCCAACCACAGCTTAGCCCACCCCAACCACAACTAAGTCCACCCCGACCAAGACCAAGTCCACCCAGCCACGACCAAGTCCACCCCAGCCATAACTAAGTCCACCCCAGCCACAACCAAGTCCGCCCAGCCACAACCAAGTTCATCAAGCCACAACTAAGTCTACCCTAACCATGGCTAAGTCCAATCCGACCATGGCTTAGTCCACCCTGACCACAACTAAGTCCACCCTGATCACGACTAAGTCCACTCCAATTGTGGCTGAGTCCATCTCAACCACAACTAAGTGCAGCTTATTGAAGAGTAGCCCATGCTTTCCCCAGGAGCTCAGACCCCACCTGAGGGGGACCCGTTAGACAGCAGCGTGGGGTCCCATCTCTGACTTGGAGGTCCCAACTTTAGGATGAAAAAGGAGGACTACAGGATCCTAATAAGGTGGCCAGGTTTATAATGTGAGAAGCTAAGTGGGCCACGAAAACCCTCTTGTCCAACCCTCTTGTTGACAGAAGAGCAAACTGAGGCCAGTGAGGGGAAACCACTTGTCCAGTGCCACATAGCTAGGAGCCAAAAGAACTCAGGCGTCCTCTCTCTCAGGGAAGGAGGCCAGAACAGAAGCATCCAGGGCAGCCCTGCCTCCATTTCCAGACTCCCCCTACCCCTTCCTGGGCTCCCCTGCAGTGAGGGGCCCAGAAAACTCACCCAGGCAGAGCTTGAGAGCTGACCCAGGCTTCTGAGGACAGAGGTATACACAATACGGGGGACATTTAAAAAAATAATCCGAAGTCAGGTATCTATTGAAAAATCATCCAAAATCAGATATTGGAAGGGGCTCATACAAGTGAGTGACTCTGAAATTTACATTTCATTAACTTCACTTCATTAAGATAATGAAGCTAACTTCATTAGCTTAACTTGAAAGGGCTACTCATCCACGTGATTGTGAGGTCTCAGCAGAAACAGAGCTGCACTGTGGATGGAGGGTGGATCCCACAGCAGAAGGTACAGGGAAATGGGGGAAGGGGACGGCAAGTGGGCACTTGTAGAGGCCTCACGCCAATGATACCCACTCAGGGCGGAGAAGGGGTAAGGCCCCCACACACTGCCCGTCACTTCTCCCTCACTCTGCCTTCACCCAGAGCCCCATCTTTGAGGTGCTGAGATAGTATCTCCCCAGGGTCAGCCTCGGTCAGAACTCCAGGCTTCCCTTCTCCAGCAGAGGCATCAGTGAAGCAGCACCTCGGTTCCAAACTTGGAGTCCCACGGGGCATCCCTGGTGAGTCCAGATCTCAGGAGGCCAGGCTGGGACTGGGCCACCGGACTGTTGTCTGATAAGGAGATTGAGGTAGCTGTGTCATGGAAGGAGCTTCTTTCCTAAACCCTGCTTGTCCTCCTGAACCTGCCAGCAAGTGTGTGAACTCTTGTGTGTGAGCCCGAGGTTGTCTTCCGCTCCTCTGAACTAACTTCCCACTTCTGTGTGCTAGACTTTGGGTTAATATCAGTGGTACCAACAACAGCTAACTTGTTGCATCATGGTTACTCAGCATAATCGCCGACACAATCACATGGACCCTCACACCAACCCTGGTGAGGCTGCCACTGTTGGGTATTTATCTTGTTTGATAGAACGAGAAGTTTACAGTACATGGAAATTAGAACTGGAGCCCATGCTCATTCTTAACACTGCTTCTTTGATTACTCAACATGAAAGCTACCATTTATTGATTCAGCCAAGCAGTGGGCTAAAGGCATTACATGCATTGTCTAATTCAACCCTCATTTTATGGAAGAAGAAACTGAGGCTTAGTAAGGTCTTGACTGGGACTTGAACACAGGGCTTCATGACTCAGGAGTCTGGGATCTTGACCCCTGTGCTGTATTTGGGGACATCAGAACATTTGCTGGCACCTCTTTTTCTATACGTCCTATTAGTTGATAGACTGGGCTTTACTGCAGCAACAAGTAAACTCCATCTCGAGGTTTAATAAAGCAAAGCAGGTCAGACTGCCCCCACCATCTGGTAGCTATGCCATGTGAGACACATGGACTTCCAGATCACTGGCGGGGAAACAGAACTGGAGAATCATGGGGAATCACTTGAAGGCCAAGCCTGGAACTGGCTTCCATCACTTCCAATCATATTTCATTGGCCAGAACTCAGTTGCATGCTGCAGAGCCCAGTTTTACAGCAAGGGATCCTGGGAAATATAGTCTTTCTGGGTCCCAAGGAAGAGAAAATGGTGGACACAGCACTGTCTCTGCTTCATTACCTCCTTTTCAATGGCTGCTTTTTTCTACCATGTCCACCAAGAGTTCCACACACCTTTCTCTTCTGTGTCCCTTCTCACAAAACCTTGTTTTTAGCAAGCTCCCAACCAATCTCTTGGAGTATTAAAAGATCACAGTCTCAGGAGTTTGTTCTCCCAAGAGCAGTTGCTTTCTGATCAAGGGCTGTTCAAGATTCACAGGCCAAAGGAATGAATATATAATGGTTGAATTCTAAACCCAGGAACAGACTGTGGGAGATTTGAAGGACAATGGTCTTATCTACTCTTGCCTACTTCAAGCAAGTTTCAGCCTGAAGGTGGCTGAGTGTCCCCGCCTTCTCCTCTCTGTCTTTATCCCTGGTGTTGGCTGTGAGGATGTTGGATTACTGGGTCTGACTAGAACCAGTTCCCTAGTAGGGAGCTAAGTGGAGGCTATAAAGGCGGACTCATTTTTAGCCATTGCTCTGAGATACCAGTCCCAAGAGGTGCCTATGGAGAGCTTGCCTTCCTGCCTATCCTTTCCCACCCCCACAGCCAGTTTCCACTGTTCTTTCAGAAGCAGAGCATTTGGGATTGGCTCACTGCAGTGTTAACCAGCGAGAGCAGGAACCTGGGTGGGTTCTGACTCCCAGGAGCTCCCCTTCCTAGCCCCAGCATTGGTGAAGGTCATTGCAATGCCAGGACCCCTTCTTCTGTTGCCAGAGGCCTGTCCATGTTCAAGGGCCTCATCCCTGCTGTTTCTTCACCACCCTCTTCCCCACCCCCCACCCTGGGTTCCCCAGTCCTGTCCTGTTCACCCAACTTCAGCACCCTTAGAAACAAAGCACATCTGGGCAAACTGTTCCTTTTATTCCCAAAACTCCAATCCCATCAGACGCCTGTACAGATACACACACATACACACACAAACATAGACCTGTATCTACATATGCTCAGATATACACTGACACGTATGCCTCCTGTCTTAGATACTTGGTGCTGCTACAAGAAATTCCACAAGTTGATGGCTTTAAACAAGCAGAAATTTACTCTTTCACAGTTTAGGAGGCTAGAAGTCCAACTTCAGGGCGCCAGCTCCAAGGGAAGGCTTTCTGTCTCTGTCAGCTCTGGGGGAAGGTCCCAGTCATCAATCTTCCCCTGGCCTAGGAACTTCTCAGAACAGGGACCCCAGGTCTAAAGGATACATTCCACTCCCGGCCCTTCTTTCTTGATGGTATGAGATTCCTTCTCCTCTCTGCTCAAGTCTCTTTTTTATATCTCAAAGAAATTGACTCAAAACACAGCCCAAACCTCTGGATATATCAGAGAGGTTAAGATTTACAACACATAAGATAATCACATCACAAAATGGTAGACAGACACCCAATACCGGGAATCATGGCCCAGCCAAGTTGGCCCACGTTTTTTTGTGGGGGAGGGGGAGGGACAATTCAATCCAAAACACCCTCACACACTGGTCAAAACACAGAGGTATACACACAGGTTCAGGCATGTCGTCGTCGTTAGTAGTCATCAGATTGACTCATGGCGACCCCATGTGTGCAAAGTAGAACTGAGCTTCATAGGGTTTTCAAGGCTGAGGCCTTTTGGAAGCAGACCATCAGGCCTATCTTCTGAGGCACCTCTGGGTAGGTTTGAATTGCCAACTCTTCAGCTAGTAGCCGAGCGCCTAACCGTTTATGCCTTCCAGGCACTCCTTCGATTCAGACAGGTAAGGGTGCAGAGCTTGACAGGGACATACACATTCACAGACGTACACAGACGCACAGGCACATCAGGAAATGCACAGTGCACAGGAGCGTGTAACACACCCAAGTACACACTGACTCATACAGATCTGTACACATTTATATGCACATTCATATATCTGTACATAGATTCACAAGTACACAGATATCCACGTGTATACAAAGATTGACTAACATGTACACACCAGCACTAACATATACACACATGTACACGTGCACACACAGAAATACTTGGGTGTCCTCCCTGGGCCCCATGGACAGTTATAGGCTCAGGAAGTCTCCCTCACAGATATGCTCTCTCCCACAAGCTCAGGCTCTGGCCCTCTTAATATGGTCTAGGGTCTGAGCTTCCTGCCTCATCTACCCCAAATCCTGCCTGGGGCCTAGCACCCCACCAAAACAAAGTTAAAGCAACAACCATTTTCTCTTTCAATGTTCCCAGGGCCAGAGAAATTGGGGTGAGGGGAAGAGAGAAGAGCTGAGGCTTAGGCTGTAGATGTGGGAGTGGGAGCCACACCCCTACCAGACATGCTGACTTTGACCCCAAACCCCTAGTGTGGGAGGCAGCTCCCTTCTGAGAGTATTGTCGCTCCTTAGATGTGGAAACCCTGGGTATAAGGGTTACAAGATACAGCTGCTAACCAAAAGGTTGGCAGTTCGAATCTACCAGGTGCTCCTTGGGAACTCTATGGGGCAGTTCTACTCTGTCCTGTAGGGTCACTATGAGTCAGAATCGACTGGTCCGCAATGGATTTGGTCCTGGTTTGATTTAGAGGTGGGTTGGGAATGGGGGAGGAAGAAACAGCCACCCTCCTGAGAGTGGACTTGGGCACACATCTCAAAAGAAGCTGGGTCCAAGGCTCAACACTTGGTCTTTATTCACCTGGAGAAGCAGGAAGAGGGAGAGTCAGGAATAGGAGGAGGAGATGGAATGTGCAGCTAATTATCTCCACGAACAGCTGCCTCCTTTGCTATGAGACCAGAAGACCTGGGTAGTGCCTGGGTACCATTACTGACTTACTTCCATAGAAGAATTCTGATCAAAAGGGGGAAGGAAAGTGCAGAATAGAATTTCAGGTTCTCATGGACTCCAGACTTTCTGAAGCTATGGAAGGTGGATGAACCCCTGAAATGATTGCCCTGAGATAATCTTAAACCTTAAACCAAAAATATCACCAGAAGTCATCTTAAAACGGAATAATTGTCTAGCTTAACCAGTAAAGAAGGGTCTGCCTTGAGCACTATGCTCTTTTAAGAACTATACATATGGATCAAATTGACAACAGCACCTGGAAGGATTAGATAAGAACTTAGAGGGCTGTGACTTGATGTTAATGAGGGAGGAACAGCTCAGAAAAGGAGGGTAGGAATGGTTGCACAACTCGAAGAATGTAAGCCATGTCGCTAAATTGTACGTGTAGAAACTCTTGAATTAGTGTATGTCTTGCTGTGTATATTCTCAACAACAGCAAGCTAAATAAAATTTAGGAAAAAAAAATGCTGGGGCTTTGAGCTTTCCCATAGGGTGCTGAGAGAATGGGAAATGGGGCCAGGATAGAGGAGCAGGCTGGCCCCAGACGGTATTCTTTCTCCCCCTTCCACGTGGTGTCGTCCAGGTGGATCTCAATGCTCCACCCCAATCGTGAATCAGCTCTATCAACTCCTCTTTGGAAAGCTGTCCGCCCACCCCCCCGATTCCCATACTGAACCCAAATAAAGCAGAGGGCCAGTTCCCCCCCCCCCCCCCAAATAAGCTCTTCCATCAGCGTCTGGGAGGAGGGGTGGACTCCGCGGGCTGAGAGGGGCCTTCGGGAGGGAGCCAGGGCGGGGGCACAGCCTAGCCTACGCGTCCGCCTCTAGGCGGCGCTGCAGCTAAACACCTCAGCACCACCCACCCGGTTCCAGCAGCCCGACTCCACCAGGGCTCACTCTCCTCAACGCCCCGCCCCTCGGGGGGGGGGATCCCTCAAAGTGAACAGAGAAGACGGAAGAGTCGGCGAGTGCCGTGAGAAGTCTGGATTTATTGCCAGGAAAGGCTAGGGGACGAGCCTACTGCTGAGGGTGGGACAGGGGCAGCCAGGAGCGTGTGAAGGGAGGGGGCTCCAAGGGAGGGTCTCATTGCCTCTGGCTTAGATTTTTAGAAGGAGCAGATGAAGGGCAGACGCCTTTTGCATCGATTTCGTCGCCATCGGCCTCCTAGCAGTAGAGAGCATAGGCTTGTCAGCTTCCAGTCAGGATCTGGCTTGTGCCCCTCTTCCCTCCTCAGGCCCCTCATCTGTCCCCTTCACCTGCCATCATCGTTATCATAGGTCGCCCTACGTTTCCCACATAACCCTATTAGCTAACGTTTCCATGAGCTGGTCGGTATGCTAAGTGCTTTACATGGATTATCACATTAATCCTCATGATGACGCCACAAGGTAGGTGCTGCCATCATCCCCATTTCGCAGATGAGGAAACTGAGGCTCCGTGGAGGTAAATAACTTGCCTATATCTCAGCTGCCAAGTGGCAGAGCTAGGATGTGAATCGTGGCCGTTTCACCCCAGCACAGATGGTCTTAGCCACTCTGCTAAACTCCCTCACGTCTGGCTGTTCAAACCTGGCGTCGAATCTGTCTGCTATGGGTGATTCCCACGTCTTCCCTTCATCCCCATCCACATCTTATATTCACATCTTCTGCTCTCATCTGTCACATCAGTCACTCACATTGTCGCCCTCATATCAGAAGAGGGTCCAGGCATGCCCATGAGGAAGGAGAGCCCGGTCCAGCCCTCCACGGGGAGCCCTTCATCACCTGGTTTTGGTTTGAGGACTCCCTGTAACTCCACCCTCCTCCCAAGCAGGAGTTCGGTTCTCCACGTGGGGGAGGGTATGAGTCTGGAGGAGGTGTGTCCAGGCGGCTCAGAGAGACAGTATGTAAGCGTCCTCCTTGCCACTCTTCCCCTTGCCCTGGCGTCCAGTGTCCCTTACCTCTGGTGCACAGTGCCACACAGCGGCCTCTCCCGTTCCCAGGCTGCCCTGAGGCCCAAAATCCAAAATCCCAGCGGCTTCCATCAGTCCAGCGAAACCTCCTGCACCGGAACTAGAGAAGTGATAGACTGGGTCAGAGGACAGAGATCGAGGAAGGCAGACAATTCTAGGGGCCCCAGAGAGAGCCCACTGCTGGCTCCTTTCACTATTCAGCCATCCAGGAGCCAGATACGCTGGAGTCCCATTCCTGAGGGTCTGTAGGCATCTCAAAGTTTACCATGTATACAAATTGACCAGGGATCTTTTTAAAATGCAGGTTCTGATTCAGGAGATCTGGAGTGGGGCCCAAGATCCTGCATTTCTAACAAGCTACCAAGTGATGCTGATATTGCTGGTCCATGGATCAAACTTTGAGTAGCAAAAAGAAAGAGCCCTTGTTCGGCCACAATCCCAGAGCTACCCTGAGAAAAGGTGCTCATTTTAGAGATGAGAAAACTGAGCCTCTACAAAATCACTCAGCTAGCTAGTAAGTGGTCACGTTGGGCCTGGAACCTATTTCCTGATGCCAGTGGTATGTTGGTAAATCTTTAACAACCAGCTCTGGTAGAAGGTAAGAAGGCAGGGGATGGGGAGCACGGAGTGTTGATTTGTAGCCATCACCATATTCCATGGTTGACTCCAAGCTGTAAGCATGAAGTCCCTGAACATGGAGTTGGGAAGAGATGCATACAGTCCCCAAGCCAGTGCAAACCAGTCCCAGCACATCACTGCCTGCTGCTCTAAGGACGCCTCAGTAGCTGGTCTGAGACTTTGCAGCAGCAGCTCCTTAAAGCAATCAGAAAGCACTTCTTGTACCCAGGAGCTGGCCCCTCACTTACCCAGCCCTTGAGGATGCCTCCAATCCAAACCTGGGCCTGGTTGATCCTACTGGTCACAAGCTGGATGCGGTAGTTGGAGCCGAAGCTATGGATGGAGGCAAGGTTGCCTCGGTAGCACCTGCTGCAGATATTCTGCAGAGAGAAGAGGATATTATGAAAAAAGGTGGGGTAGAGAATTCATTCTCATTTATCTCAAGTCTTTGAGTCTCCAGGAGAGAATCCACTTTCCTTTTCAAGTCAGAAATCGGGGGCCTACTGGCTCTCCTCAATCCCACCTCTTTCTGCTTTATCAGTCGTCAGGACTTTCCCGGCAGGAAATTATAATTCTCATAATAACAATAGTCAAGCTACTTTCTTCTTCTCCCCCAGATACTCTGCAGTAGCCTGACTGCCACTTACCTGAGCTTTTCTAAATGTCCTGAGGTTCCGCACCAACAGGTAGCGGCAGGTCTTGCACCCAGGGCTGCCCAGCAAATGAACCGTGTCCTCTTCTCTGGGGCATTGTAAATCCTTCTCCGTGTCCTCCTCATCCTCAAGGGCATCTTCATACCCGAAAGATTCTACCTCCTCTTCCTCTGACTGAACCACCTTCTCAGTTGGGGCCAGCTTTCCCTCCTGCTCCCCTGAACCTTCCAGATCCTGGCTCAGGTCTGCTACTGTCTCTAGGCTTTCCAGTTTGGGGAAATCATTGCCTGGAAAAAGAGCCAACAGGTAACGTGCCACCAAGTCGAGTCCATGCTTGTTCCAGGACCGTGAACAGCTCCTAAGGTCCTGGAGACGCCAAATGGCACTAAGACTGGAAGCCTCCCTCTGTGTTGGGCGAGAAGAGATCTCTTGGTTCACACCCACAAATGGATGAGAACCTGGCTCCTGCCTGACACTACAGGTGCGTATTTTGGGAGAAGCACCTGTGAGAAGCCTAGAGAAATCACCTGCCCCTGAACAGAAAGTTCAGGCCACTGTTCTGAGTTCAGGAGAAATTTTACCAGGGGATGATCTAGGTCAACTGCAGAGGGGAGCTTTTGGTCATGGCACAGGAAAAAAAAAAAAGTGCAGGAAAGAAAAGAAAAGGATGAATGAGATGAGAAGGGGAGGACTTACTCAGATGAAGAGCAGAAACGGTCCCCAGCAAGAGAAGGGACAGGATCAGAGGGCGTTTCATAGCTACTCAATCTTGTGGCAAGGGCACAGCTCCACCTTTCCTCCTTCGGGCTTGTCCTTATGTGTCTAGCGCAGTCCCTGGCACACGGTGAAAATGCAATACATGTTTAATTGATTGATTAAAAAACAAACTTGCTGCTCTTCCTCCAATGAACAGACCCCGAACTGGAGAATCAGGGAAAGGACATGGGGAGGGGTAGCTCAGGTCCAAAGGTCCCTTTTCCCTGAGAGTTCCATCCCTGCTCCCGGGAAAGCACTCCGCCAAGACCAGGACGCTGTTAAGCACCCAGCAATGCACAGGACAGCCCCTGACAACAAAGAATCATTTGATCCCAAATGTCAATAATGTTGAGGTTGAGGAATCTTGATCTAGATCCACAGCACAGAGGAAAGAGCACAGATTTTTTACCTGTTAAAAATGAGAAAGAGGGAAGGAGGGGATAAGGCAGGGAGAGACAGAGATGAGGAAAGGCATGCTCAAGGTTAGCGCTGTTTTCATTCATTCATTATGGTCCTGTGGTGTTTGCCATAAATGATCCTCCTTCCTTCCAGGCTCCGATTCCTCCTCCGCAGGCAGCTGGGATGTACTCACCTCTCTGAGAGTCCGAGGTCTCCACTCTGAGTGCCTCTGACTTCTAGGCACCAGAGGCAGCCCTTATACTGGGCTTTTGGGGAAGTGGGAAGAGGCCAGCATGATTGCCCCAGGCTGGGGGGGGGCGGGGGGGCCGTGGAGTTGATAACATGGAGTTTGCTCAGTCTCCTCAACCCGGGCCCTGCTGTCTCTGGGACTGCAGAGACATGCCTCCTGGGGCCTGCTGCCATATGGCACCCATACATCCTGGTTTGCTCAAGAAAGCCTTGGGTGTTTTGCCTATCGTCCATGTACCATTGTTACTGTTGCCCTCTAAAGAGCCCCTGTCTGAGCAATACCCCTTAACTCCAAGAGCAGCTTTCCACTGCTCCACATCCCAGGAAATGAAGTGGAGAATCCCAGGGAGCAGGTAGGAGGTCAGTGAGGGAAGGAAGTAAGGGGCAGAAGGGAGCCTCAGCCCTCCTAAGCCCTTATCTGGACCAGGTGCTGTATACACATCACAACCGTGAATCCTCACCTTCGCATCAACCTCACAAAGAATGTATGATCATCCCTACTTCACCGGTGAGGAAAAAAGAGACTCAGAAAGGGAAAGTGACTTGCCAAGGTTACATAGGAAGTGGGGGAACTGGGATTCTGAAGTCTTTTTGGCTCCAAGACTTTCTCTTTCTTTGTCTCTCTCTCTCGCTCCCTTATCCCCTCCTTCCCTCCCTCCCTGTCTCTTTTTCATCTTTAACGTGTAAGAAACCTATGCTCTTTCCTCTGTGCTGTGGATCTAGATCAAAATTTCTCGGCCTCGACATTATTGACATTTGGGGTCAGATGATTCTTTGTTATCAGGGGCTGTCCTGTGCATTGCAGGGTGTTTAACAGCATCCTGGTCTCTGCCTACTGAAGTCAGTAGCACCCTTCCCCCCAAGTCATGACAATAAAAAATGTCTAGACATTGCCAAATGCCCCTGGAAGGCAAAATTGCCTCAGGCTGAGGATCACTGATCTGGGACATGCCAGTTTGCCCAGTCTTCAAGGCTGACAAGGAGGCAGCTGCTGGAATAAAAAGCAGAGTCATTTAGACGTTCTGAGGTCCACCTTCCCCAGCCCCACAGCCCCATCTTCTGCCAGCTCTCCACCACCACCAGGGCCAAGACTAGGGAGCAGTGAGTGAGGCACTTGCCTCAGGCACAAAGTATAAATACTCAGGCATAAAATACTTAAATGCAGTATTTTTTTAAATTTGAAATTAATGCAAAAAAAACCCATGATGAACAAAATATCAGAATTTAACCAACCAGGTTTAGGGTCACAGGGCATCCCAGGTAATTGGCCTAATATAGTTTTTAGTAGTTTTGTTCTACCTCCTAGTTTGTTGAGTAGTGCCTGGGGTCTTAAAAGCTTGCAAGCAGCCATCCAAGGTACAATAATTTGTCCCTATTTGCCTGGAGCAATAGAGGAAGGAGAGTCAGGAGTAGAAAGAGGAAACGGAATGCATCCCTAATTGCTACCATGAACAAAGGCCTCCTTTGCCATGAGACCGGAAGAAGAGATGGTGCTACTATTACTGAACATTTTGATCAGAGATTCTATAGGAGAATCTCTGATCAAAAGGGGGAAAATGCAGAACAGAATTCCAAGTTCTTCTGGAATTCAAACCTTCTGGAGCCACGGAGATTGGATGAATCACCAAAACGGTTGCCCTGAGATAATCTTTAAACCTTAAACCAACAATATTACCTGAAGTCTTCTTTAAATGAAACAATAAGTTAGCTTACTTAGTAAAGAATGTTTGCCTTGAATATCATGCTCTTTTGAAGCACTATCTGTATGGGATCAAACTGGCAACAGCAACTAGAAATGTCAGATAGGAAGCTTAGGGAGCAGCGAGTTTATGTCAACGGGGAATGAGCAATTCGGAGGGTGAGAATAGTTGCAAAATTTGAATGTAGTCAATGTCATTGAATTTACATGTAGATATTGTTGAATTGATGTGTGTTTTGCTGTATACAGTTTCAACAACAATAAAAAAAAGAAAAATTTAACCCTTTCATGAACCAATTATATTCTGCTTTCAATTTTTTCTTGATACCATGTGTGTTCATTAATGGAAGCATTCTGAATCATTGATTGTGTCTGAATTTTTGGCAGGTAGTATGGACTTTTTTTTTCTTGCCCTCTCACATAAGCCTGTCCTAAGTGTTTGGTGGGACATACGAAGTACCACAAACTATACCCCAAAGTCCCCATCACGGTCTATTGGTATATATGTGTAACAAATAAAAATTTTCTATTTTTCCTACCAAAAATTCAGAACCTCATACAATACCCTGTAAGAACAGTAATTTGTGGCACACACCTGTTTCTTTAGTTTCAAACAGTCATAAAGGCCCCTGTCTTGCATCAGCATATACTATCAGTGGTGCGGCAGCTTCCGAATAAACCTTCAGCAGCAGAAAAAGTACTTTGTCCCTAGAGGTACCTGTGAGCATGAAAGGGTTAACCAATCAAGCTCCAGCCACATTCACTACGGTCCAGAAAAAGACCAGCCAGCACTGAGCCCTGACTTCCCAGGATGTCTCTGCCAGGGCCCGTGGCCTGTAAGGGGGGGTGACTCAACTCTGTGACATTCTAGCCAGGCAGGGTGTATTTGTTCTCCATCTTCCAGCCCGGCTCTCCAGAGCTCAGGGCACCAGGGACAGGTAGCCCAGAGGGTGAGAAGGTCTGGATTCCTTTCCCTTCTCTCCTCTCCCTAAAAAAAAATGAGAGGCCACTTCTGGGCCGATTGCAGAGTAACGGCCTTCGCCCTTATCTCCCCACCCAACGGACCAGACCCCAGCTTATCAACCTGGCTGTGGGGAGATTGGCCAAAAACCTGGTCTCCCAATTTCAAGCTTCAGGCTTTCCTAGTGGGGGAGGGAGTGGAGGGGGCCCACATCAGGGGTGCCATTTCACTTGGTGGTTTGGATGACCAGTAAGGTTGGCCTCTCTCCTGAGCCCACATCACGATAAGCTTTAAACATGGTTTCTCAGTTGAATGTCCTCATTTTACAGATGAGGAAATGTCATCTCAGAGTTTAAAGGAATTGCCCAAGATCACACAGCAAATAGGAGACAGGCCTAAACCCAGGTCCTCTGACCCCTTATCTACCGCATAGCTGCCTTCCTGCAACCCCCTCTCACTGGCCTCCCTCCCCTGCAGCCTATTCTCTCCCTCACGTTGACCCTGTTTTCTTCACACACAAACCCATCCCTTGGCACAGCCATCCCAATGACTTCGGCCTGTCCCTTAAATGACCACAATGATGTCCGTCTGATATAAAACTGAAATGACATTTTTGAAGGTCTACCCCAGACCACACACTTATGCTTCATTAAGTTTTCTACATCCACTATCTAGAAATTAGGCATTACCATCTCTAGTCTACATATTTTCTACAAAAACCGAGAGAGGTTAAATAATTCGCCCAAGTTCACGCAGCTAGTAAGAACTGGCATGTCTGACCCAAGTCTATCCAACTCCCCAGCCTTTGCTTTCTTCAGTATGCCCCAATGTGCTACCTCCAGAAAGTCTAAGCAGTGGCGCCCATGGAGCTCCTAGTGTCTGGTTTACTGCTTGCATTTATGTTCACATGGGTTTCAGACTCTACATATTGTCCCAAGTTTCAATCCAGCCCCCATTTATGCAGAAAATGTATCTCGCCATCTTGAGAGGCAGTATGTTGTTTTTGTTATTAGCTGCCGTCGAGTCAGCCCCCGACTCATAGCAAATCCATGCACAATGGAAAAAAACACTCCTGGTCCTGCACCATCCCCATGATTGCTTGTGGATCTGACCCCTGTGATCTATAGGGTTTTCACCGGCTGATTTTCAGAAGTAGATCACCAAGCCTTTCTTCCTACTTCATCTTAGTCTGGAAGCGCCACTGAAACCTATTCAGCATCATAGCAATAAGCAAGCCTCCACTGACAGGTGGTGGCTCTGCCTGAGGTGCCTTGGCTGCGAATTAAACCCAATCCCCCTCATGGAAGGTGACAATTCTACCACTAGGCCACCAGTACTTTGAGAGGCAGTGTAGCGTGATGTATAGTGAAGTCACAAGTTCCAGAGTCAGCCCTTCTGTGTCTCAGGATCTTTGTCTCTAAACTGAGGGTAATGAAAGGTTGCTGGGAGGATTACGTGATGATATCAGCTCAAGTAAAACTCTCAGAACAGTGCCTGGCACGTGGAATTCATGGTGGTCCTTGTCAGTCTCCTTCTCAGGCAAGGCACATGGAGCTGGGGGTGGGCCTCATAAGGAAACCAGCACTAGTACCTTGACCCTTAACAAGAAATAATCAGTGAGTATTGATTGAGCTCCTACTGTGTACTTTATACCATGCGAGGAACTCCAGGGATTCAATCATAAAGGTGTGATCTTATTTTCACCGAGCGTAGTTAGTATCTTGTGGAGAAGAAAAATGCACACACAAATCTATATTTTGGAATGTAAAGCCATTCCCTTTGCTTCATTATTTTTTTTTTTACATTTTTGTTGATCCCTAAAATGTACCCTATAACAGGCACTGTAGAGTGGACAGCTCAATGGATTTTTACAGAGCAAACGTGCCAACGTAACCACCCACAGACCAAGGCACAGAATATTACCAGGAGCCCGGAAGTCGCCTTGGTGCCCCCTCCTTGGCATCACTCCCCCAAAGGGGATCTCCATGGACTGAAGAGAAAATCACTCCTATCACGCACGTGCACACGCGCACACACACACAACAGAAAAGACTTACGAGGGACAAGACAACGTCCACCAAGCACTTAGCACAGAGACTGGCATCTGGGAATACTTACTAAATGGGAGATATTGTTATTTTCATTACTAATATTGGAATAAGGGGAGACAACACCTTCCCACACCAGAATGTAAGGACCATGAGGGCAGAAGCGCACGTTCTACCGCAGCCGCATCCCCCACAGCGCCCAGTACGAGGCTGGACTCAAAACATGTGTTTCAGAATTCCACCGTCTTGGAAATCAACAATATCATGGAGCAGCAGTTACAATGGACCTACGTTGGATTTCTCTTTTTCAACTTACTGTGTGACCTTGGGCAAGTAGCTTCCCCTCTCTGGGCCACACTCCAAAAATTAAAGCTCTTGATTTTCCTTTCTCTAAGATTCCGGTCCCATCTGAAATTCTATGAATTTGAGGAGTCCTGGAGGAAAGGGAGAGCCCTGATGGTGCAGTGGTTAAGAGCTCGGGTGCTAGCTAAAAGATCTGCAATTCAAATCCACCAGCCGCTCCTTGGAAATCCTATGGGGCAGTTCTACTCTGTCCTATAGGGCCGCTGTGAGTTGGAATTGAGTCGACAGCAATGGGCTTGATTTTTTGGCTTGGAGGAAAGGGGCTTTAGGGCATTGACTCTACTTTCTGCTCACGTCCCTAATATAGGGGTTCAGAATGCCTTCCTCACCTCCGATTGGGGCTCCCTCATTCCTGGCTGTGTTGGGATCCTATGCTCCAAGCTGAACCCAAGGATGAGAGAGCCTATCTTGCCTCCCACTGTGCTCCATCCCCATATGATCATGTCAGGGAGGGGAGAGCAGCCAACCCTCCCAGTAAGAGGAGCACATGGTTGAAAGAGTATGCTCTGGAGCAGATAGAGTGAAATCCCAGCATTGGTCTTATTTCAACCTGGGCAAGTCTTTTAACAGGTCATCACCTCTCTTGTCCTGGTTCTGAAGGATAGGGATAATAATTACTGATCACACAAGGTCATCTACATAAGGTACTTGCCACAACAGGGGGTACTTTGTGGGTGTTCAATAAAGGGTAACAATTAGTAGATGTCATGTTTCTTACATTATAAACACCTGTGTTCCTAAATAGCAGGGGGACTGTGTCTTGTCATATTCCCGGGCCTTATATAGAGTCTGACACATGGCAGGTTGTCTTACATTGTGTTTTCCAGAAGCAGACCCTGAGGCAAGGATTTGAGTGCAAATAGCTTATTCGGGAGGTGCGGCGGACATTGGTAGGGGAGCAGAGAATTGATATGGGGAAGGGAAGGCAGTCAACAAAAGGGAAGGTGTGTTATAAAGTCAGCTACCACAGTGGTTAGAACCAGTAAAACCCCCTTGCCATTGAGATGCCATTAAGTCAATTCTGTCTCATGGCAAACCCCAAGTGCGTCAGAGTAAAACTGTGCTCCATAAGGTTTTAGATGGCTGATTTTTTAGAAGTAGATCACCAGGCATTTCTTCCAAGATGCCTCCGGGTAGACTCGAACTGCCAACCTTTCCATTAGCAGCTGAGCACGTTAACTGTTACACTACCCAGGAGTTAGCCCCATTGGGAAACCCTGAGAAACAATGCCCAATACATGCCTAATATTTATTCTACCTGAGGAGCAAGGGACTGAAGTACTTATACACCCACTCCCAAGAGTTGCAGACTTTGTCAAAGGTGTATTAATTTCCTGGCACTTCAAACCAGCCATAGTTCTGAGAGCAAGAAAAGTACCTTGAGTACCGAGATGCAGGCACAGGCTGTTGGGGGTCCACCTAGCACCTTCAAAAGTCCAAGAGATGTGGGTGGGCTACAGAGGTCCCAGTAATTGGGTGTTCACTGGGTATCACTGGGTGTTCTGAGCCCATCCCTCTGTCTCTGGAAGGCCCCATAGACCCCACTCAGCCCCCAATCCTCCTAAAGGGATGATAGCTTCTAGCCCTTTCTATGAGAGGCAGTGGGGTGGGGAGGGTAGGGTGAGACTAACGAGAACATATCAATAATCAGAGGAGAACGAAATCAGTTTCAGGAAAACAATTTTATGCTGGGGGGTGTGGAAAGAGTGGCAACAGACAGGCATGGAGAGGCAGCTGCCAGGAGGGGGGCGCCTCTGAGCTCCTGGCGGGCCAGCTCAGTAGGAACAGATGAAGGGAAGTTGAATGCCGCAGTGTGTTCGGTGCCACTGGCCTCCTGTGAAGGCAGAACAGGAAGGGACTTGAGCCCCTTGTTCACTCTGGCTCAGTCCCCCGGAGGGCCTTTCCTTTACCACCCTCTCCCTATCCCATTCTTAAGTGGAGGAGTCTAAAATCCAGGAGGCCTTTCCCTCAGGGAAAGTGGCTCTTCTTACCACCTCCTCCATGGGGCAACTCCTACCACCCACACCTATCCCATGGTTTGTCTCAACCTCCTTACCTCGGGTACACAGGGTCACACATGAGCCAGTATTGGCCCAGGGATGGCCGGCAGCCCAGTATGCAAAATTCCAGGAACTGCCATCCATCCAGTAAAAGTGTCTGTAGTGACCCTAGAGAAGGCAGGAGGGAAGAGGTGGGCTGGGGCGTGGAGCAGAGGGAACATAAGGGCAGAGATGGAAGTGTCCCTGCTGGAACCCTCTGGGACATGCGTCTTTTAGTACTGGACCATGATGGACACTTTCCTGGTCAACTGAAGCAACAGCTCACAGTGGCCATCATCATCACATTCTGTGCATCCCAGTTACACACCCACCCTTCTGGCCCTAACAACAGGCAGGGCAGGGGCTGCCAGCCTCATCTTAGAGCTGAGGAAATCGGCTCACATTTTGCCCACATGATGTAAACAGTCTGATGTAGAGCAGGACTTGAATCCAAACCTCCTAACTCTAGATCCTTAGCCCTTCCCAATGCCCAGGCTGCCCCTTGGGTGTCTCACTCAGGTGCCCATCTATTGTCACCCCAATTCCTCAGGAAATCCCAGGGAGAAGCAACAGCAGAGGGTCTCCACAAATAAATCTGCACCAGACTGAGCACTGGCTGGGGCCAGGAGGCACTCCCCACTTAAAGCAGGAACCCCATTTACCAAACTGGTGACTCTGCCTCCAATCCAGACTTGGCCCTGGTTGAGGAATCTGACATCGCTCTGGATTTGGTAGTTAAAGTTGTAATTGTGGATGGAGACAAGACTTCCCCGGTAGCACCTCTGGCAAATAATCTGCAGGACAGGATAAAAGAGAAAAAAGGGGTGGGCCTACACACAGAAATTTGTGACCTTAGTCACAAGCCTTTAAGGCTCCAAAACCCATGCCCATGGCCATTGAAGGCTCAAGACCAAATGCAACTTCTGTTTCCAGGTGGCCCTCACCTCTGCAGGCCTCAGCCTCTGATGACACCGCCAGGCTCCCAATGTGGAAAATCACCAGTGATAGGGAGGCTGGAGAAATGCTCCTCTCCCCTGACCCCAGTTCTCAGCCTCAGCCCCAAGGCACTCACCTGAGCGTGATTGAAATTCCTGGGACACCTCACCAGGAGGAAACGGTAGGGCCTGCATCCAGGGCTGCCCTCCAGTTTTACTGTGTCCTCTTCCTTAGGGCACTGAAAGTCATTGTCCACCTCAGCCAGGGCTGAGACTGACTCCATAGGCTCTTCTCCCTCAGGGAAATCTTCACTTCCGGAACCTCTTTCCTCCTCTTCCTCCTGCAGTGCCAGCTCTCCAGTAGGGGCCTCCTCTGCCTCCTGTTAAGGCCTCTCCCCATCTTGAGGCAAGGTCTTAGCTCCCAAGGGGTTCTCAAATTTGGAAGTTTCAGTACCTGCATGGAGAAAGACCAAGGTCCCTCCTTTTCTTCCCTGCTTCACAACTTCCCTTGCTCTCTCTCAGAACCATGGGCAGCGCCCCCTTTGCCCTAGGCATCAGAGAACTCAACTCTGCATAGAGAGGAACCCAGAACACAGTCTCCACCAGAAGAACCCAACCTCCCACGTGAGGTCATGGTGGTTAAAAGCAAGGACTCTGACTCAGGCAGCTGTGAGTTTGCGTACTGGTCACATCGTCTACCAGCTTCATTTGTTCATTTGTGAAATGGGTGTACAATACCTCAAAGGGTTACTCTGATGATTAAAGTAGACAATGTACAGAAAATGTTTATTTAGCATGGTGCACTCAGTAAGCTCAAAGTTAAAGGAAGCTACTATTTTGATCATCACCAGCGTTTTGTAGAGACGACAAAATTGGGAATGTCACAGTAGAACCAAGACTCAGAAGAGTCCCTTCAACTCCCAGCTATAGAGTCCTCGCTGTCTTAAGTGTGCAGGGACCCTGAAGAAGGGAATGGCCCGAGAAGGAGGTGGGTAGGTGACTCTGACCCCTTTTACTACAGATAGGTGCAAAATGGAGAGAGAAATACTGAAGGCAAAAGAGACTTACCCAGATGAAGAGCAGAAACTGCCCCAAAGAGAAGAGCCAGGAGTAAGGGGAGTTTCATCTTGGCTTTGTCCTGCAGTGGAGAACACATTTTATCACACACACGTGCACACACACACACAGAGCCCACAGTCACACCATTAGGGGGTCTTGGAAGTGAGGTGGAGAAAGAGTATGCATAAATAAAAGTCAGGATGGGCCAAGAAAGCTAATGCGGAACCCAGCCCCCAACCCTCCGGGTCACCGGGACCTTTTCTGAGTAGAATGAAGCAGACCACAGGGGCAGCCAAGGTTGACTTTCTGGGGCCCTGGAAGTGAAGAAGGCAGCATTATGTTTATTAAAAAATATTAGTTTGTACTTAATTGGCCTCTCAGAGTCTATCAAGCAAGACAGATCAAGAAACAATGATCGCTGGCCTTCCCAGGAACATACACAGGGACAGATTACCCAAAAAGCAAGGTACTTGCGGGCTTACTTGTGCAAAGACACGGTGAAACCTCTGTTAAATTGTGCACTACAGATTAGTAAGGAAGCACACATAAGCCCGTGCATACCTTGCTTACTGTAAGCCGGCGCGTACCGTGCTTACTGGTTAACCTGCCCCTGAACACAGTGCACGTAGAAAACGTGTCCCCTTCTCAAAGTTCAAAAAACCACACACCTCCATGTCCTCCTCCCTCTGCCTTCCCCAGCCAAGGCCACCTTTCACACACCTCTGAAGAAATGTGAAAGGCAGAGGACAAGAAGCCCTGCCCCCACTGCCACACCACAACCTGAAAGCAGCACACAGTCCCAGCCAGTCTTCTGAGGAGGTGAAGAAGTCACCGGAGTCAACCTACCGCAGCAAGGCAGGCACTCACCCACCAGGAAGTCTTCCTGGTCCTTAGGAATTCCCAAAGCTCAGGTCCTCCCTCACTCATTCCACAGCCACATTTTATATAGGGACTTGGAGGAAGTTCCCCTGGGAAGGAGGGTTTTCAAAGCCTGAGGGAGACTGAGGGAGGGCTGATAAGAACAGTTTCTTCATTTCCCTGGTGGAGCCCATCACTCATTTGCTGCCAGGTTCTCTTCTGATGCCCCTTTTAGGGAGCCTAGGGCCATCTTGGAACTGCTCTGAGCCAGTGGTTCTTAACCAGGGCTGCACAACAGCGTCTCCTAAGGAGCTTTTCAAAAATGCACCTGCTTGACTGGTGGGAATATGCATTGTTGCAGCCATTTTGAGAGCAAATCTGTAAATATCTATTAAAATTAAAAACAAACATCTCATTTGACCCCGTTCACTCTTTGAAGACTGTCCTCTGAACATAAAACACCTATAAGTAAGAATGCTTTTACAAAGTTATTTGTTGCTTCACTGTTTGTAGACATGAAAACAACCTGGATATCCATCCACAAGTCATTGAATAAAATGTGGCCCATTTATTCTAGGGAATATGATGTGGTTATTAAAAGAAAATAGCCTCAACAATGGGCTCAACCATATCAAAGATCATGGAGATGACACAAGACCAGGCAACATTTCATTCTGTTATACATAAGGTCACCATGAGTTGGAGCTAACTCAACAGCAATTAACAACAACAACATTAAAAGAACTGGACCTATCTCTATTAACCTGAAGAGATGTAAATGCTATATCGTGAAGGGGCAAAAGCAAAGTAGAGAGAAAAACCTTCAATAAGATACTGGTTTTGCAAAGGAAAAAAAAAAATGCTACCTCAGTGCTTACCTGTGAGTTTATATGACCAGAGAGCGGGAATGCTGAAAAGGATACCCACTGCCCTGTCGACTTGGGTGACCTCCAAGAGCTGGGGGGCGGGGGGAGCTTGTTGTTTTCCTTCTTTCTATAACTTTGCATTGCTTCAGCACTTAGGATAAATGTGCACTAACTCTAATTTTGGAAGAGGCCTTATTATTAAAGATTTTTAAATACATGTGTTCAGACCCCATCTTGGGAATTTCTGATGGGCTTGTAGATCTGGGGTGGAGGAGTAGATGTCTGTATTTTTTAAAACCTTCCCAGCTGACTCTGATGGAAATGGGTCCAGGAATCATTGTTCTGGAGATCCCCAAGCACAGGAAATGCTCACATATGCCTAACCCCACTTTCCTTCAGAACTTAAACACTCAGTTGGCTAACCTACCCGCCTTTGTTGTGGTAAGATTTACCGCACATCTTTTAAATGCTGTGCATTGTATCTATCCTTTGAAACATTTGTTGTTCTTGTTATTTCCATTGGGTCAGCCCCTGACTCATGGAGACCTGATGCACAAGAGAGAAAAATGCTGCCTGGTCCTGGGCCATCCACGTGATCAACTGTGAATCAAAACATTGTGTTGAATAGGGTTTCCATTGGTGCCTCTGAAGACTTTTCATTGGCTTCTTTTAGGAAGTAGATCACCATCTTAGTCTGGAAGCTCTGCTGAAACCTGTTCAGCATCATGGCAACATGCAAGTCTCCACCAACAGGTGGGTTGTGGCTGTGCATGAGGTGCACTGGCAAAGAATCAAGCCAGGTCTCCTGCATGGAAGGCAAGAATTCTACCACGGAACCACCACTGCCAACCCCCTTAAAACATTTAAGGAATGTTTAATCTTTAAAACAACCCAGTGAGCTGGGTGAGTGGTATCTCCATTTATCAAGTGAAGAAACGAAAGCTCAAAGTGGCTTCTGACCCATTCCCAACGCATTGGACCCACTCCCCCTATAGGCCCTCTCATCTCCCCGAGTGTGTCCTTCACAGTGCTTGCTGCAGGTAGTCATTTTACCTTGTTTTGTGAGATGACCCAGTTAATGGTTTAATATCTGTCTCCTCCCTAGACTATCAGTTCTGCGATAGTAGAGACCAAGTCTGTTTACTCACCGTTGTATACCCAGTGCCTGGCACATAGTAGGCCCTCAATGTTGTTGTTCTTATTGTTAGGTGCCGTTGAGTCAGTTCCGACTCATAGCAACTGTCATGGATTGAATTATGGCCCCCCAAAAATGTGTGTATCAACTTGGTTAGTCCATGATTCCCAGTATTCTGTGGTTATCCTCCATTTTGTGATTTTAATATTATGTTGAAGAGGATTAGGGTGGGACTGTAACACCCTTACCAGCTCACATCCCTAATCCAATGTAAAGGGAGTTTCCCTGGGGTGTGGCCTGCCCCACCTTTTATCTTACAAGAGATAAAAAGGAAGGGAAGCAAGCAGAGAATTGGGGACCTCATACCTCCAAGAAAGCAGCACCAGGAGCAGAGCACATCCTTTGGACCTGGGGTCCCTGAGCCTGAGAACCTCCTCGACCAGGGGAAGATTGATGGCAAGGAATCTTCCTCCAGAGCCAACAGAGAGAGAAAGCTGTCCCCTGGAGCTGACACCCTGAAGTTGGACTTGTAACGTACTGGACTGTGACAGAATAAATTTCTCTTTGTTAAAGCCATCCATTTGTGGTATTTCTATTATAGCAGCGCTAGATGACTAAGACAGGGGCCCTACACACAACAGAACAAAACACTGCCCAGTCCTGCGCCATCCTCACAATTGTTGCTATGCTTGAACCCATTGTTGCAGCCACTGTGTCAATCCATCTCATTGACGGTCTTCCTCTTTTTTGATGACCCTCTACTTTACCAAGCATGATGTCCTTCTGCAGGGACTAATCCCTCCTGATAACAGGAGTCTAGCCATCCTTGCTTCTAAGGAGCATTCTGCTTGTACTTCTTCCAAGGCAGGTTTGTTCATTCTTTTGGCAATTTATGGGACAGTTAACATTCTTCACCAACACCACAATTGAAAGGTGTCAGTTCTTCTTCCATCTTCCTTATTCATTGTTCAGCTTTCGCATGCATATGAGGCAAGTGAAAACACCATGGCTTGGGTCAGGTGTACCTGACTCCTCAAGGTGACATTCTTGCTTTTCAACACTTTAAAGAGGTCTTTTGCAGCAGATTTGCCCAATGCAATGCATCTTTTGATTTCTTGAGTGTTGCTTCCATGGGTGTTGATTGTGGATTCAGGTGAAATGAAATCCTTGACAACTTCAATCTTTTCTCCATTTATCACGATGTTGCTTACTGCTCCAGTTGTGAGGATTTTTGTCTTCTTTATGTTGAGGTATAATCCATACTGAAGGCTGTGGACTTCGATCTTCATCAGTAAGTGCTTCAAGTCCTCTTCACTTTCAGCAAGAAAGGTTGTGTCATCTGCATAACGCGGCTTGTTAATGAACCTTCCTCCAACCCTGATGCTCCATTCTTCTTCATATAGCCTGGCTTCTCGGATTATTTGCTCAGCATACAGACTGAATAGGTATGGTCAAAGGATACAACCCTGATGCTCACCTTTCCTGACTTCAAAAAATGCAGTATCCCCTTGTTCTGTTTGAAAGACTGCCTGTTGATCCATGTACAGGTTCCTCATGACCACAATTAAGTGTTCTGGAATTCCCATTCTCCGAAATGTTGTCCATAATTTGGTACAGTCCACACAATTGAATGCCTTTGCACAGTCAATAAAACATAGGTAAACATCTTTCTGGTATTCTCTGCTTTTATCCATCTGACATAAGCAATGATATCCCTGGTTCCATGTCCTCTTCTAAATACAACTTGAATTTCTGGCAGTTCCCTGTCGATATACTGCTGCAGCCACTTTTGAATGATCTTCAGCAAAAGTTTTGCTTGCATGTGATATTAATGATATTGTTCAATAATGTCTGCATTCAGTTGGATCACCTTTCTTGGGAATAGGCATAAATATGGATCTCTTCCAGTTGGTTGGTCAGGTAGCTGTCTTCCATATTTCTTGGCATAGAGATGAGTGAGCAGTTGCTTTGTTCCACGTTATCTCATTAATTTACATCAGAGTATTTATAAAAATGATACAATCTTGTGTATTGATTGATTTTTTGTTCATTGTCTTTCTCCCTCAGTAAGAAGTAAGTTCCATGAGAAAAGACCTTGCCCCTCTTGTTTGCTACCTATAACTGTACCCTGCTCGTAGGAGAAGATTTTCAATTACACATTAAATTAATCACTTAACCCATCAACTTGAACTTCACCCCCTGGAGAGAGTCAAGTTTAGTTTAAGTAAGAGTGTAAATCCATTCATGTCAATTCTACAGGTATTTTCTGAGCTCTACTGCCACAGACACAGTCCTAGGTAAGGCTTTGTATGCTAAGTAATGCATTCATTCATTCGTTCGTTCAACAAATACTCAAAAGTAGTCTCTACTCTCGGAGGGTGGGGAGGGGGTTAATGTACCTGGTAAGGCAAAATAAGCATAATGGACCCATTAGTCAGAAAACAAGGTACTGCACTGAATGGAAACTTAGAAGTGCCCTGGAGAGGATGGAGGGAGAAGGAAGAGCACTGAGTGAGGAATCAGGACATTTGGGTCCAGTCCAGGGCCTTGTGAACTTGAGTGAGTTACTTTCCACATCTGACACACAGAGACTGCACTAGGTCATCTACTTACCTACCACTTTGTGAAAGCTACAAACAGTGCTACCAGAATCACATAAAGGTGAGGGCAGGCAGAGAGGACTTCCTTCAGGAGGTGCAACTTGGACTGTGCCTTGAAGGAGTGACAGATAAGGTAGGGTAGGCAAAGAAGAGGGGCCAAACCATAGCCAGGTATTGTTGGAGTCTGAGCCAAAATGTGGGTGGTTCGGTCTTTCCTAGATGTTAAGCCAATGAACGAGGTGGCTTCTCTGCTTCACCTCAAAGCCAAGCTCCTCCAATGAGTAGTATAGACTTATTGGCCAGTTCCTCAACCTCTTTTTACTCCTCACACATATTAACCTGGTTTCTACCCCCTCCATTGCTCCACTAAAACTGCTCTTGCCAAGATCACCACTGACCAACCAACTGCCAAATCCAACGGACACTATTCAGTTCTTATCCTACTTGAGCTCTGTAGTACGTGCTACTGCTTCACTTCCTCCTTCTTGAAAATTGTCTCCTTTCTTAACAACATTTCTGGCTATTTCATTTCAGTTTCTGCTCATGGGTTCCTCTTCCTCTTCTGGAGAGTTAAATATTGGCGGTCACCTGATTTCTTGGTGTCCTTCTCCCCTAACTCTACACACTCTCCATGAGTTATCTCATCTACCCCATGGCCCAAGTACCAAATATATACTGATCGCTCCTGTGCAACAGAGCTGAATGTTGGACAGTCCAATGTCAGAGCCCAAACTGCCTTTGCCTTTTATCCCCTAATGTTCTCTCTAGCCTCCCAACAGGCCCCTGAGGTACTTATTTATCTCCATTACTGTTGAGGAAACTGAGGCTCAGCATGGCTGATGGCATCTTCAAGGTCACACAGCTGGCCATTGCCTCCAAAACCTAAAGCCTTTCCCATACCCCACAGTCTAGTCTACTTTCAGGCCTGGGAGGTCATACTGGGCACAGGAAACAAAGCACCAATAGGCCTATGAACAGATGTTTGGGTTTAATTTTTTTTTTTTAATAAAAACCCCTGTAAACCCCCAACTCTGGCCCCCTAACACCACACTGCTAACTCACAACTGAAGCCACTCCTGAAGTCTACCTTTCAGCCAAAGATTAGACAGGCCTATAAAACAAACAATAATACATGTGAGGAAAGTACTTCTTAGTTCAATCGAGTATACAAGACCAAATGGGTAACTCCTTGCCCAAAAGCAAAGACTAGAAGGCAAGAAGGGACAGAAAAACTAGACGAATGGACACGAAGAACCTAGGGTGGAAGGGAAAGGAGGTGAATGCTGACACATTGCAGGGATAGCAACTAATGTCACGCAACAATTTGTGCATAAAATTTTGGGATGAAAAACTAGCATGGGCTGTACACTTTCACCTAAAACACAAAAAAATTAAAAACAAAACAAAACCCTGCTGTAGGTGCTGGCAAGAATGCATGGGGTGGCACTGAGTTTAGTCCCCAGGCTGTGTGTCAGCCCCACTGTGGGCAGTGACACAAACCGCAGTGTGCTCAAGGGTGGTCAGACATGTCCCATCTGTGAAATGCTCATTGAAGAAGGGTGGGAAGATCCTGATGCCTGTAGACCCCAGAGTCACACCTGCACATATGGGAATCATCCCCCAACTTTACCGGAGGGGCCACAGCCCCAAGCCTTGAATTTGGGGAGGAGGGTGGTCAATGCCTTGCAAGCTGGTAGCCAGCACCTTTGGCTAAAGGGCAGTTAATGTCTAGATTAATGGACGATGGACAGTGGAGGTGACATCATTCCCTGGAAACTCCCAAGGTGGCTCTTTCGTGACAAGTCCTTTTGGCAACATTCTACCCCCCTGAGATCTAAGCTTTATACTTACACTCTCTGATCTGCTACTGAGGCTGCACTTAAGGTTCACTCTTGTCTGGCATCGCCCCCACAGGCAGAAGGAACAGGAAGGGAGTGAGGGCACTACAGACCAATGTGTGCATGCATGTGTGTGCGTATGAGTGTGCATATGTGTGCATGTGTGTGAGCGTGTACACATCTGTATGTGTATGTATGCTTGCATGTGTGTACGTGTATGCATGTGTATGTGTGTGCACATATGCATGTGTTTGTGTGTGCATGCCTGAATGTATGTGATGTTTGTGTGCTCGTGTCTGTGTGCATGTATGTGTGTGCTTGTGTCATGGGTGTATGAGAGTGTGCACATGTATTTGTGTGTACACATGCATGGATGTGTGTGTATATGTGCGTGTGTGTGTGTGTGAAGGGGATACCCAAGGATGGAGTATTTGGGGGATAAATAAGGTGTGGCATAGCTGTAAGATAGGGTTGTAAGCAGCAGCTTAAAATCCCATTTTTAAAGAATATTTGATGACATTATAAAAAGCTTATAATTTTAACGATCACACACATACGGTCAAATGACTGGGAGAGGCAGATGAACATGCTAACCACAGTTCTCCTGTGCAATTACCAGTGACGTGTCTTTTACACACAGGCCTTTGTCTTCCAATCTGTTTTCCAACAACCAGATGTTTCTTGCATTATATGAAAGGCTGTAGAGTAAAGGTGGTGGCTTAAATGAACATGACTTTTGGAGTCAGACAGGCCTGGGTTTGAACATCACCTCCACAGTGTGCTAGCTGGGTGAGTTTAGACGTAACTTGCCACTGGAACCTAACCCTCCTCATCAGTAAAACAAGGCTGATCATCCCCACTTCCCCGGGTTAAAAAAAAAAAAAAAACCATTGCCATCGAGACAATTACCACTCATAATGACCCCACAGGACAGAGTAGAACTGCCCCATAGGGTTTCCCAGAAACGCTTGGTGGATTCAAACTGCTGACCTTTTGGTTACCAGCCGTAGCTCTTAACCACTACACCATCAGTGTTTCCTCTGTCTCTGGGTTAAGTAGGATTAAAAGATATAATCACAGGACATTCCTAATCTGCACTGTTGTTGTCAGCTGCTGTCAGTCGGCCTCTGTCACGGATGGAATTATGTCCCCCAAAAATGTGTGTCAACTTGGCCAGGCCATGATTCCCAGTGTTGTGTGATTATCCACCATTTTGTCATCTGATGTGATTTTCCTATGTGTTGTACATCCTACCTCTGTGATGTTAATGAGGCAGGATTAGAGGCAGTTATGTTAATGAGGCAGGACCCACTCTACAAGATTAGGTTGTATCTTGAGTCAGTATCTTTTGAGATATAAAAGAAAGAACCAAGCAGAGAGACAGGGCAACCTCCTACCACCAAAAAATAAAAGCTGGGAGCAGAGCGCATCCTTTGGACCTGGTGTTCCTGTGCTGAGAAGCTTCTAGAACAGGTGAAAATTGATGACAAGGACCAGAGCTAGAAGAGAAAGCCTTCCCCTGGAGCTGGCACCATGAATTTGGACTTCTAGCCTCCTAAACTGAGAGAATAAACTTCTTTTTGTTAAAGCCACCCAATTGTGGTATTTCTGTTATCGCAGCACTAGATAACCAAGACAGCCCCCAACTGATGGCAACCTCATGCACAATGGAACAAAATGCTGTCTGGTCCTGTGCCTTCCTCTTGATGGGTTACAATCAGACTGGTGTGATCCTTAGGGGTTGCACTGGCTGATTCTTGGAAGTAAATTATCAGGCCTTTCTTCCTAGTCCATTTTAGTCTAGAATCTCTGCTGAAACCCGTTCAGCATCAGAGCAACACACAAACCTCTAGAATTCTACCAGTGAACCACCACTGCCTTTATCTGTGCTGCTGGGTGTTGATTAAAGGCAGGCGCTCTCCCCCTAGTGGACATGTCCTCTGCCCCAGGGAAGGCCTAGCCTGGCACCGTGAGGGCAGTGGGGGCTGATTGGCCTCAGGTGTGTCTCTGCTGAGGCTGGTAGCTGGAGAGAAGGGCTGCGCTGGTAGCCTCCTGCTGAGTGAAATAAAAACTTGTGAAACCCCTGGGTTGCTGGCTTCCTCACTTGAAAGAGCAGTTAGTCCCATTTGAGGAAGACATTGCAAGTCAGGGGCTCTCGGGACAGAACTGAGGGCTGCTCAAGAGCTCCCCTCTTGCCCCTCTTCCCCAAATATCATCTTGGACTCTCCCCACATGTAAGTGTTCCCTGCACTCCTGGTAAATCAAGGCATCCTGTTTTCTTAAATAATAAGTTTGTTGTTGTATACCATCGAGTCAATTCCGACTCATAGTGACCCTATAGGACGGAGTATAACTGCCCCAGAGGGTTTCCAAGGTTGTAAATTTACGGAAGCAGATTGCCAGGTCTTTTCTCCTTCGGAGCCACTGGTGGGTTCAAACCACTCACTTTTCTTTTAGCAGCCAAGCACTTAACCATTGGGCTTCTTAACAGCAAGTTTATTCAGATGTAATTCAAATACCATACAATTCACCTATTTAAAGTGTAGATTCACAAATTTCTGCAACCATTACCACTATCAATTTTAGAAAATATCCGTCACTCACAAAAGAAACCCATTAGCAGTCATTCCGTTTCCTCCTCCCTGCCCTAGCCCTAGGCAACCGCTAATCTACTTCTTATCTCCAGGGGTTTGCCGATTCTGTGCATTTCATATAAATGGAATCATTCAATACATGGTCATTTGCAAGTGGCTTCTTTTACTCAGCATGTATTTGAGGTCCATCCGTGGTGTAGCATGTATCAGAACTTCATTTATTTTTATTGATGAATAATATTCCACTAGATGGTATACTACATTTTGTTTTTCCATTCATCAGTTGATGGACAATAAGCACACCATGGACCGCCAAAAGAACAAACAAATCTGTCTTGGAAGAAGTACAGCCCGAATGCGCCTTAGAAGCAAGGATAGCAAGACTAGGTCTCACATACTTCAGACATGTTATCGGGAAGGATCAGTCCCTAGAGAAGGACATCATGGTTGGTAGAAGGTCAGTCAAAAAGAGGATGACCCTCAACAAGATGGACTGACACAGTGGCTGCAAGAATGGGCTCAGGCATAACAATGATTGCGAGAATGGCACAGACCCCGGCAGTGTTTCATTCTGTCATTCACAGGGTTGCTCTGAGTCAGGACTAACTCAACAGCACCTGACAACAGGCATCTTTTTGACTTTAATATGTTAGCTGCAATGATAGCTGTGTCTGCTGACCACCTACCATGTGCAAGTGCTTGACCTATTTCTAATCCTTACAACAGCCAGGGAGGCATGTCTGTTTTTCCTCCTGAGCCAATAAAGAAACTGGGATGCAGAGCAGAAGTGGCCCATCTGAGGTTACACACTGGCAAGCGACAGAGCTACTATGAAAAAAGGTTGTCCATGCTGTTCCCAAAGGAGCCCTGGTGGCACAGTTGTCAAGCACTAGGCTGCTAACCGAAAGGTTGGCAGTTCAAACCCAGCCAGCAGCTCTAAGAGAGAAAGACCTGGCAATCTGGTTCTATAGATTAGAGCCTAGGAAACCCCATGGGACAGCTCCACTCTGTCACATGGGGTCACCATGAGTTGAAATCAGCTTGACGACACCCAACAACAACAATACTCTCCCACTGCACCATGAGGCCTCCTCTGTGTGCTCCGCTGTCTCCTTCCAACCGGCTTTGAGGCCAGACAGGAAGGAATCCGCTCATTCACTCAGCACTCATTCAACAACCTAATTGGCACCAGGTGAATGGTAGCACACCTTAGTCACAAGGCCCAGTGGGACCCAGAGCCCGCCCTCCTGGAACTCTCAGACAAGGAGAGGTCATCATGTGAGGAGGCAGGTGCCCGTTACTAGGAAGGGTGTAACCAGGTGCTGGGGACGTGGAGCTGCTGGAAGTCCCAAGGGAAGGTTTCCAGAGCAGATGGCATTCGGGCAGGATCCCAGAGAGCCAGGTGAATTTCCCAGTTGGGAATGGGGTGAGCCACCCACACAAAGACTTGGGTGCACACAGGCCCAGCAGCCAGGAACCTTAGAGGTATTTGGTTCACATGGATGGGTTCTATCCCCTGGAGGTGGGGAGGCGAAGAGAGCTGGAGAGAAGTCAGGGCTACCCTGCTGAGGGCCTTGAATGCCATCCTGGAGTCTGAGCTCTTTCTAGTGAGCAACAGGGAGCGACTGAGTTTTTTAGCAGGGTAATAAGATCAAGGAGTCCCTGGATGATACAAATCGTTAATGTGCTCAGCTGCTAACCAAAAGGCTGGAGGTTTGAATCCACCCAGCGGTGCCTCAGAAGAACAGCCTAGTGATCTGCTTCCAAAAGATCAGCCATCGAATACCCTATGAAGTAGCCGTCTAAGATACACCTCTCGGTCCCATCCCATCCAGAGCAAAGGAGAATGAAGAAAACCAAAGACACAAGGAAAATATTAGCCCACAGGACAAAAGGACCACATCACAGCCTCCACCAACCTGAGCCCAAAAGTAGATGGTGCCTGGCTACCACCAACAATCGCTCTGATGGGGATCACAGCAGAGTCCCAGACATAATGGGAGAAAATACAGAGCAGAATTCAAATTCACAAAGACCAGGCTTTTTGGTCTGACAGAGACTGGAGAACCCCGGAGACTATGGCTCCCAGACACTCTGCTAACCCAGAACTGACACCATTCCTGAAGCACAAAGTCTAATCTATTCAGACAAAGACTAGACAGGCTGATAAAACAAAAAATAACACAACTGAGGAATGTGCTTCGTAGTTCAATCAAATATGCGAGACCAAATGGGCAACTCCTGTCCAAAAGCAAGACAAGAAGACAGGAAGGGACAGGAACTGGAAGAATGGACACAGGGAACCCAGGCTGGAAAGGGGGAGCATGCTGTCACATTGTGGGGATTGCAACTAATGTCACAAAACAATACGTATCTAAATTTTTGTATGAGAAATTAACTTGAGCTGTAAACTTTTACCTAAAGCACAAGAAAATTTTTTTTTAATTTTTATTGTGCTTGAAGTGAAAGTTTACAAATCAAGTCAGTCTGTCATACAAAAACCTATATATGCCTTACTATATACTCCTAATTCCTCTCCCCCTAATGAGACACTCTGCTCCTTCCCTCCACTCTCTCTTTTCGTGTCCATTCCACCAGCTTCTAACCCCCTCTGCCCTCTCACCTCCCCTCCAGATAGGAGATCCCAACATAGTCTCAAGTGTCTACTTGATCCAAGAAGCTCATTCTTCACCAGCATCATTTTCTATCCCGTTGTCCAGTCCTGTCTGAAGAGTTGGATAAAGCACAGTAAAATCTGAAAAAAAGAAAACCCTATGGAGCAGTTCTACACGGACACACATGGGGTTGCCATGAGTCAGTTGACCGAACAGCAACTCAAAAACAAAATCAAAGCTATCTGAACTCTGGTGTCCATTTTCAGAACCTGGTTCCCAGACTCCCAGTTTCGCCTTGGTGGTCCACAGGAAGAAGGAAGAGCTGCACTTCAGACCCCAGAAGCTGTGTCCCTGTTCGCCTCCATAACCTCAGCACCGAGGCAGTACCTGGTGAATGGTCAGCGCTCATCAACATGTGTTGAATGACTGAATGGATCAATGACTGAATGGGTGGAGGAATGAAATGAACGGCCTGCCAGCCCCCTCTCCCTCTGTCCTCTTCTAGCCCCTTTCCTGGCTCGGTGGGATAAAACATCCAGTGCATTCCAGGTTCTCCCATCCAGAGAGCCCACCTACCTTCTCTCCCACCCGGTCCCTCTCCTTTATCCTCGCTCCCCTTTGTCCCCCACTGGTCAGGAGTAAATGTGGGAGCCAATGCCCAGAGTGCTCCCACCCCGTGCTGAGCACGAGCATCAGCAGTTCCCGTATGTTCTCACAGCCGCCCTCGGGGACAGAAACAATGAACCACATTTTGCAGGTGAGGAAACTGTGACTCAGAGTGGTCAAAGGACTCGCCAGCTGCTAAGTGGTGGAGCTGAGACTCGAACCAGGACCTTCTAATTTCATCTAGCACTTCTAGCTGAGGATGTGGAATGTGTGTGTGGGGAGGGTGTTGCTGAGGGTTAAGGACAGGGGGCAAGGTGCAAAGAAAGGGATTTCTGGGCGTCTCTGAGCCCAGGTCCCCAGTCTAACTGTTCCTGCCCCATTAGGATGCCAAAGCCAGATTCCCACTCCGCCCCCACATTGCTGCTTCACCCCCAAGGGTTGGGCCCGCACACACACACACACACTCCCACCAGACCAAAGCCAAGAGGCAGAAGCAGTAGTTGCCTTATGTCACACAGGCTTTATTTTTCTATAAAATCATTCCCCAGAGGAAAAAAAAATTTTTTTACATGCCCAAATAAACATCCCACAGTGGCCTCATTAAAAATCCTTTGATCAAACAGGTCAGCTGGTTCCCAAGGCCCCTGGGTGGCCTGGCTCTTATGTCACAGTTCTCAAAACCTCCTAAAACATTTGTTCCACAAAGAACTTGCAGCTCCAACAGTCTCAATTCACAGGTGGGAAAACTGATGCCCAGATTGGGGAAGGCTCAGCCCAAGGCCATCCAACATCAGGCCAAGGGACTCTGTCTGGTCCTCTCTCCCATGAAGATCACTGCCAGGTCTCTAACCAAGGTTGTGCCTTTGAGGGAGGGCTGGGCTGCTGCCAGTGCCAACTCTAAATGCTCGGTGGTATAGCGGAAGGCCACCATCCACCCATCGGTTCAATCTACTGCGGTAGCTTTCGTGTTGCTAAGATGCTGAAAGCCATGACACCAGCATTTCAAATACCAGCAGGGTCAGCCACGATGGACAAGTTTGAGTGGAGCTTCCAGACTAAGACAGGCTAGGAAGAAAGGCCTGGCAATCTACTTCCAAAAATTAGCCAGTGAAAAGCCCGAAGCACAACAGAATACTGTCTAACTTGCTTGCTTTGAACACATCATTGGGGGATCAATTGCTGGAGGAGGACATCATGTTGGGTGAAGTGGAGGACCTGTGAGGGCCTGGGAGATCCATGGTGAGATGGATTGGCACAATAGCCACAACGATGGAATGGAAGATGTTGGTGATTTTGAGGATGACAAAGGAGCAGTGTTTCATTCTGTTCTGCATGGGGTCACCATGAGTCAGAGTCAACTCGACAGCAGCTAACCAGAACATAGCTGATGTCATGACAACCTTGCTCTTCGCCTGGAAATTTACCTGGTGGCACAGGGCCCAGGCACACACGGGCCTCAAGGCCAAACAGACCTAAGTAGTAGGTGACTCACCTCCTCCCTCCATCACGTCACCTGTCCTTGGGTCAAGGTCTGCCAAGACCATGTGCAGGAAGGAAGACGCTCCCTGCTCTGACCCTGAGGAGAACTTCCACGTGCCTCTGCTTTGGGCCTGGACAATATCAATCTTTGGCAGTTGAGATTCTTTTCTTGCTGGCCAGAAGTCCTGGCTGGCCATTAAATTTTTTTTTTTAAGAAAAAAAATAGGCAACTTAATCAAAGCAGCTCTGGGAGACAAAGTCTTTCTGGACACGGGGTCCTCGAAGGTGGGGAACAATTAACAAAAGCATCCTCAGGGCTGAAGACAAGGGTTTCTGAACTAGGCAACTGCAGAGGGGCTTCCTTTCTGACCTCTGCACTCCCGGTATACCAGGAAGGGGTGGACAAATGTCAGCAGGGTGACAAGCATCAGTGTCACGTTCACCTGGAAGGCACAGAGGAAGGAGTGAGTCCAAGTCCAGGAGCCCAGAGACTTAAAACACCCATGGCCAATGAAGGAAGCGAGTGGGCTCCTCTTCCACCAATTCTGCCTCACTGATATTTTACTTTCCCCTCAGACACTGTGCTGCCCTGGAGGAAAGACCTTCCATTATTTCCATTCTGCTCTGTTGGGTGGATTACCAAAACCAGACAAACGAGTTGCCATTAAGTTAACTCTGACTCATGGTGACCCCATATGTGTCAGGGTGGAACTGTGCCCCATAGGGTTTCCGATGGAAGCTGTGCCATGTTAATTCTGTGTCTTCAGGTACCCCCAGGACAAAGTGGGGTTACTCCCACTGGCTCCCGTTTGAAAAACAAGACCAAGGATGTGCCCATGTGCAGAACTGTTCCTGTGTGGTTGCACCAGGCCAGCTCAGCCAGGTCTTTGGACTTCCCCTTGGTGTCGCCCCAGTTGGGTTGTCCTCGCTGGCCTATAGTCAGGGCCCCCTGCTGGGGAACAGGCCAGGGACACCCCACAGTACTCACAGAGAACGGGTCGTTCTGGAGGGGTCCTTTGATGAGGGTGAAGATGGGGAACTGGAGCAGAGACACTACAGCCGACAAGGTCATCATCAGCCCAAAGATCTTCCCGAAGTGCTCAGAAGGAAAACTTGAGAGACCAACGGGGCTTCCGGTGAGCTTCAGGGGCCCTCCCACTTGTTCTCCAACTGCCCTGTCCTAGGTCTTCTCTTCACCCACCCACACCCACAGCCCTCCCCCACCCCTGCTCCTTTGCCAGGGCACTTGAACTAGAAACAGAGACAAGGTACTATGCTGGGCCCTGGGAAGGCAGTAGGGACCGAGGCTGTGCTCCAGGGAGACCTCCAGAGAAAAGACAGGCACAAAAGCAGATCATGACATGCCTGACAATGTATGTGTATCAAAAAAGAAAAAGCAAGACGAGAGTGCCATGGACACAAAGAAGATAAGAAACTTACTTTCTAACACCTTCCTAGGAGAGCTAGAACAGAATTAGCACATGGGCTTTGGAGAGTGAATAGGAGTTCACCAGGGAGAGAGCAAGAGGCAGAGGGGACAGCGGATGTAAAGGCTCAAGTGCATGAACACTCTGTACCTCCCACTCACCTCTAACTCCAGGTATCACCGCGCCCATACCTGCCGCCAAAACCCTGTCTCCCTTCCCTGACCACCTCCAGGCCCACCCGCTCCTCCCAGTTTCTCTACCTCCAGCACATCCCTTTGGCCCATGTGTCTGCCATCACAGGACACACCCCAAGCCCCACTTACGCGAGGGTGAGGAAGGCTGCATTGCCCCCATAGAGGAAGGAGCGGCTGACCACCTGCAAGATGAAGGTGAGGTACTGGAGGGAGAGAACAGGGACTGAAGCACAGAGGGCAAAGCCCAGGCACAGCAGGGACGTCAGGGCCAGCGAGGGTACCGTTGAGCAGAGGGCCACCACCGAGGCTGAGAAACCTGGTCCAGAGGGAAGAAGAGAGGCTGCTAGAGGCAAGCACAAAGGAGTACAAGGGGGAAGGTGGGGAAGAAAGATGGGAAAAGGGAGGAGCCACCATCCGCCCCCCTGTCCAAGCAGAAACCTTAGAGGGACCCTTGAATCTCACTGTGCTAGAAAGCAGGGACACTATGTAAAGCTAATGGGATTATGTGCAACGGGACAGAGAAGCCAGACCAGTACAGGTCCCCATGGCCAAAGATGGGTCAACTTCAGCACCATGGAGAATCATGACGGCAATGGACTGAAACACGTCAGAGAGATTAAAAATGAGACTTTGAAAAAGAAATAACTAGTAGTCACCACTGGAGGCTGCTAGGACACCAACCCCGTATCCCGAAAACTGGTCAATATAGGGGAAATACTAAACATTTATTCTGCCTTTCTTGTATGAAGTGGATTTCGGGGTAACAAAAGAGTTAATGGGGGAAGATTTTTCCTTCTAGAGGAATTCCAGCTTTGAAAGGCAGAAGGAATGAGAGAAATAGAAAATCACCACATTGCAACCCTAATAAAATAAAGGGTCTGCTGACGGAATACCATCGGAAGCCGACACCTCCAATTCTGGATTACTCTTGCCAAAAAAAAAAAAAAAAAAATTAAACTGATTCTCCTCAAGCTGCTAATCTAACAGGAGATGTTCGATCACAGGAAATTTTTAGATGACATCAAAAGGATGCCAAATCCTTTCCGACAGGACAAGGATGCCAAATTCGACAGGACAAATGGCCCAGTTTCTTCCACCAATAATTGACAAGACAAAAGAATGGACCCTGTTAGAGATTTAAAGGAGATAAAAGACATATGAAACACACCCATCGTGTGGACTGTGTGTGGATCCAAAAATTTGAACAAACCAACTTACAAAAAGATGTATTTGACACAACTAGGGAAATCTGAATGGTGACCATATATTAGATATATTAAAAATGTTTTTTTTTTAGGGATAAGAATGATACTATGTTGTTATTCTTAGCTACCAGCAGGTTGGCCCCCAACTCAAGGCGACACCATGCACAACCCAAAAAAATGTTGAACAAAATGCAAATTTCCAGACTAAGATGGATTAGCAAGAAAGGCCTGGAGATCTACTTCCAAAAATCAGCCAATGAAAACCTCATGGATCACAACAGTCTGATCCAGAACCTAGCACTGGATGACGCAGGACTGGGTAGCATTTCGTTCCGCTGTGCGTGGGGTTGCCATGAATTGGGGCGGACTGGATGGCAACTATCAACAACGAGTGGATGAATGAATTCAAGTTAGAACAAAAGAGAAGATGGGCAGGGAGGTAAAGGCAGGTCTCTCTGCTCCTAATTCTTACCTGTCTTTCTCGCTTCCTTCTGGTACTTCTGCTTAAGCCTGTCCATGAGCAGACCATTCCAAGGGGCACACAGCACTCCGAAGAACTGAGTGATGGCAAATGCATTTGTGTAGGTGCTGACTGCAAAGGGCAGAGAGGGGTCAGGGGACAAGAAAGAAAATTCCAGAACTGCCTTATGAGGGGACTCTCCCACCCTGCCATACCCTGCCTGCCCCTCCTCCCCATACACCCAGATACCCTCTGGAGCACATAGCCCTGCTGGGCTCAGTGCCCACTCCCTGTACCCCTTGAGGTTCTAAGCCCCCAGCTGGGAAAACAACTGGGCTGCCTCCCAGCCCCACCACATACCTAGCACCCTGTCCCCACGGGCCAGGTTGGTCAACAGAGAGTTGAGTGCGCCAATGAAGAGGTAGTGCCACAGCTGTATCACCGACAGCCACACCAGGTGCCAGGCAAAGCGCCGAGAGAAAGCATAGCTCCAGAAGGAACGGGGCTCCTGCTGCTGCCCAGGCCCGGGG
This sequence comes from Loxodonta africana, assembly GCF_030014295.1. Taxonomy (NCBI): domain Eukaryota; kingdom Metazoa; phylum Chordata; class Mammalia; order Proboscidea; family Elephantidae; genus Loxodonta; species Loxodonta africana. The sequence goes on along the minus strand of NC_087348.1, from coordinate 19,213,030 downwards.
CTCTCTGCTGGGAAAGGAAGAATCAGCATGAATCACAAGGAAAGTGGAAGGCTGGGCTGGGCAAGAAAGGAGAGGCTTTAATGGGACAGTCTGGGGTCCAAGCCCAACTTTTCTCCTGGTCTACCAGAACTCACTGGCAGGCTCTCCAAAGCTGTCCCCAACTCATAATTCCTCCATGCCTTTGTCATCCTGGCCCCACCAACCTGAATGGCCCTATCCCACGCTCTTCTCTGTCTCCTGAAATCTGATCTTTTACAACCTGGATTCAATACTTCTTCCATTAACACTTTCTTGATTGTTCCCAGCCAGAATGGTGAAAAGACAAGAAGAAGAGAAAGCCAGAGAAAGAATATGTGGTAGACACATTGTTTTGGTCTATTCCAAATCCCTTCCCTTTCTTCTGGTACCAACAGCCTGAATTTCCTCTGGGAATCTTCCCCTGCCCTCCTCTCCACTGTTCAGATGGGACTGTGAATTAAGTGTTCAGCCCCTCCGCCTGGGGTGAGGCCTCAGGATCCACGGTTGGCCCATCTGATGGTTCTCCCCACAGAGGCAGACCGGCCTTGACTTTAGATGTGGATCCCAGGGGTATCCTGGTTCTACCTGGCAGGTTAGTTTTCCCCTTGACTTTGTAAGCTTCCCAGATCCTATTCTTATTTCTGCTTTAATTAGCCAGCTGCAGTTAGTAGTGTTTGTAACCAAAGACCCATAGAGGTGGGAGAGGAGGTAGCGATGGAGACAGGACATGACAGGTGAAGACCCAGGAGACCTGCAGAGACGGGATGGATAAGCAGACTTAGAGCTGGGAAGCACAGGGAGGAAGAACTGAGCTGGGGGGAGGCAAATAGTGAAAGGCAGACTTCAGGGGAATATGATGAGATGAGGGAGAGAGAAAACAGGAACAGGAAAGAGAAGAGAGAAAGAGTGCCTGGGAGCTAGCTCTAGTGCCTTCTAGTGACCCTCTGTGCGAGCCTAGGCCAGCCCTGCCCCTTGCTGGACCCTCTCTATAAAATGAGCAGGTTGACAACATGGCTCTAAGGTCCTTTCTCTGCCTGACCTTTCCAGACCCTGAGTACCAAGAAGCCAGGGCCATACCAAGAAAGGCCAGGCTCTGATGGGGAGATGGGCTGATGGGCTGGGCTCACCATCCATTGACACGAGCTCCCTGGACTGGCGCTCCATCTTTTCAGGCTCAGGCGCTTTCTTCTCCTCTGCAGAGCCATTCTCGGAGCACAGGCTACGGAGACAGAAGACCCACCAGCCCAGCCCCAGGACTGTGAACCGAGCCCAAGACACAGGCCAGACAGAAGAGTGCAGGTGATCCCAAATTTCTGCACACTGGAATCACCTGGGGGGCTTCTCTCTCTCTCTCACGCTCTCTGTCTCTATGCTGTGTGTGTTGATTGCAGCCCACACCAGTTAAATCCAAATGCCTGGGGGTGGGAGCCAGGCTTCCATATTTTTTAGACATCCAATGAGGCACTGGTAGTTCAGTGGTAGAAGTCTTGCCTATCATATAGAAGACCCATGTTTGATTCTCAGCCTATGCACCTCAAGTGCAGCCACCGTCTGTCATTGGAAGCTTGTATGTTGCTATGGTGCCAAACAGGTTTCAGCAGAGCTTCCAGACTAGGAAGAAAGGCCTGATGATCCACTTCTGAAAATCAGCCAACGAAAACCCTATGAATCACAACGGTCTGATTCACAACTGACCACGGGGGATGGCACAGCGCCAGGCAGTGCTTTGTTCTGCTGTGCGTGGGGTCACCATGAGTCAGGGCCAATTGGACAACAGCTAAGAACAACAAGAAAAGATCTCCAAGTGATTCTCATATGCAGCAAAGTTTGGGAACCACTGGAAGAGCTGAAAGAGTCAAAAAGGCTGGGTTCAAATCCAAGCCCTGCCTCTTCCCAGCTGTGGGAACACAGCTCAGACTTAACTCTCCTGAGTGTCTGTGTTTCTCATTTGGAAAGTGGAAATAAGGAGATCTATGTGAGGAGATGATTGTGAGGCTGACCCAGAGAGCACACGGGGACTGGCTAACAGCAGGCAAGCAGTAAATGAATGCCCTCCCTCCAGGCCTCGCGTTTATCAACTGCAAATGCCGTTCAACTCTTCACCTACCCTGCTCTCTGCAAAGACTCTGCAGCTCTTCCATCAAGAGATGGAGACTTATTCCCCACCTGCTGAATCCAGGTGGGCCTTGTGAACTTCTTCAGGCAGCAGAATGCAGCAGAAGTGATGCTGTACTAACTCCGAGCCTTGCTGTTTTTGGTAGGTGCCGTCGAGTTGGTTCTGACTCATAGCCACCCTATGCACAACGGAACGAAACACCGCCCTGCCCTGAGCCATCCTCACAACCCTAGTTATGCTTGAGCCCATTGTTGCAGCCACTGTGTCAATGCATCTCATTGAGGGTCTTCCTCTTTTATACTGACCCACTACTTTACCAAGCATGATGTCCTTCCTTCTCCGGGGACTGGTCCCTCCTGATAACATGTCCAAAGTACAAAAACACTCACTCCAAGCCTAGGCCTCAAGAAACCTTGTACATTTCTGCGCTCCCTCTTGGAAGCTTGTAACCAGCATGTGAACGAACCCAAGCTAGCCTGCCGGAGGGATATTACCGTGTAACCCACTCATCCCTGTTACCCCAACTGCCAGACAAACCACACGTGCATAAGGCCATCCTATACCAGCCAGCCCCCAGCTGACCTGCCAGCTGACCACAGATGTGCCAAGCCCTGTTGAGATCATCTGAATCTGGCCCTGATCAGCAGACCTACCCAGCTACCCAAAGACTTGTAAAACATAAAAGCAAAACCAGCTGCCATCGAATTGATTCCCACTCATGGCAACCCCACGTGTTGCAGAGTAGAGCTGCATTCCACAGGTTCTCAAGGTTATGAGCTACCGGAAGCAGATCACCAGGCCTTTCTTCCAAGGTGCGTCTGAGTGGGTTCGAACTGCCAACCTTTTGGTTAGTAGTCAAATGCTTAACCGTTTACACCGCCCAGGGAATCCTTAAAATAAACAATAAATGCTGAATATTTTAGGCCACTGAGGCTTGGGCAGTTTGTCATGCAGCAACAGCTACCCGATATACCCCTGCCCTGGTCCCCCCCACCTGAGACAGGGTTCCTCTGTCCTATATAACCACGTCTGTTCCACTCCTGCTTTCCCATCCCAGGACAGATGCGGGGCCTTCACCCACACTTACCAGACCACAGCCCTTACCCATAGTGGTAGTTAGGGGGCAGTGGGTAGGGGATGTGCCCCCGAGGCATCAGGAGGAAGGTGCGCCCGACGTGCCAAGCACTGCAGACAGAGAGGAAGAGGAAGGAGGCCCTGAGGCTGACGCCCTGTTCATAGAGGAGCTGCAAACAAAGGAGGGAAACATCAGGATCCTGCCACGAGGCCGGAAGCTGATTACAGACACGTGGTCCACACTCGTGCTCAGCCTCATCCCCACCCAAGGCCCAGGCAGCAGCAGGGCAAGCATCTCATCACCCACCCCACAACCTGGGCAGCCTCCTAGCATGGCTCCTTGGACATCTTCCAGCCCAGTGCCTCTTCCTCAATAGCAGCAAAGTCTTTTTGTCCAAACAAAATCTTACACAAAAATTTAACTTACAAAACAGATCGATGGGGAGCTGCCCAGTCACCCTCTCCCCCATAACATCTAAGAGAACCCCTAAGTGGTCCTCAGAGCTCAGTTTCAAAACCACTGAGGTAGCCCAAACTCATTTTACAGAAGAGGAAGCTGAGGTCCACAGAGGTGCAATGAGTTGCCCAAGGTCAGAGCAGGAGCAGTAGGGCCAGATTAAACTAAGGACTCTGACTCCTGCTCCAGTGCTCTCTTCCCTTGCATCTGTACAGCAAGAGGAAGGAAACAGAGGCACACGCAGGCAAGGAAGAAGAAACTGGAAGGTGGCTCTCGTACCAGGGGCAGGAAGCTTGAGTAAGTGTCCAATGGGCTCAGTCTCTGGGTGCCATCAAGCCAGGGTGCTCGTGGGACTAAACTAGACTCATGTTTGGGTAGTGACTCCCAAGGTTCCTCTTCTCTTCCCCCATGACGCAAAGGCTGTGTAAGCTGTCCCTGGCCTAACACAAAGTACAGAGGGCTGTCCCAGGTTGGGCAGCTTGGGTGTCAAGGACCCATGCTCTTTCATTCCTTCCTCTCTATCATCCTTAATGTGTTAGCTTTTGTCTTCCAGATTGTTGCCTCATAATCACAAGATGGCTGCCACAACTCCAGCTATCACATCCTCCTCCAACAAACTTCAAAGAGGAAAGGTGGGAAGGGGGATCAAGAGGGAGGATTTTCCTTTTGCTCTGGTCTCACCTTTCATCAGGGAAGAAAATGTCCTTCAAGTCCTCTAGTATATACCCCCTTCATCTAATTAACCAGGACTAGTTCACACACCCACCTCTACTCATCACTGACAAGAGATTCACAGTTGGCTCATATTAGTCAGGACTCAACCCCTGGGCTGGGCAAACTGTTGCCCAGATGAAATTGTTAGCAATGAAGATGGTGGAACGGCTATTGGGTGGGCCACTGGCAGCACTGCTACCCAACATCAGACTTCAGGAGAGCTGTGTCTGCCCCTGTTGCCCCCACTAGCAACCTCCCACCACCGTGTCCAAACTAGAAGCTCACAGCAGCAACTGCCCCATTCCAAAGGGCTCCCAACCTCTTCCCAGAGGGGAAAAGTCCACTTGAGGGCACTGGCCCAAGCATTTTATAGCCATGCCTTCCCTCAGCCTCTGCCCAAAAATCCTAAGTGTGAAGAAGGGGTTTAATGGCTTTGGGCTCAAGGCTGAAGAACCAGACAGGCCTGGATTCAAGTACCACATTTCTAGCTGCAGGACCATGAGCAAGTACCTTAACCTCCCTGAGAGCCAACGTTTCCTCTGTAAAATGGAGATACAATAGCATCTCAGAGGACTGATGGAAAGAAAGCATGCCCCGTTCATAATGCAAGCGTTAGACATGTATACATGCTCAATAAATGCTGGTTCTTGCTATTTATACCTTAAGGATAAGGAAGACAGCTGAGGAGGAGTCAAATGCACCATTGTAGAGGGTGATGATGGTGGAGCGGTGTTTTCCAAATAAGTTCCCAACCTGGAGAACACAGGACCAGCCCAAATTACTTATTTATTCATGAAACAAATATGTCCTGGGCACAAAGACTATGTCAGGTCCTCATGATACCCACACTTACTCTCTGCCTCAAGAGCTACAACCTAGCTTGGGCCAGCCCTACCTGAAGCAGCCTGTTGTGGAAAAGTGCTTCTCCCTCCCCTCCATCCTCTCCACCCTCCCCTCCACCCTTCTCTCTACCCTCCCCTCCATCCTCTCCACCCTCCCCACAGTCCTTTTCTCTACCCTCCCCTCCATCCTCCCATCCTACCCACAGCCCTTCTCTCCACCCTCCCCTCCCTCCCTTTCATCCTCCCCTCCCTCCTCTCCACCTTTCCCTCCATCCCCTCCACCTTCCCGTCCACTCTACCCACCCTCCTCTCCATCTTTCTCACCACCCTCCCATCTACCCTTTCTACTCTCCCCTCCATCCTCCCCACCCCTAGCCAGAAACAGGTGTTGGGACAGAGTCACACCTGCAAGTTGGTGATCAGAAACAGGATTCCACCCACGCTTAGCATGGGCATGGCCAGGAAGAGCAGCGAGGCTGAGTCTGGAACAATTAAAGAGGAGAAATGGTGTTGTTAAGTGCAACCCAACATGGAGTCCCAAATTCTGGCACATGCTCCCCTTTCCTCCAGGAAGCCCTGGCTTCCACCTGCTCCAAATTCCCAACAACCCCGGGCCTGGGCCCGAATTCCAGCCAGAAGCATCCTTCAAGGGTCTTAGAGTACTGGTCAAGGCTTCCCAAATGTCCCCACCGAGGTCTCTTGGGCCACCTTCTCCCCAAAAAAGATAGTCCTTAGGCTGTGGCAAGCTGGAATGCCCACAGAGGCAGGACTCAGAGTGACACTAGCTCCCTTCCCTCTCTAAGCCACAAGTAACCGCTCCTGTGCACTCTGACACCATAGGGGAGAGAACTCTGGACTCAGGGACAAACCCAGGCTCAGCCACCAAACCCAGCCTCTAATTCACTGCATGAGCTTAAGCTGGCTTCTGAATCCATGACTCAGTCACCTCATCTGTTAAATGGGAACAACACCCCTGCTCTCCATGCCACGTGGGGTTGCTATGAGAACTGAGTGAGAAAATCCAAAACAACCAAACCCATTGCCATCGAGTCAACTTCAACTCCTAGCGACCCCACGTGTTACAGGATAGAACTGCTCCACAGGGTGTTCTTGGCTGTCATCTTTATGGAAGCAGATCACCAGGCCTTCTTTCCGCAGTACCACTGGGTGGGTTTGAACTGCCAATCTTGCAGTTAGTAGTCAAGTGTAAACCCATAGCCACGAATTATCTTTGTTCATCAAAATTGGACCGAGCAGTTCTTTGGTGCAGGCGCTATGCTTGGCATTGCAAATGCAGGTGAGTGAAACATATTCTCTGTCGCCCTTGAAAACAGCGACATGCAAACAAATCATTACAACAGACCTGATAAGCCTTAGATAACAGCAGTGCCAGGAGTGGGGAGCCCTTGATGAACTTGTCAGTCCCCAACCAGGGACCTCTGCCACTTACCTTCAAGATTTGGGCCATAACCCAAGCCTGCCTTGTTACCTACTACAACTCACTTGCATCCAAAAGAAATCTACTTTTCAAGGAATCTTTATATCACTAAGGAGCCCTCGTGATGCAGTAGGTAAAGCGCTCGGCTGCTAACCATAAATGTCGGTGGTTTGAACCCAACAGCCCACTCCACAGGAGAAAGATATGGCAGTCTGCTTCCGTAAAGATTTACAGCCTCGGAAACTCTCCCGGGCAGTTCTACTCTGTCCCATACGGTTGCTGGCAGTCAGAATCGACTCGACGGCAGTGGGTTTTGGTTCTGGGTTTTATATCACTACTGTAAATGAAAGCACCAGTGTTGCTTGCTACGCATAGCCAATCGCTGTAAAGATAAATACCATGAAAGGAAAACAATGTTAGTAAACTGTAGCCGGACCCCAGTGCCCAAAGAATGTCCAAAGCCTGAGACGCGCTCCTGCCACAGGAGTTAGAAATGCTAGCCCCAAATCGAGACTTTCTCTTAGGAAATCAGGACTGAAGGAGAAGTAAAAAGGGAACCACTTTTCCACCAGGTGGTGGTGGAAATGTTTGTTAACGTAGAGTGTCCCCTCATATCCTCTTAAGTAACTCTTGCTCTCAATTTTAGAGGACTCACACCAAGCACAATTCAGTGTCTGTCTTCATAAAATTGAACAACTCTCCTAATGTACTAAATGTTAATCGAGATTCCTTTCACAATCGTCTTTGTGGCTTCACCACTCATTCCAAAAAAAAAAAAAAGCTCTATTTTATCAGGGTCCAGTTGCCATCGAGTAGATTCTGACTCACGGGGACCCCATGTGCGTCAGAGGAGAACTGTGCCTCGCAGGGTTTTCAGTGGCTGATTTCTCAGACGTAGATCACCAGGCCTTTCTCCCAAGGTGTCTCTGGGTAGACTCGGACCTCTAACCTCTCAGCCGAGCATGTTAACGATTTGCACTACCCCAGGACTCCATTCTATTGGGGAGGGGAAATTATTGCTCCAATCGTGCCACCACCTCCATATTTAGCCACTGTAAAGTCATTTACAGGCTTTTAGGCGAGATAAAGCTGCTTTGATGAGAAGAGTGGTTTCAGATAATTGGCTGGAGGCCAGGCTGTCTCAGGAGAGCTGCTTGGATGAAGACACTCAGCGTCTGTGTTTGCCGAGTGCAAGTAAAGGCCATCTCCTATCAGCTAGAGGATAGGAACCACACACACTACAGTTATGCACTTTCACTTCCTAACTCCAAAACTGAGCCACGTGGTCTGACACTGGGGCGGAACATTGGAAGGCAAGTCACGGCCAGCATAGCCAGGTCACTAGGAAAAAGGCCAACCAGAGGTGGGAAGACCGCCAACCAGAGGTGGGGAGACCGCCAACCAGAGGTGGGGAGACCGCCTCTCAGGCCCTTCGCTCTAACTTGCTCTGGGGCCTTGGGCAAATCTTGCAAGGGGTCCCTCTCTGGCCTCAATTTCCTCCACTACTCCAGGGGCAGGGCAGGAAAGGGGGTGAATCAGGTTAGAATTCACAGACTTTGGGATTATATTGTTGTTTTTAACGGTTATTGAGTCAGCCCCCAACTTGTGGCGATCCACACACAATGAAATGAAACGCTGCCAGGTCCCGCGCCATCCCTGTGATCAATTGCAGATTGGACTGTTGTGATCCATAGGGTTTTCACTGGCTGATTTTGGAAGTAAATCAACAGGCCTTTCTTCCTAATCCATCTTAGTCTGAAAGCTCTGCGGAAACCTTTTCAACATCACAGCAACACAACAAGCCTCCACTAACAGATGGGGGAGGAGGAAGCTGCACATGAAGTGCACTGGCCAGGAATCGAACCTGGGTCTCCTGCATGGAAGGTGAGATTTCTACCACTGAACCACACTGCCCCCCTTGGGATTTTATAGACTACGAAAATTTGAAAACAAAACTTTTGACTACAATACTGCTATCAACTTTCACCCTGCTAAGGAAGAACATTTTCAAAAATAACTTTCATTCATGTTACTATCGTTTCATTTAAAAAAAAAAAAGAGAGAACATTTTAACACAAGCAAAAGGATGAATGTATTCTTTTGGATCAATTCTTTTTTTCTTTTTAAGAAAGGAAAGAAAAGTTTGATTACTGGATAAGCATTAAACCAGAAGGTGACGCATCGCAGACAATCTGCTAAAGAGATTGCAAAAACAGAAGGAAGTCTTAACTGTTATATACGTAAGGGGGTACAATCAGTATGTTCGTATTTTACAGATAATTGTTTATTTTCTAATCCTTCTGGCCTGGAGATAGGACTGGGCCAACTGAGTTCAAGTTCATCTCCTTCTAGGAAAAAACAAGAAGGCAGAGAAGAACTGCCTGAAGTTACATTCACAGATTCTTTAGAAAGGCAAAGAATTTACCAGCTATGTGGAGTGAATTCTAAAGAAGACAGTGAAGGAGGGAGTGCCTTTCCCTATTTTCACCAGAGGAATTTACCCTTTTATTTTCCATCCTTACAATCGTCCCCATGTGTCACTATAAAACAGTCACATTACAACTTTCTAACTATCTCCATTGCTGTTTCTACTTTGCTTTGAGCAAGTTTCAGCCCTCTGAATATCCATCAAGTTCATAGTAAAATGCAAAACAAAGCAATTATCAAAAGTACAATGTTGTCATTGTTAGGTGCCATCAAGTTGGTTCCGACTCATAGCAACCCTACACACAACAGAGCGAAATGCTGTCCGGTCCTGTGCCATCCCCACAATCTTTGCTGTGTTTGAGCCCATTATTGCAGCCACTGTGTCAATCCATCTTACTGAGGGTCCTCCTCTCTTTTTGCTGATGCATTAAAAAATTCAGTATTTTTGCCTTATACTAACCTTTAAATATACTATACCAATGGGGAATGCTTAAACCAGATTCCTTGATTATCAATGCCCTCCAATTTTTTTTCCTAGTTACACTCTAACTTTTGAATCAATTCTACTCCGAAGAACCACCCTACCCCCCGTCCTTATTTTCCACATTTCTCAATTGAGTAAATTGTCTTCACAGACCAGCAATAACTCAGTCTCTCTCGAGAACTCTCTCCAGATAGGCAAAGTAGGTAGTTCTCTGAACAACCACAGTTGGGGGCGGGGCGGGGGGCATTGTGTCCTTCCCAGCAGCTGCCCCACGCACCAGGGGCCCCTGAACTCCAGTCCCAATTCCGCCCTCCCATCTACCTGCACTCACCTGCAGAAGTGAAGGCTATGGTGAGCGTGGCACTGGTGTAGAGAAATCTGAAAAACAGAACAGAAGGAGAATGTTGTCAAGAAAGGAGGAACGTGGTGGGCCAAACAGAATTCTGCTCACCCAATCTCCAGATTTGGCACTTGACTCCCGCCTTCTCAGCCTAGGCGTTCAACAGGCATTGATGTCTCTTCTGCCCCAGACTTAGAACCAGGTACAAGAAGCCCCAATGTGATTCTGCTGTGGGCCTGACCTCAAGTGGCATTTTGCCCATCCCACCCTATGGAGCACAGTTCTACTCTGCTACACATGCGGTCGCCATGAGTCAGAATCGACTTGCTGGCAACTGGTTTGGTATTTTAGTTAATGTTCAGCAGTAGAATTCTCACCTTCCATGGTGGGGGGACCCAGGTTCAATCCCCAGGCAATGCCCCTTATGCGTAGCCACCACCTGTCTGTCAGCAGAGGCTTGTGTGTTGCTATAATGCTGACCAGCTTTCAGCAGAGCTTCCAGACTGAGACAGACTAGGAAGAAAGACTTGGTGATCTCCTTCCAAAAAGTGGCTAATCAAAACCCTATGGATCACAATGGTCTGATCCACAACCGATCATGGGGATGGTGCAGAACTGGGCATTTTTTCGTTCTATCATGGATGGGGTCACCATGAGTTGAGGGTTAACTCAGCAGCAGCTAACGACAACAAGGTCCAAGGCTAGGTTGGGAAGACTGGAGCAATGAGCTCAGTGAGGATGTGATTTCTCAGGTAACACTGCTGGGCTTAGCCAGGGGCAAAGTAGGAGAAGCCCAAGCCCTCCCACTTGGAAGTCCCAATAAACCTAAAGAGATGTCTCTGTTGGAGAACTGGGTTTGTGCCTGGTCTGCAATTCAAAACCTTGAGTCCTAATTCCTCCTTGCTGTGTGACCTTGGGCAAGCCACTGTCCCTCTCTGGGCCTCAGTAGCCCTTTCTGCAAAAGAAAAAGCTTGGACTGATCTAGACTCCAAGATAAGGAGCCCTGGTAGTACAGTGATTAAGCACTTGGGTGCTAACTTAAAGGTCGGTGGTTTGAGCCTACCAGTCGCTCCATGGGAGAAAGATGTGGCAGTCTGATACTGTAACGATTACAGCCTTGGAAACCCTGTGGGGCGGTTCTACTCTGTCTTATAGGGACAGAATTCACACCACAGCAACGTGTCAGATTCGAACATTAAAGGTTTGATTTAGGAGATAATATTGGAGCCATTATTCCCTGTCCTAGAATGTGACCCAGCTAGAGCTGGACTCCCAAGGACCCACAAGGACTCACAGGACATATCAAATGGGTCCTGAGGTATAAAGACAACAGCTAGGACAATCTTGTAAAACATCTTTTAGGGAAACTTTCACATAAAGAAATCACAAACAGCACAAAAGACCTGAAGACTTTCCACTCTTTTTTTAATTAGCATTTAGTGAGTAGTAGGACTTGTGGGACCCATGAAGACCCTCCTGACTGTCATCACTGAAACCTGTATCAATGATTATTAAGAAAAACAATTCAAAATGCAGCACCACAGTGATTTGGCAGTTTTTAACCAATCTGTGAAAAGGTAAAGGCTTCAATGATTTTTACCCATTTGTAATATATATATACCTGATGATTCTGTAAGGTCCCTCAGACTCAGAAAGACGTGGCTCTGGCAGCATGCTTGTCTGTTTTCCTGCTTTTGCCTATTCTGTAATATTCCTCGGACTCTGGAAGCATCCTTGTCCGTTTCCTGCTTTTGCCTCTTTGCACATACGCTGAATAAAATCTTTCTTTTTGCTCTACTATAACTTTGTGATGATTTCACCCTAAGGCAGGTTATGAGATTGTCAGGGATTGAATTGTGTCCCCCCAAAAATATGTGCAACTTGGTTAGGCCAGTATTCTGTGGTTGTCCTCCATTTTGTGATTGTAATTTTATGTTAAAGAGGATTAGGGTGGGATTGTAACACCACCCTTACCTAGGTCACATCCCTGATCCAATGTAAAGGGCGTTTCCCTGGGGTGTGGCCTGCACCACCTTTTATCTTACAAGAGATAAAAGGAAAGGGAAGCAAGCAGAGAATGGGAGCCTCATACCACCAGGAAAGCTGCCTGGAGCAGACCCAGTCCTTTGGACCTGAGGTTCCTGCGCTGAGATGCTCCCAGATCAAGGGAAGGCTGATGCATCACAAGGACCTTCCTCCAGAGCCGACAAAGAGAAAACCTTCCCCTGAAGCCGGCACCTTGAATTCAGACTTCTAGCATAGTGGAATGGGAGAGAATAAACCTCTCTTTGTTAAAAACATCCACTTGTGGTATTGTTATAGCAGCACTAGATGACTACTAGGACAGGGATCCTTTCACAGTTTAGTAAGGCAAAGGATGATCAAAACAGTGTCCTCAGCCCTCACAGCAAAGGCGAGAGGAGACGGGAGGGGCAGAGGAAGAACAGGAAGAGGAGGAGACAGGGAGCCAAACACCTAGAGAGATTGAGAAATAAAGAATAAAGGACTTGCTTTACTCGCTGGCTAGTTCCTGGCCCATCCCCAGGCCTGGCTGGCCCTCCAGTCCCTCTCTCTGATGGCTAATCTCATGCCTGCTACTCAGAGGGTACCCACCACTCAGGTGGCACCTCCTCTCTATCCTATCGGCCCCCACCAGGCCACTGCTTATCAATGGCCCCAGGCCTAGTAGCACAGCTCCTAAGCGTGATCCAGCCCCTGACCCTGACTGTGCCTGAGGAAGCCCACAGCTACTCCTCCATCAGACTAAAAAACCAAATCTGTTGCCATCGAGTTGATTCTGAATCACAGCAACCATACAGGACAGAGTAGAACTGCTCCACCGGGTTTCCAAGGCTGTAATCTTTATGGAAACAGATTGTCACATCTTTCCCCCGCAGAGCGGCTGGTTAGCAGTTGGGTGCTTAACCACTGCACTACCAGGGCTCCTTCAGAGACACCCAGGAAACCTTATTATCAATGCCTTGAGGGAGTAACAGGGTATGAGCAGGAAGAAGATTGAGCAACTTAGGTGTGGTGCCAGGGACCCAAGAACCACAGCCCTGGCAATTTCAGGTTTTGCTGATGTCAGTAACCCTGGCCCAGGCCAGGCCTTTCAGGAACTAGGCACTTTCCTGCTCAGTTCCTCAGGTCATACAGTCACACAGTAGAAGTGCTTCACTAGAGCAGGGGAAGGCTAGAAGAACAGGAAGCAGGGGTGGGAGAAGGAGAGTCCACACCCTGGGCTGTTCCCAACAAAGCTGCTGAGCAACTCCTGGGGGAATGTGTAATTGGTGGAAGGAATGTTGGGGGAATGTGCGCTCATACACTCAGGGGGAATGTGTGCTCACATACTCAGGGGGAATGTGTGCTGGGGAGGGGAGTGCGTGCTGGGGAGGGGAATGCGTGCTGAGGGGATTGCATGTTCCCAGGGAAGGTGTGCCAGGGAGGGGAATTCGTGCTTGTGTGCTCCCAAGGAATGTGTGCTGGGAAGGGGAATGCGTGCTGGGAAGGGGAATGCGTGCTTGTATGCTGGGGGGGGATGTGTGCTGGGGTGGGGAATGCATGCTTGTTTGCTGGGGGGGAAGTGTGCTGGGGAGGGGAAGGGGAAAGTGTGCTGGGGAGGGGAAGGGGAAAGTGTGCTGGGGAGGGGAAGGGGAAAGTGTGCTGGGGAGGGGAAGGGGAAAGTGTGCTGGGGAAGAATGCGTGTTGGTGGGAAACGTATGCTGGGGGGTAATGTGCTGGGGAATGTGTCCTGGGGGGAACATATGCTAGGGGGGAATGTGCTGGGGTGGAATGTGTGCTGGTGGGGGAATGTGTGTTGGGGGGGTGTGGGGGGGTAATGTGTGTTGGGGGGAATGTGGCAGGGGGGAACATATTCTGGGGTGGAATGTGTGCTCCAGGGGAATGTGTGCTCTGGGGTAGATCAGTCCTGTGGAGAGCATGGCTGTCCCAGGGCCTGGCCAGGCTGCCCAGTCACTTGACCTGGGTTTCCCTCAAAGCTGGGCTGCCGTAGTTGGAAGGATTCCTCTCGCCCACCTCTGTCCAAGCAGGGCCTTGGGGACTTACATGGCTATGAGACGGGCCACAGTGGTCTTGAACCGGTCAAAGATGTAGCCAGTGGGAAAGGTCATGAAGTTGTTCATGAAAGACGCCAACGTGAAGATGAGTGAGAACCTCTCATCCTGGGCTTTGCAGTCTGAGGAGAGGAAGGGAGATCTCAGACACCCATCTCCCATCCATTCCACCCTCCTGCCAGGTGGCCACCCAGCCTAGGCTCCCCACTACGGCAGCCTCATCCATCCTGGACTGCTTGCCTGGTGGAAAGTTCTTTCTTAAGCTGAGGCAAAATGTGACTTCTCCTAACTACTCCCCAAAAGGTCCCTGACCTTAAACGCTAACAAGCGGCCATCTAAGATGCATCAACTGGTCTCAACCCACCTCCAGCAAAGGAGAATGAAGACCACCAAAGACACCAGGTAATTATGAGCCCAAGAGACAGAAAGGGCCGCATAAATCAGAGACTACATCAGCCTGAGACCAGAAGAACTAGGTGGTGCCCGGCTACAACTGATGACTGCCCTGACAGGGAACACAACAGAGAACCTCTGAGGGAGCAGGAGAGCAGTGGGATGCAGACCCCAAATTCTCGTAAAAAGACCAGACTTAATGGTCTGCCTGAGACTAGAAGGACCCCGGAGGTCATGGTCCCCAGACCTTCTCTTAGCCGAAGACAGGAACCATTCCCAAAGCCAACTCTTAAGACAGGGATTGGACCGGACAATGGGATAGAAAATGATACTGGTGAAGAATGAGCTTCTTGGATCATATAGACACATAAGGCTATGTTGGCATCTCTTGTCTGGGGGGGGAGATGAGAGGGCAGAGAGGGTCAGAAGCTGGTGGAATGGACACGAAAAGAGAGAGTGGAGGGAAGGAGTGTGCTGTCTCATTAAAAAAAAAGTTAGGGGGAGAGCAATTAGGAGTACATAGCAAGGTGTATATAAATTTTTGTATGAGAGGCTGACTTGATTTGTAAACTTTCACTTAAAGCGCAATAAAATTTTTTTTTTAAATAGCATAAACAAACAAAAAACAAAAGATCCCTGACCCTGGAGGTCATGGTCCCCAGAGCTTCTGTTAGTCCAAGACTGGAACCATTCCCAAAGCCAACTCTTCAGACAGGGATTGGACTGGACTATAAGACAGCAAATGATAGTGGTAAAGAGTGAGCTTCTTGGCTCAAGTAGACACATGAGATTACGTGGGCAGCTCCTGTCTGGAGGCGAGATGAAAAGGCAGAGGGGGACAGAAGCTGACTGAATGGACATGGGGAATACAGGGTAGAGAGAAGGAGTGTGCTGTCCCATTAGGCAGAGAGCAGCTAGGAGTACATAGCAAGGTGTACATAAATTTTTGTAGGAGAGACTGGCTTGATTTGTAAACTTTCACTTAAAGCGCAATTAAAAAAAGAAAAGAAAAAAAGGTCCCTAAGTGGTGCAAAGAGTTTTTGCTCAGTTACTAACTGAAAGGTTGGTGGTTCAAACACTCCCAGAGGCTCCGCAGAAGAAAGGCCTGGCAATCTGCTTCTATAAAGATCACAACCAAGAAAACCCTCTGAAGCTCAGTTTTATTCTGTAACACATGGGGCCGCCATGAGTCAGAATCGACTTAACAGCAATAGGTTTGGTTTTTTGGTGAGGAACTACCCCTCATGATCTAGCACTTTCCATCCCGGGCACCTTCTAGACCAAGTCCCTCCCTCTCCCCATAAAAAGGTTGGCAGGGAAAGCAGAGGCTGGGAGTCCTTCCTACTCCTCCCCCGTGCCTGGGACCAAAAAAAAAAAAAAAAAAAACCAAACCGGGTGCTGTAGAGTCCATTCCAACTCATAGTGTCCCTGTAAGACAGAGTAGAGCTGCCCCATAGGTTTCCCAAAGCTGTAATCTTTACAGAAGCAGACTGCCACATCTTCCTCCCACAGAGCGGACTGGTGGGTTCAAACCATCAGCCTGTTGGTTAGCCACTGAGCACTTAACCACTGTGCCACAGGGCTCCAGCCCTAAATTCTCCAGAGAATTCACCATCACTGCCCTTACCAGTCAGCTCCGTGGCGTTGCCTATCAGCTGGGCCTTGGGTTCACACAGGTCCTCAAAGTAATGCTCCGTTTTGAAAACAAACACCAGTGAGGCCCAGCCAAAGACGACACCCGCAAAGCCCAGGCATTCCAGCAGCCCCGTCAGCAAGGTGGCCACACGAAGGGACAGGCCCTGGACCGCCATAGCCTGAGGAGGTGTGGGTTCTCGAATCCTACTTGCTGCCTCCTGGAATGACCACAGCAGCTGCAAGTCTTGGCGTCTGCGCACGTGGAAAATTCCTGTGTTAAGTCCTTCCCTGCAGGCGGCTCCCTGGCTCTGGGTGCTTCAGGCTTGGGCAGCACCCACTGGATTCTGCAAAATAAGGCAGAGGCTGCTTGGAACAGGACTGTGGAAAAGGTAGAGGTAAACAAAGAGGTCTTTGTGGGGTGGAGGAAGGGGATGCTGGTCTTCCGGCAAGAGGAGGCCAGTCGTTAGAAATAGCTGCAGGAAGCATTCCCGAGTGAGTGCCCATCGCTGACACCTGGGCAGCATATACTTCCACACACCCTCTAATACATTCATTTCATTTGAGCCTCACAACAAACTGAGCAGTAGAGAAGGCAGGTCTTACAGACAGCCTCAGGAGTCCTTAGTGGCAAAAGAGTTAAGCAAAAGATTGGCAGTTCGAGTCTGCGCAGATACACCTAGGAAAAAAGGTCTGACCATCTACTTCCAAAAAATCAGCCATTGGGAGCCTTATAGGAAAGGAAAGAGGCCCCGGGTGAGCAAAGCATTACTGAAGAAGAAGAACAAAGTAGGAGGCCTCACATCCCCTGATCTCAGGCACGGAGTCAAAACTGCCTGGTACAGGTACAACGATAGACACATAGACCAATGCAACAGAACTGAGAACGCAGAAGTAAATTCATCCACCTGTGGACAGCTGACCTTGGACAAAGGCTCAAAATCTATAAAATGGGGAAATGATAAATGCCCTCACCACCCCTTTAACAAACGGTTCTGGCAAAGCTGGATATCCATTTGCAGAAAAACAAAACAGAATTCATACCTCGCACCATATACAAAAACTAACTCAAGATAGATCAAAAACCAAAATGTAAAACCTAAAACTATAAAGATCACGGAAGGAAAATAGGGGCAAACCTAGGGTCTCTATGGCATAAGCAAACTCACAATCATAACTAAAAATGCACAAACAGCAGAAGATAAACTAGATGACTGGTACCTCCTAAAAACCAAATACTTATATGCGTCAAAAGACTTCTTCAAAAGAGTAAAAAGAGAACCTCCAGACTAGGAAAAAATTTTTGGCTGTGATATATCTGACAAGGGACTAATCTCAAAATTTATAGAAAACTTCAACAACAAAAAGACAAACCAATTAAAAAATGGGTAAGGGACATGAACAAGACACTTCACCAAAGAGGCCATTCAGGAGGCCAACGGATACATGAAGAGATGCTCACGATCATTAGCCATTAAACCTGTTGCCCTCGAGTCGATTCCAACTCATAGGTACCCTATAGGTCAGAGCAGAACTGACCCATAGGGTTTCCAAGGAGCAGCTAGTGGATTCGAACTGTCGACCTTTTGGTTAACAGCCAAGCTATTAACCACTGCACCAACAGGGCTCCTCATTAGCCATTCCAAAAAAAAAAAGCCAAACCCACTGCTGTTGATTCCGACTCATAGCAACCCCACAGGATTTCCGAGGCTGTAAATCTCTACAGAAGCAGACTGCCACATCTTTCTCCCGAGGAGCCACTGGTGGTTTCGAATCACTGACCTTTCAATCGCTTTAACCACTGCGCCACCAGGGCTCCTTTGCTAGCCGTAAAAAAAAAAAAAAAAAAACCTATTGTCATTGAGTCGATTCTGACTCATACATAGCTACCCTACAAAACAGAGTAGAATTGCCCCATAAAGTTTCCAGGAAGTAGCTGATGGATCCAAATTGCCAACCTTTTCGTTTGCAGCCAAGCTCTTTCTTAACCACTGCACCACCAGGGCTCATTAGCTATTAGAGAGACACAGATCAAAACTACAATGACATACCATCTCACCCCAACAATATTGGCACTGATCAAAAAAACAGAAAAAAACACAAGTGCTGAAGGGGTTGTGGGGGAGATTGGAACTCTCATACTCTGCTGGTGGAAATATAAAAAGGTACAACCGCTGTGGAAAATGATATGGCACTTCCTTAAAAAACTAGAACTGGAAATACCGTATGATCCAGGAATCTCACTCCTAGGTATATGTCCTAGAAATAAAAGCCGTAACACAAATAGACATATGCACACCCGTGCTCATCGCAGCATTATTCACAATAGCAAAAAAATGGAAATAATGCAAGTGCCCATCAACGGATGAATGGAAAAACTGTAGCACACACACAACAGAATACTATGCAATGTTAAAGAATAACTGTGAATCTGCAAAACATCTCACAACATGGATGAACCTGGAGGACATGATGCTGAGTGAAATAAGTTGATCACAAAAGGACAAATACTATATAAGGCCACTAGTATAAAAATTCTAGAAAAGGTTTACACATGGAAAAAAAAAAATTATTTGATGGTTACCAGGAACGGGAGGGAGAGGGAGAAGAAATCACTAACTAGACAGTAGACACGTATTAACTTTGGTGAAGGCAAACACAAAACACAATATGGGTGATGCAAGCACAGCATGACCAAGGCAAACTAAGACAATGAGAGTTACACAAGAGTAAAAGGCAACAGTAAATTTTTTTTTTTTTTACTATTACATATACAACTCTGCATAACAATAATAACATACAATAATGTATGAGTGCTTACATAGGTTAATATGTAAACTGAACAAGTATGGGATAGCAAATGGGAGTATACCCAGGAGCCTACAAGCAGTGGATATTATTACATACATATTTGTATGTGCTACAAACATATCCATCTATGTAATAAAGCACACAAGGGGCACAGTTAGGACAACTTCTTAACCAAAACCAAACACCTTGAAGGACTGAGTCACTGGGCTTGAGGGCTTAGAACCATAGTCTTGGGGTACCTCTAGGTCAATTGGCATAACATGGTCCATGAAGACAATGCTCTACAACCTATGTTGGTGAGAAGCGACTGGGGTCTTAAAAGCTTGCAAGTGGCCATCTAAGATACAACTATTGGTCTCTTCCCATCCAGAGCAAAAAAGAGTGAAGAAAATCAGACTCAAGGAAAAAATTAGTCCAAAGGACTAAAGGACCACACGAACCACAGCCTCTACTAGCGTTAGACGAGAAGACCTAGATGAACTAGCTGGTGCCTATCTACCACTAACAACCCCTCTGACCTAGATCAGAATAGAAGGTCCTGGATAGAAAGGGAGAAAAATACAGAACAGACTTACTGGTCTGACAGAGACTGGTGGAGCCCAGAGCCTATGCCCTTAACCAAAACCAAACCCCGTGCCGTCGAGTCGATTCCGACTCATAGCCACCGTATAGGACAGAGTAGAACTGGCCCATAGAGTTTCCAAGGAGCGCCTGGCAGACTCGAACTGCTGACCCTTTGGTTAGCAGGCGTAGCACTTAACCACTATGCCATCAGGGTTTCCCTATGGCCCTTAAACACCCTTAAAACCTGAAAATGAACCCACCTTTCAGCCAAACAATGAAACCAAACCAAACTTGCTGCCGTGGAGTCGATTTCAACTCATATCGACCCTACAAGACAGAGTAGAACTGCCTGTAGAACCCTGTAGAACTGCCCCACAGGGTTGCCAAAGAGCTGATGGACTCCAACTGCCAATTTTTTGGTTAGCAGCTGAGCGCTTAACCACTGTGCCACGAGGGCTCCAGCCAAACAACAGACAGGCCTACAAAGGGAACAAAAACATCCATGCAGAAGGTCCAGCTCAGAACAATCAACTATAGGAGACCAAAAGGGCTGTATTTGCCCAAAAGCAAAGATGAGAAGGCAGGAAGGGGAAGGAAAGCTGCTGGGATGGAAAAGGGGAGCCCAGGGAGAAAGTGGGGACAGTGATGACACATTGAGATTGCGACCAATGTCATAAGACAAGCTGTGTATAAATTGTTGAATGGGAAACTAATTTCCTCTGTCAACTATCACCTAAACCACAAGAAAAGGTTCAAAAAAAGAAAGAAAACCTTAGAGAGCACACACAGCTCTACTCTGACACACATGGGGTTGCCATGAGTTGGAATCTACGGGACGGCAACTGTTTTGGGTTTTGGCTATAAAAAAAAAAAATAGGCAACCTCAAATTACAGATAAGGTTACTACTTACCCAAAGTTACCTGAGCCAGCAGGTGGCAAAGCAGGAATTTCTGAACCCAAACAAACCCTGGCCACTGCCAGCTAAAATAAAAGCCACAGCCAGACAGAAGCAGGCACAGGCGAGGGACTTTACATGTGTCATAAATTCTCACAGCAAGCCGGCAAAGTTGGCGTTTTGTTATCTTCAGCTTACTAAAACTCAGTGGCATTTCAACCTGCCCAAGGTCACAGGGTCAGTTAGGTCACGGCCTGGGCCAGTCTGATGCCAAGAAAATCCCAACTCCCCACGCAAACGATCAAGAATGGGGTACTTCCAAGACCCCCGTCCTGGCCTCCCCATACAGCCCCAGGACCATCAGCTTCCACCGGGAAAGGCCCTGAGGTCGCCCCCTGACCCCCGGCAAGGGGTCGGCCGCTCCGCCCCCCCGCCCCCGCTCCCCAGGCCCCCTAGGGTGGGCCGGGGATCCCCGCCCACCGCTCCTTGCCCTGGCCCCACGGCCTGGGTCCCAGTCCCCTGGCCCGCGACCTACCCGGCCGCTCCACACCGCGCCCTCGTGCTGCCCCGAGCCCGCCTCCTTGAGGATTCGCGCCTCCCGCCACCCCTCCCAGGGCCCCTCCTCGGCCCGGAAGGGGCTGGGACAGGCGACTCCCTTACCCTCTTCGTTCACTTCCTTCTGCTTCTCGCTGGAGAACGGTGTCTCGCGCTCTTTTTAACCGCCCCACTCCCTTGGGTCTTTGCTCTTTTTCCACTTCTCTTGCCTGATCTCTTTCAGCCTCCCAGGCCTCCTGTCTTTCCCCTCTCCCCTCACCCTTCTCTCTCTCCAAACCAGGTTAGTTTAATACTGTGACACAAACTCATAGCACATAGACAAAACACAGAGACAGCGACATGCACGCGCGCACGCACACACACACACACACTCACACCCGTTCCATATGTTTTACCTCGACCACGTGGGTCGGCTGGGAACTCAGCTTTCCTTTTGCCGGCCAGCTGAAGCCTCCCTCCCAGAGCTGTCAAAAATCCCAGCCACAGAATCCAGGAGCCAAGAACCACGACTGCAAGCTTTTCAGAAGTCATCTCTTAGAGGGGTTCCCTGTCTTTTCACCCCCAAGGAGCTCTTTGATTACTCCCTACCTCACCCCCAGACCGGGTTCTGAAAGAGTCTACCAGCCAGGCAGTGTTGATTAAGTATTCATTCATTGCCCCATTTTTTATTAATCAAAGACATATCTAATTGCCTATCACAGCTTCTGATCAGCGTGAGCTAGCCGGCCTCACCAGCTGTGTTGCTATCATTCCAGCCCAGAGCAAGCAAGCTGACGTCTTCCTTGGCCTGTGTGGCAGCTTCCCCGTCAGAGGCTCAATTTGGAGAAGGACTTTTTGAATGCTAGATACAGCCTGCAGACCCTCATGCTCAGCTTCCTGGATCCCCCAGGGGGGCCCAGGGACTCACGGTATTCCCAGTCTATCCTTCTTTTTAAAAAAGAAGAAATAGAGGCTAAGGTGACTCAGAGTCAACCTGTAAGGGCAGCGGGGAAGTCAGCACCAGGAAGTGTTTTCTACATCATGACTGAAACACAAAGGATAAAGAAAATTTGTGACTACTCGACTGACGTCCTGGGGCAAGGTGAGAATGGCTCTGTTCCACTAGTTACACACCCTGGAAGCAGCTCTGTGGCTGCCCCACAAGTAAGATGAGTACTGTCTTAGTCATCCAGTGCTGCTATAACAGAAATACCACAAGTGGATGGCTTTAACAAACAGAAATTTTTTGTCTCACAGTCTAGGAAGCTAGAAATCCGAATTCAGGGAGCGAGCTCCAGGGGAAGTCTTTCTTCTTAGTTCATT
This sequence comes from Loxodonta africana, assembly GCF_030014295.1. Lineage (NCBI taxonomy): Eukaryota > Metazoa > Chordata > Mammalia > Proboscidea > Elephantidae > Loxodonta > Loxodonta africana. Next base: position 19,190,894 of record NC_087348.1, on the reverse strand, counting down.
CTGGGGGAAGATCCTTGTCACCAATCTTCCCCTGCTCTAGGAGCTTCTCAGCACAGGAACCCCCAGATCCAAAGGACGTGCTCAACTCCCGACGCCTCTTTCCTGCTGGTATGAGGTTCCATCTCTCTGCTCACTTCTCTCTCCTTTTATCTCTTGTAAGATTGCTCCTTAGAAGCAAAGATGAGACTATGTCTCACGTCTCATGTACTTTGGACATGTTGTCAAGAGGTATCAGGCCCTGGGAAGGACATCATGCTTGGTAAGGTGGAGGGTCAGCAAAAAAGAGGAGGACCCTCAGTGAGATGGATTGACACAGTGGCTGCAACAATGGGCTCAAGCATAACAACAGCATTTCGTTCTGTGGTAAATAGGGTTGCTATTAGTTGGAACAATAACGAGATAAAAGGTGATGCAGGCCACACCCCAAGGAAACTCCCCTTACATTGGATCAGGGCTGTGACCTGAGTAAGAGTATTGCATCCCACCCTAATCCTCTTTAACATAACCTAATCTTAGTTCATTGACCACTGGCAGAGATTAGGATTTACAAAACACAGGAAAATTATATCAGACCACAAAATCGAGGACAACCACACCGTAGTGGAAATCATGGCCCAGCCAAGTTGACACATGAATTTCTGGGGAACACAATTCAATCCATGACAAGGACTAAACTTCAAAACACCAAAACCAGTTGCACTCAGGTCAATGTCCACTCATGGCGACCCCATGTGTGTCAGAGTAGAACTGTACTCCATTGTTGTTATGTGCCATCAAGCAACAATTTTGACTCAGAGCAACCCCAAGTGACAAAGTAGAACTGCCCCATAGGGTTTTCTAGGCTGTAATCTTTACGGGAGCAGATCACCAGGTCTTTCTCCCATGGTGCGACCGGTAGGTTCAAACCACCAGACTTTTTGTTAGCAGCAGAGCACTTAACCATTTTGCCACCAGGGGGTTATTGTGCTCCACTGGGCTTTTGTTGTTGCAGCAGAGTAGAACTGCACTTCATTGAGTTTTCATGCCTGTGACCTTTTGGGAGCAGATTGCCAGACCACCAAGCCTTTCACTCTGAGGCACCAATGGATGGTTTCGAACTGCCAACTTTCTCCTTAGTGGTCAACCACTTACCCATTTGCACCACCAAGGGACTCCTCCATAGGGTTTTCAATGACTGAGTTATCAGAAGTAGATCGCCAGGCCTTTCTTTCGAGGCATCTCTGGGTGGACTCAAACCTCCAACCTTTGGGTTAGCAGCTGTGCACATTAACCATTTGTACCACCCAAGAACTTCTAGAATGAGGACAAGTCCAGGCTGCAGATGGTGCTGGGCTCTCCATTTTGCAGGTTAAGAGACAGAACTTTGGGAGGGGACACTTGACCACTTCATAGCAGTATCTGCCTGACATCTAAATTTGCACTCTTCCTGATCTTAACATGTGGATATTAGAGAAAATAAATCTTTTTTTTTAAGAGAGAAAATTAATGACAAAGACTATAAAAAAACAGCTTAAGATGCAAGATTTTCAATTTTACTGCAAGACACTAAGACACGGAAATTAATTCAAGCCTCATCTCCTGCTCTGGCTTACATTTCGGTCTCCCAGGAACCTAAGGGATCAGTGAGTGGGGAAGTAGCAAGGGAGGAACAGAAAAAAGTCAAAGCAAAGAGAGAGAGAAATTTTAGAATGTAAATCTGCAGGAGCCTTCAGAAACGCCCAGCTCACCAGCTATCAGCTATTGGCACATCCAGGACTGGAGTCCAGGACCTGGGACAGGTTGCCCAGGGCACTGTCCACCTTTGTTTACGTCTCTCTTGGCTCTCAGTGCCTCCGCCTCACACCTCAACAATGTCTGCAGGAGGCAATGTCTCTAGTAACACGACAGTCTTACTGAAACCGTTGGTAGAGAATATTAGAATATTCTCTGGACCATCCCCGTCTTACTCGGCTTGAGGTCCAGCAGCTAGCAGAGGCAGAAGCTATTCCGATCACTCCTCACGCCTTGCTCCGATGAGGATTAATGTGTAACATCACAAGAGTGATTATAATAAGAATTGAAGGCATGCCCAATGTCTTCGGTTCCTTCTCTCTTTGCTTCCTTCCTTCCCCTTCACCTTGTATCTTTTTTTATTGGTTCGCTCAACAAAATATATGTGGAACATCAAGCTCTGTGCCAGATGCTGGGATACAGACAGAGGAGATTCAGTGTCTTCCCTCAAGGAGCTCCTTCTCTACATTGAAAGACAGACAAACAAGCTCAATATTTCTGTGTAAGGGGACACTCTTCTAGGCAGAGACCATTCAAAGGCATGGTGCCATGACAGAGTAAGAACCTTCAGGAACCAGCTAGAACGGACAGTGGCAAGACTTGAGGCTGGAGTGGCCGCCTAAGTGAAGGAGTTTGGACTTCAGCCCGTATCAGTCAATCATGTCCTATTGATTCTACCCCTTAATATCTCTCAGGTCCATCCTTGGCCACTGCCCTATTCGCTCATCATCTCTCACCTGGGCATTACCTACCTCCTTCCAAGCCATCTGCCCTTCTGCTGCACGAGTCTATTTCCATGGTTCCCACTGGATAACAGAGGCCAGAGGTTCAGTCAGCCAGCTGGTGAGGGCCAGTCCAGACTCTGGAGATACCACCCATGTGACATTGCACTGGGGGGAAGAGGGCTCTTGGAAATGGGTCTCTTCCATCCCACCTAAGTAGTGGTGCTGGGGGGCTTTTCCTTCCCCCTGGATATGCCAGGCCCTGGCCTAAGGATGCTTTAGTGGCAAGGATGAGAAAAACCCATTGCCTTCGAGTCGATTCCAACTCATAGTGACACTACAGGACAGAGTAGAACTGCCCCATAGAGTTTCCAAGGAGCACCTGGTGGATTTGAACTGCCAACCTTTTGGTTAGCAGCTGTAGCACTTAACCACTATGCCACCAGGGTTTCCAGGGATGGAAAGTGGATATATTTATTTACAAATGGTGTGTTGCATTTGTTCTTCATCTCCATTCTCATTCCCTGATTCTGACTCATGGCGACCCCATGTGTGCAGAGCACAACTGTATACTCCATAGGGTTTTCAAGGCTGTGGTCTTTCGGAAGTAGGTCACCAGGCCTTTCTTCCGAGGCACCTCTGGGTGGATTTGAACTGCCAACCTTTCGGTTAGTAGTCAAACACTTAACCGTTTGTGCCACCCAGGGACATCCTGGATATATTTATTTTTTGTTGTTGTTAGTTGCCATGGAGTCGATTCCAACTCACGGAAAACCCACGTGTACAGAGCAGAACTGTGCTGCGTAGGGTTTTCAAGGCTGTGACCTTTCGATCACTCATTTTCTGGGCCAACTGAGATCCTGAGGGATTCAGCAACTCCCCCAAGATCACAGGGAAGCGAGGGGCAGGGCCAGGATATAAACTCGGATACTCTGACCGGAAGCTGATGCTCTTAACGGGTCCCCCGTCCAACCTCCCTGAGGGTCCCCCTCAAGCACTGGGCAGAGTATGAGCTCTGGAATTGGCTTGACATGGGTGTCTAATAATATTATTTATAGAAATGAGGAGTGGGTACCCTGTTTCAGAAAAAAGCAAAAACAAAAAACCAGACCCGTTGCCATGAAGTCAATTCCAACTCATGGCAACTCCATGTGTTACAGAGAAGAACTGCCCCACAGGGTTTCCGAACCCATTGCCTTTGAGTCAATTCCGACTCATAGCAACCTGATAGGACAGAGTAGAAATGCCCCTATAGGATTTCCTAGGCTGTAATCCTTACGGAAGCAGACTGCCACATCTTTCTCCAATGGAGTGGCTGGTGGGTTCAAACCACCCACCCTCCGGTTAGCAGCCGAGGGCTTAAGCACTGCACCGCCAGGACTCCTTCTCATAGGGTTTACTTGGCTGTAATCTTTACAGAAGCAGATCACCAGGCCTTTCTTCTGGAGTGCCACTGGCTGGGTTTGAACCATCAGCATTTCAGTTAGTAGACAAGCACAAAACATTTCCTCCACCCAGGGAACCCTCTTTCAGAGGCGTCATTAACCAGAATGGGATAGACAGAATGCTTCTCCAGCCATCCTTGGGTCTGTGTCTCCCAGCCCTACTCACCCAGCCACCCACACCCACCACCACTGCATTCACACTCACAAAAGAAGAAATGGATCCAGGAGGAGGAGACAGGATTCCTGAATGAAAACAGCTCTCCTGAGATTACTGGAACACTCCACTTCTGTTGTGGGGAAAGATAGAGGGAAGGGCTTGAAACAGTGTCCCTGGTGCTGAAGGAGAGGGCGGTGCCAGGGATTAAGCGGGAAGAGGAACTGGGGAGAGGGGGATCTCCACTTGCCAGGAGAGCACAGGTATAATGAAAGCCCAGGATGATCCCCTTGGTGGACCCAGCTGTCCCTCTCTACCCTTCCTCTCTGCGTTGGTTCGAGAGACCAGAAGCAAGTTTGCAGTGAAATTAGGGAAGGCCCCATCAGGATCTGAAGACAAGGAAGCAGCATACCTGGGGTCCAGCCCCAGCTCTGGAACCCCAACTGGCCCATCTTGAGCATCTTGCCCTCTTGGGGCCTCGGTTTCTTTTTCAAGCAAGTGTTGACCCCCTCTCTGCCCTGGCTTGCTGTGGTGTTGGTGGTGAGCAGGGATCTGTCGCAGGGTTCAACGGGCACCTCCAGATACTGTCCTCTCCCTCGCTGCACAGGGAGGGCAGAAAAGACCCACACGGTGAGTTGGCCCCCAAGGAGTTTCTGCTTGGAAGCTGAAATGGCCTGACAGTGACTCAGAAACCACGGAAGTTCCTGGGGCTGATAAATTCATATAGATTGTACAGGCAGCTCTCTCCTTGTGGGCTACGAAACCACAGGACAGGCTGTGACCGCGCTTAAGGAAAGAGCCATATACTGCAAGATACCTTCCGGCCTCCAAGTCTTAAAGCAAACACACACTCGATTCCCTTTGAGACAAAGTTGCCTCTGGGGCAGCAGAGATCCAGCAAGCCTCAGATGTGTCCCTTCTGCCTAGAATTTGCCTCAATGAAAACAACCTTCGGAGTATTAACAATGGCAACAGTAAAACTATTTACTTAGTGCTGCTTACTGGCCAGGCATTGTGCTAGGTTATATATATATATATATATATATATATATATATATATATATATATATATATATATATATATATATATATATATTTTTTTTAATCATTTAATCTTTACCACCACCCCATAAGATGGGTACTATCATTATGCCAAGGGTCCTTGGTTAGCACAAATGGTTTGCACTCAACTACTAACTGAAAGGTTGATGGTTCAAACCCAGTCAGCAGCACCACAGAAGAAAGGCCTGGCAATCTGCTTCCATAAAGTTTACAGCCAAGAAAACCCTAGGAGCTCGGTTCTACTCTGTAACACATGGGGCTGCATGAGTCAGAATTGACTGTACAGCAATGGGTTTGGACTTTCTGGTTATCATTATGCCCGCTTCAAAGATGAGGGATCTGAGGCCCAGAGAGATGAAGTAACTTGGTCAAGTCACACAACCAGTAAGTGAGAAGAGACAGGCAGACTCCAGAGCCTGTGTCTTAACCCCTATGCTCTAGTGCCTCTCTTCCTGTGCTGCTGTCATCCTTCTCCAGGAAGCCTTCTTTGACATGCCCTTTGCCAAAAGTCATCTCTCTCCTCTTAAATCTCAGAACATACCTTTTCATGCCATTCATACCATTCTTCAGATATCTCTCTTAGACTACCCTGGTAGTGTTTCTTCCCCAACCCCTCCCAGGGAGTTTAGTTGTGATTAGGTGTGGAGGAAACAACCTATACTAAACAAACTCACAAGAGACTGACTGATAAACCTGAAATGCAATTTATTAATTTATACTGATAGATGAAACCACCCAGCAGACGGGAATCCTGAGGTTGACTGGTCAGCACAATCCCTTTCAGGAAGGACAGACTTTGGGGAAAGGAAATCAATACCAGAAGGTTCTTTGTTCTGTACAAAGTCAGAGCAAAGGGAGTTGATGGATTGACACTTAGTTGAAGGTTGACACACCCATCTATAGCTTCCCACCTGCCAAGGGCCCAGAATATCCAAGGCAAGGAGCCATCTGGATGTCCTCTCCTCTGGACAGTACCAGATTTTTCTAGACCCTATGAGGACCTTACCTTTCTGGCTACATTTGTCATGATGCTGGCTAGCTTTTGTTTATCTATTTAGATTAATTTCTACATATTTAATAAAACTGAAAGGCAATTTCCCATTGAGACCCACTGAAAAAGAATAAACAATACATACTAGCTGTATTGCCCTTTGCCTTCACCTCCAGGTCAACATGGCATCCACACATTCCCTCACAATGGAGGGAATGTGGAATGGTAAAAAGATGGGCTCAGAAGATAGACTGCCTGAGTTTGAATCCCAGCTCTGTTATTTGTAAGTTTTGAAACTTGGACAAATTGCCTAAGTCAGTTTTGCCATCTCTAAATTGGGGGTAATAATAAACCCATTACCGACTCATAGCGACCCTATAGGACAGAGTAGAACTGCCCCGTAGGATTTCCAAGGCTGTAATCTTTACAGAAGCAGACTGCCACATCTTTCTCCTGAGGAGGGGCTGGTGGGCTCAAACTGTGGACCTTTCGGTTAGCAGTCCAGCACTTAACCATTGCACCACCAGGGCACATCCGGGGATAATAATAGCAAACACCTAATCATTTCTGAGAGAATCCAACGAGTTAATACACATAAAGTGCTTAGAACAGTGTCTGGCATCTGGTAAGCACTCAATACTTGTTAGTGATTATTAATAATTCATTTTCTAGATGAAAAAACCGAAGCCCAGAAGAGATAAAAAGTCAACTAAGATCCCAACAGCCAGTAAGTGGTAGAGCTGTAATTCAAAATCAAGCTGGCTCCCTCCAAGTTCCAAAGTCTTTCCCCAAGCCAGTTTCTTAACCTTTATCCGTCACAAAACTCACAAGGAATGCTTGTTTAAAAATGCAGATACCTGCCCACCTGCATGGGGTAAAAGTAAAAGGAGCCACAATATCAAAGTCTGGCGAGGATGCAGAACAACTGGCAGGGGTAGATGGGTGCAGCCACTTTGGAAAACTGTTGGCAGGTTCTAATTCAGTTAAGAAGGCATTTATGGCTCAGTGGTAGAATTCTTGCCCTCCGTGCCGAAGACCCGGGTTCGATTTCTGGCCAATGCACCTCGTGGACAGGCCCCACCCGTGGAGGCGTGTGTGTTGCTGCGATGCTGAACAGGTTTCAGCAGAGCTTCTGGACTAAGGCAGGCTAGAGAGAGAGTAGATTTTCTATCTACTTCCAAAAATCAGTCAGTGAAAACCCTATGAATCACAGAAGTCTGATCCACAGCGGATCATGGGGATGGTGCAGGATCCAGCAGCATTTTGTTCCATCATGAGTGGAGTTGCCATGAGTCGGGAGCCAACTCAACATAAGCCAACAAAGACAAAAAGTTGAGTTAAAGAAATGCTTACTGTATCAGTTAGGGTTCAACCAGAGAAGCAGAACGCAGGCGCGCGCATACACACACACACACACACGGAGCCCAGTGGCACAGTGTTTAAGAAATATGGGAAGCTACGGCTATTAACCAATCCACCAGCCAATCCTTGGAAACCCTATGAGGCAGTTCTACTCTGTTCTGTGGTCACTATGAGTCAGAATCGACTTGATGGCAATGGGGATATATATATATCCCCATTTATCTGTTCCAGGGATTTGGCCATACTCAATTGTGGGAGGTGGTTAAACAATCTTGCAAGCCTGTTGTCTTTGCATCTCATGTTGGACCTTGAGTTCCACAGAGCAGGTGTTAGAAACAGAAGATGGATGTAAAGCAGGTGAGGTCAAGAGCAGCCTGGAACCCACGAGCGCTTCCTGGAACCCACGAGCATGGACGGAAAGCCTGAAACCCGTGTTCGGTCTTACAGCCTCTGTCACTGGTGGTGTGGGGATTTTGCATAAGCGGAGTCCTTCTCCACAGACTCAATACATGCACACTCAGCCCAGGAGTAGGAGAAGCCAAAGGAGGAACCAGCTGCTGCTTCAGGCCAACAAGGTGTGTCAGCCAATCAGCAACATCATGGGTAAATTGTGAAATGGCCAGAATGACTGCTGCTTCCCTTCTGCCTTCTGGATCCCCTCAACAACCTTCCTCATTGCAGAAACACTCAAGAAAGGGAATTCAACCTGGTCGAGTTGGTGCACCCACCACACCTACCCTACGATCAAGCAATTCCGCTCCTACATACGCACCCAAGAGACTTAGTGCGTATGTTCACTGAAAGAATGTTCCTAGCTGCTTTATTTATAACAGCCCCAAACTGGAAACAGCCCAAATGCCCATCAAAAGGAATATGGATAAACAAATTGTCTTATATTCATACAGTGGAATACCACTCAACAATAACAAGAACAAACCATTGGTGCACATACCATAAATTAATCTCACAGATATGGTGTTGAGCAAAAGACCAAAATCAGACACAAAAGACTATGCTGTTGTTGTTAGGTGCCCTCAAGCCGAGTCCTACTCTAGTGGCCCTATGTACAACAGAATGAAACACTGCCCAGTCCTGCCCCATCCTCACAATTGTTGCTATGTTTGAGCCCATTGTTGCAGCCACTGGGTCAATCCATCTCCTGAGGGTCTTTCTCTTTTTCACTGACCCTCTACATTACCAAGCATGATGTCCTTCTCCAGGGACTGATCCCTCCCGACAACACGTACAAAGCATGTGAGACGTAATCTCGCCATCCTTGCTTCTAAGGAGCATTCTGGCTGTACTTCTTCCAAGACAGATTTGTTCATTCTTTTGGCAGACCATGGTACATTCAATATTCTACGCCAACATAATTCAAAAGCATCAATTCCTCTTCGGTCTTCCTTATTCATTGTTCAGCTTTCACATGCATATGAGATTGAAAACACCATGGCTTGGGTCAGGTGCACCTTAGGCCTTAAAGTGACATTGTTGCTTTTTAACACTTTAAAGAGGTCTTTTGCAGCAGATTTGCCCAATGCAATGCAGTGTTTGATTTCTTGACTGCTGCACAAAAGTGTATATAATGCACAATTGTACTTTCATGAAGTTCAAGAACATGCAAAATTGACGGTGATAAAAGTCAGAAAAACCCAAACCCAGCGCCACCGATAGGACAAAGTAAAACTGCCCCATAGAGTTTCCAAGGAGCACCTGGTGGATTCAAACCGCTGACCTTTTGGTTAGCCCACAGTGTGGGGCCTGATCAAACACAGTGCCTTCCTAGTAGCCGTGTTGTATATGCTGCAATTTAAAAGTGAAACACAACTTCCTGGGCCCCATCCCTGGAGATACCTGGATGACTGCAATGCAGCTCAGGGACCACTCTTGGGAAAGCCCTGCCCTATGCACAGTTTCTTACCGAGTTTGCTCCCCATTCTATATGACCACACCAAAAAAAAACAAGCTTGCTGCCACTGAGTCAGTTCCAACTTATGGTGACCTCATGTGTTACAGAGTAGAACCGAGCTTCATGGGGTTTTCTTAGCTGTAATCTGTATGGAAGCAGGTTGCCAGGCCTTTCTTTTATGGTACTGCTGGGTGGGTTCGAACCACCAAAATTGCAGTTAGCAGCCAAGCACAAACCGTTTGCACCATCCAAGGACCTCTGTATAACCAGTTATCCTGGAATTCATCCTAAAACCAACTTGTTCAAGGATGGAGAAGAGCCAACTTCAACCCTACTTCTCTGGGATTTGAAAACTTGAATTTCTGATGGGTAGCCCACAGCGTGGGGCTTGATCAAACACAGCGACTTGCTAACAGCGGCAAGGTATGTTAACCATCTCTGAAGTTGAGTCGCTCTTGGTTTTAAGATGCCAAGTAGCTTAAGGGTTTCCTGCTTTCACAGCCCATTCCTTTGGGAACCACTAGGAATTGGAGCTTCTCTGTTTTCATAACACTTTCCCACATCCCGAACGTCACTCACTCACCCTCTCCTAGTGTGAACTGAGCCTAGCCCAGGCCCAGTACTGCCGCCTCCATCTTGAGAGGCTGACAGTCTTGCTCCCTGAGGGGAGGTGGCGTCCTCTCTCTGGGAAAGCTCATGAAGGTCTTAAAGTCCTGCACACAGATGACCCAAGTTTCCACATAGCACAAAACAAGCACCATTCTCCTTTCTACCATTTAAAACACAGATGCACCCATGAAGGAGACAGCACCCTACCCAGCCCCTCCCCACAACCTCTCCCTGAGCCTCAGTTTCCATCCTTCGTGGCTGAACGTGGTCCTTTGGACGCTGCTTCCTGGTGAGCAGAAAGGGAAAAGAATAAAAAACTGAGGAATAACAACAACAAAAAAAAAAACCCCAAGCCTGATGCCGTTGAGTCCATTCCAACTCATGGCGACCCCATGGGTCACAGAGTAGAAGTGCTCCATGGGGTTTTCCTGGCTGTAATCTTTACAGAAGATCACCAGGTCTTTCTTCCACTTGGCACTGGGTGGGTTCAAACCGCCAACCTTTAGGTTAGCACCCAATCACAAACCGTTTGCACCACCCAGAGACAGATATTGTTGTTGTTAGTTGTCGCTGAGTCGATTCCTACTCAAGGCAACCCCATGTGTGCAGAGTACAACTGTGCTCCATAGGGTTTTCAAGGCTGTGACCTTTCAGAAGCAGATTGCCAGTCCTTTCTTCCAAGTTGCCTCTGGGTGAGTTTGAACTGTCAACGTTTCGGTTAAGAGTCGAGTGCTTAACCTTTTGCACCGCCCCAGGATTCCGGAGACAGAAAAAACCTTTTGCTGTCGAGTTGATTCCGACTCATAGTGGCCCTACAGGACAAAGTAGAGCTGCCCCACAGGGTTTCCAAGGTGAGGTTGGTGGATTCGAACTGCCGACCTTCGGTTAGCAGCCAAACTCTTAAGCACTGCACCACAAGGGCTCCAGAGACAGAATACTGACTCGCATTTACACAGTTCTCTACAGTTTGCAAGGAGCCCTGGTGGTGCCGTGGTTAAACACTCAGATGCTAACCAAAAGGTCGGCAGTTTGAACCTACCAGCCACTCCACAGGAGAAAGATGTACTCTGCTTCTGTGAAGATTACGGCCTTGGAAACCCTATGGGGTAGTTCTGCTCTGTCCTATAGGGTCTCTATGAGTTGGAATCAACTCGATGGCAATGGGTCTACAATTTGCAAAGTACTTCCATGCTCCCTCCTGGAGCACCTTCCCCGCCAGCTGAAGTGATGCCTGCAGAGACCCTTGGGCTGGGCCTACCCTTTCTTTCAGGTTGGTTTTGGAATCCCCAGTAGAAAGAAGATACCTCCCAGGAGTAACCTCAGAAGCATGATCAGCGGATCATCAGTCCACACCTGATAGGTATCTGGGCTCAGGGGAAGTGACACCGAAGTGGTACCGTGACAAAGTGATTAGGCTCAGGCCCAGCACCTGAGCAGGTAAGAGGAGCTGGGTGTGGCAGAGATGCCCAACCTCCACTTAGCAGTCAGAGGCCCAAGGCTTCTGGAAGAGCAACGGACGGCTAATGTACTTTCTCACCCTGCCACCAGGTGATGAGTCAGGGAGTCAGTGACAGAACCTGCCTTCCATCTAGCAAGGCCAGGCAGCCAGAGGCGCTAGAAAGCCTGGACTGAGGGAGGAAGGAAGCCTTCTCGCACTTAGCAACTCAGTCACCAGCTGTGATAGGGTGAATGTGTTTTACATGTGGGAAGGACATGAATTTTAGGGGAACAGTGGGTAGAATGTTATGGATTGAATTGTATCCCTCGAAAATATGTGTTGAAATCCTAACCTCTGCACCTGTAAATATGACCCTGTTTGGAAATAGAAGTTTTCTTTTGTTATGCTAATGAGGCCATACCAATGTAGGGTGGGTCCTAAACCTAACCACTTCTGAGTTATAAAAAGATACAGGGGAGAACAGACACAGAGACACACACAGGGAAAACATGCCATATAAGGATACAGACACAGACACACAGACGCACACACACGCGCACACACACACACACACACGGCAGGCACATCTACAAGCCCAGGAACTTCAAGGGTCACAGGCTACTAGAAGCTGAAAGAGGCAAAGTAGGATCTCCCCTTAGAGCCACACCCTGAATTCGAACTTCTAGCCTCCTGGAGTGTAAGAAAATAAATTTCTGTTCTTTAAAGCCACCCACTTGAGGTATTTCTTTGTTACAGCTGCACTAGGTAACTAGCCACCGTCCGTCTGTCAGTTCATCAGACCCTGGTGGCTTGGGACTTGCTATGATGCTGGAAGCTCTGCCACCAGTATTGCAAACACCAGCAGGGTAATCCATGATGGGCCAGGTTTTAGCAGAGCTTGTAGACTAAGACAGGCTAGGAAGAAAGGCCTGGTGATTTACTTCTGAAAGTTCTCCAACGAAAACTCTATGGATTATAACAGAACATTGTCTGATACACTGCTGGAAGATGAGCCTCCTAAGTGGGAAGGCACTCAAAACACACAGTGGCTGCAACAACAGACTGGAGCACATCAATGACCATGAAGGTGGCACAGGACCTACCGATGTTTCATTCTGTTGTACACGGGGTGGCCGCGAGTCAGCGCCAACTCAAAGGCATCTAATGACAACACATTCCTTGCAGAAACTGGTTCGAGAACCCCAACATAGGTCAATCAATGTACAGTATTCTCCTGGTGATAATTATTTGTCTCAGGTGGGTTTTGACCCAAAATATCCCAGTTCAAGCCTCGAGTTGCAATAGTGAAGGATTCTGTGGGGAAAATATTAAACGACACAGGAAACATCAAAACAAGATGGAAGGAATACACAGAGTCATTATACCAAAAAGAATTAGTCGATATTCAACCATTTCAAGAGGTGGCATATGATCAGGAACCGATGGTACTGAAGGAAGAAGTCCAAGCTGCTCTGAAGGCATTGGCGAAAAACAAGGCTCCAGGAATTGACGGAATATCAATTGGGGTGTTTCAACAAACAGATGCAGCGCTGGAGGTGCTCACTCATCTATGCCAAGAAATATGGAAGACAGCTTCCTGGACAACTGACTGGAAGAGATCCATATTTATGCCTATTCCCAAGAAAGGTGACCCAACCAAATGTGGAAATTATAGAACAATATCATTAATATCACACGCAAGCAAAATCTTGCTGAAGATCATTCAAAAACAGCTGCAGCAGTATATCAACAGGGAACTGCCAGAAATTCAGGCCACTTTCAGAAGAGGACGTGGAACCAGGGATATCATTGCTGATGTCAGATGGATCCTGGCTGAAAGCAGAGAATACCAGAAGGATGTTTACCTGTGTTTTATTGACTATGCAAAGGCATATGACTGTGTGCATCATAACAAATTATGGATAACACTGCAAAGAATGGGAATCCCAAAACACTTAATTGTGCTCATGAGGAACCTTAACATAGATCAAGAGGCAGTTGTTGGGACAGAACAAGGGGATACTGATTGGTTTAAAGTCAGGAAAGGTGTGCGTCAGGGTTGTATTCTTTCACCATACCTATTCAATCTGTATGCTGAGCAAAGAACCTGGACTATATGAAGAAGAACGGGGCATCAGGATTGGAGGAAGACTCATTAACAACCTGCATTATGCAGGTGACACAACCTGCTTGCTGAAAGTGAAGAGGACTTGAAGCACTTACTAATGAAGATCAAAGGCCACAGCCTTCAGCATGCATTGCACCTCAACATAAAGAAAACAAAAATCCTCACAACTGGACTAATGAGCAACATCATGATAAACGGAGGAAAGATTGAAGTTTTCAAGGATTTCATTTTACTTGGATCCACAGTCAACGGCCATGGAAGCAGCAGTCAAGAAATCAAACCACGCGTTGCACCGGGCAAATCTGCTGCAAAGGACCACTTCAAGGTGTGGAAGGGCAAAGATGTCACCTTGAAGACTAAGGTGCGCCTGACCCAAGCCATGGTGTTTTCAATCTCATGCATGTGAAAGCTGGACAATGAATAAGGAAGACCGAAGAAGAGTTGACGCCTTTGAATTGTGGTGTTGGTGAAGAATATTGAATATACCATGGACTGCCAAAAGAACGAACAAATCTGTCTTAGAAGAATTACAACCAGAACGCTCCTTAGAAGCAAGGATGGCGAGACTGCATCTTGCATACTTTAGACATGTTGTCAGGAGGGATCAGTCCCTGGAGAAGGACATCATGCTTGGCAGAGTACAGGGTCAGCGGAAAAGAGGAAGACCCTCGACAAGGTGGATTGACACAGTGACTGCAACAATGAGCTCAAGCATAACAACGATTGTAAGGATGGCACAGGACCGGGCAGTGTTTTGTTCTGTTGTGCATAGGGTCGCTATGAGTCGGAACCAACTCAATGGCACCTAACAACAACAACAACATCCCAGACAGATGCAAAGAACTTTTACTACCTGACTGGGAAGATCCACTTTCCCCTCCTGAGGATGAACAACGGGGCCTTCAGCCTTGGCTGTCCCAGCAGCCCACTTATAATCAAGACGGGAACCACCAGCTTAGAATGAAGCTGACACTGGGAGTAGTGGAGACAAAAAAAAAAAAAAAAACCCATTGTCACTGAATCGATCCTGACTCAGAGTGACCCCATGTGACAGAGTATAACTGCCCCATAGGCTTTCCAAGGCTGTAAATCTTTACAGAAGCAGACTGCCACATCTTTCTCCCTTGGAGCAGCTGGTGGGTTTGAACTGTTGACCTATCAGTTAGCAGTCGAGCACTTAACCACTATACCACCAGCATTCCTCCAAATAGTAGAGCAGAGGGACAGAAAGAACCTGGGTCCTTGATGACATCAGTAAGCCAGTGAATCAACCAGCCTGGAGTCCCCTACTTCTGGACTTCATGGTGTGTGAGATAGATAGTATCTCTTCTTATTAGTTTACCCAGTTTGGGTTGGGTATTCTATAATTTGCACCCTGAAAGTATTCTAACTGATGAGGGGCCTTCCTTCTACTATCACTGTGTGTTGATAAAATAAGTTTAACCCTCGAGGGTCAACTTCTCCCTTTTTTTCCAAGTTCACAGAGGGTTCTCCCCACTGTCGGGTCCTATCCCTCCATACCACTGATTGTTGTTGTCAGCTGCCAATGAATCTCACCACCTCCTTTTCTCCTCACAACTACCCACGAAGTATGTATTATCCTCATCTTAGAAATAGGAAATAAAGTTCTAGTAAGGAGATGTAACTTGGGCTCAGGAAAGCTACTGAGATATGTTTTGACCAAAAATCTAGCTCTAAAGCCATAACCAGGTACTAGTGAGTTTTCTACAGAAAAGAGATTAATAAAGAGAGAGGGTCCCTCAGCTCTGAACTTGTTGTGGAAGAGGGGTTCAGGCCCTGACACCTCAACTCTTCCCCACTGGGCCACTGAAGTTGACACCCCCACCTGACACACCCACCTGAATGAAGCCTGAATACTCCCCATTTCTTTGGAGGGTCTTGCCTCAGGCAGGAAATTTTTTTTTTTTTAATTTGAAATTATTCAAGAGGTAATATAAGCACATGGTTTTAAGAAGAAAGCAAATGGTATACAAGGTTACCGTAAAAAGTAAGCCTCTGATCCATCCAGGCAGTGCCTCGGGGTGGCTGGTGTGGGCATACAGGTGGTGGGAGATGGTGGGTGGAGCTAGCTTCTCTGTGATCTCCGTCATTCGCATCCCCAAGCCCTTCAAGTTAGCTGGAGACTCTAGTCTCCTGGCTGAGCGAACACTGCTGCAAGACCAGTGTTTAGCCGTTCCCTCTGAACCAACACCCGGTTGTGCTGTGGAGTCAATTCCAACGCAGGGCGGAGTAGAACTGTACTCCACCGAGTTTGCAATGGCTGATTTTTTAGAAGTAGATCGCCTGGGCTTTCTTCCAAGATGTCTCTAGGTGGACTCAAACCTTCAAACTTTCAGTTAGCAGTGGAGTGCCTTAGCCATTGGCACTACCCAGGGACTCCCTTTCTCAACCAGAGTTCTGCCAACACGAAATTCTGGGCAGCTGCTGTTACCATGGACTTCCAGGGACAGTCTATGCATGTATCAGCAGAAGTGGGTATAATTATCATAGATATATTTCACCCCACCGGTTTCTTACACAAATGGTAATGTCCAATTACATTGTCCTATACATTGTCCTGACCCCTGGTGGTGCAGTGGTTAAGCGCTCGGCTGCTAACCGAAAGGTGGGCAATTCAAACACACCAGCTGCTCCACAGGAGAAAGATGTGGCTGCCCTGCTTCCGTAAAGATTACAGACTTTGAAGCCCTATAGGGCAGTTCTACTGTGTCACATGGGGTCTCTGTGAGTTGCAATCAACTTGCCAGCAAGGGGTTTATTGGTATACGTTGTCCTACACCTTGCTCAGCTCCCTAGGTGGCACAAACCTAAAGGATGGTGGTTTGAATCCACCTAGTGGTACTGCGGAAGAAAAGACCTGATGATCTGCTTCTCTTAAGATGACGGCCAAGAAAACCCTACGGAGCACTTCTACTCTGTGATACATGGAGTCACCATGCGTCAGAACAACAACAACACCTGGTTTTATATCTTTGATATTATATCTT
This sequence comes from Loxodonta africana, assembly GCF_030014295.1. NCBI lineage: Eukaryota > Metazoa > Chordata > Mammalia > Proboscidea > Elephantidae > Loxodonta > Loxodonta africana. The sequence goes on along the minus strand of NC_087348.1, from coordinate 19,174,296 downwards.
TGATGTTATACCTTTGATATTGTCCCAAAGAAGAGCATATAGACCTTCTTCATTTTTTTCTAATGGTTGCATGTGGCTGTACTATAATTTGTTTAACCAGCCCCTACTGATGACATTTAAGTTGTGTGCAATCGTATGCTACTACAAACAATGCTACATCAACTATCTACCTACAAATGTCTTCAGTGATCCTTTTCAAGAATTACTGCAGGGTAATTTCCTAAAAATAGAATTGCTGGGTTAAAGTGTATATGCATTTTAAATGTCATAGCTATTGTCCAGTTGTCTTTCAAAGTGGCCATTTGGATTAACACCCCCATCTACAATGAATGAGGGTGCCTCTTTACCCCAAACCCGGAGAGGCAAGAAATTCATAGGCCCACTTTGGAGAGCAGGAGGAGGGAGCCATTGGCCTGTTAGGTAACTCTCATCATTAGTAAGACCGAAGACCAGAGTGGTAAATGTCAAGGACTTTGGGATCAAACAATACTAGACTTGAATCCTGGCTCTGTTATTTATAGGCTGTGTGACTTGGGAAAATACTGTAGCCTCTCTGAGCCTCAGTTTCCTAACAATATAAAGTAGAAATAAAACATATCCACTTCACACAGCCGACATAAGAGCCAATAGAGATAATGTATATAAAGCATCTAGTGTACTACCTAAAAAAAAAAAAAAGTTACCATTGAGTCAATTCAGAGTCATAGAGACCCTATAGGACAGAGTAGAACCGCCCCATAAGGTTTCTAAGGAGCGGCTGGTGGATTTGAACTGCTGATCTTTTGGTTATCAGCCAAGCTCTTAACCACTGTGCCACCAGGGCTTCTGTATAGTGCCTGGCACACAGTAAACCCAAAAACCAAACCCATTGCTGTCAAGTCAATTCCAACTCATAGCAACTCTATAGGACAGAGTTGAACTGCCCCATAGAGTTTCCAAGGCTGTAATCTTTATGGTGTATGTCAGGGTTGTACCCTTTCATCATACTTATTCGATCTGTATGCTGAACAAAAATTCCAAAAAGCTGGACTATATGAAGAAGAACAGGGCATCAGGATTGAAGGAAGACTCATTAACAGCCTGCATTATGCAGATGACACAACCTTGCTTGCTGAAAGTGAAGAGGACTTCAAGCACTTACTGATGAAGATCAAGGACCACAGTCTTCAGTATGGATTACACCTCAACATAAAACAAAAATCCTCACAACTGGACCAATAAGCAACATCATGATAAATGGAAAAAAGACTGAAGTTGTCAAGTATTTCATTTTACTTGGATCCACAATCAACACCCGTGGAAGCAGCAGTCGAGAAATTAAAAGACACATTGCATTGGGCAAATCTGCTGCAAAAGACCTCTTAAAGTGTTGAAAAGCAGAGATGTCACTGTGAAAACTAAGGTGTGCCTGACCCAAGCCATGGTGTTTTCAATCACCTCATATGCATGTGAAAGCTGGACAATGAATAAGGAAGATCAAAGAAGAATTGACACCTTTGGACTGTGGTGTTGGCAAAGAATATTGAATATACCATGGACTGGCAGAAGAAGGAACAAATCTGTCTTGGAAGAAGCACAACCAGAATGCTCCTTAGAAGCAAGGATGGCACGACTACGTCTCACATACTTTGGACATGTTATCGGGAGAACATCATGCTTGGTAAAGTAGAGGGCCAGTGAGAAAAAGGAAGACCCTCAATGAGATGGACTGACACGGCGGCTACAACAATGAGTTCAAGCATAGCAACGATTATGAGGATTGCGCAGGACCGGGCAGTGTTTCGTTCTGTTGTACATAGGGTCGATATGAGTTGGAACCGACTAGACGGCACCTAACAACAACAAATCTTTGTGGAAGGAGACTGCCACATCTTTCTCCCAAGATGTGGGTTGGTGGGTTCAAACCATTCACCTTTTGGTTAGCAGCCAGAGCTTAACTATGGTGCCACCAGGGCTCCTACAGGCACACAGTAGGAGCTTAATAAATAGGAATTGATTATTCTTGTGGTCTGGTTCTGAATCTGAGTGCCCCAATACCGTCCTCTTTGTCCATTAATGGCTTCAATCTGGATTTGGCTTAGGTAAGACCTGGGGAAGTACCTGGGTGGTGGGGGCAGGTGTGGTTTGCAGGTCTGAGTGAACCCAGTTGGAAGGGACTTCCAGCAGGAGCTTAAGGGACAGGGGGTGTGGACGAAGTCAGACTGGAATGGGAAGTGGTATAGAACTTGGGGCAGATTGCGGCATCATGTAGTTCAGTTTTTCCCAAAGAGGAATGTACAAAATGATCTTAGTTGATTTTTTTACACTATTAATGTCTTCATTTTATTCTGCACTGAAAAATTTAACCAACACATTCAATGAATGATCCCAAGGGGATTTTTCCTTAGGATAAGGCTGGCGAAAAAAAAAAAATCAAACCCATTGCCATTGAGTCGATTCCAACATCACAGAGACCCTACAGGACAGCGTAGAACCCTATAGGGTTTCCAAGGAGCAGCTGGTGGATTCGAACTGCTGACCGTTTGATTAACAGCCGAGCTCTTAACCACTATGCCACCAGGATAAGGCTAAATTTAAACATGAGTTACTATCAAGAAAAAATTAAGTAAATCATATACATGATGTGTGAGCCACAGTTATCCCCAAAATCATGCTAGTAACAAATTAACGACTGAAGTGTTTGAAACATTAGCATACAATGAAGGCTGGAAGCGCTGAAATCTGACAGCCTGGGGGCAAAGCCCAACTTTGCCACTTTCTAACTGTGTCAAGTTAGTCCAGCGGGCTAACCTTGTTGGGTCTCAGATTCCTAATCTGTAAAATTGGGATAATAATGGTTTTTATCTCACAGGCTGTTGTGAAGATTCAGTTAAATCAGTTATGCAAAGCGCTCACTCACCTCACTGCCTGGAATGCAGCAAACGCCCAATAAATGTGATCACTGTAATGACTGTAGTACACGTAGGCTAAAGAGTTTTGACATTATTCCATAAGCAATAAAGGAGGTTTTGTTTTTACAGAACTCGCTCTGTTGTGAAAATAATATTTCCACAACATTAGCAAAGAACATTCTTCAACAAAAAGAAAAACCACCCGTCATTCTCTCAATCTTAAATAATTTTCATTTTTTGCATTATTCTCCTCTAGACTTCATCAACACGAACCCTTCTTTTGCATGGCTGCAATCACACTGTTGATACAAATTTTGTCTCCTGCTTTTTCTCAACAAACATGATGTTATAAAGTCTCCATGATTCTGCATATTCTTTATAATTATCATGTTTGTGGCTGCATAATATTATATTGAAGAGAGGGACCATCGGTTTTCTTAACCATCTCACTATAGGAGGTTCACAGATAACGCCGGTGGTGCGCCTGGAGCTTTTTTTGTCTATTGAATTATTTTCTTAAGATCAATTCCTGGAAGTGAGATTAGTGGATAGAAAGCTAATAATATTTTCAAGACTCCAGTTACATTGTACTAGATTGTTTCCCAGCGTTTTGCACACTGCTCTCAGAGATGGAGAAGCACAGGCTTCATGCAAGCTTGCCAGTGCTGGGTGGCGGTGTTTGTAAAATTCTGCTAATTCAAAAGGTACGAAATGCTGCCTTGATACTGTTCATTGCCATTCCTTTGATCACTAACAGATTGAACTGTTTTTCAAGTGTTTCTTGACCCGCTGCTTGGGTGGAGTATCTGCTTCGGTAACGTAGTTGTCCATATCATTTATCTGTCCATCTGTTGAAGTCTTGAGGATTGTTTTGAAGGATATTTGAGTGAGCATCTTAGAGTTGGTAGATATTAATCATTTGCCAGCCGTATTTGGCCATTGGAGATTTCTGAGCAGGGAGGTGCATAATCAGAACTACACCTTGGGAAGATTAATTTTGAAATTAATTGAGGAAAATGGGCTTAGAGACAGAAAGATCTGGCAGTAGGTTACTTCGCCCCATCGCATAGCAGGGGCCTTAACCCGGCATGGTGGTGGGAAGAGACAGGAGGGCCATGTCCCCATAATACAGCTTCTGGCTCTTCCCTTTACCTTGCCTCCCGTATGTGCATATATATATACACACACACATATGTGTGCATTCATATACATCCCTATGCTCGTTCTCCCTTGCAAGTTCAGTGGCTTCAAACCACAGAATTTAAGGAGAACAGGAATGTTCTAAGGAGCCCTGGTGGCGCAGCGGTTAAAATTTTCAGCTGCCAACCAAAAGGTCTGCAGTTTGAACCCATCAACCGCTCCACGAAAGAAAGATGTGTCAGTCTGCTCCCCTAAAGATTACAGCCTTGGAAACCCTATGGGGCAGTTTACTCTGTACTCTGTCCCATAGGGTCACTATGAGTTGGAATCGACTTGGTGGCAACAGGTTTAGGAATGTTTTAGGAGTCCCTGGGTGGTGCAAACAGTTAAGTGCTGGTCTACTAACCAAAAGGTGGCAATTAAAACCCACCCAGAGGCATCTTGGAAGATAGGCCTGGCGATCTGCTTCCCAAAGTTCACAGCCTTGAAAACCCTACGGAGCAGCTCTACTCTGCACACATGGGATCACCATGAGCCGGAATGGACGCGACGGCGATTAACAACAACAACAACAACGGGAATGTCCTGTCCTGTCCATTCAGCATCTAAATGGGAAATATGTTGGACATAGAGAGTCACACAGGGAGAAGATGCCATAAGCACCTATCTCCATCTGGTGTCCACAAGGAGGGCGATGGTTAGTGCAACAGGGAAGGGGGGATCATCAGAGTCTTTGCCCCACAACCTCAGTTCCCAGACTCCTAGAGTCTAAGGCAACTCATCTAAAGCCGCCCCCACGTAGGGCTCCCCAATGCTTCCCCAACCCCTCCATCCCATCCTTTGCTAGATACCAACACAACCCATAGCACCTTGCACCCTGATCACTTGATCAGTGTCTCCCCCACTAGACTGTGTGTCCCATAAGTCAGTATCATTTTCCAAGTGCAGACACAATGGGACCCAGCTTTCTAACCAACAGACCTTCAGAAAGCAAAAATTCTGGATTTGGTCAAGACTGGCATGGAACTTCATAAAAGATGGAAGGATTCACACAGACCTGGATTCAGAGCCTGTTCCAGAGCTTCCTAGTCTTGTCACCTGTGATAATGGTATATGGCCTCTCTGCCTGGGTGCCCCTGACTCTTACTGGGCCAGGGTCTGAGTACACATGGAGGTCCTCATGCCATAGGCTGTGAGGCTTCTCCTCAAGCCAAGAGTCCAAGACGGGCAAGCCCTATCCACAAGGTACCCCCAGCCTCCTACCCCACCAGCATTGCTCCTTGACCTTCTTCAGAGGAACCTGACATTGGAAAACCAAAAAACCAAACCAGTTACCATGGAGTCTCTTCCAACTCACGGTGACCCCATATGTTTCAGAGCAGAACTGTGCTCCACAGAGTTTTCAATGGCTGTGATCTTTCAGGAGTAGATTACCAGTCCTTTCTTTCAAGGCACCCCTGGGTGAATTTGAACCACCAATCTATTGGTTAGTAGCAGAGCTCCTCTGACATTGGAAAGCTGGGTTCAAATTTAGAATCATCAGCCTCTTTGGAGATCTGTAAATAGCCCTGGTGGCACAGTGGTTAAGAGTTCAGCTGCTAACTAAAACGTTGGCAGTTCGAATTCACCAGCTACTCCTACGAAACCCTATGGGGCGGTTCTACTCTGCCCCATAGGGTCGCTATGAGTCAGAATTGACTCGATGGCACCAGGTCTTTCGGTTTGGAGATCTATACAGAAATACAGCCACCTCCTCTTCTCTTCATAATCACAGATCCATCTCGACCAACAAGGGTCCTCAGATACATGCATGTGAATATCCCACCTCCATGTCCAAGCTCCAACGACACCGCCTGCAAAGAGCTGCCCCTTGGACACCCCTCGGCTAGGGGCACACATGCTGACAAAAAGGCGAATCAGGGAAGGGGTCCCACATGCCCTGGAAGTAGACTTGGGTCATTGAACAAGAGACTCCAGGATCCTGGATACTCCAAGTGTGATCTAGAAAGGATACAGATACAGCCTCTCAGAGAGCTCACCCCTTAGTTCCAGGGACTCCTCACCTCTTAGAGAGGGATGTGGCTGGAAGAGGGCCAGAGCAGAGGGCAGGTCCCCTCTTGCCCTGGTCTAAGAACTGTGCTGCCTCTCTGAACTTGTTTCTCTACCAACAAAAAGGGGATATTAATCTAATAGACCCTCCCTCAAAGAGTTGCTCTGAAGGTTAAATGAGCTAATACACAACCCCAGAGGGAAGAGGGGCTTTGGGTGTCACACTGGGGGTAGAGATGCTGTCAGTATGCGGGAACTCATAGGGAAGTCAAGACTAACCTTTTGTCTCATATCCTGCTTCCATGGGGCTGCCTTTTCAAAACCCACTCTTCTCCAGACTATTGGTCCCTCCCCTTCTGAGGAAAAATCTCATCCGCCCGTTTGCAGGTCTGCCTACAGCCACCAGAGGGCAGGCTAGGCCTGTGGCCAATGCCTGAGGACCAAACATCCTAGAGCCTGGCCAAGTGTCCAGCCTACATGCCCTGCCCAGACCTGGTTACACTTTGCCACCACCAACCTGCTCCCTCAGATCTCAAAACATGTAACTGCAGAGCCTTAACTCATGTTCAGGCATGGTGCCTAATTCTACTTGGAGAACAATCATAAGAATCATGGCCAAAACAGTCAGGGCAACAGCTAGCACCGTGGGCACCGGCGCGGGCTTCACTTTACTAAGCCCTTTCTCATGCCTTGAGTGCCTGGAGACCTACTGCAGCTGACTGAGGGAGTGATAGATTCCCACTGTACAGATGAGGAAACTGAGGTACCAGGAAGAGGAGTAACTTGTCCAGAGTCACCCAGCAAACCCCTGGAGAGCTCTGTTTCCAATTCCCTGAGCTGGGGAACCATAAGGAAACCCTGGTGGCATAGTGGTTAAGTGCTACGGCTGCTAACCTAAAGGTTGGCAGTTCAAATCTGCCAGGCACTCCTTGGAAACTCTATGGGGCAGTTCTACTCTGTCCTATAGGGTCGCTATGAGTTGGAATCAATTCGACGGCAAGAGGTTTTTGGTTTTGGGGGGACCATAAACCAAATCAAACCTGTTGCCTTCGCGTCAATTCTGACTCATAGTGACCCTACAGGACAGGGTAGAACTGCCCCCATAGGGTTTCCAGGGAGTGGCTGGTGGATTCGAACTGCCGAACTGCCGAGCTCTTAACGACTGCACCACCAGGCCTCTGGGGGACTAGTGGCTGCATATGTGGACGGGGGTGGTACAGGAGGTCAGAATGTTCCCTAGGGAGGAGCAAATGCGTTGTGGTATTTTCTGTAAATTGAGACCAGCCACCAATGCATCTGTTAGTCCATCCATTCAAAAGTGTTCATTGAGCACCTACGGGAACTCAAAGATGGGGCAGATGAGTTCCCTGCCCTCAAAAAGCTGGCGGTCTTGGGCGGGGGGTAGGGGGGTGGGGGGGTGGGGGGGTGGGTGGTGAGTCAGCAGATAATTATAGGAAACCATAACATGCTCACAAGACATGAGCAAACGAGCTGTGACCGTCTAGGGTGTACACAAGTTGAGGTTGTCCCCTGGGGCTCCCAGGCCTGAAGGAGAGTCCCGAATTAAAGGATTATTGGCAGGGATACCCCCTTCCCACAGCTCACCACTGGATGGGTGCTCCCCTCCCAACTTGGGGTGCCCGCCTGTTTTGGGGACCCCGGGGTCCTCCCCCGCCCCTCTCAGAGGAGAGGGCCCAGAGAGCGATGACAGCACACCTGAGTCAGCCCGCCGCCCACCCGCCCCTCAGCGTCTGTCTCCGCATCTTGTGATATTTCGCTCCCTGGGAGCCAGCCCCACTGAGCTCCGGAGGCAGCTCGGCAAACAAACCCAGCGACAGATTGTGCCGCGGCTCATTCCGGGGAAGGACGCCAAATACCACCCTGCTACCCCCAACACTCCTTCCCCACCGCCCCCTCCAGGCCCTCTCCCCAGGCGCGGCCCAGCAGGGTGGGGCCCGGGAAACTCATGGGCCGGTTCCTGCCTTCTGGAGACGGGGGGGTGACAGGAGCCCCAGGGACACCCCTGACCTCCCCTGCCTGACCTGGAAAAGAGAGGGGCGTGAAGTGAAATCTAGGTGCTGAGAGGGTCTGGGAGTCCGAGAAGGACAGAGGATGGAACCTACAGGGGGCGCCCGCGCGCCGAGGTGTAAGAGGACCCGGAGCCTGCTGATGAAATAAGGATAAAGACACAGAGACACACCCTGAGATGGAAAGATAGACAGGCACAGAGCCACAAAGAATAAGATGGAAGAGACAGACACTGAGCGACTGTGACTGACAGAAAGACAGATGCATACAGGGAAAAACGGACTCGGGGAGAGAAAAGAAAAAAAAAAAAGGAGGGAGAGAAAAAGGGAAGGGGAGAACAGGGAGACGGAGACCATGAAACATGAATAAGGTGGGGGGGGAGAAAATGAGAGAATCGAAACAGAACGAGGGACGCATGAAGACTCAGGAATGGGCAGAGAATGAGTGGGAAGAATGAGGCCAGCACTTATAAAGCGCCGACTGTATGCCAAGCACTGCGCTGCACCCTGGCACAGACAGGAAGGGCCAAAAAACGAGAAGGGGGCGGGGGGGGGGAACGAGGGGCTCCCTCGCTTCGCTCCCGGGAGTGAGTCGCGCCGGCCCGGCTGCGCGCAGATGGCCCTGGCACCGGCCGTACGCGCCGCTCCAGCAGCTCCAACCCCGCCCTTGCCGCTTGTCAACCGTAGGCGAAGTGAGTCCCCCTCGGGTCCCGATCTTGTCCCGCGCTGTGGTGGCTCCATGGTACCAGACATCAGGCTCCCTTGGCCGGGTCAAGGCCAGGGTAAGCGGGATCACTGCCAGTGTGAGGAGGCGCACAGGCCATCAGTCGGCTGATACCGTCCAGGACGCTGTCACTTGGGGCTCCAGGGGCCCCGGTGAGAGCAGCATACACTTCCTTTAAAAGGGTAGAGGAAGATCGCAAGAAGCCACGCCTGGGATTTCCAGCCACCTCCTGGGGCCCAGATACCCTCTCTCGGACGCATCATATATACACATAAAAACGCACCCACTCGCACGCGCACCCAGACTTGCACCCGCTCGCAAATGCACTGAGCGGCGTCCACACCCCGGACTCCGACACTCTCGCCATCCATGCCCAGGCTCGCGCGCCAAACCCTCGCCCAGCCGCACACGCTCTGCCAGCGCAGACACGCGCGCTGGTAGGCACTCGGCGCTCACCCGTGCACACACTCACGTGCCCTTGCTCCCCTGGGCCTGTATAAAAGGTTGCGTGCAAGGACTTCGAATCCCACCTGCACACGCGTCCTCGCGCGCGTGCACGCTCATCTACACACGCGCTTGCACACACAAACTCCTGCATATACTCTTATAATCACGCACACTCTGGGCTCGGGGTCTGGGAACGAAAGGGAAGGTGGCATCTTGCTTGGCTGTGAGCTCTCCCGTACCCCGGGGAAGCGAAGCATTGAAAGCCTGAACACTGGCGCGGGGGGCGCGGAAGAGGTGGAAGATGACCACCGGAGTGGCCATCTCCTACCGGAAAGTTGGGAGGGGAGAACAGGTCAAGCCCACGGGGTTCCCTTCCATTACCGCTCCCCCTCAAGAAGGGATTCCTCTAGAGGCGCGGCGCCGCGAAGGCGATCGAAGACAGTCCCCCGGGTTCCCCAAGGAGGGGAGGAGGCCAGGATGGAGGGGGCGAGAGAGCCGCTCACACGTCCTAGTGGCCAGGAAAGAGTTAAGGCGGCAGCCAGGAAGCGGAGGAGGAGCTAGCGAGTGCGGGAAGAAGGGGGGTAGTTGGGAAGCTCTTCCCCGCGGTCCTCACTCTCTCGGCGAGCGGCCGGGGCGCACGGACCGACGGACTTACGGACTCGCGCGCGGGCCGCGTTGCTGGGGGACGCGGGCACCCGGCGTGGACCACTGACCCGAGCCCTCCCCTCCCCGCCCCGTCGCGCCTGCCCCGTCCCGTCCGGGCCGATGGCTCCTCCCGAGCTCCGTCGCCCAGGGGGCGCAGGGTAGAGCGCCGCGGCCCGGCCACAGCGCTCGGGGACGCCCGGGTCCTCCCGGAGCCCCGCGGAGCCCCAGCCGTCCACCTGACGGGCTCGGGGAGCGAGTGGGAGCGCCCTCCCCCCGCCGCCCCCTCCCCCGAGCGGCGAGACAAGATGCTGCCCTGGCTCCAGCGCCTGCTGCAAGGTAGGGACCCCGGGCGGCCGGAGGGTGGGAAGCACCAAGGGCACGGGAGCAGGGCGGCCCCTCCCCCCAGGCGCGAGGGTGAGCAGGTGTGGGGGCAAGAGGAGCCTGAGGAGGGGGACGACTGAGCGCCCGGGCCCCGCCCCCGCCCCCGCCCCAGGACTGCTCGCAGGAGCTGGGCGTCCGGCAGGGAGCCTGCGGGGCCGCGCTGGGAGCTCGTGACTGAGAGGGGACGAAAAGGGCAGGCGTGAGGGTCTGAAGAAGGAGGGAGGCTCAGGTTCCGCTGTCCCGGCTCCACGTGCTCCGGGGGACGCGGAGGACTCGAGCCGGCTAGGGAAGCGCCGACTCAGCAACTCCTGGAGCCCGGTGCCTCAGCACTTTCTGTCACCTGGGATGACAGGGGTGTGGGTAGGGGGCCGACTGGGAGGGTCGGGAGCGTAGCAGGGGATCCAAACGGCCCTCCCTGGTAGAACAGATGGAGTGCGCTAGAAAGGGGAGTGTTCCACGGATTGATAGGCAGAAAAGGGTGTGGGCCTGAGATTGGGGGCGGGGTGGGAAAGGGTCAGAGGGCGGGGGATGGAAAGGGTACGTCAGTGGTGGAGAAAGTGGTTGGAGAGCAGATAGGAGGGAGGCAGCTGGAAAGGAGAATAAGAAATAAAGGTGAATGGGGGGGAGGTGGCCAGGGAAGTGAGATTGAGGTGAGGAAGGGGGAAGGAAAAACCAGATTAGGGGGAGGGATGGAAAGAAGACTAGGGACAGGGCCCCAGAATCCGGAGGTGGGGGTTACTGAAGAGAGAACAAGGACCAGGACCCTGGGGACTGGAATGGAGAAGTGGAAAGATGGGAAACCAGAGAAGGACTGGGATGGTGGATAGAGGTGGGTCTCAGGACCAGGGAGGAGGGTGGAGGAGAAGGGCTGGGGTTAGGGACCCATAGATGGGAGAGGGGCTGTGGGTAGATCAGGATGTGGGGAGAGGGTTGGAGATGAGGGAAGGGAGGAGGAGAAAAGGGTGGGAGACAGGACGGGGTGAGGGCTGCCCAGGGAGGAGACAAAGAGGCTTCTGGTAACCACTTCCACGTGTAAATCCCTCCCTTCCCACAGTGCCTGCCTTTCCCATCCCTTCTCTCAGGGAGTGGCTGGTGGGCCAGGCTGGTGGCTCTGAGCTCAGGACCTTGGGGGCAGCTGTGAGGGCGAGAGAGTGAGACCATTGCTGTGGGGGTGGCAGCTTCCAAGGGTGGGCACCCTGGCTGGCTCTGTGCTGCCATTTATATCTCCGGGGCCCCGTCGGATCCTGCTGCTGCTACCACCTCGGTGGCTGCTTATTTTGGGGTGTTACATTCTGGCGGTGTGAGAAGCTGTTTGCAGCAGCTCTAAACCTCCATCACCCGCATCAGTGCCTCCCCAGGCCCCTGCGTCACTGACATCTCCACCACCTCCGTCCCATCCTTGACTCCCACCTCCTCAGGCCCAGCCCCCTCAGCATCTGCCTGGCAGGCCCCAGTCCTTCCCTGAAGCTGCCTGTTGGGCATGGAGCCCTGTGCTACCCTGTCCAGGGCCAGAGGCCTGACCCCTGGTCAGCACTCTTTCCAGGGGTCACTGGGCCAACCCCCCTGCCTGGTGTGCTGGCACCCCAACTCCTGCCCTCTACCATGGGTCTCTCTATCTCCTCCTCAAGTTCCCTTCCTTCAGTGGAGTGAGAATTTTGCTTCTGAACGTTGGTACTCTACGGTTTGATAGTCCAGGGTTCTTGACCATGGGCCCTCCGGGAATGGATAGTTTTTGGCTCTAAACATCTCAGCCTTTCAGAATCCAGACCGTGTCCTGGCCTCTCTCTGTTCCCTCCCCTGGCCAGATCTTCTAGACACTGGTCATCTCTTGACTCCCAAACGGACTACCCCCTAGAGCAGCCATAACCTGGAGCTCAGGAGAGGAAAGTTCTCCATAGAGCCTGGGTCTCTTCCTTGCCTTGACCCTGAACAGCCATCCAGACCCAGCATGGTGGCCAACCCAGCGCTGTGCACCCTCCCTTCCCCTCAAGGCAGCACCTCTCACAGTCAGGGTGGTTTCCAGGGACGATACCAAAGAAAAGCCACAGGGGCCCCTTCTGATTTGGGCTCTACCTTGTACTAGCTGATGACCTGAGGCAACCCAGCGCATCCCTTTCCTCCTCTACAAATTGGGGGCCATAAGGTTGCTTTTACAGGGGGTCATGTGATGGTATGTTCTATTCTCTGGGTAAAGAGGCTAACATGTAAAAACACACCACCCAGCACACAGTAGGTGCTTAATAATGGATGGTGCCCTCCCTTTCCTGCTCTACACTCCTTCAGGCCAAGCCATCACCAGCTGACTTTAGGGGGAAACAAAAAGAGGAGAGAAAGAAGATGGGGTGAGTGGCGACGGTGGGCGGGGGTGGCTGTTAGAAGGGCTTCCCCTGCCCAGGCAGTGGAGGGATGAGATAAAGGCTTCCGAGAAGCATTTTGAAGGCAGGCTATCCGAGGTCAGGAGGCCTGGGCTGCTTACTCAGAAACTGGCCTTTCCCTTCTCCAGGCCTCAATGAATGGCTCTGTAAAATGAGAGGTTTGCTTTAGATGGCCACAGAGGGTTCAGTCCCAGACACAAGGCTCTTGCCCCAGTCTCCACTGGGAATTCACAGCACAGGGGCCAAGAGTGGAGCAGCAGTCCTTGGAGAGAGAAGGCAGAGGCCTGGAGGAGAGGAGTGGTGGCAAAGAGATATAGAAGCAGGGGGTAGGGAGGGGACTGTGGCCGGAAGGAGAAGGGCACCCACCCAGCAGGGATGGAAGGGCCGGAAGGGAGAGAAAGGTGCAGCTCACCAGCCTGCTACTGCCCAGGAGTGCTGGAGCTGGGCTTGGGGGCTGAGAAATCCAGAGTCCACCACCTTCCCCTCCTCCTCGCCTCCAGTGAGAGCCGCAGCCTGAATTATGGATGAGGCTCCTTGGGTTACAGCTGGTTTGCACGGCGGCGGAGAGGGCCAGAAATGGCAACAGAGTCACCGTTACGCAGCAGCTGCCATGGCGGGGGGCCCCCACTCAGGGTCCCTCTTCCAAGAGCCTGCAGAGAACACCACCCCAGGTTGGGGAAGATAGGCTGTGATGGGGGTGCTGGGATAAGAGGGAGGGGCATAGGGACAAGAGGGGAGAACGAGCCTAATCAGGTCAAGCGGGGGACAGGGGGTTATGGGTAAGAGGGATACGTGGGGGCCCTTGCCAACTCTTGCCAACCTTGCCCTCAAGGCTGGAGAGACCAGGAGCCAGGGGACTGGTACTCACTCTGGGGCCCTCTGGGATTGCAGGTACCGTTCCTTCTCTGTCTCTCCAGGGGAGCTGGCAGCCCTGAGGGCTGAGGGAGAGCTCCTCCATAATCCTCCCAATGGAGGGAGGGCTGGCGGCCATCGGAACGAAAGCATACTCTTGTGAGCTTGTGGATATGGGGTAGGATTAAGGGATCAGAGAAGGATTTGGCTTCCTCTGGTGTCAAGTCCTTGGGGAAGCGGAGCTGAGAGGGTGACTCTGACAGGAACGGAAGTGCCCTGGCTGGGTATCAGGAGCCTCCTTCCTGGCCCTTGTCCTGCCACTAATTTGTTGTGTGACCTTGGGCAAGTCGCTTGCCCTCTCTGGGCCCCAGCTTTCACCTCGTTAGAACACAGGGTTGAACCAGATGAACCTGGAGGACCTTTCCAATTCTGAAATCTCCATCTCTAAGCCGCAAACCTCATCCACCATGAAACCTACCTCGGGTTCCCCACCACGCTCCCTCACCCACCCCTGCCTAGTTTGGTTGAGGGGTGAGAGACATGCTCCTCCACCCCACGTGGCTCGGAAAAACTCGGGAGGAGAAAGTAATCGTGAAACGCCGCACGGGGGAGGGGTGAGAAGGGCCGAGAAACGCGGAGGTGGTGTGAACGAATGGAACAGCAGCCTCTGTGTCACTGAGTATTACATCACACCCAGCCTACACACGCACGGGGCCCGGCACTCACACACACGCGGAGGACAGCCAGCACACGCTCGCATGCACACACTCGCACACACCAGTGCAGTTCCGGCAGGGCGGGGATGTTCACGGGGCGCAGGCGGGAAGGAGGGCACCCCAGAGCACCACCACCTGCGGCTTGGGGTCTCCCACCCAGTGCCGGTACAGGAGGAGGCCACTGGAGCATCTGTGATGTCACCGCCACACCTGGCCCATTGGTGCCATCATGCACAGCTGGCTCAGGAGCACTTCAAGTAGTGAGCACCTGGCTCACACCATCACCCAAAATCACATATACATGCGTGCATTCACGCACCCAACCTCAGGAGCGCGAGACATCGCACACACGACAACCGCCCGGCAGGTGCCATTCACAGCCTCGGAGGGCTCACGCCTAAAAACACCCTCAGTCTCCAGGGCCTCTGAACCAGGGAGCCCCAGGACCCTTGGGACCAAGGACCGGGTCCCCTCCCCTCTGCCCTTGAAGGCCTCGCACATTGCCTCAAGCAGAAGGTGCTCAGTCAGTGTGAAGGTGCTCAGTCAAGTGAAGGTGCTCAGTCTGGCTTTGGGGGCATCCCAGGAAGAATATCCCAGGAGCCAAGTGGAAATGATGACAAGGGGTGGAGGTCAAGCTCATTTTGATCCAGAACTTTAGCAGCTGCAGTCAGAGCAGGGGGACAGGGATGGCTGAGGGGCCTGCACCCCACTGCTATAGCACAGGAACACCAGGGCCAAGATAAAAACCTTTAGTCCCCAGGCCCTTTGCCCACACTGGGCTTACTTCTCCATCCGTATCACAAGAAGTTGGACTATATCCCACCCTCAGAAATTACTTTGAAAAAAAAAAAAAATGTTTCAGTGACTTTGTGTGAGAAGAGCCTGGGCTGTAAAAGTGAAGGACTAAGGGGTGGGCCAAGGAAGATGCATTCTCTCCGGGACCCCAGGTGGTTGCAGGTAGGGAGAACCCCACTTAGGGAACCACTGACCCCTGGTCCCTAAGGGCCCTCCCCACATGGGGGAAAGCCACAGGAAGGGAGGGAGGAGGGCTTTGGGCACCAGGTGAGGCCGGTCCTCAGGGTAGCCAGAGGCCATTTTGCTCCAACCTTAGCTTCACAAAGGCTCTCAAGTTGGTTTCAGTGAGTCTCACCTGGGGCCATTTTACCCCCAGGGGACAGCCAACAATGTCTGGAGACATCTGTTTGTCACGGCTGTGTGCTGCTGGCATCTAATCAGTCAGGGATGCTACTTAACATCCTACATGTGACTCCCCCCACCCAACAAAGAACTGTCCGGCCAAACTGTCACTACCAAGTTTGAGAAGGCCTGACTCCAAACACGGTCAAGCACACAGCAGTGGAAATAGACGGGATGGAAAGAAGCTGGTCACTGTCAGACAACTTTAAACACATCACAGTGCCTTTTATAACATCCTCTTGGGATGTCTCTGTTTTTTCATATACCAGGACTCTCAAAAGTAAAAGTGGCCAGGGCCTCTGGGGACTCTGAGGTAGCACCCAGAGGCCCTCCACCACCCCGACGTACCTAGCACCAGGGCTCTAGCCTTTAGTGAGTGGGCAGGCCCTGGGTGGCTGGCACCCCCACCCTGGCAGCCCGCCCAGCATAGCCCCGCCACTCTCCCCACAGGTCCTGCCTCAGCCTGCCTCCTGCTGATGCTCCTGGCCCTGCCCCCCGCAGCTCCCAGCTGCCCTATGCTCTGTACCTGCTACTCGTCCCCGCCCACTGTCAGCTGCCAGGCCAACAACTTCTCCTCGGTGCCGCTGTTCCTGCCGCCCAGCACCCAGCGACTCTTCCTACAGAACAACCTCATCCGCACGCTGCGGCCTGGCACCTTCGGGCCCAACCTGCTCACCCTGTGGCTCTTCTCCAACAACCTCTCCACCATCTACCCGGGCACCTTCCGCCACCTGCAGGCGCTGGAGGAGCTGGACCTGGGTGACAACCGGCATCTGCGCTCTCTGGAGCCCGACACCTTCCAGGGCCTGGAGCGGCTGCAGTCCCTACATCTGTACCGCTGCCAGCTCAGTAGCCTGCCTGGCAACATCTTCCGCGGCCTGGTCAGCCTGCAGTACCTCTACCTCCAGGAGAACAGCCTGCTCCACCTCCAGGTGAGCCCGCTTCACGCCACAGTCTTCTCTCTCCTGGCGTCTCTGCTCCCACTCTCATCCCAGTGTGTCCCCTCCCCGCCTTCCTGCCTCAGCATCTTCTATTTCCCTGCCCTTTTTCTAAGTTTCTCTCTGTCTCACTTTTGTCTATCCTGTCTGTCTTCCTCTGTCCTGTTTGCGTCCTTCTCTGCCAATCTCAGAAACCCTGGTGGCGTAGTGGTTAAAAGCTACGGCTGCTAACCAAAAGGTCAGCAGTTCGAATCCACCAGGCGCTCCCTGGAAACTCTCGAGGCAGTTCTACTATAAGTCGGAATCGACTCAACAGCAACAAGTTTGTTTTTTTTGGTTCTGCCTATCTCAATGGTTTGTGCTCAACTACTAACCAAAAGGTTAGCACTTCAGACCCACTCAGAGGTGCCCTGGAAGAAAGACCTGGTGATCCGCTTCCATAAAGATTGTTGTTGTTAGTTGCCATCGAGTCAGTTCCCACTCATGGCGACCCCACATATGCTGAAAACTCCTCCATAGGGTTTTCAAGGCTGTGACCTTTGGGAAGCAGATCACCAGGCCTGTCTTCTGAGGCATCTCTGTATGGGCTCTAACCACCAACTTTTCAGCTAGTAGTTGAGCACTTAACCATTTGCGCTACCCAGGGACCAGCCATTGAAAACCTGTAGAGGGCAGTTCTACTCTGTAACACACGGGGTCGCGACGAGTCAGAATTGACTTAATGGCAGCGGATTTGGTTTTGGTTCTGTCTCTCTGTCACTAACTTTCCCCTCACCTGTTTCCCTCTGCCAGTCTGTCTGTCTGTCCCTTTTGGTCCCTCTCTGCTTCTCTCACTGACTTGCTTCCCCCATCTGTCTTCTTCTGCCTCTTCTGTCTGTCTCCCTTCACACACCCACTCCGCACACACCCCCATGTCTGTCTGGGTGTCTGTGTGTGTCTCTTTCTGTGATCTCTCCTTACCTGCCCTGGTTTGCCTTCAGGGGACTCTGCCTTTCCCCAGGCACCAAAAGGCCTGTGGCTGCTCTCACCCCCGCCCCGCCCCGCCCCGCCCCGCGTCCTCCCACAGCACAGGAAAGCAGAGCAAAAGGGCAAAACCACTAGCAGTGGTGTCCCCTAGAAGACTCAGCCTCTCTTCAACAACCTGGGCATTGGGACAGAGGGAAAACCCACCTTCTTAGAGTCCTGTCCCTCAAGCCCTTCATTTCAGCACAAGGGAAGAAGGAAAAAAGTAAGGACAAAGCTGTTGAGCAGATGGAAAATGGATGCCCTGAAAACGGAAGGAATAATAGTAATTGTTATTTATCTTTATTATTGATCTAATTATTGTTTATTGTTGTTGTTATGCTGACTGTTTGACAGTCAGGTCCTGCCATTCCATTTCCCCAGGAAGCCATAACATATCCTCCAAACGGCTCTTAGAGAAAACCCTCCCTCGGCTACACAGCCTCCAGCTGGGAGGGGGCGAGGGCAGCCAAAATCTCCAGCTCCCCACATAAATCTGGAAGGAGCTTACTCCTCCCTACCCTGGGTTGGTGCCTGACAGTCACCAACCTGCTGGTCTCAAAAACAGGTCAGTACTGATGATGGTACTGATAATAACAACAGCAACCATAATTTAACAGGCATAATATTGAGCACCCACTATGTGCTAGGTGCTGTGAGAATACAATAGCCGACGAAACAGACACCAATCCCTGCCTTCATAAAGATACCATGATAGTGGGGAGACAGACGAGGTTCCTGGGTGGCACCAATGGTTTGTGCTCGACAACTAACCAAAAGGCTGGCGGATCGAACCCACCCAGTGGTGCTGTGGAAGAAAGGCCTGGCGATCTGCTTCTGTAAAGATCACAGCCAAGCAAGCCCTACAGAGCAGTTCTACTCTGTAACACATGGGATCGCCATGAGTTGGAATTGACTCAACAGCCATGTGGGGGGCGGGGGGGAGACAGACAAGAAGTAAATACATAGTTGGTTGGAAAAAATGTTATGTTACCATTATTGCATAATAATAATAGCAGCCACTATGACTTAGTGGACACACTGTGTGTCATGCACCATGCTGAGCACTCGACAGGCTATCAACTCTGCCATTTGCAAGCATGTGACATTTTTTAACCCCCCTGGCCTCAGTTTTCCCATCTGTAAAACCAAGGGTAGCAATAGGACCTATGTCCTAGAGATCTCATAAGGATTAAACACATAAATAATTTGTAAAGCACTTAGAATAGTGCTTGGCATAAGTAAGCACTATGTAAATGCTTGTTAAAATGCTATTTAAAAAACAAACCTCATTTAACATTGGTATCAGTGTCCTGAGAACAGGTTCTTCTGTGAAGTGGCTCATCGTAGAGACTGGGGTCAACTTCAAGGATTCTACTGAGGCTATGGCGGGGGGGGTTTCTCCAGAACCCTGCTTCCTTTTCTTTTGCTGAATTTGCCCAGCACTGCACAGTTTACAAAGTGCACTCATGCCTCTCATCGCATTTCCGCAATGCTGTCAGGAGATTGGAGTCCCAGGGTGGTGCACAGGGTTAACATGCTTGCTGCTAACCGCAAGGTTGGAGATTTGAATCCACCCAGAGGCACCTCAGAAGAAGAGCTTGGTGATCTCCTTCTGAAAAACCAGCCATAGAAAACCCCCTGCGGAGCACAGTTCCACCCTGACACACATGGGGTAGGCCATGAGTCAGAATTGACCCGACAGCAACCGTTTTTTTTTTTTTTTAATTCAGGAGATTGTTTTCATCCTTCTTACTGATGGAGAAACTGAGGCTGGGGTCCCAAAGACCTTGTAGAGATTTAAAAAAAAAAAAAACCTCATTGCTGTGGAGTCGATTCCAATGCATAACAACCTTATAACACAGAGTAGAACTGCCCCAAACCCAGTGCCGTCGAGTCGATTCCAACTCATAGAGACCCTATAGGACAGAGTAGAACTGCCCCATAGAGTTTCCAATGAGCAGCTGGTGAATTCAAACTGCTGACCTTTTGGTCAGCAGCCAAGCTCTTTACCACTTGCGCCACCAGGGCTCCTGTAGAGATATAACAGCCTTTACATATAAGTCTCTTAAACCACTATGCGTGTGACTGGGAGCTTATGTGTTCTCACCATCACGATGAACCTCACAAACTATACCCGTTTGGGAAACCCTGGTGGCATAGTGGTTAAGTGCTACAGCTGCTAACCAAAGGGTCAGCAGTTCAAATCCACCAGGCGCTCTTTGGAAACTCTGTGGGGCAGTTCTACTCTGTCCTATAGGGTCTCTATGAGTCGGAATCGGCTCGACGGCACTGGGTTTGGGTTTTTGGTTTATCCTCGTTTGACCCAGGAATTGGAGGGTCCGAGGTCCAGGAACCTGCCCGACGCCACACAGCCAGCAAGAGCTGGTACTTAAGCCTGCATGGTCTGACTGCATTCAAGGCCATTTTCATACACAGAGCTGTCTGGGCGGAGAAGGGTCCTTGGAGGAGCTACACAGTAGGCTCATTTTTAACAGCATATACTTCGGAGTCTGCCAGACCTAGGGCTATATCCTGGCTCCTATATGACTTTGGAAAAGTTACTTAACCTCTTTTGATCTCCATTTCCTCAAGAATAATAGTACTGAATAACAATACTTACCTAAGAAGTTTTGTGAGGATTAGAATGTAAGGCGTTTACCACACTGAAAGGCTGGAGGTTCAAGCCCAGCCAGAGGCACCTTGGAAGAAAGGCCTGGCAATCTACTTCCAAAAATTCTGCCACCAAAAACCCTATGCAGCACAGTTCTACTCTGATACACATGGGGTCGCCATAAGTCAGAGTCAACTCCACGACAGTTGGTAGTGGTACGTAGGTATCGTTAGTACTAGTAGTACTACTAGTTCTGAGACTCCAACCTCCTTATCAATATATATATATTAGTTGTTCACAATGAAGACTCTGGCGTCAGAGGGCCTAAGTTTGAATCCTTGCTCTGCTCTTTTCTAATTATTTAGCTTCAGGGAAGTTGCTTCCTTTCTCTGAACCCTCATCTGTAAACTGGCAATAATAAAAATAATAACCATCCTCAAAGGATGACTGTAAAGAATAAATGAGTTAGTGTATATAAAGCACATAGCCCAGTGCTGAATAAATCACATTACTGTAACTCAATCCCCCATCGACACTGGCTAAGAACAGCAGTCAGGGCCTGGGGTCAGGACAGGCCTGGGCAAAGCAGACCTTGGGTGGGTGTTGGGGCTTTCTGGAATGGGAAGTGGTTCTTCAGCACGCCCCTAGCATGAATGGCTTGTGGGAAGGAAGCATCTTCACACCTGGCCCTTTATAGAGAAGAAAGAAACACAGTTCTGCCTGTGAACTGCCTGGTGGAACTAGGCTGGGAGAGGCCACAGGCAGGTGAGGGAACATGTGGGCTGGTGTGATATGCACGGGGTGCAGGTGTGACCCGAGATGGAGCCGGACCTGCCCCTGAGGGGAGCTTTGCAGGAGGCCAGAGGACCGCAGCCTGTCAGGGTGTCTAAGAGAGGAATGGAAATGGGTGCAATAGGGGTTCTCACAGACTCTGCTGTATGCCAGGCACTTTGTGAGATAAGATCACTCATCAGCAGATACTTACTG
The DNA here is from genome assembly GCF_030014295.1 of Loxodonta africana. Classification (NCBI taxonomy): domain Eukaryota; kingdom Metazoa; phylum Chordata; class Mammalia; order Proboscidea; family Elephantidae; genus Loxodonta; species Loxodonta africana. The sequence continues at coordinate 19,153,311 of NC_087348.1, read as the reverse complement.
AGTGCCTACTGCACGCCAGGCAGTGTTCTCTGTTCCCGGTATTCAAGGGTAAGCAAAAATAGTAGCCCTGCTCTCACAGAGCCGATTTCTGACTTGAGTGAAGACGGGTGACAAAGACACCCATCTTCTCTTTTAATCATTATAGCAGACTGCATGGTGCTTAAGAGCAGTCTTTGCACTCTAGGCAGACCTGAGTCTGAATCCCAACCCCACCTCCTATTTGCTTTGTGGCTTTAGGCAAGTGACTTAACCACTCTGAGTCTCAACAGACCTATCTGTAAAATGACCTGTACCTCAGGAGTTTGTTGTGAGCATTAAAGGGATACTGCTTGAGAGAGCTCAGCCTAATCTCTGGTTTAGAGTAAGCTCCCAATTAATGCTAACTATCTCCACGGCACTGGGTTTTTGTTTTTTTATCATTAATGGTAACTAGTCAATAAGAGCCAAAGTATGACCTTGTCATGGATTGAATTATGTCGCCCCAAAAATGTGTGTATCAACTTGGTTAGGCTGTGATTCCCAGTATTCCCTGGTTGTCCTCCATTTTGTGATTGTAATTTTATGTTAAAAGCATTAGGGTGGGATTGCAACACCACCCTTACCCAAGTCACCTCCCTGATCCAAGGTAAAGGGACTTTCCCTGGGGTGTGGCCTGCCCCACCTTTTATCTCTCAAGAGATAAAAAGGAAAGGGAAACAAGCAGAGAGTTGGGGACCTCATACCACCAAGAAAGCAGCACCAGGGGCAAAGCGTGTCCTTGGACCCAGGGTCCTTGCACCTGAGAAGCTCCTCGACCATGGGAAGATTGAGGACAAGGACTTTCCTCCAGAGCTGACAGAGAGAGAAAGCCTTCTCCTGGAGCTGACACCTTGAATTTGGACTTTTAGCCTACTTCACTGTGCGGAAATAAATTTCTCTTTGTTAAAAAGCCATCCACTTGTGGTATTTCTGTTATGGCAGCACTAGATGACTAAAACAGACCTTGAGGATATCCCACCTATAGAGACCATTTCTAGAGCTTTGACATATTGACCACTAATGACCCAAGACCAGACAAGCTGTGGGATGATATCAAGGACATCATACATGAAGAAAGCAAAAGGTCATTAAGAAGACAGGAAAGAAAGAAAAGACCAAAGTGGATATCAGAAGAGACTCTGAAACTTGCTCTTGAACGTCAAGTAGCTAAAGCAAAAGGAAGAAATGATTAAGTAAAACAGCTGAACAGAAGATTTCAAAGGGCAGCTCGAGAAGACAAAGTATTATATAGAAATGTGCAAAGATCTGGAGTTAGAAAACCAAAAGGGAAAAACATGCTCAGCATCTCTCAAACTGAAAGAACTGAAGAAAAAATTCAATCCCTGACTTGCAATATAGAAGGATCCTATGGGCAAAACCCTGAATGATGCAGGAAGCATCAAAAGAAGATGGAAGGAATATACACAGTCACTGTACTAAAAAGAACTGCTCAATGTTCAGCCATTTCAGGAGGCAGCATATGATCAAGAACTGATGGTACTGAAGAAAGAAATCCATGCTGCACTGAAGGCACTGGCGAAAAACACCCCACCCAAACCCAGTGCCCTCGAGTCAACAAGTCTCCAGGAATTTACGAAACACCAGTTGAGATGTTTCAACAGACAAATGCAACGCTGGAAGCACTCTCTCGTCTATGCCAAGAAATTTGGAAGACAGTTGCCTGGCCAACCAACTGACTGGAAGAGATCCATATTTGTGCCCATTCCAAAGAAAAGGTGATCCAACAGAATGCGGAAATTATCGAACAATATCATTAATATCACTTGTAAGTAAAATTTTGCTGAAGATCATTCAAAAACGGTTGTGGCAGTACCTCCACAAAGAACTGCTGGAAATTCAAGCTGGATTCAGAAGAGGACATGGAATGATAAGGATATCATTGCTGATGTCAGATAGATCTTGGCTGAAGGCAGAGAATTCCAGAAAGATATTTAACTGTTTTATTGACTATGCAAAGGCATTCGACTGTGTGGATCATAACAAATTACGAATAATGTTGAGAAGAACGGGAATTCCAGAACACTTAATTGTGCTTGTGAGGAACCTGTACATAGACCAAGAGGCAGTCATTTGAACAGAACAAGGGGATACTGCATGGTTTAAAATCAGGAAAGGTGTGTGTCAGGGTTTTATCCTTTCACCATATTTATTCAGTTTGTATGCTTTGCAAATAATCCGAGAAGCTGGATTATATGAAGAACGGGTCATCAGGACTGGAGGAAGACTCATTAAAACCTGTGTAATGCAGATGACACAGCCTTGCTTGCTGAAAATGAAGAGGACCTGAAGCACTTACTAATGAAGATCAGAGACCACAGCCTTCAGTATGGATTACACCTCAACATAAAAGTCCTCACAACTGGACGAATAAGCAACATAATGATAAACAGAGAAACTACTGATGTTGTCAAGGATTTCGTATTCATTTTGGATCCACAATAACACCCATGGAAGCAGCAGTCAAGAAATCAAACAACACATTGCACTGGGCAAATCTGCTGCAAAAGACCTCTTTACACTGTTGAGAAGCAAATGCGTCACTTTGAGGACCAAATTGCACCTGACCCAAGCCATGGTATTTTCAATCACCTCATATGCATGTGAAAGCTGGACAATGAATAAGGAAGACCAAAGAACAATTGATGCCTTTGAATTATGGTGTTGGTGAAGAATATTGAATATACCATGAACTACCAGAAGAACAAGCAAATCTGTCTTGGAAGAAGTACAGCCAGAATGCTCCTTAGAAGGGAGGATGGCGAGACTTCATCTCATGTACTTTGCACATGTTATCAGAAGGGACCAGTTCCTGGAGAAGGACATCAGAGGGTCAGTGAAAAAGAGGAAGACATTCAACGAGATGGATTGGCACAGTAGCTGCAACAGTGAGCTCAAACACTGGCAAAGATTGTGAGGATGGTGCAGGACCGGGCATTGTTTCATTCTGTTGTATACAGGGTAGCTATGAGTCAGAACCACCTCAATGGCGCCTAACAACAAATCATGTCCCCCAGAGTCCCTGAGTGGTGCAGCTGGTTTACGTGCTCGGCTACTAACTGAAAGGCTGGAGGTTTGAGTCCATCCAGAGGTGCCTAAGAAGAAAGGCCTGGCAATCTGTCAGAAAAACCAGCCATTGAAACCCTTACAGAGCACAGTTCTACTCTGACACACATAGGGTCACCATGAGTCAGAGTTAACTCAGCAGTAACTGGTTTATCATCTCTCCCGTTTAACAGCTGAGGACGTTGAAGCTCAGCAAAGTCACTCAGCTAGTACTATCCTAGAGCTAACCCCAGCCTGCCTGACTCCAGAGTCCCTGGGTGGTGGAAACGGTTTGCCCTCAACTACTAACCTAAAGGTTGGTAGTTCGATACCACCCAGCAGCACCATGGAAGAAAGGCTTGGTGATCTGTTTCCGTAAAGATAACAGCCCAGAAAACCCTATGGAGCAGTTCTGTTCTGTAACCTATGGGGTTGCTGTGAGTCAGAATTGACTTGACAGCAATGTTTTTTGTTTTGTTTTGTTTTCTAACTCCAGAGTGCAGTTATTCAGGGCCCTGCCCCCGAAGTTAACATCCCCATTCACCAAATATTAGCTGTTGGACCCTAGAAGAGTCACTTGTCTCTTCTGAGCCTCCCTCTCCTAATCTTTGAAATGGAGCTAATAATATTACCACCTAAGGTTGGAAACTCTATGGGGCAGTTCTACTCTGTCCTATAGGGTCGCTATGAGTCGGAATCGACTCGACGGCAGTGGGTTTGGTTTGGTTTGGAGTAAAGTTGTGGAAACCTCAGTGGCGCAGTGGTTAAATGCTACGGCTGTTAACCAAGAGGTCGGCAGTTTGAATCAGCCAGACGCTCCTTGGAAACTCTATGGGGTAGTTCTGCTCTGCCCTATAGGGTCGCTATGAGTCAGAATCAACTCAACAGCAGTGGGTTTGGGTTTTGGTTAGTAAGGTTGTGGGGAGCCCTGGTGGCGTAGTGGTTAAGAGCTACGGCTGCTAACCAAGAGGTCAGCAGTTTGAATCCATCAGCAGCTCCTTGGGTACCCTATCGGGCAGTTTCACTCTATCCTGTAGGGTCACTATGAGTCGTAATCCACTCGATGGCAATGGGTTTTAATAGGGTTGTGGAGCCCTGGTGGCACAGTCATTAAGCGTTTGGCTGCTAACCAAAAGGTCAGCAGTTTGAATCCACCTGCTGCTCCTTAGAAACCCTATGGAGCAGTTCCACTCTGTCCTATAGGATCACTATAAGACGGAATCAACTTGACAGCAGTAGGGTTTTGGGTGTTTTTAATAAAGTTGTGGGGCAGTGGTTAAGAGCTCAGGCTGTTGTTAACCAAAAGGTCAGCAATTCAAATCCACCAGGTGCTCATTGGAAACATTATGGGGCAGTTCTACTCTGTCCTATAGGGTCACTATGAGTTGGAATCAACTCGACAGCAACGGGCTTGGTTTGGTTTTGGTTTAATAGGGTTGTAGGAACTATGATGGTACAGAGATTAAGCACTCGCCTGCTAACTGAAAGGTCAGCGGTTTGAACCCAAAAGCCCACTCCACGGGAGAAAGATGTGGCAGTCAGCTCCCATAAAGATTCAAAAAACAACGAAACCCATTGTCATCAAGTCAGTTCCGACTCACAGCGACCCTATAGGACAGTGTAGAACCACCCCATAGGGTTCCCAAGGAGCAGCTGTTGGATTCGAACTGCCGACCTTTGGTAAGTAACCGTAGCTCTTAACCACCTCTACTCTGTCCTTTAGGGTCAACTGATATGAGTTGGAATTGACTAGACGGCAACGGTGGGGGTGTAATAGGGTTGTGATGACTAAGTTACGACATGGGACCTGTGTGGCAGGACCTTGGCACACAGTGAGAGTTCAGTAAGTCACAGGCTTCATGGTGCTGACGCTGGTGATGACGGCGAAACTTGGCGTAGACGGGTAAGCTCTGTGAGCGGGGGTGCCTGGCACAGAGCAGACACTCAGTTCAGCTTCACTGAATGAATGAGGTACATTCCAAGGCTGGCCAACTCATAAATATCAGATGAGAGTGGGATCTTAAAGATTAACGATCCCAAGTCCCTTGTTTCACAGATGAAACAAGCTGAGGCCCAGAGAGGTACCTGGAACTGCCCAAGGTCACACAGCCCAGCAGCTGATCCCATTACTGTCAGAAGCAGGAGGTTGGAGGGAGGCAAGGTTAAAAACAGGATGCTGTCCAGGAAGGGGGGCAGGGATGGATGCTTCTGTGAGATTCCAAATGGATGCAGAAAGCTGTGAACCCAGCCCGGGGGAGGCGAGGGAGATGTGGTTTGTGAAATCGAAGAGGATGACTTTAGCAGTCGCTCTCAGCCTAGAGGGAGGGGGTGATGAGGAAGTGGGGGGGAGGGCGAGGGCTGTGAAAGTCAAGAGCTTATTAATGCACAGAGAACGGGTTTAAGGTGGAGGGTGGAGAGAGGAAAGACCGGATTACAGCGATACGGCTGAGGAAGTGGATTTGGCAACAGCTTGGCGGTGGGTGGTGGACCCCAAGGCTGAGGCTCAGAGAAGAAAAGGGCAGGACTTCTGCGGAGAACAAATGGGGAGGAGAGGACAGTGGAATCGGGAAATTCTGTGGCCCGCAAAATGGGGCTGTCGGTCAAAGGCATCAGAATCCCCTGGGGTTCCCAAATTAGCTCTTCCCTCCCTGACCTCCTGAAGGGCCCAAAGTGCCCATTACCACTGCCCCCACTTGCCCCCATTTTGCTCCTCTGGCCAGACATCTCTGGGTGGGTCCCACTCTTGCTGACACCCCATAAAAAAGGAGAAACCTCTCTGACCAGGTGTGTCTGAGTAGAAGGAATTCAGAGCCCTCTCCTGGGTAGGCCAAATTGGGCCAGGTCAAGGGCAGGGTGGTCCAGGGAGTCAGCTGAAGACCTGAGCCAGGAATGGGTGTTGACAGGAGACAGGGAACACTAGTGTCAGAGGCTTCAAGAAGGGCGAGGGGGACCGGGATGGATTTCAGTGTGGCCAAGAGGAGGGCTCTTGGCAGGCTTAGTTCCTGTAGCGGAGAGGGTGGAAGCCAGATGGGAGGGGGCAAGCACACGGGGGCACCAGCGGAAAGTGGAGGCTGGGGGTGTGGGCTGGGAGTCTATAACCTCCCCCAACCTGAGAGCCTGGGGTGGGAGGCATCGTCTTCCCTGGCAGGGAAGGGAGGAAGGACCACAGCCAAGGGAACAGGAGGGTGCTCCTGTCCCTAGAACCAGACCTCCTGGGACCTGCTGACCTAGTGGTGCCCTGTACAAGAGGTGCATGCCTCAGGGCTGTGGGGTCAGGCGGCTGGGGTTCTGGGCCCCCTCTCTGGCAAGCCCTTCACCTCTCTGGGCCTCAGTGCTCTCCACTGTGAAAACTGGGCTGGGCTGGTAAATTCCTCTGCACTAGCTCCCAAACCTGGCCCACAACCTGGTAAACTGGTTAAAATGCACAGTCCAGGCCCCCTCTCCAGACAAGGTATAACAGCCCCCCCACCCCCGCCATTAAGTCTGAACCATAGCTCCAAGGTCCTTCCAACATTAAACATGGTCTGAGTCGGTGACTCTGGGCAAGAAGGACAGCCCCTCCAAGGCAGCAGTGGTGCAGCCCTCCTGGGCAGCTCTGCCCTTCCTTCCCCTCCCCTGCTGTCTCCAGAAGTGGAGCTGCAATAACCCCCAGGGCCCAGTAGCAGAACCTTTGGTCCCCAGAGCTGTCCTCTCTAGCAGAAAAGGGATGGATCCTAATTCTAACTGAGCCCCACAAGAACACAGTTGCTATCAAGTTGATTCTAAGTCATGGCGACCATATGGGTGTCAGAGTAGAACTGTACACCATAGGTTTTTCTTTTATATATATATATGTATATAATTGTGTGTGCTTTAGGTGAAAGGGGCCCTGGTGGCACAGTGGCTAAGAGTTCGGCTGCTAATCAAAAGGATGGAAGTTCAAATCCACCAGCCGCTCCTTAGAAACCCTATGGGGCAGTTCTACTCTGTCCTATAGGGTCACTATGAGTCGGAATCTACTCGACACCAACAGGTTTGGGTTTTTTGGTTTGGAGTGAAAATTTAGAGCACAAGTTAGTTTCTCATTCAAAATTTTACACACAGATTGTTTTGTGACATTGGTTGGAACAGCACTCTCCCCCTTCCACCCCAGGTTCCCCGTGTCCATTCGTCCAGTTTTCTTGTCCCTTCCTGCCTTCCGGTCTCGCTTTTGGGTCAGAATTGCCCATTTGGTCTCTTATATTCGATTGAACTAAGAAGCATATTCCTCACTTGTGTTATTGTTTGTTTCATGGGCCTGTCTGATCTTTGTCTAAAAAATGGGCTTTCCGTAGGGTTTTCAATGGCTGGTTTTTTTGGAAGTAGATCACCAGGCCTTTCTTCCGAGGTGTCTCTGGGTGGACTCGAACTTCCAGCCTTTCGGTTAGCAGCCAAGTGCGTTAACCATTTGTACCACCCAGGGACTCCTAGTAATAATACCCATTGCCGTCAAATCGATTCTTACCATGAGTTAGAAGCAACCCCATGTGTGTCAGCGTAGAACTGTGTTCCATAGGAGTTTCACTGGCTGAGTTTTTGGAAGCAGATCACTAGGCCTTTCTTCCAAGGCACCTCTGCGTGGGCTCAAACCTCCGGCCTTTTGATTATCAGCCAAGCACATTAGCGATTTACACCATCCCGGTGGCTATGAGTCAGAATCAATTTGACGGCAATGGGTTTGGTTTTTTTTTTTTTTTTAGGGACTCCATATTATGCTTAAAAATCCATTGCTGTTTAGTTGATTCCGACTTACAGTGACCCTATAGGACAGAGCAGAACTGCCCCATAGGGCTTCCAAGGAGTGGCTAGTGGATTTGGACTGCCAACCTTTTGATTAGCAGCCGAGGTCTTAACCACCATGCCACTAGGACTCCAGTTGTAATAATAACTACCATTTATTGATGGCCAACCATGCACCCATCAGGTACTGTACTTGGCCCCTCACAGCACTGCTCCATGTAACCTTCACTCAGCTCGCAGGGGGAAGGGGCACTGTTATCCTCATGGTACATACTGAGGAAACCAAGGCTCCCTGAGGTTAAATAACTTGCTCAAGGTAACACATGTAGGAAGAAGGCAAGCTGGATTTGAACCTGGGTCTCTGGTGCCAGAGCCGGTGGGTTTAATCACCGGATAGATCCATGTGTGACAGGCACTTGCCCAGCACTTCACCAAATAATCTTTATGTGAATTGTCTTCTTTAATCCTCAGGACAAACTCATGAGGTAGGTATACTCATTTTATACCCGTTTTATAAATGAGGAAACGTGCTAAGAGGTTAACAATAATGGTTAACTCACAGAATGCTTACCACATAGAAACTTTGTTCTAAACACCATAAACATGTGGCTTCATTTAATCTCTACATTTTACAGATGAGGAGAGTCAGTCACAGATACTAAGTGACTTGCCAAGATGACAGAGTCAATTATTGATGGAGCTGGGATTTGAACTCGGGATGTCTGGCTCCCCAGTAGGCATGCTGAAGGAAACCAAACCAAAAAAATCCAAACCCACTGCCGTCGAGTTCGATTCCGACTCATATGCAATTCTATATGACAGAGTAGAACTGCCCCATAGAGTTTCCAAGGAACGCCTGGCATATTGGAACTGCCGACCTCTTGGTTAACACTAAGCCAACAGGGTTTCTGAAGGAAACCAGTAGTCCTGAAAGTGTGGTTTCCCCACCACTCCCAGCATTACCTGGGTACTTGTAAAGACAGGCAGATTCTCAAGAGCCACCCCAGACTTTGCTGAATCACAAGCTCTGGGGGCAGGTTCAGGAATCTTCATTTTAAAAAGCTCTCCAGGGGATTCTGATGCTTCTAAAGTTTGAGAACCACTGACCTCAACTATATGGCTTTTCCCACAGCGAGTAGGTTAGAGTAGGCAGGTTTCGAACCCAGGACTATGAATCAAAAGGTGAAACCAAGTCGACTCTGTCGCAGTGCTTCCCTTCCTCCCCCTTCACCCAGCCCCTGAGAGACGAGGCAGGGTGGGGTCCTCAGGACCACTCTCTTCTACGCCCTTCCCTCTCTCCACAGGATGACCTGTTCGCGGACCTGGCCAACCTGAGCCACCTCTTCCTCCACGGGAATCGCCTGCGGCTGCTCACGGAGCACGTGTTCCGCGGCCTGGGCAGCCTGGACCGGCTGCTGCTGCACGGGAACCGGCTGCAGGGCGTGCACCGCGCGGCCTTCCGCGGCCTCAGCCGCCTCACTATCCTCTACCTGTTCAACAACAGTCTGGCCTCGCTGCCCGGCGAGGCGCTCGCCGACCTGCCCTCACTGGAGTTTCTGCGACTCAACGCCAACCCCTGGGCGTGCGACTGCCGCGCGCGTCCGCTCTGGGCCTGGTTCCAGCGCGCGCGCGTGTCCAGCTCCGACGTGACGTGCGCCACGCCGCCGGAGCGCCAGGGCCGCGACCTGCGCTCCCTCCGCGAGGCCGACTTCCAGGCCTGCCCGCCGGCAGTGCCCACGCGGCCGGGCAGCCGCGCCCGCGGCAACAGCTCCTCCAACCACCTGTACGGGGTGGCCGAGGCCGGGGCGCCCCCCGCCGACCCTTCCACCCTCTACCGAGACCTGCCCGCCGAGGACTCGCGGGGGCGCCAGGGCGGAGACGCGCCCACGGAGGACGACTACTGGGGGGGCTACGGAGGCGAGGACCAGCGGGGAGAGCAGACGTGCCCTGGCGCGGCCTGCCAGGCGGCGCCGGACTCCCGCGGCCCTGCGCTCGCGGCGGGGCTTCCCACCCCTCTGCTTTGCCTCCTGCTCTTGGCGCCCCATCACCTCTGACTGCGTTGCTAAGACTGAAGAGCCCAGGTGGCGGGTCCCCGGAGCTGGGGCCCTGGCCCCAGTCTGCGCCCCTGGCCTTGCTGTCTTCAGTTCGCCTCCCAGGTCCTCTCCTATCCTGGGACCAGGCCGCCTCTTCCTGTCTCTTGAGCTGCCCTGATTGATGGCAGCCACAGGAGGACGTGTCTTGGCGGCTCCGGTCTTTTCTTCCCCAACTCTGGCCGTTGACTATTCCCCACTTGAAGGCGCCCTGGGGAGCCGCTGACTCCTCTCCCGAGGCCCGCAGCAGACTGAGGGGTTTTGTCTGCAGAGCATCCTCCACCGCGGGGCCTTCGGAAAGCCCCAGAAGGAAGCCCCACTCAGGAGCCATCTGGCGGGATGCCTCAGTCAAGGCCAGGCTGACCCTTGAGCCCTGCTCATCCTAATTCCCCTCAACCTCCCAAACACTGGAGGAATACTTTTCTCCTAAGTCTACCCTGGACACTTTTTAGGGAGCCTGGAGAGAACTTTCCTCTCCGCCATGGCCCCTCTGTGGTGAAGAGCAAAAACAATTGTTTGGGGATAAAAATTTATTAAAAAATTCTATTATTTTCTCTTTCTGTAAGATTTGTTGGCTTAGGACCTCGAAAGTGGGGCATAGGTTTAGAACTCTAAGGGTTTCAGGGCTAAAAAGGGTTAGAGAAATGGGAGCCCTCTCATGCCATCAGAGTCCCTGGGTGGCACAGATGGTTAAGCACTGGACTACTAACTGAAAAGTTGGCAGTTCAAACCCAACCAGAGGTTCCTTGGAAGTGAGGCCTGGCAATCTGCTTCTGAAAGGTCACAGCCTTAAAAGGAGTTTTACTCTGCATACATGGGGTCTCCATAAGTGTGAATCGACTCAAAGGTGACTAACAACAACCCATGCCATCCAAGAGGTTCCTGTTGGCTGGGGCTCGTGTGCTGCCATCCCCCAGGACAAGATGCTGAGGCCAGAGGAAGAGAGGTGGGACCCTGGAGTCCCAAGTGGCTTGAAACCTGAGAGCAGGGATGCGGCCGATGGTACCTCATGGCCTCACTGGTCCAGTGGAAGCAGCTACAGCCAACCCTAAGTTGTCTGCGGGCTGAGGAGCTAAGCCTGGGGAGGGCCTCCAGCCTTAAGCAATCCCTCCTAGGCTCTGTTCCTTCAGGAAAGAAGAGCAGTGCCCAGCTTCCCCTACAAGCAGCAGTAGCATAGACATGACATCCGTGGTCACAGCCAGCCCAAATATGCTCTGGGCAAATTGGAAAAAAGCTCCTCCTCCTTCAGGGAAGGAGCCCTGGTGGCCCAGTGGTTAAGAGCTCAGGCTGCTAAGCAAAAGGTTGGCAGTTAAAATCTACCAGCCACTCCTTGGAAACTCTATGGGGCAGTTCTACTCTGTCTTATAGGGTTGCTATCAGTCAGAAGGAAACCCTGGTGGTGTAGTGGTTAAGTGCTACGGCTGCTTACCAAAGGATTGGCAGTTTGAATCTGCCAGGTGCTCCTTGGAAACTCTACGGGGCAGTTCTACTCTGTCCTATAGGGTCGCTGTGAGTCAGAATTGACACCAGGGCACTGGGGTTTTGGTTTTATGAGTCAGAATTGACTCAGTGACAACGGGTTTTGTTTTTGGTTCCTTCCAGGGAAATGCAGCCCGACACCAGGACAAACACCCTAGTGAGCAGAGCATAAGGCTGGATTTCAGCTCACACTTGCCTCCTTGACTGAGTGCCCTTGTGCAATATACAGCTTGCACAGCTGTGCACAGCAGCCCTGTAGGCGTCCAGTCTCTATCCCATGGCTTCTATGGGGTAGAAAATATCAAGGATGGACTAGTCAGAGAAGCAGTTCTCCAAGTGGGCTAGAAGAGAGACCAAAGGACTAGGGTAACCAGAGGGACAGGAATCCCAGGTTGGGGAGCCCTGCTGGCTTGAGGTGTGATTAGCAACTTCATCATTCTTGTGTGTGTAGGGAGGAAAAACCAAACCAGTTACCATTCTGACTCATGGTGACTTCATGTGTTGCAGAGCAGAACTGCACTCCATCTGGCTTTCATCAAAAAAGAAAAAAAAAAAAAAAACCCATCGCCATCAAATCAATTCCAACTCATAGTGACCTTACAGGACAGAGGATTTCTAGGGAGCAGCTGCTGGATTTGAACTGCCGACCTTTTGGTTAGCAGCTGAGCTCTTAACCACTGTGCCTCCATGGCTTTCATGGCTGTGGCCTTTTGGAAGCAGATCTTCAGGCCTTTCTTCCCAGGTGCCTCTGGGTGGGTTTGAATCACTTTCAGTTGGCAGCCAGGTGCCTAAACCTTTGTGCCCCTCAGAGCAAAAGACCAGGCTAAGAAGGACATAGGTTGGAGGTTAGGGGTGGGGTCTCATCAGAAGGAAGCAATTAGGGAGAAGTGTGGTGGTTTGAATTTCAGGTTAAGAATCTAGCTTGGGAGGTGGGAATGGAAAGACAGAGGGGACCCGGATGCTAAGGTTCGAGGAGGAGAGAGGCTGAGATTCCATGACTTGGTCAGGGAAGCCAGAATGATGGTAGGAAGAGGAGGCAGAATTGAGAGGGAGTCAACATGTAAGGCTTGAGTCAGGTGGGCTTTGGATAAAGGTGTGAGGTGAGGAGGGGATAGTGAAAGCTGCTGGTCAGGAACCTGGGGAGCTCCAAGTCTGGGGTCTCCCAGGGGCCTGTATCAGGCTAATGACTGGGGCTGGGGGCAGCCAGGCAGGAGCTCTGGTGGAGGAGGGACTGCTGGGGCCTGGGCAGGGGGAAGGGGATGCTGTTAACTCAGAAGCAGGCTGTCCAGGTCACAGAATTATCGTTGTGAAATATTCATGGGCCTTCAGTCCAGATGCTATTTCAGAACAGCGAGAGCAGGAGGGGTGTGTGAGTCTCAGGAAGGAGCGGGCAGCAACGCCATTCTCCAGCACCCCCACCTCCACCACCACCAGCCCAGACAGACCCACGTACGCCCATCACGTGCACACCCACGCTCGCATGCTCCCTCTCACACACACACATAAAATGGAGCTGCAGAGCACATGCAGGCACACCAGCCACCCACGGGTCCCACAAACAGGCAGATGCACCCCAAATACTGACAAGCATGCATACCTGCCCAACCAGGATCCCCTTGGAGACCACCCATTCCTGCCCCAATATCTCACACACACAGACCCCCAGCTTCTCCAAACGACCCAGATTCACCACCTTACAGCCACACACCCTGAAATAGGAGGAACCTTCAAGGCCATCCAGTCCAATCCCCTCTCATGTTCTGATGGGGAAACTGAAGTCCAGAGAGGAGAAGGGACCAATCCAAGACTCTGAAAGGAACAAAACTCATTCACCACCTGCATTCTGTGAGTGTACCCCATTTTACGTTCTCTCCATACATTGAGTCTAGTTGTAGCTAATGGCTCCCTTTCTCAAATCTCTGTCTTCTTAGTCACCCAGTCCCCCTCCCAGCCCTAACCCACCCCTTCCTTTCCATCCCTCCCCTCCAAACCTCCCTGCTCCAGCTCCTCATTACCTCATGCCCGGAATAGAGGAGAAAATAGCAATAACCTCCTCACTGGCTTTCCTACATGCAGCTCTCCCTCCCTCCCGCCCAGCCCATCTATGGTGGCCAGATCCATCTGACAAAATTGATGTCATTATGTCACTCAGGAACCTACAGAGGCCCCCTATTGCCTAAAGTTAAAGACAAAACATCTTAGCAAAGCATCAAAGATCCCTCAGAGTCTGGTCTTTCTGGCCTGCCCATTCATGGCCTCACCCCAAACCTCTTCTCCAGCTACAGTGATCCTATCAATCTGGCCATCCAGTTATTATGCACTCGAAACCCACATACCTACTTTGAACACTCCCTAAAGTTCCTCAGTTTCCCCCAGATTATAAAACCCCCTTTCTCTTCAGATCATAGACTCCAGAGCCATTCCCCAAGACCAAGTCTCTCTGACCCTCCATGGGGGTTCTGTTACCGCCCTTCAAAGTCACTAACAGAGGCTCAGGCTGGGGCCAAGCAGACGGCTGCCCCCCACCTGCCACCTTGGGAAGCACAGCCACCTTTAGTCATCCTAAACTGAGAGTGAGCATCTATTTTCTGGGGGAAAGGACTAGGAGGATGCCAGATGACAGAGTTTATAAACCCTTAAGCCTCTCAAGTTCTTACACCCCTAGGTTGGGGGAGGCCTCTCAGCCCTGCTTTCTGCCTGTTGGCTCCTGACCTTAAATCCCTAATCCTTAGAACCCCTCTCTTCTGAAATACAAAGACCTCAGGGAGGACGTGGGCCCTCAGGGCACTGCTGAAGGGAAATTCGCCCACCAGGCTCTGAGAGGCCACAAGGCCAGGGACAGTCCAGGTGGCAGGCCCAAGGCCCAGCTGGGATCAGGTTTCTACATGAATTTTTAATGCTTCCAGCCGGACCTGTCAGACGTTCTGAAACGTGAGCATCTCCTTTCATCTCTGTACACGACGCCCTTTATCCCTCCTCATCGCCCCTGAGGGAGGGGCATAGAGGGCATGCCTGGGACAGCTGTCCACTGGGCTCTGCGGTGACCACACTTGGGGAATGGCTTGGGGGGAGTGCAAGGGTGAATGGTTACTAGCTGTGTGGCCTTGGGCAAGTTACTTAATGTCTCTGAGCATCCATTTCTTCATTTGAAAGGCGGGGGCAATAGTGCCTACCTAAATCAAATTGCTGTGGGGATTAAGTGCAATAGTCCATGGAAAAGTGACCTAGCTATGCGTGTTTGTTATTATTGTCTCTGCTATGTTCTGTCTCTTTCCTCCCAGTTTCTTGCAACCACAGAGAGACCTCTGGCCCTTTCCTTGAGACACAGGGACTTTCTTTAGTTCTGCTTTCCCTCCCGCAGACCCAAGCTGCCCCCTCCAAGATCTTCCGGCCTTCCTAAGAACTTCAGATGAGAAGGCGGAAGGAAGGCAAGAAAGTGGGGCCAGGCTGGTGCAGTAAGAGAGGAAGATGGTGCAGCTGAGACAGAGGGGAGGGAGGCAGGGAGAGGAGACAGGAAGAGGAAAACGCTTCGCAAAGAGAGAAGAGCCAGGTGTTGGCTCCTTCTTTCATAACCTCTCTCCTTCCTTCCTTCCCTCCTTCCCTACTCTTGAGTGCCTTCTCCATGCCTGGTACCATCACACTGGAAACAGAAATGGCTGCACTGAGCAGAGGTTTAGTCAGGACTTTGGAGGAAAGGGTCAGGGTAGGGTGGGCAAGGAAGGCTCTTCCTTAATCATTCCACCCCCACCAACCCCCTGCCCAGCGTTTCTAAAAATGAGAGCCATTTCCATCTGATTTAGATGGGGAGCCGCTGAAATGCAGATTCCTGGTTCCCTCAGACCTACTGAATCAGATCTCTGAAGGAAACCCTGGAATCTGCATTTTAACAAGTGGGGCTGGGTTCTATAGCACCTTACTAAAATTTAAGAAACATCTCCGCAAAGGGGCAGTGGCCCGCAGGGGGAGCCGACATAAGGAAACAAAGGCAGAAAACTTAGACGCCACTCCCTCGTCGCTTCGCCCCCCCTCCCCCACTGTAAAACTTGGTAGAAGTTACAGGCGATGCTCCCTGGGGGAGAGGGAGGAAGGTGACCCCATTGACGGGGAATGAAAGATGGAGAAGAGTGAGAGGAGACTGAGACCAACGGGGAGGGGACGCAGCGAAGGTGAGACCCCAGGTAAGCAGACACCTGCAGCGTGCCCCTGTCCTCTACTCGTGGCCATCTGCGACCATGAGCTTCATGGAAGGGTCCCACTAAACTTCTGGGGGCAGGCTCACGGAGGAAGCTTCTCATCCCAAGGATCTGCGGCCCTCTCCGAGGTTCAACGAGCTGCTAAGCGGATACACACCCACCACCCTCCCGGCCAGCACCCTCGCCCTCTCCTAGGAACTCCGCTAGGGCCCCTCGCGTCTGGCCGCCTTCTCCCTCCACGCCGCCCCGCCCCGCCCCGCCCCTCCCCAGCCCCGGCTCATCTGCATAAAGCTCCAATTAACACGTTTTCTCTCAGCGCTCCTTGGTCCCTGTACGCGCTCCAGCCTGGCGCCCGCCCCGCCGCCCCCTCGCCCTCCGCGCGGGCCCGTTAACCCTTGCGACCCGGCCTTTCTCTGCAGCCTTGACCCGCGGGTCGGCCGCGCCGCGGGGCCAGGGGCCTAGGGGGCGGCCGGGGCGGAGGGTCCCGGGCGGGGCCGCGGGCCAGGGGCCAGGGCGCTCCGGGAAGGCAGGCCCTCCCTGCCCGTTTCTGGGAAGAGACTGGGGGTGGGGGGCTTCTCCTGGGAGACTCGGGGCGTCGAAATTCCTCGTTCCGCATCCTCCGGCCCCCGCACCCCTTCTCCTCCCCGCCACGCACCGTCTCCCCTCCCCAGCCATCTGTTCCACTCGGCAGCGCCGCGACAAACACGGCTCCAGCTCGCTTCCGCCCCTGCCAGCCCCCTCCCCAAACTCCCCCGGCGGAGACACCCCTCCCCCAGGAGGCGAGATGTCTGCTGCCACCCTCCACCCGGTGTCCCCAGCACCAGGTGGGCAGGGGCAGGCGCCGAGACGCCTCCTTTCGTCGTACGGGTCAGTGGGGCTGGGGACAACGCTTGGAAGGGTGTGGGTCGAGGCGGAAGCGGGAAGGCGCAGGGGCATCTCATGGGAAAGGCAGACTCGTGGGTGAATGTGTTTGTGTGGGGGGAAAGAGGGTCCCCGCCCGGCTCACCGCCCCCTAGTCCACTACTCGTCCCGGGCCAAGCCAGCCTCAGCTACGCAGCGCCGCCTGCTGGCCAACGCCAGGTACCCGGCGCACCGGCCTGGCTCCTTGCACCCGTCCTCACCTCAAATCCGGACCGCTCACAGAACCCCATCAACCACCACCGGATTATTCAGACCCAGGCAGGCCCCCTGGGAATCTGCCAACTCCCTTAGTGGGTGCTGTCCAGCCCTGATTTCCTATTTTGCAGAAAGGGCACTGGGTTGGAAGTCAGGAGTCTGGGTTCAGGAACCAGAGATCAGCTATGGGTCTTTGCCAAGTCTCCAGACCCCTCTGGACATGTTTTCTCAACTGTGTAAAATGGGTGGGTAGGTTTATCTTACTAACAAAGAAAATTTAAGACAAAAGAAGGGAAAATAGCTTATTTTTAATGCTGTCTTCCAGGCCTAACATTTGCCGTTCTCATGGGGTTTTAAGGAATCCTGGTGGCAAAATGGCTGAGTGCTCTAGCTGCTATCGGAAAGCCTAGGAAATCCTGTGGGACAGTTCTACCCTGTCCTATAGGGTTGCTATGAGTCAGAAATAACTCTCCAGCACACAACCAACAACTGGAGTCTTAGACTTGGGGGGGTGGACAAGGCCTTTGAGGTCACTCTCAGCCATGAGTGGGCAGCTGAAAGCTGGGGCTGAGAAGCGTGGGGCCTCCTTTCTGCCCGATGGCCCTTGTGGCCAGAGCTCTGCAGGCAAAATGGCCGGGTTCTGACAACTCTATCACCTATCAGCTGCATGCCCTTAGGCTTGTGTCTTAACCTTTGGGGCTTGTTTCCTCAACCTATAAAACAGGGATGACAATACCGACCTCTTGGGCTATGCTGTTGTTGGGTGTCGTGGAGTCGGTTCTGACTCATAGCATGTACAGCAGGATGAAACACTGTTGGGTCCTGTGCCATCCTCACCATCGTTGCCATGTTTGAGCCCATTGTTGCTGCCACTGTGTCAATCCATCTTGTTGAGGGTTCTTCTTCTCTTTTGGTGACCCTCTACCAACCATGATGTCCTTCTCCAGGGACTGATCCCTTCTGATAACATGTCCAAAGTACATGGGACAAAGTCTCACCATCCTCGCTTCCAAAGAGCAATCTGGCTGTACTTCTTCCAAGACAAGCTTGTTCATTCTTCTGGCAGTCCATGGTAAATTCAGTATTCTTCACCAACACCTTAATTCAAAGGCATCAATTCTTCTTCAATCTTCCTTACTCATTGTCCAGCTTTTGCATGCATGTAAGGTGACTGAAAATATCTTGGGCTATAGTTAGGATTTAATGAGATACTTGTGTAGAACAGGCAGATCCTCAAATGTTGGTCACCCCTCCCTGCCCCATCAATCTCTGACTTAATCTAGCCTCTAAGGCGTATGCCCCGGGGCACCAGCAGGTGTACGGGGGACTCCAGAAGGCCCAGGATAAATAAGGTATGTCTTCCTGGAAGGCCCTTTCCTCAAAGATGTTGTTTTCCCCTCACTGTAGGTAATTTTAAAACCTCACTTTAATGTTCAAAGCAACTGTAAATATAGTATAGAGTAGAACTCAAAATTTGCATGAAATTTTAAGATAAAATTGGAGACCACAAAGAAGGCTTAGTTTCAGCAGCCCCCCAGGGATGCATTGGTGGGTGCACTTGAGAGTCAGCCCTTAATGCTCTCGCTAAAGCATCCTGTCCCGGATCCCCTGTCAGGAAAAAGGCTGGCCTCCTGAACATCTCAACCACCCTGTGAAGTGGGGAGCAGATGCAGGGGCCAGGATCTGGACTCCCTCCAGACACTAAGGGCAAGGCATGGTTGGGAACAGGGGGGTGAGCCAGATAGCCAGAAGGGGGCAGGCTGGCACTGCCAGCGTCCCACTTAATGCCCAGCTGAGTCTGGGTGAGAAGGGAAGGGGGTTGTAGGAAGACATCCACCCACCCCCAGGCACAGGCACACACCAGCCAGTCTCTCACTTTCCGTTTTTATTTCCTCTAAGACCAGCAAGAAGTGGCACCAGGGAGGGAACCCGCCCTCCGGCCCCTGGAAGGAGCTTGCCCCCCACACCTCTTCCAGGACACAGCCAGCACCCTCAGGCCCCCTTCCTTGCAAGGGGAAGTTTGTTGTGTGCATACACATGCACACACGCACACATACAGGCACACACATGCACGCGTGCAAGCTCGTGGCATTGTGCAGCTGAGACCTTAGGGGCAGACAGCCCATTTGCTGACCCCACAAGCCCCTAGGAGGCACCAAGAGACAGGTTCCCCATGACGAAGGCCCAGAGAACGGGTCTCCTCCAATCTAAGGAAGAAGGGAAGAAGGCCCAGTCCCTCCAGCACAGGGCTTATCTTCAGTCAACGGAGCCTTGCTTTGGGAGATTATTTTAGGGGTTTTTTTTTTTTTCCTTTTTTGCAAGTCCCTACAAAAATAGAACTCTGGGTATTTATAAATCCGCGGCCCCTGGCTCTGTGCGTATGTTACAGGTAGACAAGCCACAAGGGGGCATTCCCTTTAGTTGCTCAGGCATTCAGGTCCCTGGGCCTCCGAGGTCTACACCTCTGTCAGCTCGAAGCTGCCAAGCACCTTTTGAGGGTCTGTCCAGCCGGCGGCGTACTCCCTCTGGAGTCGGGCACGGAAGTAAAAGAGGTAGGAAGGTAGTAGGAATCCCAGGAGTGAGAATATCAGGAGGCCCAGATTCACCTTTAGGGCAAGGAGAAAGAGGCAAGGAGTCAAGGAGGTACCCATCTGCCCTCATCACCCTCAGGGACCCTCCTAAACCTGTGATAGGAAAGAGAAGACAGTCATTTGTGCTCCAAATCCTGGGCCAGAATGATAAATGTAGCTAGTATTTATTACATGCATTTATTACATGCTTGTTGTTATTGTTCTTAGTTGCCTTCGAGTTGATTCTGACTCATGGAGACCCCATGTATGGAGAGTAGAACTGGTTCATAGGGTTTACAAGGCTGTGACATGTCAGTAGCAGGTTCCCAGGCCTGTTTTCTAAGGTGTCTCTGGGTGGATCTGAACCACCAGCCTTTCAGCTAGTTGTTGAGCACTTAACCGTTTCTGCCACCTGGGGAATCCATATCACGCGCTTACTGTGTGCCAAATGATCCCTTAATTGGCACAAGGTCCCCAGGTGGCACAAATGATTTGTGCTTATCTATTAACCTAAGAGTTGACAGTTCAAGTCTATCCGGATGCACCACAAAAGAAAGGCCTGGCATTCTGCTTCCGTAAAGGTTACAGCCAAGAAAACCCTTTGGAGCAGTTTTACTCTGTCACATACATGGGGTCACCACGAGTCAACATCAACGCAACGGCAAGAAGTGCACTTTTGTTTTGTTTTTGATGTGCCAATCACTGTTCCACCAGTATTGCGTTGAATGTTCAACAGCCTCGTAAGGTGGCTCAGATGCAAATGCTCAGTCAGATCTAGTAAGTGGCAGAGCCTGGCTTTGAACCCCAGCTGGCACCAATGCCCATATAATAAGGCAACAGGGCACCCTCTGGCTGGACAAAGAAGGAGACAGCGATGTGGGACTCTGGGCTGGTCAGGCCACTCCCAAAATGTGACCTCCTGGTGGAAGCCTCCAGCTGTGGGGACACTGACCAGTTGGAGTTTGTTCAGGAGGCTCCCAGGCAGATAAAGGAGCTGGGATGTGGGGGTGGAGGACAGAGGGCTTGGGAGGCCCTGGCAAGTGGCCTCAGTCAATGGGCTGACCCAGCTGACATCGTGGTTCTGCCACTACTCCCTGTGTGCCTTCGAGCAAGTGACCCTGACTCAAGTGCCTCCTCAGGGCTGTTTGGGCAAAGAGTAAGTGAACAAAGTGTGCATGGTGTACTTGGCATGTAGGGGGCGCTCAAGAAATGGTAGTTGTTATCCCAGTTCTTGTGGGAGGAGGTTTATGAGGCACCAGCCCCCATGGGACAGATGTCAGTTCAATGTAACCAAAAGCATTCTAACAAGAACAATGGCTGCCTTGTGCAGGAAGGTCCCTGGGTGACACAAAAGTATGCTGCAACATTAACCTAAAGGTTGGCAGTCCAAACCCACCCAGTAGTGCCATGGAAGAAAGGCCTGGCGATCTGCTTCCATTAAGATTACAGCCAAGAAAACCCCATGGAGCAGTTCTACTCTGCCACATATGGGGTTGCCACCTGTTGGAATCAACTCAATGTCAATGGGTTTGCCCTCATGCAAGAGTGGGCACCCCCCTCCCCACTGCGGTGTTGGAGCTAAGTGGGGAGGAGCCCCCTTCCAGTGGTACTAGAGAGGGGATCCCTATTTTGGGCAGGACTGGACTGGACCGGTGGTTCTTGAATACAGGTCCTGGGATCAGGACTAGGTCACTTCACAAGTCACTTGGAAGCTCATTACCGACTCCTGGGCCTGGGTGAAGAGAGGCCAATTCAGTGGGCTAGGAAATCTCTCTTTTTAACACCCTGCTGAGGGGTCCTGTTGGGTAGCCAACTCAGGACCCCACAGGGGAGAGGCTTCCGAGGCTCCTTCTGACTGCCATGTGATGAGGGAGGGAGTCTGCCACAAACTAGCCCCTGACACACCCACTGCACCCCACAAGGTAGCTCCAGCTTCCCACACCCACGCCATACTCCATTCTCACCCAGAAGGGGTCTCCTTCCAAGGGTCCCACCATGGCCATGAAGAGTGGCTGCTGGAGCAGGGCGAACACGGCACTGATGAGGGACTGCAGGCCCGTCAGCGTCCCAAAGTGGTTGGAAGGGAACCTGTCAAGAAGGAGGGCCCAAGCATCAGAGGTGAGTGGCCCTCTCCAGCCCCAGCACCCCAAAGCCCTGTACCCCTCTTGACCCTCCCCCAGATACTTCTCTGCATGCACTCTCTGGTTGCTTAGGTCTCAGCTGCCCAACACCAGGTCCCTTGGCCTTGAGGGTGTACACTGTGACTTCGGGGCCACCGAGCTGAGTTTTAACATCGACTTTTTGTGTGATAATAGCAAGTTAAGGAGTCCTGGTGGCACGGTTAGTGCTCAGCTGCTAACCGACAGGTTGGCAGTTCGAACCCACCAGCCTCTCCGTGGGAGAAAGATGTGGCAGTCTGCTTCTGTAAAGATTCCAGCCTTGGAAACCCTATAGGGCAGTTCTGCCCATCCTCTAGGGTTGCTATCACGTCGCCATCGACTCGACGCCATGCAGCACCACCGCCAATCTCTCTGAGCCCCACTTCCTCCTCTAAAAACAGGGATAGCACTAACCTCATGGGTTATTCGTTTGCTCTTTTTTTTGGTGGAAATATATACAACAAAACTTTCACCGATTCAACGATGTCTACAGGTATAATCGATGACATCAGTTACATTCTTCATGGCATGCGACCATTCTCACTATACTTTTCCAAGTTCATTTACTCTTTGGACAGATATTTGTTGAACTCCTGGAGCCCTGGCGGTACAGTGGTTAGGCATTCAGCTGCTAACTAAAAGGTCAGCAGTTCGAACCCACCAGCTACTCCTTGGAAACCCTATGGGGCAAGTTCTACCCTGTCCTATAGGGTCGCTATGAGTCGGAATCGACTCAAAGGTAGGCAATGGGTTCTGGTTTTGCTGAGCTCCTACTATGTGTGTGCCAGGCCCCTGTTCAGGATGGCCAGGACAGGCCTCACCAAGAAGAGGACGGTTAGGTAAAGACCTGAACAGAGGAGAGCATGAGCCTCGTGGGTATCTGGAGGAAGTTTCTAGAAAGGAGAACAGCAAGTGCAAAGGTCCTGACTGGGGAAGAGGTTTGGGGTTTCTGAGCAGCAACGTGGCCAGCATGGCTGGAGCAGAGTAAGGAGTGTTATAGTTGAACTGTGTCCCCCAAAACTGTGTGTTATAAATCGTACACCTCTATACCTGCGGCTAGGATCCCATTTGGAAATAGAACTTCATTAAGCTAATAAGACAATATCTCTGTAGAGTGTGTTTTAAACCAATCACCTCTGAATTTATAAAGAGAAGATCAGGCACCCAAAGGAAGCACAAACAGAGAGGAAGATACACGCCACAGGAAGATCACCAAGGAACCGAGGAACAGAAGCTGAAAAGAGACAAGGACCTTCCCCCAGAATGAGACACAAAGACAGCCTTCCCTTAGAGCCCGTGCCCTGAACTTAGACTTTGAGCCTCCTTAACTATGAGAAAATAAATTTGTTTGTTAAAGCCACCCACTTGTGGTATTTCTGTTACAGAAGCATTAGAAACTAAGACAAGGAGAGAGGAAGGAAGGGGGCAGAGAGGTACCAGGGCTGTGGTACCTTGTAGGGCCTTTTAGGCCCTAGCAAAGCCTTTGGCTTTTCTCCGAGTAAGACGGGAAGGCATAGAGTGTTCTGAGCAGAGGAGTGACACGAAGAGTTACGCCTTAACAGGTGACTCCAGCGTGTGTGTTAAAAACAGACTGGAGGAGGACCAGGGCAGAGCATGGAAGGCCAGGGCAGAGCACCATTACAAGGCTGTGCAACAACCCAGGCTTGGGGTGCTGGGGCCTTGGACCAGGACAGCAGCAGGGGGGTGATGAGAAGGGGTCAGATTTGGGGGATTTGGGCATTTGGAATGTGGAGCCACAGGATTGCCAATGGGCTAGGTGGGCGCCTGAAGAAACGAAGCTGCCCTCTGCTGCGAAGGCTCCAGTGAGGCTTAGATAAGTGACTTGCACGGCGCCTGCCTGGAATGAACACTGGGTAACTGTTATGATTTTACCGTCACCACCGTGATGTCCTACTGCTCCATCACACACAGGAAGAGCCCCTCAGCAGGGCCCAGCAGTGGAAGAGAAAGAGAGCTGGGGCTGTTTGGCCTGAAGTAGGGAAGCTATAAGGCATGAGATATAATTCTTACCATGTTACTCCTCTGCTCAGAGGCTTCCTGTTCCACTCAGATAAAAGCCAAAGGCTTTACTATGGCCTAAGAGGTCTCACAAGGGGGTAGCGGTAGTTCAGTGGTAGAATTCTCGCCTCCCATTCGAGAGACCAGGGTTCAATTTCTGGTCAGTCACCTCATGCGTAGCCTCCACCCGTCTGTCCGTGGAGGCTTGTGAGTTGCTATGATGCTGAACAGATTTCAGTCTCCAGACCAAGAAAGACTAGGAAGCAAGGCCTGGCGATCTATTTCCCCCAAAAATCTGCCAGTGACCCTGTGGATCACAATAGTCCGAACCTATTATACATGAGGTTGCCATGAGTCAGGGGTTGACCCAACGGCTGCTAACAACAAAGGCCCTGCAAAAGATCTGGCCCTGGTACCTCTCTGCCCACTTTCTTCCACTCCCCCTCGATCACTCTGCTCCAGTCACAAAGTTGTAAGTTATAAGGCAAAAAGGATTGATGTTCACAAATTTCTACAGAGCTGGAGGCGGGGGGAGAGAGGCTACCGTTTGGGCCATTCCGGAGAGTAGACACAGGACCAAAGTGTCATCTAACCAAGTGTTATGGATTGAATTGTGTCCCACAAAAACAATGTGTTATAAATCCTAACCCCTCTTGGGGGCTGGATGAACCCCTGAAACTACTACCCTGAAATAATCTTTATAACTTAACCCAAAAATATCCCCAGAAGTCTTTTGAAAACCAAACAATAAAAACAAAACAAAAAAAACAATAAAAAAATAGTTTAGCTTAATTAGTAAAAAATGTCTGCCTTGAGCATTAGGCTCTTTGAAGAACTATCTATAAGGGATCAAGGTGACCACAGCAACTCAAGAGATTAGACAGGAACCTTAGCGGGGCTGCGAGTTTATGTAAATGAAGGAGGAACAACTCAGAAAAGGAGGGTAAGAATGGCTGCACAACTTGAAGAATGTAACCAATGTCACTGAATTGTACATGTAGAAAGTGTTGAACTGGTCTGTGTTTTGCTGTGTACACATATTCTCAACCACAACAACAGAAAGTTAAAAAAAAAATCATAATCCCTCTGGATGTAATCCCATTTGCCAATAGGGTTGTCTTTGTTATGTTAATGAGGTCGTATCAATGTAGGGTGTGTCTTAACCTAACCGCTTTTGAGATATAAAAAGAGCAGATTAGGCCAGAAGCAAGCAGACCAAATGGAAAGAATGAGGCCAGGGAACATCCAGAAGAATTTAGACAAGGATTTCTCCCCAGAAACGACAGGGAGAGCTCCTGGCTAGAGCTGGTGCCCTGAATTTGGAATTGAAGTCTCCTAGCTCGGCTGCTAACCAGAAGGTTGGCAGTTCGAATCCACCAGGTGCTCCTTGGAAACCCTCTGGGGCAGTTCTACTCTGTCTTATAGGGTCGCTATGAGTTGGAATTGAATTGAAGGCAGTGGGTTTGGCTTTTTTTAAACTCTGAGAGAGCCCTAGTGGCACAGTGGTTAAACGCTTGACTGCTTAACCCAGCAGTCTGCTTCCATAAAGATTACAGCCTTGGAAACCCTATGGCGCAGTTCTACTCCATTCTATAGGTCACTATGAGTAGGAATCGACTTGACAGCAACAGGTTTGATTTTTAAACTGTGAGAAAATAAATTTCTGTCATTAAAGCCACGCACTTGTGGTTTTTCTGTTATAGCAGCACTGAGAAACTAAGACACCAAGTATTTCAGGTTCCTCTCAGAAGGAGGAAACCCCGGTGGCGTAGTGGTTAAGAGCTATAGCTGCTAACCAAAAGGTCAGGAACAGGTTTGGTATTTTGTTTTTCTCAGAGGGAACTCTGGCAGTGAGTCATCCCATAGTGGGATAGGCCACCTTGGAGGAAGTGAGCTCCCCATTGCTAGAGGAGCTCAGAGAGGGACAGCCCCCCACCAGCTCTGAGACATCAGTATAGGCACCAAGGATGGGAGCCAGGGAGGCTGGAGAGAGGGTGCCTCCATGGGGGTGGAGGGGATTAAGGGGTGTCCAAGGCCCTTTCGCCCCTGCTCTGGGCTTCTCTGGCTGGGGGGAAAGGCTCGGAGAAGCATGCCCAAGCTGACTCACACGGCAGCGTAGAGGCCTCCACAGGCGGAGTGGAAGAAACCCCGAACAACGGTATGTAGGACGAAGGTCAAAAACTGAAACCAAGCAGAGGGTGAGTGAAGGGGTTACTAGAGGGAGTACAGGTAGGAGGAAGGAGAAGTGGGGCGAACAGGGGAATGGGGCTGTCCACATACTTCTACCCCCTCGCCAACCCAACTTCCCAGAAACACTTTCTAGAGAACTCAAAAAACAGGCAGACACAGAGGACAAGAACCTTGAGTCCTGAAAGGCAGGCATTGGTGGGCCATCCCTATGGGGAGCCCTGGGGCAAAGAGAAGGAACCCTGGTGGTGCGGTGGTTAAGCACTTGGCTACGAACCAAAAGGTCGGAGGTTTGAAACCACCAGCAGCTCCATAGGAGAAAGATACGGCAGTCTGCTTCTGTAAAGATTACAGCCTTGGAAACCCTATGGGGTGGTTCTACTCTGTCCTATAGGGTTGCTATGAGTTGGAACCAACTCTATGGAGGCAGAGAAGGGGAAGGAGGGAGAGGGAGGTAGGTACCTGGAGATGTAAGTTGCTAATGAGGCAGGTGATGCCGAAACCCACGAGCAGAAAGTTGGTCAGGGTGAAGGCGTTGATGGCATTGGTGAGCTTCTGGATCTTGCGGTAGCGCCGTTTGGGGGCTGTGGTGGTGATCCCATCCCTGAGGAGGAAAGCAATCACAGGCTGCTGACTCTACCTCCCTGGCAGCCTGGCCCCTCCCCCTGCTGACGTGCCTTTGCCCTGAAGGCTGAGGAGGCAGCAGCAAAGGTAGAAAATCATTTCTCTAGCTCAGCATTTCTCTACACATATTTCCCCCAACCAACTACACCAGCATTACCTGAGGAGCTTTCTTAAAAATGCAGGTTCCCAGGCTCTGCCCCAGACTTCAGAATCTCAGGGGTGGAGGCCAGGAATCTGCATTTTGACAAGTATTCCAAGTGTTTCGCGTGCACACTGAAGTGTGAGAGCCGAGGAAGGGGAGAAAGGGGGGCTCTCACCCTGTCTCTCATCAGAAGCCTCAGGAAGGTGTCTCTGCCCACCATCCCGCCTTATAAGAGCACAGGTTGTTCCAGGAGGCCCTTCTGTCTGGCATGATCAAGACACACGGAGGCCGGCCCAGTGGAGGGGTCAGTAGGCTGGGGTGAGGGCAAGCTGCCCATCTGTCCTGCCCAGAAGGGCCCTAATGGACACTGGCCATCAGGAGCAGAGGGCAGAGGAGGAAGCCTGGGTGCCAGGGCTGAGGCACTGTTGACAGGAAAGGAAGCCACTAGATTGTTCCATAGGTGCCTTCTCTCCTAGCCTCCCTCTTCCTTCCTCTCAGGAGAAATAGGAAGTATTTGGATTAACACAAAAGAGCAAAAGTAGCCAGATCTGGTTTCAAGCCTCAACTGTGGTAACCAGCCACCACAATGGCTCTCGATGGTCTCTGCTTCCCGGTATTCACACCCTTGTGTGGTTCCCCCCGACGCCCTGTGCCAGGGTGGGTCTCTGTGACCAATAGAATATGGCTGTAGAGATGGTATATCACTTCTGAGATTAGGTTATAAAAGACACTGTGGCTTCCATCTTGGGTGCCCTCTCTCTCTCTCTCTCTAATTTGTCTCTCGCTCTGGAGGAAGCCAGCTGTCACACTGTAAGCAACCCTACAGAAATGCCCTTGTGGAAAGGAGCTGAACTTCCTGCCAATAGCCACGTGAGTGCCCTTAGAAGCTAGTTCTCCCTCAGTCAAGACTTCAGATAACTGCAGCCCTAAATGCCGGTCCGAATGAAACCTTATGAGAGACCCTGAACCAGAACCACCAGCTCAATCAGTCATTCCCAGATTCCTGCCTGACCCTCAGAAACTGTGTGACGGAACAGATGTTTGTTCTTTTAAGATGCCAGGTCTTGGAGCAATTTGTTATAAGCGGTAGCTGTCTTATGCACCAACTCTCTCTCTTCCCAGCCCTAAGAAGACCCTAGACTATTATCTTTATAACATGGCCTCTGGAGCTTGGATATGTTACTTATTAACCTTTCTATGTCTCAGCTTCCCCATCTGTGAAATGGGGCTAATGGTGTCCCTACCTCAGAAAGCTGCTGTAGGGATTAAACGAGACAATGCAAGGTGCCTAGTGCATAGTCAGCACTCAAAGTTAGCTATTCTTACTATCAAGAAAATCAAACTGTGTGCCCTCTTAGCCTCAGTTTCCTCATCTGTAAATGAGCTCTCCCAGGGCTCTTGGGAGAATGAAATGAGATGCTGGATGTAAAAAAAAAACAACCCATTGCTGTCAAGTCGATTCCAACTCATAGTGACCCTATAGGACAGAGTAGAACTGCCCCATAGGGTTCCCAAGGAGTGGCTGGTAGATTTGAGCTGCTGACCTTTTGGTTAGCAGCCATAGCTCTTAACCACTACACCACCAGGGTTTCCGCTGGATGTGAAAGCACATAGAAAATGAAACCCCATTGGCCTTCTTGCTGTCACCATCCCTGTCCAGGTCACCTGGCGTCTCCAAGGGCAATGCCCTCGGTGGGGTCGTCCACGCAGTCCTTGATCCGCCAGTCCATGATGTAGCCGATGAGGGGACAGGTGAGAAGGCACAATAGCTGCATGGCCCCAAAGATGGAGGAGTAGAACCCAACTGGGCAGGACGGGAAGGAAAGCGGGGTCAGGAGCTGGCCCGACAGATGCTAGCAGCCCAGTGGGCGGTGCCACCCACTTCCAGCGGAGGAGAGGGAGTTCCAAAAGAGCCTTCTTCTGACCCCAGATTCCTAGCTCCCCAAAATGCCAAGGGTGACAAGAGAGGATCCAGGCCCAGAGGATCCCTGTTCCCTGTGGAGTGGGTAAGGGCCCAGCCTTCATGCCTACCTGTCTCTGCTGCCCTTTGTCTCAGGCCATTCATTTCTGCGGGGGGGAGGGAAGCCAAGGTGAGAGGAGCTCAAGGCAGGGTGGCTCCCCTGTGCCCCCCAGCCCCCAATGGGCTCAGCAGCACCTCACCATGCTTCTGGCCACCAGTCACAAAGTACTCCAGCATCTTGTTCATGGCAGCCATGTAGAAGATGATCCTCAGCTGGGTCATGCCCATGGTGAGGAGGCTCCACAGGAAGATGGGGGAGCAGAGGCTCCTGCGGAACGGGATGGACCCTGGGGAGACAGCAGGGGGCACCCCTGAGCCCCAGGCCTTCCATTTCCCCTGCTTCTCCCAGCCCACACAGGTCTAATGGAGGCTCTGGCACCAACTCCATGACTTTGGAGAGGGATGTCTCCTCTCAGGGCTGGTTTCTTCCTTTGTAAATGAGGGGTTCAGACTCATTGGCCTCCAAGTTCTTGCCCAGCTCTACGACTGTCTCAGCAGAACACTCTCAGGTGACCTATGCTTTGTTGGTGCTAGCTGCCACTGAGTTGGCCCCTGACTCGTGGTGACACTATGCACAACAGAGCAGTCCTGCACCACCCCCGTGATTGGTTGAGGATTAGACCATAGCGATCCCTAGGGTTCCACTGACTGATTTTTGGAAGTAGGTTGCCAGGCCTTTCTTGCTGGTCTTAGTCTGGACATCATAGCAACACAGAAGCCTCCACTGACAGCATGAAGTAAACCCAGGTCTCCTTCTCACTACTGTTCAATAAGTTCTATGTGCTACATGGAGTCCCTGGGTGGTTCAAACAGTTATACAGTTGGCTGCTAGCTCAAGGCTGGCAGTTTGAGTCCACCCAGAGGTGCCTTGGAAGATAGGCCTGGCGACCTATTTTCAAAAAAATCAGCCATTGAAAACTCTTTGGACCACAGTTCTACTCTGACTCACATGTAGTCACCATGAATTGCAATCAACTCAATAGCAACTGGTCTGGTTTGGTATTTTTATGTATGGCACACTTGGTGTGTATTATCCCATTTGGCCAAACCTTGCAACCACCCTGTTTTACCCCACTTTACAGATGAGGAAACTGCAGCTCTGAGGGGTTAAATGATGGCTGGCGCGGCAGGTGGGCCCGACTTGGGCTCCTGCCTTTAGCCATTCTGCCAGGTGGGTCAGCAATGGAGATAACCCCCTCATGACTGTGCACCACTTTACAGTTCACACAGAGCTCCCCCATCTGGGACTTCATTCGACCCTCACAACTAACTTCCCTCTGAGCTTCTCAGTGTCAGGTTATTCATGTCGGTTAAGAGATGAAAGATTGAACGGTGAGAGCAAGGGTAAGCAATCGACCCAAGTCACATGGTCTGAAAGTGAGGAACCGAGGTTCAGACCCCCACCTTTGGACTTCATGACCTGTGCTCCTTCAGGGTCTCAGGCACCTTGGGAACTGACCCAAAGCAGAAGGTTCCCAACCACCCTGCTGGCTCCTTGGGAAGGAGAGTGCAGTTCCTCTTGTGCCCAGCAGGGGGTGCCAGCCAGCCACTCTCCAGGCTGCATCTGCGTAAGAAGCTCAGCGGTTGCTGGAGTCTCTGAGGGAACTGAAACCAAGTGCTTCCCAGGCCTGCCCCCATTCTAAGAATCCAGCAGTGTACCCTTGAATCTGAATTTCCCAGAGTTCTCTGAGCTATGATTTCCCCATCTACAAACAGGGAGCATAAGTAGCCCTGCTGGCACAATGGTTAAGGGCTCGGCTGCTAGTCAAAAATTTTGAGATTTGAACCTATGCAGGGGCTCCATGGAAGAAAGACCTGGCGATCTGCTCCCATAAAGATTACAGCTTAGAAAACCCTATGGGGAAGTTCTGCTCTGTCACATGGGGTCACTTGTGAAATCGACTTGACAGCACTTAACAAACGGGGAGCGCACCACCACCTCCATCCTGGGGATCCTGTGAGCACTGAAGAGGGCAAGAGGGAGCACTCCCATACCGGTGCTCCTTTGGCGGAAGGACTGACCCACCCCACCCCCCAAGGCAGGCACTTCTGCCGGGCACTCACTCTCAGAAGGGGTCTCTGAGGTGTGACGGACACCCTGGGATGCGATGAAGACGTCGTTCCCGTCCTCCAGGCTGTGGGCCTTCTGGCTTAGCCGCTGGCCCACCGTGGTCATGTAGGCGTAGAAGCGCTCACCTGTCACCTTGTGGTCCAGGGCCAGCCCCCTGAGCTTCATCTTCCTGCCAGCAGCCAGACCAGAGCATGTGGGAACCAGCCACACAGGGCCTACCCTCCCAAAATGCCTCGAGGAGGCCATCCCAGGGGCTCTGAGACTCCCTTGACGCAGCACAGCCACATCCAGTGCAGGCCCTGTGTGGGCCGCTCAGAGGCTTAGCACAGGTGCCCAATAAGTGAAGGGCAAGTTGGTCACTTTCACTTTGGTCATTCCCAGGAAGGAAGACAGCCTAGTTCCAGCCTTAAAGACTCACCCCCTTACAACGGCATGACCTTAGGAAAGTCCCTTTGCTCCCTGTCCCTTTGTTTTCTTCACCTGCAAAATGGAGTTCGTAACAGAATTCACACCACAGGGCTGCCTGAGAATGATAGGGAGCAAAGCACAGTGCCTGGCATACAGCAGGCACTCAATAAATGTCAGCTATTTGACCAGCACCCCAATGTGCTTGGCTATCGCCCTTCTGGATCTACATGGTATCTACACTGTTGCTGGATTCCTCCTACTCTGACCCCCTCCTCTGAAACCCCATAAAGATAACAACAATCACAATAGTCACTAGGTTTTGAGCACCTACTGTGTGTCAGGTCTATTCCTTAAAAACGCCCACAGGTGGACACAGATGAAAAAGCGGAGCTTAGAGCTCAGGAGATTTGCCAAGCAGAGAACCCAATCCAGGGCTCTCTGACTCCAAACTGATCCTGTCCATCACACCACAGATCTCCACCCCCCCCCACTACAGCAGGGAGAGCCTCTCCTCACCACAGCACCCCCACACTCACATGTAATTGACCTCCTCAGGGGCTGGGAAGGCTTCGCTGGGCCAGTTGAAGGCACAGTTCAGGAAGATGAGGCAGGCCAGGCCAGCCCAGGTGAACATGATGACCACAAAGTCCACGCCGGCATCATAGATCAGCTGTGGGAAGAGGGACGAGCCTGTGGGTGGGCTGCACCCTACCTACGCACATGCTCAAACTCCTCTGGGCTTTGGGGGTGGGGAGGAAGTGCCCTTTAAACTAACAATGAACTGTCCAAGCTCATGGAGTCTGAGGGGGCAGACCATGGCCCAGCTGAAAGGATGCTTTGATTCCATCTGATACCATCTCTTCCACCCCATGGGAGAGCCTGGGCCTCAAAGGCCTTAGTGAAGGTCTCTTCTACCCTACTCCTTTGTCCAGTTTACAGGTAAGGAACCCAAGGCCCAAAGTTAGAGCCACACTAGAAGACCCACCTCCCCTCCTCCTTCTCACCCAAGCCCCTCTAAAGAAGCGTGCATCAGTTCCCACAAAGTACTGAAGTGGCTGGCCCCAAGCTGAGATGTGTCTGAAGTCTCAGTGGTCATCCGTAGACTGGACACATGTTTTGCTATGACTCCATAAACTTCCATGTTTGTTTCCCCATGCAAAAAATATCATTTCGCCTTATCTATAAAAGAGGAAAACTAATGCTCGAGGTGAACCAGGAATAGCCGTGTGTATGCTGCCCCTTTCTGGAGAGTTCAAAGTTTGCCGAGGAAAGGTAAACCCAGTGTGAGAAGCCTTATCTTGCCTTTCACAGGTGCTCCCAGGTGCGGCAAATCCCAGAACAAGCAGGTTCTGTCTTGATTTGGATTTCGTTCAAGTGTACGGAGGGAAGCCTGCTGCACAGAGATGCTT
The DNA here is from genome assembly GCF_030014295.1 of Loxodonta africana. Classification (NCBI taxonomy): domain Eukaryota; kingdom Metazoa; phylum Chordata; class Mammalia; order Proboscidea; family Elephantidae; genus Loxodonta; species Loxodonta africana. Next base: position 19,120,985 of record NC_087348.1, on the reverse strand, counting down.
CTTCCTCCTGGCCTCCTCCTCTCCCCCCAACACCCTCTGCCTTCGATGATGTCTGCCCTCCTGTCAGACTCCTGCTTGGAGCTAGTGGCAGCCTGTGCCGGGCACCTCAGGGGCGGCTACAGACTCTTTCCTCCCTGGAGGCGGGGCAGGGCCACACCCTCAAATTTGGAGGTTAAGATCTGGGCCCTCAAACTCCACTCCCTTAGTTGAAAAAAGGGAAGGAGAACTGCCTATGCTCCATGCCTACTGCTACCTGAACAACGCGCCCTGCCCAGGCACACTCTAACTCCTTTGGGGACGCTGAGCAAGCGCACTCTAAGCTAATGAATGAACTGCCTAAGCTCATGGAGAATGAGGGGCAGATCATGGCCCAGCTGAAATGGTGCTTTGATTTCATTTGAAGAGGAAGAAATGGAGACTCCAGCTTGCCCCAAGCTGGCTCTTGGTCCATGAGGCTGATGTGTCCAGGATCTAAGCTGCACAGACCAGCTTTGTGACCTCGGACTCAAGTCACCCAACCCTTCTGGGAGGTGTGGAAGGAGATGTAGCCCTAAAGGTTGGTTCCAGCTAGAGTCAGGGGCCTTGAATGCATATGAAGAGGTTGGACTTCATTCCGTAGGTGAAGCAGGACCACTGAAGGCTTTTCAGTGGGTGTGTGAGCCAGTCCTCTTAGATCATTCTAGAAGCCATGTAAACAACAGACTAAACCAAAAGAACCAAACCAGTTGCCGTCAAGTGAATTCTGATTCATGGCAACCCCACGTGTCAGAGAAGAAACGTGCTCCGTAGGGTTTTCGACAGCTGATTTTTCTGGTAGGTTTCTAGGCCCTTCTTCTGAGGCAACTCTAGGTGGACTGAACGGCCAATCTTTTGGTTAGCAGCAAGTATGTGAACCATTTGCACCTGCCAGGGGTTCCACGACAGACTGGAGAAGGAAAAAATCAGAGGCAGAGACTAGCTCATAAAGAAAGACTGCCCTGACCCAGGAGAGAGGGCAAAGGCCTGAATGGAGAATACAGAAAACAGGCTGCAGAGTCAGGCTCTACCTTGGTGCTTCTCTCCATGATGGTGGAAACCAACCTCTAACGGATAGGAACTGGGTTATCAGACATACTGGCCATCGCTCCCAGCCCCACCCAGCTCTTTTTTTTTTTTTTTTAATTGTGGTAAAAATACAGAAAGGAGCCCTTGTGGTGCGAACAGTTAAACTCTGCTAACTGAAAGATTGGTGGTTTGAACTCATCCAGCTCTGCTGGAGAAAGACCTGGCAATCTGTTCCCATAAACATTTCAGCCTACAAAACCCTAGGGGGCAGTTCTACTATTACATGGGGTTGCTGAGTCAAAAAGCAACTCGACAGCACCCAACAACAGCAAAAATATAGGTAACAAAACATTTGCCAATTCAACAATTTTTACATGTACGATTCAGTGACATTAATTATATTCACCGTGTTCTGCGGCCATCACCACTACCCATTTCCATATTATTCCACCACTATTAACAGAAACCCAGTGCCTCTTAATAAGGACTCCCCTTTTCTTCCTCCCTCCCGTCCCCGGTGACCACTAGTAAGCTGTGGTCGCTATATATTTGTCTATGTCTTATAAGTGGGATCATACAATAATTGTCCTTTATTGACTGACTTATTTCACTCAACATAATGGTTTCCAGGTTTACCCAGGTTGTAGCATGTATCAGGACTTCATTTCTCTTTACGGCTGACTGATCCCACCCAGTCCTGTGTCAAGGCCAAAAGAATCCCCAAGAGGCCCCCCAAGTGGCTCCATACCTTGATAGTGGGGAACGTGATGGCGGAAGAGGCGTAGGAGCCGATCATGAGGGCCATGAATGTGGAGCGCAGGTTCCCAAACATGTTGGGCAGCTGGGGGAGGAAAGCACCACTGATGAGCAGGGGCAGCCCTGGCATCAGCCCAGGGCTCACCTTCCCCAGCCCCACCTGAGAAAGCTTGGGAGCACCTAGCTCAGCATTCCTCATAGTGAACTCTACGAACACTAGAAAAGTCCTCAGGCAAAATCAATGTCGGAGACTGTACTCTGATCCCCTACCTGCAATGACGCCAACGCACTTTAACATCTAAAGGCTTCCGGAAACCAAAAAACCAAACCCGTGGCAGTCGAGTCCGTCGAGTCCATTCCAACTCATAGCGACTCTACAGGACAGAGCAGAACTGTCCCCTAGGGCTTCCAAGGAGTGGCTAGTGGATTTGAACTGCCGACCTTTTGGTTAGCAGCTGAGCTCTTAACCACTGCACCACCAGGGCTCCAAAAGGCTTCCAGAAGTGCCCTCAAAAAGATTCTATTCATTTTAATGCCAGGGTTGCCTTGTTTATTGTTTAAGGACCCCTTTATTGTGTGCCATTTCTTCCTAACCCACAGAGCAGGTGTATAAGAAACACTGATCGAGTACAACCCATTTTACTGATGAGAAAATGAATGCCCAGAGAGGGAAAGAAAGGTACTCAAGGTCACAGAGCATGTTAATGATTTTTTCCCCAGGTTCTAACCATCCCAGCCCCATCTGGGCCCCCAAGCTGTGACCAGGCTAACCCTGTAGCAGGACTGTTGTTAACTGCCATCAGAGTTGATTCTGACTTATAGTAACCCCACGTGTGCAGAGGAGAACTGCTCCATAGAGTTTCCAAGGCTGCGACCCTTTGGAAGCAGATCACCAGGCCTTTCTCCTGAGGCATCTCTGGGTGGGTTTGAACCGCCAACCTTTTGGCTAGTCGTCAGGTGCTTAACCATTTGTGCCCCCCAGGGACTTCTCTGGTGGTGGCCCTTCATCCTCCTGGTGATCCTGAAGGCCGCCACCCACACTTTCTGCTGGCCCAGGACCAGTCATGGGAAGGAGCAGGGAGGTGAGGGTGTGCCTAAGGGAGGCCAGGTCTCCAGGGGAGGTGGCTCTGACGTGCAGACCAGGCTGAGAACTAATTGATCACATGTTCTGCTCAGCTGGCCTGAGCCAGGCCCTCAGGGGAGAAAAAGGCAAAGTCCTGATGCCCTTTGTGAAGCATTCCCTCTGACCTCCCCATCCTTTCTAGGTCACCAGATTCCATGGCTGGGAAGGGCCTCAGATGTCATCAAAAGCCAACCCCTCTCCAGGAGAAAGACCTGGCAACCTGCTCCTGTAAAGATTTCAGCCTAGAAAACCCTATGGGGCAGTTCTGTCACATGAGGTCACTATGAGTTGAAATCAACTTGAAGGCACCCAACATTTTATGACCTGCATAATCCTCAAGTCCTAAGATTGCTATCATTCTTTCGAGATGCTGGGAACCTTCAGTATGGGGCCTTTTAAGAGCTTTACTTGTATCCAAATTTTCTGTCCAACTTTCATTCTTGCCCCAGGCATCTTTTGTCTTTATTAGATTTTTGACTACTTATGGCTAAAGACCCTCAAATAATACAGCTTAAAGATAACCAATGAAATGTTAAATTCTGGAGCTGTTACTGAGATGGGAAAAAACAGTACAGGTAAAAACAGGAACTAACATTTATTCACTGTCTGCTGAGTACTAGGCAACGTATTATAAATCTCACTTTATTTAATCTTCCAGAAATGTAAGGTGGATATTACAGTTTTACCAATGAGGAACAGAAAAGTTAACTACCTAAATCCTTAAAGCTAGTAAATTTTGGGATGGGGGAAAAAAAGCTAACCTCCCTCCACATCTCTAATTCCTACATGTGAGACTGGAGACTTTCCAAGAAATAACTCTGGGAAACCCATTGCTGTCAAGTTGCTTCTGACTCATAGTGACCCTACAGGACAGAGCAGAACTGCCCCATAGGGTTTCCAAGTAGTGCCTGGTGGATTCGAACGGTAGACCTTTTGGTTAGCAGCTGTAGCTCTTAACCACTGCACCAGTAGGGTTTCCTCTGGGAAGGAAAGTGGGCACACACACACAAAAAAGAAACCCTAAACCTGTTGCCATTGATCCCGACTCACGGTGACCCCATGTGTGATAGAGTAGAACTGCTCCACAGGGTTTTCTTGGCAGTAATCTTTATGGAAGTAGATTGCCAGATCTTTCTTCCATGGCGCTGCTAGGTGGGTTCAAACTGCCACCCCTCAGGATAGAAGTCAAGTGCAAACCGTTTGTGCCACCCAAGGACCATGGAAGGTGAGCAAACACAGAGAATTAAGAGTCGCCCCCCTCATCTACAAGTGTCCCTGAGAGGGGGGTGGGGCCAGAGTGGCCCCTCCCGGGCAGGTTTCCCTGGCACCTTGTATGTGCAAGGCAGGCTGCCAAGGATGCCAGGAAAGGGAGCCCGGGCCGGCGACTGTCCCACAGGAGAGGGGTCCGCGGGTGCTGTCTCCACCCAGCACGGGGGCGGGTGGATGCAGAGGCTGGCCCAGTTCACCCCGCGATGATCCGGGTCAGCAGCGCGCGACCCAGGCCAGCACCAACAGCGCAGCTGGCAGGAGCACTGGACGTCCCCAGCGAGGAGGAGCGCAGCAGCTCGGGGCGGGGCCGGCGCGGGGCCCTGCTATTGGCTGGAGATTAGGCGCGGAGAGGGGCGGGGCGGCGGGCGGCAGGGTCGGAGGTCTCGTCTGGCGCAGGAGGGGAGGGATTCTGGCATCCGGCGCCCAGGTGCACCGCGTGGAGCTGGGGAGCGGAGGGGGCGGGGAGGACGGGATCTGCTTCCCCCGAGTTGTGAAATGTCCCCGGCTGGAATTAAAGGCGGCTGCTGGGGTGAGGTGAAATTCAGCCAAAAACATCCAGTTTGGCCGTCAGGCAGCTCTAAGCGGAGCTAAACATTCTGAGGCCAGTCCAGCCAGGAACACACACACACATTTATAAGCCCTTAACCCTTTTACTCACACACTCACAGACATAAACATTTACCCTTACAATAACACACAGACACAACTCACACATATGTAACCGGTCAAGCCACATGAAAAGTGCCGTTTTTATAGGTTAAAGGTGGTCATGTGTCGGCGACTTCACGTGGTTCGTCCCAACGTGCTTAAGGATGGCAAATGCCCACTCGGAGCCCTGGTGGCACAGTGGTTAAGAGCTCGGCTGCTAACCAAAAAGGTCAGCAGTTCGAATCCACCAGCTGCTCCTTCGGAGCCCTATGGGGTAGTTCTGTCCTGTCCTATAGGGTCGCTATGAGTCGGCGGCGTCACACACTCTCCCACAGCGCGGCAAACACGCACACACACACGCACACGCACAGTCTCAAGCTACCCCCTCCCCAGCACTATCACATTACCCCGTTTTATTTTCTTCCCAGCACTCATGACTACTGACATAATTTATTCATTTACTTGTTTACTGGGCGCCTGCTCCCCCCACCGCCAGGTATAGGCTCCAGGGAGGTAAGGACATTTCCCCTCTTTCGTTTGTGCTGTTTGCCCCAGTAGCACACACACTCACCCCACCCCCCCAGCCTTACATCCGCTCTGAGCCTCTGCCTGCATAGTCTCACACCTGTGCAATTTGGGCTCCTCCCCCACTCACCTCCCCCCCCCACTACTGGGTGGCTGCCAGGCCTGGTGGTCATACTCACAGTGAGCGAAGTGAACGTTAGGCAGATGCCACCAAAGCCATTCAGGGACAGCGCCAGGAATATCAATGGAGACAGAACTGGGAAGAGGGAGAGGCGTGGATAAGGGCATTCGGGGAGCTGGGGGAGGCCAAGGGCAGGAGCTAGGGTAAATAAACGCCCACCTTCATCCCACCCATTCTTTTCTCGTGGGGGCAGGAGAGGCCAGACATCTCACCTTCGGTGTCCCGAGAGGCCAAGGCCATAAGGATGCAGGATGCCACAAAGCAGGCGCTGTGGGGACAAAAGGACAGCAGAGGGGTTGACCTAGGAATAGTCTGAGTCCCCTTTCCTGGCAGCACCCTCCCCTGCCCTCCAGCGCCCATAGTCCAGCCAGCTCACCTCCCTATCAGCCGCATTGGCCGGGGGCCAAATCGATCCATGAGGATCCCCAGTGGCAGGGTGGTGGCACTGAGCACAAAGGAACCAATCGTGAACCCCAGGTTGAGCATCTCGTCCTGCAGGTCACAGCTTGGCCACAAGGGCTGCTTGTCCAGGGTGATGTTGGTGGTGTTCTCAGCTGAGGAAGGGGAAGAGGGCACTTAGCACATGAGCAGGTGTAGCTGGGCACAGGGGAGAGCGGCCAGGTCGGGGTCCTGTGTTCAAATTCCATGCCTACGATTTACTGCCAAGTAGGTGACTTTGGGGGTGGCCTGGAGTCATGCCTGCTCTAGTGAGAGGGTGCTCCATAAATTACGGTCTGACCCTACGAGAGTCACACGTTCAACCTGAATTCTCAACTAGCTCAAACATGATAATAGTCACCTGCATGGCACAAACGGTTACCGCGATCTGCTGTTTGGTTGGAGGTTCAAGTCCACCCAAAGGCACCTTGGAAGAAAAATCTGGCCATCTACTTCCAAAAAATCAGCCACTGAAGACTCTGTGGAGCACAGCTGTACTCTGACACACATGCGGTCGCCATGAGTCAGAATCAACTTGACAGCAACTAGTTTTGGTTTAATATTCACTCCATGTCCAAGTTTAAGGGGTTGTGGACCCCCACCAGGAAGCACCTCCAAATCTGGGCACAAAGTCAGTGAGTGGTGCTCTAAAGGATGTAACAAGAATTCACTTAAAACTTAGAGAAAGCTTCCCCAATAAACAACATGCTGATAATTGTTGCTCTTAGGTGCTGTCAAGTCAGTTCCGATTCACAGCAATCCTATGTACAACAGAACGAAACACTGCCCGGTCCTATGCCATCCTCACGATTGTTAAGCTTGAGCCCATTGTTGCAGCCACTGTGTCAATCCATTCTCATTGAGGGTCTTCCTCTTTTTCACTAATCCTCTACCTTTTTTTTTTTCTACCTTACCAAGCATGTCCTTCTCCAGGGACTGATCCCTCCTGATAACATGTCCAAAGTACGTGATATGAAGTCTCACCATCCTTGCTTCTAAGAAGCATTCTGCTTGTACTTCTTCCAAGGCAGATCTGTTTGTTCTTTTGGCAGTCCATGGGATATTCAATATTCTTCGCCAAATCCACAATTCAAAGGCATCAATCCTTCTGTGGTCTTCCTTGTTCGTCCAGCTTTTACATGCATATGAGGTGATTGAAAATACCATGGCTTGGGTCAGGTCACCTTAGTCTTCAAGGTGACATCATTGCTTTTCAACACTTTAAAGAAGTCCTTTGCAGCAGATTTACCCAATGCAATGTATCTGTTGATTTCTTGACTGCTGCTTTCATGGGCGTTGATTGTGGGTCCAAGTAAAATGAAATCCTTTACAACTTCAGTCTTTTCTCCATTTATCATGATGTTGCTTATTGGTCCAGTTGTGAGGGTTTCTGTTTTCTTTTTGTTGAGATGCAATCCATACTGAAGATTGTAGTCTTTGATCTTCATCAGTAAGTGCTTCAAGTCCTCTTCACTTTCAGCAAGCAAGGCTGTGTCATCTGCATAATGCAGGTTGTTAATGAGCCTTCATCCAATCCTGATGCCCTGTTCTTCTTCATATAGTCCAGTGTTTCGAATTATTTGCTCAGCATACAGATCGAATATGTATCGTGAAAGGATACAACCCTGACACACACCCTTCCTGACTTTAAACCACACAGTATCGCCTTGTTCTGTTCAAATGACTGCCTCTTGATCTATGTACAGGTTCCTCATGAGCACAATTAACTGTTCTGGAATTCCCATTCTTCACAATGTTATCCATAATTTGTTATGATCCACACAGTCAAATGCCTTAGCATAGTCAGTAAAACACAGGTAAACATCTTTCTGGTATTTTTTGCTTTCAGCCAGGATCCATCTGACACCAGCAATGATATCCCTCATCATTCCATGTCCTCTTCTGAACCCAGCTTGAATTTCTGGCAGTTCCCTGTCTATATACTGGTACAGCCACTTTAGAATGATCTTTAGCAAAATTTTACCTGTGTGTGATATTAATGATATTGGTTGATAATTTCTGCATTCAGTTGGATTACCTTTCTTGGGAATAGGCATAAATACGGATCTCTAGTCGTATTCTAGTCAGTTGGCCAGGTAGCTCTCTTCCAAATTTCTTGGCATAGACGAGTGAGCACTTCCAGCACTGCAGCCATTTCTTGAAACATCTCAATCGGTATTCCGTCAATTCCTGGAGCTATTCATAAGGTTATCACTGGCTAATTCTTTTCAGTAGACACCGGGTCCTCCTTCCTAGTCTTAGCCTGGAAGTTCAGCTGAAACCTGGCCGCCATGGGTGACCCTGCTAGTATTTGAAAACTGGTGGCATGGCTTCATCAGAGCAACACACAAGCCCCCACAGTACAACAAACTGACAGATGCATGGGGGATGCTGATAATAACAGCTAATATTTATTGAAGGCTTACTACATGCCAGGCACTGTTCTAAACGGTCACTGTATTCACTCACAACAGCGCCATGAGTGAGTTAATAAAACCTCTCCACTTGTCCTTAAGATAAACTTCCAACTTTGAATTGTGACTAGTTCATGAGAAAGGCTCATGGACGGGGAAGGAGGGTGATTTCACTATGCTCAGTGCTCAGTCCCGAGGTGGCTGCCCCCTCCCTGACTTGTTACTAGGCAGCACGGCCAAGGGCAAGCTCAGGACACACCTGGGTTGGGGACCTACCAGGGTCTGAATTCTCACCACCATCCTTACCAGCTGTGCAACCTTGGACAAGGGGTTCCCTCTCTGAGCCTCAGGCCCCTTTATCTACAAAAGAGAGCCAAGAATGCCTAAACCATGGGCTCCTTAGGAGGATTCAACTGAGAGAGTGGGCAAAGGGGCGTTGCTTCTGGGATAGTGGAGGAAGGGAAGATGATAGTTTTCCTGGAGGGTCACCACATGGACAGCCCCTATTCTAGGTGCTGGGGACCCCACAGTGAATAGGCCAGGGAGCGCTCCACTTGTGTGGCGCTTACATTGGACAATAAATCAGGAAACAAACCGATGCTGAGTGCAAGAGTGGCAGGTGCCATAAGAGAACAAAGCAGGGGGATCTTTTAGTGGCTGGATGCTTGGGAGAGGGGTATATCTGGGTTAAGACTCAGACGCTGACCATGACTCCTGACTTCAAGTAACCAAAGAGTGTGCTTGAGTGAACTGCTCTGCGTGTTAACATAAAGAACTTTCAGATACTGAGTGCTGGCCAACCTGAAAAGGGACCGCCTTGGGTACGGGGGATTCCCCATCGGTGCCAGCTGCCAGAGAGGCTGACAGAATGCTCTGACACCTGGAGGAAGTGGTTAGAGGTTTAGGCCACACAGCCTTTGGGGTTCAGGCCAGTCCTGTAATTTTGTGATCTTTATGGTCACTGTTCATTTCTCTGCCAGTGTGAAGTGTGGCACCCTCCTGCAGTAAACATTTAATTTTATCGTGCTTTAGGTGGAAGTTTACAGTGCAAATTAGTTTCTCATTCAAAAAAATTTACACACAAATTGTTTTCTGACACTGGTTGCAATCCCCACAATGTGTCAGCACTCTCCCCCTTTCCTTTTTATCCTGGGTTTCCTGTGTCCATTCATCCAGCTTTCCTGTCCCTTCCTGGCTTCTCATCTTTGCTTTTGGGTAGATGGTGCTCGTTTGGTCTCGTATACTTGATTGAACTAAGAAGCACATTCCTCATGTGTGTTACTGTGTGTTTCATAGGCCTGTCTAATGTTTGGCTGAAAGGTGGACTTCAGGAGTTAGCCTCAGTTCTGCATTTGCAGGGTGTCTGGGGGCCAGGGTCTTGGAGGTTCCTCCAGCTTCTGTCAAACTAGTAAGTCTGGACTTTTTTGTGTGAATTTGAATTTTGTTCCACATTTTTTTCCTGCTCTATCCAGGGCAGTCTATTGTGATCCCTGTCAGAGCGGATGGTGGTGGTAACCAGGCACCACCTAGTTCTTCTGGGCTCAGGCTGGTGGAAGCTGTGGTTCATTAGTCCTTTGGATTAATATTTTCCTTGTTCTTTTGGTTTTCTTTGCTCCAGATGGGAGGGAACCAATAGATGTATCTTGCAGTTAACAATTTGGCCTTTGGTCCTGGTTCCTGAGAGCCCAACCACACCAGAGGCCAATGAGGGGGTGCTGACCACACCAAGAGGGACCACCTAGGGGCCCAATGATGACTAAGCCTCAGGAGGACAGTATAATCTGTCATGGCCATGTAATGAGGCTTTCCAGTGAAGGCATCAGAAGACAGAGACTCAGTGAATCGTCCTGGGTGTGGAGAGAAAATATCTGCTCTCAGGAGTGTAACCACGACCCCTGAGTACATGGAAGCTTTGCACCAAGCCTCTTCCCTGACCTCACTCTATGTGTTTTCCTTTTTTCCGCTAGATTAAAGACAGCCCTTTCCCTGGAGCTTGTGAGTCATTCCAATGGATTATTGCACCTAAGAAACAGAAGGGGCTGGTACCCAATGACCTAGGCCTGGGTGAATGGCGATGAGACAGGGCTATGTAGAGCAGCTGGGGTCTGGACTGAGCAGGGAAGAGAAGGTGAGATTTCTACAGGATGCAGCTGGCATGTGGAGTGGGATTTATTATCCACCACACATTTGGCATTTGGCATCAGAAGTAGATGATCTCAGCCTTCCTGGACTGGTTTGATATAACTGGAGGAGTCAGCAGGATTTATTGGAGAGGCCCTTGACGGCTAAGCCAGGTTTAGTCTGCGTTTGTTTATTCTACATACAATTACTGGGCATCTACTGCATGCCAGGCACTGTGTTGGGACAGTGGGCAAAGCAGGAAGAAATGAAAAGATAATTTAGACCAGAGGCTGTAAACAGGCAACCAGCCTTGACCCCCACAGGTTTTGCTTGGCTCACAGTGTTGACCCTTATAGTGCTGTAAATTTTAATTGGGTGCCAGTTTAAAATCAGGACATATTACATAAAAATCCAGATCTCTGGCTTCTCTTTAAAAAGTCAAAAGATCCGGCCACTGCTGGAGCTGAGTGGAGGCCACCCCTTTTCACCATGGCTTGCCTTTCAAGATCACCCACGTCCTCACCTCTCTTTTAGCTCCCAGACATTTGCCATTTTACATCTGCACTGGTTTGCCCAATTATTATTATCTACCTGGTCCCCATCAGTATTTGAGTTTGCAGGTCTTGAATTAGACACTGTCCCAGCTCCAAAGTCTTTCATAATGAAATGATAATTTCCCTCAAAAATAGTCCCACTAGCTCTCAATTAATGAACACCTACTAGGCACCATGGCGATCCCATGTGTGTTAGAGCACATCTGTGCTCCATACAGTTTTCTTTTTTTAATTTTATTGTACTTTAGGTGAAAGTTTACAGCTGAAGTTAATTTTTCATTCAAAAATTTACACACATATTGTTCTATGACATTGGTTGCAATCCCTACAATGTGACCACACGCTCACCCTTTCCACTCTGGGTTCCCTATGTCCATTCGTCCAGCTCCTGTCCCTTCCTCCCTTCTCATCCTGCTTTTGGACAGTAGTTGCCCATTTGATCTCATATATGTGATTGAACTAAAAAGCATATTCCTCATGTGTGTTATTTTTTGTTTCACAGGCCTGTCTAATCTTTGATTGAAAAGTGGACTTCTGGAAAGGTTTCAGTTCTGGGTTAGCAGAATGTCCAGGGGCCGTAGTCGCGGGGGTTCTTCCAGTCTCTGTCAGACCAGTAAGTCTGGTCTTTTTTTGTGAATTTGAATTCGGTTCCACATTTTCCTCCTGTTCTGTCCGGGACTCTCTCTTGTGGTCTCTGCCAGAGCGGTTTTTGGTCATCATCTAGTTCTTCTGGCCTCAGGCTGGTACAGTCTCTGGTTCATGTGGTCCTTTAGTCCTTTGGGCTAATATTTCCTTGGTTTTCTTTATTCTCCTTTGCTCCAGACGGGATCCATAGGGTTTTCAATGGCTGATTTTTCGGAAGTAGATCACCAAGCCTTTCTTCCAAGGTGTCTCTGGATGGACTCGAACCACCAACCTTTCAGTTAGCAGTAGAGTGCATTAATCACTTATACCACCCAGGTACTCCAAGAAAAGCCTAGTGATCTACTTCCAAAAAAATCAGCCATTAAAAATCCTCTGGAGCACAGTTCTACTCTGACACACACGAGGTCACCATGAGTTGGAATCAATGCAATGAAAACTGGTTTGGTTTCTATGTACCAGGCTTTTGCACACTGTATCTGATTTAACCCTCACAACTCTACACAGTGAGTATAATGATCCCTATTTTATACAGATGGTGAGGCTCCCAGAAGCAAAGCACTTCACAGTCACATAGCTGCTTATGAGCAGGCTCACATTCAAACTCAAGACAATCTCCAAAGCTAATACTTTTTTCTATTGCATCACAGCCTCTCTGTTCTGAAGCAGCCAGCTTAATAAGTTTTCCAGGTATACACTAGTGCTAGCCAGGAAATGTGCTCTTCTACTAGCAGAGAACTCCAGCCCAGTAGACTGCAAAAGATTCAAGGTCAATTAATACATTAGTTTCTCTGGTTTATCAATCAGCCTACTATGACTCCAGCTACTGTGAGTTGGTTCTAGAGACCTGATGACTCCTGAGTGGTTGGATCAAGTCAGACTTTTGAACCAACCAAAAGAACAGCCAGCCCAAGATGTTATGACCTCTTAGGCCTCTATCCATGTTAATTACAGCAGAAGGTGTCTTTGAAATCCAACTCTCTGGCTTTTATAGATGAGTATAGTGAATAATCTGAGAAGCTGGACTGTATGAAGAACAGGGCATCAGGATTGGAGGAAGACTCATTAACAACCTGAGTTATGTGGATGACACAACCTTGCTTGCTGAAAGTAAAAAGGACTTGAAGCACTTACTAATGAAGATCAAAGACCACAGCCTTCAGTATGGCTTGCACCTCAACATAAAGAAAACAGAAATCCTCACAACTGGACCAATGAGCAACAGAGAAAAGACTGAAGTTGTCAAGGATTTCATTTTACTTGGATCCACGATCAACAGCCACGGAAGCAGCAGTCAAGGAATCAAACTACGCGTTGCATTGGGTAAACCTGGGCAGAGGACCTCTTTAAAGTATTGAAAGGCAGGGATGTCACCTTGAAGACTAAGGCACGCCTGACCCAAGCCATGGTATTTTCAATCGCATCATATGCATGTGAAAGCTGGACAATGAATAAGGAAGACCAAAGAAGAATTGACTCCTCTGAGTTGTGGTGTTGGTGAAGAATATTGAATATACCATGGACTGCCAGAAGAACGAACAAATCTGTCTCAGAAGTGCAACCAGAATGCTCCTTAGAAGCAAGGATGGTAAGACTGCATCTTACATACCTTGGACACATCGTCAGGAGGGATCAGTCTCTGGAGAAGGACATCATGCTTGGCAAAATACAGGGTCAGCGGAAAAGAGGAAGACCCTCAATGAGGTGGATTGACACAGTGGCTGCAACAACGAGCTCAAGCATAAAAACAATTGTAAGGATGGCTCAGAACCGGGTAGTGTTTTGTTCTGTTGTGCATACGGTTGCTATGAGTCGGAGCCGACTCGACAGCACCTAACAACAATAGTGAGGCATGGAGTGGAACAGGGAGAAATTATTCAGAAAGTTAGTGAGAGTTGGGTTTGGAAGCCAGAGAAACCGAGTTTCCCCAAGTGTGGCATATATAGCATATGAGGCACTCGAGTTGGGTCTAGGTGGTACATGAAATGTTTTCTCATTTTTCATATTGTTGTTGTTAGCTGCCATTGAGTCAGCCCCCATCTAATGTCAACCCCATGCACAACAAACCAAAACACTGCTTGGTCTTGCACCATCCCCATGACAAGTTGTGAATCAGACCATTGTAATCCACAGGGTCTTCACTGGCTGATTTTTTAGGAAGTAGATCCCCAGGCCTATCTGTCTAGTCTGTTTTAATCTGGAAGCTCTGCTGAACCCTGTTCAGCATCATAGCCACACACAAGCCTCCACTAACAGACGGGTGGTGGCTACGCAGGAGGTGTACTGGCCAGGAATCGAACCTGGGTCTCCTGCGTGGAAGGCAAGAATTCTACCCCTGAACTACCAATGTTTCATAGTTATTAGTTATGTAAATGTGTATTAAAGAAATATGTGTGTATATATATGACATACAGGAGCCCTGGTGATGCAATGCTTAAGGGCTTGGCTGCTAACTGAAAAGTCTGCCGTTCAAACCCACCCAGTGGCTTCACAGGAGAAAAGACCTGGTAATCTGATCCCGCGGAGATTACAGCCTAAGAAATAAGAAACCCTATGGGACAGTTCTACTCTGTCCTGTGAGGTCACTATGAGTCGAAATCGACTCTATGGCACGCAACAACATGGATGATATCTGTTTGTGTGTGTGTGTGTACACGCACGTGTGTGTACACCTGTGTGTGTGTAGCATCAAACCCAGGATTCCAAAGATACTTTAGAATAAGGCTAATCTAAAAAAAGATAAAAAGAGCTGACTTAAAAAGAAAGTAAACAGGTCCCTCCCTGAGTAGTGCAAACAGTTTGGGCTCAGCTGGCATCCAAAAGGTTAATAGTTTGAACCCACCTAGCAGCATCATGAAAGAAAAGTCCTGGCAATCTGCTTCCGTAAAGATTACAGTAAAGAAAACCCTATGGAGCAGCTGTATTCTGTCACACACGGGGTTGCCATGAGTCAGAAACAACTCAACTGCTCGCAACACCAACAACATTAAGCAATGAATAGTACCAGTGATATACAGATACGGTAAAAATCATGGATGTGGACTGCAAATAACTAGGTCTGGGAAACACTATAAAACCAGATTATGGTAAGCGTTCCGGCTCTGGAGTCAGACTGAGCTGGGTTCCAATCTCGGCTGAAACTCACGGAGGTTCCAGTATCCTATCTGCAAAAAGAGGGTAGTGGTAGACACTGGCTCTGACAACGGCCGCGGGCACACACACAGCAGACACAAACGTTCCTGTTTCCTTTGCCTCCCAGTTCAGTGGTTCTTTTCTTGTCCTGATGGTTCATTTTCCTGTAGTCGACAGTCTCATTCACCAAAAGCACCCTTAGGTGTCGGGCTCTAGCTGGTTGTCTTGACTATAGCTGGACGCTCCCAGGAGAACTCTAAGCTCTTGGAGGTCGGAGATGTCTAAACTGTTCCCATAAGGCCTAGTAGAAAGGTTCTGGAGTCAGATCTGAGGCTGAATCCTCACTCTGTTCCTTGTTTATTAACTGCAGACCTTGGGCAAATTACTTAGCATCTCTGAGCTTCATTTTGCTTTTCCTTGACATTACAGATTTGTTGTGAAGACTAAAGGTACAAATGTGGTGGTTAGCTGCCATCAAGTGGGCCCCCAACTCATGGTGACCCCATGCACAATGGGATCAGACTGTTACAATCCACAGGCCTTTCACTGGCTGATTTTTGAAAGCAGATCACCAGGCCTTTCTTCCTAGTCTGCCTTAGTCTGGAATCTCTGACGAAACCTGTTCAGCATTGTCATGGATTGAATTGCGTCCCTCCAAAATATCTGTCAACTTGGCTAGGTCATGATTCCCGGTATTGTATGACTGTCCACCATTCTGTCATCTGATGTGATTTTCCTACGTGTTATAAATTCCTACCTCTATGATGTTAATGAGATGGGATTAGCAACAGTTATGTAGACTCAATCTACAAGATTAATCTACAATTTAAGCCAATCTCTTCTGAGATATAAAAGACAGAAGTGAACAGAGAGACAGGGGGACCTCACACCACCAAGAAAGAAGCACCGGGAGCACATTGTGTCCTTTTGACCCTGGATCCCTGTGCAGAGAAACTCCTAGTCCAAGGGAAGATTGATGACAAGGACCTTCCTCCAGAGCCAACAGAGAGAGAAAGCCTTTTCCTGGAGCTGACGCCCTGAATTTGGACTTCTAACCTACTGGACTGTGAGAAAGTACATTTCCCTTTGCTAAAGCCATTCACTCGTGGTATTTCTGTTATAGCAGCACTAGATGACTAAGACAGTGTCATAGCAACATGTAAGCCTCCAACGACAGATGGGTGGTGGCCGCGCATAAGGTGCATTGCAGGCAGGGAACTGATTCCTCATCTCCTGCATAGAAGGCAAAAATTCTACCACTGAACCACCAATGTCCCTTAACTAAGAGTATATCTCAATAAAATTGTTATATTTTTTCGAAAAGCACAGGTGGAGAGATGAGCCCTCAAACGGGAGACAGAATGTTCTGGGGTGACGAAAATGTTCTAAATACTGATGGTGGCGGTGGTTACTTGGGGGCATAAATCTGTCCAACCTCATCAAAATGTACGTAAATTGTTGTTAGTTGCTGTTGAGTCAGCTCTGACTCATGGTGACCCCGTGTGTGTAGAGTAGAACTGTGCTCCATAAGGTTTTCAAGGTTGTGAACTTTGGGAAGCAGATCCCCAGGCCTGTCTTCCAAGGCACCTCTGAGTGGGCTCAAACCACCAACCCTTCAGCTAGTAGTTGAGAGCTTAACTGTTTGCGCCACCCAAGATTCCTTGAACATAAATTAATCTGTGAGTCAGAAATCTGGATGGCAATGGGTTTGGTTTTTGGAAACCCTGGTGGCTCAATGGTTAAGTGCTACGGCTCTTAACTAAGAAGTTGGCAGTTCAAATCCGCCAGGCGCTCCTTGGAAACTCTATCAGGCAGTTCTACGCTGTCCTATAGCATCGCTATGAGTTGGAATCAACTTGACGGCAGTGGGTTTGGGTTGTTTTTTGGTGTTAAAGTTGATTAAAGGAAAACCAACACCACCCGATGGACAAGGCAGGAAGATGCTACCAAGTGGACAGCAAAAAGGCATCAAGGCTACTAAGTGACAGAGGGCAGGGCCTCTCCAGTCTCCAAGGTAAACAACCCCGAGGGGATGTCAACTGCCTGCCTCCACTCACCCACGAGGCCTCCAACAGCCCTCCACTTGCTCCTCTCAGCCTCCCTGGAACCCCTATCATTCCTTCCCAGGCCTGCTCCTCCCCACCCAACCTGCTCCCCAGCCCAGCTGCCAACTCTAATCTCCATTTCCCCAGGCCCCCATGTCCCTGTAATTAGGACCAGGAGTTATGGGCCAGTTGCCATCATTTGGTGCCACCTGCTGCCTCCTTACAGATAAGCCTGGCAGGGGCAAGGCAGCCCCCAGGGTGGAGTACATGCTGTCCAGAGCAGAGAACAAAAACTCCCCTCAGCCACCTCCCCACATCTGCACCCCCAAGGCACTGGTTTTCTCCCACAGCCAAGGCAGATGCCCACAGGAAGCCAAAATGAGGAGCCAGGAGAAGCCAAGAAGGACACTAACATTTATCAAGCACTGTGGATGCTCACAAAACTCCCACAAGATAGAGATTATTCCAGTTTTTCAAACCAAGAAACTGAAGCTCAGTGTTTAAGAGACTCATCGATGTCACTTAGTTGGCAAAAGCCCTGAAAGCTGGGATTTGAATCCAAGCTGGCTTTCCTCCATGGAATGCCAGATTTCTAGCTCCCTGGTTCTGGACCACTCACACAAAGCCAAGGTGATTAAAAGGGTAAATAAGACCCTCCAGAAAGGCCAGGAATCCCTGGGTGATGCAAACAGTTAAGCTCCATGACTAACCAAAGGAGCCCTGGTGGCACAGTGGTTATGAGCTCGGCTGCTAACCAAAAGGTGAGCAGTTCGACTTTACCTTGGAAACCCTAGCGGACAGTTCTACTTTGTCCCACAGACTCGCTAGGAGTCGGAATTGCCTCAACGACAACGGGTTTACTAGCCAAAAGGATGGCGGTTCAAACCCACTCAGAGGCACCTCAGAAGACAGGCCTGGTGATCTCCTTCCAGAAGATCGCGGCCTTGAAAACCTGATGGGGCAGCTGTACTTTGCACACATGAGATCACCAGGAGTCAGAATTGATTCGATGGCAACTTAACAACAACCACAAATACCACGCCTAAAGGAGATGAGGCTATTAACTTTGTGCAAAAGGGTCTTTTCAAGACCTGGGGGGTTATAAAAAAATAGGTCCTGAAAAACAAAGAGTGCAGAGCCTCTACAATCAAACTCCACTTTATAAGGCTTTCCTTTGTCTTATTCAGCCTTAAAACAACCAGTTGCCTCCCAGCTGGCTCTGACTCTTGGTCACCCCATGTGTGTCAGAGTAGAACTGTACTCCACGGGATTTTCAATGGCTGATTTTTCGCAATTAGATGGCTAGTCCTTTCTTCCAAGGTACCTCTGGGTAGACTTGAACCTCCAACCTTATTAACCGTTTCTACCACTCAGTACTCCCATTCAGGCTTACAAAAGCCCTGTTAAGAAATCCCTAACCACACTGAGCAGCACTTCTCCTTCCAGAAGTCTCCATTCTGCCCTAGACCAGAGAGGCTCCTAGGGGCTTAGGACTTTGCCATTTAGTCCCAGGACCTGGGTGCCCAGCACCGTGCTGGTGCTCAGCGACTACCGGATTTGATGAAGGAGTAGACTAGGCAGAAGGCCACCCATTCTCCACCTGAATTCTGAAGAGCTCAGGGCGAGATGCCATCCAACTCCCAGCCCAATGCTCTGACCTGAGTAGTCCTGCTTTCTGTCCCCTCGACCACCTGTCTTTTTCGGCTTCCGCCTTCCCCCTCTGCTGCCCCTCCCCCAGCCCTCCTGGCCCCTTCTGGGCATACCTGGGCATAGGCTGGCATAGAAGCCCTCCTTCTTGAGCATGATGAGCAAGGAGCCCCAGCCCAGGAGCACGGCGGAGAAGAAGAGGTTCTCCAGCACCGCCGTGCAGGCCATCCACCAGCGCCTCCGGTACGCCTGCTGCAGCGTGGGGGCCATGCTGGCCGCGAGCCTGCACAGGAACAGAAAGCTGAACGATGGTCTCCCCAGCAGCCCCACGGAAGGGTCCTGCATCGTGGTGGCGCCTGCGTCCCCTTGGGCCAGCCCTCGACGGGCCCTTCATGGAGGTCCCATAGAGCCCTGAGCTTCCCAGTGGGTGCTGGCGAGCCGGCTCCGGGCGCACTGGCAGTGCCAGGGGCGCACGCGGCGCTGGGCTCCCGCCGCGCCACTATCGGAAACAAGGAAGGTCCTGTCTGCGCGCAGCAGCTTCCTGGCGCGCTGCCGGCCTCTCCTACCCGGGCCAGGGCGCGGGGAGCCAAGCTCCCCGGGGCCAGACCCGCACTTTCCCAAGTCCCCAAAGTTCAGCAAGGGGCAGAGCGCACGCTGAGACCCTCGTTGGCCCGTGTCCGGCCTCCTGCGCCAGGAAAGACCCCAGAAACAGGGAAGAGGAGGAAGGGGAAGTCTGAAGCTACCTAAGAGCCCCCCTTCCTGTTGCAGCTCTAAGACGACTCCTCCACTCTGGGGTCGGGCAAGCGCAAGCCCTCCCCTTTCCACAGCCAGCGACCCATGTCCCTACAGTCTCTCGGGCCAAGCCAGCAGCTGCCACGTGGAAGGAGACCCAGGGCTGGCCCTCCGGCGGCCCTGCAGCCCTCCGCACCCCCTGCGCCCCTCACTCACTCGGCAGGACGCCGGGCTGCGCGCTGCGCGCCTCCGGCAGCCCGCCCCTCCGATCCGGGGAGGGGGCTCGGGCAGGAAGTCCGACTGCCGCTGACTTTATAAGGACAGTGGCGGCAGATGGGCTGGATGGCGGACGGGCGGGCGGGTGTGTTTACCAGAGGGAGGGAAGGACCGGAGCTCCCCCCCGCCGCGGTCGCGGCAACCACCGCAGGAGGGACGGGACGCAAGCAGCGGAGGGGCGGGAAGGGGAACAGGCGGGCGGGGAGCCGCGAGGGGGTGAGACCGAGGAAAGCAGAAAGGCGAGGGACAGGGAAGGGCAGGAGTGCAAGAACAGGAGGGAGGGGAGGAGAACCCGAGCCACTTCCCCCTGGGGGCCTCAGTTCACCCGTCTGTGAAATGGGGCTTTAGCTTCTAACTCTCCCGGAGGTCTGTTCCAACTCTGACAAGAGGAAGTGAAGTAAGAAGGGGCGCCAGATGAAGAGGAGAGTCGGAGGGCCCTGAGGAAATGAGAGGGAGGGACTCGCTCGCGGGGGTGGCGCGCTTAGAGAGACCGGACAATGCGCCGCGGGACCACTGGCTGAGGTAACGGGCTTTCTATGGGGAGCGTGGGAGTGTCGGAGGGAGCCCGCCCAGGTGGCTCAGAGGACACGCAGCCCGGAATCCTACCCCACCGGCTTCTCACCTCCGAGCGGCGTGAACGCGCCCCCTGCAGCCTCGGGCGCCTCAGGGAGCGAAGCGCCGGGGCGGCGCGTCCACACGCCAGGCGTCTGGGGTCCCGCCGGCCCGGCCTTAAGCTGCACAGGCGCTGCTGGCTTCCCAGCGCTTCAGCCAGACAGTCCGGTGTTCTTGCCTCCTCTGCCCCCTAGGAAGAAGTCGGGGAGCTAGGAACCCGCTTGGCGCCAACGATCCGAAAAGGGGAGCATGGACGACAGTTGTATTTACACCCGTCCCGGGCTGCGCCCCGAGGTGGGGGCGGGGGCTCCCTTCCGTTCCCCTCCCCTTAGGTCGAGTTTCACGCCCACGTGACTCGCCCGCCGGTCCTTAGTTACTAGCCCCAGTCAGACGCCCCAGTGCTTACAATTTCCACCTCGCCACCCACCCTCACCTTCTCCTTTGCCCCATAGGCGAATGTCAAGCAGCGTCCTCTGCAACCTTGGTCAAAACAGAGAAGGACTCCGTTGGAGCCCCCTGACTGAGATGCAGGGCTGGCTGGGAAGAGGTTTTGAACTGTGTAGTTGGGGTGTTTTCTGAGAAGTCAAATGACACGGGTTTCTTTGGAGTTAGATGGACCGAGTCTCGACTCTGAAACTGACTAGCTAGGTTACCTTGGACAAGTTACTTAACCTCTCTGAGTCTCAGTTTCCTCCTCCAGAATTCGGGTACCAACCTCAAAGGGTTGCAGGGAAGAATTAGGGGCTATGATGCAGGTAAAATTCTGAGCACAATTTCTTCTCCATCTTATTAACCTTTAATGAAAGTAATAATATCTGTGTATGTGTGACTTTTTCTTGTTGTTATGTGCCAATCAGTCGGTTCCCAACTCTTAGCTACCCTATGTACAACAGAACAAATACTGCCTGGTCCTGTGCCATCCTCATGATCCGTTAATGCTTCAGCCCATTGTTGCAGCCACTGTAGCAATCCATCCCATTAAGGGTCTTCGTCGTTTTCGCTGACCTTCTACTTTACCAAGCATGATATCCTTCTCTAGGGACTGATCCCTCCTGATGACATGTCCTAAGTATGTAAGACATAGTCTGACCATCCTTGCTTCTAAGGAGCATTCTGCCTGTACTTCTTCCAAGACAGATTTGTTCCTTCTTTTGGCAGTTCATGGGATATTCAATATTCTTTGCCAAAACCACAATTCAAAGGCATCAATTCTTCTTCTGTCTTCCTTATTCAGCGTCCAGCTTTCACATGAATATGGCGATTGAAAACACCATCGCTTGGTCAGGTGCACCTTAGTCTTCACGGTGACATCTTTGCTTTTCAACACATTAAAGAGGCCTTTTGCAGCAGATTTGCCCAACCCAACGAGTCTTTTGATTTCTTGACTGCAGCGTCCATGGGTGTCGATTGTGGATCCAAGTAAAATGAAATTCTTGACAACTTCAGTCTTTTCTCTGTTTATCATGATATTGCCTATTGGTACAGTTGTGAGGATTTCTGTTTTCTTTATGTTGAGGTGTAATCCATACTGAAAGCTGTGGTCTTTGATCTTCATCAGTAAGTGCTTCAAGTCCTCTTCACTTTCAGCAAGCAAGGTTGTGTCATCAGCATAATCCAGGTTGTTACTGAGTCTTCCTCCAATCCTGACGCCCTGTTCTTCTTCATAGGATCCAGCTTCTTGGATTATTTGCTCAAAATACAGATTGAATAGGTACAGTGAAAGGATACAACCCTGACACACAACTTTCCTGACTTTAAACCACACAGTATCTCCTTGTTCTGTTCGAACAACTGCCTCTTGATCTATGTACAGGTTCCTCAGGAACACAAGTGTTCTGGAATTCCCATTCTTTGCAATGTTATCCATAATTTGTTATGATCTACACAGTCGAATGCCTTTGCAGTCAATAAAACACAGGTAAAAATCTTTCTGGTATTCTCTACTTTCAGCCAGGATCCATCTGACATCAGCAGTGATATACCTGGTTCCACATCCTCTTCTGAACCCATTTTGAATTTCTGGCAGTTCCCTGTCTATATACTGCTGCAGCCACTTTTGAATGATGTTCAGCAAAATTTTACTTGCATGTGATATTAATGATATTGTTTGATAATTTCCACATTTGGTTGGGTCACTTTCTTGGGAATAGGCATAAATACAGATCCTTTCCAGTCGGTTGGCCAGATAACTGTTCTGCAAATGTCTTGGCATAGACAGGTGAGCACTTCCAGCACTGCATCCATTTGTTGAAACATCTCCATAGATATTCCGTTGGTTCCTGGAGTCTTGTTTTCCACCAGTGCCTTCACTGCAGCTTATACTTCTTCCTTCAGTACCATCAGTTCCTGATCATATGCTGCCTCCTGAAATTACTGAATGTTGACCAATTATTTTTGGTGTAGTGACTCTGTACTCCTTCCATCTTCTTTTCATGCTTCTTGCATTGTTTAATGTTTTCGCTGTAGAATCCTTCAATATTGCAATTCGAGGCTTGAACTTTTTCTTCAGTTCTTTCAGTGTGAGGAATGCCAAGTGTGTTCTTCCCTTTTGGTTTTCTATCTCCAGCTCTTTGCACATGTCATTATAATACTTTGTCTTCTCGAGCTGCCCTTTGAATCTTCTGTTCAGCTCTTTTACTTCATTATTTCTTCCATTTGCTTTAGCTACTCTCTGTTCAAGAGCAGTTTTCAGAGTCTCTTCTGACATCCATTTTGGTCTTTTCTTTCTTTCCTGTCTTTTTAATGACCTCTTGCTTTCTTCATGTATATGTCCTTGATGTCATTCCACAACTTGTCTGGTCTTTGGTCATTAGTGTTCAGCCTGTCAAATCTATTCTTGAGATGGTCTGTAAATTCAGGTGGGATATACTCAAGGTCATACTTGGCTTTCATGAAAACTTGTTCTAATTTTCTTCAGTTTCAACTTGAACTTGCATATGAGTAATTGATGGTCTTTTCTGCAGTCAGCCCCTGGCCTTGTTCTGACAGATAATATTGAGCTTTTCTATTGTCTCTTTCCACAGATGTAGTTCATTCGATTCTTGTGTGTTCCATCTGGCGAGGACCATGTGTATAGTTGCTATCTCCAGCATAGTTTCTATCACCAAGGCCATATTTTCCAACAATCGATCCTTCTTTGTTTCCAACTTTCATATTCCAATCACCAGTACTTACGAATGCATCCTGATTGCATGTTGGATCAGTTTCAAGACTGCAGAAGTTGGTAGAAATCTTCAATTTCTTCATCTTTGGCCTTAGTGGTTAGTGTGTAAATTTGAATAATAGTCATATTAACTGTTCTTCCTTGTAGGCTTGTGGATATTATCCTATCACTGACAGCATTGTACTTCAGAATAGATCATGAAATGTTTTTTTGATGATGAATGCAACACCATTCCTCTTCAATTTGTCATTCCTGACATAGTAGGCCATATGATTGTCCGATTCAAAATGGCCAATACCAGTCCGTTTCAGCTCACTAATGCCTAGGATATTGATGTTTATGCGTTCCATTTCATTTTTGACTGTTTCCAATTTTCCTGGATTCATACTTCGTACATTCCACATTCTGATTGTTAATGGATGTTTGCAGCTGTTTCTTCTCATTTTGAGTCATACCACATCAGCAAATAAAGGTCCCAAAAGCTGGACTCCATCTACATCATTAAGGCTGACTCTTCTTTGAGGACGAAGCTCTTTCCCAGTCGTATTTTGAGTGCCTGCCAACCTGGAGTGTTCATCTTATCTTCCAGCACTGTATCAGACAATGCTCTGCTGTATTCATAAGGTTTTCACTGGCTAACTTTAACTTTTTTCAGAAGTAGACCGCCAGGTCCTTCTCCCTAAACTGTCTTAGTCTGGAAGCTCAGCTGAAACTTGTCCGCCATGGGTGACCCTACAGGTATTTGAATACTGGCGGCATAGTTTCCAGCATCACAGCAACACACTAACCACCACAGTACAACAAACTGACAGACACATGGTGATTTATGAAGCTACTTACCTGAAAATGCATGTGTGGACATAAACACACTCACACGTTTATATTCAATGTCAGGGGCTCCACGGACCCCCCTTTGTGGGCTTCAGGGGTCCATGGGCACCTGTGGCTGGCACACCTGCCCTTCCTCATCTCCAACCCACATTCTTGTGTTTTCCCGTCATGGACTGTCAGCTCCAGGAGCACAAGGGCCTCACTGTGTACCAGAACAGCGCCTGCAACTCCGAGGCACTCAGTAAGCACCTGTGGAATGACGCATGGAGCCTGTTGATTTCAACCACTCCCTACCTTTGCACCTGCTAGTCCTTCTTGTGGGAGTGACAGATTCCTTTCTTCATTGCAAGCGTACTCCTCCTTCACAACTCAGCTCAAGCTTCACCTCTGTCTGGAAGCTGGCTCTGATCTAGGCTCTGCCTCTGTACTCTCCCAAAATGCTGTGTTTATCTGAATCGGAGTCCTCACCTCATGCTGATATAGAAGCATCACTTTCGTTGCCTAGCCCTCTGCATGAGATAGAAATCTCTTAGAGGCAGGAACCATGCTGTAGGTGATTCATATGCCTGCTACCTACCGCAGTACCTGATGTCACCAGCCTACGACAAACGTTTGTTGGATAAATGCAGTGATGGGAAATGAACTGGAAAATACAGGCTGAGGTCAGTTTGGAATGACCTCTGCTAGGCCAGGGATTTCCAGTGTTGTGAGATACTTGATGAAGAACTCCTGGAGTTTGTTTTTTTGTTTTATTTTGGTTTTGTTTGTTTTTAATGAAGGGGCTCGCTATTGTCGGGTGTGTGTGTTTAATGAACGGAAAGGCAAGAGACCACAGGTAGGTCAAGCAATTAGGAGGCCACTGTAATAGTTCAGATGGGGGTGGGGGAAAAAAAGAGGAGTGAAAGAAGAAATTAAAGAAGGGAAGAGATCTGAGGCACATTTCCATGTCAGATTCAACAGGACTTATCAACCTCTTTTCTCCACTCCCAGAAGCAATCCCATCCTGGACTGTGTTCTTAAAAGGCATTGCTGGGCTTGAGAACTTCCAGATCAAGGTCAAACTGCTTAGCTCAGCACAGAGGGCCCTAGATCAGGGGTTCTAACACTAGAGGATCATGGATGCCTTTGAATTGTTGTGTGCTGTCGAGTCAATTTCAACTCACAGTGACCCTATAGGGTAGAGTAGAACTGCCCCATAGAGTTTCCTAGGCTGTAATCTGTATGGGAGCAGATTGCTAGGTCTTTTCTCCCTTGGAGCCGCTGGTGGGTTCGAACCACCAATCTTTTGGTTAGTAGTTGAGTGCTTAACCATTGTGCCACCAGGATCCTTTGAGAATACAACGAACTGTTGTGCTGTTCCCCAGATACTACCCATCACATTGGATTTCTGGCAGCCTCCTAGCTAGAGTCTTTGCTTCTCAGCCTAGAGGTCAAGAGCCCTGGCTCTGGAGTTAGACAGCCTGGGAACAAATCTGGCTCTGCCACTGCTCAGTTGTGGGATTTTGGCCAAGTCACTTAACTTCCCAAACCTCACCCTTCTTGTCTGTAAAGTGCTGGAAATTGGAAACAACAGTACCCATTTATAGTGCAGGAAATTATTTATTCACCTTAACAAATAGTTGTTAAAAGCCTTTACATGGGAAATATAAATAAAATGGTATAGCCCCTTTGGAAATACAGTCTGGCAGTTTCCGAAATGCTAAACAGAGAGTAACCATATGACCTAGCAATTCCACTCTAGATTTATACCTGAAAGAACTGAAAACATCTACACACGCAAAAACTTATGAATGTTCATTGCCTAATAGCCGAAAAATCCAAATCACCCAATTTTCCATCAACTGGATAAGCAAATGTGGTGTATCTATAGAATAGACTATTATTCAGCCTTAAAAAGGACTGAAGTACTGATTCTGGAAGAATCTTGAAAACATTATGCTAAGTGAAAAAACCCAGGCACAAAAGACCACGTACTATATATGATGGCATTTATATGAAGTGTCCAGAATAGCCAAATCCATTCGGACAAAATGTAGAGTAGTGGTTGCCCAGGGCTGAGTAGTGACTGCAAATGGGTATGAGATTTCTTCTTGGGGTGATGAAGATGTTCTACAATTAGACAGTGGTGATGGTTGCACGTCTCTGGGGGGTAAACTGTTAATGCACTAGACTGCTAACCGAAAGGTTGGAGGTTCAAGTCCACTCAGAGGTGCCTCGTAAAAAAGGCCTGGTGATCTGTTTCCAAAAAACCAGCCACTGAAAACGCTATGAAACACAGTTCCACCCTGACACACATGGGGTTTCTATGAGTCAGAATAGACTCGACGGCAACTGGTTTACCAGGATGGTTGCATGACTTTGTGAATAAACTAAAAGGCACTGAACTGCACACTTTAAAAAGGTGAAGTTCGTAGTATTTGAACTGTATCTCAATTTTTAAAAAAACACAACATTTGCATATGGCACTTAGGAATTCAATGGTGAACAAGACACAGTCTGTACTCTCAGAGAACACAAAGTCTGGTGGGAGAGAGGCAGAGGTGAATCCAGTAATCACTTATTAAGTGTAATCGTAATAAATAAAAGGTGCCATGGAGGAAAGGTATATGGTGCTATGAGAACATATAATTGGGGAGGGAGGTTTGACCTCGGCAGAAAGACACGGAGGCGTCCTTCCGGAAGACGCTTGTGCTATGATGAGAATACACATTTCCACGTCAGGATAGGATTTATCAACGCCAAGAGGAAGAAACAGCACGTGCAAAGGAGGAAGCCTGAAGCATATGCGGAACTGAAGGAGGGCCAGTGTGGATGAGACTACAGCCAGAAAGATGGATACAGACCTATTATTTTCTACCTTCTGAGACAATGGAAACCCTGGTGGCGTAATGGTTAAGGTATGGCTGCTAACCAAAAGGTCGGCAGTTTGAATCCACCGGGGACTCCTTGGGAACCATATGGGGCAGTTCTACTCTGTCCTATAGGGTCACTATGAGTTGGAATTGATGCAATGGTTTTGGTTTTTTTGGTTCTGAGACAAAGAGTGCTCAATGCTAATCTCAAGTGGCTGAAAATTACCTTCCTTCCCCTCCTCCATTGTTGCCTATGTCAGTAAAGCACCACCATCAGGGTTGAAGAACCCTAATGGTACATTGGTTAAACGCTCAGCTGCTGTCTTAGTCATCTAGTGCTGCTATAACAGAAATACCACAAGTGGATGGCTTTAACAAAGAGAAATCTGTTCTCTCACAGTCTAGGAGGCTATAAATCTGAATTCAATGTGCCAAAACCTAATCTTGTAGATTAAGTCCTGCCTCATTAGCATAACTGCCACAAATCCCATCTCATCAAATCATAAGTCAGGATTTACAACACATTGGAAAATCATGTCAGATGACAAAATGGTGGACAATCACACAATACTGGGAATCATGGCCTAGCCAAGTTGAGGCACATTTTTTGGAAGAACACAATTCAATCCATAACAGCTGCTAACTGAAAGGTTGGTGGTTCGAACCCACCAGCTGCTCTATGGGAGAAAGATGTGGCAGTTGGCTTCAGTAAAGATTACAACCTTGGAAACCCTATAGGGAAGTTCCACTCTGCCCTATAGGATCACTGTGAGTCAGAATGATGGCAATGGGTTTGGGGTTCACCGAGTCCCTTAAGCCACAAAACTGGAGATAGCAGTTTGCCTCCTGCGTCTCCCTTTGCATACAACCCTCCTGCATGTCTGTGGTTCTTACTGCCATTGGATTGAACTGTGTCCCCCAAAATGTATGTTGGAATCCTAACCCCTGTACCTTCGGATGTAATCCTAGCCGGGAATGGAGTTTTCTTTGTTAAGTTAATGAAGACCTATCAGAGTAGCATGTGTCTTAAACCTAATCAGTTTTGAGACACAAAAAGAGCGGATTGGGCACAGAGATGAAAGGACAAACGGAGGGAAGACAGAAAGGAGATCGCCAAGGAACCAAAGAACACGGGGGCTAGAGAAGCTGAGACAAGGATTTTTGCCTCCAGCTGATGAGAGAGCCTTCCCCTAGAGCTCGTGCCCTGAATTAGGACTTCTAGCCTCCTAAACTGTAAGAAAATTAATTCCTGTTGGTTAAAACCACCAACTGTGGTATTTCTGCTACAGCAACACTAGGAAACCAAGACACCTACCCTCTAGTCTCCGTGCACTGCCCTCCCCGGCCACTGCCATCACTGAAGCCCAGGTCACCATCAGCCCCTCCAACCCTTCCACCCTCAGTACATGGCCCCACCATCCAGTCAGAATGATCTGGAAATGCAGATTTGACCCAGTCACTGCCCTTGAAAGGGTTCCCATGACCTTCAGGGAAATGTACAGACCCCCTACAATGGCCCCCGAGTCCTGTGTCACCAGGACCCTCCATGCTGCTCCCAGCCTCCCTTCTGGTCTCTCTCCTCTTGATGTTTCTGCCATGGTACCTGTAAAAATGGCATGGCAGTGGCACCTGACCTCCTCTAACTTGATGAGGGGGAGAGAGAATCACCAGCAGCATCAGCACAAGGCTGATTCCCATGAGGTGGAAGTCAGATATACCTCCTCTTTCTAACGCTATCTGTCCCTCCCACGGCACACTCTACTTCTCTGCTGGGTTCAAAATTCATTGCAATGGTCATAGAGAGCTCACAGACACTACTCACGATTAGGGGGTTTATTAGGGAAGTAACAGGTTACAATTCAGGTTCAGGAACACTCAAGGTACAGTTCTTCAATCAGGACGGGCTCTCCTCAGCTGTGCCCACAGACAGGTCTCTCCCTGGCCCTTGGCCTGGCCTCCGCCCTGCTTAGGCAAGTGTTGCAAAGCTCTTTTAGCTCTGCCAATAAGTGTTCTAGACACCACACTCTGCCATTAAGCCTCAGGCCAAAGGTGCCTATCATGGTTTGAATTGTGTCCTCCTAAAATTATGTGTCCACTTGACTAGGCCATGATTGCCAGTATTATGTGATTATCTACCATTTTGTTATCTGACGTGATTCTCCTATGTGTTGCAAATCCTACCTCTATGATGTTAATGAGGTGGGATTAGTAGCAGTTATGTTAATGAGGCAAGACTCAATCTACAAAATTAGGTTGTATCTTAAGTCAATCTCTTTTGTGATATAAAAGAGAAAAGTGAGGAGAGAGACAAGGACCTCATACCACCAAGAAACAAGAGCCAGGAGAACAGCACATCCTTTGGATCCATGGTCCCTGCGCTGAGAGGCTCCTTGAACAGGGAAGATTGATAATGAAGACCTTCCCCCAGAACCAACAGAGAAAGAAAGCCTTCTCCTGGAGCTGGTGCCCTGAATTCAGACTTGTAGCCTCCTAAACTGTGACAGAATAAACTTCTGTCTGTTGAAGCCATCTGCTTGTGGTATTTCTGTTACAGCAGCACTAGATAACTAAGACAGTGCCCAGCTCTAGCTTTGTGGATAGGCAAACCTACCTCCACCAAATGCCTGGAGGCACCCTATTCCACCAGCAAGCCTCCTGCCTGAAGGCACTCAACTTTCTCCCTTTGTGGGCCAGAAGCCCACTACATCATTTCCTGCCAGTCTCCTGCAGTCCTCCTGGTTCTGCTGGTCCCTGCTGCTGCTTCTCACCATTGCCGGTGTTACAGTTCTCCCTCTGTCTTCCATGTTACAGCTCCTAATCTCTCTCTCAGTATTTCCGTTTAAGCCTAGCAGGATGGCAAAACTGACCAATCTCCTTGTTAGGGTTCCATATACCTCATTTGCATAGCCCCACCCAATCATTTGGTGGGCGTTACTAAGACTAGGGCTAGAACCAAAAAAAAAAAAAACCTGCTGCCGTCCAGTTGCTTCTGACTTATAGCAACCCTATAGGGCAGAGTAGACCTGCCCCATAGAGTTTCCAAGGAGTGCCTAAGCAGATTCGAACTGCTGACCTTTTGGTTAAGCAGCTGTAGCACTTAACCACTAGGCCACCAGGGTTTCCTGGCTAGAAGGGCCATATTAAGTAATTCATTACACTGCAGGCCACCCTCTGGCTCTTCTAGTTACTGACACTTTCATACTTGAAGGATTAACTTGCCCCTCTCAATCACTTTACCAGTTCAAAACAGTTGTTAACAATTAGTCCTTCAGTAGGGCAAAAGAGTCCTAAGGGTGAGGCTACTCAGACCAGCCATTCAGGTCTGCTGCTGGTGTCTATCTGATCTGGTCAGGTCCTGTAAATGTCGTCTTCACCTCCCTGGCCTCTGATAAAATTTAACTGAGATGATTTTTCCCTTGCTGTGAGCCTCACGAGGTATCAGCATAGCAAGCCTTTAAGGGACTTTAGGTTCAGCCACTGTACTCCAGTCCAGCAGTGCCTCCTCCTTAGTCTATCTTTCATACTTACAGCTTCTACAGCTACAGTTTTACAATCACAATTACCCAGTTAACAATCAGCACTTACAACTGAATCATATAATCCTATCAACATCTTCCCCCACCTTCTCTTCCCCAGACCCATCAGGAAAAGAGGAATCTGTTCAGTGGGGATTCTCCTTTATCTCTCTCATTTAATGTAAGCACACTCATGAAAGTGTGTAATCTAGCCACTTCATGCCTTTATCTTCCCCCATTTTAGACAGCCAATTTCTAAATTGCCCATCCTTATCAAGCCAATACTAAGAGGAGACAAGCATGTTTTTTTATCTGAAGAATTTTCTGTTCCAGTTGGAACTTTGAGCATCTGTGTCCATAAGCAAAGTCCAGTCCAGAGCAAGCCATCAAATTGCAGCCATCTATGCCAGCTCACTGTGTCAAACATCTTTGTTTTCATTTGGTTGGGTTCTGGTCGGCTCATCCCTAGCCATCCAAGCTAGGTCATAATGGGTACCAGCCGTAGGCTTGGGAGTTTACACACATCTCCCTGCACTTCAGCCAGCCCCTTCTCTCTCATCCCCAGCTCCCATGGGCTAGGTCAGTGGGCACCATCTGTAGGCTCAGCAGTCCACACAACTGCCTGCACTTCTGACCAGTTAGCCCTTTCTTTCTTTCTCTCATCCCTAGTCTCCATAGGCTAGGTCAACAGGTGCCAGTGGAACATGTCCAAACTCAGACTGTCTCTCCGTTGCTGTACCTCCCTTACTTCCACTTATAAGTGGACCCGGGTGGTCATCATATGCGAGTATACCAGTCTGTCTACTCTCCGGCTCCCTTTAACTTCCAGTCCTGGAAGGGGGTTCTGATGGACACTGACTTTTCCTGCCTCTCTATATTTTTTATTTTTTGGGTATGCACCCAAAGCCAAACTACTTGCTTGCTTGAAATTCAAAAAGCAAAACAGTCTTTTTTTTTTTTTTTTCCTGCAAGTCCTTCCTTCCAATGCAAAACTTCTGTTCTCTCAGCAGATTTGGGTAGGTCTGCATGTGTTTTCAAATGTAAAATTTCCTGACTCCAAAGGGTTAGGGTGGTGCTCAAGTATACACACTTGGCTTCTGCATTGAGAGGAACAGGCTGTGTTCTTTCAGGCAAATCTCAGTTCCTCTTTTAACATATCCAATCCAGTATTGCTGATGGTGGAGTTACATGCTCTCTATAATCTATAATATCCAAAATTCATTTCTATCATACATTTAAGGAGCCCAACCTGGTGGTGTATTGGTTTAGAGCTACAGCTTCTAACCAAAAGGTCGCAGTTCGAATCCACCAGGCACTCACTGGAAACTCTATGGGGCAGTTGTACTCTGTCCTATAGGGTCGCTATGAGACGGAACTGACTTGACAGCAATGGGTTTGGTTTTGGTGGTGCAGTGGTTAAAGTGATCAACTGCTAACCAAAATGTTAGCAATTAGAAACTGCCAGCAGCTCCACAGGAGAAAGATGTGGCAGTCTGCTTCCGTAGAGATTTACAGCCTTGGAAACCCTATGGGGTCACTATGAATCAGAATTGACTTGATGGGAGTGGGTTTTTTTTTTTTTTTTCGTACATTTAGGTCTGTTTTACAGCACAAGGTCTAAGCAGCATTCAATATCCATATTACATCCAGATAAACACATAACCCTGTTTAAAAACATTCCAGTTTCATCTTCTCCAACCCTTGACTATCTTACCACTTGTATACATATGGCCTTGAGCCTATGGCTGCGTGAGCCTTGGCCCCCTATCAATCATTTTATCTGGCCTGGCTTTTGTCCCAAGCCATTTCAGATGTGGCTTTTCTCCCCTCAGGTGAAGCATAATATCTCTTACTTTCCTTTCAGCCATTACGAATAACGACAAAAGTAACCATCTAAGAACCAAAAGTTTCACTTCCTAAGGCCCTTCATTCTTTCTCTTCCCGAGTTCCATGCTTCCATAAGTCTGGAGCCATTGTAACGATTCCACTCCTGACACCAACTGTAAAAATGGCAGGCGGTGGCATCTGACCTCCTCTAACTTCACATGGGGGAGAGAGAATCACCATGAGCATCAGCCCAAGGCTGATTCCTACAAGGCAGAAGTCAGATATACCTCTTCTCTCCACCATCTTTACCAATTCTGACACCATCTGTCCCTCCCAAACACACCCTACTTCTCCACTGAGTTCAATAATTCATTGCAATGGCCACACAGAGCTCAGAGACAATACTCACAATTATGGGGTTTATTAGGGAAGTAACTGATTACAATTCAGGTTCAGGAACACTCAGGATACCGTTCTTTAATCAGAATAGCCTCTTCTCAGCCATGCCCACAGACAGGTCTATCAATGGCCCTTAACCCCTCAGCCTGGCCTCTGTCTTGCTTGGGCACGTGTTTCGAAGCTCTTTTAGCTCTACCAGTAAGTTCCCAGAGGCACTCCACTCCTCCTGTAACCCTGAAAGCACTCAGCTCTAGCTCCGTGGGTCAGCAAATGTAGCTCCACCAAGTGCCCAGAGGCACCCTACTCCATCAGCAAGTCTCCTGCCTGAAGGCACTCAGCTTTCTCACTCTGTGGGCTAGGAAGCTCACTGCTCCATCTCTTGCCAGTCTCCTGCAGTCTTCTGGTTTTGCTGCCACCATTTCTCTGGTGCTGCTTCTCACTGTCTCCACTGTTACAGTTCTTCCACTATGTCTTCCATGTTACAGCTCCTACTCTCTCAGTGTCTTCCTTTAAGCCTAGCGAAATGGCAAAATTGACCAATCACCTCGTTAGCGTTCCATACAGCTCATTTGCATAGTCCCACCCAATCATATTGTGGGAGTTACAAAGATTACGACTAGAAGGGCCATATTAAGCAATTCATTGCACCTTAGTGACCTACTTCATGCTCTTTCCCACCTCGAGTTCTTCCTGGGCTTGGAACATTCCCCTGCCCTGGCCTAGCTAACTAATCCTTCAGATTTTGATTTAATGGTCACTTGAAGGCTCCTTGCACGACTCCGGGACTAGGTTAAAGAAATCTCTTTGCTATGTGACCTATATAATCAAAATCCAAAAAACCAAATCCTTTGCTGTGGAGTCGATTCCAACTCATAGCGACCCTGTAGGACAGAGTAGAACTGCCCCATAGAGTTTCAAAGCAGCACCTGGTAGATTCAAACTGCCTACCTCTTGGTTAGCAGCTGTAGCACTTAACCATTATGCCACCAGGGTTTTCTGTGACCTATACAGAGTCCAAAATTCCCTTTGATAATACTCATCACGATGTTTCTGTTTGCTCTGATGGATTGTATGGGCCAGAATGTGGCTTAGGGGTCCTCAGCATCAGGGTCTCTCACAAGGCTTTGTAGTGTTGGCCGGGACTATGATCATCTGAAGGCTTGACTGAGGAAGGGTCTGCTCCCAGGCTCCCTCACTTGGTTGTTGGCAGGATTCAGTTCATTGCTGGCTGTTGGCTGGAGGCTGCCCTCAGTTCCTGACCACGTGGACCTCTCCACAGGGCAGCTCACAGCATGGCAGCTGACTTCATCAGAGTAAGCAAGAGAGAAGAGAGCCAGAGAGAGAGAGCGCTAACAAAACAGATATATAATCTTTGGTAACAACCTTGTAAGTGGCATCTCATCCTCTTTGTGAGTCTCCAGGTCCAGCCCACACTCAAGGGAAAGGGATTATTCAGGGACATGAATACCAGGAGGCAGAGGTCATTGGGGGCATCTGAGAGGCTGCCTGCCACAGTATAATTATGTTTTCTCACACGGTGTTCACTCATCTGAACACCCAGAGCAGGAGCAGACCAAATGCCAAGGGTCAAGCAGATGATGGCAAGGAGGAAGGAAATCAGTGGTGGGAAGACTGGGGAACAAGCAGTTCGGCAAGTCCTCCAGCAGACCACTGCCAAAAGGAGTGCAGTTTGACTGCAGTCGGATCTTCTAAATTCGCAAAAGAAGCAGAGTCTGGATTTTTATGAGACATTTCCTGATTATTTAAACTGTAATAGTAAAGAAAAACTCACGGGAGGGTTGGCGGTTTATGACTCCTCCTTATGGCATTAAGGGCCTAACCCTTGCAGATTTCTAATCCCTTTGTATGTGTGTCTCATCTCTTCTTCTCCCCCGCTCTCGCGTTTGCTCATCGAGGGCAGGAACCCAGCTAATTCACACTGGGCATTTTCCACAGCTCTCTGCATGGAACAGGCCAACAGTAAACACTGCTGAGTAAAACATGAAATTGCTGACACTGTCTCATCAGGGACCATCCCCCAGCCCTAGAGGAGTGGTTAAAAGTGCCCTCTGGTGTCTAGACTGGAACGCTGGCTCTGCCACTCACTTGCTGTGTGACCTTAAACTTTAAGTTACTAATTTTTCAGAGCCTTGGTTTCTTCATCTGTAAAATGGGAATAATCGCACTTGCCTCACAAGATTATTATAAGGATTAATTTAAATAATATATTTAAAGCACTTTAAAAAAATCTATTGCCATCAAATCAATTCCAACTCAGAGCGACCCTCTAAGACAGAGCAGAACTCACCAGTAGGGTTTCCAAGGCTGTAATCTATGGAAGCAGTCTGCCACATCTTTCCCCAGTGGGTTCAAATTGTTGACCTCTCAGTTAGCAGCCGAGTGCTTAACCACTGTGCAACCTGGGTTCCTTTAAGGCACTTAGCACAGAGCTTAACCACACTGTAGCAATAAGTCAACAAATGTGAGCTATTCTTACTGACACCAGTCCACTTCTCTCCTTACTGGCTCCAGGCCACCCCTCTCTTTAATCCATCATCTACCACTCTCTACCTGAGCATCAAATGATCTGTCATTGTCACTGCCTGCCTTCACACTTGGCACTCCCACCGCACCAAACCTCTGTTCCTGAGCACTCCACGGTTTTTCTGCTGCTTCAAAGCCTTCGCAAGTGCTATTCCCTCCTATTGGAACCTCCCTACCACCTCTTGACGGCATCGGGTTTTTGGGTTTTGACCACCCCTTTTTGGAGCCCTGGTGGCGCAGTGGTTAAGAAGCCGGCTGCTGACCAGAAGTGGACAGTTTGAGTCCACCAGCTGCTCCTTGGAAAACCTATGGAGCAGTTCTACTCTGTCCTATTGGGTCACCATAATTCGGAATCCACTGGACGGCAATGGTTTTTCTGGTTTTACCACTCTTAGCTTCAATGTTCCAGGTATGTGCTATCAGAGGATTCTTGGTGTTTCTTGCTAAACCTAAAGGCAGGTACAAGGTCTGTTTTTTCTCACCACTTCCTGGCATAGAATAGACAATAGTGAATGCTT
Organism: Loxodonta africana; assembly: GCF_030014295.1. NCBI lineage: Eukaryota > Metazoa > Chordata > Mammalia > Proboscidea > Elephantidae > Loxodonta > Loxodonta africana. Next base: position 19,085,177 of record NC_087348.1, on the reverse strand, counting down.
GTGGAATTGGCCACATAGTGCCAGATCCCGTGAGCAGACAGCGCCACCTGTTGACCCAAATGTGCGCTTCAGTACTTAGAAAGAAGCCTCAGCTCTCAGTCCACCCCTAAGGCAGATAAGACAATAATGGTTTTGAAGTTTTCCAAACTTCAAACTACCTGGTGTCTTCAATTACCTGATGTCTCCATCTCATACCAAACTTAGCAATGAATAATAAAAAGAGCAAACACTGAGTGCTTAAAGCGTGTGCCAAGCACTCTACTGAGTGCACAATTTTCACAAGCACCCAATTAGGCCGGTACTTTTTTCATCGCCATTTTACATATGGGGTAACAGAAGCACAGAGCTCCTGAGTGCCTTGCCCCAGTTACACAGCTAGAAAATCTCAGAGCCGAGGTTCAAACTCAGGCAGTCTGGCTTGAACCTGCCCTCTTAAGCTGGTCTCTATTCTGCCTCCTACACTCCATCTCCCATAACCTGGTTAGGTTACATCATCTCCCTCCACCATGAAGGACCACTATGCAGGGACATCACAGCGCCATTGGTGTCAACAACCCCCCCCCCGCGGGGTGACCCATATCCATTCTGAAAGCTGCCCAGTTCTCTCAGGGCACATTTCAGGACAGGAATCAGACACAGGCCCTCTTCAGTGAGGCAAGTTGGGAGTCTGCCCTAGCTTCCATGGTGCTGCTCTACTTGTGTGCCCTCCAACAAGTGACCACCTCTGAGGCTCCATTTCCTAATGGGACCTTTAACTCATGTGGGAGGACTGCACTGGGTATTGCATGAGAGAGCAGTCCCTGATCCTGCTGAGCACTCAGTGGTTGTTGGTGTCACTCAGGGCCCCCCCGGATCACTTAGCCAGGCAGCAGCAGCCACATCGCACATGGAGTCCCTTCACACTTCTTGATATCACAATTCAGAACCAAGTGGTTGGCTACTTCCGTCTTAAATCTCATCTACTTTTCACCTTCTCTTCTAAATGATTCCTTTGTATGATTTGTGAACTGCCCGCCTGCCTCCACTCAATACCAAGTTGCTTTAAAAATACATATTACTAATATTTATCAAGGAGTTCCTGTGTGGCACGAACAGTTATGCACTCAGCTACTAAACGAATGGATGGTTCAAATCCACCCAGAGCTGCCTCAGAAGAAAGGTCTGGAGATGTACTCCTGAAAGATCACAGCCATTGAAAACCCTGTGGAGTACAGTTCTATTCTGAAACACAAGGGCTCCACATGAGCCGGAATCAACTTGATGGCAACTGATGTAATATTTATTGAGCACTTCCTATGCACATCACTCTAAATGCTTTACAGATATTAACTCATTTGATCCTCACACCACAGCCGTATGATGTAGGCACTGCTACTACCCCCATTTTACAGCTGAGGGAGCTAAAGCACACAGAAGTGACATGTTCAGGGTCACACAGCAAGTGGCAGAACTCAGGGGCAACCTAAGGGGTCATGCTAGTCTGTATTCTTAAACAGTTTATCAGACTCCCTCTGCTGTTCGATACAGTGTCTTTCCTCTAGATTGCCAAGCACACTGCTTTGTGTAGTAGGTGTCAACAAATTTGTTTTAATATATATATTTATATACATGCACATACACACGAGTTTAATTCCAGTGTGATGAATAGCACTTCTTCAACCAGGAGAGAGCTCTACCACATTCTGGGCTCCTGAGACCCTCCAGAGAGAGCTGACGCCTGGCAGTCTTCACAGATGACACCCAATGCAGGGCACTTTTATTAGGCAAGTGAGAAGGGGCAGAGTGCAGCCCAGGGTGTGTCTGCCTGGGCTTCACACAGGCCCCGAGCTTTGCTGCACCCTCTTCATCAGCTCTTCGTCCTGCATGGACAGCTCTGTCAACTTTTTGCCCATCCGCTCATGGATGTCCAGGTACTTGGAGACACACCGGTCCAGGCAGACAGACTCGCCCTTGGACAGCTCTGCTTCCTTGTAGTGTGGAGGCACGCACTTTCGGTGGCAGGCACTGGTCATTCTGTCAGGGGAGAGCGGTAAAGTTGGTTCAGCAGCGCCCTGAGGCATCCTGGGAACCCTAACCCACTCCTGCTTGGGCTATACTGATTTCACTTCCCCACAGAAGACAGGATAAACCTTCAGTTTGCACCTCAGCCAGCCTGGAAGGTCCTTTAGAGCAGGAACCCTGTCTGAGTCCATGCATATGACTAATGAAAAAGGAACCACTAGTTGAGTACTAATGGACAGGCGTGGTTTAGTGGTGGAACTTTTGCCTTCCTTGAGGGAGACCTGGGTTTGATTCCCAGCCAATGCACTTCACGCACAGCCCACACCAGTCTGTCAGTGGAGACTGGCATGTCGCTATGATGCTGGATAGGTTTCAGCAAAGCTTCCAGCTTAAGACAGACTAAGAAGAAAGGCCTAGTGATCTACTTCCAAAAATCAACCTAAGAAAACCCTATGAATCACAATGGCCTGATCCACAACCAATCACAGGGGTGGTGCAGGACCAGGCAGCATTTCTTCCAGATGTGCATGGTACACCACAAGTTAGGGGCAGACTTGCGCGAAACTAGCAACAACAACTGAGTACTGGCTCTGTGCCAGGCACTGTGCTAAGCGCTTGCTCTATATGGATTCCCTTATATAATTCTTATAATAGGAGCCCTGGTGGCTCAGTGGTTACACGCTCAGCTAACTGAAAGCTTGGCGGTTCGCACCTATCAGCCCCTCCACAGGAGAAAGATGTGGCAATCGCTTCTGTAAAGATTACAGCCAAGAAAACCCTATGGAGCAGTTCTCTCTGTCCTATACAGTCGCTATGAGTTGGAATCAATTCAACAGCACACATCAACAGGAACAACAATCCTCATAATAACCCCGTAAGGTGGACACTATAATTATTCCCATTTTACTGATGAGGAAACTAAGGCACAGAGAGGCTCAGTAATTTGCTGAGGATCACGTGGAGCTGGGGTATAAACCCAGGTAGTCTCACTTCATAGCCTACATTTTAAAAACCAATCTACCATACAGCCTCCAAAACAAACCAATCAATCGAGAGAGGATAGTAGAGAGCTAAAGCTGATAAAAATAACAGACATTTATTGACTGCTTACTATGTGTGAGCCTTGATGCTGAGGGCTTATCATACATCTTGCATTTAATACTTATAATGTCTTTACGAGGTAGTACTATCATTATCCCCATTTTATAGATGAGGAAATCATTCATCAAAGAGCCCGTAACCTGTCCAAGGCTATACTCCTGGTGACTGTTGGAGCCAGGATTTGTTCCCAGGTTTGCCAAATGGTATGACCACTAGTTCTGGAGTCTGACTGAGGTACTAGTCATGACACTGTGACTGACTAGTTTTGAAGCCTGAAGAAGTTAATTAACCTCTGTTGTTGTTGTTGTGTGTCACTGAGTTGACTCCAACTCATAGCGACCCTATAGGGCACAGCAGAACTGACCCATAGGGTTTCCTAGGTTGTAATCTTTACCAGAGCTTATTGCCATGTCTTTTCTCCTATGGAACCGCTGGTGGGTTCAAACCACGGACCTTTGGGTTAGCAACCGAGCATTTAACCATTGTGCCACAAGGGCTCCTTAATTAACCTCTAGAAGCCTCAATTTCATTATCTTAAAATGGGATTAATAAAATCAACCCACTGAATTATTTTTAAGATTAAAAAAGGTAATGTTTGTAAATGTTTAGCAAGCCTGACATGAAGGAAGAGTTTAAGAAACGTTAACCACTAAATCTGTTATCTGTCGAAAGGCAAATGCTCATCTGTTTCTGGAGCCTGAACAGAGCACAGACTGGAAATTTTCTGCCTGTTCTACTTTTTCATTTCCGATTCCACCCCAATCTAAATTTCCAACTCCTTCTAGTGGCCTCATATGGCGTCTGCAGGAGCCGTCAACGATGGGTGGGAAGCGGGGCAGTTAAGCACAGGCTTCAGGCTTCCCTAGACTGAGGAAAGCCTTTGTCAGAAGTCCTCCGCCCCTGCCCTCGGAAAGGGTGGCCAAGGGATATTCTCTGAGACTTCCCGCACGTTGGGGCCGGCTCTCTTTACCTGTTGTACATATCGGCCATCATCTCCACCTCCAGTTCGGCTGCCAGCTGCTGAGCCCTGAGCGGATCCATCTTAGCCCCGGCACCGTGGAGGGGATCTCCTTCAGACCTCCTAGTCCTGGGGGCAAATATCACCGTCAGCGCCCAGCCTCCCCGCCCCCATTCGCCCTTCTAACTCGGGGGCTGGCTTAAGGATGCGGAAGGTCACAGGGCCTCGGAACTGGGAGGGGTTCACTGAGCTCAGTGAGCCCAACTGCCCCATTTCACAGATGGGAAAACAGAGGCCCGTAAAGAAGCAGTGCCTAGCCCAAGGTCACACAGCATGACAATGGCGGGATTGGAAACCGAGCCCTGGCGCCCTACGCTCTATCACTCCGGGTCAGCCCTGTCCAGGAGAACATCGAGAAACTGGAGTGGTACACCCTGAACAGCGGGACTGAACCTTCCAGGCCCTGGGAATTCAATCATACGCGGGACCCAGGCGCTCGGCCCCAGCCCAAAAACTACACCTCAGAAATGGTGGCACCATCTTCAGGGTCACCTAGGGACCAGGGGGTCATAGGTCACTCACCACGGCCTGGGGCCCGTCACAATGTCCCTTGTACAACCAACTTCAGGCAAACGCTGGAAACTCACCCGGCGCTGAGATACGATACAGCGGAAGCACGTGGATAAGTTCCGGGAGGGAAGTCCCGCCTCCTCTTTGATCCAGGCTCGCTTCCGGAATGAAGTACCATCGAGGTGGAGCCGGGAAATCCGCTACCATAGAGAGGAAGCAGCCGGCTCCGACTGAAAGCGAATGAGATTCGTGAATGCTAGAGGGGACTCCAAAGTACCTAGAGGCATGCGCCATGTGCAGAGTGTCCGCGTCCTGGTTAGACTTCAAGTTTCTAGGGTTGGCACAGAGAACTTTGAGTTTATTGGTTCTGTAAGAAGGGCGCAATGTCGATAGAACTAGGCGAGCCTCGCTCTCGCCCTAGAGAGCAGTCACTTAAGTTTGGAGAAAGAGGAACGCCCCTAAACAACGGTTTAGGGTTTTGTTGCACCTTGAAATCACCTGGGAGCGTTTTTTAAACTCCAAGTCCCAGGCCACACTATGCCAATTGAATCAGAATCTGGGAGCAGGACCTAGGCATGAGTAAATTTTAAAATTCCCCAGGTGATTCCTATGTTCAGCCAAGTTTGAGAACCAGCGCTTTAAGGAACTTTTGCGATTTATTGCTGTGTGCAAGTCACTAAACCTCACTCTGAAACTGTAAAGACAAGTGAGATACGATTTCTGCTCTCAGAAAGATATGTTTAACTGTGTTTTATTCAACTTTTGTTAGACGCTCTGAACCCTGAAGAGATGAATAGGGGTGGTTTCGGTTGTCACCAGCTTTAATCTAGTACATTTGGGTGAGGGAGGAGAGGAATGGTGAACTCTTCATCTTTCAAGACTTAATGTATTCCTAGATCTGCACCCACCCACGCACACACAAACCTCAACCCCTTGACTTTTCACACATTTTCCCAGTAAACTAAATTTTTTGAATGCAAATTAACAGGATACACTGCCCATTGGAGAATGTGGCCTGTACAAACAAACCAACCCAGCCGTTTATCCTTCACCTACTATGTGCTGGCCATTTTATACATATGGTTACCATACGCTTCCCTATTTGTCCAAGACAGTCTTGTTTTAAACAGTCTGTCTCATTGCTGCTGTCAAATGCAGCGCCCTGATTCCTGTTTCTTTTTTTATTGAGGTATAATATTCATACAGTTAAGTATGTAAGGAGCCCCAGTGGCACAGTGGTTAAGAGCTCACCTGCTAACAAAAAGGTCAGCAGTTCAAATCCACCAGTTGCTCCCTGGAAACCCTATGGGGCAGTTCTACTCCATCCTTTAAGGTCGCTGTGAGTCGGAATCTACTTGACGGCAGTGGGTGTGTGTGTGTAAAGTGCATAAAATACACTAATCCTAAGATTAAATATGTATACATTTGTGTAACCACCACCCAGATCAAGATATAAACTACTTCCAGCACCCCAAAAGTTTCTCTCATGCTCCTTCCCAGCCAATACCCCCTCTCAGGCAGTTAACCACTATTCTGACTTATATTACCATCAATTAGTTTTGCTCTTCTTGAATTTCCTATAAATGAAATCATACATTATTTTCTCGTTTGCGACTGGCTTCTTTAGCTTACCTGTAAGATTTCATCCACATGGTTGTGTGTATTCCTTTCTGTTGCTGTCTAGTGTTTGATTGTATGAATATACCAGAATTCATTTATCCTTGTTCCTGTTGATGCACATGTGGGCTATTTCCAGCTTTTTGGCTGCTACAAATAATGGCTGCTATGAATGTTGTTGTACATGTTTTAGTGGGCATATCTTGCCCTGGTGTTCACTTTTGAAAAATAGAATCAACATATTATGAAAGATTAAGACACTGCATAAACAAAGAACATGAGTTCTCACTAGAAGAATCTGCCTCCTAGATGGGATATTTGCTGGGTGTTATGAAAGAATGAGGAGCCTCAGTGACACAGTGGCTAAAGGGCTTGGCTGCTAACTGAAAGGCCGGCAGTTGGAACTCCCCAGTCGCTCCATGGGAGAAGGATGTGGCAGTCTGCTTCCATAAAGATTACAGCCTTGGAAACCCAATGGGGCAGTTCTGCTTCGTCATGTGGTGTCACTATGCCATCCACTTGATGGCAGTGGGTTTATGAAAGAACAGATGAGGGCATTTGGAAAAGAAAGGGAGTGATAGCCACAAAAGGCTTCCTGATGAAGGTGACAAATCTTATGACTCCCTTTCCCGCACAACAGTCCAGCACTTATGTGTGCAGAAACCTATCTCTTTCTTTTACTTGAAGCATTCTGTTCCCAAAGCTAAACACTCTCAGTGTCATGAGACATGGCTTCTCCAACCTTTTGCCTTTGTGGTCACATCAGTCCACCAGTGGCCACCTTAATGTACTGTCTGTGTGCATAACTGACGCACCATTATTGGTATGGTCTGACGTGAGCCTCTGTATCTGTATCTTTACATCATCTCAAGTCTAACACCACCCACTCCCTGTTTCAATGAATGCACTCTGAGATCAGACTGACTTTTTTTTAATGTAACTTTCAAATTATTTAGGTCATTTCAAATGCTTTACAATAAAATTGATACTTTTACCCATAAAGATTTTTATTTTCATTTACTGCCTATCCTCTCCCTCTCCCCTACACGTGAGCTCCAGGAGGGCAGAAAATTTTTGATCAGGTTTTGTCTGTTTTCTGTTGTGTTCACTGTTTTATCTCCATCACACTTGGTGCTCAAAAACCATTTGATCAAATAAATGAACTGTCTAGGAGATGTTTTCATGAGCAGTGCAATGATTTGCTATTTTGCTGTTTTCAATATTCAATGAGGGCTGGATAAGAAGAGAAATGAATTTTAAAAAGAGAGAGATTGGAAGAGCTCACCAGCCAGATAAGCGCTGGAAGGGTGAGGGAGATATCTTCAACCAGAGGCAGCCAGAACCCGTTACTCTTGGACAGATCATTAGTACCCAAACCTGGCTGCACAAGGTTTTACTCTCAGATCATCCCAGGCATAGGGCACCAAGTTCCTACCTAGTATTTCTATTCATTCATTCAACATATATTTATTGAGCACCTAATATGAACCCGGGAGCCCTGGTGGCAAGTGGTTAAGAGACTGGCTGTTAACCAAAAGGTCAGCAGTTTGAATCCACCAGCTTCTCCTTGGAAACCCTATGGGGCAGTTCTACCCTGTCCTACAGTGTTGCTATGAGTCAGAATTGACTCAATGGCAATGAGTTTAGTTTTTTTTTTTTTTAATTAATATGAACCAGGCAATTTGTTAGGCCCAGGGCATATAGCCATAAGCATGGTACACTAAATCCCTGTCTACACCAAGCTTCTAGTACTAATGAGAGACAGATAATAAATAATAAAACCCTTTTAGATTCCGGTAAGTATCACGAAGAAAAGAAAACAGGCTGAGATAACAGAGAGAAACCGAAGACAGTGATGGGGTAGGGGTGGGAGAGGGTGGCAGGAGCATGTTCCTTTAGATCACGTGGTCATGAAAGACTTCTCTAAGGAAGTGAAATTTGAGCTGACACCAGAAGGATGAGAAGGAGTCATCCTTGCAAAGAGCAGAGGAAAGAAGGTTCCAGTCCTGAGCCTGGAAAGGGATTGATTTATTTAAGGAACAGGAAGGAGGCCAGTGTCTGAAGTGGTGGGGCCATGGGGGGAGGGGGCTGGGTGGAAGCAAAAGTTTCATAAGAACCAGGAGTAGGAGGTCTCCCCTGAGCACATTCTCTGGAAGTCGTACCTATTGTCCATTCTATGGCATGCATAGAGAGAAGCTCAAGATAGGTTTGCTTTTTGGGGAGCAAAGTTTCAATTCAGTACCACAGTGTATTCAAGCCTACCGTGTACCAGTTACTTCAGCTCAAAATAGGGTTCAGGAGTTTTCTATTTTCTAGACTCCAAGTCCATCCCTCAGCTTGCCCCATCACTCTTTTCCTCTTTGCCCCCTCCACCTCCAAATCTCTCCATCCAGTGTGTGCCCCAAGATTTATCCCCCATGTCTGGCAACTGCCCCGGTCACCCCCTGCTCAGCCCACCCTTCTGCAGCTGCTTTTGTCTCGGGAAGAGTAAGAGGGGCTATTTAAAGGAGCATGTGGGTAACCCCTGAAGGGAGCAGGGAAGGCCTGGCCGGGGCTCCGGATGGACAGGGAAGGCCAGAGGCCTGGGGACCATGCTCCAAATGGCCCCGGGAGAGGGTTGCCCAGGTCCCTGGGGCCAGGCGAGTCCATTGGGAAGAAAGGTAACCACAGGACGGATGTCAGAGCGGGAGGGGCACACCGTGATTGAAAGGTGCCACCTGTCAAGTCTTCACGGGAAATCCGAGCCTCCAAGTTCAGGACACAGTGTTGTACCAACAGGGCAGTAAACAATGCTCTTTCGTGGGGCGGGGGGTGGGGAGCCTGAGCCTCATGAGGTTGTGGGGGGAGGTTGGAGGAGTGGGGGAGGGGCGGGACAGAGGAGCTGGGGGCTAGACGCTGCCTGGGCTTAAAGGCAGCCTGGGAGCGAGGCCCAGGAGCTGGAAGGAGCTACTCTCAAGCCGAGGCAAGAGGCCCCACAGGTAGGAGAAGCCCTGGACCCTTTCTTAGAGTCCTGTCCCCAGCTGCCAACCCCAACTCCCACCTTCCAATGCCCGGAGGCTTCAAGCAGGTCCCCGCAGTTGGAGAAGCCCAGGCTCCTTTCTAATTCTCTCCACTGCTATCTGCTAACTCTCTTTAGATCCCAGGGGTTAGGGACACAGTCTGGGGGTCGGGCCACCTGAGATCGTCTACAGGGCAGCCTGTAGGTGGCCATCAGTGAGGAGGACCTCACAGGGGTGGAAGGGGCCTTACACATCTTGCCTGTCCAGTTGGGTTGGGAGAGAGACTCTGAGCAGCTGAGAACGGTCTCTCCAAGGGAAGGTTCCTGGCTGGAGTAGGGGAAAGTCAATGCTTCAGGGTCACTGGAAGCCAGACTGGCGGCAGGGGATGGCAGAGGCATCAGCGGAACCATCAAGCGTGGCCTGTACTACCTGGGCTTGGAACTTGGGCTCCTGGGTTCTTGTCCTGCTCTGCCCAGAGAAACAGGAAGAGGGAGTGGGGAATATCAGCTGTGCTGCTTTAGACACAACATGGGGATGGTGGGGAGGCTTCTACAGTGTAAGCAGGGAAAGAGGAGGTCCCTGGGTGGTACAAACGATTTGGTCTACTAACTGGAAGGTTGGTGGATGGAACCTACACAGTGGCACCATGAAGAAAGACCTGGCAATCTGAGTCCATAAAGATTACAGCCAATGGGGAGTGGGAGGGAGGGGAGAAGGGAAGGAGGGGGAGAAACTTTCATGAAGGGCCTACTGTGTGCTTAGGAGAAAGAGCTGAACTCCTCAGCATATCTGATTGCCCTTCCCCACCAGAGGCATGCTCCTCACTCTGGGCTGGGGCCATTGAACGGACACTGAGCTCAGGAGACAGTTGGGAGCAGCATCTTTGGCAACAGCACTGGACTGGAAGTCAGGAGACTTGGGTTCTAGACATGGTTTAGCCATTTACTTATTGTCCTATGACTTAAGAGACTTAAACTCTCTGAGCCTCAAATTCCTAATCTGTAAAATGGGGCCGGTAATGCCTATTCTACTCAGAAGAAAGGCCTTGCCATCTACCTCAGAAAAAGCAGCTATTGAAAACCTTATGGAGCACAGTTCTGCTCTGACACACACAGGGTCACCACGAGTCAGAGTCGACTCAATGATAACTGGAAACGGGGTTAGCATGTTCTGAAGGGTTAGCATGAAGGGTTATTCTGAAGGGTTAGCATGAAGACTGGCTGAGGTGAAGCAGGGCACTGCAGTAAGCTGTAAACTGCTCTGGAATTATTAACACTGGGGTTGGTGGTGATGTCCTGGTTTCTCAACATTCTGAGACACTTCATGGCTTGTCTATTTATGACAAGCCTGGAGGGTGGGAAGCTGAGGTGATGAAAACACAGGGTGTCTGAGAGAGAGAGAGAGTGTGAGTGTGTACGCATGTGTGTATGTACACCTACCCTTTCCCCTCCACCACTCCAAGTGTGTGGTGTGTAGATGGACTGAAATTAGGAGAGGGAGAGATGATTGGAGCACTCAGCCACATCCCAGCCAAGTACTGTCACACTCTGAGGTATAAAAAGGGTTTGTTATCATCTTCCTGGCGTTCAGTTCTCTCTGCCTAGTCTCACCAACTAAATGCCCTTGAGGCCATGTCAGGATGTTACCCTGGGACAGGGCTGAGCAGAGGGCAGACCCACCCCGTGGAAGCCGATGCCAGCCACACTGAGACAGCACGCCCTCATACCAGGCGCTCCTCTAAACACTTTCTATGCATTTGATTCCTTAGTCCTCCACTGCCCTAGATCTAGACCAACTCAGGCCTTGTCAGTGGGAACTGAAGCCCGAGAGGCAAAGGGACGTACCTGCTCAGGTCTCAGGTGAGTGGTGGAGTGAGTGAGTGGGAGGCCAGTTCCATGTCCTCCTGACTCCCTGCCTCCCTGCTAACGTACATTTCATCTCTCAGGCTGATTTTTTTCCCTCTCACCTTAATACAGTGCTGGACCTGCTGAACTACAAAGGGTGTCTTAATTTCTTAGTGCTGCTAGAACAGAAATGCCACCAGTGGGTGGCTTTAACAAACAGAAATTTGTTTTCTCACAGTGAGGAGGCTAGAAGTCCAAATTCAGGGCACTGGCTCTAGGGGAAGGCTCTCTGTCCACTCTAGGGTAAAATCCTTGTCTCAACTTCTCTAACTGGCCATCCTTAGAGATCCTGGGCTTATAGACTGGTCTGCTTCCATTGTCTTCAGATAGTGTTGGTCTTCCCCTCATGTCTGCTGTCTTCTGTACCTAATCTGCTCCTTTGTATCTCAGAAGTGATTGGTTTAAAACACACCCAACACTGATACTGCCTGATTAACATAACAGCGAAAACCCTACTCCCAAATAGGATCACATGCACAGGCATAGGGGCTAGGATTTACAACACATATTTTGGGGGGACACAATTCAAGCCAAAACAAAGGGGTAGTGTGAGTACCTTCCCAAACCCCAGCCTGTTTCGTAAGAAATGGTATGAGTACTGAATCCAGGAATTGTAGGGCTCTGGTCTGGGGGCAGGAAGACCCGAGTGGGCAGCAGGAACAGAGCCCTGTCTCTAATCTGCCTGTCCTCCTGCCTCCCATCCTCTGTCCCAATTACCCAGGTACCCTGGGTACTGTCACCAAGAAAGATGGCACTGCCAAAGCAAGAGATATTTTTAGCCAGTGACAAGAGTGTCCCTGCCTCTGTCCTCCTGAGTCACACCCTGAGCCCTATTTGGAGATTGTTTTCTTTGTAACCAGACCCCCAAGAAGGCCAGGGGGATGAAGGAGTGGCCTTGTTCCTGGGACCCACCTGTTTGTGTAGATCTTACAGTAAGTATAAGGCTTGAGTAGGAAACCATAAGTTGAGGTGCCATAGCCCTCCCTTCCCTTGGGGCCAACGGAGGGTCAGATTCCCCTGCCAAGGCTAGGGAGAAAATGTTTCCAGTCTTCACCAAAGGACACGCTTCCCTGCCCAGGCCCACTGTTTCTAAGAACCCCAGGCTGGCCCAGCTGACAGAACCCTAGACACTAGCTGGCCCTGAGTTTCCCAGATTCCAGGTGCTTTTACACCACCCCCATGATTGAGCCACATCTGTGTCACCTGTACTCGGGTTTCCTGAATGCTTTCCTTTGGATTCACTCATTTTTAAACTCAATCAATTTATTTTTAAAAGAATCTTTAAAAAAAAAAAAAAAGAATCTTTAGATCACCATTGGAAATGGAAACTCAATATCGCTTGCCAGAAATAGAAGGCAACTGTAAAAGTAAACACAATGGAAACAAAAGAGTGTTATTAAATGCTATCTAGATACTGTATTCCTGCTTGCTCTGGGCTCTGAGCCCAAGGCTGGCTGTGTCCCCTAACAGGGGAGAGTAGCAATTGCTCCACAGGTGTTAGAGGCATGCTGGTATCAAATTGTGACCATCTGTTGGTTTAATCTGAAGGAATGCAAAATCATTGGAAAGTCATTATGCTGTCTAATGTTCTTTTTTAAAGACAAAGCGGTAGCTTATACAGGGCCCTTTAGGTGGACACTGCCCAACATCAAGTCAACGTAGCCCAGCTCTCCCACCTTTTGGAAAGCAGAGCTCTTTCCTTTCATTTTACTCCAGGAAAAGTGGATGCTGGGTCACATATCCAAGTAGTGGAGGGGCCTGGACTGAACCTCAGGCCTCCTGGCCCCTAGACCGGTGCTCGCTGAGATCGGGCATGACCAGGCCTGCTTGTCTTCTCTTCCCAGAGATGGAGCAGAAGGAAGGGAAGCCCTCAGAGGATAAAATCACTGTCCCCCCAACCACAGAGGACCCTGGGACCCTGAGAGATGGAGCCTCTGCAGAGAAGGAGGGTGAAGGCACAGCTGGGAAGACTGTCCAAGACCAGGCTCCAGATGGGGCAGGAAAGCCAGAAAATGCACCAGCTGAATTCCAGGGAGAAGCAAATGGGTTAGATGAGGTCAAGGTGGAATCTGAAGGGGAGGCCAAGGCTGAACTTAAAAAAGAAGATGGTGGGAAGGAAGAGACCACAGGGGCCTCTCAGGAGAAGACTGACAGGAAAGAAGAGACCAAATCTGAACTCAAGGAGGCTGAGGAAAAAGAAGAGGCCACATTGGCCTCTGAGAAGCTGAAAGCTGACGAGAAAGAAGCCAAGCCAGGATCCAGGGAGAAAGCTGACGTGGATGACGAGGCCAAGGATGAACTGAAGCAGGCTGCCGATGAGGTGGAAGAGGCCAAGGCTGAACCCAAGGAGGCTGATGGGAAAGAGGCAGCCGTGGTGGCCCCTCAGGAGGAGAGCAAAAAGATGGAGGAGCCCAAGGCTGAACTCAAGGAGGAGGCTGGTGCGAAAGAAGCCAAGACGGAATCTCAGAAGAAGGCTGTTGTGAACGATGAGGCTAAAGCTGGACCTCAGGAGGTTGATGGGAAAGAGGAGGTCGAAAGTGATGCTAAGAAGGAGGTGAGCGAGGCAGAGGAGAGGGAGAAGGCTCCATGAAGTGGGGAGGCAGCCATGTCTCCTGACCCTGGAGAACAAACCTCCCTGCCTTACTCCCTTTGGAAAGTCCAGTCCTCCCCACCACTGATATCAGGTGACTGGGGTGGGGAAGGTGGAGGACAGGGATGAAGCATTGCGGCTTAGTCTGCCTTTAGATCTTTCTGAAGGTCTCACAAAGCCTGGGGTAGGTGCTTGTGTGACCATGGCCACATGGACCATGTTTGTTCCAGGAATCTGGTGGTATCAATGAAGAGCAGGACCAGTACGTGGCGGAAGGACCAGAGGAAGGGGTAGGGGTGGTCCCCAGCTCCCCGGATGAGTGGCCTGAGAGTCCCACGGACGAGGCCCATGGCCTCAGCCCCGGTGAGTGGGAGCCCAGGGGGCCCACAGGCACTGCAGGGGCAACCCTGGGGCAGTGGGAGGAGGGGGTGCAGAAAGCGTGTCATGGGTAGCCCCAGCCTCCCCCCTTCCGGTTCCTTTCCTTCAGATGGGGTGCCCCCAGAAGCAGAAGCTTCTGGAGAGACCAGTCCTTCTGCCAGGTAATGTCAACCTTCAGGGCTCCAACTCCAACTCCCCCTACCACCTGCTCCTTTCCAAGTATACCATCACCTCAGCCTGCCCCTCCCTCCCCCAGCACCTGATCTTGAGACACTCCAGGATTCCTGCACTCAGACCCCTATCCCAGGGCAGAGCTCAGGGAACCAAAGGAGCCAGAGGCAGGAAGGAGCGTGGAGGACACCTGGTCCACTTCCCACTCCACTGCTGAAGTCTCCTTCCTGGGAGTTCTGTACCTTGCAGCTCAGCCTGTTTCCATGGTGTCAGCATCATGCATAAGAGCATGGTCAGAAAGCCTGAGTTTGGACAATGGCTTTGCCACTTACCTGCTGTGTGACCTTGGCCATGCCACTTAGCCTTTTCTTGTCTGTGGAGCGGGCATAATAATTGTACCTATCTTATCAGATTGTTCTGAGGCTTAAATGATGTAGTGTGTGCAAAGCACTTAGCACAGTGCCTGGTGCATAGTAAACCAAAAAAACTCATCGCCTAGACAATAGATAAGTGGTAACTTTGGTGAAGGATAAGACAGTACACAGTACTGGGGAAGCCAGCACAACTTGTACAAGGCAAGGTCATGGAAGCTCCATAGACACATCCAAACTCCCTGAGGGACCGAATTGCTGGGCTAAGGGGACCCTAGTCTCGGGGAACATTTAGCTCAATTGGCATAACATAGTTTATAAAGAAAATGTTCTACATTCTACTTTGGTGAGTAGTGTCTGGGGTCTTAAAAGCCTGTGAGCAGCCATCTGAGATACAAGACTGGTCTCACACCTTCGGGAGCAAGGGATAATGAAGAAAACTAAAGATACGAGGGAAAGATTAGTCCAGACCACATCTACCATGGCCTCCACCAGACTGAGTCCAGTAAAACTAGATGGTGCCCGGCTACCACCACTGATTGCTCTGACAGGGATCACTATAGACATTTCCAGACAGAGCTGGAGGAAAATGTAGAACAAAATTCTAACTTACAAAAAAAGACCAGACTTACTGGTCTGACTGAGACTGGAGAAACCATCACAGTATGGCCCCCAGACACCCTTTTAGCTCAGCAATGAAGTTACTTCCAAGGTTCACCCTTCAGCCAAAGATTAGACAGGCCCATAAAACAAAACAAGACTAAGGGGCACACCAGCCCACAGGCAAGGACTAGAAGACAAGACGAAACAGGAAACAGGTAAAAGGGAACCCAAGTTCGAGAAGGGAGAGTGTTGACATGTCGTGGGGTTGTTAACCAATGTCATAAAACGATATGTGTACTAACTGTTTAATGAGAAAATAGTTTGTTTTGTAAACCTTCATCTTTAGTATAAAAAAACAAACAAACCTCATTGCTGTCAAGTCAATTCTGACTCACAGTGACCCTATAGGACAAACTAGAACTGTCCCATGGGTTTCCAAGGAGCAGTTGGTGGATTCGAACTGCCAGCCTTTTGGTTAGCAGCTGTAGCTCTTAACCACTGCATCACAGCCTTATTCTTGCCACTGCACAACTTTAGTCATTAGAAGAATCTTCCTTTATACTGAGCAGAAATCAACCTCCTTGTCACTTTCTTAAGGAAAAATACACGAAACAAAACAAACCAGTTGTCGAGTTGACTCCGACTCAAGGCGACCCCATGTGTACAGAGTAGAACTGTGCTCCACAGGGTTTTCACGGGTGTGACCATTTGGAAACAGATCACCAAGCCTTTCTTCCAAAGGGCTTCTGGGTGGGTTCAAACCGACAAGCTTGAGTTAGTAGCCCAGAGCTTAGTTGTTTGTGTCACCCAGGGACATCTAGGAAAAGTTAACCAGTGAATATTCACGGGGTGCTCATGCAGCTGTGTGGTAGGCAAGCTGGGTGCTTTATATTTACCTCTTCATATGGCCCTTAGAACCATCTTGAGAGGTTTTCTTGTCCCCATTTTACAGATGAGGAAGCTGAGGCTCAGAGAAATGACGTGGCAGTTCCAAGACCACACAGCAAATAAGAGGCAAAGGCAGAATTCAAACTCAGGTCAGCCCTCAGGCTTGTCCTAGTTCTGCTCAACATCCCCACCAGATTCTGGAGGTTAGAACTGGCTTCATCCTTCTCAACCCTCTCCCAGTGCCAGGTGCAGAATCCATGTGTGCCGAGTATGGGCAACACACTGCACGTGTCCCTTTAGACTGCAGTGACCCCCAGCCCCTCCCTGTACCGTGTAAGAGCTGCTCCCAGCCCCTCTCCCCTCTCCGGACTTTTCCACCTAGTGAGTCTTCTCCCAGCGATGTGGCTCAGAGTCCCACGGAGCCCTCTCCCCCGATGGAAAAGAAGAAGGAAAAGGCCCCAGAGCGCAGGGTGTCAGCCCCTACTCGGCCCCGGGTGGCCCGTGCACAGAACCGCAAAGCCATCGTGGACAAGTTTGGCGGGTAGGACGCAGGCCAGAGCTGGCTAGACTCTCCCTGGAAACCAGGACGGGCAGAAGTCTGAGGGGCAGCAGAGAGGCGAAGCTAGGGTGGGGGCCTGATATCTGGGGGTGCGGCTCCTTCCTGACCCAGCCCTCTCTGGCCTGACCATCTATACCCTTGCCCTCACAGGGCAGCCTCGGGCCCCACAGCCCTGTTCCGGAACACAAAGGCAGCGGGGGCAGCCATTGGCGGGGTCAAAAACATGCTGTTGGAGTGGTGCCGGGCCATGACAAAGAAATACGAGGTGGGCAAGGGACCCTTCCAGGGCAGCAGTGCCTGGGAGGCTCTGAGTGTGCAAAGCTCAGAGGGTAGGAGGGTGGGATGGGGGCCAAGTCCCAGCCTCCCAGGCCCTCTGGCTGGAGATTCACTGTGGCCCCCTCTGCACCCTACCCGCCTGCCATGTCTCCCACAGCACGTGGACATCCAGAACTTCTCCTCCAGCTGGAGCAGCGGCATGGCCTTCTGTGCCCTCATCCACAAGTTCTTCCCCGATGCCTTTGACTACACTGCGCTGGACCCCACGCAGCGCCGGCACAACTTCACCCTGGCCTTCTCCACCGCTGAGTAAGCCAAGAGATGGCGAGGCAGGGTGGGGGCTCAGGGCAACCCAAGAGGAGGGCTGGTTTCACAGGGGTGGAGAGGGGAGTAGTCAGATTGGTGTGGTGGCCACGCATTCATTTTTCCAACAAAAATCTGTGAGCACCAGGCACTGTTTCAGGCCCAGGGGATACAGCAGTGGGTAAAACAGACAAAATCCCTGCTCTCCCATGGATAACATTCTAAAGGAAGAGACAGATCATAAATGCACACAAAACAGTTACGGTCACGTCGACTCAGACTCATGTGATGCCACGTGTGTGAGAGTAGAACTGTGCTCCAAAAGGTTTTCAATGGCTGCTTGGAAGTAGATCACTAGGCCTTTCTTCCGTGGTGCCTCAGGGTAGACTCGAGTCTCCAAACTTTTGGTTAGTAGCTGGGTGCTTAACTGTTTGCATCAGTCAGGGACTCCAAACACACAAATAGATATTACATAAAATACCAGGTGGTGATAGGATCTAAAGAAAAATTAGGCAGAGAAAGGGATGGAAGAGAGGCTGGCCTGCGGTTTTGGGTAGGGTGGTTACAAAGATTTGGGGTCAGATTCTGACTCTGCCATTTGTTAGCCATGTGATCTTGGACAGGCTTTCTGAGCCTCATATTCTGATCTCTAAAATGGGAATGATGGTTCCTCTTTTAGGGAGTCACTGTGAGAATTAGGTAAAGCCACTACCGCAGTGCCTATCCCACAGTCAGTACTTCTAAAAAATCCTCGCTGCTGTTATAACATAAGGAAAGATGTCAGTTATGAGCCTGGTACAAACGGTTAACTGGTTTGGTGTGAAGATTAAGTGTGAGAAGTAAGGGGGCCCCTGCCACAGCCATCATACCTCACTGCCCCTGTTCCAGAACTATCCTCTGATCCCATGGATAAGAGCAGGGAGCCGGTGGTGCTAGAGCCCCCAACGGGCTCCATCAGCTGTGCTACTGGTGGGAGTCCTGCCCTGAGTCCAGTCTCAATACCATGAAGAGTTTGCCTCTCCCCTGTTGGGGACGGCACCCCAACGTGCACTCAGGAGCTGGCCACTGCATCAGCTGTGGGGTGCCTGTCTCATTCTTTGAACCTCTCCAGCCTGCACCCCTCCCCCAGCCCCTAGGCCAGGCCAGCTTGGATTTCGGGCCAGCTGTCTCTGCCCAGGAGAGGATTTCCACTGGAGCCCTGACTTGTCTTACTGCCAGCACCCGCAGCTGGCTTCAGAGCCTGCTGAGACCCAGCTTCAGAGCACAGGTGCTAGAGGGCCAGGCAGCCCTGGGGGTTGAGTCCCGGCTGTGTAACTAACTTCGACCTTGGGTATATCACCAAAACGCTCTGAGTCTCCAGTTCCCCTTCTGCTGGTTGAGGATGGAAAATCAAACCAAACCCGTTGCTGATGAGTCGATTCCGACTCATAGCAACTCTATAGGGCAGAGTAGAACCGCCCCATAGAGTTTCAAGGAGTGCCTGGTGGATTTAAACTGCCAACCTTTTGGTTAATAGCCGAGTTTTTAACTACTGTGCTACCAGGGCTCCATGGTTGAGGAAGAGTAAATGAGACCATTCAAGGGGAAGCAACCCGCATGAGGGAGTGAGGACTTAATGTGGTAGCTCCAATAATTACCAGGAGTAGCACGAGGCCCCAAAGGGCAGCAGGGGGGATTCATGTTACATAGAAGAGAACTTGTACCAGGTTCCACGCAGTTCCTCAAACACACCAAGTGCTCCTGCCTCAGGGCCTTTGCGCATGCTGTTCAGTCTGTCTGGAATCCTCTTCCCCAGATACGCATACGACTTACTATCTTAAGAAGCCTTCCCTAAGCATCCCATTAAAGAATAACAGACCCCTCCCTAACATAGGAACATACCCTGGAAAGTCCTATAGCAGATAGCTTCCCTTGGGGAGAGTCCCTGGGTGGCTAAAATGGTTAAGAGTTCAACTAATAGCCAAAAGGTTGGTAGTTTGAAACCACCCAGGAGCACCTTGGAAGACAGGCCTGGCAATCTGCTTCCAAAAGGTCACAGCCTTGAAAAGCCTATGGAGCAGTTCTACTTTGCACATATGGGGTCTCCATGAGTCAGAATCAACACAACAACAACAACACAGCATCTATGCTTATAGATGGCTTCATCGGCGAATTCTACCAAACATTCTAGAAGTCATTCCGGTCCTTAAACTTTTCCAAAAATTGAAGAGGAGGGAACAATTCCTAACTCATTCTGAGGTTAGCATTACCCTGATACCAAAACCAAAGACACCACAAGAAAACTACAAAGCAATATCCCTTATGAATACAGATGTAAAAATCCCCAACGAAATACTACTAAACCAAATCCAAAAGAATATTAAAAGGATTGTACATCATGACTAAGTAGGATTTATCCCAGGAATGCAAGGGTGGTTCAACATTAGAACAGCCATCAGTGCAATACGCCACACAAGCAGAACAAAGGAAAAGAACCACACAATCATCTCAGTTGACACAGAAAAGGAACGTATATCTGGCACCCTGTCTTCCTTCCCTGCCTTACATTCCTCTCTGCCACCCCTCACCTTCAGATGTACTGTCCCGTTTACATGTTTGTTTACTCTCTGTCTCCTGCCACGAGAATGTCAGTGCCGAGAGAGTAGAGAAGGTTGGTTTTGTTCACTGCTGAATTCCCAGGGTGCCTGGTATATAGTGTTATTGTTGTTGGGTGTCACTGAGTTGATTCAACTCATAGAAGCCCCTTGTGACACAGTAGAACTGCCCCCATAGGATTCTCTAGGTTGTAATCTTTACAGAAGCAGATCACCAAGTCTTTCTTCCCCAGAGCCACTGGCGGGGTTTGAACCACCAATCTTTCGTTGGCAGCTGAGCAGTTGGCCATTGCACTACCAAGCACCTTTGGCATACAGTAGGCCCTCAATAAATACACGTAGACCGAACGAAGCCCTGGAGATGTTGCAGCAGCAAGGCAGCACTCTGGCTGAGACTGGATGTCTGCATTTTACATTTGTGTGGAGAAACCAGGCTTAAGGGGCTCCTGGTTCTAGAGGCTAGATACACCTGCCTTTTTAAGGGGTGGGCTACTGTAGAACTAGGCCAGAAGTTCTGCTCCCAGGGAAGGATGCACAGTGCAATGAAAACACAGCCTTTAGAGTCAGACCAGGCTGATTACAAGTCTTGACCCTGTTGGGACCTCAGTTACTTCATCTGTGCAATGGGTTGGTTAGCTTAGAGGATCTCCCAGCTCTGACATACATCCTTCTATGGATTTCATCCTCACTGGGCTGCCTCACCCCTTCCGTTGGCTCCCACATCCTTTGCCTTTGACCTCTGCTCCCCGCCCACCCCTATCCTGCAGGAAACTGGCTGACTGTGCCCAGCTGCTGGAGGTGGATGACATGGTGCGCCTGGCAGTACCCGACTCCAAGTGCGTCTACACTTACATCCAGGAGTTGTATCGCAGCCTCGTGCAGAAGGGACTAGTGAAGACCAAGAAGAAATAAGGTGCTGACCGACCCTATGGGCAGAAGTGGGCAGGGCGCCCAGCTGACCAGCCCATGGGCCTAAGGCTCATCTGCTCCAAGGAGGGTGCAGAGGTGAGCTCAGACAAGGGCAGGTGTATCAGTCTGACCTGTATTAAAAGTACTTTTGTAAACCCCTGTCTGGCCCCTCTGTGCTCCCTCCATACCCATCTGAGAACCTATCTCTTCTGACGCAGGAGTTGGTTTCCTCAGCCATGACCTGGAGAGATCTTCTCAACAACTGTCCAACGTGTTTGGAAGGACAATAACCCAGTGGGTGGGCGTTGGACACTGGGAGTCAGGCAGATCTGGGTCCCACCACTAATCAGCTGTGTGGCCTTGGGCAAGTGGGTTAACCTCACTGAGCCTCCACTGACAGTTCCAAAAGGGGATAGTAAGAGTTCAACCTCGTGGAGGTGTTATGAGGATTATATGAGAAAATGAAATAATGGGCCAAAATGGTCAGTAAGTGGTGGCCAAAACTAAAACAACAACAGCAACAAAACCCCAAACCTTACAATTCAAGCCAGCAATGGTGCTTTTCCCAATTCCCTTTTCCTCTTTCCACCTTCCATACTTCTCTCAGGTTAGGGGACTCCTGGGCAGAAGCCAGAAACCCTGGGGGCATAGTAGTGAGGAGCTATAGCTACTAACCAAAAGGTTAGCAGTTCAAATCCACCAGGCGCTCCTTGGAAACTCTATGGGGTAGTTCTACTCAGCAGCAGTGGGTTTGGTTTGGTTTTGGTTTTGGGCAGAAGCTCAAGCAGAGGAGTCTCTAGAAATCTCACACAAACTGAGCTAGCTGGGTCTGGAGTGGTTCCCTTGACTTGAAGATACCCCCACATTCTGTCTCTTGAAAGACAGTGGCTTCCAGGAGCTTCCAACAATTGCAACCAGAAAGTTCTTCCTTCAGGTTAAGTTAATCCCTCCAACTATGGCAGAAGTTCTGGTTTGTGTTTTTCCACTGCTCATTGGAGATGAACCCCTGAGATGATTATAATTTTCTGCTGACAATCCTGTCTGCTTTATCTGCCTTTTGGAGCACGTGTGTTGATAAGAGCAGCTTGTGGGGTTAAATATATATATATATATATATATATATATATAGCCAGCTTGGCACAGTGCAGGTGGTGTGGACTCTGTACTGACTGGCAGTGTGTTGTTGTTGTGTTCCACTGAGTCCATTCCAACTCATAGCAACCCTATATAACGGAGTAGACCTGCCCCATAAGGCTTCCAAGGCTGTAATCTTTATAAGAACAGATCGCCAGGTCTTTTCTCCCACAGAGTCGCTGGTGGGCTTGAACCATGACCTTTCAGTTAGTAGCCGAGTGGTTAATGATTGCCACCCGGGCTCCCTGATCAGCAGTGTGGAAGCTGGCAATCCACCGCAGCGCTCTGTTGCCTCATCTATAAAATGGGGATTTTACCCTGTGGACTTTTTGAAGGCCCCTCTGGCTAAGGATGGCCCATTCTATCATGGCTAGCTTTCTCCACAGTGGTTAGGGTACACAAGGTTCAAGGTCAGGCAAGCTGTCAGCTTCTGGGAAGCAGGGCTACACCTGTATTAGACGGCAGCTAAGTCCTCCTTCCCCAGTCTTTGCTTGCCGCTGATGAAACCATCCCACCCGCTCAGTGAAGACTCAGCCGGACTGCGGAATTCCTCAGGGCTTTAAAGGCTATGTGTTCCTGTGGGTTTCCATGGCTCCCCTGGACTGATGCTGGGAGGGGCACTGCTGAGCCCTGAGGCCTGGCTGCAGGCACTGGCAGCCTAACGAGATAGCAAGCGGGTTTTGAAAGCAAGTAGTCAGGTGTCCAGGACAGAAATGAGATTCTTACATTTTGTGGTACATCCATGGAGAAAAGAAGGCTTAGTACCAAAATCTGTGGGTATCTATCATTAGTCTGGAGGACTACAATCACTCCATCAGCAGATCACTCCATTGTAAATAGGATTCCCTCCCCATGCCCTGCTTGCCATCCATCTGCTCCATTTCCCTCCAACCCCCCAATAATGCCTGGGTCCCAGGGGAATGCTAATTGGCTGCTGGGCCCATTCACTGCAGCTGGTTTGGGCTCATCTTCCTAAAAAGGAGGGACCATATGAGGGCAGGATTCCCATATCACACAATGCCGGAGGAGGACTGGCTTGCAACTCCGCGAACCTCAACTCCCCCGAATCTGTGGGCAGGAAAGGGAGTGGGAAAGGATGCACCTATGGCCAGGTGAGCCTGGGAGTGGGTCCACATACCATACACACACCTGGACCCCCCACCGCAAACAAACTAACAACCTAGGAAGGAAAGGATGGGCAAGAAATGGGCCACAGAGGGCCCTGACCGCCAGTCCATGAGGTATGTTTGTCCACCATGCACAGGGAGGGGTCAGATCAAGCTTAGGTGGGCCGTTTCACTCCAAAGCGAAGGGTGTACTCTCTGGCATTCTTTTTGAACTGCTCCGGGTCCCGTACTAGTAGGTCAGCAAGATCCACCCGCAGAGGCTGATCCAGCTCCAGTTTATTCACCATCACGTTGAGGGCCTCCAAGACTGGGGAGAGAAACCAGATCAGGACATCAGGGTGGACTGAAAAACTCTGGGGAAGGAGGGTATGGCTACCTATTCCCAGATCCCCACAAACACCATACTCATTCTTTGGGGTTCCCCAAGAAGGCTAATCTCATAGAATGACTCTTGTTGTTAGCTGCTGTCAAATCGAGTCTGGCTCATAGCGACCCCATGTGTGCAGAGTAGAACTGTGCTCCACAGGGTTTTTGTGGCTGTGACCTTTCAAAAGCAGATCACTAGGTCTTACTCCAAAGTGCCTCTGGGTGGGTTCAAACTGTCAACCTTTTGGCTAGTAGTTGAGCGCTTAACGGTTTGCACCACCCAGGGCCTCCAGGTTGACTCTATAACCAACCAAATGCCCTACTTGCCCCTTGGCTGATGACACCTGAAGCTTTGACTGATTCTAACGGTGGTTTTCAAACTACAGCTTCAGAGAAGCCATCCATGATGGTGGTGGATGAGATCAGTAGAGCTTCTGGGTCCCACCCCCATTTCAACAAGAACAGCTCTGTTTCTCTGTTTTATATTAGGATTCCAAATAAATTTGTATTTGGACAAAAGCATTCTGTGGCTAAAGACCGAAGACCACTACTGCCCCAGTGGCTTTTAATCTTTCATGGGTGCTTTTGGGAACCTGGTGAAGGCAGGGACCCATCTCCTCGGCATGTACACATGTGCACATGCACAAACATACAGTTCTGAGCCAAGAGTGCTTCGCAGACCCCCTGAAGCTCATCCAAACAAGGATCTGCTGGGTTCCTGAGTTAAGAACTCCTGAGCTGGTCCTGAGGCAGGACAGATTAAGCTCATAGACTCTAGAGTGGCACTGCCCAAGGCAGTACCCACTAGTCATTCGATGGTTATCTAAACTTAATTAAAATTAAGTACAACTAAAAATTAAGTTCATGTTTTGAGCAAGGACCCAAGAGATAGATCCTGATCCAAAGGAGGAAAAGTGCAGAACAGAATTTACACTCATTTGGAAACCAGATTTACTGGATTCATTGAGATTGGGAAAACACCTGAGTCTAATGCCTGGAAATAATCTCTAAACCTTGAACTGAAACTATCTCAAAAAGCCGTAGTTAAGCTAAACAACAGTTTAGTCCAATTAATAATGTTTGCCTCAAGCACAGCATTCTTATAAAGGGTTATCAATATGTGTGCAAACTGACAAGAGTTAATCTAAAGCACAGATGAGAACTCTCAGAGGCAGAGAGCCTAAATTAATGGTGATAAAACAATATGGGTAAAGAAAGTGAGAACAGTGACACAATGTGAAGTATGTAACCAATGTGATTGAACTGTTCATGTAGAAATTGTGAATGGATTTTGGTGGTGTATATTGCCACCAAAAATAAATAAAATGTATATATTTTTTAATTCAATTCAGCCAGACACAAAAGGAGAAATATTGAATGATCTCATTTATATGAAATATCTTGAAAAAGTAAATTCACTGAGACAAAAGAAAACTGGTGGTTAGCAGGGAATGGAAGAAGAGGGAATGGGAAAAAAGTCATCAGTTTCTGTTATGGATTGAATTGTGTCCCCAAAAAATGTGTGTCAAATTGGTTAGGCCATGATTCCCAGTATCGTACGGTTGTCCTCCATTTGTGATCTGATGTAATTACCTGTGTATTGTAAATCTTAACCTCCATGATGTTAATGAGGCAGGACACAATCTACAGGATTAGGTTGTATCTTGAGTCAATCTCTTTTGAGATATAAAAAAGAGAGAAGTGAGCAGACAAGAGAGGGACCTCATCACCACCACGCAAGAAAAGCCACACACAGGGCACATCCTTTGGACCCAGGGTCCCTGCGCTGAGAAACTCCTTGACCGGAGAAGATTGATGACAAGGACCTTCCCCCAGAGCTGACAGAGACAGAAAGCCTTCCGCTGGAGCTGGCACACTGAATTCAGACTTCTAGCCTCCTAGACTGTGAGAGAATAAACTTCTGTCTCTTAAAGCCATCCACTTTGGTATTTCTGTTAGAGCAAGACTAAAGAACTAAAACAGTGTCCACTTAAAATTGGTAAATTGTACTTTACATTAAAAAAAGATATATCCATAATCAAACAATAAACCAAAAAAAATCAAACCTGACTCGGTGGACCTTATTTAGGTCTTGATTTATAAAACAAAAGCAACAACCATTACACCCAAAACAAGAAAGAAAATGTAAATACTAATTGGATATTAAAGAATTATTAATTTAAAAAATAGGTATATATACAGAAGTCAGCGTTCTTTGGTGGATACCAGAGATGCGGGGGGAGGAGGAGGGAGGAGGAATCACTCTCTAGACAGAAGACACTTGGTATTTTTGGTGATGGGGAAGGCAATACCGAATGCGGATAAAGCGTGCACAACTTAACGAAGGTAAGTGATGACAATAAGTAATACACAAAATTAAGGGACCTTATGGGTAAATGCTATAACATACACAATTTGGCGACAACAGCAGTAACAACCCAAAAATACGTGAGTGGTTACATAGGTAGATATATAAGCATGTTACGTGTATAGCAAGGTATATGTGTATATATCCATATGGACATACAGGCATATCTGCAGGCATGGATAAATACATGTTTGTGTGTGCCGCACATATATTCATATATATAAAATAAAGCACATAGGAGACATAGTCACAGTTACCTCCCAGACGTAACCAAACACCCCACAGGATTGTTTTACTAGGTTTGAAGGCTTAGGACCATAGTCTTGTGAGACAACTTGGTCAACTGGCACAACATAGTCTATAAAGTCTATGTTTTACAACCTAGTTTGGTTAGTAGTATCTGGGGTCTTAAAAGCTTGTGAGCAGCCACCTAAGACAAAACTGTTGGTCTCTACTCCTCTGGAGCAAAAGAGAAAGAACGAAACCAAAGACTCAAGGAAGAATATAGTCTACAGGACGAACAGTCTACATGAACCACGGCTTTATCTATCCAGAGATCAGGAGAACTAGATGGTGCCTGGCTACTACCACTGACTGTTCTGACCAGGGACACAATAGACAGTTCCAGATAAAATGGGAGGAAATTGTAGAACAAAACTCTAATTCTTTTTTTTTTATTATTAACTTTTATTGAGCTTCAAGTGAACGTTTACAAATCAAGTCAAACTGTCACATATAAGTTTATATACACCTTACTCCGTACTCCCACTTGCTCTCCCCCTAATGAGTCAGCCCTTCCAGTCTCTCGTGACAATTTTGCCAGCTTCCAACTCTGTCTATCCTCCCATCCCCCCTCCAGACAGGAGATGCCAACACAGTCTCAAGTGTCCACCTGATACAAATAGCTCACTCTTCATCAGCATCTCTCTCCTACCCACTGTCCAGTCCCTTTCATGTCTGATGAAAATTCTAATTCTTATTAAAAAAAAAAAAAAAAAAGGCCAGGCTTACTGGACTAGTAGAGGCTAAAGGAACCCCTGAGACTATTGTTCTGAGATACCCTTTAAACTTTGAACTGAAACTACTTCCAGAGGTCACCTTTCAGCTAAAAAACAGATTGGCTCATAAAATAAACAAAATCACCCAAGAGTCCTGTGCTCCTTTAAAAAAAATCATCTGTATGAGCCCAAATGGTCAACACTTACCTTAAAGCTTAGATGAGAAGGTCAGGGTGGGCAGGGAAGCGGGATTAATGGAAACAGAACAACCACAGCAGAAATACAGAGAATGTTGATACAATGTAGAAAGTGTAACCAACGTCACTAAACAATAATATGTATACAAATTATTAAATGGGAAATGTAGTTTGCTGTGTAAACTTTCACCAAAAACTCAATAAAATATTTTTTAAAAAATATAATAATGAAACAAAAACAACCATCGTACCCAAAAAAGAAAATAAGACAATTAGGAAAATATAAACACTAATTGAATATTTGATATTCAAGAATTATTAATTAAAAAAATAAGATGGATTAATAAGTGGATAGAAGAATGGATAGATGTGATGAAGCAAGGATAGTAAAAAGTTAATGGTACTATCTAGGTAGTATACTAGGGTTATTTAGGAATTCCTAGGTATGCAAGGAGCCCTGGTGGCACAGTGGTTAAGAGCTATGGCTGTTAACCAAAAGGTGGACAGTTGGAATCCACAGGTGCTCCTTTGAAACCCTATGGGGCAGCTCTACTCCATCCTACAGGGTCTCTATGAGTTGGAATCAACTTGATGGCAATGGGTTGTTTTTTTTTTTTTTTTTTAAATGGTGCAAATGGTCAATGAGCTTGGCTGTTAACTGAAAGGTTGGAGGCTTGAGTTCACTCAGACGTGCCTTGAAAGAAAGGCCTGGTGATCTACTTCTAAAGATCAGCCACTGAAAGCCCTACTGAGCACAGTTCTGTGCTGACACAAGTGGGGTCGCCATGAGTCGGAACTGACTTGACAGCAACTGGTAATATAAAAATATATAGGTAAAAAAATATATGGGTGTTTACGGTAAAATTATTTCTTTGGGAAAAAATTCTTTGCTGTCTGTATGAAAACAAGAAAAATTCAGTTCCTCAGTTGCACTAGCCACATTTCAAGTGCTCAACAGTCACATGTGGCAAGTGACTACTCCACTGGACAGGTCAACTACAGAACATTCCATTATGGCAGAAAGTGCTGCTGGACAGCACTGCTCCAGAGTCAGCCAAACATGGGTTGAATACCAGCTCTGCCACTTGCCAGCTGTGTAGCCTCAGGCAATTGCCTCAGCTCTCTTATGCCTCTGTCTTCGTCTATAGAGTTGATAGCAGCACTACCTCATGGGATTGCTGAGGGCATCAAATGAAGTCTGTGTGTGAGCCCTTAGCTCTGTGCCGAAAGCGTTCAACTCCAGGATGAGTTTTATCATCATGAGGCCAATCCCCTCAAACGAGGGCACTGAGGTCAGAAAAGAAAAAGGACTTGCTCACAGATGGAGCGGTGGGTCTTCTTATCCCAAGCCATCTCCGTCTACAGCCCAACTGCTTCTCTCTCCCAAGACCCATGACAAAGTTCCTCTGCACACCTGCCCAGGTGTAGAAACACAGGTAGGAGGAGGTCACCCATCCAAGATCTCTGGCAGCATCTCTTCTACCTCATGATAACCTCAGCTGAAACTCACAATTTTTGTCTTCTTCCTTTTTGGGTGGTACAGTGGTTAAGTGCTCAGCTGCTAACCAAAAGGCTGGCAGTTCAAATGCACCAGTAGCTCCTTGGAAACCCTATTGGGCAGTTCTTCTCTGTCCTATTGGGTCCCTGTGACTCAGCATCGACTCAACGGCAACAGGTTTGGTAACCAGGAATCAAGGAGCCTTGGTGGCACAATGGTTAAGTTGCTAATTGAAAAGCTGGCAAGTCTGATCCTACCCAGCTCCGAGGGAGAAAGCCCTAGAGATCTGTTTCCATAAAGATTACAGCCTAGAAAACCCGTAGGCAGTTCTACTCTGTCATATGGGGATGCCATGAGTCAGAATCTCGACAGCACTGAGAAACAATAACCACCCCAAATCAGTTTGGTAACCCCCGCCTAACTGGTCCCTCCCCTCCCACCTTGGCAGGTCTTGGTGCATGGCTTCCAGTACTTGTTGCTGATAATGGGCAGGCACACCTGTCCGTTCTCATCCACGTTGGGGTGGTAGATCTTGGTTGTGAATTTCACCGTGGGGGGCTTGAACGGATACTCCTCGGAGAAGTCGATACGTAGATTGAAGGCTCTGAGGTTGTAGGGTGGTTGGTCCTGTAGGGAGAGAAAGGGTCAAGCTCTGCTCCAAGAATGGCTGCTCGGCAAAGGCCACCTTTCTCCTTTGGAGTCCTGGTCTAGTTTTCCTCCTCCCCGCCCCCCCATCCCAGGGTCCCAGGCATTCCCTGCTCCGCTCCTGGGAAGAATCTCGAGCAGGGAGTACAGATGGCAGCTGAATCCACTCAACA
The DNA here is from genome assembly GCF_030014295.1 of Loxodonta africana. Lineage (NCBI taxonomy): Eukaryota > Metazoa > Chordata > Mammalia > Proboscidea > Elephantidae > Loxodonta > Loxodonta africana. The sequence continues at coordinate 19,055,879 of NC_087348.1, read as the reverse complement.
ATTGAGCCATAGAATAGGGGGAAGGTGGAATCACAAAAGACCACTGGACTGTCTCTGTTTGCCTAGAGGAACAGAGAAAGAAGAGAGTCAGGACTAGGAGGAAGAAATGGAATGGGTAGCTAATTGCCTCCTTGAACAACTGCTTCCTTGGCCATGAGACCAGAAGAACTGCATTACTGAATGTTTTGACCAAAGAACCAATAGAAGAACCTCGATAAAAGGGGGGAAAATGAGGAACTGGATTTCAAATTCTCGTGGAATCCAACCTTTCCAGAGCCATGGAGGCTGGATGAACCCCCAAAACGATTCCCCTGAGATGATCTTTAAACCTTAAACCAAAAATAACTGCTGAGTCTTTAAAGCAAACAATAGGTTAGCTTAACCAGTAAAGAAGGCGTGCCTTGAGCATTGTGCTCTTTTATGAACCATCTATGTGAGATCAAATTGACAACACCAACTTGAAAGGTCAGAAAGGAAACTCAGGGGGCAGTGAGATGATGTTAATGAGGGAGAATAGTTCCACAACTCAGAGAATATAGTCAATGTCACTAAACTATACATATAGAAACTATTGAATTGGTGTATGTTTTGCTGTGTGTATTCCCAACAATAATAAAAATAAACAAAATAAAAGAACACTGGACTTCGAGCCAGAAAAGTCTAACCCTACCTTTTGCTGTGTGACCATGGGCAAGCTTCCCCCACCTCTAGGCCTCAGTTTCCTCGTGTGAAAAATAGGTAAGGTTTGACTAGGTGAAGCCTAAGGGCTACCCCAGCTTTAAAGTCTTTGTGAGAACTATGCAAGAGAAGGACCAGAACATCCTCTCTTTGGGAGCTGTTAGCAAGTACAGGAATACATCATCACTGGAATGGAGAGGAGATAGAGAAAACGAAGAAACCATAAGAACACAGGGGCTGCAGTGACTGAGGAGATGAGGTCCCCCGCGATCCAGGAGGAGACCCTCCAGACTCAGAGAGACCTGAAGACCTTCCTGAGCACCTACCTCGTGCTAAGGGCTTGACACGCGTGAACCTCTGCTTCAGAATGTTGAGGTCACATAGGCTGCCCGGGAGTGATCTTGGGCAAGTAACTTAACTTCCCTGTGCTTCAATATAAGGATAATAATAGACTTACTTCTTCATAGGGCTTATGTGAGAATTAAATGGGTCAACTTACATGAGAAGCTTAGAACAGGACATGGCAAACATTACATATCTGTCAGTTATGTATGTATCTGTCTCTTATGTATGATAAGAGAGCCCTGATGGTGCAACGGTTAAGCGCTCAGCTGCTAACCGAAAGGTTGGTGGTTTCAACCCACCCAGTGGCTCCATGGGAGAAAGATCTGGCAATCTGCTCCTGTAAAGATTACAGGCAAGAAAACCCTATGGGGCAGTTCTACCCTGTCGCATAGGGTTGATATGAGTCAAAACCCACTCTACAGCACCTAACAACAGCAATTATGATAAGTATTATGAACACTCACAACTATTAACATCTCTGTTTTCAGATGAGGAAACTCAAGTTCAGTGTTTATAAGTTGCTTGCCCAGGGCCATATACAGCTAGTAAGTGGCAGTGCTGGGATGGGAACGGAGAGCTGTAGACTCAAGGTTTCCACCTCGATCACTGCTTTATACTCCTAGAATAGAGGACCCCTAGAATTAGGTGACCCTGGCACTGAGCACAGGGGCGTTTAGGCTGGTTCCAAAGGACCAAATCTTCCAGAACCTTCTTTACTGAGAAGACAAGGCAAGGACAGTTTGAATGACAAAGGTAGTTAAGCAGAGTCAAGGTCTTCACAGAGCTCCTCCTCCTTGGGGGAAGCCACAGTGGTCTTAGGTGTATCTAAGAAATGGAGTAACTACTGGGAAGATGGCAATGGGTTTGGTTTTTGGTTTTTACTGGGAAGATAAGGAAAACATCTCAGCTTTTACGGAATGAGAAGGGCTGGAACCCTTGCAGCAGGTAAGACCAAGGGCATAGGCCTCAGAAAAGGATGGGCGTGTCTGTGGGTATGGGTTTACAGGGCCATTTATGGGGCTTCTTAATCTTAAAGAGGGAGGAAGTAACGGAGCCCCAACGACTCCACCCTTTCCTGCTCTGCCTTGTCCCAGCTGTGCCTCAGCTCATTACTCAGCCTTTCTTGGGCTCAGTTTCCTCATCTATAAGATGAAGTTGGTCTAGACAGAAAACTCCACATTGCACCTTAGGGACTGCCGAAAGTTCTAGTTTCTTCTAAGTTCCGAGTTAAATAAACCACTTTACTATTAAAAAAAAAAAAAAAAGACTGAAAAAAGTTTGAAAACCATCCATCTTTCATGGAGTGGTTAAGAGAGAGGACTCTGGTGTCAGTTGAATTCTATCCCTACCACCTTATGCTGTATGACTTTGGACAAGTTACTTACCCTCCTATGCCTCTGTTTTTTTCAATTATAAAAATAATACTAGGAGTCCCTGGGTAGTGCAAAGGTTAATGTGCTCTGCTACTAACTGGAAAGTTAGCAGTTGGAGATCCAAGTCCACTAAAGACCTGGTGATCTACCTTCAAAAAATCAGCCATTGAAAACCCTATGGAGCACAGTTCCACTCTGACACACATGGGGTCACCATGAATTTGAATCAATTTGACAGCAGCTGGTAGGTAGTAAAAAATACTACCTTCCTCATTGGGTGGTTGTGAGGATTCAATATGACCTCAAATATGTACTTAGAACAGGAGATTCTCAATAAATGTGAACTCTTACTATCAGCTTCACAAGGGCCATCCAACCGTAGCCTTCTATGATCAAGACCAGCAAAGTGAGGCCACCTAAATGAACATGCAGATGGAGGCTGAGCCTTTGAGGGGGAAGCTATCTGCTCACCCCACAGACCTCTCCTACCTCTCCTTCCCCGCTGGCCAACCGTCCCCTCCTTCACGGCTTCACTGGGTTCCTTCAGGTCCTCCTGGATGACTAGTCTGCACCAAGTTTTGGTCCCCAGCCCTGGGGTTCCTTCCAACTAGCATGCTTCTTCAGGGCCCTTGTAAGGCTGCCAGATCTTTGACTGGTTCCTGGGGTCCACCTACCCACCCCAGTCTTGCCAACACTTCCGGTCCTCTGATTTCACAGTATTCTTCCAAATGTGACCTTCTCTAGGTTTTCCTACCCCCATTTTCTTAGCTTCTGACTTGCTTCTTGCCTTCACTCTTATCATCTCAAAGCTGGTTTCCTTGGAGATCTAATCAGTCCCCGGAGCTCTTTCCAGCACCTTCTTCCCCTGGCACCTAACAGGTGTTCCCATTCCCAGCCAGGTAAGTAACTTGCTTCAACCCAGCAGCCCAAGGGACTTGATAGAAGGTTCAAATGTTGACCCAACTCAAGCCTTTTCTATTTTTCCAGGCTACAGATCAGTCGAAAAAGATGAGATGGCACAACCCTGGCATGCTGTATTGTTAGTAAGACATCCAAATCCTAAATAATAAGATGAATTGTTCCCTTTCCATCCCAAAGGGCTTTTTTTTTTTTTTTTTAATTTCATTGTGCACTAGGGAAAGCTTACATGGCAAATTAGTTTCCCATTTGATAGTTTGTACACAAAATGTTCCATTAAGTTGATTCCATTCCCCATAACGTGCCTGCCCTCCCCCCATTTCCCTCCTAGGCTCCGCGTTTCCTTTTGTACTGTCTTGCTACCTCTTCCTGCCTTCTTATCTTTTGCTTTTGAGCAAATGTCCCCCTTTCGATCTTATTTAATCGATTGTTCTAAGGAACACATTCCTCAAGAGCTTTTTTTTTTTTTTTTTTAATTTTTATTGTGCTTTAAGTGAAAGTTTACAAATCAGAGTGTTGTTTATTTTATGAGCCTATCTATGCTTTGGCTGATGGGTGGTCTCTGGTAATGGCTTCAGTTCCAATTCAGAAGGGTGTCTCAGGGCCATAGTCTCGGGGGTTCCTCCAGTCTCTATATCAGACCAGTCATTTCTGGTCTTTCTTTTGAATTTGATTTTTTGTTCTGCAATGTTTTCCCAGTTTGTCTGGGACCCTCTGTTGTGATCCCAGTCAGAGCCGTCGCTAGTGGTAGCCAGGCACCAACTAGTTCTTCTGATCTTAGTGTCATGTAGGCTGTGTTTCATGTAGTCCATTAGTCCTTTGGACTAATTGCTCCTTTGAGTCTTTGGTTTTCTGAATTCTCTTTTGCTCCACATGGTAAGAGACCAATGGATGTATCTTAGCTGGCCACTCACAAGCTTTTAAGACCCCAGATGCTGCTCACCAAAGTAGGATGAAGAACTTTGTCTTTATGAACTATGTTGTGCTAACTAATGTAGATGTCCCCCAAGTCTATATGGTCCTTTGCCTTCAAGCCTAAGAACTTCATCCTGCAAGGTGTTTGGTTATGTCTAAGAAGCTGCCCTGACTGTGGCCTTTGTGTGATCTATCGTCTATACTGATATATAAGCGTCGCCTACAGAAATATCCACCACCAGACCTGTATCTACAGATGGGTGTGTTCCCTTCCAAAGAGCTTTGACTGACAAAAAACTCAAATGTTTTCATTTTTATTTCCAAGGGACCAAAGGTGTATGGATGAATTTCTGTAAGACAGTATCTTCAGGCACTAATAACTAAATGTCAAAATAAAGAGCTTGCACTCTGATGATAAATTCTTTGGAATATGACTTCCAAAGGGAGGTTTTATCAAGATGATATCAAATAATAAGTATAGAGGAATCAGAACAGTAGAGATAAGTTAACTGTGTTGTCACCTGGAACAATGATTTTCTGAAATTAGTCTTTAAAAGAAAAAATACAACATATGAGGTTTTTTTTTTTTTTTTTAATGAGGTTTAGGGGAGTAAATTTTACCAACTATAGAAACTCGGGTGGCATAGTGGCTAAGAGTTTGGCTGCTAACCAAAAGGCCAGCAGTTCGAATCCACCAGGCGCTCCTTGGAAACCCTAGTGGCACTTCTACTCTGACCTGTAGGGTCGCTATGAGTCAGAATTGACTCAATGGAAATGGTTTTTTTTGTTTTGTTTTTCTTTTTATGGGAACCTAGAAGTTTGCCCCTACCACTTAACAAAGGTCTTTTTTTTTCCCCGTAGTTATCACTGGGTCGATTCTGACTCATGGCAACCCCATGTGTATCAGAGTAGAACTGTATGCCATAGGGTTTTCACAGATGTGACCTTTCAGAAGTAGATTGCCAGGTCTTTCTTCTGAGGGACCTCTAGGTGAATTTGAACCAGGGCTTTGAGCCAGTTCTTTCCAGTTTGAACTCCTGCTAATAATTTGCATTTCTAACAAGTTCCCTGATGAGAAATTTGCATTTCCACCCTAGATATGAGGTTGTAAATCAGAATCTTCATTTTAACAAGATCCCGAGGTGATTCTTAGGTATAACTTCCTGGGAACTTGTTAGAAATGCAAATTCTCAGCAGAGGTTCAAACTGGAATAAACTAGTTCGAAGCCCTGGTTTGAACAGACAACCTTTCAGTTAGTAGCCAAGCACTTAACACTTTGCACCACTCAGAGAATCCTTGACAAAGGTCTATTAGATCTTTTTCTTACTTCTTTTTTAGGTGCTATTTGTTGCAATCAGTGCAGAGGGAGAACCTCCCCATCCCCACCAATGGCAGCCTCCAGTGAGAGGACCCTAAGGCAGGGAGAATTCCTGCCCAATCATGACCCTCCTTGCCCAGGCCCCTGGCCTGAGCCACCCCCAGTCCAGAGCCGCAATCCCCATGGACACTCACGGGCAGGAGGAGGGCGTGCCACACCAGGACGTTGGCATCTTCGCTGACCAGATTCTGCAGGTACCTGGGAAGCTGGCTCTGCAGATCCTCCAGCTCCTGCAAGGGGAACAGCAAGCGGGCAGTTGGCCTCGACTTCCACACTTCAGCTCCTGCCCCTGCCCCAGCAGCAAGCTGTCCTGTCCAAAGCAGGACACCCTAGGGGGCAGAAGCCAACAAAGTCAAAGTCCCCGTTTATTGAGCACTCAGTATGTGTCAAGGTCCCTGGGTGGTGCAAATGGCTTACGCCAGTCTATTAACCTAAAGGTTGGCGGTTCAAACCAACAAAGCCATGAAAGAAAGGCCTGGCGATCTGCTTTCACCCAGATTACAGCCAAGAAAACCCTATGGAGCAGCTCTACTCTGCAACACAGGCGGTCACCATGAGTCAGAGTTGACCTGACAGCAACGGGGTTTGTTTTTATTTTGGTTTAGTATGCACCAGGCATGGTGGTAAGTGCTTCAAGTGAATTATATGATTTTAGCCTTATAATTCTGGGGGTTCTTGGTGTAGAGAAGCACCAGATCACTTCTCCCAGATTTAAAAACTTGGAACTAAACTCTCTTAGAATTTTTTTCCCCTGAAACCAAGGTGCTTCACCCTCTTGCCCTCTTCCTAGAAAATCACTAGGTCTTAATTCTCTCTCTCCTTCCCTTCCTTCCATCAGCATCCGCCAAGTGCCCAGCATGATGAGATGTACACACAGTGCTCATGGCAGAGTGGGTGGCAAAGACATCGCCTCAGCCTTGTCAGACTCCACTCGCCCAGGGTTGGGGAAGGAAAACAACTCAGGCAGACCACAGCAGGTAAGAACTCTATACACCAAGCAGAGAAATAAGTGACAGGCAGGGACTCACCTTCTCAGAAATGTGGCCCAATCACCTGGCCATCACCCAATGACCTCAACAGCCATTGACTGAGCATGCTCTAGGGACCACGACATGGCTCAAGCCTCAAGAACAACCATGGAGTAATGGAGGAAACATGAATGCAATTACGAGAATGACGTGTGTGGATGCATTAATGAGGAGAGAGATGGGAACAGGAAGGCTTACAGGGGCTGCACATGGTGAGCCGGGCCATGCAGAATAAACAGGAGTCCACCACGCAGAGAAGTTGAGGGGCACCAAGACAGGCCCAATTAGGGCAAATGTCCCATGGAAGGTCAATAGTTATTACAGGAAAAGGGTTCAATGGATGAGTATGTTTGGGAAACACTGGGCTAAATAGGTTTCCTTACTGCAGGGATTTCCAGAGCCTTTAATTTGTTATTACATATTGTGAATCCCCAAAACGTGAGCCCATAGCATGCAGTACTTCTCAAATGGATCTGACCAAGCAACCTCTCGCCCTTTGCTGATGACAGAACATTTTTTTCAAAACAACATAAAAATGACATTCAAGGGCAGGTCATACGTCTGTGAAACACCAAATGGGTGTAAACCACTGGTTCTCAACTACAGGAAATTTTACGGAGCCCCCCCCCACACCCCCGCCCAGGAACATTTGCCAATATCTGGAGGCATTTTTGGTTGCCATAAATGGGAGGCAGGAATGCTATTGGCATCTAGTGGGTAGAGGCCAGGGATGCAGCTAAACATCCTATAGTGCACAGGACAACCTCCCACAACGAAGAATTATCCGACCAAATGTCCATAGTGAGGAGGTTGAGAAGCTCTGGTGGAAACAAGGGCAGAGAGAACTTTCCCCAAACCCAGTTCCCAGTTGAGAAGGGGTCCTTTAACACTGTAGACCATCCGAACTTTCTATTTCCCCCTCCCAAAATATAAACACGCCTTTGTTCCCCGCCCCTTCACTCCAACACACTGCTTCTCACACCTTCTACCCAGATTCTACGACTTTTCATTTATTTTTTGCCCCAAACTAGAAGCATCTTTTACTACAAATCGGGTTCCGGTATCATCTGTTATTTTGGGGGCAACAATGAAGCCCAAGGTTGAATAGAGAAGCTCTGGAATGGACATTTTTCCCTGACTTTACCATTAACAGGAACATTTCGGATTTTATCTATTACAGGTGAGTTCTGCCAAAGCTTTCGCAACACCTGAGGATGATGAAACCTGAGCTAGGACACAAGGCTCCTTCCTGAGGCCTGTTAAGAAATCACCTGACTTAGAGGAAGAGAAAATGAAAGTAGAGTGACCATTGAAAGGGCCTGTTTGGAGTCCTGAGGACCCAGCTTAAATTCCAGCCCCATCTCTTCCTTCTTTAGTGACCCTGGATAAATGAGTTATTTTATCGGAGCCTCAATTTCCTCATCTGTAAAATGGGAGTACAGGGTTGCTGTGAGAATTGGATGAAACAACTGATGTAAACTGCCTGGCACGTAATGATGCCAGTGTGATAAATAAAACCAGCTGCCATCTAATTGATTCCAACTCACGGCCACCCCATGTGTGTCAGAGCAGAACTGTACTCCACAGGATTCTCGATGGCTGATTTTTGGGGAAGTAGATTGCCAGGCCTTTCTTCTAAGGCACCTGGGTAGACTTGAACTGCCAAATTTTCTGTTAGCAGCTAAGTGTGTTAACCAGTTTGCACCACACAGGAACTCCAGTGTGATAAATACTGGTTTCCATCTCTTTCCTACTGGAAAAACCCCTGCTCCATTTAGCAGTCGCCCTTCAGATTTCAGTTCTTCTGGGTTGAGCCTACTCTGGGTGACCCAGACTGAGACCCTCTTCTTCTCAGAGGCTGGGGGTAGCAGGCACTCCCCTCAGCCCCTCCACTCCATTCTGCAGATTAGAGGAACTCAGAGTCTGGGGGTGTCAGATCCACTTCACCAGGATTCTTCTCCATCTCCAGCTACACCCCAGGCCCCCCCCAACCACCCAGGATTTTCCCACCTCCTGGTGGAATTTGCTCCATCCCCATCCTTCCAGACCTCATCTCAAACTGTGTCCCTGATTAAAACGAAGGCTCAAGGAAGGCAGGGATTTGTGTCCTTTGTTCACCTCTGCCTCCCTACCAGCTAGAACAGGGCCAGCATACAGTAGGCATTGAACAGCAACTGCAGAACAAGGAACAAGGCAGGCGCGCGCCACCGTCTCCAGGAGCCTTCCCTGCTCTGCTTCAGCATCTTCTCCACAGAGCGCTCAGGGAACTTTGACCTACTCCTGGTCAGCACCCCATGCTGCTTTGGACCCTAGTCAAGCAGGTATCAGCCCAGAGGACGGGCCATAGACTATTCCGAGGAAAGTACCTTGTCCCCTATCTCTGTGCATAGCCCACTCCCCACCCACAGCAGGGCGCCTGCCACCAGGATGAGGCCAGGAAACCCTCCCCGCACCAGAGACGCACGTAAATGTTCTCACAAGTTTCTGGCAGAAGCGAAACTGAAACCAGTTGGGGGGGCGGGGGGGGACTCCGATCGGCTCACTCCACCCCCAGCACGGCTCAGGGAACCAGCGACACCACACCCCATATGCCCCCTCCCCCCAAAAACACTATTCTCTGACCCCTCGCAGACCCCCTTCTCCCCTGGGGTTAGGGAGCAGGAGATGACAGGCATTCAGCCGGCCCCAGTACCTGGACTACTGGGAGCGCTCGGAGAGCCGGCAGGGGAAAGGATGGAGGGAGTAGGGAGCCCGGGAAGGGGCGGAGGGGGCAGGGAGCCGAGGAAGGGGTGGAGGGGGGAGGGAATCGGGAAAGAGACGGAGGGAGGAGGAGCGGGGGAGAAGGAGTGTCCCAAACGCGGTTACCTTCGCCACCCGCTTCCTCGCTGACATCTCGGAACCGAGTGTGGGGCACTAGCGGACTCCAGCCGACCTTGCGAGGAGACTAGGCGCCCCGCCCCGGGGACCCCACCTCCGGGAGCCCCGCCTACGCTCCGCTCCGCCCGTGCGGTCGCCGGACGCAGCAGACCTGTTCCCCACTGGCTTTTCGAAGACAGAGGGGGCCCTGCGGGGAGAACCCGGCCAGGCCTCAGAGCCGCGCGCTCGGATCCGGACAGCTCGCGATCTTTGTTGGGGGGCACGGATGGTCCCTGGAGCGCGCGGCGTGCCTGGTCTCTGAGTCCCGGTAGGGGGCGCTCTGCATCAGGCGGTGAGCGCGCAGAGCGCGGGGCTGGGGTCTGCTCATCCGGGTGCTAGTTTCTGCCCGGGGCCGCCCCAGGGACTCCTCTCCATCAGCCGGCTCCTCCTCGTCCTGAATACACGCTCACCCTAAGTAAATGCAGGGATGCAACTCTGCTCCGCGACAGGTCCCCCGGCGGCCTCCACCGTCAGACCACTGCCCTAAACCCCTCGTCTAGCAAACTCTTGGACCTGCCTGGACAGGACCCTTCTTCTCTCTGCGCCCAGTGCCCCATCTCTAAAAATGAGAGTTTGGGGTTCTTTGTGCTGTCCAGCATTCGGCGGCGGACCTACAAGGACGTTTCTCCCAGAAGGGTGCTTGGTGAAAAGCCCCACAAGGAGGCGCTGTTTGGACCCTTTCTCTCTTGTTTTGCGAGTCGGTCGCCTGTTCATTCGGTCCTTGACTGCCCACCAAAAAACCCAGGCTTAGTATTTCATCAGCGCCGATCTCATGCTCGTCTGGGAAACAGCTGGATGGGAAAGCCCCAAGACGGATTTCGGGAGCCTTCCCCCAGGGGAAGCTACTCAGCCTCCCTTATATTATCCCTGATCCATTACACACTGGGGGCCTACTATGTGCCCCCATACACAGCAGGCGTCTCCACCCCTCTGGGCAAGGGCAGAGACCCCTGCCCCAGCCGAATCTGAGCCCACCGCGAAACAGCAGCCCCTGAGTACCAAGCAGCAGTGTCTGAGAAAGAGCCTCCCAGACTCGGGACTCCCAGAATCTCCTAGACTCTGAGCCCTTCTTCTCCTTCTTCTCCTACCTCCCAGCCCCCCACTTCAGCTCAGATGAGGAAAGAAATCGGCATATTTTGAGCACCAGATTCAGAGTTAGGTACCTGTTTTAATTACCTAATGCTTTAACCACGGTGGGTGGCTTTAAAGAACAGAAATTTATTTCCTCACAGTTCTAGAGGCTAAAAGTCCAAATCGGGGTCTTGGTGGTATCAGTTCCTTCCTTGTAGGTATTTCCCAACATTCCTTGGTCCCTTAGCTTGTAGATGATTGACACATAGCGTGTCCCCCATTTTCCTGGTGTTCCCATTTCTCTGCATCTCATGTACTCTTTTTATAACTCAGAAGTGATTAGATTTAGAGCCCACTGTACTGTGTATGGTCTAATTAACATAACAGAGAAAACCCTATTTCCAGACAGGATTACATCCCCAGGCATGGGGGTTAGGAGTCCAGCACATATTTTGGGGGCAGACTCAATTTAATCCATAACAGTATCACACAGTTTTTGTCTTGGTACCAACTGACTTCTCTGCTCAGATGTGGGATGTATCTGCAGGACAAACGATGTTTAACTCGACAAACTTGAACTGAGTATCTTCTATATGCCAGGAATGATTAGGACACTGTCTAAAATCCCCTAAAGCAAGTAGACTTATTTCTGTTTTAAAGATGAGGAAACTGAATTCAATAGCTGGGATTTGAACCCATGTCTGGTCAATCTTCTCAGTTGCTGTTTTAAGTGCCTTCAAGTCTGTTTTGACTCATAGGGACCCCATGTGACAGAGTAGAGCTCCCCATAGAGTTTTCTAGGCTGTAGTCTTTATAGGAGCAGATCACCAGGTCTTTCTCTCCAGGAGCCGTTGGCTGGTTCCTTAACAAACACTTAATACTCAGTATTTGCCATGGGCCAGGCACTGCCCTTAGGGACTGGTGATGCCACAGTAAGAAAGTGAGGTCTCTGTCCTTAAGGAGCTCTCAGATTATAGGGACGGGGGGAGGGAATGTAGCCTCTGTGTTTTTAATGCAAAGAGGTGAACATGAAGGTACATGCAATCATATGGTGTTATGAAAATGAGGAGGACCATCACTGTACCCAGCCCCGGGGTGAGGAGCGAGCTTTCCTGGAAGAGTTAAAAATCTAAATGAGTTGTGAAGTCTGATAGGTTAGCTGGAGTGAGAACATGGGAGGAGGGTGTTCCTAGAAGTGGGAACAGCCTGATTAAAGACATGATGGCAGTATATATGGAAACTGAAAGTGGTTTCATGATGTGGAGCAAAAGTTTCTGCCTATGCCCTTTGTTTCTCCTTCCCTTCTATTCCAGAAACGCTGCATTCCTGCAGGCAGGCTGTGACCCCAGTGCCCCTGCCTGCCCGGAAGTGAATGTGTATATGTGTCTGCATTGTGTGTATATATGTGTATGGATCCAGCTCCGTCCTGCACAGCGGGGTGACCCATATGTCACATCCTTGCACAATGTGGACCTTTGTTGTCAGAACAAACCCTGAGCTGGGAGCCAGGAGCCTGGGTTCTGGTTTCACACATACTGTATGGCCTTGGGTGGGCCATGGAACCTTCCTAACCCCTTCATAGTGGACCTACCTGCCTCCCAGGACTGTGGAAAAGCTAAGCTCATGGAAGTGGAGGAGCTTCAAAAATTATAAGCAAGCCCAAGATATAAATAATCAGGTTGGAATCCCAACTCCACCATTATTGGCTAAATAACTTTGGGCAGAGTACTTAACCTGTCTATGCTTCTGTTTTCTCATCTGTAAAATGGGACTAATGATAGTATATACCTCACAGGTAGACGTGAGGGGCAATGATATGATACTTGTAAAGAACTTAAGAATTTAGAACAGTGGGCAATAAGCGATAGTTATAATAATAATACTTATTATTATTTAAATGATGCCAGTTGCCTGCCCAGGGGGTGCTGGGTGGGAGGAACAGAGATTCCTGAGCTTTCTGCCTTTGGGCAATGACATATCTTTCTGAGTTAAAAAGCAGTTACCTTTGAGGTGACTCGGACTCATAGTGACTCTGACTCATCATGGCAACCCCAACTCATGGCAACCCCTTTTGTGTTAGATTAGAACTTGGCCCTGTAGGGTTTTTGTGATGGTTAAGGTTGCGTATCATCTTAGCTGGGGCATAATTCCCAGTGGTTTGGAATTTATATAATGATGTGATTTGGCAGTTATGTAATGATGTAGTTACCTTCCATTTTTGTGATTTGATGTAATCATCCTCTATTTTGTGATCTGATGCAAGCAGCCAATCAGTTGAAAGGGGAGTTTCCTTGGGGGTGTGGCCTGCATACCATATACGGATATTTTGGCAAAGCTCACTCTCTTGCTCTGAATCCTGCATCCAGCTTGTCATCATCTGACTTCTGGTTCTAGGGATCTGAGCCAGTGGCCTGCAGTATTGCCTACTGATATTGGGATTCTTCAGCCTCTGCAGCCTATGACTCAGCAGCCTGCGGTCTTACCTGCCAATCATGGGTTTCATCAGCCCTGCAGCTATGTGAGTCAGGAGAAGCCTCTAGCCTGACACCTGACCCCACCAGCTTGGGACTTGCTAGCCTCTACAAACACACGAGCCATTTCATTTGTCTTCTCTGTCTCTCTATACATACGTACATACATATCCAAAAACCAAAACCAAACCTGTTGCCATCTAGTCTATTCCAACTCATAGCGACCCTACAGGACAGAGTAGAACTGCCACATAGAGTTTCCAAAGCTGTAATCTTTACAGAAGCAGACTGCCATATCTTTCTCCTGAGGAGTGGCTGGTGGATTCAAACTGCCAAACTTTCAGCCAGCAGCTGAGTGCTTTAACCACTGCGCCACCAGGTTTCCTTCCTCTCTCTGATCCAGTCCCTGTCATTTATTCATACAATCCACAACACTTAAGAGCACCTATTGTGTGAGGCCCTGTGCTGACACTGCAAAGAGACCTACTCTGTGGACTTGGGGTTTTAACAATGAGTAGAAGAGATGCACATCTTTGTAGATGACAAAAGGTTGCAGGGAATAAGAAATTTTCTCAATACAGCCAAAAGCTTAAAAGGCCAGAGTAGCAGGGACCAGGGACGCCGATCTTGAGACCATGGTTTCAGGGGATATCTAGATCAATTGGCATAACAAAATGTATTAAAAGAAGGGTCTGCATTCCACTTTGGTGCAAGGCGTCTGTGGTCTTAAAAGCTAGCAAGCAGCCATCTAAGATGTATCAATTGGTCTCAACCCACCTGGAGCAAAAGCGAATGAAGAACACCAAAGACACAAGGTAAATATGAGCCCAAGAGACTTTTAGAAACGGCCACATAAACCAGAGAATACATCAGCCTAAGACTGGAAGAACTAGATGGTGCCTGGCTACCACCAATGACTGCCCTGAAGGGGAACACAACAGAGAGTCCCTGATAGAGCAGAAGAATAGTGGGATGCGGAACTCAAATTCTCATAAAAAGACCAGGCTTAATGGTCTGACTAAGACCAGAGGGACCCTGATGGTCATGGCACCTGGAACCTTTGATAGCCCAAGATTGGAACCATTCCCGAAACCAACTCTACAGACAGGGATTGGCCTGGACTATAAGATAGACAATGATGCTGGTCAGGAGTGAACTTCGTGGCTCAAGTAGACACATTAGACTATGTAGGAGACTCCTGCCTGGTGGAGAGATGAGAAGGAAGAGGGGGACAGGAGCTAGTGGAATGGACATGGGGAATACAGGGTGGAGAGGAGGAATGTGCCCTCTCATTAAGGGGAGAGCAGCTGGGAGTACATGGTGGGGTGTGTATGGCTTTTTGTATGAGAGACTGACTTGATTTATAAACTTTCACCTAAAGCACAATAAATAAATTAAAAAAAAGAAAAAGGTTGCAGGGGAAAGGCCTCCAGACCTGACTTTTCAAGATTCAGCTCTGCCAACTCTCAGACGTCCCTGTTTACTGTGAGGATGAAATGAAATTGTGGATGTGAGGGGCGCCTCATAGATGACAGAGCACTTCACCTGTTTACAGCACAGAGTGCGGGGTGAGATTTCAGAGAGTTCAGGTTGTTCTGAGAGCTTTGAGAGCCTGCAGTGCACCCCGAGGGGATGATTCCGGTTGCGAAGGCGCAGTTGATTTTCCTGGAGGCTCTCACACTGGACTAGTTCCTGTCTGGGGCATAAGGGGTTAACGTTAGAGCTACCCCCAGCCCCGCCCTCAGCTTCTCTGGACAGTCCAGAGAGGCCCTCAGGGAACCAGAGGAAGAAGGGAATTTCCTGCTTCTTTTGATTGAGGAAGGGGCTACCTCCTCCAGCCCACTCCACATCCCCCTTCTCTTGGTTTAGTCACGCACACACACACACACACACACACACACACACAATCATACACACATATACATACACAATACACACAAATACATCCGTACATACACATATATACACACACAATACAAACACACACATGCACATATACACCCATATACACACAATAAAAAAAATACACACACACACATACACACGCATCTCCTCACAGGCTACACCCCAATAAAGGCTGAGGTAAAGGGGATGAAGTAGAGGCAGTTGTGGAAATAGGGCACCCCAGGAAGGGTCCCTGCCACAAGAGCATGGGAGACAACCTGGTGAGTCAAAGGTCCTGCTTCCTCAGCCTGGTTTAGACATTTGCTTGCTTCATTGTGGAACTTTGGAAAAGTCAGGTAACAGCAATAACAATGACAATGACAATAACTACCGTGTATTGAATGTAACAAGCATTGTCCTAAGTGCTTGCCGTGCATTATCGTGACTGATCTGTTTAATAATCCTCACTTGATTTCCACTCTAATTTCATAAAATAGGTTATTTTATTATCTCCATTTTATAGGCGGGGAAACTGGCTGAGAGAAGCGAGGTCACTTGCCCAAGGTCTCTAACTGCTAACTTCCTGCCTTTTAGCCACCAGGCTCTTGTCAGCCTCAGTTCCTTCATGTTACAAAGGAGGGTGAGGATCTCTGCCCTGGCTGCTTCGTGAGGACTCTGATTGCCGCAAAGTGTTGCGCACACCGTGCACACCTAAGTCGTTATTCTTAAAAGGGCATAGCTTCTAAAATGTGGCTGTCCCAGGACCTTCAAATTAGCCCTAGGTTCCCGTGATGCCAGAGTCTTTGAGATTATCTAGCATTGTATAGAAGTCCCTGGGTTGATGCACTCGACTGCTAACGGAAAGATTGGTGGTTCAAGTCCACCCAGAAACACCTTGGAAAGAAAGGCTTGGTGATATCCCTCCCAAAAATCAGCCATTAAAAACCTTATGGAGCACAGTTCTACTCTGATATACTTGAGGTTGTCATGACTTGAAGTTGAGTCAAAGGCAATTGATTTTTTGGTGTTGTCTAAATAGCCCACTCCCCACCATCCCACTGTGTGGATGAGAAAATAAGGGGCTGGAGAGAGAAACTGACTTGAGGAGGTCAAGGGTTAGAGCCCAGGTATACCTATACCTAAGGTCCCTGAAAAAAAAAAAAAAAAGGAGAGACAGAGAAGAAACAGCTGCAAACATCCATTAATAATCAGAACATGGAATTTACAAAGTATGAACCTAGGAAAACTGGAAATCATCTGAAATGAAATGGAATGCATAAACATCGATATCCTAGGCATTAGTGAGCTGAAATGGACTGGCTTTGGCCATTTTGAGTCAGAGAATCATATGGTCTACTATGCCGGGAATAACAACTTGAAGAGGAATGGTGTTGCATTCATCACGAAAAAGAACATTTCAAGATATATCCTGAAGTACGACACTGTCAGTGATGGGATAATATCCATACCTCTACAAGGAAGACCAGTTAACGTGACTGCTATTCAAATTTATGCACCAATCACTAAGGCCAAAGATGAAGAAATTGAAGATTTTTACCAACTTCTGCAGTCTAAAATTGATCAAACATGCAATGAGGATGCATTGATAATTACTGGTGATTGGAATGTGAAAGGTGGAAATAAAGAAGGATCAGTAGTTGGAAAATATGGCCTTGGTGATAGAAACAATGCTGGAGATCACATGATATAATTTTGCAAGACCAACAACCTCTTCATTGCAAATACCTTTCTTCAACAACATAAATGATGGACCTTTCCAGATGGAATAGCAAGAATCAAATCGACTACATCTGTGGAAAGAGATAATGGAAAAGCTCAATATCATCAGTCAGAACAAGGCGCAGGGGCCCACTGTGGAACAGACCATCAGTTGTTCTTGTTCAAGTTCAAGTTGAAGCTGAAGAAAATTAAAACAAGTCCAAGAGATCCAAAACAGCCAATGTACGACTTGAGTATATCTCATCTGAATTTAGAGACTGTCACAAGAATAGATTTGATGTGTTGAACACTAATGACCAAATACCAGACGAGTTGTAGAATGACATCAAGGACAACGTGCATGAAGAAAGCAAGGGGTCGTTAAAAAGACAGGAAAGGAAGAAAAGACCAAAATGAATGTCAGAAGAGACTCTGAAATTTTGCTCTTGAACATCAAGTAACTAAAGCAAAAGGAAGAAATGTTTAAGTAAAAGAGCTGAACAGAAGATTTCAGAGGGTGGCTCGAGAAGACAAAGTAAAGTATTATAATGATGTGTGTAAAGACCTGGAGTTAGAAAACCAAAAGGGAAGAACCCGTTCAGCGTTCTCAAGCTGAAAGAACTGAAGAAAGAATTCAAGCTTTGAGTTGCAATATTGAAGGGGAAAATATTAAACGTTGCAGGAAGCATCAAAAACAGATGCAAGGAATACACAGACTCACCCTACCAAAAATAATTGGTTGATGTTCAAACATTTCAGGAGGTAGCATATGATCAGGAACTGATGGTATTGAATGAAGAAGTCTAAGCCGCACTGAAGGCATTGGCAAAAAACAAGGCTCCGGGAATTGACAGAATACCAATTGACATGTTTCAACAAACGGATGCAGCACTAGAAGTGCCCCCTCATCTATGCCAAGAAATTTGGAAGATAGCTACCTGGCCAACCGACTGGAAGAGATCCATATTTATGCCTATTTCCAAGAAAGGTGATCCAACTGAATGTGGAAATTATCCAACAATATCATTAATATCACAAGCAAGTAAAATTCTGCTGAAGATCCTTCAAAATCGGCTGCAGTAGTACATCAACAAGGAACTACCAGAAATTCAAGCCAGATTCAGAAGGGGACAGGGATATCATTGCTGATGTCAGATGGATCCTGGCTGAAAGATATTTGCCTGTGTTTTATTGACTATGCTAAGGCGTTTGATTCTGGATCATAACAAATTATGCATAACATTGCAAAAAATGGGAATTCCATAAACACTTAATTGTGCTCATGAGGAACCTGTTCATAGATCAAACAGAACAAGGGGATACTGCGTGGTTTAAAGTCAGGAAAGGTGTGCGTCAGGGTTGTATCCTTTCACTGTACTTGTTCAATCTGTGTACTGAGCAAATAATCTGAGAAGCTGGACCAAATGAAGAAGAATGGGGCATCGGATTAGAGGAAGACTCATTAACAGCCTGTGTTATGCAGATGACAAAACCTTGCTTGCTGAAAGTGAAGAGGACTTGAAGCACTTACTGATGAAGATCAAAGACCACAGCTTTCAGTATAGATTACACCTCGACATAAAACAAAAATCCTCGCAACTGGACCAATAATAATAAAAAAAAGAAACATCATGATAAATGGAAAAAAGATTGAAGTTGTCAAGGATTTCAGTTTACTTCGATCCACAATCAACGCCCATGGAAGCAGCAGTCAAGAAATCAAAAGACACACTGCATTGGGCAAATCTGCTGTAAAAGACCTCTTCAATGTGTTGAAAAACAAAGATATCACTTTGAAGACTAAGGTGTGCCTGACCCAAGCCATGGTGTTTTCAATCACCTCATATGCATGTGAAAGCTGGACAATGAATAAGGAAGAGTGAGGAAGAATTGACGCTTTTGAATTGTGGTGTTGGCGAAGAATACTGAATATCCCATGGACTGCCAGAGGAACAAACAAATCTGTTTTGGAAGAAGTACAACCAGAATGCTGCTTAGAAGCAAAGATGGCGAGACTATGTCTCACATACTTTGGACATGTTATCAGGAGGGATCAGTCCCTGGAGAAGGACATCATGCTTGGTAAAGTAGAGGGTCAGCGAGAAAGAAGAAGACCCTCAACGAGATGGATTGACAAAGTGGCTGCAATGATAGGCTCAAGCATAACTAGGATTGCGAGGATGGTGCAGGACCATGCAGTGTTTCTTCTGTTGTACATAGGGTCAATAGGAGCAGGAACCGGATGGCACCTAACAACAACAACGACAAGATCCCTGGGTGATGCAAGTGGTTTACACTCGACTACTAACCTAATGGTTGGCGATTCAAACCCACCCAGCTGTGCCACAGAAGAAAGGCCTGGCGATTGCTTCTGTAAAAATTACAGCCAAGAAAACCCTATAGAGCGCAGTTCTACTCTAACACATGGCATCTCCATGAGTCGGAATTGACTCAGTGGCAACAGGTTTGGTTTTGTATGCATGTAAACAAAATTGAGTCCATTAACAAGTATGAAAGTAAATAATAGTACTGGTGGGATAAGAATATGGCAAAAGCGAAAGCCCATTTTACAGGTGAGGAGGCTGAGGTCTAGGACTATGAAGCTTTATGGAGCAGGGCCCAAACTCCCAAACCCCAGCCTTCCCGACCCTTGAGGACATTTCGTGACAAGCCACTTTGGCTGCTCCAGCACAGTCTCTGGAATGGGATGATGCCTTCCCCACTGGCTTTAGTCCATCTCCACAGGGATTTGGGAGGGTCTTCTCCCCAAGCCCTAGGGCCTGGGGGTGGCGGGGTCCAGTTTCCCAGAAGACCCTATGAGGAAACTACTTCAGAACTGAATTTTATTTCCATGAGAACACTGCTTTTAACTGTTCTGATAGGCCAACAAAGGACAGCGTTTCTTTAATTGAAGCTACAGCACCTTGTTTAAAAAAATAATAGTAACTACCAGGGCGCTTTGAGGAAGACTAAATTAGCATTCTGACTAGGGGGGGTTCTTCAAAGGCCTGGAGACTGGCTCCTGTCACCTAGGTAACCACATCCTGATCAGAGGACATGTCCAGAGGTGAAGAGAGAAGGGCCCTTGACCACCCCCTTCCCCCCAGGGTTTCTATTCTCTCTTGCTTTTCTATTTTAATCTAGTGGAGAAGAGGCTGAGGAGAAAGTCCAGAGGCCTAGCAGGGGAGAGAATCCACTGGTGAGTCAGCTTCCCAGGAGACCTATCTGAAGGCAAATTGGAATGGCGGAGGGAGACAAAAGGATGGTCTGTGACAGCCGCACAGGGGCAAGAATTCCCTAAGCCAGGATCGGAAGGAGCACTGGCTACTAGCCTGAGCTGCTCTGTAGCCTAAAACAGGGCTGGAAAAGGCCCTAAGAATCTTCTGTTCTGGTTGTTGTTAGTTGCCATCAAGGCGATTAAGACTCATGGCGACCCCAAGTGTGTCAGAGTAGAACCATGCTCCCTAGGCTTCTAACGAAATGAAAAGACTTAACCAGGATTTGAATCCCAAAAGAATACTAAGCTGAGGAAGTAAACCCCGAGATAAAGTTAAGCAACGACAGAATACAATTGGGTTGGGTAGAAAGCACACATCTGTCACTATTTCTAATACTTCTTTGATATTATTACTTTTTTCAAAAGACCGTTTTCTTGTAGTACCATGTAAATGTAGGCAACTAATGTCACTGTTTAGTTTCTATTTAATAAAGCCAGGTTTTTCATAGGAAAATGAGCATAACCCAGGGCTTACAGGCATAAGGAAAGCCTGACTGGAGGATACTGAGGTGGGGGTGGGGCACAGCTCAGCCCTGAATAGGGCCCAGCTGTTTCTCTGGAATTTGGGGGAGGGCTTGCTCTCCCGCTCCAGACAGACCCCTCCTTGTGATATCTTTGTGTCTCTCCACTCTTAACCTTATCAGTTACTCAGGGGAGGTAACAAGCACCACCAGTCTTCTGGCAGCAACTGCCAGAAGTAACTGTCAGAATGAGTGTGTAGGAGACAGTAACTTCTAGAAGGCACAGTTGGGCAATTTAATCTGTGTCCTTGATGACCAGTGTGAAAGGACCTTGCTCATTCAACCGTTCAACAGCTATCTATTGAGTGCCTGCTATGTGCCAGGTGGTGGGCTGAAAGGAAGTTGTATGGACCAGAAATGGAACCTGAGCCTCCCATAAGGCAGGTGGTTCTGACCCGGAATCACAATGGATGTCCCCAGGAGCACATCACACTAGCCCCTGGCCACAGCAGAAGTTAGCAGGTGACACCAATGTGCCATCAGTATGCTTCTTTTAATACCCCGCTCTTCCTGTGTGTTTATATCCTTCTGCTTCTCTCTTATTCAGATGATGGATGGAGAGGTACCACAGAGATGGAATCATTAGGGGACCAGCAGATAGGAACCCCAAGATGCCCCCAAGCAGGTGAAGAACTTTTGTACTGGGTTGATTCCCAAGTAATTCACCCCTTCCCTCTCCCACATGCCCTTTCTCCCAGAGGTTCTCCTCACTAATCATGGCACACCATCACTTGAGATTTTCAGCAGCTCAGCTGGGGCCTAGTCAGGAGTCCCCGCCCTCAGGGCCTTTGTCTTCTAGCTTCCAATCCAGTTGCCATCCAGTCAATTCTGACTCATGGCAACCTCATGGGTGTCAGAGTAGAACTGTGCTCCACAGGGGTTTCAATGGCTCATTTTTCAAAGTAGATTGCCAGGCCTTTCTTCTGAGGCGCTTCTGGGTGTACTCAAATCTTTCACTTAGCAGCCAAGTGATTTAACCGTTTTCACCATACAGGGACACTATCCTTAGGCAAGGTGTATTCATTTATTCAACAGATTATTTTACCGAGTATCTTCCGCGCTACATCTAATCACATGTGATGCCGGGGGAAAAAAGGTATAACCACTCTTCTATCTAAAAAATTTACTCCTTGTGACAGATACGTATTTGGATGATGAGTTATTTACATGGTTTGTAGGGCAAAGGTAGGGTGGCAGAGGTGGTTCAGTGGTAGAATTCTCACCGTCCATGCAGGAGACCTGGGTTCAATTCCTGACCAATGCACCTCAAACGCAGCCAGCCACCAGCCTTCTGTCGGTGAAGGCTTCCTGTTTCTACGAATCTGAACAGGTTTCAGTGGAGCTTCCAGACCAAGGTGGGCTAGGAGGAAAGCCAGTGAAAACCCTGTGGATCATAATGGTCTGAAGTGCCGGACCCGGTAGCATTTCGTTCCATTGTGCTTGGGTTGACGTGAGTCAGGCCAACTGGACGGCAGATAACAATGACAACAGAGCAACAAATCAGGGGCAGATAAACCAGTAAGCAAGGTACGCACAGGCTTACTTGTGTTTAACTACAAGTCTGGAGTGCACAAGTTCGCGTGGGTTTCAAGGATGTGGTGAAAAACAGGTGAAATTGTGCACTACAGATTAGTAAGTAAGCACAAGTAAGCCCAGGCATACCTTGCTTACTAGTTAGTCCGTCCCTGGCAATGGTAATTGCATTTTAGAAGTTGAAGCAAAGAAAAATCCTTAACTGGGTATGTGGCCATGGGAGCTTCAAACTGGGCAGGGCTAGAATGCTGGCTCCCTGTCCCCTATCAGGAACAGGCTGACCGAGAGATGGGTCAGACGAACTGGACTTCCTGGGACTGGGGAAACTTTAGCTTCGGGAGCACCGTGTGGAAGCAGAAGCAGCAGGTCAAAACAAGATATCCCATCTTGAAGAGGAATAAGCTCCCAGCTGCGTAAATTGTCCAGTCCTGGGTCTAGCCAAAGTGGTGGCACAGTGCTGGAGTCAGAGGTTAGGAACAGAAGCATGGCAGAGGAACCAAGTGAGCTGCTGAGTAAGGAGGGTAAAAGTTGGCAGGCAAGAGGGGGCCTTCTGGAAGCAGCAGCGTACAGTTAGGGGGATCAGCTTGGGAATCAACCCGAATGTCTCTCAGTGAGGGTTCAAAGCGATACCCTATACAATGGAATTCTACGCAGCCGTTAGAAAGAGTGAGATAGATAGAGCTGCCTGTAATGACTTAGACCAGTGTCGGTGATATTTTGTTAAGTAAGCAAAGAAATTAGGGCCGAGTAAGAATTATGTGCTGGTGGCAAAGTACATGTGATTTCACAGAGAGGAGAGTCTGGAAGGATACACTTGGGACTGTTACCAGCAGTTATAAATGGGATAATTTTTAATTCTATAAACGTCTGAAATGTTTTAAAAACTTTACAAAGAACATATATGATACTATAATGATAACTTTGAAAGAATAATTTCCTTAGAAATAAATAAAAGATAAATAAGCCCAATTAGAATAAGCCTATAGTTTTGGTTGCCATGGAATCTGTTTCAACTCATGGCGACCCATGTGTGCAGAGTAGAACTGCCCCATAGCGTTTCCCAGGCCGTAATCTTTATGGGAAAAAATTGCCAACTCTTTCTTCTGAGGAGCCGCTAGATGGGTTTGAACCTCCAACCTTTCAGTTAGCAGCTGAGTGCTTAACCATTATGCCACAAGGGCTCCTTAAAGAGGACTGTATCTGTAGCAAATATGAGACATGGGTCAGTCAGAATTCACCCCATCTTTACTTACAAAGCACCAGTAACCCCACATGAGAGGTGCCAAAACATAGTTCTCAAAATGTTCGAAACTTCACTCTCATACAAATACACAGTGGAAACATTCATGAGACAGCCATCAGAATGACAAAACTTGTTCAAAGGATGGTGCAAGAAACTGGTGTGTGCACGCGTGTGTGTGTGTGTGTGTGTGTGTGTACTCAGTAAAAAAGAGAATGCTGGAATAAGATAGCTAGGTTAGCTACAAAACGGGTTACTGCCCTGAAGGGCCATAAGACCATAATCTTTGGAGTTATTGTCTCTTCCAAATGGAAACCACTCACCTCTCTATCAGAATCCATTCATACCTTATTCACTTTTGATACTTTAGCATCTGACTTTACAGAGACTGGGTCCTGATCCACAGCAAATAAGAAATCAAACAAAATATTATTCCCCTAGAGTGGTGTTTCTCAACCAGGGTTCCAGAGAGAGGATTGAGTACTAAGGCCCAAAGCATTCTTTGGATGTCATCAGTCACTAAACCTCTCCCAGTTATCTAAAGTGGTACTAGCTATGGACCATCTGTGGGAGAAATGGGGAGTCACTCAAACCATTGCCTGTGTTCTGAGAATCAAGTGACCCTGATTCTTCTGCCCTATTTCCACGTTTTGGGTATTTTTTTCTTAACAGGAAAAACTACAGGTATAGATTGTGAGACAGGGTAAAGCCACAGCAATTTGTACCTTCAGTATCTGAGGACCCACCTGGGAGAAAGACCTGATAAAACGCTCCTGGTATAAGAAGAGCTTTAATGAGAACTTGAACTTATCCAACACCAAGAAAGCCACAGGGGAGAGAAACCACGCATATGCAAGTCTGTGGACTTGTCCCTCCTCATTGGCCAGAAACGAAGGTCCTCATAGCAGAGAGACCCTAGAGGTGGAAGAAGGGCTGAATTCACAACCCTTTGTTACTCATACATCTGAACACAAGCACCATGGAGAAATTCTGCAAAAGTCCTGACTGGTTAAGTCAACCTCCAACTATTCACATTGAAGAAAAGTTCTCCTGTCCTCAGTGGAGGGAAGAACTTCAGCTTCAGCTCCAACTTCATTAAGCAGCAAAGTCTCCATAAAGCTGACAAACCCTTTAAAATATTCATAGTAAGAGACATTTATAAGTCCTTGAGTAGCACAAATGGTTAAGTGCTTGGCTACTAATCAGAAGGTTGGCGGTTCAAACCCACCCAGAGGTGCCTTGAAGAAAGGTATGTCGAACTGCTTCCAAAGGTCACAGCCATGAAAACCCTATGGAGCACAGTTCTACTCTGGAACACACGGGTTTACCATGTGTCATGGATTGAATTATGTCCCCCCAAAAATGTGTGTATCAACTTGGTTAGGCCATGATTCCCAGTATTGTACGGTTGTCCTCCATTGTGTGATTGTAATTTTATGTTGAGAGGATTAGGGTGGGATTGTAACACCACCCTTATTCAGGTCACCTCCCTGACCCAAGGTAAAGGGAGTTACCCTGGGGAAGCAAGCAGAGTTGGGGATCTCATACCACCAAGAAACAAGCACCAGGAGCAGAGCCTGTCCTTTGGACATGTGGTCCCTGCACTTGAGAAGCTCCTCGTCTGGGGGAACATCGATGAGATGGCTGACAGAGAGAGAAAGCCTTCCCCTGTAGCCGATGCCGTGGATTTGGACTTGTAACCTACTAGACTGTGAGAAAATAAATTTCTCTTTGTTAAAGCCATCCACTTGTGGTATTTCTGTATGGCAGCACTAGATGACTAAGACACCATGAGTCTGGCTCAACAGCAACTGGTTTGGTTTTTTGTTTTGTTTTGTTTTTTAAAGACATTTGCCCAAAGAGCTAAGATGGCTCCACCCAGTAGACCCACAGTCTGGGAAAACCTCTCCACTGGGGCTCGTCCACCTGAGACTTTGGCCCATAAAGCTTCAGGCACCTATTGTTGGGCAAGAGATGTTGACTCTGCTGCCTGCTTCAGGTTAGCTCCTGGTGTGGCCCAGTATAATACAGGGGTTAATACAAAGTTTTAGCCTTGTGTCACGTGACCCAAGCATGGTCTTTTCAACTGCCTCATATGCATGAGAAAGCCAGACAATGAAAAAAGAAGACAGAAGAATTGATGCATTTATATTGTGGTGTTGGCAAAGAATATTAAATATTCTGCCAGAAGAAGTATCAGTCTTGGAAGAAATATGATTAGAATCCTTTTTAGAAGTGGGGATGGTGAGACTTCGGCTAGCTTATTTTGGACATGTCATCAGGAAGGACCAATCACTAGAAAAGGACACTACGTTTGGTAAAGGAAAGGGTCAGTGAAAATGAGGCAAACCCTCAATGGGATGGATTGACACAATAGCCAAAACAATGGGCTCAAACATATCAAAGATCACGAATATGGTGTAGGATCGGGCAACGTTTTGTTCTGTTATCCATAAGGATGCCAGGAGTTGGAGCCAGCTTGACAGCAACTAACAACACTCAGGGTTTGGAGGGTCAAACAAACTGAGTCCAAGTCCTGGCTTTGCCACTTACTAGCTATGAAATCCTGGATGAATCAATTGGTTTTTCTCAGCCTCATTTTTTAAGTTAATAGGATTCATGTTAGTACCTGTTTCACAAGTGTTGTGAGAATCAGTGAGGGGATGAATGCTTACCACTTTCCCCAGTGCCTGGCCCATGGTAAACACTCAGTAAGGGAGTCTGTGTCCCACCATCTTCTCTTTGTATTGCTGACCCATTTCCCAGAATCCACTAGCTCATAGTGGCTCAAGGCCACCAGATTGAACAGTAGGGATGGAGAAGTGGCATATTGTGTCCAGTTGTTCAAATGATGACGCTGATGATACCTAACTTCCCCAAAGCACTGGGTTTCCGAAGAGGCCACAGGGAATGAGGGGCTGGCAAATCAGGAGTCAAGTCTTCTTGGTCTTCTCCAGGGAGCCCCAAGGTGACATGCAAACATCCTCCTGTTTCCGTCGTTGGTCAGTCCCTTGGAGCAGCAGTTCTGGTGTTTGCAGCCAACTTTCTAAATGCACCAAACATGGCTAGGGGACAGGACCAGCAGTGAGATGATCATAAGCATCGGAGCTGTATTAGGTCATCTGAGAGGACCTCCTTGTTTTGCAGAGGTGGGAGGGCTGCCAAGTTTAGCAAATAAAGTACAGGAAACCCAGTTAAATTTAAATTTCAGATGAACAATGAAAAAAAGTTTAGCATATGTATGTCCCAGGCAAAACTGGGAACATACTTATACTAAAAAGACCATTTGTTGTTTATCTGAAATTCAAATGGAACGGGGAACCCTCTATTTTATTTGGAAACCCTAAGAGGAGACCACCTAGCTGCCAAGAGGGAAAGCAACTTGCCTGAGTCACAAAGCAAGCCAGGTCTATTGGTTCCCAATCTGGCACTGTCACCCCTCCACCCCCAAGACATACATACATGCTCCAGTGTTCAGTTTTCCACTTCAGGCAAATGCTTGCTGGGCTGGATGTCTCAGATTCCTTGTCTGTCATACAAGGAAAAACCAGCTGCTGTCCTGTTGTCTCCAACTCATGACGCCCTATATGTCAGAGTATAACTGTGCCCAATAGGGTTTTCACTGGCTGATTTTTCAGTAGTAGACGGCCAGGCCTTTCTTCCGAGGAGCCTCTGGGTGGACTCAAACTTTAACTTTTCACTTAGCAGCCAACTGTGTCAACCATTTGCACTACCCAGCAACTTTATACAAGGGAAGAACCACTGAACACCCACAGAGCATGGGGGAGATTAGGGACAGGGTTGGGACTTCAGGAGACTTAGGTCTGAGTCCAGGTTTAATTCTGCTGAGAGTGACAGTGAGACAGATGTTTAACTGCTCTAAGGCTCAGTTTCTTAACTATCAAGTGGGCATACTAGAACCTATCTCTAAAGGGTTACTTTGAAGGCCAACTGAGATGAGCAATTTCCAGAAAGTTCTGTTCCTTAAAAACTGTCGAACAGCTTGTGGTGTCCCTGCTTTTACCAGACCCATGTAGCCCCGCAAGTGGAAGGTAGGACTCTCTGGTTTGTGTATGGCTGAGAACTGCACCAAAGTTTCCCCACTCCGCTCCCAAGGGGCTTTGGGTAAGTCCCTGGCCCGGGGCCCACAAACCAGAACCAAGTAGTCCGGGTCCATCCCACCCTGATTTACGGGAACTCACACCAGCGATCAATCATCCTTAATTTGTAACTGGGCAGTGTCCTGGGCCAACCAATAGCTATGACTGACCCCCTCACACCCCACCCTCGCTAACCCCGCAGGACTATCCACGCAGTCTAAACTGAGGCTGTCCACTGACCAGGAGTTGGGAGCAGGTTTGGCGCCGGCAGGGAGCTCGCAGTGAAAAGGTGTGAAAGGCAGGGTCTCCTGCCGCCTTCCTGCCCTCCCTGTCCACTTTCATCTCTGCAGCTAGCTTCCCCTTGAGACTTTTGCCTCTTCCTCCTCCTCCCCCGCCCTCCTCTGGGGCTGTGGTTCCTAGCCCCCTCTGCACCTCCCCTCCTCCTGCCTCTGGCCTCATTGTTTGGCTAAAGCGGGACCCCCAAGATTGAACAGATGGACGAAGACCCGGGCCTGGGGAGGGGGGCGGGGAGCGGGGAGAAGGAGAGGAAGGGCCAGCGGGTGCCGGGAAAGGGAGAGGTTTGGGGGAAAACAAAACAGGAGGAGGAGCCAGGGTGGCCCCGGCAGGGAGCAGGGGGAGCCGGCTGAGAGGGGCTGGGGCTGGGAATGGAATGGGGGCGGGCCCGCGGTGGGGTGGGGGCCCCCGGGCTTCCGAGTTCTGAGCCGGCTCCGACGCTGGCTCCCTCGGCAGGTCCCCGCTGACGTCGCCGCCCAGATGGCCTTCAGGCTGACCCCGCTGACCCTCCTGCTGCTGCTGCTGGCTTGGGTAAGTGGCCCCTTCCTGGGTTGGGGGCGGGGCGGAGGGGGTAGAGAGAGCGAGAGAGACTGAGGATTAACCCTTAAGGCCCCAGGAAGTGAAGATTGCTGCTCTGTGCTCGGCAAGTCTGCTGTAGTCCTCAGGGCAGCATTCCTAAAGCGGGGCTGGAGCTGGGAAAGAGCGTTGAACTCGAGTCAGACGCAGGTTCTAATCCTGGCACGCTGTGTGGCACTGAGCAAATTACTTCTACCAGCCTAGTTGTCCTGACTTATAGAAAATGAACAGACCCCGCCCTATCTGCCAAACGGGGTTGATCAAACAGAGCAAGGAAATGGACAGCGTGTGTGTGTGAGTGTGTGTGTGTCTGTGTCTGTGTGTAGGTGGTCATTGGCAACGCCCCTTGACCTTCAACAGATGGTGTAGTTATGGGAGAGGAATCTGGATTCGGAGACCTCGGTTTCACTCCTATCTTTTCCTCCCACTTCTGTGAGACCCTGGGCTAGTTATTTAATATGTCTAAGCATCAATTTCTTCACCTGAGAAATGGGGATAATACATGGTTTCTCAGCCCGGGTACCGTTGACATTGGTGGCCGGATAATTCTTTGCTATGAGGAGCTGTCCTGTACATTGTAGAGTGTCGGTTATCTCTGACCTCCATCCACTAGATTCCAGTAGCAATCTACCCAGTATGACAACCAAAAATGCCTCCTTTCATTGACACATGCGATCCCCTCCTCCAACTGAGAATCACTGGTCTATACTATTTCCCTTCCTTCCTTCCTCCCTCCTTCCTTTTTGAAATGCAGATTGTTTTCAGTACCCACTAATGAGCCACAACCCAAAATGTGAAAAAAAACACTGTTGTAAACCAAGGGCCACAAGCTAAAATGTCTGTATGGGCCAGGCAGGTTGAGTCAAGATGTTACCAGGTAGACACCCCAGGTTCTTACTCGGCATGGCTCATATTGGCCACTAAACGAGAGACCGAGGTGAGAGAACAAAAAGGCACCTTTATTTCCTTGTACGAGGAAATGGAGTCAGTTGGTGCTTAC
The DNA here is from genome assembly GCF_030014295.1 of Loxodonta africana. Lineage (NCBI taxonomy): Eukaryota > Metazoa > Chordata > Mammalia > Proboscidea > Elephantidae > Loxodonta > Loxodonta africana. Next base: position 19,026,641 of record NC_087348.1, on the reverse strand, counting down.
TGCTGCCAAGACTGCTCTCCAAGGGTGGGCAGGCAGGTTACTTTTAAAGGGGTTTACAAGCAGAGAATTCATATAAGTTACATCAGTAACATTCATAATCATACTACGCAGGCCAGGTGCAATGGGGTTTACATATAACCTTCAAGCAAAAAAAAAAAAAAAAAGCAGGATTCAAATGCAAAGCTGAGGAGGGAGGAGCCCAGCAAAGGAAATGGTTTCACAATATAACACTGTAGGAGAGGAAGCCAGGTAAAGAGTACAGCACTGTGGGAGCTCTGTCTCAAAGACAAGCAGGTATTTAAAGAAATTAACGAACATGAATAAATGGCAATTGACACTCTGCTTCAGTGCTTGGGAGACAACTTTCTATGTGGCAGTAGTTGGTCAGAAATAACAGAATCCCTGCCTATCCCTCACTTCTACAGAGAATATCCCTGCCTCAACCAACCAACCAACCAACCCACCAACCCATTGCCGTTGAGTCAATTCTGACTCATAGGGACCCTATAGGACAGAGTAGAACTCTCCCATAGGGTTTCCCGGGAGCAGCTGGTGGATTCGAACTGCTGACCTTTTGGTTAGCAGCCTGAGCTCTTTACTATGCCACCAGGGCTCCCTCATCCCTGCCTCAGTGCCTCTATATTACCCCCTCTCTGAAGGAGCTAGTGGTGGTAGCCCAGGACAGACTGCTCACCCACCAGGCTTTCCCGGGAATTACTCTTTAGTATAGGACATTTTTCATCTCCTCACTCTCTTTTCCTGTTTTGAGTGATTATGTGCCTCATAATAAGAAAAATGAAACTCATATTTTCTTGAACCACAGGTTGGAGCCTCCTCAGATCCCAAAGATACCAGCCACAGACCCACGGAGAGCTTACAAGAGATAAACAAAGAAGACAATGCAGAAGAAGATATCCCCAGAAATCTAACCACTGAGCAAACCGTCTCGTCTGCCTTGCTAACAACCACCCAACAGTTCACTCAAACTACCACTCAAGCCACCTCCCAACCCACTACCCAACCCACTACCCAACCAACTACCCAACCCACTACCCAGCCAACTACCCAGCCCCCTACTGAGCCCTTCTGCCCAGTGTCCATTCCTTCCTGTTCTGATTCGGACATTAATGCAGCTGAGGAAATGTTGGGGGAGGCTTTGATAGATTTCTCCCTGAAGCTCTACCATGCCTTCTTAGAGGTGAAGGAGGCTGAGACCAACATGGCCTTTTCCCCGTTCAGCATTGCCAGCCTTCTCTCTCACGTCCTACTTGGTAAGAACCAGACAGAATTCTCTCCAGTTCATATGTTGGACACTCCCATTAGGACCACCAACCCACATACCTTCTGCAAGCCTGTGCTTCTGGGAGGAAGCTGTAAAAATGAGCTATGTGTGGGAGGGTATCTTTTCACTCTTAAACATTTATCCATTCCCTCATTTAATAATGATTTAATATGAGTCAATATGGGTCGGAATCGACTCCACAGCAACAGGTTCGGTTTTGTTTGGTATTGCTTGTAAGTTCCCTGGGTGGTACAAATGGTTAGCTCAGCTGATAACTGAAAGGCTGGAGGTCTGAGTCTACTCAGAGGCACTTGGAAAGAAAGGTCTGGCAGTGTACTTCCAAAAAATCAGCACTTGAAAACCTTGGAGAGCACAGTTCTACTGTGACACACATGGGGTCGCCATAAATCAGCATTGACTTGATGGCAGCTGGTAAATAAGTAACTGCTTGTAAAATTCTGTGGGTTATAAAAGAATATATAAAACAAGGTCCCAGCTACCAACCATGTTCAGGGTTGGGTGATAAGGGAGATGAGACCATCAGAGAATCTTCACAATGCTTCTTTCTAACTGTGTGACCTTGGGTAGATCACTTAACCTCTCTGAGCTTGAGTCCTTGTGTAAAATGGAGATGGTGATATCTACCTCAAAATATTGTTGAGAAGTAGATAATCTGGTGCCTGACTCCATGGGAGGTCAATAAATCTTGATCCCTGTGCCTTCCCTGAGTGAACACCGTCAAGTCCCACGAAGTAATTATTCTAGGAATGGCACACACAAATTGCTACAAGTAGTTGGGGGAGCTGTCACTCCGAAGGGGAAAATCCAGGAAAGCTGCTAGAGGTAGTACAGTGAGCAGTTAAAAACTTCACCTGAAGTTCCAGAATCCCAGCATCCCTGTCCTCTACCCACTAGATGCCGGTAACACCCAACCCTGCCCCAGTTGTGACAACCAAAATATCTGCCAAATATCCCCTGGGAGGCAAATTTCAGTTGATTGATTTCAGTTGATTTCTTTACTGCCCAAAAGATACAATGGCTTTGTATCCTGTCTCAGTCTCCACTTACTAGCCACGTGACCTTAAATTGAGTGATTTCTTTAATCTCTTAAACCTCAGTTTTCTCATCTGTATAATGGGGATAGTAGCTGTCCCGCTCTAAAAGGATTATTGTAAAGATACAATGAGATGATGTGAGAAAAGCACTTGTGATACCCGGAACACAGTAAGTGCTCAATACATGTTAGCATTTATTGTATGGAGGATGTGTACGGTGAATATTTGATAATGAATGGATAACTGAGGAGATATTGAACACCCTCTTCTGTGATTCTCTGATATCTTCTCTAAATAGTGATTGAATGTTCCTGCCTAGAGGTGAGCATTTGTAAACCTAATGGAACTAAAAACTAGTTAAGGTGGAATAGCAAGTAGTTGGACCAGGCTTTCTAAGATGAGTGATTGAAATAGGCAAAGAAAGGGGAGAGGAGAATATCCAAAGCCCTGGAGAATCCTAGCTCTGTGATTGTTCATAATTACCCATCCCTCTATTTCTGACATATCTATTGTCTTCCAAAAAGTCGCTTCCACCTCTGGTGCTCGCGACTGTCTCCATTGCAGGGAATAACTCCCCATTCCAGCCTGGTCCTTCAATCCTGCTTCCAAAAGGCAGATCCCTCATTCCTCCTGCAGTGGCCCCTCATGTTGGCCCTTTATTGTAGGGGCTGGCGACCAGACCAAGAGAAACCTGGAGAACATCCTCTCTTACCCCAAGGACTTTCCCTGTATCCACCAGGCCCTGAAGGCCTTCACCTCCAAAGGTGTCACCTCAGCCTCTCAGATCTTCCACAGAGCAGGTAAGTGCTGGGGGAGGGTCAGTAGCTGCTGAGAAGGGTCCTGAGAGGATTCCGTGGGGGCAAGGGGTGCATGCTCAGCATCAGTGGAAGAGACAACAGGGGAAGTTGGAGCTAGAACATAGAACATCCGGGATGGAGTACAGAGCAAGTGAGGGTCTTAGCAGAGTAATTCTCCTGTGGAGACCTTGGGCAAGTCATTTCTATTCGTCAACTCATTTTAAAATGAGAATGTACTTACACATATATAAAGTCCTTAGGAGTTGCAAACAGTTTGTGCTTGACTGCTGACCTAAAGGTTGGCAGTTCAAGCCCACCCAGCTGCTCTGTAGAAGACCTGGCAGTCTACTTCCTTAAAGATTAGGACCAAGAAGACCCTATAGAGCAGTTCTACTTTGCAACACATGGGATTGCCATGAGACAAAATAGGGTTAACAGCAGTGGGTTTGGTTGTTCGATGCATTCATAAATAGAAGTAGAAGGCTCTAGAGCTATAAACGCACAATAGACAAAAGAAAGTTGCTGATTTTTGGATTAGGGTAGTCTTGAGACTCTTATTTTTTGTACTTTTGTGTTGTATGAATTTGTTATCCTTTACACGTATTACTTTAATAACTAATAATTAGTAATTTACTACTAATAGCTAATAAGTAAATGACTTAGTGCAGTTGTTTTCAAGCTTTGTCCCTCAGAGTCTTAGAGCTCTGTAGAGCTGTTTCAGGGGTCATCGAGTGGCGGTAGGAGGGGAGGTCAGGGAGGCTGAGTAGCGGGGAACAGGGTACCACTTCCTGTAAGAGGGTGGTGGAGCCAGCTGGGCCCTGAGTCCCTACCTAGCCTCCACCAGAGCTGTTTTATGTTGTGAACTTCAGAGATTACTTTACTTGAAAACACATTTCTGCTGCCTAAAAAGGTTTGAAAACCACTGAACTAGCCTAACCCTGTCTCTTAGTTAGCTAGTGCTGCTATAGCAGAAATACCCCAAGTGGATGGTTTTAAAGAACAGAACTTGATTTTCTCACAGTTTAGAAAGCTAGAAGTCTGAATTCAGGGCATTAGGGGAAGAGCCTTGTACCCTCCAGCATCTGTAGCCCTGGCGTTCCTTGGTTCCTTGGAGATCTTCATATGGCGTCTATCTTCCCCAATATGTGCTTGCTTGGCTCTGTGTCTATGCTGCTCCTTACGATTCAGAAGTGATTAGACTAAGGACACACCTTACAGTGACGGAAGCCCTAGTGGCTTAGTGGTTAAGATCTCAGGCTACTAACCACAAAGCTCAGCAGTTCAAATCTACCAACCGTTCCTTGGAAACTCTATGGGCAGTTCTACTCTGTCCTATATGGTTGCTGTGAGTCTTTGAGTCAGAATTGACTTGATGACAATGAGGTTTTTTGGTTTGGGGTTACACTGGTGTGGTCTCATTAAAGTAACAAAAAAAACCCTATTTCCAAACAGGATTACATCCACAAGTAAAGGGATTAGCATTCTAACACATTTTGGAGGGACACAATTCAATTCATAACACTCCTACCCCCCCCTTTTTTTTTTTGCAATATGTATATATATTCCCCCCCTTTTTTTTATTGTGCTTTAAGTGAAAGTTTACAGTTAAAGTCAGTTTCTCATACACAAACTTATACACACATTGTTGTGTGAACCTAGTTGCCCTCCCTACAATGTGACAGCACACTCCTTTTCTCTACCCTGTATTTCCCGTGTCCATTCAACCTATTCCTGTCTCCCTCTGCCTTCTCATCTTGCCTCCAGACAGGAGCTGCCCACATAGTCTCATGTGCCTACTTGAGCTAAGAAGCACACTCCTCACCAGCATCATTTTATGTCTTATAGTCCAGTTTAATCTTCATCTGAAGAGTTGGCTTTGGAAATGGTTTTAGTTTTGGGCTAACAGAGAGTCCAGGGGCCACGTCCCCAGGGGTCCCTCCACTCAGTCATCAAGTCAATTCCGACTCATAGACTCACAATGACCCTATAGGACATAGTAGAACTGCCCCACAGGGTTTCCAAGGAGCGGCTGGTAGATTTGAACTGCTGACCTTTTGGTTTGCAGCCTGAGCTCTTAACCACTCTCCACTAGGGCTCCCACATTAAGTCCGGTCTTTTTACTAGAATTTGAGTTCTGCATCCCACTTTTCTCCTGCTCCATCAGTGATTCTCTGTTGTGTTCCCTGTCAGGGCAGTCATTGGTGATAGCCTGGCAACCATCTAGTTCTTTTGGTCTCAGGCTGATGGAGTCTGTGATACATGCGGCCCTTTCTGTCTCTTGGGTTCTTATTTTCCTTGTGTCTTTGGTGTTCTTCATTCTCCTTTGCTCCAGGTGGATTGAGACCAATTGATGCATCTTAGATGGCCAGTTGCTAGCTTTTAAGACTCCAGACGCCACTCACCAAAGTGGGATGCAGAAGGTTTTCTTAATACACTTTGTTATGCCAGTTGACCTAGATGTCCTCTGAAACCATGGTCGCCAGTCCCCCACCCCTTCCGCTGTGTCCTGCATAGTGTTTGGCTGTACTCAGAAAACTTCGTAGCTTTTGGTTTAGTCCAGTTGTGCTGACTTCCCCTGTATTGTGTGTTGACCTTTCCTTCTCCTAAAATAATTCTCATCTACTATCTAATTAGTGAATACTCCTCTCCCTCCCTCCCTACCCTTGTAACCATCAAAGAATGTTTTCTTCTGCATAACACTCCTTTTTTAAAAAAAAGAAAAAATTGCCTTTTTTTTTTTTTAAACTATGAAAGAGATATTCGTTGTAAGAAGCAGAAAATACAGAGAAGCAAAAAAGAAAGGATGGGACAAGAAAAGCAGGAAAAACTCACCTATCAGCCTCATGATCATCACTCTCTTTTTTTTTTTTTGATTGTGCTGAAAATATATACACCGAAACATTCGCCGACCCAACTTCCACATTTATAATTCAATGACATGAAAAACACTTTTCATGTTGTGCCACCATTATCACTATCCTTTTCCAAGATATTCCGCCACCATTAACATAAACTCAATGCCCCCCAAACAAAACGACCTTCTTTCCCTCTTCCTCCCACTCCTGGTCATCGTTCATAATCATTGGTTTATATATATTTGCTTATTTCATGTATGTGAGATCATATAGTTTTTGTCCTTTTGCCAGTGATTTATTTCCCTCAGCATGATGTTTTCAAGGTTCATCCATAACACCCTCTTTTTAGAGATGGGAAAAATATGGCTCAGAGGTGTGCAAGAAGCATTGCATTGACTTGCTTTCTATAAATCAGCTTTATCCTTGGTCTCGCTGGAATTTCTTATTGGGAAATTCAACCTCATTTGTTATTTAGGGTTTCTTGCTCTCCTCTCATCCCCACCCCCGCCCTGGACTCGTGCCAAGGTTCTGGGCTCTTATGTTGTACCGAAGCATCACAAAACCTGGGGAAGTATCTTTTATCTGTTTAGTCCAGGAAAATTTTCTCTTTCAAACGCTGTTTTTCTCAGCGGACTTGGGCTTTGGAGAACAAAAGCAGGAAGCACCGAGTCTGTTCCCTGCTGGATTAAGAGAAGAAAAGAGAAACATCAGGAGGCAAACGGAAGTCCGTATCTCAGAGCATTATCTTGTGCCAAGTCAAGGTCACATGGCAGGTAGAGGCATTGAGGCTCCAGGACTCAGCTCTCCTGCTCTTAGACCAGGGTTTGCCTTCTTTGGGCCTCATGTCCTGCATCTTTAAAACGGAGCTGGGCCCCTGGTTCCAATGTGCTGCGTTCATTGGAACCAGGATAAGAGCTATGGGAAGCAAGCTCACTCTCAAAGCCTACTCTTGGAAGGGGAGGGGGTGTTCAGGGGACTCATGCTTCCCTCTGTTGACCTGCCCCCCAGACCTGGCCATAAGGGATGCCTTTGTGAACGCCTCTCAGAGCCTGTATGGCAGCAGCCCCAGAGTCCTCAGCAACGACAGTGATGCCAACGTGGAGCTCATCAATAGCTGGGTGGCCAAGAATACCAACTATAAGATCAGCCAGCTGCTGGACAGCCTGCCCTCCGACACCCAACTTGTCCTTCTCAACGCTATCTACCTGAGTGGTAAGGGGACCCTCGATCAGGTGGTCTTCCCATTCTGGGTTCTTCCTCCCCTCCTGGCCACAAAGCCGGCCCAATCCAAGTTCCACAACTGGATCCCAATGTACCAGCCCCAGCCCTTGCCAACAGGGCTTTTAGCTCCTCTTGTCTTTATCCCACCTGCATTGGAGCCACCTTCCCACTTTCTCTTTCCTCTAGCCAAATGGAAGACAACATTTGATCATAAAAAAACCAGGATGGAGCCCTTTCACTTCAAATCCTCTGTGATAAAAGTACCCATGATGAGTAGCAAGAAGTACCCTGTGGCCCATTTCATCGACCCAACTTTGAAGGCCAAGGTCAGTTCTTGGCCCTTCCCACTCCTGTTTCAGAGCCTCCTGAGCCTCCTGATTTCTTTTTTGCTATGGCCCCATCCTTTTTGGGTCCACCCTTACTAATTCATCATTTCTACCCCTTCCATCTGTATTTCTGCCCTATCTTTTCTACCTCTCCTCTTTCGAGTTTTGGCTGAGGCAGGCATTGTGTGTTTTAGGCTGGAAGGCAGGATTCTAAATTTTCTTCACTCATCTCTACTGCATCTAATGGCAAAAAGTGAGTTATATTCCTAGTCTGTGCTTCTGTTTCTCTTTCTGATCAACCCATCAGAAGACCTTGGTGGCTTGCTAAGTCTTGTGAAGGTGTATACCTTGTGCACAGCATGTATATGTATGTGCACACATATATAAGTACAACTGTATATGTGCTTTTATGTGGCATGGGCATGTATGCACATGTGTTAAATGGCTGAAGTTCCTTAGGAGACATCGAACGGTGGCATGTCAATGGATTGGGAGGGAGGAAAGACAGAATATGGAGCCTAGTTAGAGGATTCTAGTTAGTAAGTCATTTCATGTCCAGTGATCAGACCTTTCTATCTTGTTGTTGTTATTACTGTTGTTATCGGGTGCCATCAAGTCAGTTTTTGACTCATAGCAACTCCACGTGACAAAGTAGGACTGCTCCATTGGATTTTCTGGGCTATAATTTTTACAGGAGCATATTACCGGGTCTTTCTCCTGTGGATCCACTAGTTGGAGTCTATCTTGTTAACAGAAAAAAAAAAAACACAGACCTATGAGATAGAAAACAATGGGAGACTCCCAATGACTCAATGCAAGGCAGGGAAGTATAAGATCTGTTCTTGGAACATGCAAAGCTGTTCCCACCTCGGGAGCTTTTCCTTCTGCCTGAACCCTTCTTCACTCAGGTCTTTACATAGCATGTCCCTTCTGATAATTCAGGTCTCAGCTCAAAGATCATTTGGTAAAGAATCCTCGCTCCCCCTACAAATAGCCTCCTCCCCACCCTGTAACATTGCCCTGTTTTATTATATTCACTGTACTTATCACTGTCTGAAATTCTGTTGTTTATTTGCTTATGGTATTATCTATCTCTTTTATCTATTGTCTCTTTTCTTGGGAAGAGAGACCTTGCCTGCCTTGTTTCCTATTATATCCTAGTTCTATATGATAGGTGCTCAGTAAATGTTGGCTGAGCAAATGCACAAATTTATGGCATGTTGAGGGCATCCCTCTAGAGTAGATGGAAGAGAGTATCAAGGTGAAATTTTTTAATGCCAAAGGAGGAGAAGCTTTATGCATAAAAAAGACTATAGTTCATTGGGATGTTTTTGTTGTTGTTGTTGAAAATATATACAGCAGAACATACACCAATGCAGCAGTTTCCACATTATCATTCAGTGACGTTGATTATATTCTTCAAGTTAGACCACTGTTCTCACCCTCCTTTTCTGAGTTGTTTCTCCCCCATTAACTCACTGCCCCCCAAGTTTCCCATCTAATCTTTCGAGTTGCTGTTGTCAGTTTGATCGCATATAGATCTTAAAAGAGCACAGTGCTCAAGGCAGACAGTCTTTACTAGTTAAACTATTGTTTGGTTTTAAGAAGATTTTGGGGGATATTTTCAGTTTTTAGGTTTAAAGATTATCTCAGGGCAGTAGTTTCAGGGGTTCATCCAACCTCCATGGCTCCAGAAAGTCTAGAGTCTATTAGAATTTTAGATTTTGTTCTACATTTTCCCCCTTTTGTTCAGGATTCGTCTATGGAATCTTGACCAAAATGTTCAGAGTAATGGTAGCAGGGCACCATCCAGTTCTTCTGGTCTCATGGCAAAGGAGGCAGTTGTTCATGGAGGCGGTTCATTGGGTTTTAAACAAATATTTAATTTATTAATGTTATAAATTCAAAATCAAAGTTTTACTTAAGCCTTTTAATTTTAGGGTAAACCTGCTACCCTATTTATAATAGCGCAATTTTTGTGTAAAAGAACACTAACTTTCTATTGTTCTTTAATTAAATTATATTCAACAGATTAAATTCCTTTAGACTAATTATTCCATTTATAATCTTAATATTTCTATAAGCATTTCAAGCTCCCTTTATAAATTCGATATCCTTGGTTTTCTTTTTAGGCATGTTAAATATTTAAGGGCAAAATTACAACCCTGCTAGACCATCTTCCTAAACACCTAAAGCCCACTTCAAAATTAAATTTGAAAGTAAATCAACTTCCATTCTATATCCCAGTATCATTCTTAATAATAGTTAAATTATCCTATAATTTTTAGTTTAAAAGTATAAAACTAGCATGTCAGATTCTCTTAAAAATTATAAACCCTATTTTAAATAATAAATATACTGATTACCCTGAACTTAACACCCAGTGGTAATATTATGGAGTTGGTTTACTTTGTCATTTCCATATTTAGTTCTGACCCTTCTTGGGGAGCTTAAGGATATTTCTTTAATTTCATCATGCTTTAGGTGAAAATTTACAGCTCAAGTTAGTTTCTTATTCAAAAATGTATACACTTTTTTTTTGTGACCTCACTTGTAACCCTGGGTTACCTGTGTCCATTTGCCCAGTTCCCTGTCCCTTCCTGCCTTCTTGTCTTGCTTTTGGGCAAAAATTGCCCCTTTGGGCTCATATATTTGATTGAACTAAGAAGCACGTTCCTCACACATGTTATTGTTTGTTTGATAGGCTTTTCTAATCTTCGTCTGAAAAGTGGGCTTTGGGAGTGGTTTCAGTTCTGAGTTAGCAGGGTGCCCGGGGGGCCATAGTCTCGGGGGTTCAGAGCTTAGGGATATTTACCTGACTAAAAGGGTTAGATTTACCATCTCAGGTATGCTGAAGTTACTGGCTTGAAATTTTAAGACCACAACATGGTAACTTATTGCTCAGAGATTCAAGGTCTGTACACAGGACTTGAAGTCTGTGTACTGCCCAGATAAGTCTACACTATTTGGGGCCTGTGTCAACAGGAACCTCATGTTCATATTCTTTGGATGACATTGGTGTATACACTACTTCTTCTGAGCTATTTTTTTTTTTTTCAAGTTCCAACAGTTGATTGGTTTCAATTAATTTCTTTATTGCCCAACTGAATTCTGCATTCTTCTGGATCTTCTTGACCTTCTTTCAACCCGAACCTTAATGCCATTTTAATAGTGGTGTCTTCTACCCTGTTAGACTAGGGTTTCTCAACCTTGGCATTACTGACATTTTGGACTGCATAATTCTTTGTTGTGTAGAGCTGTCCTGTGCATTGTAGAATGTTTACCAGCATCCCTGGCTTCTACCCGCTAGATGCCAGTAGCATCCCCCCCACTCCCCACATGCACACCCAGCTGTAACAACCAAAACGTCTCCAGATATTACCAGATGTTTACTGAGCAGCAAATTCTTGCTGGGTTGAGAACCACTCTGTTAGTCACCTTTGTCCTATTTTTTGTCTGACCATCAGTTGAAAGCCCTTCTAATGGCAAGCTGGAAAGATAGGCTAGGATAGGCTTGAATGCCACACTAAGGGATTTACACTTAACCTCGAGGCGGTTAAGAGCTATCATAGGTTTTTAAAGGGACTGGTAACTTTGCTGGTACGTTATGACATTATATACTTGACCCACACACCCTCGGAAGGAAGAGATGGGGCTCATTAAGATCACATCACTTGCCGATATCATGGCTGGTTAGTGCTGTAGGCTACTAACCAAAAGGTTGGTGTTTCTAGTACCCCCAAAGGCTCCTTGGAAGAAAAGCCTGGCAGTCTACTTCTGAAAAATCAGCCATTGACAACCCTACAGAGCACAGTACTCCCCTGAAATACATGGGGTTTCCATGAGTCAGAGTCACTCCATGGCAACTGGCAACGACTAGCAAGTCATTGGTGGAGTCAGGGTATGCTCTTAGGCCTGTGTGATCAGAAACTCATGCCCATCCCTCTGCATCTCACCAGCACTGAGTTAGACCAGCACTGTTGACCCAGCTGGGATCCCCATTGGCATAGCCCGGGAGCCCAGGATTGGCTGCTGAAACAGTACAGACTGTAGCAGGTGGACTAAAGGACAGCCTTGAGACACAGAGGATAGGGGCCAGGAGACAGCCAGGGTGGGAAAACTGACAAGGTATGTCTCCTGCTTTCCAGGTAGGGTGGCTGCAGCTCTCTCACAACCTGAGCTTCGTGATCTTGGTGCCCCAGCATCTGAAACAACGCCTTGAAGACATGGAGCAGGCCCTCAACCCCACTGTCTTCAAGGCCATCATGAGGAAGCTGGAGATGGTCAAGTTCCACCCCACTCTTCTGTTGATGCCCCGTATCAAAGTGAAGACCAGCCAGGACATGCTGGGAATCATGGAGAAGATGGGTGAGCCCTGGCATCCGGGGCTCACTGCTCAGGCCATCACAAGAGAAAGGGGTGGGGGGTCCTTAAAATGTGGTTAGCATTTTCTAGAGTACTTTTGACACCCATGATCTCAGGCTGTCTGTCTCTCAACCCTGTGAATTAGAGAGGCAGGTGCCATTATCCCATGGGGTCATTGAGGAAACTGAGGCTTCAAAGTTTCCCTGACTTACCCAAGGTCCGTTGAGTTGAGAACCACCCTTAGAGGTGAACCAGAACATGAATCCAGGTCTCCAGCTCTCTGGACTATTTCCGTATGGTTCACTGTGATGTAGACACTGGGTCAGGTAGGTGATCAAGGTCACTTGTGGACACTCCTTCCCCAGAGACATTTCATAACAGTCAACCACCCCATGGAACATGCAGGAAGCTGCCTGGATAAGAGCCCTGGAAGCTTCTCAGTTTAGGAGAGACCACAGAGATCCCATTTCCTACCTTTCACTTCACTTTCTGATATCTGACTTCATGTCTAAATACCACACTCCTTGTCCTATTATAGAACCTGCCCTCCTGATACACGGTCTCATTCCTAGTATATGACATCACATCCTTGTATTTGATCTCATTTTATAACACATGACTGCACTCCGGTATATTACCTCACTTCCAAGGTCCTTGGAGGAAGGAAGCAATAACATCATTTTTCTGGGTTTTGGTGGGAGGGGGAGAGGCAAGGCCTCTCACCTCTTAATAAGAGAGTAGTGGTTGGAGTGAAGATGGGCCCACTGAGAAAGGATCCCATAACCGGACCAGATATATAATCTGATAAGCCCTGGTGGCGCAATGGTTAAGTGCTTGGGTGCTAACCAGAAGGCTGGCAGTTCAAACCCACTAGCGGCTCCTTGGGAGAAAGACCTGGCAACCCGCTCATGTAAAGATTACAGCCTAGAAAACCCTATGGGGCAGTTCTAGTCTGTCACATGGGGTCGCTATGAGTTGTAATCGCCTTGGTGGCACCCAACAACAACAAGCAAGGGAGGAGGAGAAAGAGAGCATCGAGACTAGCCCAGACCATCTAGGACAAACGTCCCCAGCAGGGAGCAGCCAAGGGTCTCCAGCTGGTCACTGACGCTTTGTTTTCCTCTGATCATGCCCAAGAATTCTTCGACTTCGTTGGTGACCTCAACCTGTGTGGGCTGACGAAGGATCCGGATCTCCAGGTATCGGCGATGCAGCACCAGACCATGCTGGAGCTGACCGAGTCGGGGGTGGAGGCAGCCGCAGCTTCTGCTATCTCTGTGGCCCGCACCTTGCTGAGCTTTGAAGTGCAGCAGCCGTTCCTCTTCCTGCTCTGGGACCAGCAACACAGGTTCCCGGTCTTCATGGGCCGGATATATGACCCCCGGGCCTGAGACCTCAGGGGGCCAAGTTAGGAGCCCTGCCCCCCAAGTCTTAGCTTCCCCTGTTGCGGCTCTGCTCCTGCTGCTACCTGGACTTGTCCCCAGCTGCCTCCCACCTCAGGTGTCCCCTGTCCACCACCGCTCCCTCAGGTCTGGTGAAGGGACCTGCTTCTATTACTCCCTCCCCGAGGCTCTGTCATGCTCACCAAACCACTCTGCAGCTTTTTCTGGTTCCAGTTCACCAGACTACAAATAAAACCTGGCAGACTGTGACTTCCTCTCATTTGTCTTTCCATATCGTCTGCCTCAATATTAGAGGAAAAGGGCTGCCATGGTCCCTGTATCAGCTAGCTATTGCTGTGTAACAAGTCACTCCAAACTTAGTGGCTTAAGACAGCAATATTTACTATTTCACTTAAGTGTCTCGGTTGGCTGGGTAGTCTTGCTGCTCTGAGCTGAATTTGACTGATCTCAGTGGGCTTGTTCATACATCTGTAATGGCTGTTGGGTTGCTTGGGGGATGACTGGTCTAAGATAGGCTCAGCTGGGGCTACTTTGCCCTGCTCTCCATGTCTCCCACATCTCTCCAACAGGCTAGCCTGTGCTTGTTCTCACGGCAAGGTTTCAAAAGAGGAGATAAAATGGGCAGTCTCTTTTTCACATCTCTGCTTGCATCAACTTACCATTACCCATTGGCCAAACCCAAAGTTAGAGAGGAAAGGACGACAAAAGTTACAGGGCAAAGAGTGGTGAAGAATATCGAACATACCGTGGAGTGCCAGAAGAAGGAAGGAATCCGTCTTAGAAGAAGTCCAACCAGAATGCTTTTTAGAAGCAAGGAAGGTGAGACTTCGGCTTACTTACTTCAGACACTTCATCAGGAAAGCCCAATCGCTAAAAAAGGACTTCATGCTTGGTAAAGTAAAGGGTTGTCAAAAATGAGGGAAACCCTCCATGAGATGAATTGACGCAACAGTGAAAACAATGGACTCAAACATACTAACAATCATGAAGATGGCACAGGACTGGGCAATGTTTTGTTCTGTAATATGTAAGGTCACTGAGTTGGAGGCAACTCAGTAGTGCCCAACAACAACATTATGCAATTCCTTCATCAGTATCCCTGTCTCTAGAGACCCTGCAAAGGTTTACGTGCTCACTTCAGTTGTAGACCTCCCCCATGAGGCCCAGGTGAACCCCAGGCCCCTGAGTATCAGAACTCCCACTCAGGGTCAGCTGACTCAATTCCAGCCATCTGCTTCCTGTCCCCAACTACAGCTACTACGTAGACACATGGGTTTGGCTGGGGCAGTTCTGAGAAAGAACTGCTTGGTGTTTCACTTCAGGTAGTCCTTGCTGCCACATGGTGTCACTGTTGAAGCTGTGCCTTGCATAGCCTTTTGGACGCTTGTCCTTCCTTTGGTGCTTTCTTGCTGGTCCAAAATTCCATTTTCTTCAAAGCAATTTTATGTTAGGTAATTTTATTCTTAGAGGCTCCCCGGGTGGTGCAAATGGTTAATCACTCAGCTGCTAACTGAAAGGTTGTCAGTTCAAATCCACCCAGAGACAGCTTGGAAGAAAACAAAAACCAAACCAAACCTGTTGTCGTTGAGTCGATTCCCACTCGTAGTGACCCTATAGGATAGAGTAGAAGTGCCCCATAGAGCTTCCTGGTGATCTGCTTCCAAAAAGATCACAGCCATTGAAAACCCCTATGAAATGCAATTCTACTCTGAAACACATAGGGACACCATGAGCTGGAATCAACTGAACAGCAACTGGCTTAAGTTTATTCTTAAACAGCCAACCCAAACCTAACCAAACCGATGGCCATCGAGTCAATTTGGATTCGTAGCAACCCCACTGGACAGAGTAGAACTGTCCCATAGGGCTTCCGAGGCTGTAAATCTTTTTTTTTTTTTAATAATTTTTATTGTGCTTTAAGTGAAAGTTTACAAATCAAGTCAGTCTGTCACGTATAAGCTTATACACGCCTTACTCCATACTCCCACTTACTCTCCCCCTAATGAGTCAGCCCGCTCCTTCCTTCCAGTCTCTCCTTTCGTGACTATTTTGCCAGTTTCTAACCCTCTCTACCCTCCTATCTCCCCCCCAGACAGGAGATGCCAACACAGTCTCAAGTGTCCACCTGATACAACTAGCTCACTCCTCACCAGCATCTCTCTCCAACCCATTGTCCAGTCCCTTCCATGTCTGACAAGTTGTCTACAGGAATGGTTCCTGTCCTGGGCCAACAGAAGGTTTGGGGACCATGACTGCCAGGATTCCTCTAGTCTCAGTCAGACCATTAAGTATGATCTTTTTATGAGAATTTGGGGTCTGCATCCCACTGTTCTGCTCCCTCAGGGGTTCTCTGTTGTGTTCCTTGTTAGGGCAGTCATCGGTTGTGGCCGGGCACCATCTAGTTCTTCTGGTCTCAGGATGATGTAAGTTTCTGGTTCATGTGGCCCTTTCTGTCTCTTGGGCTCATAGTTATCGTGTGACCTTGGTGTTCTTCATCCAAGGCTGTAAATCTTTACAGAAGTAGACTGCCACATCTTTCTTTCACAGAGCAGCTGGGGAGTTCAATCCACTGACCTGTCGGTTAGCAGCTGAGCACTTAACCATTGCATCACTGGGGCTCCCTTAAACAGCCAAAGTGGGGATTTAAAATTTGATAACCAAGTTTACAGTTCACACTTGGGCACTTTTTCCTAAAGATCAACACCTTGAGGTTCTGTCTAGACTCTGAAAGGCTTCCAACCTGAGCGTCATGCTATGTCAGAACCAGGCTGGTCCCTACAAACCCTTACCTGAAGTTGAGAACCACAACAGCAGAAGCAACATTATATATTAAATAGCAGTCAGCATGCATCAGGAACCTTGGTGGTGTAGTGGTTAAGTGCTACAGCTGCTAACCATAAAGGTTGGCAGTTCAAATCCACCAGGTGATCCTTGGAAATTCTATGGGGTGGTTCTATTCTGTCCTATGCAGTCACTATGAGTCAGAATTGATTTGATGGCAGTGGGTTTTTTTTTGTTTTTTGTTTTTTTGTTTTGCCATGCATCAGGCACCATGCTAAGAATTCTACATGGATTTTATCATTTCATTTAAGAGGAGATCACGCTTTATGAAAGGGATGTGTTGCTGAAGATATCAGATCATTAAAAACTCACAGAATTTGATACTATGTTTTCCAGAAGAATAACTATAAAAGGGAGGGAGAGGAACCTTCAACCTTTGTAGGATATTTTTGCTTTCGTGCTACTTTTTAACTTTTTATTAAGGAAACACTAAAATCTCTAAAATGTCATAGAGGAGGCACTCCTGAATTAACTGCTTGGCAGGTCATGGCAGTTATTTGGGCTTTTTCATAGTGTTTTATCAAATCTTGCTTCCATTACAGAGTTATTGATTTGGGGGAGTGTTTTTTGGCACTAACACCATCACTTAATGAACTCGGAGATAACATCATTCTAGTGTACAGAAAATATTTTAAATGATAGAAATACTGACTGTTAAGATAACAGCACGTTAGTCACCAACATTACCACCAGAAGTCATGAAGGACATAAGCAACAGCTTGATTCACATGATATGGGCACTGATGGCAGTTGTTCTTCACTTTTGCCAGCTCAAGTGGTGCTGTCACGTAGCAATAGTTGAAAGCACAGTTTCCAATCCACTCAGCCCACCAATTTATTTAAATTTATTTATTTATTGTGCTTTAAGTGCAAGTTTACAAATCAACTCAGTCTCTCATAGAAAAAGTTATACACACCTTGCTATGTACTCCCAGCTGCTCACCCCCTAATGAGAGAGCACATTCCTCCCCGACCCTGTATTCCCCCTGTCTGTTCAACCAGCTCCTGTCTCCCTCTTCCTTCTCACCTCACCTCCAGACAGGAGTTGCCCACATAGCCTCATGTGTCTACTTGAGCCAAGAAGCTCAATCCTCACCTGTATCATTATCTGTCTTATAGTCCAGTCTAATACCTGTCTGGACAGTTGGCTTCGGGAATGGTTCCAGTCTTGGGTTAACAAAAGGCCTGGGAATCATGACCTCCAGGGTCCTTCCAGTCTCAGTCAGACCATTAAGCATGGTCTTTTTATGAGAATTTGAGTTCTGCATCCCACTGTTTTCCTGCTCCAGCAGGGATTCTCTGTTGTGTTCCCTGTCAGGGCAGTCATTGGTGGTAGCCAGGCACCATCTAGTTCTTCGGGTCTCTGGCTGATGGTGTCTCTGGTTTATGTGGCCCTTACTGTCTCTTGGGCTCATCTTTACCATGCCTTTGGTGTTCTTCACTGTCCTTTGCTGCAGGTGGGTTGAGACCAATTGATCCATCTTAGATGGCCGATTGCTAGTGTTTAAGACTCCAGACTCCTCTCACCAAAGTGCAGCCGACCAATTTTTAAACTATGCAACCCGTGATGATTTTTAAGGAGTCCTGGTGGTGCATGGTTAAAGCACTTGGCTGCTAACTAAAAGGTAGAAGATTCAAACCCACCAGCCGCACTGCAGGGGAAAGACGTGGCAGTCGGGTTCTGTAATTTCAGCCTTGGAAACCTTGTGGGGCAGTTCTACTCTGTCCCACTGTCCCATAGGATCCCTATGAGTCTGAATCAACACGACAGCAACAGGTTTGGGTTTTGATGATTTTTGTTTGTTCTTTTCTGTTACTTTTTTTTTTTTTGACCTAATTAAAAAAAAATTTTTTTTTCTAATTACAAAGATAATCATATGCACTGCAAAACATATAGACAATATTGAAGTGTCCAGCCTGTTGCCGTAGAGTTGATTCCGACTCCTAGTGACCCTACATTATAGAACTGCATCTACAATTCCATAGCTTTTAGAATTTTCTGGTCCAGGGAGTCTCGTTAGGGGCCTTTTATGAATTCTCAACATGCCAGCATTAATAACACTTTTTAGCCAGAGGAGAATGTGTTTGGCTGAGTTTTCATATCATCTAGTTCTGTCCATGTCAATCTTTCTTTAACCTTCTGTCCCCACCTTGAGAGGGAACCGGTGTGGTAGTTTTTTTTTTTAATATTTTATTTTTGGTGGAAAATATACACAGCAAAACCCATTCCCATTCAACAGTTTCCAGACATAATGATCAGTGACCCTGGTTACATTCTTCACATTGTGTCAACAACCTTGTTATTTCTGTTCTAGTTGTTTCAATCCATCAACTTAAACTCCTGCGCCCCCAACCTTCTCCTTGTCTGTGCTTTAAAATAGTTGTTGTCCACTTGGTCTTATATAAACCAAAAAACTGCAAACTCATTGCCGTTGAGTCGATTGTGACTCATAGCAACCCTATAGGACAAAGGAGAACTGCCCCGTAGCATTTCCAAAGAGCAGCTAGTGGATTCAAACTGCCGATCTTTTGGTTAGCAGCCATCGCTCTTAACCCCTGTGCCACCAGGGCTCCTGGTCTTATATATAATTTTTTTTTTTAAAGAACATAATACTCAAGGGTGATAATCTTTACTTTTTGAGCTAAACTGTTACTTAGTTTAAAGGTGACTTCAGAGGATAGTCTCAGGGACTCCTCCAGCCTCAATAGGTCTAGAAAGTCTGGATTCTTTCAGAATTTGACATTCTGTTCCACATTTTTCTCCCTTTCTATCAGGATCCATGCAGCATGTCTCTGATCAGACTATTCGGTAGTGAATGTTTTGTTTTGTTTCAGTTTAGGGGGATTTTCAGGTCTTCAGATTTGCTCAATTCAAATTTATATATGATAATAGCACCGTACTATTAACCAGTGCCGTCAAATGGACTCTGCCTTATTGTGTTTCAGAGAGGAACTGCGCTCCACAGGGTTTTCAATGGCTGTGATCTTTCGGAAATATTCCTCCAGGTCTTTCTTCTCAGGCAGCTCTGCGTGGACTTGAACCGCCAACCTTTGGGTTAGCAGCTGAGTGTTACCCATACCGTTAAAAACCAAAAGCAAACCCGCTGCCATTGAGTTGATTCCGACTCATAGAAACCCTATAGGACAGAGTAGATCTGCCCCATAGAGTTTCCAAGGAGTGGCTGGTGGATTTGAACTGCTGACCTTTTGGTTAGCAGGTAAGCTCTTAACCATCGTGCCACCAGGGCTCCAACCATACCATTACTATCCCCTTTTTACAGATAGAAAGGTGAAGCCTTGGAAAACATTCAAGGTCTCATAGCAGGTAAACAGTGGAGTTGGGAGCAGAAACCAATCCTATCCAGCTCCAGAATTTGTGTTCAGGACCCTAGATTTCATTTTTCTCAAGGTAATTTTATTTTACAGAACTAATTGATATTGCCCGTTGAGAACCTTGGCTGAAATTATACTCATTCTTCCCAAAACTCCCCACTATTTTGAATCTTGAAAGAAACATTGGGGAAATATGAATTCCCCCCATCCCAGAAAAACACTTACGCAAACTGGGACACCTCCCTGGTGACCTATTTTGGCTACGAGAGACCTCAGAGAGTGACACCTTCCACAGGGGTACAGAAGCTTCGGTTATTTTCCTCTCAGGACAGGGGCTGCCTATCATTTGCATAACTAAGAGGGGCTAGTTAAGTGCCTTCTCTGAAAGTGGAAGTCGGCTTCAAGTGACCCAGATGAAGGTTCAGCATTTTAGTTATTCCTCTCAATCCATACCCTGTTTAATCTTTGTCTTGATTAGCAGCTTAGCACACATGCACATTTATATACATATTTAAGAACAAAACAAAACATTTGCCATAGAATTGATTCCGACTCATGGTGACCCCACGTGTGTCAGAGTAGAACTGTGCTCTACAGGATTTCCAATAATTTTGAATTTTTTGGAAGTAGATCAGCAGGCCTTTCTTCTGAGGCACCTCTGTGTAGGCTCAAACCACCCACCTTTTGGTTAGCAGCCAAACACGTTAACCTGTAAGTACACACAATCACACTTATGTACATATATGCACACACATACATACACTGGTACAAGGGTCACAAATACATGTCTGTACCCACATGCATGCATGTGTAAAAAATACATGCACACCATCCTCTGAATGCCCGTGCCAGAGTTTCGGGGTAAAGTGCATATCCCAGCCCTACTCCCTGGAGAAGGTTGTGTGGACAAGTTCCTCCCTGTCCCATGTCCTGAGGGTCTCCCGAGCATAGAGGTACAGAGAACATTCTCCCCTGAGGGAAGGCTCTCAGAGGCAGTCAGCAATCATCACAAGCTTTGGAATAGGCTCATCCATCATCCTGGAGTGGCAGTGGCTGTGCGGCCAACTCAGGCCCTTCCTCAGGCCACTTGATTTCTCCTCGAGTGATTGCAGATTTGCTCTACAGAGTGAAAAGCAGTATGGTCGAATGTTCAGTCCTCTCCAAAGACATAAACATGCGCATGCCCTAGCTCAGCTGTTAGCTCTGCTCTTCTCTCCACACACTCAGAGCGCATGTGAAGCTCCGTTTCCGCCCTCGTCATGCTGTTGTTGTTAGCTGCCAGCAAGTAACGTGGCAACTGACTCATGGTGGCCCCACTGCAAAGCACTGCCCAGAGCTGCCCCATCCCCATGACCCATGATCCGTTGTGGATCAGACTGTAATGATCCATAGGGCTTTCATTGGCTGATTTTTGGAACTAGATTGCCAGGCCTTTTTTCCTAGTCTGTCTTAGTCTGGAAACCTCTTTGAAACCTGCCCAATATCATAGCAACACGCAAGCCTCCACTGCCAGAAGGGTGACGGGCAGCTGTGCATGAGGTACAAGTGGCCGGAATCAAACCCTGGTCTCCTTGGATCTCCCGTATGGAAGACAAGAATTCTACCACTGAACCACCCGCTGCCTTTGGTGCCTCCACGCATAACCTCCTTTGAATTGGGCTTTCACAGGGTGCCCTACACCTGTGCTTCATTTTCAGTATTTTATTGGAACTTTGTAATAATCACGTGATATGGTATTTCTTGCCATGAAGAAAAGGAGCCTCTAAGAAATAATTTGTTCAAGGTTACCCAGCTGGGAAGACCAAAGATGGTATTCAAGCAGGGTCTGTTATTGGCATATCCTAAGATCATTGGTGCTTCTCCCACCCCACCTCTGAACAGGTGACTGACTCCTCAACTCATTTTCTCAGTTTCAAAGAGCCAGGTCGTGGCTGAACATTTCCTCTTGGAAGCCCCACTGGCACCTGTACCTCACCTTCTTTCCTAAATCAACTTCCCTCCTGACACCCCCATTTCTGTTGCAAGTAATCCCTCCTCGCCGTCACCAGTACCAGCTGTTATTGACTTGCTTCCAACTCATGGCAACCCCATGTGTGTCAGAGTTGAACTGTGTTCCATAGGGTTTTTTTTTTTATTAAATTTTATTGAGCTTCAAGTGAACGTTTACAAATCAAGTCAGACTGTCACATATAAGTTTATATACACCTTACTCCGTACTCCCACTTGCTCTCCTCCTAATGAGTCAGCCCTTCCAGTCTCTCCTTTCGTGACAATTTTGCCAGCTTCCAACTCTCTCTATCCTCCCATTCCCCCTCCAGACAGGAGATGCCAACACAGTCTCAAGTGTCCACCTGATACAAGTAGCTCGCTCTTCATCAGCATCTCTCTCCTACCCACTGTCCAGTCCCTTTCATGTCTGATGAGTTGTCTTCGTGAATGGTTCCTGTCCTGTGCCAACAGAAGGTTTGGGGACCATGACCGCCAGGATTCCTCTAGTCTCAGTCAGACCATTAAGTATGGTCTTTTTGTGAGAATTTGGGGTCTGCATCCCACTGTTCTCCTGCTCCCTCAGGGGTTCTCTGTTGTGCTCCCTGTCAGAGCAGTCATCGGTTGTGGCCGGGCACCAACTAGTTCTTCTGGTCTTAGGATGATGTAGGTCTCTGGTTCATGTGGCCCTTTCTGTTTCTTGGGCTCTTAGTTATTGTGTGACCTTGGTGTTCTTCATTTTCTTCATAGGGTTTTCAATGGGTGATTTTTCAGCAGTAGATCACCAGTCCTTTCTTCTGAGGCACCTCCGGGTAGACTCAAACCTCCGACCTTTCCACTAGCAGCCAAATATTTTAATTGTTTGTACCACCCAGAGGCTTCCATCCTCCCCTTTAGCCAGGCTGAAAATCTCTGTTGCCCTTTACTTCTCCTTCTTCCCATCCTCCTCACCCTACCAGTCCCCAAAACCCCCCAAGGTAATGTCCCTCTTTCCTCTCCTCCCTGTCACCATCCCTAGACTAGGCCTTTAGCAACTTATTAAAACCCTCTCTGCTTCTATTTATTGGATTAATCTTCCTGAATGTCCGCATTCATCTTGTTTCTCCCTTGTTCAAAAACTTTCCAAGTCTCTGCTTTACCCACAGCATTAGTTCTAAATTTCCCAGCCTGGAATTCAAGGACCTTTACTATCTGGCGCCAACCTACCTGTCAACTTCCCCCTGTTCCCATATTTTTCACAGGGGCCTGGGGAGAGCCTGGATATGACACCAGCTATCTTCATTAACAAAATAAAAAGCTAGCATGTGCTGAGTGCTTACTTATGCCAAGCACTCAGATGAGTGTTTAACGGAATTCTCTCATTTAACAATGACTACACCTAGGAAGGAAACCCTGGTGGTGTGGTGGTTAAGTGCTACAGCTGTTATCCAAAAGGTTGGCAGTTCAAATCCACCAGGCGCTCCTTGGAATCTCTATGGGGCAGCACTACTCTGTCCTATAGGGTCGCTGTGAGTTGGAATCAACTCGACGGCAATGGGTTTAGTTTTTTTTTTTACACCCATAAGAAATAGATTGGATTCTCATCAACCCCATTTTACAGATAAAAAAGTAGAGACTCAGAGAGGTAAAGACACTTGCCTCGAGTTCACAATAGTCAGGGTGGAGCTGAGTTCTAACACAGGAGGCTCCAGTCTGCGCTCTTGACCTACACAGAGGTGGGGTTGGGTCTAATGGGATGAAAGTAGAGTTGGAGATTCTCTAATAGGAGGCCAGAGCAGAAGGAGCAAGAGCCAATGGCTTAAGGAGTCCCACAGTGGGAGACAAAATACCACCCCAAGGGCCAAGGGTCCAGACTGGGCAGAAAATGCATGACAATAGAGCCAGCCAGGAAGAGATGAGCAGAGTACTGGAGGATGGCTTCCACCTAGGACCACATTGGTGTGGTCACAGCACGCCTGTCTGTTGGCTGGCTCCAGGGTACAGCACCAAAGCCAACTCCTGCTCTGCTGCCGGAGCCAGACTATCAGCCCTGGGTCCCTGACTCCTGGTTAACTAGCTGTGCTTCCTCCAGACTGAGACTCCTGGAGGGGCTTCTGGGACTCCCTCAGGGGTTGAGGGCTGGGCAAGGTGGGCCTTATTAGAAAAACTTGCTCCCCTGCTGAAATAATTTTGAAACCCCCCTGGAAGGCAGGGACCATGTCTTTTTGTCATTATTATCAGCTCCTAGCACAAAGCCTGGCACCTAGAGAGTTGGTTCTTGGTACATGTTGGGTAAAACAAAACAAAAAATGCTGTCTTAGTCACCTAGTGCTGCTGTAACAGAAACACCACAAGTGGATGACTTTAACAAAGGGAAATTTATTCTCTCACAGTCTAGTAGGCTACCAGTCCAAATTCAGGCCATCAGCTCCAGGGGAAGCCTGTCTCTCTCTGTTGGTTCTGGAGGAAGGTCCTTGTCATCAATCTTTCCCTTGTTCCAGAAACTTCTCAGTGCAGGAACCTCAGGTCCAAAGGATGTGCTCTGCTCCCGGGTTGCTTTCTTGGTGGTATGAGGTCCCTCATTCTCTGCTGGCTTCCCTTTCCTTTTATCTCTTGTATGATAAAAGGTGGTATAGGCCACACCCTAGGGAAACTCCCTTTATATTAGGTCAGGGATGTGACCTACATGAGGGTGTTACATCCCACCCTAATCCTCTTCAACATAATCCAATCTTGCCTCATTAACCACAGGCAAAGATTAGGATTTACAACATATAGGAAAATTATATCAATCACAAAATGGAGGACAGCCGCACAATACTGGGAATCAAGCCCTAACCAAGTTGACACACATTTTTGGGGTACACAATTCAATCCATGACAAATGCCTTTCTTAATTCTCTCCATTTACTTAAACGCTGCCCATTCCACTGAGTCCCGTGTAAACCCCTACCTTCAGGAAGTGTTCCCTGATCTCCCCAGCCCACAGCACCCTTCCCCTTCTCCAAACTCCTGTGGTGCTAGGAAAGCACTGCTTTGCATAATTCCTAACATGTTCTTGAGTATTTGCCTTTTCCCTTCAACTGCTTGGAAGCTCCTTGTGAAACTAATTCACACCACAGTTCCTGTCACCACCTTTGCCTATAAATGCTCAGCAAACACGTTTGAGTCATAGCGTGAAATGCCCATATCTGGGTCAAATTTTTACTTTATAATAATGATATTGGTGTTATTTTATGAGTCTTCTTGGGAAACCATTGGAGGGAGGAATACCAAAGCATAGCTTCTCATCTTTGTTATCAGCTAGGGTTTTGCCTTACATGTTATCTCTCAACCAGATGAATTCTACATCTGTGCTTGGGTGGTCTTTCCCCCTCACTGCTGCCCTGGGCTTTTGATCCTTGGGGCCAGGATTTGGCACTCCTGGGTGGATGGCTTCAGTCAGAACTGGGGGATGGCTCCGCATAAGTAAACATCTAGAGTCTGGAATTTTAGCTGTTCTAAGATTAAACAGTGTGACAGCCCTGTGAATTCTCTTTCCTTATCTATTACACTGGGCCACCAGAAGAGAATCTTTACTGTTATTGTAAAGGGGGGGACTTCCACTTTTCCCCTCATTGATGCATACGTAGTGTCTATAGAATTGGACTGCCTGGGCGGATGCACTTAGCTGCTAACTGAAAGGTTGGACGTTCAAATCTACCCAGAAGCACCTTGGAAGAAAGGCCTGGCCATCTAATTCCAAAAAATCAGCGATTGAAAACCCTACTCTGACACACAAAAGGTCACCATGAATCAGAATCAACTCTATGGCAACTGGTCATCTATCGGATTTCCATGATCATCCACCTTGTTTGTTTCCTCCTAGGATGTTTAATCTAACAGTTATTACATAAAGAAAAAAACAAAACAAAACATGAAAGGGCCCCCAAGAGTATTGAAAGACAGGAGTAGTCTCTGAGGCTCCTCATACTCTTCCTATTAAAAACTTGTAACAATACTGAGTTTCTGTTTGGGGTGATGAAAAACATTTGGAAATGGATAGTGGTGATGCCTGTACAACATGGTGAACATAATTAGTGCCACTAAATTGTACACTTAAAATAATTAAAATGGCAAATGTTTTGTTATATATATTTTAGCACAATAAAAAAAAATAGACACTAAAAAACAACAACAACAAAACTCATACACACATAGCTTATGATAAGAAGCACCGTTCATGGGCAACAACTATCCCAAAAACCAAACCTGTTGGCAAGGAGTCAATTCTGACTTATAGTGACCCTATAGACAGAGTAGAACTGCCCCACGGGGTTTCCAAGGAGGGGCTGGTGGATTCAAACTGCCAACCTTTTGGTTAGCAGTTGGTTCTTAGCCATTGTGCTACCAGGACTACCCCATGGATTTACTGGTAGTAAAATCCTTACCACAAACTTGCACTATCAATATAGTTTTTCTTGCCTTATAAAGGGAGGGAAGGAGAGGTCCAGAGATGTATTTGAACTTAGGCTGTATCTGACTCCAGTAGCTGTGTGTGCTGCCCTGATTCTGTGGCTGGTCCACGGGTTGGTCAGATCAGGCTAGTGACTGTCACTCCATAGGTAAGAGGAGCATGTGGTGGCATGAGTTCAGAGAGGTTTCTCTTGTTTTGCAAGGCCAGCATTTCCATGTTTAACCACCTTCCCAACAGTATCAACTGTCTCTCCCAATCTCTCTTCCCCACTTCTTCCTTTGTAATAAATCCCTGATTTCCAGCTGGACACTTGGCTAAAGACTTCCTTGCTTTGGATACATCATTGGGAGGCATCAGTTGGACATTATGTTTGGTGGAGCAGAGGGCCAGTGAGGGTAAGGGAAACCCTCAGTGAGATGGATTGGCACAATTGCCTCAACGATGGACTCAAACATGCTGGCAGTTGTGAAAATGGCACAAGACCAGACAATGCTTCATTCTGTTGTACATGAGGTTGCCATGAGCCAGAGTCTACTCAATAGCATCTATCTATCATCCACCCACCCACCCACCCACTCATCCACCCACCCATTCACCCACCCATCCATCCATCCGTCTGTCCGTCCATCCATCCATCCATGACCCCATAAAGTTTAGGAAGCAGTGTCTAGGTACTTTCCTGTAAACAAATGATCTGAGGTTTGTATTGCAAACTTGCGCTCTGGTGGACTGGGATTTGAAGGAACATTGTTCGGAGGATGACACAGACTCCAAGGTGGATACTAAGCAGCACGGGAATGGTGAGGACAGGACACATCTGAGAAGTGGCATGAGATTTAGGACAATTTGGATGAAGGTGGTAGAGGGAAAGAAAGGTAAAGATTAAAATTATAATAGGACCTCTAAAGAGAAAAGGATAAAAGAAATGACAACCAACTTTCAAACTACAAATTTTCTTTTAATCTGTCTTAGACAGAGAAGAACATTTCCACAAATGCAACCCAGGTGCCTTGCAAACCACCAACTCACTAGACAGTTCATCAGAACTTCATTTTAGTCTGTGGTGTGTTTTGATATGAGGGTCAGATACACTTTTCTCATCCTATAAATCATGTGATTCACATCCATAAATTCCGTTAGATTCTAGTGACTTGGAGAAATACCAAGAGTCTCTTGTTTACCTGTATTTAAGATTGTGGGTCATTGAGTCACCTCAGAGCCTCTCCCATCTTTGCAAAGTAGGGTATCTCTCCTGTGGTTCTAGAGAATCAACACATGCATATGGGCTGTTTCAATTTTCACAGCAGATAAAGAAGGGTAAAGAGGACTGTATCTCTTGTCTCTGCTTTTGTCTATTATGTTCTCATTTGAGGCAGACTCTATCCTGTGTGGCAGCAGTGATGACCGCCAACTGTTTCAAGCTTACCATCTATCAGCATAACAACTCCAGCAATGCCTCTTTACCAGAGGTTCCAACAAACATCTAAGGCCTAATTCTTATCGACCCTGATTAAATGCCCACCCTTAAATCTATTATTGTAATCTAATTGACTAAATCTGGTATGGTTCACAGCTGCTAAAGTGGCCTTAGGTGATTTTGCCTACTAGTATTCATGCCCTTGTGTAATCCCCTCCCCTCGAGTAACTTACTTCTAACCAACAGAATATGGCAATGTTGAGGGGTTGCCATTTCTGTGATTAAGTTACAAAAGATTGTAACTTCCATTTTGCTATCAGACCTCGTTCTTGTTTGCTTTGATGATGCAAACTGTCATGCTGGACAGGCTCCATTGCAAGGAATTGGCGGCCTTTAGCCAATAGTCACCAAAGAACAGAGGTCCTCAGCTCAACAGCCCTAGGGGAACTGAACCTTGCCAACAACCATGAAAGTGGATTGGGAGCAGATCCTTCCCCAATCGAGCCTTCGGAGGAAACCCCAGTCTTGGATAACACCTTGATTGTAGCCTCCTGAGAGACTAGGACTCAGGCTAGCCCTGTCAGGATTTCTGGCTCACAGAAACTGTGAGAAAAATGAATATATACTGTTCTAAGCCACTTTACTTGCGTATGAGCAATTGATGGTCTGTTCCGCAGTCTGCCCCTTGCCTTGTTCTGGCTAATGCCACGAGCTTTTCCATCATCTCTTTCCACAGATGTAGTTGAATTCTATCTGGTGAGGTCCACGTGTATTGTAGCTGTTTATGTTGGTGAAAAGATGTATTTGCAGTGACCATCAATTGCTCATATGCTAATTCAAGTTGAAGCTGAAGAAAATTAGAACAAGTCCATGAGAGCCAAAGTATGACCTTGAGTATATCCAACTTGAATTTAGAGACCACCTCAAGAATAGATTTGATGCATTGAGCACTTATGACCAAAGACCAAACAAGTTGTGAAATGACACCAAGAACATTACACATGAAGAAAGCAAGAGTTATTAAAAAGACAGGAAAGAAAGAATAGACCAAAATGGATGTCAGAAGAGATTCTGAAACTTGCTCTTGAATGTTGAGTAGCTAAAGCAAAAGGAAGAATTGACTAAGTAAAACAGCTGAACAGAAGATTTCAAAGAAAACAAAGTAAAATATTATAATGACATGTGCAAAGACCTGGAGATAGAAAACCAAAAGGGAAGAATACACTTGGCATTTCTCAAGCTGAAAGAACCGAAGAAAAACTGCAAGCCTCAAGTTGTAATATTGAGGGATTCTATGGGGAAAATATTAAATGATGCAGGAAGCATCAAAAGAAGATGGAAGGAATACACACAGTCACCATATCAAAAAGAAATGTTCGATGTTCAAACATTTCAGGAGGTAGCGTATGACCAGGAACCGATGCTACTGAAGCAAGAAGTCCAAACTGCACTGAAGGCATTGACGAAAAAAAAGGCTCCAGGAATTGGCAGAATATCAATTGAGATGTTTCAACAAACAGATGCAGCACTGGAGGTGCTCACTCGTCTATGCCAAGAAATTTGAAAGACAGCTACCTGGCCAACCGCCTGGAAGAGATCCATATTTATGCCTACGCTTAAGAAAATTGGTCCAACTGAATGTGGAAGTGTTCGGACAGTATCATTAATATTACATGCAAGTAAAAATTTGTTGAAGATCATTCAAAAGCGGCTGCAGCAGTATATCAACAGAAACTGCCAGAAATTCAGGGATTCAAAAGAGGACATGGAGCCAGGGATATCACTGCTAATGTCAGATGGATCCTGTCTGAAAGCAGAGAATATCAGAAAGATGTTTACCTGTGTTTTATTGACTATGGAAAGGTCTTTGACTGTGTGAATAACAACAAATTATGGATAACATGGCAAAGAATGGGAATTCCAGAACACTTAATCATGCTCATGAGGAACCTGTACATAGATCAACAGGCAGTTGTTCAAACAGAACAAGGGAATGCTTGTGGTTTAAAGTCGGGAAACCTGTGCATCAGGGTTGTATCTTTCACTGCACCTATTCAACCTGTATGCTGAGCAAATAATCTGAGAAGCTGGACTATATGAAGAAGAATGGGGCATCAGGATTAGAGGAAGACTCATTAACTACCTGCGCTATACAGATGACACAACCTTGCTTTCTGGAAGTGAAGAGGACTTTGAGCACTTACTGTTGATGACCAAATGTCTTAGTCATCTAGTGCTGCCATAACAGAAATACCACAAGCGGATGGCTTTAACAAAGAGAAATTTATTTCCTCATAGTCTAGTAGGTTACAAGTCCAAATTCAGGGTGTCGGCTCCAGGGTAAGGCTTTCTCTCTCTGTGGGCTCCGGAGGACAGCTTCCCCTAGTCAAGGAGCTTCTCAGGTGCAGGGACCCCGTGTCCAAAGGACGAGCTTTGCTCCTGGTGCTGCTTTCTTGGTGGTATGAGGTCCCCAACTCTCTGCTTACTTTTCTTTCCTTTTATCTCTTGAGAGACAAAAGGTAGTACAGGCCACACTGCAGGGAAACTCCCTTTACTTTGGATCTGAGAGGTGACCTGAGTAAGCTGGTGTTACAATCCCACCCTAATCCTCTCCACATAAAATTACAATCACAAAATGGAGGACAGCCACACAATACTGGGAATCATGGCCTAACCAAGTTGATACACACATCTTTGCAGGGACATAATTCAATCCATGACACCAAAGATCACAGCCTTCAGTACGGATTACACCTCAACATAAAGAAAACAAAAATCCCCACAACTGGACCAATAAGCCACATCATGATAAATGGAGAAAAGATTGAAGTTGTCAAGGATTTAATTTTGCTTTGATCCACAATCAATACCCATGGAAGCAGCAGTCAAGAAATCAAAAGACACATTGCATTGGGCAAATCTTCTACAAAAGACTTCTTTAAAGTGTTGGAAAGAAAAGATGTCACCTTGAAGACTAAGGTATGCCTGATCCAAGCCATGGTATTTTCAATTGCCTCCTATGCATGTGAAAGCTGGATGCTGAAGAAGGAAGACCGAAGAAGAATTGACGCTTTTGAATTGTGGTGTTGGTGAAGAATATTAAATATACAAGGGACTGCCAAAAGAACGAACAAATCTGTCTTGGAAGAAGTACAACCAGAATGCTCCTTAGAAGCAAGGATTGGGAAACTATATCTCACATACTTTGAACATGTTATCAGGAAGGATCAGTCCCTGGAGAAGGACATCATGCTTGGTAGAGAGGTAGAGAGTCAGTGAAAAAGAGGAAGACTCTCAGCGAGATGGAATGACGCAGTGGCTGCAACAACGAGCTCAAGCATAACTAGGATTGTGAGGATTGTGCAGGACCAGGTAGTGTTTTGTTCTGGTGTACGTAGGGTCACTATGAGTCGGAACCAACTTAATGGCGCCTAACAGCAACCTAAGAGGCCACTTATATTTTGGGATAATTTTTTATGCAGCAATAGGTAACTACTACACACTGACCTTGAAGGGGATGATAAGGTCAGCCTGTGTGAACCATGGGAACTCAGAGAAGAAAATAGGGGCCCCCTGGCCCCAAGGAAAACTAAGGTATAACTACCAGAAAGGGTATGGACTCTGGGCTGGCAAAATCACAGGACGTTCACCTCATATGGGAATGTAAGGAGGAAGCTGGAAATACATGTAGAGATATAGATTTGGCAGTGATTCATGCAAAGGTGACTACTGCAATTGTAAGAATGGGTGAAATTGCCCCTAAAGAGAGAAGAGTCAGAGGCAGTTCTCTCGGGAATAACAGCGAGAGGCAGATGGAAGGAGAGACAAGGTGATTAAGTAAGGGGAAAGGCATGGGCATACATGAGCTTGATGTGGGACACAGGGTTTCCAACTGATTTGTTCTGGTTTGAACCCCTGATGAGAATCTGCATTTCTAACAAGTTCCCAGGTGATGCTAATGCTGCTGGTTAGGGACCAATTCTGGGAACCACTAGTAGATCCAAACCAAACCAAACCAGTTGCTGTCAAGTGGATTCTGACTCATAGTGATCCTAGAGGACAGAGTAGAACTGCCCCATAGGGTTTCCAAGGAGACTCTCTGGTGGATTGAAAACTGTCGACCTTTTGGTTAGCAGCCCAGCTCTTAACCACTGCATCACCAGGGCTCCATTGGTGGAATGGTGGTTTTCAAAATTTATTATGCATAAGAATCACCTGGGAGCTTGTTAAAATGTAAATTCTATTCAGTATTATCTGGGGTGAAAATGCAAATTCTCAGCAGGGGTTCAAACTGGAATAAACCTGTTCAAAGCCCTGGTTGGACAGATTAAGCATATTGGGCCATGCATTTGAGGAGTTACAGCCTTCTGTTAGAAATCTGTTGTATATTGGGAAGTCATCAACATTGAAATGATTCTTGAAGTCAGGCCTGTGGATGTTTTCATCCTCTTAGAGAGTACAGAAGGAGAAGAGTACCAAGGACAAGCCCCTGCAGAATGTGTACACTTAGGCAACAAGGGGAGGAAGAGGACCCAGAGGATGGGAGGTGAGAAGGAATAGTTGGAGTTGTAGGAGGCAACCCAAGAGAGGTCAGTCTCCCAGAAGCCCCTTGCATTTCAAGACTGATATAGTCAGTAGAAGCAAATGTTAAAGAGAGGTTGTATGTGGTGAGCATTGAAAATGGTAGATTAGTAGTGAGGAGGACATTGGTGGTCCTGGTGGGAACATTTCAGAAGAAATTGGGAAAAGAAGCCAGACTGCACAGGTTTAAGAATGGGTGGAATGCGAGAGTTGGAGAAAGCAGATTAGCATCTTGAGAAGTTTCATGGCAGGGTTGAGGGAAGACTTGCACATATGTGTAGGTTGAGGAGAGAAGTCTGGGCTGGGTCTCTCCACTCCCATCTCAGAGTAATTCAGTAGCCTTTCTTGAGTTCTATTATATCTTTCTGAGACAACAAGGTCCAAAACTGCCCACAGAGTTTCTTTTCCTAGGCTAGGTGTTGGCAAACTTTTGTGGTAAACAGCCAGATAGTAAACATATTAGGCTTTGCGGGGCATGTGGGTTCTGTAGCAACCACTCAACTCAAGCTTAGACAATACATAAACAAATGAGCATATCTTTGTTCCAGTGAACTTTATTTACAAAAAACAGGCAGAGAACAAGATTTGGCCCACAGGGTGCAGTTTGCTGATCCTTGCCCTACACTCATGGAGAGGGATCAGAGATGTGATAAATGGGGCAACTGATGAAGAAGCAAGGATAAGATCAAGACCTCAAGGGTTTACCTCAGAAAGGAGGTTGTTGCATCCATTTGGGCATCTGTTACTGTCTAACTTCCTCTTTATGTGTCTGCCTTGTACTCTTCAATGGTGAGCTCCTGGAAGCCAGGAATGTTTTCCAGCAATAATTCTAGAGCCTTCCACACAAGAAGTGCTCGGACACACAAGTGGTTAAGAGAAGCAGGATGGTAAAGATACAAAAACCAAAAAAACCAAACCCACTGCCATTGAGGTGATTCTGACTCAGGCGACACCATGTATTGCAGAGTAGAACTATGCTCCATAGGGTTTTCTTGGCTGTAATCTTTATGGAAGCAGATCACCAGGCCTTTCTTCCATGGTGCCGCTGGGTGGCTTCTAACTGCCAACGTTTAGGTTAGTAGTCGAGTGCAAACTGTGTCACGTAGAAACCGTGATAAAGATACTGAGTCACCTTATTGTGGAAGGAGGGGAAAATTAAGGAGCTCACATGGAAAAGTCTCTATCATTGATGTTTAAGGAGGAAGGCAACTCTTTCTCGAGCATTTTAGATTTAGTTCTTTCAAAAGGCAGAGGATTGGAGCAGTTGGTTTCCTTATCTTACAGATGGTATATTCAAATAGGAAAGGAGGGCCCTGTATCTGCTATGACCCTGGAGACTAGAGAGAAAGGCAAAAGGGGGCACCTCCAGATCGTTCAGGGACTTGCTGTGGGGATGGTGGGGAAGAGAGACTACTGCAAACCCAGGCACACTCTGGAATTCCTGCCTGAGGAGGGAAAGACGTGGAGGTGGGGTGGGATGGCTTAGAGCCAAGTAGCTCCTGGGTGCATTTTTTCACACTCCTGTAACAGGTTGGACCACGTCTGGCTGTTCCTGGCTTTCCATGTTTGGCTCTTTCCCCAAAACGAATGGGGCCAAACAGGGGTTTGGAAGGTGGTGAGTAAGAAGGGAAGCCCTTTACATGCAGCGTTTATACCTGGGCACTGGAAGTCCAGAGACAGGGGGAGTCTAGCCTCTGATGGGGAACAGAGATTCCCTCTGTCCTGCAGAGGATGTCTGTGAAACCTAGGTAGGGGTACTAGAGAGAAGGGCCAAAGCAGAAGAGAGATCAGAGCAGGGTAACTAGGGTAGCTAGATAAAGAGGTGGGAACTGTCTCTTGGCCAAGAAGAGGTTAAAAGCATCTTGAAGAAAAACATGTCTTTGGAGCTCAGCAGAGGCTAGTGGGAAGTGATCAAGACCTCCATGATCTATCCTAGCCTGCCTTTCCATTGTTGCTATATCCCCCTTCCTGCATCCAAGTTCCTGCTGAATTTCCCACCAGTCCTAAACATGCTCCACCATTTTGTGTTGAGCTCCAGCTTTTGTGTTGTTCCCTCTGCATTGCAGGTCCCGGACCTCCTTCCTCCTCTCTTCTTGTGTCAAAATCCTTTCCATTCTTCAAATCTCAGGTGCAGCCTCTTCCAGGGAGCCTTTTTGGATACCATTTCCATTGGGAACAATCCTTCCCTCTGCTGAACTCTCCTTATCTTCTCTCACTAGAGAAGACATTTAGCACTTTTCCCCCCGATAGTAAAGAAGTATTGAGGACAGAAACCATTTATCAGACTGCTCTGTGTCATCCTTTCACCCTTAGCACCTTACTCAGGGCCGAGGCCCTCCAGAGGTGAGGACTGAACAAATATTGTACAAGCCTGGGCTGGACCAGCCACTTTCTTTACCAGGTCCCTGAGGCTGTTCTTTCTCTGCTAGGGTAGGGCCCTGTATGGACCGGTTCTAGCCTGTAGCTACTAGAATCTGAGATACCCTGCATACCTCCCCTCTGAGAGGCCCCAGCCCCTTGCTAACTCTGTTTCTGGGTCAGCCCAAGGGTAAGCGCCCAAATCACTCTTCTCCCATCCGTCCTCCTCTCCTCACTGTGGAGGATGCCACAAGGGGGTCTCTCAACCACACTGGTTTAGGGAGCAGGCTCTGGGCTGCCATACTCTTGTAACCCTGCTATACCTGAGGGCTATGGGGTTTCATATGCTGGTCAGAGGTCCTATCTGTCCCCCCATGGGGCTGCCCATCCCTTGGTATCAGTCACTGTCTGATTTTGACCACAGCCTCCTGTTTGCCCTCAGAGAAGTTCATTTATTGAATAAACTTAATAATCTATGTGTGCATATGCAAGAGCCCAAAGACACGTAGTAAGCTTATGCATATGTATTAATGTGTGAACGAACATATCAATCTGCTTGGTGCCTTGGACAGGTGACATGCCCCCTATTCCTCCACGTCTTGGCTTCTGTCCTTGAAAAAACAAGGTTAGGCAAATACGTAAAGTTTTGCTTCAGCCCCATTCCATTGTAGAATAGGTATATGCATCTCAACTTCCTTGACCGAGCAGTGATTGAAAGTCATAAAGGAAAGAGCTTCCGACAAAGGTGGAAGAGACTGGAACCTCCTGTCCTGGATATTGAGGCCCTTAGGTGATCTGTAACTTGGATATGGAGAATTTCGTACCAGGATGAAGACAGAGGATTTTTGTTCCCAACAAGAATCATAGAAAGTTATGATTCACCAGCAGGACCACAAGGAATCTAGACCTGTGCTGTCCAATATGGTAGCTACTAGCCACATGCAGCTATGAATTAAAATTAGATAAAATTAAAAAGCGAGTTCCTCGGTTACATTTGCCCTTTTCAGGTGGTCAGTAGCACATGTGGCTAGGAGTTACAGTACTGGACAGTGCTGATACAGAACATTGCCATCTTTACAGAAACTTCCATTGGAGAGCACTCTTCTAGACTCATCTTTTGCAAATGAGGAAACTGAGGCCCAGAGAGGGGCATGGACTCTCCAAACTTGTTATTGGCAGATCTGCGCCTAGCACTTTCTAGGCCTGACTCATTGCCCTATTCTTTGCTGCCTCCTTCCTCCATGACCTCCACGTTTTTGTTAGTTGCCCTCCTGTCGATTCCAAATCATGGTGACCACATATGTGCTGAGCAGAACTGCACTCTATAGGGTTTTCAAGGCTGTGATCTTTTGGAAGCGATCACCACGACTGTCTTCCGAGGGTCCTCTGGTTAGTAGCCCAACGCTTAACCAAGTACACTACTCAGGGACTCCCCATGGCCTCCCTGGACTCCCGCAGTTCTGAGGCCCATGGGTCCAGGCACAGCAGGGCTGGTCCGAGGGGATGTTTGTGACAGCAGAACTCCAGATGCTGCACATTCCTGGTCAGGTCAGACCTGCCCTGCGGCATTCAGGGAATGAGCTCCTCTGAAGAGCCCCAGATCTTCCTTCCGGAGCTGCCCTCTTCCTGCCCAGCCCAGGGGGGCGAGAAGGTTCAAGAGCTCTCTCAGACCCCTGGTGTAGGGTTCTAAGGCTGCAGAGATGCTCCGTTGGGTAAGCACTCCTGGCCCAAGAGGGTTTACAAGCTGGTAGGAAATTTCACCCCTCGCCTCGTCCAGGGGCTCCAAGTCCAGCCCAAGGGGCATCTGGGAACAGGGCTTCTGGCAGCCCCACCTTGGGGCTGCATTTGGCGGGAACTGGATCAGCCTTTACCTGCGGCCTCACTGAGAGTGCGACGGAGAGAGCCTGGAGAGGGGCTTCCGGGCGTGGAGGAGGGGGCGCGAGGCCAGGGGAGGGGGCCTCGGCAGCTCCCTGACCTCGCGCGCGGCTGGGAGGTGGAGGGAATGGGGGTTGGGGGAGAAGAGGGGAGTTCGGCAGCCAATGGGAGGGAGGATCTCGTTTCAAAAGGGTTAACCGGCAGCCAATGGGAGCCTGGGGGAGCGGATCCTGCTCACTCCATTCAAGAATCCCAAGTATTCAAGATGGACGGCAGGGAGTGTGGAAGGAGAAAGGGGGCGCGGGGGGCAGAGCGAGGAGAGCGGCCGCGGCGTGGGGCGCAGCGGCCGGTCGGCCCCGGAGCCCCCAGCCCGGCGGCTGGGGCGCGGGCGGCCGCGGGGCGCCAAGCCGGGGCCGGGCGAGGGGCTACCGGGGGCGGGAGGGCGTGAGCGCGGGGAGCGAGGCCGGGGAGGGAGGGCAGGGCAGAGAAAGAGCCCGGGAAGAAGGAGGTGGCGGGCAAGGAACGTAACGAAGAGCAGTGTGTAGTGTCGTGAGCGCCCCGAAGGGTAACGCCGCTGGTTTTCGGGTTCTTCTCTCTCGGTGGAGGGGGCTGTGGGTCTGGGCGCTTTCTCTCGGCTTCTTTTCTCCCTCTTTCTCCTCCGCTCGTGGGCACCTCTTCTGTATTTTCCTTTCAGAACAACTGTAACTGGGAAGCCCTGGCCGTGGCTGGCTGGGGTGGCCGCCCTGTCATTTTCCTGTGGGGGGTGTGGTGGAGAGGGTGGGGGGGAGCTCTGGAGGACACCTCTGAGGCTGGGCCATCTGTCTGTGCCTCGGCGTGTGTGCGAGGGTTGGGGGACAGAGGACTTGGCGGGTGTGTTCAGAGGGGAACCCAGTGGCTGAAGCAGGGCAGGAGGGAGTTCTGCCTCTTGAGAAGTTGTGGGGTGAGTCAAGGGGCTGTGTGGGTGTGGGTATGAGGTCCGCCCCTAAGCTAAGAGTTGTGGGGCACTAAGGGGCTGCAGGGATGTGGGGGAGCTTTGTGCGCTCACACTCCAGTTCTTGCTTTTTAGGTATATGATGAGGGCTGAGTTGAGCAGCAAGTATGGCGAGAAAGAGTGTGTGTGTGTGTGTGAGTGAGTGAGTGTTCCAGCCTTGAGGCATTGGGGGGGAGCACAGTTCGGTGTTGAGGGGAGCGCCCCCGACTTCTCAGCTGCCCCTCTCATCCCATTCACAGAACATGGCTTTCAGGACCCTCCTGCCTCGTCTCCTCCTCCGGTCGCCATGGCTGCAGGGAGGGGGTGGGAGGAGACAGTCGGGGCCAGCCCCCTGCCCCTGCTGCTCCAGCTAACCTTCCACCTGCCCTTTCTTTCCCTTCCACAGGCTGGGCCCCATCCCCTGCTGCTCTGGGGGGCAGGGGCCGGAAGATGGTGGCCAATGAGGAGGGGGAGCGGAGAGAATTTGAGCCGGGCCTCCCCTCCCCCATTTCCTCCTCGATCTCTACACCCGCTTCTGGAAGGAGCTGGGGGATGGCTCCTAGGCCCAAGGTGGGGGAGGGGCCCTGCTGGCTGGTGAATCGCTGGGCCTGCTCCTCAGGAATGAGTTGGGTGTGTGAGAGCGCTAAGTGGAGAGCTGAGGGGATCTTGGTCCCAGCCCCCTCTCTTCCTGCCCTAAGGGGAGAGAGAGCTGGGAACTCCTTGGGGAAGAATCTTCCCCTAGCCCCCCTCCACCCTGCTGAGCAGCCCTGCCTTTGCCTCTCTGCCTCCTGTTGGCGTGATCCATTTCCCAGTGGGACTGGTTTGCCCAACCCCAGGAGCAGAGGCCTGGCGACTGACCCCAGCAAGGCCTTCGTTTCCGCCCATTAGAACTGTGCAAACTGTGGGGCCGGGCACCATGTTTGCAGAATACAGGAACAAACTCTGCCTGGGAAGGAGAGAGAACCTCTCCTGTTTCCTGAGGGGGTGGGAGGAGGCTAGAGGGGAAGCCCAGAGGAAGAGCTCCCAACTGGAATTCTGTCCCCCTTGCCTCCTGCTGGCTGTGGAGAAGGAGGGCTTCTCCCAGAAGCCACTTCTTCGCCTGGAGGCACTCTTTGCTCAGTGCACCAGAGGAATCACCCCACAGCCTCTGTAGCTCTGGGCTACCTCCTCAGAGTGACGGTGCACACATTTCCCCAGATCAGAACTGTTGCTGAGGCTCGGGGGCCACTGTCCTAGTGTATGATGTGCCAGGCCGGAGCTCTTCCGATATCCAGGTATCCCTCCGGAGAAGCCTCCTGGCTTTGCCTTTTAATCAGTCTCTGGATTGTTGGTCCTGTGTTGAAGGCCCCTAGGTTAGGAAAGTCAGAGGAAGTACTGGGTGAAGTTGAAGGCTCCTTAACCAGAGTCCCTGGATAGGACTGGAAACAACTCAGATTCTAGTTCCCCAGCCAACAAAAGCCTACCCCAACTCTCAGTACACAAGGGGCTCGTCCTCCCAGTTTTGTTTAATGCCGAATCCATAAAGTACTTTGAAGACCTCCAAGAGGAGACAGCATATGAGACTTCATCACCAGCTTCCATATCTAGATCTGGAAGTTTCTCTCTGCTGCCTGGGGGGTTGTGGCAACACTCCCCCACCCCTGGTCCTGGAGATTCATCTGAGATTGTCCAAAACTCCCATTTATCTAAACTAAAAGGAGAGACAGCTCTAGAGTAGTGAAGAGTAGAAGATTCTCTTGCCCTGGCTGGCAAGTTCCTCTCTAGAAGGGAAGCTGGCAGAAATTTGAATCTAGATAAAGACTCCCATGAATGTCCCCTAAACTGTTGACCTTTTTACCAGACACCTCCTGTGAGGATTCCAGGATTGAGCACCAAGTTCAAGGTATTCCTTCAGCTGCCTCCACATACCCTGTCCTCCTGCTCCCTCTGCCCCACCCACTGAAACCTCAAAAAGGGAGGGCCTTCTCTGTGCTGGGAAGGGGATAAGGAAGAAGATAGAAGGAGGAATGCAGAGAAGACAGGATTAAAAATGAGAAAGGTCTAGAAGAGATAAAAAAGGGCAGAGGGAGGCTCAGAGGGCTGGGAAAGGGTGAGGAGGCAGAGCCAGCGCCTCTGCTGCTGGCCAGAGCTCTTTTCACATTGTGCTACTGTCTGCACCTATCACTAGCAGTGCAATGTTAAAAGGGCATTGGCCGGGTAGTGCTACCCAGCGTTGGCTGCCTCCTCAGGGTGGTGACTTCCTCTCCCATCTGGGCACCAATCAGCTACCCTGGTGGGGATTTGGGAAACCCACTATCAGTAGTCTTAACCTATTGGTAAGTAAGTAGTCTTACATTTACGGAGCCACTTATATGTGCAGTGTGTATGCTAGACACTGTATAACTTCGCAAGTATTCTACCCATTTTATAGGTGAAAATAACAGGTCCAGAAAGGTTTAAGCAGTTTGGCCAAGGTTATACACCTATTAACTTGCATAGTCTAGATAAAATCAATCCTGTCCTAAGTGTGACACCTCTCCCATATTTTTGTAGACCCATCCGGAGAGGCTTGAGTAGGATCTCTCTTCTGGGGGAGTTCCTGGGTGGTGCAAATTGATAACACATGTACTCGGCTGCTAACTGAAAGTTTGGAGATTTGAGTCCACCCAGAGGCACCTCAGAAGAAAAACCTGGTGATCTAGTCCCCTAAAATCAGCCAATGAAAACCCTGTGGAGCACAGTTCTACTCTGACACACATGGACTCGCCGTGATTCGGAAATGAATTCATGGCAACTGGTTTTGCTTCTGGGAGATGGCATGATCGGAGGGGTGGAAGGTTTTGAATGCCATCTGCTGGTTGTATGAGGGTATTTCCCGAAATCTCAAGCCTTTAAGGATGAAAGTGGCAATCTGTTGGTGAAGGAGGAAATCAGTTCCCAGACTCAGACTGAAATGGAGGGTGGATAAAGGAGGTTGGGAGGATCCCTGTTGGGCCCAGAGTGGACCTCCTTGAGGAAAAGAGGATGCATAGGAAAGAAAAATGGCTATAATCGTTTCAAGTGCCTTCATAGTTATCATGTCTGTAAAACCTTCCTTGACTACTCAAATCTAGGCTAAATACCTCTCCTTTGAGCTCCCAGAAAATGGCTAAGGGACTGCTCCCCAGGGAAAGGCACCACTTATCTGCAGCTCCTTCCCAGGCTCTCAGGGCATGGAAAGAAGACCTCATTGCTCCAGTGACTCCACTTGCCTTTTTGGTCATTGGGTACTTGATGATGCTTCTTGAGGGTGCACCTGTCTGGGTATGCAAGATTTGGACAAGACTGTCCATGGCCGGATCTAAGCTTTAAAGATTAAATGTGATCCTTTGAGCCAAGCCCATAGAATGATTCTTCCAAAGGAGATAATACAGAACTTGAGAGCAGTGACTATACCATTTACTTCTCTTTGTCTCCTATAGCACTTAGTTGGTTTAACAAGAAATTGTTAAAACCAAGTGACGGAGGGCGTATTTGGTGAGCTTCTTTAAGAAAGCAGCTAGTTTGGGCCTGATTTCCAAGGGCACAGCTTAGGGCTTAAGAAGACTTGCCAAACTTTGGCCAGAGTTGAGGCCGAGAGGGCTAGGGTTTCTGGGTCCCTTGCTGGAGCCCATGAGAAGATTCTGGGCATCATCAGATATGTAGATGCTGAAGGATGGGACAGATGCCCCTGAGCCTCTAGGATGTGGGATGCTGGACATTCCTCCATGGCTTGTATTTTTCCCTTTCCTTGCCTTTCTGTCTCCTCTTGTCTTCCAGTTCTATTCCTCCTTTCTATCACCAGACAGCCTGTCCATGTTTACCTTGACAACAGTGTTCCCAATGCCCCTTCTACGGTCTATTAAAACTTATATTTGAGCCTCTTCTCTAGGCATAAAACAGCCATTTGATGATACCACTCCTCAACCAAACTTCAAACACATTGCTGTCAAGTTGGTTCTGACTCTGTGACCCTAGAGGACAGAGTAGAACTGCCCGTAGGGTTTCCAAGGACATAAATTTCTGTGGAAGCTGACTGCTACACCTTTTCCCACAGTAGGGCTGGTGGGTTCAAACCACTGGCCTTTCAGTTAGCAGCTGAGTGCTTAACCACTTTGCTACCAGAGCTTCTCCCCAATGCCCTAGGGATGAAATCTCGATTCCCTAAATGGTTTCTGGCCACTGCCTGTCTCCTTTTTCATCTCTTGTCTCTCCTCACCCATATACACCTATACTTAAGCCATAGGGAGCTTTTGTTTCTTCCTCCAGTGAACTAAGCTCCAGCCTCGACACGTAGTTCCCTCTGCCTGAAACACAGCCCCACCCTACTTTTTGTCCACCCGGCTTCTGATCTTTCAAGTGCCCTCATAGTCATCACTTTTGAGAAGCCTTCCTTGACTCCTCAAATGTAAGCTAGATTCCTCTCCTTTGAGCTCCCAAAATTTTAAGTCCCTGCTCAGAGTTCTATGGGCTTGGCTCAAGGAAACACCTGGAATTGCCTGATTATTTTGTCTCCCTCACTAAAGCATGAACTCCTTGAAGTCAGGCCTTGTTCACCATTGGTTCCCCAGTACTTAAAACAATGCCAGGCAAGTAGTAGGTATTCTAGAAATATTTGTATCAACGAGCGAATCTGAAAATAATAATATAGTTTATATAGCTTGGTTTTTACACTGTATGGCTCCCATGTAAGTGCCTAGAACCCAACAACAGTAGGCCTTTCACTTCACTGCCCCCCAAAAATGCCCTTGGCTTGTGGTTGCATTGACGCTGCAATTTTGAGCTGTTTTGTTCCACTTGCTTATCAACTGCCAGAGCAGTGCCTTGGCTAATTGATTTTTCTATTAGCCTTAAGTGTGGCCAGGAGCTGATCAAAACATTACAGAACCAAGCTGAAAAGTAACAGGATGCAATGAAACTGTTCTGGGATCAGCTGCCCAATCCTGGATCCAGGCACAAATTGATTCACTGTCAAGGGTTCCAGAAGATACAAGCTGTTTTGGATGCTTCAGCTCACAAAACCCATCCTTCTTACCAGGCAAAACATCACCTGGATACCCATCTGGTAAAAACTCAACTGGCCCTGGGTGCTGCAAAGAGACTTTGATCAGCTGCTAACCGAAAGGTTGGTGCTTTGAACCACCCAGTGGTGCTGTGGAAGAAAGACCTGGGGATCTACTTCGGTAGAATTCCAAAATTCCTTGCTATTGATTAACTCATGGCAACCCATGTGTTACCAGCATAGAACTGCTCCATAGGGTTTTCTTGACTAATCTTTTGAAAACCATATGGAGTGCAGTTCTACTTGACACACATGGGGTCGCCATGAGTTGGAATTGACTAGACAGCAGTTTTCTGGTTTTGTAAAAGCTCAAGGGGGAGGCGTCTCGTGACAAAGTAACTCTGCTGCCCCCTTGTGGCGTGAAAGGACAAGCCCCAAGGCAAGGGCGTGTGACTGGGAAAGTATGGTCCACGCACGAGGAAGGAAAGTCAGGACAGAGCTCCTCACAGTTGCTTTTCCCCTTTTTATTAAAAATAGACTCAAACGCTTTATGTATCATACAAAAGTTTCGTTCGCTGGTGGCAGCCACGGGAAAGACCGGCCCCGTAGCACTGATTTCCCACCTCCCCTCCAGGGGACTGGGTCCCAAGGAGCAGTAGCTGGGCCTCGTAGAATGCCCACAAAGGCTGCTTACTCTGGGAACAGCCAACTGGGGGTGGGGGTGGGGTTGGGCGCTGTTCCAGGGGCAGCTTACCCTACCCCACCCCACCCCACCACATGGCAAAGGTTAGCTACTCCAAAGTGCCTCTTCAGTGCCAAGATAAACTCACAAGTAGAGTGAAATGGAAACCCCTCTGATCCTTTTATGTTTTCCCAGGGTCTGGGATTTGGGTTTTTCCTTTCACCCCCGAGTCTTTTCTCTTGTGACTGGGGGTGGGAAACTTTCCCTTCAGAGAGTCATCCCTCCTGGTGTCTGAGGCCAAAAATGCCATTCCAACCCAAGCCTTTTCTCATCTGCGATTCTCCTGTGGCCTGGGTTCTACCAGCCCTGTGACCCAACCTTGTCCTGTGGTCAATCAAGAAGAGGTGGGGCAAAAACTGACTCCTCCCACAGCCCTGTCTGCCTGAGTCTATGCCCTGCCATTGCTTCAATTTTCAGGACCTTGGGGTCCCACAGCTACTGCTTTTCCCCTGTTTGTCTCTCCCTGACTGGTGCCCACTCCTGAGCCTTGAACACCCCTGGGGTACCCCAAGCCCCTGTTCCAAAAGGGGCCTGGTAGTGATGAGGCGAGGGCAGGGGAGGGGTTGGTTGGAGCCAGGTTTCCCCCAGGGGTGGGCAGTACTCATGCTGGTATAGACTGCTTGTCAGGGCCAGGGGGCATGTGTGGGGAGGATGGGGCATGTGGAAGAAGGGCACAGCCTGCCTGAGCCCCTCAATCCCAGCCGTTGTCCTTCACCATGTGTGACATTTCAATGATGTACTTCCCTTCTTTGTACTTCTGGCTTGTCTCAAAAGCTTGTTCCTGGTGGAGGGGGGAAGCAGTGAATTTCGGACCAAGCAGTCCCCCTCCCCCTCCAGGTCCTACTATCGCTTGTACTGCCTCTGCCCCCAGGTGCCCCCACCGTAGTCCAACCCTCTTTGGACCATGCAAAGACCTGACTGGTGGCCCCTGGGGCATGGAGGGCCATGGGGGCTGCATTTAGAGGATGGCCCTGTTCTCTGGGTACTTACATATTTCCAGCCCAGCGTGGTTTTGCAGCTCTCACAGAAAATGTCAGCTACCGAGTGGAGCCCCGTGAGCAGAAGGCGCTGTTCAGCCGGCCCACAGCCCACGTTGACCCTGTCTCAGGGAACAGAAAGGACCCAGCACCCAGTGGGGTGGCTCAGTCAGTACAGCCCCCCAGCAGCCCAGAGAAACTTCTACCTGGAGAGAGCTCCACCCACCCTGCCTTTGCCAGCGCCTGCCTTTAGCAGTCCACCCCTTTATGATCACTGCCTGGGCCTTCTTTCTCTGACAGTATGATTCTCTGCCCAGAACTCCCCACAAAAGAACTGCAGACAGATTTTCTGAACCCCTTTGCAAAAGGGGAGGCCAAAGCAGAAGATGCAAGATGACCTTCTGATGGCTCTTCCCCCTTTCTCCACAGAGGAAGAAAATTCATACGCACACCAGCATACACACTCAAGGAAAGAGGTAGACTCACACGGAGTTAAACAGGTAGGCTCGGCCATGGCTCCCTTGGAAGGACTGTGGAGACATAGGACAGACAGTGACTACCTGGTAGCCTTGGCCCCACTGCCTGAATCCCCGCAAGGGCATGGGAGATAGAGGAAGGGCTTTGTTAGCTCCATCCTAGGTGATGCCGGCACAAGCCTGGTGTGAGACAGGCGGGGGGAGTGGCAGGTCCCCACTTGGCGTACCTTAGAAATAAGCTCATCGTGTTTGGCCAGATGTGCACGG
Source organism: Loxodonta africana (assembly GCF_030014295.1). Taxonomy (NCBI): domain Eukaryota; kingdom Metazoa; phylum Chordata; class Mammalia; order Proboscidea; family Elephantidae; genus Loxodonta; species Loxodonta africana. The sequence goes on along the minus strand of NC_087348.1, from coordinate 18,982,080 downwards.
CAGTGGACGCAGCTGTAAGTGCGGTGGCAGCGGGGCAGGTAGCTGCGGAAAGTCTTGGCAGGGAGGCAGGCAGGGCCCGGGCCAGGGTCACAGCTGGGCATGACCGGCTGGAGGACGATGCCCTGGCGGGCTGGAGGGGCTGGCGCTGTGCAGCCCCCACACAGTCGATTGCAGGTGAAGCAGCGGAGCAGGTTGGCTAGAGCCGTGTTTCAGGGCAGGAGAAATGTGGGGGGGCTGCCCGGCCAGGGCCCCCCCAGACGAGAACCAGACAGAAATGGAAGTCACCTGGGAAGAGGTGAAGGGGCATCAGGAGAGCCATGACCTGTGAGAAGCCCCTCAGGGGATGAAGCTGAGGCTCAGCTCACCTCCACTCCTACTTCCCCCATCATCAGCACCCTCCCCAGCATCCAGTGGCACTGTGTCTCCCTCCCCCCTGGATTCCAGTTCTGCTCTGGCAAGCCCAGCAGTGGTTCCAGGCTTCTGGCACCATAGCCAGGGAGCTGGTGTCTCACTCTCCTGAGGCGGTAGCAGCCTCCACCGTTTTCCACTGAGAGCAGCCTGCTGGCACAAATGCTGCCATGGGAGCAACGTCATGTGCAAGCACCCTTTCCTTGGTGTTCAGTTCTGTGAGGCATTGCACTGCATAGGCATTTGTAGGCACTGTGTCACTGGGGCTGAAGGCCTTTGAAAAGACAGGGATGCTTGGTGGTTTTCTTTGGCCTGATCTCCATTTCCAATACAATTGGCCCTTCATACATTCATGTGGGAAGGACAGGCACAGGGATGGATTACCCAATAAGCAAGGTACCCACAGGTCCAATTGTGTCTCCTCACCACAGATCAGCAAGTAAATACAATTAAGCACGTGCGTACCTTAATGTAAAAGCATGCATAACCATGCTTACTGGTTAATCTGGCCCTGGACAGGCATGATAAGGGAGGGAGAGGGAGAGCAGGCAGACAGGTACCTACCTGCTTCAGCCCTCTCCTAGGACCTGGGCGGGGGGGGACTGCATTCTGGGACTCTTCACTAGAAATTTATGGATGTCTCCATACAGAGAACCTTGCATATAGCCGCTTCCAAGTCTTGTGCCTTGCACCACTCAGTCCAGTCCCGCAGAAGCGCCTGGCTGTCTTCCCAGCCTCTGGCCCCCTTGGTCTTTCTATACTGTTCTCTGAGGCCTTAGCCCTCAGTCAAGGGTTTAGGTACCCAGCCAGAGGAGAGAAAACATCTTTCTTTCAGACAAATCTGGCAGCTGGAACCAATGGGAAGTGGGTAACATGGGTGGCAGGGAAGCCATATCTCCTGGGTTGCACAGGGCTGCATAAGTAGTGAGAGCAGCGTTCACTATGATCAGGGAAGGGGGTGGGGCTTATTTTTAAAAGCAGTGCTCTGGAGCCCAAGGCAGAGAATGTTTTCCCCACCTTCTCCCAGTGGCAGGTGCCGACAGCAGTGAGCCTGTGGGTGACTGAAGATGAAAGAGTTGCTGGTTCTAATGAGGAATCTTGAAGAAGGTGTTGTTATCCGCCCAAAGTGGCTGGGGCCCTGGATGCTGAGGATAAGCTGGGAGGTGTCCTCTGCTGGCTCTGATAAGTAGGTGCTGCCTTCTCTCCTTCTGGGGCCTTCTGGCCCATGGTGGGTGGGAAAGCCAGGTCTGGTTCGGAGATGCCAGCTGGGTGCTACGGCAGTGCGAGATCAGTAAGCCGAGAAGAGGGAGTACAGCTCCGATTAGCCAGGGCAAACAGGCCCTCCTCATCCTGTCCTCTGCGGCGGCCACGAGAGGCCCAATTGCTCCACTCTGCTCAGGCGACCAGGCAGTCTCTCCACAAAAGCCCCTTTAGAGACCATCTTCAGTTTCAAGTCCTCTCCCCCTGGCTGGGCCCCAGGAAAACACCTTGGGCTGATTCAGGGTGACATTGGGTTCTGGCTGCAGGGAACCGGCCCTCCTCACCGGCCAGCAGACACTGTCTGATGTCCAGTTCACGTTCTGCCATCAACTTGGCCTGCCAGCTCACCTCCGACCCGCACCACCTAGCAACACCTTCTTCCAGGGCCAAAGGGGGGCCGGCCCAGCTGCCTGCCCAAGCTCCTTTCCCCCCCCCCGCCGCCGTCACGCCTCCCTCCTGCACCCCTTCCCTGCCAAGCCAAGGAGAGGCTGCATCGAAGGCCAGAGAAGCACCTCGCGGGTATTAGGGGTCATTTCTTCCCTCGGCTAAGATCACAGGGAGAAGCAAGGTGGGCAAATGAGCAGGGGACAACAAAGGCGAGCTGAGCGCTGGGGTAAGGAGGTGGACCGGAGAAGGTTGGGGGGGAGGGGAGGATCTGAGCACCCAGCGCTGACAGCAGAGGCGCCCAGACGGAGGCTCGAGGAACCAGGTGCGAATCCCGTGCCTCTCAGAAAAAAAAAAGGGGGGGGGAAGGGGACACCTGCTCCCAACGGATTTGCTCATCTGCTCAGAGGCTCCGGCCCCCCCGCCCCTTCCCGCGCTGGCCTGCTCCATATGGTATGGTCCAAACAATTAGCACCGCAGTCAGCTCCCGGGGCGGTCTTTGGGGGGTCTGCACCAGCAGCAAAATAATAAACAGTGACGCCTGATGCTGTAGCCGAAGTTGCCGGGAAAGAAGTGGGGGAACCGTCAGAGCTTGGAGAGGGATGGAGGAGCCGAGAGAGAGGAGCGGAGGCAGCGGGGAGGGGGAAGGGAGGGCAGAGGGTGGATGAATAGCGCTTTGCCAAGGGGAGAAAGCAACACGCAGCAGGAGGAAATTTGCAAACGGGGAGGGTGGGGGGGGTGGGGAAATTCAGTCGGAGAAGGGCTGCCCCCTCACCTTGAGGTCTGCTCCAGAGATCTCCGTCTATCTCTCTCTCTCTCTCTCAATCTCTCTGCTCACTCTTCTCTCTTCTCTTTCTGCTCCTTCAATTGGGAAGGGGGTGGGGGTGGGGGAGGATAGTTAGTGGGTTCAAGATGAGGGGCTGCAAAGTTGACCTGCTGCTGGGGGGCCAGAGGTTGTCTCTCGTTCTGAGCTTCGGTCTGTGGGTGAATGTGGCTGTGTGTTGTGGAGCTGCATCATAACACTGTGAGTCATCCGGCCCCCACCCCCCCTCACCTCCCACGTCAGAGCAGGGCTGGGAGACACAGGAGGCGGGCAGGGAGGAAGGGAGGGGGCTGAGGAATGATGCAAAGGGACGGGGGACCAGAGGAAAGGCAGGTGGTTGAGGAGAGAGGTAGGGTGGCCAAAGAGCTAGGAAGAGCCTGGGAGAAGGACAGGGCTGGGCCAGGATGGAGTAAGGATGGCAGGGCTGGAAGAAAGGTGGCCAGGCCAGGGAGGGCTGGATGCAGAGTCAGGCAGGCATACACACCTTCAAGATGATACATTTTCCCATTTCATCTTGGACACCAGCCCCGAGGCCGGGAAATGAAGGATGGACTAATTGTCACAGATGGCAAACTGTGCCCTCAAGCTTGTACAAGGTGCTTCCAAGCCTCAAAGCCTCAGTTTAATACCCCCGAAGGGAGTCACAGACCACCTCTGACATCTCACATACAGGAATCTCTTATCTCCCACTTCCAGATTACTAATGCTTCATGAACTGAGGCACCCACCTTACATAAGGTTCGCTCCTGGGCTGTAAACTTCTGGAGACGGGTCCTCTGGGAAGTCCTCTGTGCATCCCAGGACTGCAGTACCTCGCGTAGAGTCTTGCATATAGAAGACGCTCACAAAACAGTCGTTGAGTTGCATCTTCAGACAGAGACCAAATGTGTGGCTTTGGTCTCAAAGAGACCTGAGTTGGAATCCTAGCTCTGCCAGTTACTTCCTAGGAACCACAGGGCAAGTTACTCATCCTTTGTGCCTCAGTTTTCCTCTTCTGTTAAATGAAACAAATAATATTTACCTCATAAAAATGTGAGGTTAAACTGAGATAACATGTAAATGCCTAAAATGTGCCTGGCACATGATAGGTACTACTTAGTAAACAGTGTTGTTGTTGGCTGCCGTTGAGTTGGCTCCCCCCATGCACATGGAACTAAACGCTCCCTGATCCTATGCCATCCCCGTGATGAGTTGAGGATCCACTGTTGTGATCCATGGGGTTTTCACTGGCTGATTTTTGGAAGGAGGTTGCCAGGTCTTTCTTCCCAGTCAGCCTTAGTCTGGAAGCTCCACTGAAACATGTTCAGCATCATAGCAACACCTAAGCCCCCAATGACATGTGGATAGTGGCTGCGCAGGAGGTGCGCTGGCCAGGCGGGAAGTGAACCCAGGTCTCCTGCATAGAAAGCAAGAATTCTGCCACTGAACCACCACTTCTCCCTAGTAAATAGTAGCCATCGTTTCTAAATTGCATCCTCCTCAAACAAAGCCTTGTACACCAATGTTCATTGTGGCATTATTCACAATAGCCAAAAGGTGGCAACAACCCAAATGTCCATCAACAGATGAATGGATAAACAAATGTGGTATATACATACAGTGAAATATTATTCAGCCATAAAAAGAAATGAAATTCTAACACATGCTGTGACAATGGATGGGTCTTGAAACATGCTAAGTAAAAGAAGCCAGACACAAAAAGACAAATATTGTATGATCCCACTTACATGGAATATCTACAACAGGCAAATGCATCGAAGCAGAAAGTAGATTAGTAGTTACCACAGGCTGGGGGGAAGGCGGAGATGGGGAGTTAATGCTTAATGGGGACAGAGTTTCTGTGTGGGGTGCTGAAAATGTTTCAGATACAAATAGTAGCGATGGCTGCACAACATTGTGAATATAATGTTACTGAATTCTACATTTAAAAATGGTTAAAACGGCAAATTTTGTTACATATGTTTGTTCACGAAAAAAATGATAATGATCATAATAATAATAAAAGCTACCGAGCAAACACACACACACACAAAAACCCAAAACAAAATAAAACCAGCATTCTCAAAAAAACAAACAAACAAAAAACCGATTGCTGTAGAGTCGATTCCAACTCACAGTGACCTTGCAATCCTATAAGGCAGAGTAGAACTGCCCTATAGAGTTTCCAGTGAGTGCCCGGTGGATTTGAACCGCCAACCTCTTGATTAGCAGCTGTAGCACTTAACCGCTACACCACCAGAGTTTCCCATTCTCAGCTTATTAGCCCCAAACCCAGAGATTTACTATTAGATTCTCATATCTTGAGAGACAGACACCAAAAAAAAGAAATTACATGTTTTGTGCTGCCATCTTTCTATCAGTTTCTAGTTAAATTTCATTTGTTTCAGAATATTTCAGAGGCTAACATTCAGAAAGTGAAGTGCTTGTGTGTGTTTTGTTTTTTACTTGCAAGGAGGGGCAAAAAGTTAAGGGAGTTTGTAATGGGAGGCATTGCTAACTGGTAATAAAAAAGAGAAATTCTGAATATTTAATCAGGGAAGATTCCAGGGTTTAAGGTAAATTCTGAAAAACACAAAGTGGGCATCTTGAGGAAACACTGGTGGTGTAGTGGTTAAGTGCTACGACGGCTAACCAACAGGTCTGCAGTTCGAATTTGCCAGGCGCTCCTTGGAAACTCTATGGGGCAGTTCTACTCTGTCCTATAGGGTCACTATGAGTGGGAATTGACTCGCCGGCACTGGGTTTGGTTTTTTTTTGGTTGGGTATCTTGAGGCATGGTACCAGAGGGAGAGCTGGGTAAAGAAAGAAGACAGAAATGTTCTTGTCTGGGCAACCGATGGGATAGGAAATGTAAGTGGAGGAGGAATTTGAGGAGAACAATGGGAAGTGGGAAAAGAAAGGTGAGTAGCTTTCAGGGCACAGATTGGAAGTTTGGAAGCAAAAGAGATACCAGTGAATTTAAGTCAGCTCGGGAAGAAGATGATGAAGGATTTAGCAGGAAGAGGAGAATGAGAAGGACATAGGAAAATGGTATTATTATTTACGGTTGGGATGGCGATGATAAGAGTGCTCGGTGAAAGATTGAAAGTGAGTAAAGGAGAGGGGAGGCAAGCACAGAAGCTTTTTAGGCTGTGCCTGACTTCTGTATTTAAGAACCAAAATGGAGGAGTCTAAAAAAGGAAGGATGTTCTTCTCCCTAACTTCAGCTAGAGATGATCATACTATATCCAAATAAAGATGACCTTCAGATAATTGAGAGAAATTGCCTCAAGCAAAGGGACAGAGTGGGGGAGGTGAAGAGAAACAGATCTGGGAGATGCATTGCACGGAAATAGGAGAAGATGAGATCACTAAGGGAATAATTTGCAAAGGGAAAACCTGAACTGAGTATTTGAAAGATTGTTGTTCCTGTTAAGTGCTATGAAGTCTGCCCCCAACTCATGGCAACCCCATGTACAATAGGATCCACTGTTATTATCCATAGGATTTTCATTATTGTCCGGTTTTCAGAATTAGATGGCCAGGACTTTCTTCCTAGTCTTGGTGCGGAAGCTCCACTGAAACCTGTTCAGCATCACAGCAACATGCAAACCTCCACTGACAGATGAGCCGTGGCTGTGCATGAGGTGCATTGACTAGGAATCGAACCCAGGTCTCCCACATAGAAGGTGAGAGTTCTACCACTGAACCATCACTGCTCTCAAATGCAGTTCTGATGACAATGGTTTTTTAAAATAATTAATTGGAGAAGGAATGCATGCATGATGAATAAGTGAAATAACTAAAGCAGACTCTCAAAGAAAACAGAGAAGTGAGAAGTGAGGGCTGCACTGCTTGGAAAGTGAGTGCTAAGGTAGGGCAAGCAAGAGAAAAGCAAACCAGTAAATCTTTCCAGGTTCCTCAGTAGGGATTAACCATGTGAGCTGGACTGAAAAAAGAACTCACCTGTAAAGAGGGGATAATAATTATAGTACCTACCTCCGAGGATTCTTACGAAGATTAAATGAACTTACATCTGTAAAGTCCATAGGACAGTGCCTTGCACCTAGTACTATTTACGTGTTTGTTATTATTATAATAACTGGACTTGGACTCCAAAACCCCGATCCTAGCTCACCTAGTTACTGTGAAAGTTTGGGCAAGTCCCTTCACCTTAGTTTCCTTCCGATTCTGAAATTGCAGAGAATAAAGCCAACTTTTACAGGGTGAAAAAAGGGCTTTGAAAAATGTACTGTACAAATGGATGGCATTATTATATCCCGTCACTGCCCCCCCCAAGGCTATAACAAAAACTTAATAGCTAACATTAGATGCTTTCTACGTGACAGACATTGCGCTTAGTGCTTTGCTTGCGTCATCTTTTTCGATCTTCAGAACAACCCTAACAGGTTGGGTACTTTTATTTTCGCCATTTTACAGACAAGAAACCGGCTTTCTGATCGTTAAAGCCTGTGATTTGCCCAAAAGCACGCGACGAGCAAGTGATTATATATACGTAGTCGACCCTGTGGGCTGCGGAGTAGATGACTGACCTTTTCATCTGTCAGGGTTTTAGGGAAGGAAAGTCTCTTAACAAAATATCCCGCTCAGTGGGAGAAAGTTGTTGAATAATGAGGGACTTAATGAGAACTGAAAGGAATCTCCTGGAAATTTATTTATTCTTTTGTAAAAAAGTGTAGTTTTGAATGCTCTGTATGTGCCAAGCACTGTGCCAGGTAAGGGATGACACGTCAGCTTAGCTTCTGGCACACTGTTTCCCTCCACGTTGCCCTATCCCTCGGTTCCCTCGTGCCCAAACGGAGTTTTTCTAATTTCCCCTCTTCCTGGCCTGCGGTTCAAGCAAACAGACCACTGTGGGACCCCTAAAGTGTGTGCGCTCCCTTGTCGGCCTCACTAACTCTTCCCCCGCGAGAGGTGAGCCGGAACTCAGGGACTAGAGCCCGCAACAGCAGCGCCTCCAAGTTCGTTGTCTGGTCAGCCGATCGCCGCGTAACCGCCACGCCCCCAATCCCCGCTCGCCCGCTTTGCAAACAATGATTGCTGAGGCCCCGCCCACTTTGAGTCACGATCAAAACAATCCTTTAACTACAACTCCCAGAAGGCCGAGTGTCTGCGCTAAGTGGGCTGCTCATGGCTGTTCCGGCATTAGTATACCAAGCGGCGTCGCGCGACCGGGTCTACTTCCACTGCGCAAGTGCGGAAGGGCCCTTGTTTCCGGCGTGGGTCTAGGTGAGCGAGCTTTCCGGCTGGGTTTAAATTCTACCTGTGATAGCTTCCCGTTTACCGGTTTAGGCTCGGGCTCGAGGACGTGCAGGTGAGAAAATAAGCTCAGAAAGGCAAACGTCGCCGCCGCGGAGGCCGGGACGAATGCTGGACCTAGAGCTGCGGTCTGGGATTGGAAAGAATTCTTGACGTTTTCTTGGCAGTGGAAGTTTAAAAAAAAAAAACCAAACCCGTTGCCGTCGAGTCGATTCCGACTGATAGCGACCCTATAGGACAGAGTAGATCTGCCCCATAGAGTTTCCAAGGAGCACCTGGCGGATTTGAACTGCTTACCTTTAGGTTACCAGCTGTACCGCTTAACCACTACGCCACCAGGGTTTCCAGTGGAAGTTTACTCAGTGCTTTTTTCCTCCTACAATTCGTATTAATCCCAGAACAGCACTGTGTGTGAGGAAGTGTAAGTGCTTCCAGTTCACAGCCTAGGAAAGATTCGGAGAAGTTGTGATTTCTCCAAAGACACTGCCTGTAGTTACGGAGCCGGGCCTTAGAGTGTTTTGTAAAGCCAAACCCGGTATCCTTTGCTTTGCATCCGGGTTGCGGACGCCCTTCCTTGTAACGAGGATGGGTGAGGAGTGGGCATTTGTTGTCTTCTATTCTCAAACCTGCAGTACCCCAGTAGAGCGATGAAGGTGATGTATTCAAGCCCTCTGCCAATCTGTAGAATAGTTTTCCTTTTCTATATGGGTCATTTATTCAGTCATTGTATTTACTGAGGTGTCTGTGGTTTGTCAGGAGCCCTGATGGCGCAGTGGTTAAGAGCTACAGCGAGCTACGTCTGCTAACCAAAAGGTCGGCAGTTCAAATCCACAAACCACTCCTTGGAAACCCTGTGGAGAAGTTCTCCTGTGTCCGGTAGGGCTGCTACGAGTCAGAATTGACTCGACAGCAACGGGTGCAGTTCTAGCCACTAGAGGTACGACAGCAAAGAAAAATGCCTAATCCTTGTTTTCTAGTGGCGGGGGGAGAAAGACAACAAACAAATATAAGATAAAGGGAATATCTGTTGGAAGATTTTGAATGGGGGCCTATCATATGTGTAGATCTGATATTTGTGTTTCAGGCACAGCAGCTACACACAAAAGATGGGAGAGGAGGCCAATGATGACAAGAAGCCAACAACTAAATTTGAACTAGAGCGAGAAACAGAACTTCGCTTTGAGGTGGAGGCATCTCAGTCAGTTCAGTTGGAGCTACTGGCTGGCATGGCAGAAATCTTTGGCACAGAGCTGACCCGAAACAAGAAATTCACCTTTGACGCTGGTGCCAAGGTGGCTGTTTTCACCTGGCATGGCTGCTCTGTGCAGCTGAGCGGCCGCACTGAGGTGGCTTATGTCTCCAAGGACACCCCTATGCTGCTTTACCTCAACACTCACACAGCCTTGGAGCAGATGCGGAGGCAGGCAGAGAAGGAAGAAGAGCGAGGCCCCCGAGTAATGGTAGTGGGCCCCACTGATGTGGGCAAGTCCACAGTGTGCCGCCTACTGCTCAACTATGCAGTGCGTTTGGGGCGCCGCCCGACTTACGTGGAGCTGGATGTGGGCCAGGGCTCTGTGTCCATCCCTGGCACCATGGGGGCCCTCTACATTGAGCGGCCAGCGGATGTTGAAGAGGGCTTCTCTATCCAGGCCCCTCTGGTCTATCATTTTGGCTCCACCACACCCGGCACCAACATCAAGCTTTATAATAAGGTCAGAGTCAGAACCATGATGGGGTAGAGGGAAGGGTTGGTATCAGTATAGGAAGCAGAGAAAATTTGTCTGCTTGTTAAAAGTGTCTGTAGCTATCTCTTTGCTTCGTCTTGACTGGAATTACTGCTAGATGGTTTCAGAAAAGGCCGTTTCACATGTAAGCCACTCTCAGACTGTTAAACATTTCTGTAGACCTATTCTTTTTAATTTTTGTGTGCTTTAAGTGAAAGTTTACAAATCAAGTCAGTCTCTCATACAAAAATTTATATACACCTTGCTGTATACTCCTGGTTGCTCTCCTGGTAATGAGACAGCACACTTCTCTCCACTGTCTACTTTCGTGTCCATTCAGGCAGCTTCTGACCCCCTCTGCCTTCTCATCTCCCCTCCAGACAGGTGCTGCCCACATAGTCTCGTGTCTACTTGATCCAAGAACCTCACTCCTCACCAGTATCTTTCTCTATCCTATAGTCCAGTCCAGCCCCTGTCTGAGGAGTTGGCTTTGGGAATGGTTCTATAGACCTATTCTTAGTAAAGGTCTCTGGGTGGCACAGACGGTTCCTGCTTGATTACTAATCTAAAGGTTGGCAGTTTAAACCTACCCAGCCATACTGTGGAAGGAAGGCCTGGAGATCTGCTTCTGTAACGATTACAGCCAAGAAAACCATATGGAGCATTTCTATTCTGTAATGTGAGGTCGTCTCCATGGTAATAGGTTTGGTATTTTAGCAATTGATTAAATTATTTCCACTTGGGATATAAGATAGGAGGTTGAAGAAGCAACATAAAGTAGAAATTGAAACAATCCACATTATGTGGGTAAAATTGCAACCATGAAAAATGTTTTTTGCTTTTTTTTTTTCTCACCTTGGTCCTTTCTTCTGCAGATTACATCTCGTCTGGCAGATGTGTTCAACCAAAGGTGTGAGGTGAACAGGAGGGCCTCCGTGAGTGGCTGTGTCATTAACACCTGTGGCTGGGTCAAGGGCTCTGGCTACCATGCCCTGGTGCACGCAGCCTCAGCTTTTGAGGTAGATGTGGTTGTGGTTCTGGATCAAGAACGGCTGTATAACGAACTGAAACGGGACCTGCCCCACTTTGTACGTACTGTGCTCCTCCCTAAATCAGGGGGTGTGGTTGAGCGCTCCAAGGACTTCCGGCGGGAATGTCGGGATGAACGGATCCGTGAGTATTTCTATGGATTCCGAGGCTGTTTCTACCCCCATGCATTCAATGTCAAGTTTTCAGATGTAAAAATATACAAAGTCGGGGCCCCCACCATCCCAGACTCCTGTTTGCCTCTAGGCATGTCTCAGGAGGATAATCAACTCAAGCTAGTACCTGTCACCCCTGGCCGAGATATGGTGCACCACCTCCTGAGCGTTAGCACTGCTGAGGGCACAGAGGAGAACCTTTCAGAGACAAGTGTTGCTGGCTTCATCGTGGTAACCAGTGTGGACCTAGAGCATCAAGTGTTTACTGTCCTCTCTCCAGCCCCCCGCCCGCTGCCTAAGAACTTCCTTCTCATCATGGATATCCGATTCATGGATCTTAAGTAGAGATCAGCAAGAAGCCTTGCTGCCTGGGGCATAGGGAACTTCTGACCATCACCGAAGGCAGATGGGCTGAGGCATGAGATCTGTTGAGGGCAGGCTGACCAGTAAATGGTGGACTAGTGGAAAACATACATTCTACCTCTTAAAACATGCGGTGGTAACCTGACTATTCTGGTCTTGAACCAAAAGGAAAAACCATCACCTAAGATGCCAATTTGAATTCTCCAAGACTGTGAATAATCCTTTATTGTTCACTGTGCTATTAAATAATATGGGGACTACTTTTTAGGAGGGTTTTTTAATTTTTATTCCTGCTTTATAGTCTGTTTACAGTACTTGCTATCTCATTAATCCAAGATGAAAGAGTGACTCTTCCCAGTAAAGTTGAAACTTGGAAAAAAAAATGTATTTTAATAAATATTTTTGCCATACCATGAAAGTTGGTGAGATTTTTAAAGTTCATTCCGTAAGCATTATAGTAACATCGTTGGAATGACTTACTGTTAACTGCTCAGAGGAGTTGTTGTTGTAGGTGCCATCGAGTCTGTTCTGACTCATAGTGACCTTATGCACAACAGAACGAAACACTGCCCGGTCCTGCTCCATCCTTAACAATTGTTATGCTTGAGCTCATTGTTGCAGCCACTGTGTCAGTCCACCTCGTTGAGGGTCTTCCTTTTTTCCGCTGACCCTGTACTTTGCCAAGCATGATGTTCTTCTCCAGGGACTGATGCCTCCTGACAACATGTCCAAAGTATGTAAGACGCAGTATCGCCATCCTTGCTTCTAAGGAGCATTCTGGTTGTACTTCTTCCAAGGCAGATTTGTTCGTTCTCTTGGCAGCCCATGGTATATTCAGTATTCTTTGCCAACACCGCAGTTCAGAGGCGTCAATAATTCTTCGGTCTTCCTTATTCACTGTCCAGCTTTCACATGCGTATGATGTGATTGAAAATACCATGGCTTGGTTCAGGCGCACCTTAGTCTTCAAAGTAACATCTTTGCTCTTCAGCACTTTAAAGAGGTTCTTTGCAGCACATTTACCCAATGCAGTGTGTCTTGATTTCTTAACTGCTGCTTCCATAGCCGGTGATTGTGGATCCAAGTAAAATGAAATCCTTGACGACTTCAATCTTTTCTCTATTTATCATGATGTTGCTCATTGATCCAGTTGTGAGGATTTTTGTTTTCTTTATGTTGAGATGCAATTCATACTGAAGGCTGTGGTCTTTGATCTTCATTAGTAACTGGTTCAAGCCCTTTTCACTTTTAGCAAGCAAGGTTGTGTCATCTGTATAACGCGGGTTGTTAACGAGTCTTCCTCCAATCCTGATGCCCCAAAAGGGAACAACACGCTTGGCATTTCTCAAGCTGAACTGAAGAAAAAATTCAAGCCTGGAGTTGCAATAGAGAAAGATTCTGTACGGAAAATATTAAACGACTCAGGAAGCATCTAAGGAAGATGGAAGGAATACACAGAGTCATTATACCAAAAAGAATTAGTCTTTGTTCAACCATTTCAAGAGGTGGCATGTGATCAGGAACCGATGGTACTGAAAGAAGAAGTCCAAGATGCTCTGAAAGCATTGGCAAAAAACAAGGCTCCAGGAATTGATGGAATATCAATTGGGGTGTTTCAACAAACAGATGCAACGCTGGAGGGGCTCACTCGTCTATGCCAAGAAATATGGAAGACAGCTTCCTGGCCAACTGACTGGAAGAGATCCATATTTATGCCTATTCCCAAGAAAGGTGATCCAACCGAATGTTGAAATTATAGAACAATATCATTAATATCACACGCAAGCAAAATTTTGGTGAAGATCATTCAAAAACGGCTGCAGCAGTATATCGACAGGGAACTGCCAGAAATTCAGGCTGGTTTCAGAAGAGGACGTGGAACCAGGGATATCATTGCTGATGTCAGGTGGATCCTGGCTGAAAGCAGAGAATACCAGAAGGATGTTTACCTGTGCTTTATTGACTATGCAAAGGCATTCAACTGTGTGGATCATAACAAATTATGGATAATATTGCGAAGAGTGGGAATCCCAGAACACTTAATTGTGCTCATGAGGAACCTTTACATAGATCAAGAGGCAGTTGTTTGGACAGAACAAAGGAATACTGATTGGTTTAGTCAGAAAAGTGTGGGTCAGGGTTGTATTCTTTCACCATACCTATTCAGTCTGTATGCTGACCAAATAATACGAGAAGCTGGACAATATGAGGAAGAATGGGGCATCAGGACTGGAGGAAGACTCGTTAACCTGCATTATGTGGATGACACAACCTTGCTTGCTTAGAGGAGGGGAAAGCCAAAAACCCACCTGTGAGCCAAGCAGATGAGTTTTTATGATGATTTCCCTCCCCTTGCACTAAGAAATAAATAAATAGATACTAAATCTGTTGTCAGTGCTGGGTTTACTCTGGGGAATTGAAAGCTGTTGATAAACTCTGGGGATAAGGTTTCAGATCTAATCATTTTACAGAGATGGCTCATTTGCTTTCAGTCACAGCTACCTTTTCTATTGTTTTTTTAGTGGAATCAGGCCCTACGTCAAAGTGTAATTTTAGTTTTCTAGTGGTAGGAAGCTGGGGAAGTCCATTCGCTTTGATCCCTTGGAAGAGATTGTTTGGTGTTCCTAGTTTAGACTTGGATTATTTAACAAGTGTCTGATACCATTCATTCATATATCCATTCATTGTTTCAGTAAATGAGCACCCACATTTGCCAGGAGGCATTCTGAATATTGGTGTTGGCGAAGAATATCGAATATACCATTGGACTGCCAGAAGAACGGCTATCTGGTGGTGCAGTGGTTAAGAGATTGGCTACTAACTATAAAGTTTGGCAGTTTGAATCCACCAATTGCTCCTTGCAAACCCTGTGGGCAGTTTTACTGCGTCCTGTAGGGTCGTTATGAGTCAGAATCGATTTGATGGCAACAAGAGGGTGCAAGAATAACAAATCTGTCTTAGAAGAAGTACACTGAGAGTGCACCTTAGAAACGAGGACAGCGAGACTTAGTCTCAGGTACTTTGGACATGGTTACGGGTTGAATTGTGTCCCCCAAAAATGTGGGTCCGCGTGACTAGGCCATGAGTCCCAGTACTGTGTGGTTGTTCACCATTTTGTGATCTGATGTGATTATCTTGTTTGTTATAAATCCTAACCTCTGTGAAGTTAATAAGGCAGGATTAGAGGCAGTTACGTTAACAAGGTAGGATGCTATAGGATTAGGTTGTATCTTAAGTCAGTCTCTTTGAAATATAAAAGAATCAAGCAGAGAGGAGAGGGGCCTCATTATCACCAAGCAAAAAGATCCAGGAGTGGAGCACGTCCTTTGGACCCAGGGTCCCTGTGCTGAGAAGGTCCTAGACGAGGGGAAAGATTGATGACAAGGACTTTCTCCCAGAGCTGACAGAGAAAGCCTTGCCCTGGAGCTGGCACTCTGAATTTGGGCTTCTAGACTCTTAAACTATGAGAAAAGAAACTACTGTTTGTTAAAGCCGTCAACTTGCGGTATTTCTCATATAGCAGCACTAGATAACTAAGACAGGCATGTTATCGGGGGACTGGTCCCTGGAGAAGGACATCATGGCTGGTAAAGTAGAGGGTCAGTGAAAAAGGAAGACTTAATGAGATGGATTGACACAGTGGCTGCCACAATGGGCTTAAATGTAGTAGCAACCATCATGAGGATGGCAGAGGACCAGGCAGTGTTTCATTCTGTTCTACATAGGGTCACTATGAATTGGAACTGACTTAGCAGCACCTAAGGACAACAATAATTCTGGTTAGGTACAAGATAAAAGTCTTATAGGAGCTTCCATTACAGAACAAACAAGAAAAAAAGATAAGTGCTATGTAGAGACTTAAAATTGGGTAACATGAGAGAGTGACTAGAAAGTTAGATTGGGTGGTCAGGAAAGTCCTCTCTGAGGTAAGACCTGAAAAGGCGTGTGAAGTTTGGATTAAAACCTGCCTAGTGGTGGAATCGGTGCAAGAAGCAAAGAAAGGAACAAGCTCGATGTGCTTGGGGAAGAGAAAAGCTGATGTGTTTGGAGTGTAGTGAATCAAGGAGAAAGTGGTACAAGATGAGGTTGAAGGGAGCAGCAAAGATCAAATAATGTAGAGCTTTGTGAAATCAGGGTGAAGAATTTGGATTTGATTCTGAGAGCAGTGGGAACCATGGGGGACGAGGCAGTTAAGGCAAGGAATGACATGATCTAATATCCATTTGGAAAAGATCACTGTTGGATGGAGAGTGGATATAGAGGCAAGAGTAGAAGCAAGAAGCCTTGAGTGGCCTTAATGCGAGAATAAAGGCAGCAGAGATAGAGCTGATAAGTAGATTGCTTCTGGATACAGGCAGTTCCCAGGTTACTAATGACTGACTTGTGGACAACTTGTACTTAAGAATGGACTGCCATAATCCATCATATCAATCCAATGCTGTCGACTATTAAAAACTTGAGTTAAATACAAAGATTCATAATAATGAATGCATGTGCTACTTTGTGACACTCAGGAAAACATTGCATGGTGTGGAAGTGTTTCTTAATTGCTTTCTATGCATGTTGTTAGGTGCTGTCCAGTCAGTGCCAACTCATAGCCACCCTATGTACAACAGAACAAAACACTGCCTGGTCCTGCCCCATCCTCATAATCCTTGATATGTTTGAGCCTACTGTGGCAGCCACAGTGTCAGTTCACCTCGTTGAGGGTCTTACTGTTTTTCGCTGACCCTCTACCAAGCATGATGTCCTTCTCCAGGGACTAGTCCCTCCCAGTATATCCAAAACATGTGATATGAAGTCTCACCATCCTCCCTCCTAAGGAGCATTCTGGCTGCACTTCTTCCAAGACAGATTTGTTTGTTTTGGCAGTCCATGGTATGTTCAATATTTGCCAACACCATAATTCAGATGCATCAATTTTTCTTGGGTCTTCCTTAGTCATTGTCCAGCTTTCACATACATATGAGGCGGTTGAAAATATGATGGCTTGGGGCAGGCACACCTTAGTTCTAAAAGTAACATCTTTGCTTTTTAATGCTCAAAAGAGGTCTTCTGCAGCAGATTTGCTTAATGCAATATGTTGCTTTATTTCTTGACTGCTGCTTCTATGGGCATTGATTGCAGATCCGAGTAAAATAAAATTTTTGACAATGTCATTATTTTCTCTCTTTCTCATGATGTTGCTCATTGGTCCAGTTGTGGGGATTTTTTTCCTTATGTTGAGGTGTACTCCTTACTGGAGGCTGTGGTCTTTGATCTTCATCAACAAGTACTTCAAGTTCTCTTTGGTTGTGTCATCTGCATATCCCAGAGAGTCTTCCTCCAATCCTGATGCTGCGTTCTTCTTCATATAGTTCAGTTTTTCAAGATTATTTGCTGAGCATACATATTGAATAAGTATGGTGAAAGATACAACCCTGATGCACACCTTGCCAGATTTTAAACAATGTAGTATCCCCTCGTTCTGTTCAAACGACTTCCTCTTGGTCTATGTACAGGTTCCATATGAGCACAATTAAGTGTTCTAGAATTCCCGTTCTTTGCAGTGTTACCCATAATTTGTTATGATCCACACAGTCGAATGCATTTGCGGTAGTCAGTAAAACACAGGTAAACATCTTTCTGGTATTCTCTGCATTCAGCCAGGATCCATCTGACATCAGCATGATATCCCTTTTTCCACGTGCTCTTCTGAACCTGCCTTGAATTTCTGGCAGTTCCCTTCAGTGTACTGCTGCAACTATCTGTGAATTATCTTCAGCAAAATTTTACTTGTGTGTGGTATTAATGATATTGTTGAGTACTTTCCACATTTTGTTGGAGCATCTTTCTTTGGAATGGGTACAAATATGGATCTCTTTCAGTCAGTTGGTCAGGTAGCTCTCTTCCAAATTTCTTGGCATAGATGAGTGAGTGCTTCAAGTGTTGCATATCAACAGACTCTAGAGGGAGTGAAATTAATGATGACTGTGTGTTCCTGACGCTATTTTTTCCTATATGTTTTTCATTTTTCAAAGAAGGAAAAAGGAAGAAAATGCAAGAGTGAAATCCTTTTGTAGATAAGAGGGGATGGGATCCAGAGCACAAGGGACTGTCCTTTAACGTGAACAGAAAAATTCCATGAAGACAGGAGGAAAGTATTTTAAAAAAAGAGGTCATTGGTGATTTTGGTGCTGAAAAGACAGGGGTACTGTATTTTTTGCAAATAGCACACCCACATAAATAACACACGCATAATGCTAGGAAATGACAAAATTATATAAAAAAAATTCTGGCATAGTGTGCCCATGCATATAACCTGCATGTCTTGTGACATTTCTAGAAGTGAATTTTGGCCTCATTTATATTCTTTGGTTTCAAAATGGTGCCCCATTCCCATTACGAGCCCGTTCAGTTCACTACTGGTTGCACTTGATTTAGGAAAATGCTGTTGTTGTTAGGTGCCGTTGAGGCATTTCTGCCTCAGTGACCCTGCGTACAACAGAGTGAAACAGTGTCCGGTCCTGCGCCGTTCTCACAATCTTTGCTATGTTTGAGCCCAGTATCATAGCCACTGTGTTAACCCATCTCATTGAGAGTCTTCCTTAAGTGAACTTTCCGTGGGATCAGTTTTATCCCAGTAACATTAAATCTACTGAACAGAAAAAAAAAAAAATTTGAAGTTAGTAACGGAAAAAAAAAAAATTGGTATAATGTGCTTATGAAAATAACATGGGGTGGGTTACGTAGTTTGCAGAAAAAAAAACATGCATGTCATTTGTGTAAAAATATGGTATTCCTCTCTGATTACTTCTAAGTCCAAGGGTGGCATTTTGTTTACAATGAGCTGTCATCTATAGGTGTGAGAAGATGCAAGTGAAGGGGATTTGAAATAGTATAGACAAGCTACGATAGACAAACTATAATATTATTTGATACTCATAGCGAAATAATTGAAGTTTGGTGGGGTAGATAGCCCATTGTCTGAGTCTAGGTTTTACTGTGGAATACTTTTCAGAAGTGGATGGCAGTTTAAACCTTGTTTTCTTTGAAACCTTATTTGAACATTATGTTCTATTAAACATTGTTTCCAGAAATTACCTTGCATGATACTAGGGAATAGCAGACACTTGAAAACTGGACAAGAAAATGAAATCTCTCTAAACCTTGGAATTAATGCCATTGTTGGTTCTCATCCAGCTAAGTACTTGGTATCCGGTATAATCTAGCATACCACAAGAGATCTTCAGAGTGTGTGGTTGGGTGGTGGAAGGTTGAACTTTCTCCCCCCATTTAGCACCGTCTAACGAGAATATGGAAACCCTGGTGGCATAGTGGTTAAGTGCTGTGGCTGCTAACCAAAGGGTCTGCAGTTTGAATCCGCCAGATGCTCCTTGGGAACTCCATGGGGCAGTTCTACTCTGTCCTATAGGGCTGCTATGAGTGGGAATCAACTCGACAGCACTGGGTTTGGTTTTTTTAGTTTAACGAGAATATATCACTATTTACAGGCCGACCAGTGGTGCACTGACTAAGTGCTTGTCTGCTAGCCACAAGGTTGGTGATTAGAACTCATCCAGTGGTTCTAGGGGAAAACCACCTGGTGATCTGCTTTTATAAACATTACAGCCTATAAAGCCTTATGGGGCAGTTCTGTTCTGTTGCATGGGGTCACTAGAGTTGTAAATTGACTCTTTGGCACCTAACAACAACAGCTGGAAGTAGATCCTTGAGTGACACGTGTGGTTTGCACTTGACTACTACTACCACGCATCTGTCAGTTTGTCCTACTGTGGTGGCTTGCATGTTGCTGTGATGCTGGAAGCCATGCCACTGGTATTTTACATACCAGCAGGGTCACCCATGATGGACAAGTTTTACTGGAGTTTCCAGTCTAAGACTATGATGATGAACCTGGCTGTCTCTGAAAAAACTGTCCAGTGAAAACCTTACAAATAGCAGCGGAACAGTGTCTGATACAGTGCTGGAAGATGAGCCCTGCAGGTTGGAAGGCACTCAAAATATCACTGGGGAAGAGTTGCCTCTTCAAAATAGCCTTAATGACGTGGGTGGAGTAAAACTTTCAGGACCTTATTTTGTGATGTGGCAAAACTCAAAATGAGAAGAAACAGCTGCAAACATCATTAATAATTGGAATGTGAAATATAAGAATTATGAATCTAGGAAAATTGGAAATCCATCAGAAATGAAGTGGAACACACAAAGATCAACATCCAAGGCATTTGGGAGCTGAAATGGATGGTATTGACCATTTTGAATCAATCATATGGTCTACTATGCAGGGAATGACAAATTGAAGAGGAATGGCATCACATTCATTGTCAAAAATATCTACCCTGAAGTACAACACTGTCAGTGATAGGATAATATCTATACACCTACAAGGAAGACCAGTTAATATGAATATAGTATGGACTGCCAGAAGAACAAATAAGTCTTGTCCTGGAAGTAGTATGAGTGCTCCTTAGAAGCAAGGATGGCTAGACTTCATGTCATGTACTTTGGACATGTTATAAGGAGGGACCAATCCCTGGAGAAGGATATCATGCTTGGTAAAGGGTCAGCAAAGAAGAGGAAGACCCTCAACGAGATGGACTAACACAGTGGATGCAACAATGGGCTCAAGCATAACAATTGTGAGAATGGTGCAGCACCAGGTGGTGTATTGTTTTGTTGTACAAAGGGTTGCTATCAGTTGGAATGGACTGTATGTCACCTGTCTTGGTTATCCAGCGCAACTACAACAGAAATACCACACCTGGATGGCTTCAACAAACAGAAGCTTATTCTCTCACAGTCTAGTAGGCTAGAAGGCCAAATTCAGGGAGTCAGCTCCAGGGGAAGTCTTTCTCTCTCTGTTGGCTCTAGAAGAAGGTCCTTGTCATCAGTCTTCCCCTAGTGGAGGAGCTTCTCAGTGCAGGAACCCCAGGTCCCAAGGAAGTGCTCTGCTCCTGGCACTGCTTTCATGGTGGTATTAGGTTCCCCATGCGTCTCTGCTTGCTTCCTTCTAAAGACACAATCCAATCTTGTATCTTGAGTCCTGCCTCATTAACATAACGAACGGCCTCTAATCCCATCTTGTCAACATCATCGAGATAGGATTTACAACACATAGGATAATCACATCAGATGATAAAATGGTGGACAATCACATAATACTGGTAATCGTGGCCTAGCCAAATTGATACACATATTTCTTGGGGGACAGAATTCAACCCATGACAGCATGTAACAACAAATTGTTTTACAGATTTCGTTTATTGGTACACGCTGCCATTAAAAAGAGAATTCTGCAGTATGTTGTAATAAATGGTGGATTGAAGCCCCATGCAAGAATAAATTAGAACCTCAGATACAGGCCCTGTCAGAGGAAGAACTAGACTAGACCTGGAAATTAAGAGAAAGTAGACCTTTGTCCTTTAGTTTGCTGCTTAATACTAAAATTTAAGAGCCACAGTTAAACTAGCAACATTTGATCCAAACCCTAAGGCAGATCACACTTTACAGGTGAGGAACCTTGGCTTCAGAGAAGTGGTTGGTGGACCATCTTGTAGAAAGACTACTATTAACAGCTAGAACTGCTTTCAAAAGAGAAATGGCTTGGAGTTGAGTGAGAGAACACCTTGTGTAGCTCTCCGGATTAGAGCTGTTGTGGGCTAACTGAGGCAAAGTTTGGTGCTGTGATAAACGGAGAGTTGGCCAGCAGTTCGCCAGGACAGGAGCTTCCAGAGAACCTTTTCCGTGGGTGAGATTAAGGACGAGGAGGACCATTCCTCAAGACGGCTCCCACTCGGGAGGGCAGTCACCACCGCAGATAGCGCGCACCCAGGCTCGCGACCGCTGTCTTTCCCCTTCCTCCCGGGTCTTTGGCAGCAGTTTTGGCCCACATTGGCTCTTTTAGCTCTGCTTCCCTTCCATATAGGAGCCACAGTCCAGCCCATTCTATTACCCAGGGAGTCTGCCAGTACCAGGGAATTCGCCCGGTGAGGGGCTTCTCCATCAAGATTGTTTTAAATAAAGTTCTCCATAGCAAAAAAAAAAAAAAAAGTAAATCGCCACACAACTGACCAATGTAGGAAGGAGTGAAGCAGGAAGAGGGTGGGACCTATCGGTAATTGGTTACACTAGACGTCCGTCTGGACTGTGCCACACTTACTTAGAGGTTTGGTTAACTCGAGCGAGTAGTTGGTTACTTTCGATCACTTCTAGTGTACAGACATAATCTTTTTAACTTCCGAAGGCCGTGTCCTACATACAGTAAGAAGAGAAAATAGACTGTAGGCAAAGGGAAGACTTGTTCGGCCATTTCTCTATTCCTGACTCCTGCGTAGTAAGCCAATCCTCCTCTCCCTGTCGCCTGAGGAACCCGAGGGCCGTGCGCGCGCGCCCTCGTTTTCTCGCGTGCGTGCGGCGCTGTCCTCGTATAGCCAATCAGACCGCGAGGTCGCCGCGGTCGCTGGGGTTCGCGCGCACGCTCCAGAGCGGAGTTGGGAGGGGGTTATGGGTGAATGGGAGAGTGAGCGGGGGCGGGCGCGGCGGCATGAATGAGAGAAACGTGCCCGGCGCGAGACGTCGCGCGCGCCGCGATCAGAGAGCCAATGGGAACGCAGGGAGGGCTCGAGACCCGGTACTGAGGGCCACGGCCGCGCGCTGACTCGAAGACAAGCGTCGCTGGACGGGAGCGCGCAGGGGCAGGGCGGTCGTGGAGCGTGCGGGGGCCGCGCGCTGCCTCTCAGAGGCCGGACGGCACTGCCGGGACGCGGCGGCGACAACGACGGCGGCGGTGACGGGCACCACGCCGGGGTGAGTACCAGAGACACCGGCCCCTGCGGAACCGGAAGTGCCGGGCCAATGAGGTGGGAGGGGAGAGTGACCTCTAGGGAAGGGGGACCAAGGAGGGGGAGGTGGTTGAGGCCCCAGCCCTCCTCGGGGCCGGTCATCCAACCGCAGCGAGACCCGTGGGCCCCGGAAACGGACGACGAGAAGAGGCCGGGGATCCACGGCCGCAGGGTCTCAGAACGGGTTAGTGCTGGGCCCCCAGTTTCTGGTTCGGGACCCCATTCCCTCCGCGCCAGCCGTCGTCCCTTCCGCCCCCAGCCCTGCTCTCCCGGACTTTGCCGTCCTCCGCAGCCCACTCCCACAGCCCCCGGGGGCCTTGCCGCCGTGGATTCCATCTTCTCGCGCTCAGCGGCGGCCGCTGGGCTGCCTCCCAGTTCTGCCCCATACGTTGATTCCCCTTGCCCCAGCTCCGGGGTGGGGGCTAGGCGCTGTTCTCCTTTTGCCGCTCTGCGGTTCGGTTCCCTCGCCCCACTCTACTGATAATTATTTGGACTCAAGCCTCGTCCTCTTGTATGTTCTCTCCAACCCGTCTCCCTTCTCCCCCTACCCCCACTAGCTGGGTGCTCCATGCTTTTTAGTACTGTGTACTTTTTTTTTTTTAACAAGTGGAGCTCGAATGTGTCTGCCAATATTTTACTTACAGAAGTCTCTTTGTGGGGCAGGGTGGTGGAAAGTGTTTTACCCACTTGGCCGAATGAAAACCCTGAAGTGAGAAGTAAGAAAAGGACTTGAAGTTCGTAGGGAAGGTGTGGGACTAGATATATGTTGTACTCTAGGTCAGAGTTTTTTGCCTTGGATTTTTCACTTCCTGGTTATTGCCATCTTGTCCAGGTTGATCTCACATTTGCATGTCCATCCTTTATCCCAATATCCCTCTATCCTGTATCAAATCTCTTCAGAATGCTTCTCATCACTTGTTCTGTAAAACCCACCCAAAGTTTACAAGAATTACACTGCCATGTACTTTGTTACCTCGGTGTATGATAAGACCCATGTTAAACTTCTGCTTAGCTCTTCCTCCAGTATCTTGTTGTGTGGATTACCCCACTGTACCTCAATTACTGTGTATTCAGGTTTCTACTGTTACACAACTTTTTTTCAACAGTCTTGTGCTATCAGTGGTACTGTGCTTATCTATCTCCTTTAAGGAGGTACTTTACTGTCCTTAGATGTATACTTTTCACATCGTTGGCAATTTACACTCAGACCTTAAATATGTCCCTAGTGTTTTACTTTTAGCCTTTGAGCCACGTATCCTGTAATGTTTGTTTTATATTTATATATACATATTTCTATTCCATACTTTACCTGAATATGTCATGCACATTCCTGTACACCTTTCTCATACTGGTATGGATCCAGACTCCTGTTTTTGTTGTTAGGTGTGGTTGAGTTTGTTCCAACTCATAACGACCCTGTGTACAACAGAACAAAACAGATTCCTAGCTCCAGTGAACCACACGCCTCTTCTGGTCTCATCCCTACTGGAAACAGCACATCCTTCTGCTAAGACTTGGGTGTCTTTATATACATAACCCAGTAAATTCTTGATTTATCGTGTTCTTTCTAACGTGTATTCCGCAAACATCTCAGATGTGGATTTCTTTTGCAGCCCAGTATTGCACCCCTGAAATTGTATGGCCTTTCATGACCTCACATTACTATGGCAGTATTAGACTGTGTGACTTTTTTCCCTGTAGAAATTAAAATTTGAAATAATGGATGGTGTCTAAATGATTTCCTACTCTAGATAAAATTAAAGTACTGTAATTTTTCATTTTCTCTAATCTTTGTGGTTTTTAGGAAAGTTTGCCTTAATAGTAGTGCCTGTGAACCAAGAATATCCTTCTTTTTAACAGAGTTACTTAGGTCTAAATTCAGAGTGTTGGGCTTTGATTCCTGTAACAAACTGAGAGTTAAATAATTGTAAAATCGGGCTACAAAGTTTTTATCTTTTGTAGGACTGTAATAATTTCTTATATTCATTGGGTGTTTATTCTAATATTGCCACTTGGTCATTTAAAATCCTATTTGTTTTAAAGAGAGAGATGTCGAAGGAAAAGGGCTTTTTGCCTTCTATGCCAGGAGTGAAAGAGGAAGTGATAAATTCCAGGGCACATTTGTATTTCACTATCTGAATTTTCTGAAATTTTTAATCTCAGCCTTTGGTAATAAGGGAAATACTAGACAGCTTGAGGGGGATTTTCTTTTAAAGTTCTAATTTAAGTGCAGTTTTTGGTTTACAAATTCCAAGTTACCATCACTGGGCAGGTAGCATGGTGGGTGAGAAAGGTAGAAAGGCTTTGTATCAGGAGAGGGATGTGTGGGCTCTGGGGTTCTGAACCTGGCTGCTCAAGTGATTCAGTGGAATGGCCTCAGGCATTCTTGAGCCTTCAATTTCAGAGTAGGATAAGGGACTCTGTCACCAGATAATGTGAGTAAAGTGCTTTGAGATCACTAGATGAAAAGCATCCTATAAAATTCAAAGTGCTGGTGTTATTTTGTTACTATCATCAACAGAAATAGTTATCCTTAATCACATTGGAGTAGGTGGGGCTCAGTTTACTTCCTAATAGGCTGAGGTAGGAAGAAAAAACTGTTGAATTGGGAAGAAAAGGACCAACCACCACAGTAGACTCAGTTTCTCACGGGAGATATCTCACCATTCAGTGCAAGAATATTTCTCACTCAGGCCCTTTAATGGCTAATTCTAGAAGACCAGAAATTCAGCTTCTCCCTCTGCACAGTTAAAACTAAAAAGCATAGGAGGGTGAGAGAGAGAGAGAGAGAGGCTTGAGAGAGAGGCTTGCTGTCCTAATTTTGAGGTTACTTTTTTCTTTTTTCATTGTAGCAGTAAATACTCTCTTTGTCCAAAGAGAACTCTCTTTCCTAGGACTGCCCTTCACTGCTGTGCCCGTGTTTGTTTTTTGATTTTGATATTCCTGGTATCTGTTACTGCCCATTTGTGTCAGGTGAGGTGGGCCCCTTGCAAGAGCTAATCTAACTCCTGGTCCTCTGTTGACCTTAGGCTAGGTGAAGCCATGTTTTCCTCCCTTCAATATGAACAGCATTAGAATAGTAAAGGATTCTGAATCCGTTTTCCTCCCTGTTGAGAGTCTTCCCATATCCATGTAAGTGAAATGGAAAATAATCTTTCTTTCAAAAGCACTTGTTAACAGAGTAGCCTGTGGAGTTTTAGCCTTAGTGTTTTTAGAAATACCCTCCAAGAATTTCTCTGATAAAGATACTTGTTTCCTCCAGGTGAGGCACTGTGACCCAGTTGAACTGTGCACCCAGAAAGCCCAAGATCGAAGAAGAAAGATCAGAGACATCGACTAACCTGGCAACAGGGAGATCTTTGGAACTTTGCTTTCATCCACAGTAACCTCATAAAACGTCATCAAGTGGAATTGATTGCTTCAACTTATTCTGCTTATTGGGGAGAATATGGCTTCAGGGATTTTAAGTTCCCTTTTAGTTTTGCATGAACTCCATAGGAAACGGAGCCTTTAAAGAGCTTGGGAATAACAGGAGAGCTTGAAGACAGACAAGCTTGCTCTTTGTCTTTTCCCTCCCCCTTCAAACAAAAGGATTTACAACTCAACCTTGTAACAGCTGTTGCCCAGCTTTTGCTATCAAGAGAGAGATAAATAAAATTCACCCACCATTGCCAGACTACAAACCCTGGTGAAGTGAAGGTGTGGGAGAGTTCGCATTGCGGGGACTGCCTGGAAAGAACAAGGACTGCAGTAAAACAGCTTCTCTTTAAAGCTGGAAGGGGTCACAGGTTCCTTCTTGGATTAACATAGAAACACGGGGCACACCTCTTGGAGGTGCAGCTCACGATTTGAGGAAGTGTGGTAGTTGTGGAGGTACTATAGTATCTCCTCAGAAGAATCTTCCCTTGCCCGAAGTTTTCTGCTCCACCCTGATCTTCTCCCCTTCCTTTCCTTTTGAAGACCTGCCTCCATCCATGAGCTATTCCTTGATCTGTCTGGCTGCCCCTGTTCTCCGCCTGCAACTATTTGCATGTGCACAGCGTACTGTTTCTCTGCAGTTTTTAAACTCTACAAGTTGTGTTTCTTATCTCCCCTTTGCCTTGTTTTGGGGAGGTAGTTTTTCATCATTTGGAATTTGGAATCACCTTTCCCCCTCCCATATGCTTTCCTACATTTGAGATCTTTTGAACTTTGGTTTTATTTGGGAGGGGGAAGGGTGATAATTTAAATTTTCTGTTTCCCTGGTTTCCTTCTGTACTGTTCTCTCCATCGTTTCCCTCATCCCATTTTCTTGTCTGTTCTGCCGCTGTGTGGGCCTGGGCTATGCGGCAGGGCAGATCTCCCATCAGAGCTCCAACATGCCCTCAGAGTCTGGAAAGAGATTCAAACCCAGCAAGTATGTCCCGGTTTCAGCAGCTGCCATCTTCTTAGTGGGAGCTACGACACTGTTCTTTGCCTTTACGTGAGTTTTCTCCCAGTGGTGGTATTTGGGGGGCACTCATGGGTGGTGAGGGGGTATGCTTTCTCTTGAGTTTTGCTAGTTACTCACAAAACCAAATGACTGGGAGTTCTTGATATCTAATACAGGTAAGTTCAGAGATGTAGTAAGAAAAGTGAAAAAAAGCCCATCTTTTTTCAGCCGCCTTATAAATTTTTTACTCCATTGAATCCTCTACCTTCCTCTCCCTCCCTTCCTTTGGAATCCTAGGTGTTTTCATGTTTTCCTACCCAGCTCCCTCATTAGATGATCCTAAACTAGGAAGGAAGTGGGAGGAAACCACCAGAGAGGCTTGACGCAGCTTAAGCAATCAGTTCTATGAGAGAAAGAGAACTAGACTAAACCAAAGGTTTTTCAAATAGCTTTTCCCTGGGATGTCTGAAGCTTACGTTTGTGATTGTGGGAACTGAGAGTACTGGAAAGTTTCAGAACTGATGAATAAGATACACTGATGAGATAGTTTTGGCTTTTGCTGGTTGTTAATTTAGTGCTTCTCAGATGGTTTTCTCTGTATTAAAGCTGAAGGCTGGAGAAGTGAGGGCCACTGGGAAAGGGCATGTTTTATTTAGGAAGAGAGCTCTAGAAGAGTCCCTTTACATTAGTTCCTGCTGAAGGGAGTGGCGATAATTCTTCCATTCCCTGGTCCTTTTGGGAAAGGCAATTTGGTATTTGAAGGATTTCCCATCTAGGATCTGCATCATTCTTCCTTAGGTTCTTCAGAACTTTGTTCATCTACTTGTTATTGGCAGAGACTGAGTAATTTATCCTTTCCCTTTTCTCTAGTGTTATAGCTGTTGATCGCCTGGCAAGTACCTCGAACTTTGCTATTATCTACTTATAAATTAACATGTACTAGGTCTCTGAGTCTTATACTGTTGAGTCATTAAATTAGTTCTCTAGTTGCAACTCTCGGGCACACTAGAGCTGGGAAGTCCACTTTGCTATAGTTCACGTTCAAAGTTGATTGTGCTCTGCAATATGTTCAGAGCAATATGAGGTTGCTGGGAAGAGGAAGATAATGAAGTGAAGTGGTAGGGAGTAAAAGCAGTTGGAACTCATTGAAGGATGAATGAAAATAAAGTAGGGCATATTGGGGTGGGGGCAGTTAGACTACTATGGGGAGAAATATAGAACAGAAATTAAATCTGAGATAGGAGAGAAGGAAAAACCACAAAAATTGAGCTTTGGATGCCAAAAGGAATTCTTAAAAATGTGGGTCACTTGGCCAAAAGAATCAGCAAAGTAATGATCCATTTCTATCTAGTTTTTAAACAAGGAAAGAATGAATCCATTACTTAAGGTATAAGCATCATCTCTCTTCTCACCTTTTCCTCTGAAATATAGAAGAAGTCATAGGTCTTTGGCCCCAACTTCCCATCCTAACTGTGCCTGCTGATCCCTCAGGGGTTTAGAGTCAGTCCTGCTCCTCCCATCTGGCTTGTCTTTCTTGCACACTCTTTTTCTCTTGCTTAAACTCAGCATGTTTAGTGTTGTATCCTTTATGGATCGACTACCAATAGAGGGGTGAGTCTTCAGTGTCAGGACTTGTTCTGGTTTATGTTGTTATGGCTAGTAAGTAGGATCAACATTTTAACCAAGGGACATTTATAACAGATCTTAGTATCCTTGTAGTAGTAGTGTGGTACTGGGTCAGGAGGGGTGTGTACAAGACCAGTTTGGCACCCTTAGGCCTGCTTAGTGGAGGAGTGTCTGTATTTCTTTCAAGAGGTAAAGCCTTTGGAGAAGCTAGAAAATTCAGGGTACTGACTAAGTGGTTTCTCTCAACCCATCTGTTCTTAGGAGAGGGCAAGCAGAATTCTTGTTCTTGACTTGCTAAATCTGGAAGCGCTTGGCTGGTTATACCAGTTTGCCCACAAAGAGTTCCTGACACAGGCATTTTCTCAACTGGTATTTGAAGCTATTTAACCTACTTTCCTGTTACCTGGTGCCAGTAAAGTAGGGGCTTGCCTCATTCTGTGGTCTCACAGACCCAGGCAAAGGATTTTAGAGGACAGTATTGACTCTATTTACAATTCTTAACCAGAAATTGTTGCTTCTAAATCCAAAGTTAAAAGAACCTTAAGCCATAGAGTTGCCCCTGGTGTTAGCTTCCACAGGACCAGTTTGTCAGCTCCTTTTTGACCCTAGGCTCTCTCCTGCCCACATGTGGAGGCACAAATACCCTGTTTATCTTCCCCTATCACCTGGCTCTTGGTTCCCCTGAAATTCTCATCCCTTCCTCTCCATCTGACCATAGGCTTTCCTCTACGAGCATGTGTACTTGGGCTGGGCTGAGGAGCCACTGTTCTGTAGGCTGTTCCCAGAGGAATCTGCCCCTTTTTGAGGTTCAATTCCTTGGAGAACTGTCTGTTTGAAACCATACACAAACTAAACAAGAATTCATGGTTTCAAATGGAAAGGCAAGAGAAAGACTGTCTTTGAACCAGCTCCTGTTTGGGCCCTTAAACCTGCAACTACTCTGTCATCCTCTTATTCTCTTCACTAGGCTACCACTGGCTGTTCTTACATCAGTACAAGCCTCAGGTGAGAATTAATCCTGGGACCTAGAGGACTGGGAGTAGGAGGGAGAGTCCCTTTCAGCTGGCAGATATAATTAGTAGAGGCATGTTGGTTTCAACTAATTAGGAATAATTTACTCTCTCTGTTTCTTTGTGAAGCAGGGAAAGCTATGAGCAGAAACAGACTATGAGTTGGGTCTCACCATCAAAGAAATGGCCATCTTCTGCCCCAGAGGATCTTGAACAGAACAGTCAAGACCTTCCTTCAAAACCCTGGTCCCTTGTATTTACTGAATTTATCCAGTACCAAACTGAGCAGGAGTGTTATTGGGGATCCTGTCTTAGTCATCTTCCCTTTTGCTGTTTTGTTTGGGAAGGAGTGTCTGCTAAAGTAACCCTTTCCCTACCATTAAGTACTAGACTGCTTTTAAGATAATATACCTGGATCTTGTCCTTTTGTGAAGGGGGCAGTGCTGGGTAAGTGGGATAAGCACTATTTGGGGGTCAGGAGACTGATTTTAGTAAAATCTGCTAACCTTTATGGGCCTTAGTGTCTTCTGTAATGAGGAAGTTGAACTAGCACACTTTATTTAAGCAACATGACCCCTTTTGAAGATGAAATCTTACTGTGGAACCCCAGTAAATAAAACATAAAAGTAGAACTGCTCTGATTCAAGTTTTTGAGGCTGCGGCGTAGGGGCCCAGCCACTGGGTATCTCTTCTTTGCCTTCCTAGGAGCCCCTGTGGCCTTCTCAGGGCTCCTGGCAACACCATTTGAAATCGCTGAATTGTATCCTGTCTAAAGCCTCCTCTAGTTACATAAGTCAATTAAGTCAGTTAGTGTCTCATTTTGTTCATTTCCAAAATGGCTGGGGAGGAGGTCAGGGTCAAAATCTCTGCTTCAGGTGATCCTCTAAGGGAAGGATAAAAGTTAAGGTGGTCCAGAAACCCATGATGGTCTTTCCATTGTTCCCAATCCATGATATAGATGCTTCCTTTCAGTTTCTTCCTCTGGCTCCTTGCCTCCCTTTTACCCAGAGAGTTGGGCAACCTCATGGCTGTCCCTATTGGTCTTTTTTTTTTTTTTTCCATGACTGCAGAGGTGTTAGCACCTGATTTGAGTGGGAACAGCCTCGTGATTTAGGCTTAACTGAGAAGTCGTTGTTCCTTTTCCTTCCCAAGTTGCTTTCTCATTTAGTGATAAATGTGCCCAGATTCGACGTCTAGCATTCAGATGCTGGAAAGTCTGGGTAACGAGGCACCACAACCAGCAGGTGTTTTAAGAGAAACTTACCCATATATAAGGGGAGAAGTTGTTTTCCCACAGAATCTTGAGGAGGGCAGAGGGCGGCACGGTCCTGAATGAGGATCCCTAAGGGCAGGAAGTGGGACATTCATTCCACCGTTCTCTCATCAGCAAGGAACACTAGTCATATGCTCAAACAGTGTATTAGGCATGGGTGGAATGCATAGGCATATTCTTTAGGAGCTTAGAGCCTCTGTCTTAAGTGTCCTTGAATACCTAGTATCTCAGATAGGGGAAGTGGAATTAAGGATGAAGGTGGAGCTGCAATGATAATTGATGATGATGGTGATGGTTAACAATTTTTTGCATCTTCCAGCGCTCAGTATTGAGCCAGCTGGTTTAAAAAAAAATTCCAGCATCTTTTCAAACATTCTCTCCTTCATTCTCGTATCTGTATCATATAGCTGAAGTAACAGGCTTGGAGAGTTTCCTGTGTGTTACCTAAGGCCACATAGCAAACACTAGTTGAGATAGGATTAAAATCCAGAGCTTCTTGACTCCCACTTTGTTTTTCGTTCCAGGAATTTAACCACCTTTTAGAAGAGGAAGTGCTAAGGAGGGCTAGGAAACAGGATGTCAGAAGAGTGGGTAGTGAAACCCACTCTCTCAACTTTGTTTGGCCTTGAAATGGGAGTGCTGAATGGGTGGACAGAGGAACCTGTTTTTCCTGGAGTGGTGTAGGCCTGGGAGTCCCATCAATGAGTCAGTCAGCCTCCTGGGCTATGATTATTGCCATAGGCTGAGGACGAGCCCCAACAACTCCTGTCTTCAGCTCAGGCCTCATCTCCTTCCATCAAAGGCAACAGATTCAGACAGGCTACTTGGGGTGGTCACCTAGGAATCTGGCAAGGTACTGTAGCAACAGAAAGCCTCTCCCCAAGCCAAGCAGGTTCTGCTCACATATGTGTCTCCTTGGTGGGGTGTTGCTCCCTCCAGCCAGAGTGCTGTAATTGGAAGTGACGGATCTCTGATTTGAATGTAGGAGCAAATACTATCTTGTTAGTTGTTTGCATCGTTTTTAGATTCTGCCACTGTAGGGGCAGGGTTTATTTTGGCAACATATTGGAACTTAGTTCCAGGATTTCACACTTCGACTGGGATGGATTGCTATCTAGAAGGTTGTAGGGGTAAAGTTCATCATCCAGGGGTAGGTGGTTGGTAGGGTACCAAAGAAATTAGGTGAGTTGCTTTGTTTGGAAATGAAACCAAAGGAAAAATGAAGTTAGAAAGATTGACAGTTGGGCCTGTCAGGAGGCTAATCTCTGATTCTTATTTACTAGCTCCTCCAGAACCTTTTTTTTTTTTTTTTTCCAGAACCTTAGTTTCCCTCAGGAATGGAGGATACTCTTGCTTATTTCTTTCAGAAGCCCAAGAGGCCACAGTAGTCACAGTGGCCAGCTCTAGGAATGAGACTTCTAAATCATGGACACCTTAGTGTTCTAAGGATTTAATTTCTTTTTCCCTTCTAATTATCTTCCCAGGCTGTGGGAGTCAAGTGAGTCACCCTTTCTCTTCTTCCCCAGGCGGAAATTGAAGCGACAGCTAAGTACTAGGGAGGGGCTCTGACCTGGATGACTGGTTTTCAGTTTCTCTCCCTCCCTCCAAAGGAACCTAGGAGGTCAGGCTTTGGGGTGGGGCTGTGCAGAGACTCTTCTTGCTTGTATTCCACCTGAAACCCTGCCAAGATATGGGGCCATCTTTTTTGAACCAAGGAGCCCTGGTGGCACAGTGGTTAGGAGCTTGGCTGCTAACCAAAAAGTCAGAGTTTGAATCTACCAGCCACTCCTTGGAAACCCTATAAGGCAGTTCTACTCTGTCCTACAGGTTCTCTGTGAGTCAGAATTGACTTGATGGCAATGAGTTTTTTGGTTTTTTTTTTTTTGAACTAAAGAACTTGCATGAGGAAGAGCTTCAGTAGAAGACTTTATTTGGTGGTAGCCTAGCACTGTGACTGAGGGCTCTTTTTGTCCTTGAGATTGGTGCCCTCACTCCAGCTTCATTGTTTTGTTTCCAGTAATATACTGACTCATCAAGAGAGGCAAAGAGTTAAATGATACTACCTAAAAAGCCTAGCACGTAATATGTACTTTTTTTTTTTTTAAATGTATAGCTGAATGGAATTCGAATAAATAGATGGTGGTTGTGAAGATTTGTAAGATGTTTTCTGACAGTCAGTTTTGTCTCTTACCATTGGCTTATTTGTTTCTCATTAAGGAGTTCAGCTCCTCCAAACTGTCATGAATAACTGTTCAGGGCTGTGCTTTTTGTTTTGATAGGAATAGGCCACTTCTTTTGACAGAGTCCAGGACTGCTGTGAATTAATCCACCAGGCTCATATGATGTCTTGTTCTCCTGGCCTCTTCTTTCTTTTCTTTGACTGGTCCAGATAAAGGGGACAAGGACAGATGCTGTCCTAATTCTGGAGATTAAGTTCTCAGCCACAAAGCAGATTAGGGTATTTAGTCACTGTCTTGAAGTTCTCCCTGAGCTGAGACAGTAGAGAGAGCATTTGACACAGCCGACAAAGCAAGTACCATATCAGATGTTCTTCGGAAATGTCCAACTCCCAGGTTATCAGCAGAGAAAGGAAGAGCTCTTGAAGGGTTCGTGCTTACACTCCTATCCCTGAAGGAAACTGAGCTTAGTGCACTCTTTTTTTTTTTTTTTTTTTGTCAAAAGTTACCTGAAGCATATCTCTTGGTTTGAATCCTGTGGAATACTGAATATGTTTGGCCAGTTCCTTCTTCCTACTGGACTTAGGGCTTCTTTGGTTTGATATCCTCTTTTTTCCTCCTCCACTTCCCATTCAGTTTTAGACTTCAAGGGGTCCAGTTCTATGTCCTGATGTCTATTATCGGTGTTGTTGGTCCACCCCAGCCCTGCCAACACACACACTTTAAGAACTAGCCTCTAGTTGGATAACACTGTCAGGGGTATCTAGAGCAATGAAGAAACTTCAGGCAATTGGGAGTGGTTCAAAGCCAGCTGGGAAGGGGGAAGGGGAGCCCGAGAAGCAGGTGGTGGCCTGTGATTTGGGCCAAAGTGCAGGTCAGTAGAACGTGGCCTCAGGCAGCTCTCAAGAAGGGAATGTAGCTGGTATCAGTTACATACATGGTCTGTCCCTAGTTCTCATCTCTTATTAGAGAGGAGATAGGGCAGATTCTAAAACATGTTGAAAGCCCAGAGGGGAAGAATACATGGAAGAACATAGATCTTAGTGCAAGGGGTTAGGGTAGGAGAGATTTTCTGAGTCTTGTACCTTGATTTAAAACTGAATGAAGATTTATGTATAGGTGTAGGGGCTGAGTGAAATAGAGAACCTTGACTACTGTTGATGAGACATAGGAAGGAACCCTATGCCTTATTTGCTATAGCTCGTAAATGTATGGCTCTCAGTCTCCCTCAGAAAGTTATCCTTTTCCCCCTGAGCTAGGCCTCTCAGAATCTTTATAGATTTTTGTGAGTATGGTTGGTGTCCAGTGTGTTAGAGGCAGCCTCTCATTTTTTTCATTGTCTGTGCAGGTGTCCAGGACTCAGCCTGTATGTGTCACCTGCAGTGCCCATCTACAATGCGATTGTTTTTCTCTTTGTGCTGGCCAATTTCAGCATGGCCACCTTCATGGACCCAGGCATTTTTCCACGAGGTAAGCTCTCCCTGTCCTCTCTTGGAAGCACTTTGTTACCTTTGAAAAATAATGATTTGAGCATACCCAGTTGATCCAGGCCTTAGAAGTCCTAGGATTATGGGACACTTTCAGAGTCTAATGATAAAAATTAAGTCAAGTTCTTCAGGAATACATATAACTTCCAGCCATGTGATTCAGTTTGGGTCAACTCTGGTTTTTAGTTGTACATTCAGCGGAAGTTTGTTTAGAGCACATGGGCTAGGCAATATTGCTAGTACAGTGATATCCAAGATGAATTAGAATGGTTTGATACAAACTGCAATGGAGGCATGAAGAAGGTTCTATGAAAACGTAGAAAAGGGTGCACCCCAGGTAAATTGGGTTGGAAGGTAGGTAGAAGAAACTTCACCAAGTAGAGGGTGGAAGAGCAAAGATACTCTAGGCAGAAGCAGTAACATATGCAGAAGCTTGTAGCCATGAAATGGTGAACCCTGTGTGAATGGAGGATGTAGTGTGTGGTGCAGCCAGGTGGGGCAGGAGCTGAACCTGGAGATTGTGAAGGATTGTGAATGATTTTATGTGCTAAGTTGAATAGATTATACTTTTTCCTTTGGACAGCAAGAGGTCTTTAATTGGGGGATTAGCAGGGTCAGATTTCCTTTTACAAAAATAATTCTTTTTTTAATTTTGTTTTCGGTGAAAATATACAAGCAAAACCACTCCCATAGCTTGTAGACATAATGATCAGTGACATTGGTTACGTTCTTCACATTGTGGCAACATTCTCGTTATTTCTGTTCTAGTTGTTTCATTTCCATTTACTAAATCTTCCCACTGCCTAACCTTCTCATCTATGGTTTAAAATAGCTGGTGACCCTTTAGTCTTATATAGATAAGTAAAAAAAAAAAAAGTCTTATAATAATGTACAGATACCTTTTGGGAGGCTGTTGCAGTAATACAGTCCAGGTGAGAACTTGAATTCAAGGCTGGATTTACAGATACTAGAAGTAGACTCAACAGAATTTATCATGACCAATTGCTTATTTGGGGAGAGTGGGAGGGTGAAGGAATTGGCAAAGATAGTTCCTAGGTTCCAAACTTGGGAGATAAGTTGGATGCTGATTTTTATAAACCAAGGTACGGGTTATAAGAATGGAACAGGTTCAGAGGGAAGACAAAAAGAGCTATCTTAAACATGTTAGAATCAAGATACTTATGGGTCATAAAGGCAATTGAGTTTTCACAAAAACCTTCATTTCGAAGTCTTCACCCATATATTGAATGTAATAGGAGTAAGATTATCCAGAGGAAGTATGCAAAGTGAAATTAGGAAAGAACCAAGGATAGACCTGAGCAGCACTGACATTTTAATAATGAGCAGAAGAGAAGGGGGAGCCATCGAAGAGTGATTGAGCAAGAGAGGTTAATAGAAGAAACCGGAAAAAATGGGAATTAATGGAAGACAGAGTGCATGAAGTAACTGATGGTTGGCAGTACCAGAAATTAGAGGGATCCAGTAGTTTTGACACAACCTTGCTTGCTGAATGTGAAGAGGACTTGAAGCACTTACTGGTGAAAGTCAAAGACTACATTCTTCAGTATGGATTACACCTTAACACAAAGAAAACAAAAATCCCCACAACTGGACCAATAAGCAACATCATGATAAACAGAGAAGATGGAAGTCAAGCATTTCATTTTACTTGAATCAACACCAATGCAAGCAGCATTCAGGAAATCAAATGACGTGTTGCATTGGGCAAATCTGCTGCAAAAGACCTCTTTAAAGTGTTAAAAAGCAAAGATGTCACCTTGAAAACTAAGGTGTGCCCGACCCAAGCCTTGGTGTTTTCAGTCACCTCACATGCATGTGAAAGCCAGACAATGAATAAGGAAGAAGAGTTGACACCTTTGAATTATGGACTGCCAAAAAGAACAAACATCTGTTTTGGAAAAAGTACACCTGGAACGCTCCTTGGAAGCAAGAATGGTGAGAGTTTGTCTCACATACTTTGGATATGTTATTAAGAGGGATCAGTCCCTGGAGAAGGACATTGTACTTGGTAAAGTAGAGGGTCTTCGAAAAGTGGAAGACCCTCAACAAGATGGATTGACAGAGTGGCCACAACAACGAGCTCAAGCATAACAAGGATTGTGAGGATGGCACAGGTCCGGGTAGTATTTTGTTCCATTGTATATAGGATCGTTATGAGTCAGAACTGATTGACAGCACCTAACAGCAACAATAGTCTGGAAGCTCAAAATTGCCCGTTTTCTTGATAATTAGGAAATTAGTGATCTTAACAGTTACAAGAATTGATGCCTTTGAATTATGGTGTTGGCAAAGAATATTGAATGTACCATGGACTTCCAGAAGAATGAGCAAATCTGTCTTGGAAGAAGTACAGCCAGAATGCTCCTTAGAAGGAAGGATGTTCAGATTATGTCTCACATACTTTGGACATGTTATCAGGAGGGAGCAGTCACTGGAGAAGGACATCATGTGAAAAAGAGGAGGACCCTCAATGAGATGGATTGACACAATGGCTGCAACAATGGGCTCAAGCATAACAATGATTATGCAGATGGCACAGGACCAGGCAGTGTTTTGTTCTGTTGTACCTAGGGTTGCTATGAGTCGGAACCAGCTCGACAGCACCTAACAACCACAGCAAAACAGTTATTACAGTGTGTTTATGTATAAGGAAAAGATATAGCCAAATTACTAAATTGTAATGGTTTGGAGAACAGTGAATGGAAAATAAGGAACGAAACTCAAATGAGTTTTAGATTATTCTTTTAAGAAGTTGGCAGAGGAGGCAGGAGATGGAACAATATCTTATTGGAGGACGAGATATTTTTTGTTTTTATTGTGGCAAAATATATATAGGAAAAATTTACCAATTTAACTATTAAAAAAAAATATTATAAGTGTACAATTCAGTGACATTAGTTACGTTCACTATGTTGTGAAACCATCATCATTATACATTTCTAAATGTACTCCTTCACCCTTAACAGAAACTCAGTACCCCTTAAGTAGTAACGCCCCATTTTCCTCCGCTTAGCCCCTGGTAACCAGTAATAAATTTTTGACTCTATGCATTTGTCTGTTCCATTCTAGATATATAAGTGGGATCATCCAGCATTTGTCTTTTGTGTCTGACTTATTTTACTTGACATAATGTTTTCAAGATTTATCTGTGTTGTGGCATGTATCAGAACTTCATTTCTCTTATGACTGAATATTCCATTGTATGAATATATACTACATTTTGTTTATTCATTTTTTGATGGGTTGTTTCCACTTTTTGGCTATTGTGAATAATGCTGCAATGAATATTGGTGTACAAGTGAATATTTGAGTCCCTGCTTTCAATTCTTTTGGGTCTATACCTAGGAGTGAGTTGCTGGGTCATATGGTGATTTTCTGTTTTAACTTTTTGAGGAACTGCCAAACTGTTGCCCACAGCAGCTGCACCATTTTACAGTCCCACCAGCAATGGATGAGAGTTTCAATTTTCTCCACATTCTTGCCAACATTTGTAATTTTCTGTTTTTCTGATAGTAGCCATCCTTGTGGGTGTGAAGTGGTATTTCATTGTGGTCTTGATTTGCATTTCCCCAGTGGATAACGGGGAGTGGTGCAAGCTGTTAACTCGATAGGCTGCCACTGGCCAAGGAGTCAAAAGTCCACAGCAGCTAGAGTTAATGGCTAATGACGTGAAACATCTCTTCACGTGCTTATTGGCCATTTCTATATCTTCTTTGTCTATTCAAGTCTTTTGCCCGTTTTTTAATTGGGTTGTCTTTTTGTTGTTGTGTTATAGTTCTTTATATATTCTAGATATTAAACTCTTAGCAGATATATGGTCCCCAGATACTTTCTTCTGTTCTCTTAAGTTGTCTTTTCACTCTGTTGATAAAAGTCCTATAATGGAAAAAAGTTTTTAATTTTGTTAAAGTTCCATTTATCTATTTTGTCTTTTGTTGTGTGTGCTTTTGGTGCCATCTAAGAATCCATTGTTAAAAACTAGGCCCTTTACACTTGTGTTTTCTTCTAAGAGTTTTGTGGTTTTAGCTCTTTTACTTAGGCCACTGATCCAATTTGAATTAATTTTCCCAGATGGTATGAGATAGTGGTCCAGCTTCATTTTTTTTGCACGTGAAGATCCAGTTGTCCTAGCACCGTTTTTGAAGAGACTATTCTTTCCCCATTGAATGGACTTGGCGCCCATGTCGAAAATCGGTTGACCATAGATATGTGTTTATTTCTTGTCTCTCAACTCTATTCTACTGGTCTGTCTGTCTTTCCTATACCAGTACCAGTCTGTTCTGATTATTATGACTTTATAGAGTGAAGGTGTTTTAGGATACAAAAGACTTTAGCATATTTGTAGCATGAGGAGACAAACTGGAGGAGAGAGAGGAGCTGAAATTGAAGAAAGGGAACAATTGAAGAGTGAATTTCTAGAGGAAGGAGATATTTTCCAGTGCATGTTGAAGTGGTATGCTTACAAAAGTAGGTTGTTTGCTGAGATACAAGGTGAGAATAAGAACCATCATCAGTGGAATAAGAGGTAGAAAGAAGTTTGCTACTGATGACATCTAATAAGCCTGAATGACTGCTCCGTTTGTGACTTATGTTTCAAAGCCAGGTGAGTGGAAGGAACTCTTGAGTCCCTAAAGGCAAGGAGGGCTATTTTAATGAGACTTTAATATTAATTCATCAAATGTTTATAGATCTACTATACTATATAGATGACAGAGCCCTGATGGCGCAGTGGTTAAGCACTCGGCTGCTACCTGAAAGGTGGATTGTTGGAACCCAGCAGCTCTGTGGGAGAAAGATGTAGCAGTCTATTTCCATAAAGATTACAGCCTTTGAAACCCTATGGGCCAGTTCTACTCTGTCCTGTAGGGTCGCCATTAGTCAGAATAGACTCGACGGCAATAGGTTTGGTTGTTTTTGTTTTTTTTTAATATGAAAGTCACTGTGGTGGTTACTTGGTGATTTTTGTTTAAAAAGGTCCTTGCTTTCAGATAGCTTAGTCTTGAAGGGAATACATATAGGGAAGATAATTTATATGAATAAATACACTGGATGGCAAGTTATAAGTATTCAAAGAGCTGGAGTCCCTCAGAGGAGAAAGAGCTCACTTATGGTAGATGATGGTGTGTGGAATGATTAGAAATTTCAGCATAATCGAGAGGTTGGCAACCAGTGTCAGAAAACAATACATGTATTAAGTGTTTAATGAGACACGAGTTTGTTCTGAAAATCTTAATCTAAAGCACATTAAAAAAAAAAAAAAAAACCAGTCTGACAGAGACTAGAGGAACACCTGTGACTGTGGCCCCCAGGCACTCTGCCAACTCAATTGAAGCCACTCCCAAAGTCCACTTTTCAGACAAAGATTAGACAGGCCTATAAAACAAAAAATAACATATGGTGAGGAATGTGCTTCTTAATTCAGTCAAATATAAGACCAAATGGCAACTCCTATCAAAAACAGGATGAGAAGGCAGGAAGGGACAGGAACTGGATGAATGGACACAGGGAACCTGGGGTAAAAAGGGCAAGAGTGTTGTCATTCTGTAGAGATTGCAACCAGTGTCACAAAGCAATACATGTATAAATTTTTGAGAATTTAATTTGAGCTGTAAACTTCCACTTAAAGCACACTAAAACTAAAAAGAAATTTTAGCATAAGTAGCCAAGAACCTTTTGTTAAATAAAAATTTTAATAAGTGATGCATTGTCATTAGGTAGAAAGTATTAAAAAGATAAATACAACCTACAATTTCACAGTCCAAAGATGACTACTGTTATATATTGTGGTGTATTTTCTTCCTATATTTTGAAGATACATATATATATACACACACACCCCCACAGATCTGTTGTATGCATCTATAATTTTTTATTTAATATATTTAAAAGTGGGATCTTTCTGTTTGTACAGTTTTCATTTTGTATTTTTTCCACTTATTTATATTGTGGAGCTCTGGTGGTACAGTGGTTAAGAGCTCAGCTGCTGACCAAAAGGCTGGCAGTTCAAATTCATCAGCCGCTCCTTGGAAACCCAATGGGGTAGTTCTACTATGTCCTGTAGGGTTACTATAAGTCAGAATTGACTTGACGGCAATGGGTTTGGGTTTTTTTTTGGTTTATGTTGTAAACATGTCTTCAAGTCAGTAAAACTTGAAAACTCACCATTTAAAAAAAATTTTTTTTTTATTGTATTTTAGATGAAGGTTTACAGAACAATCTAGTTTCTCATTAAACAGTACATATATTGTTTTATAACATTGGTTAACAACTCCATGACGTGTCAACACTCCCTTCTCAACCCTGGGTTCCCTATTACCAGCTTTCTGGTTGCCTCCTGCTTTCCAGTCCTTGCCCCTGGGCTGGTGTGCCCCGTTAGTTTTGTTTTGTTTTATGGGCCTGTCCAATCTTTGCCTGAAGGATGAACCTCAGGAGTTCATTACTGAGCTGAAACGGTATCTGGGGGCAGTATTCTCAGGGCTTCTCCAGTATCTGTCAAAACTTACATTTTAATGGCTACACCGTCACTTATTTAACTTTTCCTTCCCACAGTGTTTTTTTTTTTAAAGATTAATAATAATAGATAAAAGTTGCTCACTACAAATGAGAAGACAAATAATGGCCATTAAGTTTTGAAATGGGATGATAAGTTTCTGAGAGATGAAAATTTGGGAGCAAGGGCATTCAGGTAAAGAGAATGGCATGAGCAACAGACAGTACTAAAATACCTGTATGGGTTAGCAAGGTAGAGGAAGACTTTTTGGGTAAGGGGCTCACATACAGCAGAAAGGCGGATGTTGCTTGCTCTCTTGCATTGCTATAGTTCAGTCATATACTTGTAGATATCGAGCTGCTATACAAATTCTAGATATATGTATTTTGATGTGTTAATTATCTATTTCTCTTAAAAAAATATTTACAATATATATAAACCAAAGAACAGCAGCGTACCTGTATCAGAGTTGCCTCCTCTGAGTCACTTTCTCTTTAATCTCACTTCAAGGGGGTGAATTCACTCAAGAAAGAATAAATTGCTTCCTTATCTTTGTTCCCATAGCGCTATATACAGAGCTGACCTCACAGTGTTATAAGTTTCTAGTCTCTCACCCGTTGGGCTACATTCCTCTAAGGCGGAGGCCGTATTTTAAACATCACCACATCCCTAATGTCTAGTACAGTCCTGGCATAGCCATTTTTTTAATTGACTTTTCTTTTCTGCAGCTGAGGAGGATGAGGACAAGGAAGATGACTTCCGAGCTCCCCTTTACAAAACAGTGGAGATCAAGGGCATCCAGGTGCGCATGAAGTGGTGTGCCACCTGCCGCTTCTACCGTCCTCCTCGATGTTCTCACTGTAGTGTCTGTGACAATTGTGTGGAGGTAAGAACTTTAGGTGGGAAAAGTCCTGACACTTAAACTAAGTTACCTTCTTCTTAACCCTAGAATAAGAATTGAATCCTGTAACTTCTTGGTCTTGGTGAAATACAGTCCTGGCTAACTACCTGGGCTACGTGTTCTAGCTCTGTCCAAAGGTGTTAGCGATCCACACGAGAGAGAGGCTGAGCAGATTTTCTGGCAGGAGGGAAGCTTAGACCCAGAGCGGACATAGGCTTCCCAGCACCAAGAGTCATAGGTCCAGCCTTCCATCCATTGGCTCATCTTTTGGATTATGTTTGTCCTGGCTTTGTCTTCCCTCTTGCTTCCACTGCATCATGCTGTTGTATTCAGTTTCTACAGTTCTGCTTCTCTTCCTGCCTGTCCCTCTCATCCCCTTGTCTTTTATATTTTACCTTTTCTTCCAATTCATCTTTAGTGTAAACAGTTGCCTGCCACAATTACCTCTCTTCCTGTGAATCTCCAAGTTTTTGTAAAGTCTTTCATCCCTTTTAGAGTTTCTTGGTCACATAAGATAAAACTTCGAGAGCCAGCCTTGACCTTTGACCAACCTCTGGAAGGTCTTCCTTACAGGAGATTAATAGAGCAAGATAAACAGCGTGAACCGGTTTTAAATTTTTTAACTAAATGGTGAACATCACAAATCACTAAAACCAAAACTTAAGTTCTGCCACTTGTTCTTTTCTTGACAGAGTGATTTATGCTATGGTCGAAGGATGCCTCTCAGTCTGTCTCTTTTTGCCCCTAGGAATTTGACCATCACTGCCCCTGGGTGAACAACTGTATCGGTCGCCGGAACTACCGATATTTCTTCCTCTTTCTCCTTTCCCTGACAGCCCACATTATGGGTGTGTTTGGCTTTGGCCTCCTTTATGTCCTCTACCACATGGAGGAACTCTCAGGGGTGCGCACGGCTGTCACGTATCCTTCAAGGCCAGTGGTTTACGAGATTGGGATGGGGAGGAATGAGAAAAGTTGAGTCCTATGGTAGTGAAAAGTCAGAGAGAAGATGGCCACTTCAGGGGCTGGCAGGTCCGATCACGTTGTTCTGTTCTCCTTGATGGTTTGACTTCAGAATGGCAGTGATGTGTGTGGCTGGCTTATTCTTCATCCCTGTAGCTGGCCTCACGGGATTTCACGTGGTGCTGGTGGCTAGGGGACGCACAACCAATGAACAGGTACGTGGAGAAGTGTTACGTCACCCTTGAAGAGCAGAGCATGTGTCTTTTAACACCATTTAGTGTGTGGTGTAGTGCTTCCAGAAGAGATGCTTAACAAATACTTTTTATGACGATGCAGAGGTTAGTGGTAGGGGTGAGGTAGTCCAGGTTTCTCATGTATATATGAGAACTGAGCCATTTCTGAGTTAACATTTACTGAATGCCTCCTGTGTACTGGAGACTTAAGGCTCTGAGGTTATAGAAACACGACCTGGGCCAGTATTCAAGAAGCTTAAAATGCTGCTTATAGGAAAACATTATTTTTGTGCATATAATAATAGCTAGTTGTAATTGGTAATTCTTAAGTATGTTATTTTTCAATATTCCAAGGGGCATTTATCCCTATTTTACATGAGGAAACTGATGTTTAGGGTCAGACAGCTACCTCTATGAGGTGGATGTAGGATTTGAACCCAGGACCCGGACTCTAGAGCTCCCGTTCCTAGCCATCACAAGTATAAGCTCCTTGACGGCAGGCATGTGTTTTATTCATTTTTGTGTCCCCTGGTAGTAGATGCACAATAGACATTTTCTGTTGATTTGTGCTTTGGCCTTTGGAGGTCAAGGTCAGTTTGATCTGGTCCTTATTTTCTCTCTCTAGGTTACGGGTAAATTCCGGGGAGGTGTGAACCCCTTCACCAATGGCTGCTGTAACAATGTCAGCCGTGTGCTCTGCAGTTCCCCAGCACCCAGGTACAGCTACCCCTTTGGCCTAGTGCT
Organism: Loxodonta africana; assembly: GCF_030014295.1. Lineage (NCBI taxonomy): Eukaryota > Metazoa > Chordata > Mammalia > Proboscidea > Elephantidae > Loxodonta > Loxodonta africana. The sequence continues at coordinate 18,938,480 of NC_087348.1, read as the reverse complement.
TACCATTGTCTTCTTTGGGCTTATTCTGGGGTAGTGGAGGACTGATGGGAGACTGCCTTTAGGAAGGCCTCTCTATCTTCGAATGGTAAGTGCCTATGAGGGAGAACATGCCCATCCGTTAGTGGACCCCCGTGAGTTCAGGTGATGTACTTCAGGTATTACGGTTACTCTCCTTTGAGAGTTGAAGATGAGATTTACTTCAGAATGCCTTGAGCTAGGTATCTGCCCACAGAGGCCTAGTCTTGCAGTTCTTAATGGAATCAGATAATTCAGTTCAGTGCTGACCTTTTTGCTGGCATGATATGCATAGTAGGCAACGAGTAAGATTTCAAAATGAATGAGTGAATGAAAGCCCTCTCATTTTGACACTCAGGTATTTGGGAAGACCAAAGAAAGAGAAGACAGTAGTAATCCGACCTCCCTTCCTTCGACCAGACGTGTCAGATGGGCAGATAACTGTGAAGATCATGGACAATGGCATCCAGGGAGAGTTGAGGAGAACTAAGGTAAGAATTCAGGCAAGTAAAGTAGGCAACTTGGGGGATCTCACCCACGGCAAAGAGATGGACACTTGCTTTTAGTTTACATCTCTCTTCTAGCATCTACCACTTTCTGACTTGTGTTCAAATTACTTTAATGTAAGTTCATTGACAATAGAAATCGAGTCCATTTCCATGTTTTCATAGGACTTAACATAGCAGCTTGCTGATGGTAGGAGCTCAATAAGTAGTTCTTGGTTTAAATGAACAAATATGAGTGCCAGGATTAAAGCCTTGTTGCAGTTTATTTTTAACCCAGCACTAGGCTCAAACTGACTTTCATGCCTTGTCGTCAAGTCCCAGTTTAGAAATACATGACAACTGACTCCCTGACACCCCATTTATACCAATTTAATACTTTGATTTGCCCTAAGGCCAAATTCTCCAAACCTGATTTTCTTCCCCCTCATTTATCTAGTCTAAAGGAAGCTTGGAGATCACAGAGAGCCAGTCCGTCGATGCTGAACCTCCACCTCCTCCTAAGCCAGACCTGAGCCGCTACACAGGGCTACGAACACACCTCAGCCTGGCTGCTACTGAGGGTAAGGGCTACTTTGACCTGCAAGATTCTAGAAACAGAAGGCAGGAGTGAGGTGGTTAGTTGTGAGCTGTTGAGTGGACGGACAGGCAAGGGCTGGGAGCTACTCCTAGTGTTGCGGCTGAGCATACCCAGTAGGTGGTACTTAGGCCACTTCCTTGAATAGCTGGAAGAGAGGGACTGCCACTTTGCTCTTGTCAGTGAATTGGGCTTTTTTGGGTAAAACTGTCACCTCCTAGATCGGAGAACATTCTAGGACCTGTGTGGTGCTTTCACCTACCCTGTGCTCTGTATTTGTGTGAGCCTGCAGTCTCAATTTCAGCAACATTATATTCCCTGAATTTGCTTTTGCTGGGTGTGATCTGTTTCTACCTTGTCCTCCCCCTGTACTTTACGGAAGCCCTAGCCAAGTTAAGAGAACAGCTTATAAATGGTACCCCCTTGGCCTTTTTTCCTGCAGATAACAGCCTTTTGGCCAAGGACAGCCCCCCTACGCCTACCATGTACAAGTATCGGCCGGGTTACAGTAGCAGTAGTACATCAGCCGCCATGCCTCATTCTTCCAGTGCCAAGGTACTGAGTATTCGCTAAGAAAAGGGGTCGTCACGTATGCCAGCTGTGTCTGGGAAAAGGATGACTGGGGAAGGAAAAGCAGGAAGAGACGAGATGGAAACAAGGCGTTTTACAAATTTTTAGCATTAGTGGAATTGAATAGTGTGTCCTTCATCAAAGAGAGGGGAAATAGAGCATAATAGATAAGAGCACTGGTTACAATGCCAGGCTTGAGTTCAAAACCCAGTTCTGCGCCTGTGGGCAAGCTAAGCTCCCTAAGCCTCATTTTCTGCTTCTTAAAATGAGAGATTATTTGTTCTAACTCAGATTGTTTTAGGGGTTAAATAAGATAATGCATGTAAAAGTTGTAAGCCTGTTACTAAAAAATAGTAAATACTATTTTTGACTGACTCCTTGGGCTCTGGGGTCTAGCTCTCTCACGAGAGGAGCACTAAAGGCCTGCATTACTTTCTTCCTCAGTTGAGTCGTGGGGACAGCTTGAAGGAGCCAACCTCAATTGCAGAGAGCAGCCGCCATCCCAGCTACCGCTCAGAGCCCAGCTTAGAGCCAGAGAGCTTCCGCTCTCCCACCTTTGGCAAAAGCTTTCACTTCGATCCACTATCGAGTGGGTCACGCTCCTCCAGCCTCAAGTCAGCCCAAGGCACAGGGTTTGAGCTGGGCCAGTTGCAGTCCATTCGTTCAGAGGGTACAACCTCCACCTCCTATAAGAGCCTGGCCAACCAGACACGCAACGGAAGCCTATCTTATGACAGCCTGCTCACTCCTTCAGACAGCCCTGATTTCGAGTCAGTGCAGGCAGGGCCTGAGCCAGAGCCGCCTTTAGGCTACACCTCTCCCTTCCTGTCGGCCCGGCTGGCCCAGCAACGGGAAGCTGAGAGGCACCCACGTTTGGTGCCGACTGGCCCATCACACCGAGACCCCTCACCAGTGCGGTACGACAATCTGTCGCGCCATATTGTGGCCTCCCTCCAGGAACGAGAGAAGCTACTGCGCCAGTCACCCCCACTCCCAGGGCGCGAGGAGGAACCAGGGCTGGGGGACTCCGGCATTCAGTCAACACCAGGCTCAGGCCATGCACCTCGTACTAGCTCCTCCTCGGATGATTCGAAGCGATCACCCTTGGGCAAGACTCCACTGGGACGCCCAGCTGCCCCTCGTTTTGGCAAGCCAGATGGGCTAAGGGGCCGGGGACTAGGGTCCCCTGAGCCAGGCCCACCTGCCCCATACCTGGGCCGATCTATGTCGTACAGCAGCCAAAAAGTCGCAACTGGTGTGTCTGAGACGGAAGAAGTGGCCTTGCAGCCATTACTGACACCCAAGTAAGTATCTATCATCCTGCTCCTCAGCAGGCTTAAAATCAGCATACCGCCCTGCAGAAGGTGTCAGGGCTTCAGGTGAACATGCTAGCACAGGTGGACCCAGAGGTATCCTGCTGTAGGTACCTCTTCATTTTCATTGTCTCACTCCAGCTGCCCTCATGGGCCATTCCTGTGAAGACACTGAAGATGAACACTTTTCCCTTAATCCCATTTTCCTAAAAAGTATCTAATTGCCTGAAAGTATATAAGCATATGAGATAGCTGCTATTAGAGAGGAGTAAGTGGGGGAGATTAGAAACCCTGGTGGCATAGTGGTTAAGAGCTCGGCTGCTAACCAGAGTTCTTCAGTTTGAATCCACCAGGCGCTCCTTGGAAACCCTATGGGGCAGTTCTCTGTCCTGTAGGGTTGCCATGAGTCAGAATTGACTCAACGGCAACGGGGTTGGTTTTTTTTTTAATGGGGGAGATAGGGAATCGGGCTTGTTTTAAGGAAGGTGTACAACAAAGAGGAGTGTTTAGGTTTAGGTAAAAAAGCATGTTTGGAGAACAGTACACCTTTTTTTTGTCTAACTTTTTAAACTCTCCTTTTTCTGTGTTATGTGTCCCATTTCCTGACACCTATTTCTTCTTTTCTTCCCAGAGATGAAGTACAGCTCAAGACTGCCTACAGCAAATCTAATGGGCAGCCCAAGAGCTTAGGCTCAGCCTCCCCTGGCCCAGGCCAGCCACCTCTCAGTAGCCCCACAAGAGGAGGAGTCAAGAAAGTGTCGGGCGTGGGTGGTACCACCTATGAGATTTCGGTGTGAGCCTTCGGCGGCCTTCCTCCAACGCCTCTGCGCCTACACCAAAGGGCCCCAGGTGGCCACCTTCCTTCCCTCAAGGGGCTCCCTTCCCCTGCAAGGACATTTCTAAACTACCGATTCCAAGAGGATGAGGAGCTTTTACAAAATGCAGTGGGGTTGGGGAGTCGGAGAATTGGGGCCCTGAGACTGGGGTAGCAGCCCCCTTTCCACCTTTTAAGACCTACCCTTCCTTGACCCCTGGACCAGACTCAGTGGACATTTGTGCAATTGCTCGCCCTGGAGGGAACCAGATCATTTTTAAACCAGAAATAATTTTTTTTATTATTGTTACGGATTCTATTTTTTTCCTCTTCTGCGTTACCAGGTGTGTGTGTACATATATATATAAATATATATATATTATAAATATCAAAGAAATTATATATCTATCCTGGGATGGGAAAATGAGGGAGGGATATGCATAAAGAGGGAAATCCTACTCTTCCCATTCCTCAGACCAGCAGGAAAAGAGGGGAGACAGTGGTCTTCCTTATTCCCCATGGTTTCCTCTCTTCTGTCCCAGTTACTAAGCAAATAGCACCCCCTGTTGTTGGTGCTAAGTGATCAGGAAAGAAGCCCAGGAGAGGTGAGCCTGGAACTTGGTCAGAGGATGGGAGGACCTGGAGAGGAGAGTTACTTTTCTAGGCTCATTGGCACTTAGTTTGCCCAGGAAAGGGGTCAGCCCCATGACATTGGTGGTGGTGGTGGGAGAAGATCAGGATAAGAGGTTGGCCTAGCTCAAGAAACAGTATCGAATCATTCCCCCTTCTTGGGTGAGAGGGCTTAGAGTGGGCTACTTCAACTAACCCCTCAAAGCCTCCCCCTAACTCACACAGTTAACATTATTTTTAAATCCAAGGCCGGAAGAGAAGATTCCAAAAAGCAATATTTTTCATCACATGCCAAAAACTGGGGATAGAGAGGAGTGGCAGGACTAGGCCCCTCCGATTGTCTCTTGGAGGTTACCCCTCAGCCCACCTCAGTACGGTGCTGGGTAGAGGGGGTACCAAGGTTCTAACCTCTACATAGGGGAGACCCCAGCCTCTAGACAGAGGCCCTTTTATTTTTTATTCTGATTAGCCATTTTAAACCAACAAGGAATAAAAAGAAATCCTGATCTAACCAGCTCCCCCTGACTTGCGTTATTTTGTCTGGTTAAGCAGGGTGAATGATCTCTGGTGTGAAGTCACAAAACAAACTTCAAAAGCTTTTCTGTTTGGACTCAGCTTCAGGCAGGACTGTCGTGCAATGAACTACTTAAAACAACAGGTCCTGCCTTTATTTGGAAGATTTGCCTCAGAAACTGCAGAAACATCTTTCACTTCAAAGCTTCTTGTCACTTCAAAGCTTAGAGAACTTTTGACTTGTACCACAGTTGCTCCTTAATAAGAGACTTTCGTCTCTGGAAAGTAGAGGTCATTTTTTTATGGAGCCAAAGGTGAGGTAGTGGGTGATCAAAATATGAAAGCCTGTTAAACAGGCTGACTGGACATAGTGGCATTACAATTAGATCTCTCATGTCTCTTCTAGCCTGTGCTCTCATTTTAAGTGAGCATCTTCAGACACTAGAATACAGATCTCTGAAAACCGGCCAGAACTCTTATTTTTTCACTGTCCGTAAAGCTTAAGTATAACATCTTGCTATGATACAAGATTAAAATGAGTTGAATGAGTGGTTTTCCACCTACTAATCTAGGAACAACCTTGGCCCAAAAACCTGTTCTGTGTCTTATTTAAAAAGTCAGATGGCATCAGTTCAGGTTTAATTATATTTTCAGTTAACTAGTCCACAAAAATTAAAGGGATTATCTTACATTTTGTTGGCTTAGGCTACCTTTTGTTATCTTAGGAGTTCAGAAATGTTTTCGTATCAGCCAAAGAATTTCATGGTCTTAACTAAAGGAGGAGGCAGGTCGAAATGTCTTTTAAAGAAGACGTTGCTTGCCAGAGGTTCATGCCAATTGATCTCAGGCTTCACACCTAAGAACCAACCTCGCTGAAATAAACTGGTGATTGTGGGTGCTTTTTCAGTTGGCTATTTTGTTTCTACACAATGTTGACCTAGAACACACAGTTGAGCCTGAAGATCACCCAGGCACTGGGTCTTGAATGACACTGTACTCTTTAACCTCAACATTATGGTTATGAGCAGGGTGTAATTGGCAAGCCCCTCCTCATCCTGGAGGTATTAACTTTTGGACCATGTTCCCAATCTCACTTTGGTTGTTTCCCTGCCTGCTAATGACAAGACCCAAATCCCCTCAGATCTTAGCAATGCCTAGGCTGAAACACTGATTTTCACAGGAAGGCACTTACGTCTTAATAGGCAGCCACACTTCAGTCAGTTTGATAAATGCGTTTTTTGTTTTTTTTTTTTTAAAGAAAAATCTTAACAAACCAGATCAAATTCTAAATCAGACAAACTGTACAAAAGAGACAGGGAACAAAAGCTTCCTGGGAAAGGAAGAAGAGATGTCCATGAGAGAGCCAACTGGGTTGAGCCTTACAAAAGCATGGCCCTTTTCTAATACATTGACCTCATCTAAGCACAGCAGGAGTCGGCCTCTGCCTCGGCCATAGGGGATACTCCCAAGGCAGTGTCCAAGGGGCTGGGAGGCAGCTTTTGTCAGCAGGTTCAGTACAACAGGAAAAGCTGTCCCAGCAGAGTCCAGTGGTCCTGTCAGCGAAGGCTGCTGCTGCTGCTGGCCTGGGAGCTGCCCATGCCTGGGTGGTCTGGACTGTGTCGATTCTGGGGAAGACAAAGAAGGAGGGCTAAGAGAACAACTAGAATCTACGGGCCGTGACTAAGGCTGTACAGGAAGAAACTGCAACCTACCCTGGGTTTTCAATCTCAGGTCCAACTTGAGTAAAAGAGGCCTTGACCTTGACTCAGGACAGGGGGAGACATGGGGAACCTCACTGGGCTGCAGTAATAAGCCCCTACCCTACCTTCTTTTTCTTCTTCTCTTTCTTCTTTCTTTTCCGTTCAGGATCCTCTTCTTTTTTCTTTTTCTTCTTTTTGTGATCCGAATCAGATGGTGTTTCTGTAGGAGACATTAGATGACTATCACCCGCAGAGCTCAAAATTCCCTACTGCTATGAATTCTTGAGACTACATGAAACCCTTGAGTCAGGGCCCTTGCTTTTCTCCAAATGGCCAGAAGGGCGACAGTGGCGCTGCTAAAGCCCTTGACTCACGTCCCTGCTTGCCCAATAGACCCCAGTACACTGGTTTCTTCTTCAGAAGAATTTGGGAGGCCAAGGATCCGCATGGAACTTACCGAGGGTTAGCTGTGGCAGGTTGAACCAGATTCAGGAGGTCAGGTTTGCTGGCTTTGACTAGAACCACCGCTTCTTACCTGGGGGGACAGGATCCTGGGTACGGCTCTGTTTATGCTTGTGCTTATTCTTCTTCTTGGGAGGCTGAATATGCATCAGACGACACTGCTCCGGCAACTGAAGGAACCAAAGGAAGGTCCAGGTGAGTAGAGGGATGAAACCCCCTGCTCCAATCATCTCTTCTGCTCAGTAAGTTACAAAGAACACACTTGGACAGAGAAAAACCACCTCTATACCCTTTAGAATTCCCCATTTGCCTTTTTCCTCCCCGGCGGGGGAGGGGGGGTGGGTACTCACCGGGCCAGTGTGGAGGCGGAAGCCAGCCAGCATGGTCCCTGTGATAGGATTAAAAGAGCCACCAAGAATAGGGGGCTTTTCAATGAGGGAGCGGAGGCTGCTGTTATCATGGGAACCAGGCAGATCAATCATCCCTGGCAGGTCAGGCAGGAAGTTACTTAGCTTCTCTTTCACCTTCTTTCCACAGAATTTATTATAGGCATGTTCCAGGTTGTAGTGTGTGATCAGATTGGTGCTGCCTGTCAGCTCAGTGTTGCCTAGAGGACACAGGGAGAATAACAAAAAGATTAGTTCCAAGGGAAGAGAATTTAAGTCACTGATGCAAAGGGAAAGCGAAGGACTATTTAAAAATAACCCAAGTAAACGTTCTTTTACGTGAGAATTACAAAATTTTAAATTTATTTTTAAAGTAAAAAAAAAAGGCAAAAATAAACATTAACTTATATATAATAAAACCCTAAAAAGATAACACTATAGAATGGTAGGTTGAGGTGGAAAGGAGAAAAAATAGAAACAAATCCAAATACGGCAGAGCGGCAAACTGCTGTAACCCAAAGGAGAGGCTCCGTTCTCCTCAGCCTAACCAGAACAGTAAGTGGTGCTTAGCACTCTGTGCTGAACACGGTTCTGAGTGCTTTTCATAAAACGTACCAGTGAGAAATTATATCCTGTGACATAACCAGGACAGTATTACCTCACAGCTCAGCTGTAACCAAGCTAAGGGCAAGATCTGGCCCAGTGGCTTGAGGGTCTTGCCAAGGACCTTCATTTTTTTCCACTAGCAAGAAGCGCTAATCACCTTTACATAGAAAAACAGCCAGATATTTTTAGCTACTATTGCCTTCCTCATGATACCCAGAAGTATAATGCTTTATCTAAAAGAAAGAAATATTTAATTACACGATGGGGAATTCTATCCTGACTGTCCTCTATGCCTCAGTTTCCTCTTATCTGTAGAATGGGTAATAGCTATCTTCAGTACACATTTTTTTCCAAGGTTCAAAGGCAAACATTGAAAAGTATGAAATATTATATAAATGCAAGGCATTATCAGTATAACTACTGCATGGCTTACGTTTCTCAAAGAATATAAACTTGCTAGTAGCTTAATAAGCAACCAGTGACAAGGGTGGAAATAATTAACCTGTGACTTCATATATAGTTAAGATGAACATGCAGGGTACAAATGTCAAAAGTGGTTGGTATATAATCATTCACTTGGGGAAACTCAGGTTCTGAACTGCGAGCCCCTTGAAGGCAGAGATGGTGTCTTGATTCAGATATTGCTTATTGCCAGTACAGTACACACACTGTTGTTAGCTGCCATTGAGTTGGACCCTGACTCAGGTGACCCTATGTGCTACAGAGTAGAACTGTTCCACTGAGTTTTCTTGGCTGTAATCTTTACAGAAATAGATCATCAGGACTTTCTTCCACACAGCCGCCCGGTAGGCCTGAACCGCCAACCATGAGGTTAGCAGCCGATCACAAACTAGGTGGTCAATAAGGTATTTCTGTCTCTGTAGCTCCAGACCTTACCTCATTCTTTCCCTTTTCTTCACAGCCAAGCTTCTCAGAAGAGTGGTCTACTGTGAAGGGAGGAGACTCAGTACCACAGAACCTCTTCTCATAGTCTCTGGGCGCTGTATCCTGCCATTACAGTACCCTCATTTTTCCCCTCTCTGCCAGTTCTCCTCTTTCCACATGGTTATATTTAATAATGAAGACCAAAGATGACAGCCTTCAGTATAGATTACACTTCAACATAAAGAAAACAAATATTCCCACAACTGGACCAATAAGCAACATCATGATAAATGCAGAAACTAATGACATTTTTGAGCATTTCATTTTACGTGGTTTCACAAGCAAAGCCCATGGAAGCAGCAGTCAAGAAATCAAATGACATACTATATTGGGCAAGTTTGCAAAAGACCTCTTCCAAGTGTTAAAAAGCAAAGACGTCACGTTAAAAAGCTAAGGTGCACCTCACCCAAACCATGGTGTTTTCAATTACCACATATGCATACGAAAGCTGGACAATGAATAAGGAGGACCAAAGAAGAATTGATGCCTTTGAATTATAGTGTTGGCAAAGAAAACTGAATATACCATGGACGGCCAGAAGAATGAACAAATCTCTCCTGGAAGAAGTACAGCCAGAACGCTCCGTAGAAGCAGGGATGGGGAGACTTAATCTCATGTACTTTGGACATGTTATCAGGAGGGACCAGTCCCTGGACAAGGACATCATGCTTGGTAAAGTAGGAGGCCAGTGAAAGAGAGGAAGACCCTCAATGAGATGGACTGACACAGTGGCTGCAACAATGGGCTCAAACATAGCAATGACTGTGAGAGGATGGTGCAGGACCCGGCAGTGTTTTGTTCTGTTGTACACAGGGTCGCTATCAATGTGAACTGACTCGATGGTACCTAATGCTTACTGCTCAGGTGAGAAGGCACTTTCTTTTTTTTTTTTTTATTAACTTTTATTAAGCTTCAAGTGAACGTTTACAAATCCAATCAGTCTGTCACATATAAGCTTACATACATCTTACTCCGTACTCCCACTTGCTCTCCCCCTAATGAGTCAGCCCTTTCAGTCTCTCCTTTCGTGACAATTTTGCCAGCTTCCCTCTCTCTCTATCCTCCCATCCCCCCTCCAGGCAAGAGATGCCAACACAATCTCAAGTGTCCACCTGATATAATTAGCTCACTCTTCATCAGCATCTCTCCCCAACCAATGACCAGTCCCTTTCACGTCTGATGAGTTGTCTTCGGAGATGGTTCCTGTCCTGTGCCGACAGAAGGTCTGGGGAGCATGGCCGCCGGGATTCCTCTAGTCTCAGTCAGACCATTAAGTATGGTCTTTTTATGAGAATTTGGGGTCTGCATCCCACTGGTCTCCTGCTCCCTCAGGAGTTCTCTGTTGTGCTCCCGGTCAGGGCAGTCATCGGTCGTGGCCGGGCACCAACGAGTTCTTCTGGTCTCAGGATGATGTAGGTCTCTGGTTCATGTGGCCCTTTCTGTCTCTTGGGCTCTTAGTTGTCGTGTGACCTTGGTGGCACTTTCTTTTTAGTACTTTCTTTAATCTGTGTGTTCACCCAACTTCTCTCTCCCCAGCCCTTACTTTTCTCCTGAAAATGAATCCTGCATTTCTAACTTCCAGTTAGTCAACTGCATGTGGATTCAATTCTTATTTTTAAAACTCCAAATCTTCCCAATTTCACTCATGGCTTCTCTGTTTCAATCTATGGTACTCACATTCTCCAGATACTTTTAGAAAGTAGTACTCCTCAATTTAATAATCTCAATTCCTACTGTCCTTGAGGAAGGCTCAAATTCCTTTGACTAGCACTCAAGACTAAACTCATCTTACTTCAACTTATCTTTAAGGCCTTACTAATTACTATTCCTCTATGCAAAAGTTATGATCCAACTAAATGGGTCTCCAACACGTCTTTAAAAAACCATTTTTCATATTGTTTCCTTTTAGAAAAATTCTTCCCAATTTTCCAAACAAATATTAATTCTTCAAGGTCTACCTCAAGCCACATCTTATTCATGCTATCATTTTGGACAACATGGAACATATTTTGAAAACCACCATGTAGTTCTCAATATTGTTCACTAAGTTACTGTTAGTTGCTGTGTGAGAGGCATGACCACAAAGTAATGAGACTGGTCTTGACAAAAAATACAGTCACATTACTTTATCCTTAAACCACATCTTTTGGATCCCCAGCCAAAATAAGTTCTTATAAGCAAGGACCAGTTATTAATTTCTCTCCCCTTGCCACTACACGCCCCCCCCCCCACTTAGCATTTGCACAGAACAGGTGTTCAATCACTTGTCCACTGATATAAAAAGGTACACTCAAAATGAGTAAAGCAAAAGAAAGGTTAAAGAAACTCCTGGTGGGCATCAACTACTAACTAGCCAAAGGGAAATTAGATTCTTTAAGCTTCAGCTTTTTCACCTAAAAGATGCAAATAACAATGCCTGCCGAAAAGGACCATTCTAAATAAACTTCCACGTACTGCACCAAACGCAAACCCTGAACCATTTTTAGGAAGCCATAAACCAGTGTCAGGGTCAGAACCCGGATACAGACTGGAGGTTGGTCGTGGAGATGCACCAGCCCACGAATTCATGCCATCCCAGGAGTTGCCGATGCTCAGAGCCCTTCCGGCTTTGAGCAACTGTGCAGTGGCACGCGTTGCCTAGGTTACCTCGCACCTCCGCCGGCCGGCTTATAGCCACGCCCATCATCCCCTCTCCATGATATGATTGGCTAGTTTAGGCCAGGCTTACTACTCACCTGGCAGTTCCCGCATTAGGTAGAAGGGGCCACAACCAGCCGCTGACTTATCGGCGCCAGGAGGGGCTGTGGCTGCGGAAGGGGGCGGGGCCGTGCCGGGTCCTCCGCCCGGCGGAGGAGGAGGCGGAGGCGGAGGCTTTCCGGGACCGAAGCTGAGTGCGGCTGGAGGCGGTGGTGGGTCAGCCTGAGCTCCAAAGAGCGCTGTGAAATTCTCCATCGTCCCCTCTGCCCCGACGGTGCCTCGGCTTCTGGCGTTGATTACTTTCATTGGACAATCCCTTCACGGGGCAACGCCCTCCACCTCCAGGAGCAGTTTATCACTGGATGCCCTAGGCCCCGCCTACGTTCTCCCCGCAACTACTTCCGTCGCTTTATGCGAACGTCCGGGAAATGCTATGTAACCGTATTAATTCTTCTCTGATATCTCCACCCACCGCAGTCAATATCCAATAACATGACTTAAATGGAAAGAGCGGCAGGTAGATTGACCAATAAAGTGTCAAATCCCTTTTTTCAGTCCCTTTTTACCTACCAGCAGATCCAATAGACATCTATTTCCGGGTCAATAGGCGGTGCATCCGAGACTTGGTCCAATGGGAACTTCAAGTGGTGTGGGGGCGGGTACCAGACCAGCATACGCCGGTGAGCAGCGGGCGCCGCAAGGGCCGAAAAGATGGCGGTCTTGGCGCCTTTAATTGCATTGGTGTATTCGGTGCCTCGACTTTCACGATGGTTGGCCCGACCTTACTATCTCCTGTCAGCCCTGCTGTCCGCCTCGTTCTTACTCGTGAGGAAACTGCCGCCGCTCTGCCACAGTCTCCCCACGCAACGCGAAGACGGCAACCCGTGTGACTTTGACTGGGTGAGCGACCCCTGCCTGGGACCCCGCGACCTTGAAGCTCCTTGCCCCAGCGGCCACATTTGGGAGTCCCAGGCTTCACCTTTTTGAGGACATCTGAGGTCCCGAACCTGTCACGGACTTATAGGCTATTAGAGCGTAGGGCCCGGACCGTCATTGAGTCTAAGATGGGAGTACAGGAAAGAATGACGTCTCGGAGTTGTACAGTCCGTTAGTTATAGAGCCTGCCCAGCAGCCCAGACTCTGGTCCAGGGTTTTTTCCGTCTCACTATTCATAGTCGTTAACTGCCCTGCCAAAACTTTTACAACGTTTTACAGTTTTTAAAGCTCTTTGCTGCATGTGATGTAAAGCCTCTTATTTGGGTAGATGAGGCAAGTAATAGTATTATGTTTTATTGGTGTAGAAATTGGTCTCAGCATGGTTAGGCGACTTGTCCAAGGTCATACAACTACTGAGTGGCTGGCCTTGAAACCACTCTTCTGTCCATAGTACTTGCACAGTTTCTTAACAACAACAAAAAAGCTGCCGTCAATTCCGACTCATAGTGACCCTATGGGACAGAATAACACTGCTGTCGAGTCGATTCTGACTCATAGCGACCTGATAGGACAGGGTAGAACTGCCCCATAGGATTTCCAAGGAGCAGCTGATGGGTTCAAACAGCTGACCTTTTGGGTAGCAGCTGTTGCTCTTAACCACTGCGGAACTGGGGCTCTGCATATTCTGTTAGTTATTTCTGAGTTTTGTAAACAGTTCCAGAGTTCATATTGGCGTTTGGAACCCACCGAGCGCGGATCCATGGGAGAAGGACCTGGCGATTTGCTCCCGTAAAGATTACAGCCTAGAAAACCTTGTGGGGCAGTTCTACTCTTTCACATGGTGTCACTATGAGTTGAAATTGAACTCCATGGCACCCAATAGCAACAACAACATACAATGTACCAGGCACTATTGCTGGGTCCTGAGAGTGCAGAGACAAAACTGTTAGGCTTCATGTAAAGGGAACGTGAAAAGTACGTTGGAAAGCAATATAGAAAGCCTCTTGCTGTGCTCTTGAGTAGGATGGAGGGACTGCTCAGAAAAATGAGTTAAAGCCTTATGCCCACTGCTGTATATATAGCAGGATATGTGTTCTGATGAGGGAGAGTCATCCTGAATTTTTGTCTTTTTTCCAGTCCCCAAAATGAGTCTGGACCTTTACCCAGCACCCATTCCCTTACTTTCTCCCTCCGTCCTGTTTACTCTTTTATGTTTCCTTTGCCCTTTCCAAGACTGTATTATTGATTAGTTCAAATGTGCCTGTGCTGTTTCAAAAGATCTTATTTTTATCTGGTACTCTATACCACTTAAACAAAAATGGGACTGAAAAGGATAAGAGAATAGTAGTGAAGATTTTAATAAACATGTTGTTAGTTGCCGTGGAGTTGATTCCAACTAATAATGAAGGACTCTATAGGACAGAGTAGAGCTGCCTCACAGGGATTCCAAGGCTGTAATCTTTACGGAATGCCATATCTTTCTCCCATGGAGGGGGCTGGTGAGTTGGAACTGCTGATCTTTCAGTTAGCAGCTGAGCACTTAACCACTGCACCACCAGTACTTTTTGAGGTACCTCTGGGTGGGTTCAAACCACCAACCATTTGGCTAGTTGTCAAGCGTTTAATCATTTGCGCCACCCAGCCACTCCTTTAATAAACATAGAGACCTTTTATACGTAGTAAGTCCCTGGGTTATATGAAAGTCAGACTTACTGACAACTCATACTTCTGGGTTATGATGGTCAGACTTACAACTTGTGCTTGCCCTTTAATGTTGTGTAAATTTGCCCTCACTTTGAAATGATTGAGTCAGCTCTTACAACAAATTCTTCACCATAGTCACCTTTGCTCATGCAACTTTCAAATCACTGAAAAGACTTTGAGCGTTTACTTGCACTGAAAAAAAAAAACACCCAAACTCGTTGCTGTCGAATTGATTCCGACTCAGAGTCTATAGGACAGAGTACAACTGTCCCATAGGGTTTCCAAGGAGCAGCTGGTGGATTTGAACTGCCAACCTTTTGCTTAGCAGTCGAATTCTTAAAAGAACCATATGTACCTGTTCTCACTTACCTACAAATTTGACTTAAAGACACACTTAGGATCGGATCTCATTCATAACCCTGGGACTGCCTGTCTCTCTAGAGCGTTGTCTGATAATAACAAAATACTGGAAGGTTTTATGTTCTATTATTACTCTGCCAGAATTTCTTTTTTTTAGTCACTTGACTATAATAGCCCTCCTGGCACAGTGGTTAAGAGCTTGGCTGCTAACCAAAAGGTTGGCAGTTCGAACCACCAGTTGTTCCTTGGAAACCCTATGGGGCAGCTCTGCTCACTCCTGTAGGGTCACTATGAGTTGGAATCGACTGGACAGTAACAGATTTGTTTGTTTATTTTAACTATAGTTGCCAGTTTTTATTTTCTAGGATAATTCTTGTTTTACTGATTTATCTTGGTGATTGGGAAGTTAGAGTATTAGAATAATATTAGCAGCATTAACAGATAAACTTCAAAGTTCCAGTGGTTTAACAGAATAAGAGTTTATTTCTGTTAATTAAAGGGAAAGAATCAAGCATTTATTTTGCCTTTCCTGTATGTCATGTCTTTTAGGGCAACCAAAGAATCGATAAGGGAAATTTGATTTTTTAATAAAAGAATTTGAGTTAATACAGAAGGAATGATAGAATTTAAAAATCATCTTTTAGCAACCCTGAATGAAGTAATGAATCTAGGCAGTGCTCACCTGTGGATGCTGAAATCATCAGATAAAAAGTCGATGTGTCTCCTGAAGTGATGTACCACCTGTGATGTATTTTTGCCAAAAGATTTGGATTTCACTGTATTCAGACCTCGAGATCTCATTCCCACTTTATAAGAAATATGGCAGATAGGGGATCATTATCAGAACACATGCCATGAGTCCAGAAAGTGGCAAAGTTGACAGCATCAGTGACTGAATGTCATCCGCAGATACATAGCATGGGGTAAAAAGGGAAATTAAAGAGATCAAAGAAACATACCAGTTAAATGCCATGTGTGCATGTTGCTTGAATCCTAACTTGAACAAACAACTGTACAGACATTTTGAGACAATCAGGATCCTGTGAATAAGGGCCAAGTATTAGATGAAAAAAAATTTTTTTTTTTTATTAGATGACAGCAAGAAACTATTATGTTAAGTGTGATAATATATTGTGGTTTTGTTTTTTTAAAAAAAGTCCTTATCTGTAAGAGATGCCTGTTGATGTATTTACAGGTAAGAGGATAGAGCTGGAATTTCTTTCAATTTCCCCTGCAAAAGAAATAGGTAGCATGGATGAAATAGAACCAGATTAGCAAAATGTTGATTACTGTTGAAGCTGGGTGATAGGAGTTCATTAAAGTATCTGTCATTTGTGTATGTTGGAAAATTTCCATTCCGAAAAGTTTAAATGTAAGGAACACACAACAACCAAGAGAGCTTTGCTTCACTTAGTCAGTTTGAGACCTATGCTCCTTCTGTGGAAACCCTGGTGGCATAGTGGTTAAGACTTCAGCTGCTAACCAAAAGGTCCGTGGTTTGAATCCACCAGGTGCTCCTCGTAAACTCTATGGGGCAGTTCTACTCTGTCCAATAGGGTTGTTATGAGTTAGAATTGACTCCACGGCAGTAGGTGGGTTTCTTTTTTTTTGGCTGCTTCTGTTTTCGGTCAATATAGCCTTCAGGTCATCCCGCCATCACCCAGCCAGCAGATGAAAAAGGAAAGCTGGAACGTGAGGACATGTTGTCTCTACTGCCAGGGTGTGGAAGTGACATATCACCTCTGCTCACATTCCATTCAAAAGCGCTAGTGAAGTAATCCTACCTGGATGCAAGGAGATTGGGAGATAAAGGATAGCTGTTGTATGCCCAAGAGGAAGGGAAATGGGGTTTGGAGTACGTGTAGCCAGTCTTTGCCATAGACCCCATTCTCTATCTTTAGGGAATATTCCTCTGGCTGTTGGTTGACTCTGGGTGATGCAAACGATTAAGCACTTGGCTACTAACTGGAAGGTTGGCAGTTTGAATCCATCCAGAGGCACCTCAGAAGGAAGGCCTGGCAGTCTATTTCTGAAAAATCAGCCACTGAAAACCCCATGGAGCATAGTTCTTCTCTGATGCAAATGGGGTCACCATGAGTCAGAATCTACTCAATGGCAACTGGTTTTTGTTCCTTGGTTGACCACAGTCCCTGCTCTTTAAATTCGTCTTTCCACAGTTTTAAGTTCCAAGTCTAACCCATCCAATTTTATTCATGAAAACCCTTCCTATGTTTCTTTAAGGTGTAATGTTTACCAAGGCCTGTCATATTCCCCCGCTTTACATGTCCATATCTAAATCCAGTTTTTTTTTTTTTAATTAAGGCTGAAAACCTTTTTTTAAAAACCTAAGCCCCCTGAATCTCAGCTGTAAATCAGTCTGAAGTAATGATTTGAATCCCTGTATTGTATTACACAGGAGCCCTGGTGGTGCAGTGGTTAAGCGCTCAGCTGCCAACCAAAAGGTTGGTGGTTCCAACCCACCAGCCACGTCTTGGGAGAAAGGTGTGGCAGTCTGCTCCAAAGATTACAGACAGCCTTGGAAATCCTATGGGGCAGGTTTACTCTGTCTTACAAGGTTATTGGAAACCCTGGTGGCGTAGTGGTTAAGTGCAACGGCTGCTAACCAAAGGGTTGGCAGTTTGAATCCACGAGGCGCTCCTTGGAAACTCTACGGGGCAGTTCTACTCTGTCCCGTAGGGTCGCTATGAATTGGAATCGATTTGATGGCACTGGGTTTGCTTTTGGTTATAGGGTCGCTATGAGTCAGAATCGACTCTGTGGCAACTAGCTTATTATATACATGTAAAACCAAAAAAAAACAAACCCAGTGCCATCGAGTCAATTCCGACTCATAGCGACCCTGTAGGATAAACGTGGCAAAGAAATGAACAAGATAATTCCAAAGAGTGATGACTACAATGAATACCAAGAACTACATGTATATGTAGTATATATACTACATACATATACATGTGTATATGTAGTTCTTGTTATGTATGTATAGTGTATATACTACATATATGTACATGTATACATGTAGTTTTTGTTGTTCATTGCAGTTATCACTTTGGAATTATCTTGTTCATTTCTTTGCCGTGTTTATTGTCTGCCTCGTGCTCACACAGGGCTTATATTTTAGAGGGTGAGAAAGAACTGTAAACCGAAGGTATTGAAATAGGCCTTAACAAGCTCTGAAAGGCACCTTTCAGTTCTCGAATTATAATAGAGATGCAGATTATCGCTATGGATATCGCGTGGAGAGGAATGACTTAATCAAAACCAACAAATGGAATAGCCAGATATTGTATTAATGGGATATTACCGATAAAGTTTCCCTAGAAAAGTTTTATTTTATTAGAGTCCCACTAATTTGGTTAAAATAGTATCTTACATGTGTACACCCTATCATACTTTATACAACCCTTTCATATCCATTGTCTCATTTAATCCTCACAATAGCAATTTGAAAGATGCTATTCAGTTGAGGAAATCAAAGCTCAGAGGTTAAGTGATTTGGTGAAAGGCGCCCAGTCAGGTTGTGGCAGGGTGGAACCTGAATCTAGATCTTCTGTCCAGTGTTTTTCCAGCCTCACCTGAGCTGACTCCCATTATCTGGTAATTTGGATCTCTGTTGGGTTTTATTCCATATTTGACTGCCTTGTCTTTTGGTCAGTCCTCTCGTCACGGCATTTCTGTTGCTTTGATTCTGTTGCAGAGAGAAGTGGAGATCCTGATGTTTCTCAGTGCCATTGTGATGATGAAGAACCGCAGATCCAGTAAGTGTGGCTGGCTTCTCAGTCTCTCGGGGAGGAGAGTGCCCTCTGGAGGTGTTTTCCTTTGTGTTAGGAGAGGGGCGTTATATGGTGAACTGGTCCCACGTTCCGTGCCAAGGCTGAATTTGATTCTTGGGCTTCCCACCCCCTTTTCAAACTGCCCCAGGAAGAGGGACAAATAATGGGATGTAGGCACGTGCAGCTCAGCCTGACCTGTGACATTTCTGTGTTTCAGTCACCGTGGAGCAACATATAGGCAACATCTTCATGTTTAGTAAAGTGGCCAACGCTATTCTTTTCTTCCGCCTGGATATTCGCATGGGCCTGCTTTATATCACACTCTGCATAGGTGAGGAGACTGCCTTTGTAAGATTACGTTGGATAGAGGCTTGGTTGTGGGAGCCAGATTCCAATCCCAATCCAGTTTCTCCGCACCCTTCTTGCTTTTTTCTTGCACCTAATTAATGATGTGTGTAGCTCAGATGACTAGAGCCTGCAGAGACTTAAGAGAAAAGGAATGTATCCTACATATGTTTACAAAGTATATTCTTTGGTAGCTGAAATCTTTGAGTTGGTTTGGAAGTAAACCCGCTGCCCAAGGACTTACTGGTTTCCTCTGCCATCTTCTTTTTGTCTTTAGTGTTCCTGATGACCTGCAAACCCCCCCTGTACATGGGCCCTGAGTACATCAAATACTTCAACGATAAAACCATTGACGTGAGTGCCCTCCTCCCTTCTCTGTATTGGGCCCTGGTGGGTGATTTTGTAATTGTGCTCTCTGTTCACTAGGAGGAGCAGTGGTTCCTCAGGATGGAAGTCAGGGGCAATGCGGCTTATCATGTGAGCTAGAGAAGTGGGTTAAGTGCTGTAGCTGCAAACCAAAGGGTCGGCATTTCGAATCCACCAGGCGCTCCTTGGAAACTCTATGGGGCAGTTCTACTCTCTCCTATAGGGTCGCTATGAGTCGGAATCGACTTGATGGCACTGGGTTTTTTTAGAGAAGAGGGGAGAGGGGAAGCCAGAATGAGAAATGGAACGCTGAAGTCTGAGCTTTCACAGGAGCCTGTGTGATCCAGCTCACTCTCCCTTCCCTGTGTGGCAGGAAGAGCTGGAGCGGGATAAGAGGGTCACTTGGATTGTGGAGTTCTTTGCCAATTGGTCCAGCGACTGCCAATCATTTGCTCCTATCTATGCTGACCTCTCCCTCAAGTGAGTAGTACAAGGGAGAGAGATTATGATGGAAATTGAGATGCTGCACCTCCCCGCTTATTGTTTTTGGCCTTGATTTTGTACATTGTCGCCAACCAGAGTTGTCCCCCTACCCTTCCCTTGAGCCGTTCTCTTTTCCTTCAGTATGTTAAATAATATATTCTTCTCAGGTACAACTGTACGGGGCTAAATTTTGGGAAGGTGGACGTTGGCCGCTACACTGATGTTAGTACACGGTATGTAAGGACCTGGGCAGAGGGTCTGAGCAGGGAATCTCTTTGCCTGATGTACATAGATGCATTTTATGGAGTCCTTTCTGGGCCCTGTAGGTACAAAGTGAGCACATCGCCCCTCACCAAGCAGCTCCCTACCCTGATCCTGTTCCAAGGTGGCAAGGAGGTAATGCGGCGGCCACAGATTGACAAGAAAGGGCGAGCTGTCTCTTGGACCTTCTCTGAGGTACTTTGAAAGGATGGGCATCTCGTCTGGAGAAGGGTGTGGGACAGTAGATGGAACTCAACCTGGGTTTGGCTGTCAGTTCTGCCACCTGTCCGCTGGCTTTGAAAGCATGGACTAGTTACTAGACCTCATTCGTTAATTCACTTAGCAAATTTATATTATGCTTCTACTATGTGCCAGACTTACTAGTACTAAAATCCCCACTGCTGTCAAGTCGATTCCGACTCATAGCGACCCTATAGGATAGAGTAGAACTGCCCTGTAGAGTTTCCAAGGAGCGCCTGGCGGATATGAACTGCTGACCCTTTGGTTAGCATCCGTAGCACTTAACTACTACAACACCTAAAGGAAACAGTTATTAGTAAGACTCAGTCCCTGAGGCTCTGCACCTATGACATGTAGGCCTTAGGTTCCTCGTTGGTAAGTCGGGGACAGTAACACCTGACTCAGGGTCATTTTGCAGATTGCATTAAGTAATGTACATATAACTCTCGGCACAGTGATTGGCACATAATTGTTGTTGTTGTTACATGCAGCTAAGTCGGTTCCAACTCATAGTGACTCTAAGTACGATAGAATGAATCATGGCCTGGTCCTGTGCCATCCTCACAATTGTTACTATGTTTGAGCTCATTGTTGCAGCCACCATGTCAGTCCACTTATTGAGGGGCTTCTTTTACACTGACCCCTCTGCTTTACCAAGCATGATGTTCTTCTCCAGGGACTGGTTGCTCCTAATAACATGTCCAAAGTACATGAGATGAAGTCTTGCCATGTTTACTTCTAAGGAGCACTCGGACTGTACTTCTTCCAAGACAGATTGGTTTGTTCTTCTGGCAGTTCATCGTATATTCAGTATTCTTCACCAACACCAGAACTCAAAGGCATCAGTTCTTTGAATTGACTAATTAGGCACATAATAGGCACTTATTAGTTGACTTTCCCCAGGTACCCAAAAAAGATGAAGGTTTAGGGGAGGTTTCTGTCCTTTGGTTCCTTCTTCCCAAAAGTGTGTCTAAATGGAGTCCCTGCATGGTGTAAACGGTTCATTTGCTCTGCCGCTAACTGCAAGTTCACTCAAAGATGCCTTGGAAGAAAGGCCTGGCCATCTACTTTAGAAAATCAGCTTTGAAAACCCCTTGGAGCACAGTTCTGCTCTAACACACAAGGGGTTGACATGGGTCAGAGTTCATTTGAAAGCACCTCGTTCCCAAGAGGGGCTCTTAACTCTCCCTTCCAGACTGAACCCTGATGGGTGCATCTCTTTTACACAGGAGAGTGTAATCCGAGAATTCAGCTTGAATGAGCTATACCAGCGGGCCAAGAAGCTGTCAAAAGCTGGAGACCACATCCCTGAGGAGAGGCCTGAGGCCCCAGCTCCCACAACAGTGCCAGATGGGGAAAATAAGAAGGACAAATAGGAGCCCTGCCTTGTTAGTGCCTCTCTCCATCCAGCTCCTTCCCAGGCACCACTGAGGCCCTGAACCTCTGCATCCGCCACCCTTGCCTGAGGCCGTGGCCTTTGTTGTTTGTGCTTCCCCTGTTGGGTTGTGCCTGGGTGAGGCAGGGTGCTGCTTCTGATTTTAAAGAGGCAAGCAGGGAATTGTCATGCATTGTCCAGGGAGGCTTCCCCTGCCATGGCCAACTATCCATTTAATGGAGGAGAAATGGTTTCCCTTCAGGTTTGGATTTCTTTTTGTTTGTTTCTTTTTATCCCTGGCTTGGATCAGTGTGTCAGCTGTTGTCCAGCAGTCACACATCTCTACTGCGCTGTGGTCTCATTATGCCTCTTAGTGGACCCATACAGCCTACTTAGATTAAACACTAACATATGATACCGGGGTACAGAGTCAGCGCTTAAGATTTTTCCTTACAGGTCTCAAGGACCCTTGCTTCCCTAGGCCCTTCTGGCTTGGTCTATGGCCTTCATTAAAAAGCATAAGCCTAACTTTGTCACTGCTCCCGAGGAAAGACCTTTACTCACAGAGTTTTCATCTTTGAGGGTACTATTGAATAATGCCTCAACTTCATGGGGGTTGGAGGAGGGGTATAGAGGCTTTGTATGGTGGGGCCTAGGGGAAAAAATCCTGGGCAGGATTGGGGTTTCTATTACCTCAACAACCCAATTTCGATTATCCCACCTTCATTTGACGGTTTTCCATAATAAAAAGACTGAGGTTTCCTTTTGATTGGCGTTTGTGTGTTTCTCTTGTATTAGAAAAAAGGACAGGCAAAATCTGATTCCATCAAATGCCGGGCCTTTGTCTCCAGGATTGATAAGAGTAGGGGAAAGCTAATACCTGTAAGGGAGCAGCGGCGGTTCAGTGGTGGAAATCTTGCCCTTCCGTGCGAGAAACCCGAGTTTGATTGCCAGCCAGTGCACCTCATGCACAGCCAACCCCACTCCCAACCCCCTCAGTGGCGGCTTGCCTGCGGAACAAGTTTCAGCAAAGCTCCCGGACTAATACGACTAGGAAGAAAGGCCTGGTGATCTACTGAAAAGCAGCTAATGAAAACCTTATGGATCACAGAGGTCTGATCATGCGGGTGGTACGGGAGCAGGCAGCTTTTCTGTTGTGCATGGGGTGGGTTACTGTGAGTTAGGATGTCAGTCAGCTAACAGTTTCCTTAGTCCAGAGTTCAGACCGCCTGGCGTTAGGAGGACTAGGCTATTGGCGGGTCCACGGTTCCCAGGGAGGAGGGCTTGGGGACACAGGGTTGTGGCACATACGGTGTGTTTTCACTGCCAGACTTGCCTTCAGAGCTACCTAGTCCCAGTCCCCTTCCTCTTTGTGCCTTCCCGGCACCCCCCGCCTGCAGAGTGGTTGTGCCCGAAAGTCCCGCCTCCAGACCTCACGTGTGCGCCGCAGGCCACGCTTTCCGCCGCCTCTGCAGCGGCTTCGTGCTCCGCAGCGGAAGTTTCTGCCCTTCGTCTGGGCTGCAGAGCGAGGGCCTCCGTTGTCCCGTTCTGCTCAGCGGTCAGTCTCGTGTACCCCCTCTCCCCACAATCCGCTTTGTTCCCCGCCGGGCTCCAGGCGCCATGGCTTCCCGCGGAAGGAAGCGGAAGGCTGAGGCGGCGGTGGCGGCGGCGGCGGCGGAGAAGCGGGAGAAGCCGGTTGGCGGCCAGGCGGCAGCGGAGGAGGTGGTCGTCATCATCGAGCATTGGTGAGGCCCTGGAGAGTCCTGGGGGGCCGGGAACGGCGCGGACCGAGGGCCCCGTCCCTGACCTTTCCGTTTCTTCGTAGCACAAGCTGACGCGTCTACGGGCGCAACGCCGCGGCCCTGAGCCAGGCGCTGCGCCTGGAGGCCCCTGAGCTTTCAGTGAAGGTGAACCCCTCCAAACCGCGGAGGGGCAGCTTCGAGGTGACGCTGCAGCGCCCGGACGGCAGCAGTGAGTGCGGTCCCGGGGGGGAAGGCACGGGGTCCGAGCGAGGAAAAGCTGGTCTCAGAAGCCGCGGCCACCTCGGGGAGAGAGACTGGGGAACCAGTCTCACGGTAACTGCTGTGTTCGGCCCTTTCCCAGGTGCGGAGCTCTGGACTGGCATTAAGAAGGGGCCCCCACGCAAGCTCAAATTCCCCGAGCCTCAGGAGGTGGTGGAGGAGCTGAAGAAGTACCTTCCGTAGGGAGGTTTGGGCAGAACGCCTCAAGCCGAGGTTTGAAATGGGGAGCGAGGAGGGGGAGGGGGATGTTGATGGGGTGGCTACTTGCAAAGCAGCCCTTAGTATTAAAACTCATTCCACACGGGATTTGCATTTTCATAACTCTTTTACTTGATCTCAGGATTTCGTCTTTGGGGGAATGTCCCTGCCCGCTTTTACTGGCAGGAAAAAATTGAAATGGGTAAAAAACTACTGTCTCCTGTGCCCTTCTACAAAGTGTTAGCTTCATCTTTCATTCCTTGAACCAAGCTGTAGACTACTAATGGTAATGTGATTCTCTGTAGAAGTGCAATTTATGCCTGTCCGCCGTGCAGTTCTGCATTTATTTAAAAAATCTCCGTATTTCCGATGGTGTTATATATTTTTAATTCTTTCAACAGGTTGTAAATTTTATTAGTTCCCTCATTGAGAAGTTAAAATCTTTGATAGGTGTTTTTGTATGAGTAGAAATTTCCCCCTTTTACTGGCAGAAATTTTTTACTTCATGTATGTTTGGAGCCTTGGTGGTACAGTGGTTAAGTGTTCAGCTGCTAATCAAAAGGTCAGCAGTTCAAATCCACCAGCTGCTTCTTGGAAACTCCATGGGGCAGTTCTGCTCTGTCCTGTAGGGTCCCTATGAGTTGGAATCGACTGGATGGCAACGGGTTTGGTTTGGTTTGATGTATGCTTACCCCTGTACTCCCTCCCTGGCCTGCCCCCACCCACCCAGTTGTTACTCCTATGTTCTGTTAGTTGTCTAGAGTTACTGTCAACGCTGCATTAGAGTACTGTCACTCCTGGTCACAAGGATTTGACCTTGTCTTTATCTCTAGGGCTTCATGCAGTGCTTTGGCATGTTAGGTGCTTAACCATTTGGGGGCAAGATGTGATGCTTGGGCTCCTGGGTTTGGGGGTTTACAGGTGGAGGTAAAGACATCTTCCTCAGGCTTTATGATTGCTTGGGTCCCTTCTTTAACCTTTTTCCCTTCTCACATTTGCAGCCTTCTGTCCCTGGTGATGTTGGAGCATTTATGACGGAACATGGCCAAACCTCAGTCATGTGCCTGAAGCCACGGTTTCTTCCCCTCCAGAAATGATGGTTCAGTTGTGAGGCAGCCTTCTAGTAAGGCACTGCAGAAGTTCTTGGATTTGCTTTTTTTAATAAAAGTTCTTGTTATAAAGTATTTGAGTAATGGAGTTAAAGTTAATTGTATGATAAGGGATGTACAAAAGCTAGCCTTGTGGGATTGGGCTTCCTTGTATTTTTCATAGCCCAAGGTCACTATTTAATCTGGAACTCCTAGAGTCTCTGGGAGAGCATATGAAACGCAACAACTATGATAGAGAAGTAAATAATTTATTTTTTTTTTAAAAAAGCAAATAATCTGTTTCAGTTCACTTCTTTGAAGTGATGAACACAAGTGCATCCTCTTGGGCCCCCTGCAGAGGTTTTGGCTAGACTTCCCATACAGGTAGTCCCCCGGTTACGAACGAAACCAGTTCCCGTGTCTTTTAAGTGGAATTTGTATGTAAGTCGGAACAGGTGCATATGGTTCTTAGCCTTACATTAGCACAAGAAAAGGCTTAAAGCCTTCTCAATGATTTAAAAAGCTGCACCAGGAGCAAGTGAAGGTGATTGTGATGATGAATCTGTTGTGAGTATGGGTTGGTTCAATCCTTCCAAAGTGAGGGTGAGTTTATGTAACGTCAATGGGCAAGTACAAGCTATCAGTAAGTCGGACTTTCTATACTGGCAATAGGTAAGCTCCATACACATTTTAAACCCAAACCCATTGCCATCAAGTCGATTCTGACTCATAGTGACCCTATGGGACAAGAGAACTGCCTCATAAGGTTTCCAAGGAGTGGCTGGTGGATTCGAACTGATGACTTTTTGGTTAGCTCTTAACCACTGTGTCACCAGACTCTCCATATATATTAGGTTCTGGATAAAGTCCTTTGACTACCACTTGCTAGTATTCCACTACTAACACTGCTTCACCTTCTGGAACATTTTCTCTTAACAAAACCCACACCAGAGGGTGTTCTTTCTCAACTCTTCATGACTAGATGCCTTATGGCCTGGGAGACCTGGCCTTGCCTGTTATCTATGGCCTGCTGGTGTTGGGGACTACAGCTTATTTTTTCACTTGTCACTGACTGGAATATAGATTGCAGAAAAAAGACTTCATAATTTTCTACCCTTGGTACTGCGTGACTTCTGCCTGGCTCCCAAAGCTTGGGAGGGGAGGAGACCTACAAGGAGCCAGGAGTACACCTGCCTTTTGTGCTAAAATGGCATGTATTAGTCCCTCTGCCAGTGCACCTTTTGCTAGCTAACATTTCCCACCTTCCCAGGGCCCCTAGCCTGCCCTCCTCTCTCCACTACGTTAGTATATCTACCTCTGTGTCTGACTCTGAGGAAGGGTCGGGCCATACAGAGGGAAAACTGGTAGTCCCCAGCCTCCCCTCTGCTGTCCAGTCTACCACATCAACCTCTTCCTCTTCAGGGCTAGCAGGAAGTGGCCCCAGCAGCTCAGAGTTACGAGTCCCCTCACCTGCATCTGGTGCAGGGTGCAATACCTCACCCATAGTTAGGGGTACCTCCAGCCCCTTCTCCAGCCACTTTGAATAGGAAGGAGGGAGGTCTTCATAGGACCTTTGGGGAGGGTCAAGTGAATCAATGTGGAGAACTCTCTGACCATCCAGTGGCTGGGAGCTAGTAATTTCAAGGTCTGCACTCCAAGAGCCTCCCACTGAAAGTACCTCCCCTTCACTCATCTCTGAGGGCATGACAAGAGGGCTGAGGGGCTCGACTGGCTCTTTGTTCTCAGAGGGCATGATGAGGGGGCTGAGGGGCTCAACTGACTCTTTGTTACCGACAGGTTCCTTTTCCAGTCCTGTGAGCTCCCTGGGCCAGAGTTCCATGTCTGATAAACACCATTCTTCTCCTTCAATCCAGTTCTTCCCTGTTTCTGTTAGGTGGTAACTGGGGGTCCTGCAGCCCTCAGCCTGAGGGCTCTCCAGAGACCCCATAGGTGGCTCAATGACAGAGCCACACAGCATGAAGTCCAGTATCTCCTCCAGCTCACTGGTGGCAGCAGCACTTGTGATTCGGTACTCCTCAGCTTCACAGGGCTGCCCAAGCAAGGCTGTGTCAAGTGCATAGGGCTCTCTGCAGCCAATGTCTAACACTGGTTCCTTCCCTACCAGCTCTGGACTGGACTCAAACTCAGACTTCACCACTGGGGGGTTTGGGGAGCAGCTAGCAGAGAGCAGAATGTCTTGTAGCCTAGAGCACACAGGGGAGTCCTGACACAGGTCTATTTGAGCAGATGACATTTCCTGCTCGTTAACTGAAGATGACTGAGTCCCTGTAGGCTTTTCTAAGTCTTCCCCAGGTTCCTGGATCTGGAGGCTATCTTGAGAGTCTTTGTGGGGAGGCTCCTGCACCACCTCCCAGCACGTTCCATTAACAATCTTCCGAAGTTTCACTCTCCCAACCTGCCCCTCCTCCACAGAATCAGAGTTAGGGGCCCTGCCTTCAGGGCTCCACTTCTTGCTCCCAGCTGTCTTTCCAAGACCAGAGGGGCTTGGAGGACTCTGTAGAGGACTAGCTTTCCCTGGTTTCTGCTTGTCCTCTGGCACTTCTTTTTTAATACTCCTCTGCCGCCAAAGACGCCGGCCAGGAGCCGTGGACACTGAGCTGGGTCCGCTTAAAATGCTGGGAGTTTTGGATGTACACACATCAGGAGATGGCTTTGAGCGGCTTAGCCTGATCTTTCTGGGCAACAGTCTCTCGTCCACAGAGGGGTACAAGCTGGGTGGGGAAAGAGCTGTAGGACCAAGGTCAGGGTCACTCTTATTCTCCTTAGGCCCTTGACTGTGGCTTGATGGTGAAGAGCTTTTTTCTTGAGCTGGGCAGGCTCTGGCCCTCTTTTTGAGCAGAACAGTGCCAGACAAGTTCTCTGCGTTCTGTCGACTGCTCTTCTCCTGGGGGTCCTCTTCCTTCCCTGAGGACTTTAACCTAACTGTCCCAGAAGGACAAGGAGTCTGGTTAACAGGTAGTGGAGCTCGGGGGCGGCGGCTTGGTGCCACCACCCTGGCAGAGATTGGAGGTTGCAGGCACTCCCGGTTCAGTCTGCGGCCCTGAGGGGCCTTCACCAGCTTTCCATCCTCTAGCTGAAGGGATTCTAGCTCTGATACACGGAGCTGACGGGCAGCAGAGAGCACATCCTGGGCTTCTTCTCGAGATACTTCCATCTCTGAGGTGTAGAGGAAGTCCACCAACTTCCTAAGTGTCCTGATCTTCAGGCCCCCCAGCTCTAGCACCACCTTCCGACCCTGTGCTGGCCTCTCCCGCTCTAGGCGCTCTGTGAAGAAGGGGCTGCAGGCCGACAGGATGCAGCAATGGGCTGGGACTGCCTCACCTGCAGGGAAACCCAAACACTTTATCTCACGCAGACAGGCATGTTCATGGGCTAATCAAAGACGTTATTACCCAAAGGAACTGCCCCTTCTCCCATTTTCCATGGAAATCCAGGTAGGAGAAATCCGTTCCTCCTGCCTGCCTGGAACCGTCCACCATTACCTTTTGCCTCGCTAACTTGTTTTTGTCCTTCAAAGTCTAGCTTAGACATCATTTCCTTCAGAAAGTTTTTCTCTGGATTAGGTGCTCCTGGCCACAAAGAGATAGCTATCATATCTATACAGTTGCTGCGAGTTGGAATCGACAGCAACGGGTTTTTTTTTTTTTTTATATAGTTATTATAGCACTTGGCTATCTGTAATGGAATTGTCCATCTCCTTCACTAGACTGTAAGCTCTGTGAGGACACGGACCATGTCTCTCTTCTTCACTGAGGTACATTCACTGCTTGACACAAAACAGGATCAAATACTTGCTGAATAATTTTTTTTAACTTGCAAGAGTTTAAAAAATATTTTATAGAAGCAACTTGTCTAACACAAGGCATGAGCTCTGGAGGCAGACAATCAGGGTTCAACTCTCCTGAGCTCCAGCACTGCTACCAGGCAGTAGTCTGTCTGGAGCTCCCTTCTCTCAGATCCATACTTCTGCTCAGATCTCTCTCCTGAGAGATTAAACACACAACAGCCTGTATATGTGGATGTCTTGCAAGCACTTCTTATACAACCTTTCCAGAAAATTAACTCATCATTCCCTACCTCCAAAAAGCCTCCTGTATGTTTCCTACTTTGAAATAAGGTATCACATTCACCCAGTTGCTCAGGTTTGAAAACTAGAAGTCATCTTTGATTCTTCCCTATCCTCTATTCACCTCATCTAATTAAAAAAAAAAAAAAGCCAATACTTCTTGAGTGCTTATTATGTGCCAGGCATTGTTCTAAGGGTTTTACCAGTGACCAATTCATTTCCTGTTCACTGCAACCCTGTGAAGTAGCTACTGTTATTATAGATGAGTGAACTGAGGCATATTAACTAACATGCCCGTGATTATATAGTTCGTAAGCAGCAGAGTCTGTGGGTGGTGCAAGTGGTTTGCAAACCCACCCACCCAGAAGAAAGGCTTGGTTATCTGCTTCCTTAAACATTATAGTCAAGAAAAACTTAAGGAGCAGTTCTACTCTGTAACACCTGTAACATGGGTTACCATGAGTTGGAATTGAAGGCAATGAGTTTGGTTTTTTTTTTTTTTTTTTGAAGTAGAAGAGTCAAGATTTGAACCCAGGGAGCCTGGCTATAGAGCCCAGGCTTTTAACCTCTTAAATTTTATAAATTCTCATTAATAGCTCATAAGCCATACATTTCTCTCCATTCTTAATACCACTACCTTAGGCCACCATCCTCTCCTGGATTATAACAGCCTGTCTGGGCTCATCAACAATCCAATAATTCTTCACACACAGCCAGAGTGCTGTTTCTAAAGCAGGTATGTGATCATGTCATCTGCTTAAAACCTTTCAATACATTTCCCAGTGTCCTGAAGGCAAGTCCTACTCTTCTGCTTGTGTATGACCTCCGGACCTTACACGACTGCTTTTTCTCCAGCCACATCTCCAGTGCCTACTGTGGTCTGTGCTCCAGCCATACTGAACCACTCACATCCCTGCTGACATCTCTGGACCTCTTTACATGCTGTTCTCTCTGCCTGGAAAAATCTTTCCCCACTTGCTCCTACTTCTGTTTCTCCTGCAAGTCATTTCCCTCAAGAGAATTTCCTCAACCCTACCTCTAAACTTTCCCAAATGTGTGAGTTATTCCTTTTTTGTATTCCTTCCTGTATCAGCCTATAACCAAAAACAAAAACCCGCTACCATCAAGTCGATTCCAACTCAGTGACTCTATAGGACAGGATGTAATCTTTACAGAAGCAGACTGCCACATCTTTCTCCCATGAAGTGACTAGTGGGTTCGAACCATCAACCTTTTGTTTAGCAGTGAAATGGTTAACCACTGTGCCACCAGGGCTCCTTCATCAGCCTAAACTTAGCCCATTATTTACAGTCCCATAAAAAACCCACTGCTGTTGATTCTGACTCAGAGGTACCTTACAGGACAGAGTAGAACTGCCCCATAGGGTTTCCAGGGCGTAATCTTTACAGAAGCAGACTGCCATATCTTTTCTCCCACAGAGCAGCTGGTGTGTTCAAACCATTGACCTTTTGCTTAGCAGCCAAGTGCTTAACCACTGTGCCGGGGATTATTCATTATACTGCGTAGTAATTGACTGGTTACTTAAATGTCTCCCCGTTGCATGATTTCCTAAGAGCAGGGACCTCATATATACCACTAGCCACTCCTCGAAACCCTATGGGGCAGATCTACTCTGTCCTATAGGGTTACTATGAGTCAGAATTCACTTGATGGCAATGGGGTATACATGGTATACCCACAGTAGTACAGTTTTTGGTATACACCAAACACAAACCTATTGTCACCAAATCAATTCTGACTTATAGTAGCCTTAAATGACAGAGTAGAACTGCCCCATAGGGTTTCCAAGGAGTGGCTGATGGATTCGAACTGCCAACCTTTTGGTTAGCAGCCAAGCTCTTAACCACTGTATTTGGTGCACAACAGACAATAGTTTTTTTGCTTGCTTGTTTTGAATTAAATGAATCCCAGCTCTGCACTTACTAATAGAACCAACGGGCAAGTCACTTAACTCTCTAGGCATCAATTTGCTCATCTGTGGAACTGGAACTGTATAATATTACTTACTTCCCAAGTTGTTATGAGAATCAAAGGAAATACTAAACTGTATCACTATGAGTCAGAATTGACTCGACGGCAGTGGGTGTTTTATGTGCTCTGCAAAGTGTAGAGGGCTACACACTGTTGGTTGTCAAGATCCTTTTATAAATGAAGAGACAGTGTCCCTGAGAGATGAAGTTACCTGTCCATTTGTAACTTCATTACAAAATAACAAAGCTAGGACTTAATTTAGGCCATCTGACTCCTAGTCTTGGGCTTTTTACCAGGTTCCACCTCATGCTGATTTACTATTTCAAGTATGAAGGGGAGGGGTGGGAATAAGCTATACATTTTTAGCTCTAACGACAACAAAAAAATCACCAATTTGAGGGCAAGGGGGAAAAAAACTTTAGCAACAACTTCACAAGAAAATAGGAAAATATGAAATAGCATCATCTAATGCTTATACTGTGCTTAGTACATTCAAAGCACTGTTCTATATGCTTTGTATATGTTAACTCTTCATCCTCCCAACCACTCCATTAGGATACTATCCACCTTTTATTAGAATTTCTTTGTTTAAAAAACTTTAAAATTAATTTCATTTTTCAAGAGAAAAGCCCAGTCACAATTTTATTCTTGAAAACGGTAACTGTCCCAGAAACTGTTCCTTTCTAAGTAGCTTATGGTGCTCAAAGACGATATAATACATTTTCCCGGTTTTATCCTACCCTAGCCCTAATCTTATCCTATTCTCTGGTGAGTTTTCAACTGAGTCCCTACCAGTCTCTTACCTTCTGCCTGCAGTAG
The DNA here is from genome assembly GCF_030014295.1 of Loxodonta africana. NCBI lineage: Eukaryota > Metazoa > Chordata > Mammalia > Proboscidea > Elephantidae > Loxodonta > Loxodonta africana. Next base: position 18,906,683 of record NC_087348.1, on the reverse strand, counting down.
GACATCACAGAACACACCAGTCTGCTGCTGGTGATGAAGCTGCAAAAAGGCTAGTCGAAGGAACCGGGGGTTCCTGTATAGGATTTTAGTGCTGGCTGGAGAATACATGTTGGTATTGTTAACAAACCTCCTAGGTTTTCACAGGTCAGATTCCTGTGGGTGAGATAATACATTTCAGAGGCATGATTATACCTAATTTGCTTTTTGTCTTTGAAATGGCAGGGACATGCTGGAAGTGAGAGATACAGCATAAAGTTGAGAAGTATCAGCCTATAAATTATGCCAAGGATATCTCAAGAAAGTAGAACATGATCACAATAGTTACATGTGGGAGCTCAGAGATAAATCTAGGTTTGAATCTTGGCTTTCCTGTTCATTAGCCTAGCTGTATGATCTAAGCCAAATGACTTAACTACTCTTGAGTCTCACTTTTCTCATCTATGTGAATGGTAATAGTATGGGAATGATAATAGAAGTACTTATAATGATAAGTGCTTACAAAGTTATTTTAAAGATTAAATGAGCCAATGCATGTAAAATTGATTGCTTAGCACAGTGAGTGCCTGGCGCATAACAACTATTGCCCCAAAATGGTAGCCATTATTATTCTCATTCACGTTATTACTGAAACTCAGCTCCTGCTGTGCTGAATACTGATACTCTTCCTGAGCACCACCTTCCAGGTCCGTGGATATAATTCTCAGTTTAACACTTTTAAAAAGACAATATTGAGTATAAAATTAGCTCCAGTAAGTCCCACACACCTTTTCTCTGAACTCTTATCGCACTAACCAGCAGAGGGTGCACAATAAAGAAGTGAAGCTGCTGGGCTAGGTGGGAAGGTCTCCACAGAAATAAGGATATTGGGCACTCTTAGTTCAGGTGTTCTTGGATAAAGTGCGCCTGTGGGACCCTGGCAATTGGTGAAGAATTTGGCCTTTAGGTTTGTCAGTCTGGCTAATTACCTGGATAGCAACAGAGCAAAGAGAGTTAAGCGCTCTACCCTTCTCAAAGCAAGCTGGATATCCTGATTTTAGGCTTAGTACACTTCCAGATTTTTACACTGAAACCCCACACTCACTGCACAGATGAATTTCTTTCCTGGCATGCAGTCTTCTGTCAGGTGGCACCGAGGGTCCAAAAAATTCAGGTCAAAACTATCAGGAAAGAAAAGATTGAAAAGGTAAATTAAGGAAAGGCAGGCTGGATGCTGATCAGAAACAGAGCCATGCGGGTGGAGGACGGCAGCTATTGCAAGGGCCCAAATTTATGCCCTGGGGGTGATTCTCCGCCCACTGGCGCCTGGCCTTGCCCCTAGACCCAACCTGGAATTGTTTTGCAGTAGGTGTTGCTCCTGTTGTCCTCTCTCTGCTGGGTCCCCAGGCCAGCCTGCCTTGCTTCCTCCCGAAGTGCAGCCTCGCACGTGGAAATTTGGCAAAGCAGCACAATGGCCAGAGCGGCTCCTCTCACCCTCCAGAACCAAGGCAAAAGGGGTTGGAGGAGAAATCAGGGCTTGAGTGGGCCCTGCAAAGCTGGGTGGCCGACCAGTCCCCGCGCCCGGCCCAACTCCTTTGACGAGACCTCTCGGCGCGAAGGTTTCTGGGAATGGAGAGTGGGTGATGGGAAGGCCCGAAATCAGGGTACGCCCTCACCGGCACCTGGCGCACAGGGTTTGCAGCCCCACCCTGACACGCTCCTACCGCTACGGGACCCAGCGCCCACATGCACCAGGTGGGGGGCGTGGCAGCGAGAGCTAGAGGCTACGCGGCCCGTGCCACAGGCCACGCGCCGCTGTCCTCGCGCAGAGAGCGTCGCCGGGCCCGACGTCCTTCCTCCTCCCCCCAGCCTCCGTCCTACGTCTGCTAAGTACGTCATCCCCATTGGCCGAGGGCGCCTGGGGGAGCCAATCAGAGAGGGAGGAGAGCTTTGGGCGGGAGGCTACGTCTTGAGGGACTTGCGGGCTGAGACGACATGGCTGGGCTGTGAGAGGTAGCGGGAAGGGCCAGCCGAAGTGGAATTCTGAAAGCCACCGTCTTTTCCCTGGGCCCTCTTAGGAACACCCTAGTAGGAGGGACAGGATACTCTATTAGGGCAGGCTCAAAGCGATTGAAGAACACCTCCTTCTTCCCCTAGGAGGAGCTGCAAATAACCTTAGTCAGGCTAAGAACTCTCCAGGCTTAATGGAAGAAAAAGCCCCCATATTCTAATCTAGATATCTCCCAAGGTCAGGGAATATTCCGGAACAAGGTCGTTGGGCTACTTTCTCAATTCAGTTTTTTTACTGATTCCACATCTCGGAGAACTGGTGACCAAGAGGGTTGCAGAAATCCCCTCAGGAGTGGCCGCTGGTGTCTGTTGAGAGGTGATTTGTTTAGCGCAGTTCCTGACTGGGAATAGCTGTTTTCACGGACGATGCTAAAAATTAAGGGATTGCAAGATTAAACATTTAGGATGCCAACCCGCGCTAGAAACCTCCTGGCCAGAGCTTCCGCTGTGCGCATTAGGACCCGGAGCCTGACTTCCGGTCCTGCCCTTCAGGTGTTGTACCCTGAAAAAAATGTCTGAATGCGAAGACACTGGTAGCATAGCGTGGTAAATCTAAACAGCAGCCCACCCTGAGGCCGACTGGAAGGAGAAGAGGCAGATGCCTAAGGAAAGGAGGACCTGAAAAGTAGAGAGGTGAGTAGTACAAAGTACTCAAGTATGTCTTCGTTGATAATTGCTATCTGACCCCTTTTCAGAAAGGATTTGAGATGGCAGACCCAAATATGGGAGGACGGGCGCACCTCCAAGTTAAGTAGTAGTTCTCCTAGTTTGAGGCCTTTTTTCTTAAGCCAGAAGAATAAAAGGAGCAGAAGATTTTCAGCTGCAGTTGTCATAGTTTAAAGAGGAAGCAATTCGTGAAAGGACATGAAACTTAGCAAGAGGAGGGCAGGTTTTAGATGTTGTTAACAGTATAAAGGAAAAAAGCTGACGGCAGAACAGTACTTGTTCATGGCATCCGTTCCTATAGAATCAAGACTTAGTTCAGTAGGTGGAGTCCCATATAGGTGAGTCTGTGGAAGTGGTAAGAAAAAATAGGTATACTATATCCCCTCAGAAATATATTGTCATCAGGATGAAATTAATTTTCAAGAAGTGGGGAAGAATCCCTTTTTTTTTCTTTCTTTTTTTAATCCTCCACCACTGTAGCTAAATTTTGTATTAGTAGAATTTCTAAGGGAAACGATCAATGGCCATTCCAGAGCTTCAAGAATGACAAACTTTGGATGATAACGTGTAGCCACCAGAGGGTAGAAAGGAGTAAAAATATTTTGTTTTCCTTCGTGTGGATGGCCAGTGTTTCTGTGGAGTTGATTTTGTTTTCATCTCTCTTCCTTGATATTTATAGTTTTAGAAGTAGATTCAGCATAGCACAGCACTTTGCATGATACAATAATTTAAATCTCTCTCAGTTCTTCCCTAATTTTTCACCATTTTAGGGTATTTTTTTTTTTGTGTGTGTGTGTGTGTGTATGTGGTGATGGTGGTAGGTGGGGAAGTTAAACTTTGAGGGTTGTAAAACCAAGCACTGAATGTAATATTTCATGCTTTAAAAACAAAGCAAAGCAACGCAAAGCAAAGCATGCAAAAAGAAAGAAAGAAAAAAAAATCCACAAACAAAAAACAACCCTGTGTCTCTAAAACATATCCTCAAACCCATTGTCTTGCCTCTGTTTTGACTGCTACCACCTTCATCTACTTCCCTATCTCTGTAACTTGACCACTGCAACAGCCTTTGAACTAGCTGACTTACTTTCACTTTTGACCCTCTTTAACTTGTTATATAAGCAGCCAAATCTTTTCAAAATGTGAGTTGGATCATAGCCTGTTGTAGCCCATTGCAGTGGAATTGATTCCAACTCACAGTGACCCTATAGGACAGAGTAGAACTGTCACATAGGGTTTCCAAGGCTGTAATATGTATGGAACCAGACTGCCACATCTTTCTCTGGAGGAGGGGCTGGTGGGTTTGAATTGCCATCCTTTTTGTTAGTGGCCGAGCACTTAACCATTGTACCACCAGGACTTCTCCTCTGACCCATGTTGTTGTTGTTAGGTGCCGTGGAGTCAGTTTCGACTCATAGTGACCCTATGTACAGCTGAACGAAACACCGCTCAGTCCAATGCCATCCTCACAATCTTTGTTATGCTTGAGCCCATTGTGGAAACCACTATGTCAATCCATCTCGTTAAGGGTCTCTCTTGTTTTCGCTGCTTCATATTCTGATCCCACTTCTCCCCCGTCCTCATTTCCAACATGCTCTGCCTGGCCTAGTATGTTTCAGCCCCACACTGCAGGGATTTGTCATTAGCAGTTACCTCTGCTTACTGCTCATATTTTTCTTCTAGTGGTTGACCTGTATTTATCACTCAAATTTCAACCTAAATGTCACCCTTTCAGAGTTTGTCTCTGACAGCCAATCTAGAGTAAGCCCCAAGTCATTCACATTCCCAACAGATTCTCATCAATCTGTTTTAAATTTCTGCATAGCATTCCATTCGACATTATCTTACTTATTAATCTTCTCTTCACAGCACCCCCCACCCCAGAATGTAAGATTTAAGAGAGCAGGAAACTTGCCTATCTTATCATTCTCCACATCTAGAAGAGTACCCGACTCAAAGTAGCTGCTCAAAATAACCCAAGTGGAACTAGTCTTTTTATTTCCTATTAACTGAGTGTAAATAATTTTTCCCTCAGTCAGTGAGTATTAATACTCGTGATGCTTTATTTGAAGATGGCTGTTTCAAATAAATTTAAATTTTACCATTTAATTATCTTTTTTGATTTGTGTATCATTTCATTTTGAATGTTATGTACAAATTTATTAATACTAAATGACTTGTCCAGAATTATACAACTAGTAAGCAAAAGAGATCTCATTCACTCATTCAGCTACTGCTAAATATGAGATATAAGGCTGAGCTCTAGGGATATACCATGAACAAGAAGGACAGTGGCCGTGTCTTTATGGACTCATCTTTTGGGGGAGAGACAAGAAAACATACTCATGCATTCACACACACATAAAAACATGGAAAAAAAAGACAAAATACTTGAAAGTTTTGAGTAATGACATGTGTAAGAAGTAAACAAGACTAATCCGTCTCGACAGTGAGCTGGGCTACTAACCAAAAGGTCAGCAGTTCAAATCCACCAGCTGCTCCTTGGAAACCCTGTGGAGCAGTTTTACTCTGTCCTATAGGGTCACTGGGAAACCCTGGTCGCATAGTGGTTAAGTGCTATGGCTGCTAACCAAGAGGTCAGCAGTTCAAATCTACCAGGCGCTCCTTGGATACTCTATGGGGCAGTTCTACTGTGTCCTATGGGGTCACTATGAGTCGGAATCGACTCAACTGCAGTGGAGTGGGTATAGGGTCGCTGTGAGTCAGAATTAATGGTAGTGGGTTTGGGTTTTTTTTTTTTAATCAAGCTCTAGAAAATTCTGTATAGAATATGGCTGTCATCTAGGAACCAATGAATAAACAAACATTTCTCTTTCTGATTGTTTCCTTTGATTATCATCTTTGGCTTTGGAACTTGCTATAGAGGACCAGGAAACCCTGGTGGTGTAGTGTTAAGTGCTGTGGCTGCTAACCAAAAGGTCAGCAGTTTGAATCCACCAGGTGCTCCTTGGAAACTGTATGGGGCAGTTCTACTCTGTCCTGTAGGGTCACTGTGAGTCAGAATCGACCCAATGGCAACAGGTTTTGGTTTATAGAGAACCAGGAATAGATGGAGAGTAGAGGTAGAAGTGGGGCCCGTGTGGCGCAGTGGTTAAAGCACTCAGCTGCTAACCAGAAGGTTGGCAGTTTGAACCCACTAGCCGCTCCTCAGGAGAAAAATGTGGCAGTCTGCTTCTGTAAAGATTTACAGCCTTGAAAACCCTGTGGGGCAGTTCTACTCTGTCCTCTAGGGTTGCTATGAGTTGCAATTGACTTGAAGACAGTGGATGTGTTTCTTTTTTTGGTTTAGAGGTAGAAGATATGAGAGAAGATTCTTAGATTATGTGTTAAGGACTATTTATTCTTTGTTATAATGTACTCATTTCCTACTATTCTTTGTTTAAAGCTCGTCAAACAAGTGCTGTGATGCATGGTTGATCTTCCAACACTTCTGAAAGAAATCGTTTTGGGCCACTACAGGCCAAATATGAGGGTCTGTAGTGGCACAGTGGTTAAGAGCTAACCAAAAGGTCAATGGTTTGAATCCACCAATTGCCCCTTGGAAACCTTGTGGGGCACTACGAGTTGCAATCAACTTGACAGCAGTGGGTTTTTGGTTTATGAGAATCTATACCAAATATGGGGGGGGGGGGAGTTAGCTAATGACTACATCAGCTTGATTAGAAGGGCACAGTCATGCTGAGGGGGAGTGGAATTCCTGTTTAGACAGATAAGGAAAGGTCAGATCATAGTTAATAGTGTTACTTTAATGTATTGAAAGAATAAATGTGATACCATGAAAGCAGATGAGGAATTTGGCCTTTATCCTTAGGACAGTGTAAGGTGATGGAAAGAGCACAGCTTTGGAGTCAGATTGATGAGGGGTTCACTTCTTCACCACATGAGCTCAGGCAAGTTGCTTAACCTTGCTAAGCCTTGATTTCTTATCTATAAAATGGAGGTAATACTATCTCCATTGTGCTGTTTTAGACATTCGAGACAATGAGTGCAAAGTGCCTCTTACATGATAGACTGTCAATCATTGGTTGCTATTATTGGGCAATGGTAAGCCATTGAAAGTTTTTGGACAGGGTAATAATAATAACTCATTCTTAATGAGTTTATACTATATGCCATACATTGTTTAAGAACTTTAACTCTCACAGTAATCCTGTGAGAGATATACAGTTATTATCCCCATTTTATAGTTAAGGAAACTGAGGCTCAGAGAGATTATCTAACACGTCCAAGGTCACATAGCAGTACACTTAGTCGAGTAAATACGTGTACTTACAGAGATAGACCTTGAAGCTAGGTGGTCTAACTGCAGAACCTATGCTCTTAACCACTATTATAGATTGTGAAAACTTTATGAAAAAGATTAATTTGGCAGCAGTCTACAGGGCAGAGTTTGAGATTCTTCAGTAAGAAAGAAAAAGGAAATCTTAATTCATCTTTAGTCACTGAATGATGGTAAAATACTAATCTTTGTCAAGCATATTTAAAAAAAAATTCAGCCCTTGCCCTTCATGGTCTTACAGTCTAAGGACATATTAAGAATATCTCTTAACTCAGAAGAGGAATACCCCTATAGTCCTTTATTCAGGTCAAGTGTCAAAAGACAATGTATGAACATCATCTTGAGCTTGGAGTTCACACTGAAATAGAATTTTCTTCACGTGAGACTCTTGGTCTTCCTTATACATGCTGTATTCCCTCTAAATATATTGCTCAGTATTGGATTCCGTTTACTTTTCCTCTCAAACCCATATTATTTTGATTTGGGGTCAAATGGGAACACAGTGATATTACTTAGCAGCCCAGTGGATTCAGCGCCCTTCTAGTTGAAACTGTAGAGACTAAACACTGTTAACAAGCCCAAGCATTTATTTTTTTCTAATTAGCTCTAATGCAATTAAACCAAAACATTGAAATTGAGAGTTTACCTCCCAGATATCCCCTCCCCATCCCATTGGCACACAGTAGTCCTGTTGTGAGGATTTGTCTCTCCTTCCCTTCCGGTCTTTCTTTGAGGTAGAAAGCAACAAATGAAACACCAGCAGGCAAATAAAATCAGCTCTTTTCTGTTTCCCCACCTGGAAAGGAAGGGAGAGGGAGCAAGAACCCAACCATCAAAGATAACTGGCTTGGATGTGCCATTCTTAGAAGCCCTTGTTCCCTCGCCCCCCGCCCCCCCGAAGCTCTGCAGTAATTCCTCGGAGATTGTATAGTCTCTGCTTTAAATATATATATATATGTATAACTTCCCCCTGTCTCTTTCTCTCCTCCTCTCTCTCTTTTTTTAATTTCCTATAATAAAGTTTCCTATTGGATAAGGTCAGCTCCCTGATTTATGCCTGGCTCCTATTGGAAGTTCTCAGGGGCTGACATCACTTAGGAAAGCGAGGGGGTAGGGCTGCCAGATCAGTTTGTCACCACCCAGGCTCCCTTGCCTTTGGCTGGGTGCAACTTCCATTTTAGGTGTTGGATCTGAGAGAAAAAAAAAGAGAGAGAGGGAGAGAGAGAAAGAAGAGCAGGAAAGATCCTGAAAGGAGGAAGAGGTGGCGAAAAATCAACTGCCTTCCTGGATTTGTCTTTCTCAGCACATTGGCGAAGCCTTGGGTTTCTTTCTTAAAGGATTGGTTTATAGAAGTCCACGTTTGAGGTGTGTGCCTTTTAAAACAAAAATGTGTTACAGAAGGGGAACGGAGGATAAACCAGTCGAATTTTTGTTTTATGGTAACCAGAGGGAATTTAAAAATGAGAGCGAGTCTGCTATGCTGAGGGGTGACTTTTAAGCAATTATCTTTTTCTTTCTACCTTCAGTACTTTGGGAGATTTTAGTATTTTAGTAATATTAAAAAAAGGCAAAATATGCAAGACCTGGAAACAAACTTCTAGGTCTCTCTAATACAAGGAGACTCTAGATCCAGAGGGGTAAGAGCAGTTCTGTAAATTTACATTTTTGTGTGTTCTTTGATTTTGTATTTTTTTTTTTTCTGGATTTAGCTAACATAGTTCTGTGCTCAGAGCCCAAACCAAAAATTGGTTTTTTGGCATGTTGCGTGTGGGTTGGGAAAGGAATTTGTCCGGGTTGGGAGCTAGTTTTACAGATGGTTCTTCATATGTTTCAGAACTTCTTTTTTTGTTCTTTTATCGTTGAATTTGTGGAAGTGGAAAGTTGCAGGGAGCTTTGCAGTATAAATGGTGGTGTTTTCTCCCCGGAGAGTTTGAACGGCCCAGATCGGTTTCTGCCCTGCTGTTCCTGGGTGGATCCGCCTTTTACTTTTCCAGGTGCGGTGGGTGGGAGCCTTACTCCTGCTAGACGGAGCCTCCCTGTTTTGCCTTATAAAAGAAAACAAATGGTTCCATGTTAACTGAATTGCCATCCCCGCCTTCCTCCTACAACTCCTTTGATGGCAGAGATTTGTGGAGGTGTTGTATGTTAAATCTGCAAATACGATAAACGTTTGGTATATGTGCTTAAAGGGATAAGGAAATTCTAATCATGCCTTTTAGTTCACCTGAGTAAAGTAACAACACACCTGAAAGTATTTTCAGCTTTGTGCTCTCTGAGAGGGCAACGGATTAAATAAGGTTAGATTAAGAGAAACCACTTAAACAAACTTTAGTGTTTAAAATGCATTTGAGAAAGCCCAAGGAGAATTTGTTTTTAAACCAAACAGAAAGTTGTTTTTTGGAGGTGAGTTTTTTGTCTGGTTAATTTACCATGAAATCAGAAATGTGTAAGAGCTGAAGGCCCATGTCTGCTTTCTTATACTTAATCTTAGGATTTGTTTTGTTTTTGCAAATATATTCTTACAAAAATACTGGTTCTAGAGAGTTATATAGGTAGCTCATGAACAGCTGAAAAGTGGGACGTTCTCTTCCTTCTGTCTCTGAAAATGCTAATCAGTCTGAAAATTACAGCTGGAATAGATACTGCTCTAATGGTAACAAGATGGGCCTTAATGTGTAAACTGCTCATTAGCTTTAAGCTGGCATGTATCTTTAATAATTCCCTGATTCTACCCCCTGCTTCCCAATTCTAGAACACTTCCTTGGATTTCTTTTTAATAGAATGAGGGTATTTCTTGAAAGATGACTCATCCTTCTAACGTTGTGGTTTCAGAGGAAACAGAACTTTGTTCCTCTTTTTGATACAATCTACACAAGGACTATAGCAAAGGTTTAATGCCTCGATCTCATAATTGTACCAAGTGCAGTTAAAAAAAAAAAGACAACGTGTACAATCTGTTGGGCTGGAGTTCTTGTTTAATATTTTCTAAATTTTCTTTCCAGTGTTCTCTTTGCCTTGACACCAGCCTAGGGAGGTTTCTTGTTGGTCTTTGGAAGGTTGGTCATGTTGCTGCCAGAGTGTCGGTTTCCCACTCAGCCTTTAGGGGGAGGGATGAGGGAATCTGAAGGAGTACAAAGGCAGTTTGAAAATAGGTTCTGGATGACTGAGTGGTGGTGATTTGGGTCTGGCTTTAAATACTGGGCTTTGTATGGAGTATCCTAGATAACAAGCGTCCAGAACCGTTTCTACCAACTGAAGGCTTTGCTTTGACTGGTGTGTAGTATAGAGCCTTTTGGGTGATAAGAGGGAATATTTATCTTTTACCTCACTTCCATTAGTTCTTTCGGGAAATATAGTATGGGGTGGGGATAAGTAAATCTTTTACATGTATATATATATATATATATATACACACACACACACATGCGTTTGTTTTGTTTTGCTCCTCGTTTTGCTTTTGGGGTAAGAATGAAGACAAATATGAGTTATGCAGATTGTCCTTTCCTCGTTTGACTCCTATAGACTGTTGGTTCCTTTGTTACATGTGTTCCAGTGGGATGGGTGCCTTCTGGGAGGTGAGAGTTCTAGTTTCTTTCTTAGGGTTCCATTTATGGAGAGTCAGACGAGAACATGATCTCTCAGCTAGCACAAAATTGGGACTATGGGAGACCTATTAAAAAAACAAACAAAACTCCAAGCAATTTCAATCCAGCCTTAGGTATATGAGGTATTTGCTCTCTAGGGGTGGTGAGATAGGATGGATACAGATAAATTAAACATAGATCACTATCAGTTGGAATAACAAAATGATTACCTCCGTATAATTTATTGCCTTCTATTTTGGTACCTGATGATCCCGTTACTAACCTACCCACCTTTTTTTTTTTTTTTTTTGAAGAACTATGGCTAGCATTTTACATGTACTATTAATTCCCTACAACATCCGTTTTTTAAGAAAACTGAGCCTCAGAGAAACTTGACGTTTGTTGAAAATCTTTACAAAGTCCATGGACTTAACCACTAATACATTGCCATTCTCTAGAGAGAATGGAAAAAACAGCCAGAACTAAAATGAGCCCTTGCTAGTCTTTGCTAGTCTTCCAGGTTGGGGTAATGTATGTAAAAGATCTGTTTTCCTTAAAGCCTATGGCGGCTAGATATGCTGGAGTGGATATTATTTCATTTTTTTGGAACAGATCTTTCCAAATATGTACCATTACTGTCCTAATTTCTTAAACTCCCCAGATATGCCTCAAAGTCATTTGATCATCGATGGAGTTTTCTTTTTTCAGAGGATTTTCAGGCATGTGGTTTGGAACGATTTTGCCAATTTGCTAGGAGAGTCTTATAGCAGGTAGTTCAGGTAGTGTATGTATTGTACTGTATTATAATTGTCTACTCATTTTTGACTTTTCTACTATAATGTGAGCTACTGGAGTGTAAAAAAAAAAAAAAAAAAAAGCCAAACCCAGTGCCGTTGAGTCGATTCCGATTCCGACTCATAGCGACCCTATCTATAGGACGGGGTAAGACTGCCCCGTAGTTTCCAAGGAGCACCTGGTGGATTCGAACTGCCGACCCTTTGGTTAGCAGCTGTAGCACTTAACCACAATGCCACCAGGGCTTCCGCTTGAGTGTAGGTACTGTGTTATCTCTGTATCCTTTTAGCACCTATCTTAACGTCTGGTACACTAAGCGAAGTGCTTAGTAAGCCTTGGTTAAATAAGGCACTTGATGAGAATCAGAGATTTTTGTGGGTCAAGGCTGAAAGGAAGTTGAGATTGGGAAGCAAAACAATATAGATTAATAAACTTGTAATTTTGAAACTTTTGCTTTAGTCTGTAGTTTCAGCCTTTCTTTCACACGTCTCCTCCCTTCTATTTTTTGAGCAAAGTTTCTGGAAATTATTGATAAACTGAAAAATTTAATTTGTCCTCAATCCTGCTTCCTTTCAGGAGAAGCAGTCCAAAGAATAGTGTAAACAGTGAGAATCCTAGTTGGCTCAGGTCCAATAAAGGAAGTGGTCAGCATACCTTACTGGATCATTGAACCCGTGAAAACCTTAAATGTATCCATTTTCTACAGGAGAGGTACTGGTCGCCAAGAACATATTAGGTGGCAGCATGGAAGTGTTGCTCTCAGCGCTGTGTTGAAAGTGTTTTTTACACTTGTTAATAAAAACATGAGTTCGAGATGATAGTTTTGAACATCAGTGTTTCAAAGAAAATATGTTTGGTTATCATTGTATTTTTTTGTTCCCGATAGAGCCATGAAGCTTCAGGAGATTTTGTTCACGAAGTGTATGGGAAGTTTATGAGTTTAAGAACCCAAATTATTTTTCGTGGGTAATTTAGTGTAATGGTAATAAGAAACTTACATAAAGGAATTAACTGTGGGTAATCAGGATGTGAATAATTACAAATATTCTTTCATGTTCTGTTCCCTGTCAGTGGGGATTAAATATCACATGAAGCGGAAATAGGGATCGCTCTGCATAAATGCAGCCGCCTCCAAGGTTTCCAATAGAGCACCGATAGCGCCTGACAGGGAGATTGTAGGAAGGGAAGAGCTACTGTTCTGGTAGAACTATCAAGGGGAAATAAGAGTGTGGGTTGATTTGTATTTAGTTGTGTAATGTACCTTTTGGAAGTAATTTTTCCCAGTTCTACTTCGAATTGCATGTTGTTCATTATTAAACATTTTGCACTGAGAATGGGGCCCATATTCACTATTTTGATTCAGGGACAGTGTCCTCTCCCCCCGCCCCCCTTCCAGGTTACTTTCTCTCCAGTGAGCCTTTTACTCTGACTGGAGTGGTGTGGACGACTTAGGTGTCAGTTATGGGGGTGCATTATAAGGACTCAGAGTTTTCTTATCTTAAAGCCCTCTTTGCTGGCCAGCAATAGGTAATTTGGTCATTACTTTCACAAAACGTGCTCCATTGTATGATGATAAAGGCAGTTTTTAACTTTTTATTTTGAAAATTTCAAACTTATAATAAGAAAGATTGCAAGACCAGCACAGTAACTCCTGTGTACCCGTCATTTACCTAGATACCAATTGTTAACATTTTGCCATGCGTGCTTTATTACTCTATTTTTTTTTTTTTTTTTTGGTCAATATGCTGACCAAACAGACTTTCTGAGAGTTCCACGAACATGGAGAGGCAAGGCAGTAGTTAAGAACATGGATGCTTTAGCCAGACTGCCTGCGTTCAAATCTTCCTCTGCTGCTTACTAGCTGTGTAGCCTTGGGAAAACTGTTTCATTTACTTGTCTGTAAAATGGCCGTAATAATATTAACCTATCTCATAGGATTTTTGTGAAGATTAAGTGACTTAATAAATGTGAAATTCATTGAACAGTGCCCAGCTCCTACTAATACCTTCTAAGTGTTTGGTGTTAGGATGGATGCTTTAAAAGAATTAAGTCATCATTTGTCTGTTGGACTAAGTGTCTTAAGATTTCTTAAAACCTGAAATTCTATGATAAATATAGACGATTGTATTGCAGAATAAATGGGCTTGTTTGGTGTATAAGCTAAATTTAGCAATAGACATCTTTGGGGAGTTGTATGGGTAGGGTTGTTCAAAACAAGGGTGGTATGGGAATGGATAACTTAAAGTGCAGTGTGAGTAGAGGGAAGAGAAACAGGCGGCAGATCTTGACAATCTTACAGTAATTTCTTTAGAGACTTGATATTTTAGGAAAAAAACAGAAATATAAGAGACGGAGGAAACACTGGTGGCATAGTGGTTGAGGGCTACAGCTGCTAACGAAAGGGTCAGCAGTTTGAATCCACCAGGTGCTCCTTTGGAAACACTATGGGACAGTTCTACTCTGTCCTATAGGGCGCTATGAGTCGGAATTGACTCGATGGCAACGGTTTTTTTTTTTTTTAATAGAACAGAATTCGAGCATCTGAAGGGTAAACGTTCCCTAATTTTCACAGAGAATGAATTGAAAAAGTATTTATTTGGGTTGGGTTTATTATTCTTAACTTTGAACGAGATTCTTTACTTTGAAGTCTCTCTGTCCAACCAGGGTTTTATAAGGTAACATTCAGTTATGGATGGTTGTAAAGGAAACAATTACATAGAAATGAAGGCAGGTTTTATTGCCCTTTTCTTGAAATAAGCCCCCCTCTTTTGTGTTCAGGAAATATCATTCTTTTTGCAGCCCTTCTTTATGGACATCTGTAAAACTGGGAGATATAGAAATTCTGAGTTATGAATGCTTCCTGTGAGGAGGGTGCTTCTAAGAAAGGGTTCTGTTCTTATATGTGGAAAAGCCAAACCATGACCTGTGGGAACTAAATATGTGTTAGATGCAACCTTGCCTGGAAACTTGTTGGTTTCTTCCAGTCTCCGTTTTTGCCCGCCTTTCAGTAACCTGTGAAAGTAGTGTTCTAAATAGTATTTAAACGAATTTCCGTTGGCATTCCGTATCATCCTACCATAGACTCCCCTTACCTGACTCCCCACCTTTTGTTACCCACATTTCACTCTACTGATTTTCCTACATTTTCTCCTTTTCATTTGCTTGCCTGTTCTCTGCCTGGCTTTGTCTTGCCTATTCTTTTTTCCCCGTGGATTGGGCTTTGTCTTCCCTATTCCTTTTTCCCCGTGGTTTGATGGTCTTCATGGATATTGCTTTGCCTTGCCAACACTTAACATGGGAGATGTTTCTGATTCGTATTCTAGAATAACTTGCACTCATGTGCTAAAAGTATAAATATTAGCGTACTGCTTTTGGTTTACTCAATTAGAACTAGATTAGGATTACAACAGTCGTAATCCAGGAAGATTGAGCGCTTCTAGTAATTCAGATTAGTTTTTATCTTTTTGATTTTCAGATCTCATTCACATTTACTAATAAAGTACTCATTTTTGTTCAGTTGACACTGGAGAAAATAAATTTACTTTCCCAGAGTAAATGAGCAATTTTTTAAGTGCTTTTCCTGTGTTGTTTGTTCTACGTTGGTATGTGGCATTTCATTGGGAGGTCTCATTGTGGAGGGAAAAAAATTTTTGTTCTAGTGAACTTATATTTTAAGAAACCAAAATATATTCTGATAGTTGAGGACATAACACATTGTTTATAGAAACTAGGTCAACCTTTCAATACTTTATCAAAGCACCTGCAGTTCCCATTTCATTGCAAGTGAAGTAAATCTCATTGAAATAAAGTAGCTGGTGTATATTCAGCACACTTAAAATAGAGTATTCTATTTTAAAAGAGAAATGGATGCCAATCTGATTTCTTTCCACTGCTTCTTTGTTGGAACGGGGGAAGTTCTTTAACCCCTCTTTCCATTGACTATTTTGTAAACCAGGACAGGGTTGGCAACTTGAATGTCTACTCTGCTGAAGGTCAGCCAAATCAGCAGATAAGGCTACCAAACCAAAACACCCAAACCCGGTGCCGCTGAGTCAATTCTGACACATAGTGACTTGATAGAACAGAGTAGAACTGCCCCATAGAGTTTCCAAGGAGTGCCTGGCGGATTCGAACTGCTGACCCTTTGGTTAGTGGCCATAGCACTTAACCACTACACTACCAGGGTTTCCAGATAAGGCTACAAAAAAAAAAAGCAGGCCCTAATTCATGGGCCTAAGATCACAATTAGAAAAAAAAAGCGTAGGGGAAAAAAAATAGTTGATTCATTTTCTAAAATACAACTCTTCATTGAAGAAGTAAAATATTTTTATTCATTCAGTAAAATTGGAGAGCCTACTATGTACCATGTTTTAGAGTACAACAATAAACCAAATAGAACTAATACTTGTCTTTATGGTGTTTACATTTTAGTTGGGAGAGCAAGTAAATATATAGCATGCCAAAGTGTGGTATTGCTACTGAGAAAAAGTTAAGCAGAATAAAGAGGATGGAAGATAAGTGCTGGAAGGGAGTAAGTTTTTTTTTTTTTTTGCATAGAGTGGTGAGGGAAAGCCTCACTTATGATGTGTTTGAGTGAAACCTAAACAAAATAAAAACGAGTGGAGTAATGTGGCTATGAAGAGTAGAAAGTGCAAAGGCCCAGAGGCTGGTTGTTGTCAGTGAGCAAAGGAGGTGAGAGAAATAGGAGACCTGTCTAGAGAGACCCTGTGTGTATGTTGGATAATGTAAGGCCTTGTGCAATATACGGTACGGAAAAGTCTCCTCACTTAGACCCCAGAGACAACAGCTGTTACTAGTCTCCATCTTTCTCCCATTGCAGAAGTTGCATGTGCGTATAGTCAGCAAGTAATTTGCATGGTAGCAGATTTTGCACAGGTTGATGACTTTTGCTTGGGAAATAATAGTAGGGTGACTACTTAGAATAAACTGTAGGTTTGGTGAATGAGATCAGAAGCAAAATTTTCTTCCCTAGAGAAATACATTTCTCCACTTTCTAATCTACATAGTAAATTTTCCATGAGTAGGAGGAGTGATAACCTGCCTAGACCTGGTCTAATTTTCTTTTGAGTACGTTTAGTTAGGCTTATGTGCTTTTGACCAAATATTACACCTACTCCACTTATTGCTTTTTCTTTTGCTCATTTGACCAAAAAGCTGCTACTTTCCCAGAGCCCTAATCACTGGGATTTAATGATTTTGGGGACCAGTTTATAGGTCAACCATATCCATGTTTCCTGATAGCTAGCGGTATGTTTCTGTTTTCCCTTTTCATATATATGTTTAGGCATAGTAGGGGTTATTAAATTGTATACTGAGCCACTTGGTGACTTGGGTAGGGTTGAGGAAGAAGTACCAACTAGTTTTTTAGTGACTGATGTTCTACGACAATCGCATATGGGAAGGAAAATATATTGGATGAATTATCAGAGTACCTGTGTTTTGAATCACCCACTTACTACTTTCCCTTCCATGATTTCTGGTTTAACTAGTCTGACCCTCAGTGAAAGAGTCTCTGTCTCCCTCTCTATCTCTTCATTTGGAGGTTAGCCCTGGAACTTGACCTGGTTACCCTCTGTTCTTCTCTTTAATTATACCTATCTAGTTGTCATCCTATTACTTAATAGTATCATCCTTGGGAGATGACCTCAATCAGGAAACATTTTTTTCCCTCCCATCTCCTCCTCCTCTGCTCAGGTAACTGTATCATCTTGCATAGGAAATATTTCAGGCAATCCCAGATTCCTCCAAATTTTGAAGTTTTTAACTTTGAAGTTTAAAATTTAAAAATAAGTGGTTGATGTTTATTACTTCAACATTTATAAATGGGGCCAAGATATTTGTGGTTGTCTCGAGAGTATGTCTTTTAATGTCATTCTTCTTTCCCAAATCTGTGACAGGAGCTTCCTTGTGGAAGTATTTCTCCGTATGGTTCTTCTAAAGACATTTTGCCACTCACTTTCTTTTACTCAAACCAGAAGTTAAAGTGACTTGCTTGGATAAGTGTCAGAGTTAACACTTGAAATCAGAGATTCTGGCTATTTCTCTTACATTATCAGTGGGGCTAGAATTATCTAGGGTCTTGAATGCTAGATTTAGGACTTTGGACTTTTGGGACAGTAGAACTGTTATATAGAAGGTTGCCATGAATTGGAGCCAGCTGCGTGGCAACTAAAAACAACAATAACGTTGAACCAATCTTTGAAAATTTGGTATAGCTCCTTGTTCCTCAGAGGAAAATTTAAGATGTTTTACAAGTAATCTGGTGGTCCAATTTGCAATATAAATAGAAATATCTTCCAGTATATCAAGTCAGGATTCTAGAGAAGGAGGCATGGATCAAAGTGAGACAGTTCTTCCTTCTCAGCAGTCTGAGTAATTTCTTATAGAGGGTTCTGAATCTAGAATATAGGATTTAGGACTGGTAATTCCAGCTATCCTTATATTTAAATCCATGCTTTCAAAGAGTTTCTATTCCAGACTGAGTAATGATCTAGGCTGTGTGGTGAACAGTAAAACATGCCCAAATAATGTATTTTATAACCAGTGCCCTTTGTGGAAGAGAAATGTGGTGGTCAGAGGGTTGTCAGGGATAGGCCAGTACAGTGGTTTCCAACAGGCTGTTAGAATCACTTTGAGGGTTTTAGAAAAACTTGGATTTCCAGGCCTCCTCTCCAGAAATTAAGGGGTGGAGGATAGGGAGGTAGATTTGGGGGACTGTATGTATACAGTATTCATCATATACTGTATATATACTATAGGGTCGCTATGAGTTGGAATCGACTCGACAGCAGTGGGTTTATATATACAGTGCTTACCTTGCTTATTGGATCATCTGCCCCTGTGTGCCACATCTTTCTCCCAAAGAGTGGCTAGTGGCTTTGAACCACCACTGTGACCTTTCGGTTAGTAGCTGAGTGCTTTAAAAAGTCAGTTAGGTTTGAGGACCACAAAACTGGAGATTTGAGTTAAATTACATAGCTTTGTGATTTCTCAGATGGGTGATTATTTTTTATTAGAATGCAAAATAGAGACAAATAGTTCACGGTGGTAGACATGGTGAGAAGGTGGTTAATTTGAAGTAATCTACCTTCGTTTCCTGTATTGTTTTGAAATTGCAGATGTCACAGCCTGATTTGGGGGTTTTGCCGGTACTTAGCATGGTATGGAGGACTTGCTTGTTAGGAGGAAGAGAAACTTTTAGACCATATCTCCACTTCCCCTCTCCATTTTGAAATTGTGGAACAAATTCAGGAGAGGATGTTAGCATTGAAACTCAGCTGGACAATTTGTTTAAAACTCAACAGGAAGGGCCAATGTCACTTCCTGTCTGAAAAGGAAGTGCTGGCTTCCTTCCCTTCCTCCTTGGCTAACTCTAGCCAACTTGGAATATGGGTGGGTTGGTGGTGGTGGGGCTGGTCACGTTAATACTATTAGCTGGCTACCCATGCCTTGGGAAATTCTTTTACTGTCCATCAAGGGTGTCTGTATAATGTGACAGGTGTTGTGCAGTTCATGTCTCCTTACAGGAAGCCTGTACTAGGTTTTGGGATTACTGTTGTAGTACGGGAAGCCTTCTAATATCTCAGACGTTCTCTTACATGCAGCCTTACACACACCTCCTCTGTATTCTCTGACATTTGAAAATAGATCAAGGAATTGTAGAGAAGAAACTGAAACCCCTTGACACTGAGGGGTAGGTTGGGGGAAGGAGAACATTATTGGGTAGAGAGGACGGGATGACAAAGGTTTCTTATTTTTAAATTGAGCCGAGAAAACATTCCTTCTAAGTGGGGCCAGTTGGCACTCTTCCTGCTATTTTAGTCCAGGCTTCTCTTTGCTACTGACCAGTCAGTTGTATTAAGTGTTTGATGTGAGTTTGAACTGTGGTCTCTGGGGTTGGGGGAAGGGAGAGTGGTGGAAACAGCTGGTGCCTTCATCAAGCCATCTCAATTACGCTTCTTTTCAGAGTGTTTGGGGGTGGGGGGTGGGGGAGGAATTGGATGCATGTTAGCAGAGTCCTGACAACTCTCCTATAGTGGGATTGGATTCTCAGGCACTCTTAATACAATGTGGGATGGCTGGCTAGTTGGAATGTAGCTAAATCTTTCCCAATCACATTTCTTTTCTCTGCCTCCCCTTCCTCCAGTTCTTTAAGGATGGGCCTGCTTTGGAGAGAGAAGGGTGTGGGAATTTGGATAGCAAAGCAGATTCATGCTTTTCCAACTATTGAGCATTCAGCTTAAGTCTTGGGCCCCTCCAGTGACTTTCTCCTTACCCGTTCATTATTCCTTTGGTTGGTTTTTCTAAATATGTCTGCAAACAACCAGAGATACAATTAGAACCAGGACCTGGTGAAGTCATGCTGAATTGTAGTCTGTTGGCTATACTGTTCTCCTTCTCTTCCCTTACACCCCAGGGTGACTGACTATATTTCTGAGTCAGTACCCCTTTTCTGTCTCACCTACTCAGTTTGAGCCAGGGAACCTGCCAAGGAACAGAAGTATTGATATGGGCAGGTCCAGTTCTATGTCTGTGGTATGCCTTCTACAACCCTCTTTTTGCTGAGTGTCTCAGAAAACTCCCCTACTAGAAAGACCTGGCGATCTACTCCTAAAAAAACTGGCCAGTGAAAACCTTATGAAAAGCAGTGGAACATTGTCTGGTGTTTCATTCTGTTGTGCATAGTGTTGCTATGAGTGGGAACTGACTGGATGGCACCTAACAGCAGCAGCTAGACTTTACTGTTTCCATTTGCTTTTGTATATCTAACCCACATTGTGGTACTTAATTGACTCTGATTTATTTGACCTGGTGTATGAATGAGGGAGAATTAGATAAGATTACCAACAATTGTAATTAAGTTTTCAGTTATTCCTTTTTTTAACATTATATTGTGATTTTGGAGAAAATTTACATAGCATATTAGGTTTTCATTTAACAATTTCTATACGTATCATTCAGGTAGGAGCCCTGGTGGTGCAGTGGTAAACTGCTAACCCAAAGGTCAGTGATTTGAACCCACCAGCCACTCCAGGGAGAAAGACGTGGCAGTCTGCTTCCATAAAGATTTACAGCCTTGGAAACCCTATAGGGCAGTTCTACTATGAGTTGGAATCAACTGGATGGCACACAACAACAGTAGCATACGTATTATTCAGTGACATTGGTTACACTTTTCACAGTGTGTCAGCATTCTCAATATTTCCATTCTGGTGGTTCTATTAATCTAGCTTCCTTGTCCCCCCTTATGTTTCATCTTTGGTCCAGGGTAAATGTTGACAGTCAGCTCTCATTTAGATGATTGCTTAAAGGAGCACAGTACTCCTAGTTTTCAGTTATTCTTGACAGAAAAAGGGAGTTAGTCTGATCTGGCGCTAGATAAGAAATCAAACTTTTGTTTTCATGTGCTTCAATGATAGTTTGCAATGGTTAGGCCCTGCTGTTGACATTCTGATCTAAAACATAGGGTTCCTAAAATATTTTCTTTTCTCCAGCCCTAGAATGGGTGACTATTTCGTGTGTTTCTGCTTCCCCCCTTCTACCGGTTATACTGGTTCCAGATATGGACTGACTCCAAGTTGTGCTGCTTCAGACGTAGCTCCTTTTCATTTACTTCCTAGATCAGGGTTCAGCCCAGAGTACTTCTGGCAGGTCAAGTCTAGTCTAAGGAGAAAAGGGGGAAAGGACTCTTGGAGAGAGGAAACCAAACCCAAACACATTGCTGTCAAAGTCGAATTCCAACTCATAGCTACCCTATAGGACAAAGTAGAGCTGCCCCATAGGGTTTCCAAGGCTGTAAATCTTTACAGAAACAGATTGCCACATCTTTCAACCACAGAGTGGCTGATGAGTCCGAACCACGGACCTTTTGGTTGGCAGCCAAGCTCTTAACCACCACGCCACCAGGGGTTCTTGGGAGAAAGAAAGCTGGGAGGAAAGATTACAAATGATAGCATATTACTAGTTAGTTGCCTGTAATGTCCCTCTGGTTGGAAAACTCTGCTGAGCCTTGTGCCTGTTTTCTGCACAGGGAGTTGAGCCCTTTGGGCAAAGGGTGTTAGTTCTTTGAATTTTTAGACTCTCTGGTTAATAGAGTCTCTCTCTCTCTCTCTCTGCCTCTTTGCTTCTGGGGTTTAGGGCTAACTTCCAACGGGATTGTACAAGATAATAGGAAAATTCTCATTTTTCCTGTTGTTGGCGTCAACCCTTATTTGGAAGGGAGACGCTCTTTTCTGACTCATATCCAAATCTATAGCCTCTGACCCCCTTCAGGGACTGTAGGGTAGTAAGCAAAAAAATCTGAGGGTGTCTTGATCTTGCTGCCCCGGGGCTGCTGCACAGTACCTAGTGGTCAGTGGTCCTTCTCATTCTCTAGGGACACCAGGGAACTTTGCTCCCAGACCTGATAAGCTCCCGCCTATCTGTGCCTCTTTGTAGGGTGGAGTCAGCTGCCTTTGTTTGTTCTTTGTGGGGCCTGCTTAGGAGTTAACTTTATGTTTGTGGGGAAAAGAGGACAGATGTTGAAAACTTTGGAAATGGGTGATAGAGAAGGTGACAAGAGGATGTGTCCTGAAGTAGTTTTCTCCAGGCGGAAATTTTCTGCTGACTGAGACCAGGTTAGTGATCAGATTGCTACCATGACCCTTTCTTGGGGATGTGTCACATGTAGCTGAACTGAATGTAACAGCAGCAGTAGCTTTAAAATCCCCAGTGCAGTGCCTCCAAAGTGGAGAAACTTGCCTACTAGGAATCTTAAAATTCCCCTCACCCCTCCAAACCCTTAGATCTGTGCACAGTATTTTTCTGCTGATTCTTAAAGGCCTGAGCTTTGTCCTATGTGGTGTTGGCTTGGGGCAGGGAGGAGGGTTGTTTTCCCTGAACATGATAAGGAATTGAGCAGGGCAAAGTGGGAGCTCTGGCTGGTGATTGGTAGACAGGATGCCCTGGAATGTGGTTGGCCTGAAGCCCAGAATCCAGCACTTTGTATTTGTTTGTTTCTGGGAGACTGTGGTCTGGTGCTACTGTGACAGGAAGTGAGAAAGCTGGGAGTGGGGGAATGGAGAGGGGCGATGTCTTTGTGGTTCTCCTGTGAAATCTCTTTGTCCCTGGAGAGCAGCTCTGCTACAGAGCTCTACTGAGAAGAGAGCAGCCTTTGTGTGGTGAATGGGTCTCAGAGCATCTAGCTACTCTGAGGGATTAGGGAGTGTGAATTCTGACTGTGGCCTTTTGCATTTTAGCACTTGAGTCATATAAATGGCCTTGACTTCTTAGGGGATCGCACTGCATTTTGTGTTTGCATCTGTTATCTATGGATCTCTAAGATTTAATTAAGAACGGAATTCTAGAAGGAGGTAGTTGTTAAATAATGTTTATTCACTCTATATATTTGCAGATACTTTCTTGAGGACTGAAAGGAACAGAAATAAGCAGGCTACTCTGGGGCTTGCCGTTCCAAATGGCACCCTACTACATACAGAGCAGGAGAAACCTACTTATTCTTTGATGTCAGTTTTGAGAGGTACCGGCAGTTCTTTTGACTGGGGAATGGTTGGTAGTTTCCTGGGACTTTCCCCCTATGTCTAGACTAAAACAGCACCTGTAGCACTCTCTGTTGCCCCTCTTCCCCCTTTTCTGCCTTGTTTTGTGTTTCCCTGCCCTCTATCCCTGCTGTGGAACAGGCATCATTTCTCACTTTGTGGATTGGGTGGCTGAGTCCTCAACTTCGTGCCAAGCTGGCTAGTCCCTGAGCACACACACAGACCCGCCTTTGATTGCCCAGGAGGACAGCTGCCCTAGAGGCAGATTGCTAACATACCGCTAGAACAATCCCTTCCCTCTGTTCTGATGCTGGCTAGCACAATCTTCCCTGCTTCTAGTTCCTTCAGTTTCTACCCCAGCTCTGATCTCCACTTTTGGCTTAGGGAGATGTCACTTTAAAAATGAGAGTAGAAATATTTGTGATTGGGTTTTCATTCCAGTGTTGAGGGTTGATCAAAGAATATGACATATAACCAGATTTCTAGAGAAGGCTTGCCAGTGGAGAAGAGTAGGTGATTTGTGCAAAGTAGTACCTCTTTTGTTTCTCCCATCTTCCTTCCTGAGTACTTGTTCCTTATAAAAAGGGAAATCTGAGGTAGATTGTAACCTACTCTCTCCCCAGGATTGAGTAAAATCTTGCTCTTTAAATTGGAGATCTAATTCCAAGTTGTGCTGCTTTAGACGTAGCTCCTTTTCATTTGCTGCCGAAGATCAGGGTTCAGCCCAGAGTACTTCTGGCAGGTCTGTGTGGCTCCTCTCATTTTCCACTGTCTCCTCTCATGTTCCACCTCCAAAAAGTTTGTTTTGGTCAACTTCTCTGTTAGAGTTAGAATGAGTTTTAACTACAGGAAACGAATTTCACACGCCTTTCACAGTATCAGGGAGAATGAACATGACTCGGAGTGGAACAGATGCACTTCTACCACTTAAAAGCTGTATGACTTTGGGCAAGATGTAAAATACTTCTGATGTAAGTTTACTTATATATAAAAAAGAGACAGACATTACCTCAGAGAGTTGAGAGGATTATGTGTGATAATTTATAGGGGGAGATCAATAATCAATAATTCCCAATTTTTCTTCCCCTTTGAGGTCAGATTTTCTTCTTTCAGATAGGAAGAGATACTTCCTTCAGCTATCTGCCCTGGAGTTGAAATAGGACCTTAATGCGACCTCTCCTTGATTTCTTCATAGGTTCACACCTTCTCTTTCCGTGTTGCTTGTCTCAGAAGGGAGGTGTACTTTAAACCAGATTGAAAGAGGTGTAGTGTTGGTCTTTTCAGGGCTTTGAGGAAGTGGAACTGAGTAAATATGACTCAGTTACATGCTTCCAATTTTTCCAAGTTATTATTAAATGATGGGCAGAGATGGAGAGAGTGCTATAGATAGAAAGTAGGGGGGTTTGGTGAGAAGCTGCTACTTTAAAAAAGGAATGTGAGCTCGGAGAAGTTGTAAACCATAAGGTTAAGCTTCTTTTCCATGGTGTATATATATATTCTGTTCTAGCCAGGATGGGGAAAGGTATAAAGTATCCTAGTTAATTTTAGGATTTTTCTTTTATGACACAAGAGTTAAATGGTACCTTTCCATTTCTATTAGACTTTTTCTCATTGTGTACCTGACTTTCCTCTCCCTCTTGTTGTAGGAAGGGGAAAGGCATTTGGCCTCGCCCCTTCATCTAGTCTGACACCTCCCTGTCTGTTTTGCCCCTCCCTCTGTTTCCTTATCGGCCTCTCCCTAAAGCCCTGCTTTCTCCTTATAAGGGTAGGTGAAGCGCCTTTGGCAAGGTTGCAACAGGGACCCAGGTAAGTATCAGTGTGTCTCAGACTCTCTCAGGATTGAGAGAAAATTCAGTGTTATCTGTCCCACTGGAGGGCCTTGGAGAACACGTGGGTAATGGGGGAGGAGAGGAGGCGGCCTGGCCTGAGAGATCAGAAGGACTTGTTAGACCAGTCTTGTGTGTGTGTCACCCATGCTCCAGAGAGAAGCAGGTTTTGTTTCTTTCCATACCCTTTCAGTTCTGGGCCCCCTCATCTAGCTGAGAGCCGCACCCTTCCTTTGCTTCAAAGCCAGCACAGTGTTTAGCCACTTAGTATGTTATAGTTTGAGGGGTTCCCAGAATACATGGTAGAGGAAAAGAGAGCAAGAAGAATATTCCATCTGGTCTCTGAATCTAGGAGGTCATGATGGTGGTGGTGATTTTTTGTTTAAGTCACAGTAAAACTTTAAGTCTTGACAGGTAACTTTGGATCAGGATGATCAAACTGAAGTAAGTTTAAGGAGTCCTTTTGTCTTATAAGGAGCCCTAGTGGTGCAGTGGTTAAGTGCTTAGTTGCTGCACAGGAGAAAGGTGTGGCAGTCTGCTTCTGTAAAGATTTATAGCCTTGGAAACCCTATAGGGCAGTTCTGCTCTGTCCTATATGGGTTGTTATGAGTCAGAATCGACTTGATGGCAGTGCGAGTGGTTTTTTTGGTCTTGGTTGCCAGCTCAACCTCTGTTTTTTCTTTTAACTTTTTTTTTTTTTTGATTGTGCTTTAGGTGAAAGTTTACAGCTTAAGTTAATTTCTCATACAAAAATACACATTTTTACGTGACACTAGTTGCTTCTAGTTTTTAACCTCCTTTTAACAAGACGCATTTAAAAATTTTTAATATATTTTAAATTTCTTTTGTGTGAAACCCCCTAACTCTTACCTAAGAGAGGGGGTGATTTGTCCAGAGAATCCTTCACCCATCAGAGTGATTCATGGTGGACACAGTGAGACCCAGTTCTTCCTTGCTTTCCTATAAAACTCCTTCAGTCAACCTTTTTTTCGTGCTCTAGATGGAGACTGGGCCTAGGATAAAGTAAATCCACAGGGAAATATCAATACCTATGTCAAGGCCAATTCTAGGATTTTGGTGAGACAATTCTTTTGTGACTCTGACAAAACGCTCAGTTGAGATCAGATTGTAAAGTAAGCAGGGTCCTCTTTTCTTTAGGTCAGAATGCAGATCAGGCCCAGGGACTTGGGAGTTACAGTGAAGGGAGAAGTGCTAGAATTACTCTTGACCATGAGCTTCAGGCAGTGGAACATCAAGTGGAGACTTCAGACTCTAATACAAGCACTCTTTATGATAAGAAGCCATAGAAAACCTGTTGACAAAATATTTTTCTTTGATTTAGAAACAGAATGACAATTTTCTGTGAGTGTGTATGGTTGGATAGAAATAATTGCTTTGAATTCTGGGGCAAATGCCAGCTGTGGCAAATAAGAGGGATTTTAGAGAAATATTTAGGTATCGAAAACCAAAAAAAAAAAACCAAACAACCAAACTCCTTGCTGTGCAGTTGGTTCCGACTCATAGCGACCCTAAAGGACAGAGTAGAACTGCCCCATAGAGTTTCCAAGGAGCGCCTGGGGGATTCGAACTGCTGACGTTTTGGTTAGCAGCCGAGCTCTTAACCACCACGCCACCAGGGTTGCCTTAGGTATCTAGAGGACCTACTTTTCTGGCTTGAATATTCGTTATGTAATACAGCTTTGTAGTGTTACAGGTGCTATCTTTTATTGACTCCTGTGGTACTCTTCAGTAGGAGACTCTGTGTTTTTTAAAAAGGAGCCCTTTGAGATCCCTGGAATGACATGGAAATGAAGTTTTGCTTATCATTGCTCCTAAAGGAAGAGCATAAATTTGTGACATTGGTTTTGATTTCATAATGAATAAATAGGAAGAAATGAGGAGGGCTGGCTACAGAAGATAAAATTTCTCTTTCCAAGAATCCAAAGACTATCTGGTGGATTTTGAGTTCTCCAAGGAGCCCTGGTATACAACAGTGCCCAGCTGCTAACAGAAGGGTTGGTGGTTTGAACTCACCCAGCGGCTCTGTGGTAGAAAGACCTGGTGATCTGCTTCCGGAAACATTACAGCCAAGAAAACCTTAGGGGGCAGTTGTACTCTGTCACATGGGCTTGCTATGAGTTGCAATGGACTGGACTGTACACAGCAACAACAGAGTTCTCCATTTCAGGAAAAATCATAGGACTTCTTTCCTCAGAGGCTTGTTTATTATCTAATTCTGGTCTTTGGATATGCTTATTTGAGCTGCATGGAGGTAGAAGAGAGATTCAGAGTCACCTAGCCTATAGGTTTTTTTTTTTTTTTTAACATGTATTAGCTCAATAAGCTTTATAACAACCTTGAAAAATAGTAGAAATTGAAGATTACACGAGTTAAAACTTCTCCAGGGTCTTACTGCTTAATTTTTAGCAGAGCCAGAACTTGAATCTCAGGTCTTTTGACCCTTCATCTGGAATTTTATATTGTTTTTCTTTTCAAGAATGGAAGAATTCTGTAGTTTATAGGTCTGCTGGAAATGGGAGAAGGGAGCATGGAGAGAGATCTGTGGTTTATTCAAAAGCCCTACCACAACACCAAAACTAGTCCTTTGTGTTAGCTCTTTGTAGTGGTATTTGAAATTAATAACAGTATTAATAGTTTTCTGTGTGTCAAAACATTTTTCTAAGCCCTTTACATGGATTGTCTCATTTAATTCTCATAACCATTCTAATGAATTTTTTAAAAAGATTTTTCCCCCATGCTTTGCCCTACTTTTTTTTTCTAACAAAAAGTTGCCATTTCAGCACTCTACACATGTACAGTTCAGTAGTATTAATTATGTTCATCATGTTGTTCAACCATCACCCTTATTCATTCCCCAATTTTTCTATCCATCCTATGTATTTTTATTTCCCCCATTTTACGGAAAAGAAAGCTGAGGTTTAGAGAGATTAAATAGTAATTTGCCCAAAGTCAGATAGCTAATAAGCAGTGGAGCTGGAATTTGAGCTCAGTCATGCTGATTTCCAAAACCTGTATTCTTAAGGTTTCAGAATCAGAATTGCAAATTATGTTTTACAGCCAGTTTGCAGTAGAACAAATCTTCATTCCAGGGACTGTGCTGTTGATAAGTGATTTTTGCCCTGCTAATTGGTTGGCATTGTCAGACTGTTTGGTCCTTGTATTTGATTCACTTTAACTTCTTTTGGTCTGGCATTCTTGCAGAAGAGGCCGAACTTTTAGTGTTGTCAGTGCTTGAATGAGAGATCCTTCTGTAGGTTCTAGGTAATAGCAGGAAAGTTCTTTCTAGGGTGTGTGGGATCCAGTAATATAGGACCTATGGTTTATTAAGAGTAAAACCAGTTATTCTCAGAAAATCTAGTTGTAGGGAAATTCATTTAATGCGTCCCCTTCCCACTTTGAGGAATTCCTTGATGTGGTCTGTTTTGTGGTGAATGCAAGAATAATCCACTTAAAAATCCTAAGTGGTAGACCTGGAAAGGACTCATAAGATTGTTTTTTGACTCTATCTGACAAAATCAATTAATGGTTTGCAGATTCTGGTCTGTAGCGTGATCTTCTTATGGTACATACTGCATGAAGAGGAATCTTTGTCTGAGTTATGAGACCATTTAGTTTGCCTGACTCCTGTTCTTCTCCCACTTACACTTCCTTTTCTTTTTTTTTTTTCCTGTTTTCCCACTTACCTCTTATATCTAGACATTATAAATAACCCTTTAGCCTAAAGAAAGATGGAAACTTTTCCCCCCTTTTCCTGTGGTGGTTGGGAAGAAAGCTCAGAGGTTATAGGGGACAGGGGCTGAACCGTCCATCATGTACTGGACTTCTGTTGTTTTGGACTTGATAGCATAGAAAGAGCACAGCTTTGGAATGGCATAGACCTGGGTTAAAATCCATAATTTGCTTTTAACTGTGAGACCTTGGGTAATTTGTTTTCTCATTTGCAATAAAATATACTTCCTAAAGGTTTTTGTAAGGATTGCCAGGGTCATAAATGTAAAACATTCAGTGATTGTTATTTCTTGTCACCTTCCCTTTCCCTTTGGTAATAAACTGCTAAGACCTTGAATAAAGAATCGAGTACTATAGCAGATGTGTAATGCTGTAACCACTGCCAGGCACTAGGGAATCACCCTGTGTCCCAGAAACACTGGTCTAGGTGGGACCCCCTGGTGAATAGAGTTGGAGTAGGGAAACCAGCTCATCTACTCCTTAGAACCCAGTTATGCTCCTGATCCAGTTAATTTCACCTACTAGTTCACAAAATAGTTTTGGGCTGAGGCATTACTTACTATTAAGTAATGTAATTGGAAGATAGAAACTAACTTTTGAAACAACATAATATCTCACATTTGTATGACATATATTATCTCATCTGATCCTCACAGCAGCTCTGCGTTAGCCTGGGCTGGTTATGGTATTGGCATCTTACAGATGAAATCACAGCAGTGACTTACCAACATTGTTGGCTAGTGGCAGAGCTGAGACTGGGACCAGTCTTCTGAGTCTTAGTCGAACCCACACAGCATCTGTTACGTTCTTTCAGGAAGACAATTTCCTCATGTTTTTAGACCTATGAACTCGATCTTCCCCAGATTAGAGGCAAGTGGTCAGCTTAAAGGCTGTGAAGATGTTAGAATGTCTCTCCAGATATCGCGTCCTGACCCGAGACCTAGGTGGTTTCTTCCTTCCTAACCCTCTTTATTGAATTAAAATTGTAGGGGCAAAAAGTGGGCATTTATGGCAGGATGACAGTTTCTCTCTGCAGCAGAGGGTTATCACTGCATGCTCCATGATAGTGATATTTTGGGGTTTTATTAGCAAAGATTACAGGGTGGAGGCTGCCAGAGTGGTAAGCTTGAAACGTACTCATGGAAGAATTTCTCTTGAGCTCAGACTTCTCATGATGTGGAAGGTTCATAGGTCATTGTACATAGCAGATAAGGGCAAGTGCTTAAAATAAAGAAATGGAGATCAAAAGGGAGCAACATTTTTTTATAAGGGTACTTATTAAAGATCTTTGAGTGGCCCCCTGGAATGTAGGGTGGGAATATGAGAAAACGGGATAGGGCTTTAGACTGAAAGGAAGAAGAGGAGCTGATAAATAATATGGAATCCCAGAACTGGGCAGGAGGGATTGGAGAGAAGGCCACTGCATTCCTGGATTCAGGGGCTGGGTCCACTGGAAGGAGCCTTAGCAATGGAGAATTCAGCAGGTGTTTTTGATACAGGAGGAGTTTATTGAGCACCTGCTCATCAGTTTCTTCTGAGTACCCTTGGCTTGTTGAATGCTGCATACACTCTAGGGCAAACAGGCACAGCGCTTGTGCTTGGTGTGGGGCTCTGGGGAGCGTGGGAAAGGGAGCTGAAGCAAAAGGCTCAGCCTAGGCTAGTCCCCACATGTCTTCTCTACCACTACTATTGCATTGGTTTCTCAATGTCTTTGTGGGCATGCTGGGACTAGGCTTTGAGGTTTCTGCCTTAGGGGTGGGGAGGAGGGGGAAGGCATTCCAACAGCAAGTCCTCCCCACCCCCCCCCACCTTGGTTGCTGGACACATGGAGTAAGTGGGTTTTTATCCACATTGTAAACTGTTCCTGGTGCTGGAGGAACTCTGACATGATCGTAGAATTGGGTTTTTATGAAAACCGTATCCAAGTCCCAGGTATGTGAAACAGAGCAAAGTCCAAAGGACATTTGTCACATTAAGCAATTCCAAGTCATATGTGAAATTACTCCCTTCCATTCCCAGAATGTCTTTCTCGCAGTTCCTCCCCTTGCTTCTTTTATTTTTATGCGTTGGGTATATTTTATTTTCCTCTCATTCCCGTTTTTCCTCCAAATATTTCTGCAGCTCTCTCCTTGCCTGCTTCCTCCTTTGCTGTGGTGGCTGGGATGCTTCTCCCATGACTTTTTGAATCTAGACTGGGCTGTTCTCTGTGTTAATCCAATCAATTACGACCTCTTAACAGGTGTGTATGGAAATAAGTTTATTAAGAATAAGAAAATATACTTTAAGTGTCTTTTTTCTCTAGGGGTTGATGAGAGAGGGTGGTGTATAGGAGAGAGGGTCTATTACAGAATCTGCCTTTCAACATAGTTTGTTTCGAATTGGCCGTTATTTTGAATTGGCCGTAAAATCTCCCATAACTGTAGAAACCTCATTTAGACCAACAGTATGGAAACAATGCCCCTTCAATTATTAGCCAGCTTCCTGCTTATATAATAAGAGTATGAAGAGCTCTTTATTTTTATAACTATCATTTATTATAGAAATAACATACATAAGCCATCTAGATACTTGGCTATTTACCCTGAGTTGGAACAAGTTAAGGGGTAAAAAGATGGTCTAAAAAAGATTCAGAGCTTTCGGCAGGATTACAGAGATGTAAGAAGTTCCTGTGAAATACTTTGGGGGACATTTTAAGAGTGGAGCCTAATGCTCCTTTCCCTACCCTCCAAAGAGGTGAAGGTCCCTGAAAGTAGTGCCCTTTTTACACGTAGAGTTTTCTCTTGTCTATTGTTAGTCAAAACATATGTTTTGCCCTCAATATTGTAGTATAATTTTGAAAGGTAGAAAGGTCCCTACATAAACATGTTAAATATGGGGGCTTATGAGTTGGAATTAACTCCAGGGCAGTGGGTTGCAGTAGTAGT
Organism: Loxodonta africana; assembly: GCF_030014295.1. Classification (NCBI taxonomy): domain Eukaryota; kingdom Metazoa; phylum Chordata; class Mammalia; order Proboscidea; family Elephantidae; genus Loxodonta; species Loxodonta africana. Next base: position 18,875,237 of record NC_087348.1, on the reverse strand, counting down.
AGTAGTAGTTAGATGAGAAGCTGGCCTTAATTTTGTCTCCATCTTTCATGGTAGAAAGATTTTACAACGTCCATTTCTTATTTGCATTTTAATTTAACATACTGATTTTTAGTATATTATACCTCCATTGTTCAGATTTGGCAGAGGTTAAGTAAGATCTGTACTGCTCCCTTATCTCTGGAAATGGTTTGCCCCCTGCAGGACAGTGAGTGCTTGTCTGTACCATGGAATTGTAACTTTCATTGCAGTTGGTGCCAGCAGACTTTTCTGGGGAAAAATAATCTATTTCTAATCTCATGTCATGACTACAGCCTTTAGCCACATCCTCTCTCTCCTACCAACAAAGACTTGGCTCTGGTTGTGCCTTTCCAGAGTTATTTCTGGTGGGATGTTGAGGAGGGTAGTGGGAAAAGGATCCTACTTGAGAAGACACTGGTGATGGGCTCCCAGGCTTGGTGGTGGCTTGCTTTCTGCCCTGCAGTAGAACCAGGAGAGGGCATCTTTGGCTGTGGGATTAATAATCATCTGTCTTCTCTGACCTGTGACCTTTTTTCTCCTCTCTTACCCTCTCCCGGTAGTGTGAAGTGAGGGGGGCGTTCTCCCTCCTTTCTCCTCCCTCTGTGATCCACCTTCCTTTTTACCCTGCCCTGCGGCGGCTCCGCCCCTTACCATCATGGACGACTCAGAGGTGGAGTCGACCGCCAGCATCTTGGCCTCTGTGAAGGAACAAGAGGCCCAGTTTGAGAAGCTGACCCGGGCGCTGGAGGAGGAACGGCGCCACGTCTCGGCGCAACTGGAACGCGTCCGGGTCTCGCCACAAGATGCCAACCCACTCATGGCCAACGGCACCCTCACCCGCCGGCATCAGGTAACCCCTCTTTCCATCAGACCTGCAGGTAGGACTTTGGCAGAGTCACAGTAGCTTCTTGGGAAGCTACTCTCCTGATAGTGATGAGTTGTTCAATGCCCATGCTTCATGATGAACCCTCCCTGGGGGTAATAAATAGTGACTGAGAGATAGGGAATATTGCTGCTGTGCTGAATTGGATGGACTTATCTCTGAGAAACATCCATCTGACTTCCTGTTTTGCTGGAGTGGGGTTTCTAGGTTGAGATGTGATTCTAGTAATGGTAGGTTATGTTGTTTGGAGCGGTATTCAAGTTACTCCTGTCTTGTTTGATTTTTTTCTTGGTGTTAAAAAATCAGGACACTCCTGAAGTTCACTCTTCAGCCAAAGATTACACAGGCCCATAAAACAAAGTGAGTCTAAATGGGCACACCAGTCCAGGGGCAAGGACAAGAAGGCAGGAGGGGACAGGAAAGTTGGTAATGAGGAACCCGAGGTCAAGAAGGGGAGTGTTGACATGTTGTGGGGTTGGCAACCAGTGTCACAAAACAGTGTGTTTTAATTGTCTAAAGAGAAACTAATTTGCTCTGTAAGCCTTCATCTAAAGTACAATTAAAAAAAAAAAATCCAAAAAGTAAATGCCTGCTGAGTGGTTGGGGAAGCTGGGCATCTTGTGCTCTCAATCCCAGTTCAGACTCCCTCAGGGAACAGTCTGTGCTCAGAAAGTGTGGCAATGTCCATGTTTTATGTATTCCTGTTCCATATTGTCCTAGTGTGCTCTTTTTGTTGGCTGTGTAAATCGTCTCAGAGGAAGGGTCATTGTTAATTCTGTTGGTTAGAATTGGAGAGGGAGTATCATGCTGCTGTTGAACCCAAATAACCACAGGAGCCAGTGGTCTTTGAGGTTAGTTGGCTCTGGGATGTGACTTGAGAGAGCTGGTAGTAGAAATGAGAAGTATCTTGTGTTTCCCATGTCTCTCTAGTCTGACTTCGATGTGATGTAATCTGTCTGAGGTTTTTTCTATCTTTGATCCTATGTGTGTGCGTGTAGTAGGTGTTGCCCAATAGAGTTGCATCTTTAGAGAGCTCTGTGTGGGAACCAAGAACAGTGCTCATGCTCCAATAGTCCTTTTCATTGATTGCTTAATTATTTGTATTTCAAGACAGAAGAGAAGGTCCCTCATACTGAGGAACCTTGTAATTGTGAGTGAGAAGACAGATTTCCAGTTGGGGGATGGTCAGCAATTTGAAGAAGGCTGTGTGTTCGCAGTATTCCTAGGATTTGTTAGGAACTAGAGTAGAGGGTTAGGGATGAGAGATACATATTGGAAGGGGGAGAGCAGGGCTGCTCAGGCTCGGGAAGTGGTGGGGAATTCCAGGGTTTTGTGCTGGTTTCTCTCTCTCACTTGCTCTTTCTTTATTTTTAACTTTGCTCAGCAGTGATACCACGCCCTTCCTTCTTCCTGAAAGTAATGTTTAATTTCCTCTCCCTGTAGCATTACACTCTCTATGTAAAAGGGGTGGAATGGGGTTGCGGGGTGGGGAGAGTCTCCAAAGGTGGTTGGATCTCTATTCTCTTGGAGGAGGAGCAGGCAAGTGTGTTTTTACATAGTATAATGTCATTAGATTATCTTCTTGCTGTGTAAGACAGAACAACTTAAGGATGGTGTTTTGGAATGTGTTCTGTGGCTATCATATTTGGCGGTGAAAATGTTGAAGGTTCTGCTTGTTTGGGGAGAATTGGGGTACTTGATTTTTTCTAAATACTTGGAAAGGGAGATTCTTGTCTCCTGCTTTCTTAAAAAAGCTGCCTGGTATGGGGGTTTCCAATGGTAATAGTGTGTGAAAATGCATGGAACAATAAAGAAGGCTTTCGGAAACCCCCAACCCAGTCCTTCCAACTTTCCATATATTTTTATGGCTTTCCAAAAAGATTGGGTATTTGGGAACTTATCTGAGTCTCTGCTATTTAATCAGCAAATAGTTTTTGAGTGCCTATTATGTGCCAGGCATTGTTCAAGGCACCAGGCATACATCAGTGAACAAAACGGATCCCCCAAAACCCTCTGCCGTCTTATGTTCCAGAGACCCAGTCTGCCAGAGTTCCAGGCCTGATTCCAATTTTGATGGAAGTGCTAAGACTAAGGAGTGATGTGGTTCTTTTATGAGTACTGACACAAGGACTCCAGGCCGCAAATATCTTCTTGAAAGCCCTTTTCCTGTTTGGAAAAAAAGATCATATATGTTTGATAGAGCAAAGGAAGGCCACAAACTGAATTGTATTCTTGTGGGCTATGTTTCAGAACGGCCGGTTTGTGGGCGATGCTGACCTTGAGAGACAGAAATTTTCAGATCTGAAGCTCAACGGACCCCAGGTAATTGCTTTGGTCCAAGGCCTGGGTTACTTCCTTCATTGCTTTTTACTTCCCCAGCCAGTAAGATCATATTAGTGTCTTATAAAGTCCTTGGCACACTGTAATGACCCATTAACATTAGTTTCTTTCAGTTAGGAAAATAAATCAGTAGATCTCCAAAGTATATATGTAGTTATATTTTGGAATGAACTTTAACGATCATTGGTCTTTATCACCCACTGTACCCCTCCTCCCCATTTGATTCCTTAGTTCTTGAATTCCTTCTCTAGAGAGAATGTGCCTTCTGCTTTTGCAGAAAACCCTTCCTAAAGCCTGGCTGGCCTTGAGCCTTAGGCAGCGCCTGCAGAGTAACAAAGTTGGTTCTTAATGAGATTTTCCGGTTTATCTTAAAATTTTTTAGTTACTCGGTGACATACCTTTTTGAAGGGTCACTCAGTTGTAGATGTGGCTGCAGTTAGAACTCGGAAGTTAAATCTGCTGTCTCGGTTATTTGGATGTTGATGTGCCTAAAGTTAATTCAGTTCATGTTTGTTAAATGATCAGAATTGGGGAATTATGTCTGCTGTCCTTTGTTAAAAGTTTAAAAGATGGGGACAGCCGCTCCTGTAAAAATCCCAGGGCCTATAGAAGGTGCCTGAGGAATCCCTGTCCCCAAGGGCTACTATGCTTCTCATTGGGATGAATCGTTAAGATATATGCCTTAGTAGTAGCTGCTGCTTTTTCTGTTTTCCATGTAGGATCATAGTCACCTTCTGTATAGTACCATCCCCAGAATGCAGGAGCCTGGGCAGATTGTGGAGACCTACACAGAGGAGGACCCTGAGGGAGCCATGTCTGTTGTCTCTGTGGAGACTTCTGATGATGGGACCACTCGGCGCACAGAGACCACAGTAAGCCAAGACTGATTGAAGTCTGGGAGCAGTGGAAGAGGCCTTTCTGTGGTCTCTATTAGGGAAGGAGTTTAGCACTTAATTAGGGGGTATGCAGGCCACTAATCTATGGGGAAGGCATAAAGAAAGTGATCTCTGGCCAGATAGAGAAGATAAAAGAAGAGAGATGGGGAAAATAGATGGAATGGGGAAGAGAGAAGGTATATCAAGGCCTGCAAGTAGCTTCCTTACAGGGCAGTTTTTCTGCTTGAAGACTTCCTATAAGTTGGAAAGAAAGGTAGGTGCTACATTTAAGGCATTTCTAGGGAAAGAGCTTGGAGGTAGGAGTTTGTGTTTTTTCTTAGAGTGGTCTAGAATTTAAGGTTATATTGCTGACTTCCTTCATTAGTTTGTTTTTTTTTCCTTACTTGAAGGTCAAGAAGGTAGTGAAGACCGTGACAACACGGACAGTACAGCCAGTCCCTATGGGACCAGATGGGCTGCCTGTGGATGCCTCCTCAGTTTCAAACAACTATATCCAGACTCTGGGTCGTGACTTCCGCAAGAATGGCAATGGGGGGCCTGGTCCCTATGTGGGGCAGGCAGGCACTGCTACCCTTCCCAGGAACTTCCACTACCCTCCTGATGGATATAGCCGCCACTACGAGGATGGTTATCCAAGTGGCAGTGACAACTATGGCAGTCTGTCTCGAGTGACCCGCATTGATGAGCGGTACAGGCCCAGCATGGAGGGCTACCGGGCACCTAGTAGGCAGGATGTCTATGGGCCCCAGCCCCAGGTTCGGGTGGGTGGGAGCAGTGTGGATCTGCACCGTTTTCATCCAGAGCCTTATGGGCTAGAGGATGACCAACGTAGCATGGGCTATGATGACCTGGATTATGGCATGATGTCTGATTATGGCACTGCCCGTCGGACTGGGACACCCTCTGACCCTCGCCGACGCCTCAGGTAGGCGAGAATACGGGGAGGAACGGATCTTTCCAAGACAGGGAAAGGGGTAGTAGTTCTTTCTACTTCTGAGAGCTTTTTGGGATCGGAGACATTTGTAACCTCCAACCCCCCTGCCTTTCTTTGTAGAAAGTGGCCCTGTTCTTCTCTTTTTGAGTTGACTTAGTATTGACTTGCTGTATTGTCTTTTTTTCATTATAAAAGCCATATATTCCAATTATAGAAAACTGCTTGTGATGGTTATTGGTGTATGTCCTAAAGAGTGGTCCTTGCATCCATGCCAGGGGTTTCTGCTATTACTGGCTAAGAATTGACCCCCTATTGGTGATAGGGAGCAGTACAAATGAGCCTGCTGACCCGGATCATGGAATATATACCTAATTTATTCTGGGAATTTCTTTAGCATCCAATTTGGCATTAAGAACAGAGTTGAGGGTTTTAGCTTTCACGGCCAGAATAGACAGTTAAGGGTACATAAAAGGCCCCTGTGGTTTTAATTCCAAAGTTAAAAACAAACCTTGACTTTAGGAAGTGTGCTTAGGTCTTACATTTGATTATAAAGTGAAATGAGGGTAGCATCCTTGGAGGGTGGTATGTTAGTGACTTTCTGAGAGGCCACGAAGCAGCTGCCTACACTGACTTTACTACTTATCTCTGGAGAGTCTTGGGTGATGTGAAAAAGAGAATGATTGATGCTTGGACAGGAAGATGGTTTGCCTTGAGAGAATGCTTTGGAATGAGGGTCGGCAAACCATTTCTGTAAAGGATCAGATAGAACTATTTTAGGCTTTGTGGGCTATATATCATCTTTTGCACATGGTCTTGTTTGTTTTTATGACCTTTTAAAAATATAGAAACCATTCTTAGTTCTGGGGCTATGCAAAAACAGGTTTGGCCTGCAGGTTGCCGACCCCTGCTTTTAGAGTAAACCAGAGACAGTGTTTCCAGGCAAAGAGAAATAATAAGAAACAAAGGAAGATTTATGGTTGTCTTGTTGGTAAGGGTACCCTAGCAGCTGTTGCTGAATTTCTCTCATGGGGTCATGACCTTCTAAAGCAAATGCTTTGGTGTGCTTATTTTCCTAATATACTAGATAGCTTTGCTTAACAGTGAACTAGGCTGGACACAGGGGTAGAGGCCCCATTATCTAAGCATGAGTCAGGTATCTTTTGGATACAAATCCCATGGTGACTCACCTTTATTCCTGGAGGGATACCAGACCTCAGCGATGCAACCTAGAGCAGTGAGTGGATCGCAACTGCCACTGAGGAGGTTGGGCCCAGGGTGCTGGCTGTAGTACAAGCCTGCACTTTCTGACTTCCTCATTAGAAAGAGTGCCTGGATCCAGAGGGGTGCGGGAGGCCAGGTCATTCTTTGTTGTGCATAGCTGCGGCACTTGGTATAGAAAGAGAGGGTCTGGGGCCTGATCCCTTGGATTCATTCCAGAGTGGTGTTGGATTTGGAAACCCGCTTGTCTAGCAAGGACATTAGCTGCTTCCCGTTCCAGGCCTAGGAGAGTAATAAAAGGTCAAACTGAAACAGTAAAGCAGAGTAGTAGTGGAAAAAGCACTGGACTACTTGACCTTGGCTCTAATTATGCCTCTCCCACTAGCTATGTAGCCTCAAGCAAGTCATTTAATCTTTCTGGCACAGCTTTGCTATTTGAAAAACAAAGGAAAGAATGTCATGAGCCATTGCTTGTAAAAGAAGGAAATACCAGGTAGCTTTCTCGTAGTGACCATAATCTTGGTTATGGTAGTCTGTTTTTGGAATTGCTATTAAAATAATAGTAAAAGTAAAACATGTTCAATACAGAACTTGAAAAACTCAGAAAAGAGGATCATCCATTGATAAAGAACCACTTTTAACATTTTGGTGCATATCCTATGAGTTTTTTCCTATGTATGTAAATATACCCCTGACTTTAATTTTCTTGTGCTAAAATGGAATCTTACCCTATTGTTTAGTAGCCTCCGGTACTTTTAAAACTTAGCTATATAACCTTTTAATTTTGTCTCAGTGATATTTTAAAGTAGTCTTGGTGATTTTAACAAAATGATTTGGCCAGCCGAATCACTCTCGAGTGGGTGATGTTTGTACCTATGGGGACGATTCTCTGCTCAGGCTAACCTAGAGGGTTTGGTGGCAATGGGAGTGGTTTTGTGAAATCGTCTTATTTGGAGAGTTCCATACAATAGATTCTCCTCTCTCCTGGGGGAGCCACAGTGTATGATGAGCTCACAGATAATGGGTCTCTTCCTTCCTGGTGGCTCTGAATAAATAATAGTGTGACGGATTCCCCCTCTAGTGGTTGTTGGTAGTACTGGAACAGGAAGGAATTAGCTCAGGTTTGACTTTTACCTTCAATTGCTTTGTCTTTGTTTCTGTTCCTTGTGGCTGGGTATCCCAAATGTGATACTGGTCAGTAGTCTCCATTTCGACAGAATTAGAGATACTGTCTTTGGACATTGGAGGATGGAAATGAGGTCGCAAACTACTTGTTGAAGTAGCAGAGATGACCCTGGAGTGAATTATAAAAATTAATGTTCTGGCTTATACCTCATCAACATCAAAGCCCAGTCCTGTGATGTAGCAAGAAGCCCTTTAATGTTTTTGCCCTATCAGTCCTTTTATAATTTCCAAATTAGGGTAGGGAGAATCTTGAATGTAAAGTGTGCTTAAGGGTCTTATCCCACCAGCTGTTTCCTGGTGTAAATGCCTCATTTCCTGTTTAGCTAAGGGCTTGTGAGAATTGTTCTCAGGCTTTGTTTCCTATCTTCTAAGACTTTGAGTCAGTTACTTTGGTTAACTGCTGTCCAAGGGTTTATTTTAATCTCCAACCAGAGAAGTTGATAGCTATCAGGTATCACTCAAATGCTAACTAGTTGGGATTTGCTTCTTTCTTTGTGGTTAACCTCTTTAAATGCTTGTTACTTTCCTTGCTGGCATACTCCAAAGAAAAAAAGGTAGTTGTAATTATAATTGTAGATGCCTTTAAAATGATTAATTGTTTCTATTAAAGATCAATGTATCATTCATGTAAAGGAGAAATAAGATCAGTGTATTAGAGCTGGGGTTATTCTTACCTTGAAGATGAGGGCTAACAGGAGTGCCCAGGAAGCCAGACCTGACAGCTTGATGTATTCCTCTTTTGGTTCTTCTAAAACCTTGCAGGAGTTATGAAGACATGATTGGTGAGGAGGTACCATCGGACCAGTACTATTGGGCTCCTCTGGCCCAGCACGAACGGGGAAGCTTAGCAAGCTTGGATAGCCTGCGCAAGGGAGGGCCCCCACCTTCCAGCTGGAGACAGCCAGAGCTGCCGGAGGTGATCGCCATGTTGGGTTTCCGCTTGGATGCCGTCAAGTCCAATGCAGCTGCGTACCTGCAGCACTTGTGCTACCGTAATGATAAGGTGAAGACTGATGTGCGGAAGCTCAAGGGCATCCCAGTGCTGGTGGGATTGTTAGACCACCCCAAAAAGGAAGTGCATCTTGGAGCCTGTGGAGCACTGAAGAATATCTCCTTTGGGCGTGACCAGGATAACAAGATCGCCATAAAAAACTGTGATGGTGTTCCTGCACTTGTGCGTTTGCTCCGAAAGGCTCGTGATATGGACCTTACTGAAGTTATTACTGGTGAGTTCTAGGCCTAAGGGAAACTGCTGTGTCAGGGACAGTCACCCACTAGAGCCGTTGAGAGCTGGAGGGCTTTCCAGTCTTTTTACTTTTTGTGAACTGGTGGTGGCTCTTGGCCTAAATACATCTCACAGAGTTGTTTAGATCACACAAGGTTTTAAAAATTTTTTAGAACCGGTTGCTAATGTTTAAAATTCAGGTAATTTCACTTAAAATTCTAGATTCCTGACTTCTCTTACAAATGTAGAAGAGCTAGTAACAGTAGATCTGTCTTCCTGTATAGCAGTTGTTGGGCTGAACTTACTAGGTCATAGGCGCTTCAGTTTGCAGTAATCCCCAGTACATCCTGTTATCTCTGACCAGCTGCTGCCAAATAGCAAGATGTCTCCCAAATACGGAAGCTGAGGGGCATTGCTATTTATCCATATTTTTGTAATTTCTAATATCTGCCCTGTCTTCACTTATCTGCCTGACACACGTAGACATTTGAGCTTGTGCCCCTTGCTTTAGAACAGTCGTTTTTCACATGATGAGTCGTGATCCATTAGTGTGTATTGAAAGCAGTTTCATGGATCACAATCAATACTCCGAGAGAAAGAAACAAAGAAAAAGAAATAGTATAGACCAAACCAAAACCAAACCCGTTGCTGCCAAGTCGGTTTTGACTCATAGCAACCCTATAGGACAGAATAGAACTGCCCCATAGAGTTTCCAAGGAGTGTCTGGTGGATTCAAACTGCCAACCTTTTGGTTAGCAGCTGTGGCTCTTAACCACTACACCACCAGGATTTCCATAGTATAGACCAGTGGTTCTCGGTGGTGGTAGGAGAGGAGGCAGGGATTTTGCACCCTAGGGGACGTTCACAATGACTGGAGACATATCCTGAGTAGAGGTGAGGATACTGGTAAATATTTAGCAGTAGACAGGACAGCTCCCCACAAAAAAGAATTATCCAACCCAAAATGTTAGTAGGCCTGAGGTTTTGAGAAACCCTCGTATAGATACGTCAGAGAGCATTGCTTATGGAAGTATAATTTTATGAAACTTCATTGTTTGCAATGAGCCATAATGTAAAATATATTTCTTACTCTGGGTCACAAACAAAAGTTTGAATACCACTACAAGTAATTGGGCAAGACTGACAAATGATGGAATAGGGGATTCCCTCTGGCATTCATCAAACATACTGTCTTGCATGCTGGTGAGCTATCTGACCTGCTGTCTCTGCCAGGAACCCTGTGGAATCTCTCATCCCATGACTCAATCAAAATGGAGATTGTGGACCATGCATTGCATGCCTTGACAGATGAAGTGATTATTCCGCATTCTGGCTGGGAGCGGGAACCTAATGAAGATTGTAAGCCTCGCCACATTGAGTGGGAGTCGGTGCTCACCAACACAGCTGGCTGCCTTAGGTAACAATAGGGGCTTTGAGAGTATGAAGATGAAATTTTTGAGGACTGACTTTGATATAAAAAAGAAAAAAATTTTTGAGCCTGTCACCCAGCCTTCACCCCTACCTGCACTGCATACTGTGACTCCCACTTGTCTTTCTACCTTTGTCATTACTCCCTCTTGTGTACCAGGTATGCCTGCTGTTCCCCACGTACCCTCCCTTTTGTGCCTCTTTGGACATCTAAGCTGGTAAACATTTGTTCTGTATTTACCATGTGTGAGATCAGACCTCTAGTCTGTGTCTGTGGCCCTGACCTCAGTTATCTATATTTCAAGTCAGGCCGTGATATAAATGCAACAAAGGAGATACAGACTGCTGGGAGGGTTAGGGTAGGTGGGCAAGTCTGTTTCTCCTTCTCTCTGTAATGCCCTTCCCTCCTTATTTGTCTGTTGAGGCTGAACTCAAGTGCCTTTATTTCATGAAGATGTTCCTGGTTTCTTCTTCCTGTATGCTACAAATGCTGCAGTGTGTTCTTTTTTATTTGATTTGATTTTTGTTGTTTTGGTTGAGAATATGCACAGTAAGACATACAACAATTGAACAGTTTCTGCATGTACAATGCAGTGACATTGATTACATTCTTCGAGTTGTGCAGCCATTCTCACCCTCCTTTTTTGAGTTGTTCCTCTCCCATTAACATAAACTCACGGCCCACTAAGGTTCCTATCTAATCTTTTGAGTTGCTTTTGTCACTTTGATCCCATATAGATAGTTCTTAAAAGAGCATAATGTTGAAGGCAGACCTGTTGCAATATATTCTTTCTCCTTTGGAATACTCCTTTGTGCTTGCCCCATTCTTCATTTGTTCTTCTACACAAGAGGTATCTATTCTATCTTTAATGATTTCTATTGGAATACTTTATTTACCCCTCTCCTCTTCCCCACCACAAAAAAAAAAAAAAATTTTTTTTTTTTTTCTCTTTTTCTTCCCCACCACAAATACAGATGTCCTGAAGGTAGGTAGGGACTGTCTTAATCAACTTTCTGTCATCAGCAATGTCTGTCTTATATAATAGATACTCACTATTTGCTAGAATGAATAGAAAAGGTATCGTAAATGTTGATGGATATTTAAAGAAAGATTTCTGAATTTGAGTAATCTTGAGGCCTCTCTTTCCTTTCAGGAATGTCAGCTCAGAGAGGAGTGAAGCTCGCAGGAAACTTCGGGAATGTGATGGTTTAGTTGATGCCCTCATTTTCATTGTTCAGGCTGAGATTGGGCAGAAGGATTCAGACAGCAAGGTATGTTAATGGCTGAGTGAATTTCATTCACAGCAATCACATGGTACCTGGAATGTAGAACTGTAAATTCAGATTTTCAAATAATGTTAGATACTCACATTAGCTGGGACTTAGAAGAAAGATATTCTTTAGAATATCTTTCACCTATATATTTTAAAGCTGCTTAGCTGTATTTTCAAGGTTGTACATTGTTCTAAATAGGAAAAAGTCAGGGTGACCTGTTTTGGGTCACATAATAAATAGTGGAAGAAGCCAATATATGCCCCATAGCTGGCTTTTCCATTAGCCTGAGGCTACAAGGATTCTGAGAAGCTTCAGGGTGCTTAAGAGTCATCGTGAGAGATGATGGATTGGGCTGCGCTTTTGAGGATCAGTATTTTAATACTTGAATCATGGAAACTTGTACATATGAGAAATGACTGTATGCATTCTCTTCTCTCATGAGCCTTTTATCTTATGTCCCCAAGCTTGTGGAGAACTGTGTTTGTCTCCTTCGGAACTTATCATATCAAGTTCACCGGGAGATCCCACAAGCAGAGCGTTACCAGGAGGCACCTCCCACTGTTGCCAACAATACTGGGCCACATGCCGCTAGTTGCTTTGGGGCCAAGAAGGGCAAAGGTAAGTCTTGATTTCTTGTTCCTTGCTCTTTAATGTGGGATGGGGAAAGGAACGAACTCTTTTAGGTGCAAAATACTTGCCAAGCAGTCTGGCTGGTCAAGGATGTCTTTTTGCTCTGCTGCTGCTTCCCCTGTGTTGTGTGCTTTATTCAAGGTGGTGGTGGTGTGGTTTCTGTATTAATGATTGGGTCAGTGAAGGACGAGAATTCAACTAATCTGGGGCCTTCTCCCCCATTCCTCCTTTGTGTTTCCTGTGTTTCTCTTTTCCCCTCTGTGCTTTCCTGCTTATTTGCCTGTGATCCTGTTGACATCTTTCTCCTGCATTTTTCTTTCTTCAATCTCTCCTCTGCTTTCCACCTTGGGTGACGCACTGGAAGATGAGTGGTTCTCCAGAGGTGAGTGGAATCTTTTAAGGCGCTTGTCTACTTCTAATTTGCATGTTTTGGTTTGACCTTTTCTAGTGTTTCCTTGCCTAACCCCTCCCTATGGATGCATGTAGGAAAATTGAGTAGAGGAAGACCACTGAAACAGGCGTAGCTTTTCTGAGCTCATGGCATGCTATTTATGGGCAGCAGTACCTGTTATCAGGACTAAGGACAATAGCAACAACAGTGGTTATCCTGGTCTTACCTCTCTGCTGCCTCGTTTCTGTCAGCTCCCTGCTGGAACAAGCTGGGGGCCCTGATTTTTCTTTGTTCCTCTTGATGCATCTCTAATTCAAAGATTCTGACTGAAGAATGAAAAAATGTTCCAGATTAGAGTTTTTCCTTTCTTAAACTTCTTCCCTCCCCCACTTTTTCTTAATTTCCAAAGGGAAAAAACCCACAGAGGATCCAGCCAACGATACTGTGGACTTCCCTAAAAGGACCAGTCCTGCTCGAGGTGAGTTACTTTTTCTTCTAGCCTCCAAGGGCCTCCTAAACATAGTCCACAGATACAGTGTTTGGTAGCCAAATAGCAGATTACAGGCAGTGTGTTCACTCTTCTTTCTTCTCTGATTACGGATTTGAAATGATGGTGAAGGTGTTAAGAAATGCTATAGTAGCTTACAAGAGACTGCTTGTTAAGGCAACTATTCAGATTACTTTATGATAGGGTAAGGATAAGGTCCTGACGGTAGTCTAGAGGAGCCCTGGCGGGGCAGTGGTTAAGAGCTCTGTTGCTAGCCAAAAGGTGGGCAGTTCGATTCTACCAGCTGCTACTTGGAAGCCCTCTGTCCTATAGAGTTGCTATGAGTCAGAATCAACTTGACAGCAGTGGGTTTGGTTTTTGGTTTTGGTAGTCTAGACTATGAGTCGGAATTGACCTGAGGACAGTGGATTTTGGTTTTAAGCCACTTAAATCTTGCCTATTCATTTGAATCTACCAGTGGCTCCATGGGAGAAGAGACCTGGCAATCTGCTCCCATAAAGATTATAGCCTAGAAAAGCCTATGGGGCAATTCTGCTCTGTCACATAGGGTTGCCAGGAGTAGGAATCCACTCGACAGCACACACAACAACACTTATTTGAGATGAGGTCTCTTTAACACTGATTGCCATAAATGAGCTAAATAAATCCTCTGAGTGCCCATTACCAAGCCAAGGCTAAAGTAAGCTGGGAGAGAAGAGAGGAAGGGAGGAGAGAGAGGAGTTCCGAATGATGAGTTGACATCCGTTCTGCTGATACCGTGGATTACTTATTCTTAAAGCATGGAAGTGGACCTCTTAGTTTGCTGTTGAGTGAAGGGCATAGGGAGCCTAATGGTATAGGACCATAAACCCATCAACTCAGAGTACTAAGTCTGGACTCCACCTAGCCAGAGTCTGGTTTGTAAGTGTTGATTAGCATCCTCTGCCTTCTTGCCCTTTTTTGTGTAGGCTATGAGCTCTTATTTCAACCAGAGGTAGTTCGGATATACATCTCACTCCTCAAGGAGAGCAAGACTCCTGCCATCCTAGAAGCCTCTGCTGGAGCTATCCAGAACTTGTGTGCAGGGCGCTGGACAGTGAGTACATTTTAGAAAGTAGATTTGAAGGTGGGAGAACTCAGATAGCTAGTTTTCTGCCATTTGTAATGTGTTCCACCTCTTCCCATGTGCTACTTGTAGTATGGTAGATACATCCGCTCTGCTCTTCGTCAGGAGAAGGCTCTTTCTGCCATAGCTGATCTCCTGACCAGTGAACACGAGCGAGTAGTGAAAGCTGCATCTGGAGCACTGAGAAATCTGGCTGTGGATCCTCGCAACAAGGAGTTAATTGGTAAGGAGCTGATTGAATACTAACCATTACATGCTCAACATCTAGTACAGCAGACACTTAATGATTTATTTATTGCAGTGGTTGAGGGAAAGAATTCTCCATAGTTTATGAAACCAAGGACTGGATGGAGAGGACTGCAGTTTAATGGTACTTGGAAAGATATGTGATGACTCTTGAAAGATAGATTAGAATAGCGATTATTGAGCACAGTCCCAGGGCAGTGCACACAGTTAACATACTTGGCTGCTAACTGAAAGGTTGGTGGTTTAAGTCTACCCAGAGGTGCCTCAGAAGAAAGGCCTTAGAAGAAAGGCCTGGTGCTATACTTCTGAAAAATCAGCCATTGGAAACCCTGTGGAGCACAGCTCTACCCTGACATGTATGGGGTTGCCATGAGTTGGAACTGACTGCACTGCAAATCGGTAGCGGTGATTTATTGAGCGCTTACTTTGTTACTAGGCACTGTTAAGCTCTTCTCTTTGTTCTCATTTGTAGACCAAAGATAAGGAAACTCTGAGGGTCAGGGAAGTTAAGTAATTTGCCCAGAGTTATCATAGCTAGTTAGTGGCAGAGCCCAGGTTTGTGTGTGTGTGTGTGTGTTTAATTCATAAGGACTCTATTCTGTTCATCCAATATGCCTTTTCCACTAGAGTGTCTGAAAAGACTGCATAGCACGTTTGATATTCATTATTACGTGGTTTTATTGTGAATGAAGAAGGGGAAGAAAAATAATAAGAAGAAAATAAATCCCTGGCTATTCAAGGTCCTTGTCCCTTTTGATAGGATAATCCTGTAGGAAAATGAAGTCAATTCATATGGAGCAGTACCTGTGCTTTTTGTATGATCAGTGCAGTTCCATTTACTGAAGACTCCCCATGACCTGACTGACCTTGTTCTCCCTGCACATGTGTTTCTGTCTTACTGCTATAGGTAAACATGCTATTCCTAACTTGGTAAAGAATCTGCCAGGAGGGCAACAGAGCTCATCCTGGAATGTCTCTGAGGATACCGTGGTCTCTATTTTGAACACCATCAATGAGGTTATTGCTGAGAACTTGGAGGCTGCCAAGAAGCTTCGGGAGACGCAGGGTATTGAGAAGCTGGTGTTGATCAACAAATCAGGGTAAGATTATGTCTTACAATTGTAGCTGGAAGAATTTGAGTATGAGAGGGGAGAATTTGAGTATGAAAGAGCTTTCCCCTTTTGCTTTCTAAGGTTTCCTTCCCTGTATGTACATGTAAAGTGATGAGAGGTATTGCTCTGTTTTCTGTCATGTTGATCTATAAATCGATAACATACTCTCTTTCATCAAACATTTTTTTAGTGCTGATGTTTGGAACAGAATACAGGATTTGGAGAAAACTTGATCTTGCCCATTTTGGCACTTACATTTTTATGTTACATTGTGTTGGAGGGTACAGTACTGAGCTGCTTTCTTGGTTTTATATCCAAATTCCATCTGGTGTTACTTTTCTTAAAAGGAATCGCTCAGAAAAAGAGGTTAGAGCAGCAGCACTCGTATTACAGACAATCTGGGGATATAAAGAACTGCGGAAGCCACTGGAAAAAGAAGGATGGAAGAAAACTGACTTTCAGGTAGAGTAACTCTTAAGACTATAAGACTTTTGCCTTTTTTTATTCTTGATCTCAAGGTAATACTTCTGTCTTTTGTCTTTTCTATTTTATTATCACACCAAGTCTGCTTCTGTCCCAAGCCTTCCAGCACAAAAGAAATCATTTGGTTTATTCCTCCGAAAAAAAGGTAGCGCTTACAGTTCATTTGCTGCCGAAGCAGCTCTGGTCTCCCTCTATGTCCTAACATCCTGTAAGTGCTTGTGGTGGAGATGGAGAGGTGATGAAGGGTGATGGCCTTTTTACTTTCCCCAGATCTACCATAGCCCTTTGGAGGAATTTGCCAGTCCCTGAGACTCTTTCTCCTTCTGTGATGTTAGGAGGGTTTGATGCCTTGTTATGCCTGGTCACGAACACAAATAGAAGCCATAACAACCTAGTTTGCTTCACTATATAGGGCATTTATATAACCCTTATGAGTTGCCTTTTGGTAAGAGTTGAAACTGGGAATAGGAACTTAGAAGTCTGGGCCCATTAGGGAATAAGATGTGAGTGAATTCAGTGTTCCGTGACATTATTGCATTTTATGTTTGCCTCCAGGTGAATTTAAACAATGCTTCTCGAAGCCAGAGCAGTCATTCATATGATGATACCACTCTCCCACTCATTGACCGGAACCAAAAATCAGGTACTGTATACAGGGAACATACCTCTCTCCTTTTAGCTGCCCCCTACTGCTCTGAGTCACTGCTTACTGACTAAGAATGGGGCATATGTTTATTTCCGGGTGAGCTAGGGGAATAATACTTTGTCCTGTAATGTAGAAGCTGGTAGGCTTTAGTATTAGAAAGTAAAATAGGCAAGTAGCCTGGGTCTGATCCTCTATCTTTGCTGGTGGATTTAAAGATGACTGTAACGTAAACCCTTGTTCAAAAATTAGAAAATACAGCTAACCAGAAAGATAACGTAAAATTATTTAA
Organism: Loxodonta africana; assembly: GCF_030014295.1. Classification (NCBI taxonomy): domain Eukaryota; kingdom Metazoa; phylum Chordata; class Mammalia; order Proboscidea; family Elephantidae; genus Loxodonta; species Loxodonta africana. The sequence continues at coordinate 18,858,425 of NC_087348.1, read as the reverse complement.
TTCTCTTACCTGGAGGTAACGACTGTTATTTCAGGTTATATTCCTTTTAGACACTTTTGCCTTTAGAGCAGGCTCATTTCCCTTCCAAAGAAGAATCATGTATTTTATTTTGTAAAGTGCTTCTTTTTCATTTAAGTGGATATTTGTGTTCTTTATTATCTTAATCGCATTTGGCTTCTGCCTAGATCAGTGGTTCTGAGTGTGACCTGAGCATCCCCAAGACTGTTAACGTTCATACTGATATCTCAGAAAAACGGTGGTGGTGCTTACTGCTGGTGGCTTAGCATAAATCAAGGCAAGGGCACCAAGCTGAACTGGTCATTATATTCATCTCAGTGTACTCAGTGGAAAAAAAAAAAAGTCAGTTTCATGAAGCTGTAAAAATTATTAATTTCAGTAAGTCTCTACCTGTGAGCACACATCTTTTAGTATCTATTCTGACAAAATAGGAAGTACTCATAACGCGCTTATGCCGCATATCCCAAGGTATGATAGTTGTCTCTTGGGAAAGCACTTATGCTATTTGAGTTGTTACTTCAACTAGCCATTTTTTTATGGACTACCATGTTTACTTGAAAAACGACTGGCAGACGAGCTATGGTTACTCAGACTTGGATATTTGGCAAGCATGTTCTCGAAAATGAGTGCAGTGAACCTGTCCCTTTGAGGAAGATAACAGACAATATTGGGTTGCCCATGACAAAATTTGAGCCTTTTTTGGAAAACTTGTATTTGCCATTGTGAGCCTGATAACTCCTAATACTTAGATACTTTTCTAATGAAATCAATGGTGATAGTAACAAGTGTGTGTTTTTTTTTTTGGATATTGTGTAATGAAATGTGTTAACATTCGGAAGATCTGCATAACTCTATGAGCCAGTATTTTTTGAGTGACCGATGCATGATGTTTCAGATGGGATGAGGGGATCTACTCAGAGTACAAGACAGACCAATGAATTTTAATTTAACAAAGTATGAAGAGATTATTAATAATGGCTTTAGATTCCACATTGCTTCTAACATTGAAGAAACTGCTTGTTGAATGTTGGTATATGATCAAAGAAGAATGTCCACAATTATATGAAAAGGCTATTAAAATTCCTTTCCCTTTTTTAACTGTGTATCTATGCGAGGCCATATTTTCTTCATATATTTTAGCCGAGACAACATATCACAACAGATTTGAATGCACAGATAGGAGAATTCGATTATCTTTTATGAAGCTAGACTTTAAAGAGATACACAAAAACATAAAACTATTAAAAAAATTATTTATGTTAACACTTAATGGGCTTATTGTTATTTTTAAGTGAAGTTCATGAATCAAATTTCTCAGTATGGTAGATATTGATGCCTATAACCCACACCAATTAAAGCTGATAATTTTTAAGACTGTAAAGGAGCCCTGAGGCCAAGTAATTTTTTAAAATTGTGCTTTAAGTGAAAGTTTACAGTTGAAGTTAGTTTCTCATGCAAAAATTTATATACACATCGTTATGTGACCCAAGTTGCTCTCCCTATAATGTGATAGCACACTCCTCCTTTCCACCCCGAATTTCCCACGTCCATTCAACCAGCTCCTGTCCCTCTCTGCCTTCTCATCTTAACTCCAGACAGGTGTTGCCCGTTTAGTCTCATGTATCTACTTGAGGTAAGAAGCACTCTCTTCATGAGTATCATTTTATGTCTTTATAGTCCAGTCTAATCTTTGTCTGAAGAGTTGGCTTCGGGGATGGTTTCGGTTCTGGGCTAACAGAGAGTCCAGGGTCCATCTATGTCTTCTGGGGTCCCTCCAGTCTTGGTCAGACCATTAAGTCTGGAGACCAAGTAATTTTGAAAACTGCTGGCTTAGATTGAATGGCTTTTGTATTAGGAGTCTGTAGGAAAAGGTATTCCTCTAAGCCCCATGAGGGCTTTGTTACAACCCTAGAGCATAGCCTACTGCCTGGCCTATAGTGGGTACTCAGTAAAAATTTGAATGGCAAGAAGGAGGTTGGGAAGCAATTTTTATAATGGGTGTGGATTTTGGAAAGTTGATTTTTGACCTGTATACCTTTCTGACTCCATATAGATAAGAAACCTGATCGGGAAGAAATTCAGATGAGCAGTATGGGATCAAACACAAAATTATTGGGTAGGTGATTAATTCCTGCCTAAGAATATGGAATAATATTTCACTGAGGTGACTAGAGCTCTTAGCTCTTAGATTTTAACCTCTTCTTAGCAGCACCCTTACCATTTACCATCCTGGAACAGCAAAAATTGTTTGTTTCCATTTGATAGGATGAAAGAAAATTTAGTAAAACTAGATCCATCTGTTTTTTCCACATTTTCTCATGCTCAGAAGTTTTGAAAAAAACTTTTAGCGTCTCTGTTCTTCCTGTAGAATCAAGTTGGTGTCCTGAAGCAGTTATTCATAGCCCTTCGTGGTCCAACCCCAGGCTTACTCTCTTGTCTTCTCTGCATGCACTATTTCAGTCCACCTGGTCTACTTGCCAATCCATCTCTTCATTCTGTACCTCCCCCCCCGCCCCCATTTTGTTCCTGTAACCTCCTACTGGAATCTTTTTTTTTTTTTTTTTGTCATGTCGTACTTCCAGTATTTCATATAGATCGTCTTCCCAATTAGATGCAAGTTCTTTTTAAGTCAGAGACTACCAGACCTTAATGCCTTTCTGGAACATTTGGCAAAGCTCAGTTCCCACCAGAAGTGCCTAATTAATACCTAACTATTTGAAATGTATTGTGTATTAGAGAAGAATATTATATTTCTGTATATTGTTTTTTTCATCTAGATAACAACTATTCCACACTGAATGAGAGAGGGGACCACAATAGAACACTGGATCGATCCGGGGACCTAGGGGATATGGAGCCATTAAAGGGAACACCCCTGATGGTAAATTCTCTTTACATACGCTTATCCTTCTAGAAGGCTGCATGTTTTGTGAAATAGGGAAAAGAAGTACATAGTGAAAGACGACGTCATTTTCTGGTACGGGTTTTCAGGAAAAAGTAGGGGTTTTGACCCATCTTGGGATTTCTTCGGCCATTCTGTGATGCTGGAGATGGGGGAGGAAGGCTGTAAGCATGTTACTAATAGGACTAACGCTGACCGCTCTGTTCTCATACATTTCTGTCCCTGTGGCTGCCTTTTTCCGAATGTCTTGCCCTTCTCTTACTATTACCTTTGGGTTTACAAATTTTGGAATTTATTCTAGGTCTGGTACGCACTTGTGGGATTTCCTATTTCCTTACTTTCATACTAACAAATTGCATGTGTTTACAGCAGGAGGAGGGGCAGGAATCTCTGGAGGAAGAGTTGGATGTGTTGGTTTTGGATGATGAGGGGGACCAAATGTCTTACCCCACCATGGTATGTCCTTCAGCTATCCCCAAGATCATCATCCTTGAGGAAGGAGACCCCTGTGTGCCAGCAGTTTGCCAATCATGCTGATTTGATCAGGCCACAGATGCTAGTCTTGGCCACGAGGGGTTTAGGGGCTCTGCTTCTGTGATTGTTACCTCCTAAGAGGTTGGGATGTGCAGCTGGTGATTTGATTCTCCATTTTGTCTTCCTTTCCTTCTTCCAGATTCACTAAGCTCTCTTTTTTGGTTCTGTTATTCCCAACTCTTTTAACGTACTCTTTTTCTCTTTTTTTCCCTACAGCAGAAGATTTAGCACCACTATCTCCGTTCCATCTGAGCTTATAATATATGTACTTTTATTTTTTGTTGGTGAAATGGACTGATGATTTTTTCCTTTCTTTGCTGGACTATTGTGCCAACTGCCAGGCTGCCTCCTGTCCTTATAGCCCTAAGTGGCTGTCGCCTTTTCAACTCCCAACTTCTTCCAGTGAAGTTTAATTGACCCCTCACTCCAAATCCCCTCCAGTTTCTCCCAAAGAGCCTGACCCAGTTATTTGCATAGGATGCCTCAGTCTCTCCTATCTTAAGAAACTGCTGCAGTTAGCTCTTTTTGCTGGCTCTTCTTGGAACTCTTGGCCTTGTGTGGAGAGAGGGGAACAGTAGAAATCTTCACTGGAAGTCATGAGAAGAATTGGAAGTTACATGCTCTATATGTGGTGTCTAGCAATCTGATAAACTGGTGGTTCTTAATTTTTTTTTTCCTCTGGTGGGGAAGGGACTTTTTATTTTTTTTGGAGAAGGGGAGTGTGAGCACTTCCTTATTCCTAATCGCTACTTTTGAAGCAAAGAAGGTTGGCAGCATTGGCACATTCCACCTGGAAATGGCCCTTGAGTAAGTGAGGGTCCTAGAACTGGGATTAAGAAACCTTGCTCTCCTCTTCTTCGAGACAGGCACCGTAAAGGACCTACAGACTCCATCTCTTCTTCGAGCCTCATGCCAACCCTGGGCTGCTGCCGCTGCCCCTTACTGAGGCTGTTAGTATCCCTCCTCTCCCATCCTGTGATATATCTGCTGACCTGGCCTGGCCATTTGCAAGAGGCTGTTGAAAAAGGAGAATGTGTCAAGGAAGAATTTTTGGGTGAGAAGGAGCAGAAAGATGTCTTTTGGGGAGAAGAGGAGCCTCTAGGAGGAGGTAGTTGGAATGTACATGAAGCAGTTAGTCTGAAACTGGCAGGAAGCTTCAAAGCTGGCTTCCCCCCCGCCCTATTTCTCTTGTTCCTACCCTTATAATCCTGTTCCCTCCCCTGCCTGCTCCCTGGGGTTGGTTGGCCAACTAAAGGACTTGATGTACATAACTCCTGTCCCCTTTACCCTGATAAGGCGGGGATTGCCCCCGGCTTTGCCTCTTCTTTGTGCCTTTGGCCTGGGGTGCATCTCCTCTCTCCCTTCCATGTGCCTTTCTTTGCCTCTGCAGTCTCATTTCTCATGATTTTACAAATTATATTTTGTTGGCTCTCCTACCCATTATTGACCCTAAATAGCAGAAAGAAGAAAGGTGACCTAGAGAACCTCAGATTCTCTATTGGGGATTGGTATAGCCTCTAATTTCAGCCGTAGCACGCTTTCGCTCAACAGCGTGGGATTTTAAAATAATAATCCCATTCTGATGAATCTTAAAATGAGATTGGTGGGAGGAGTGAGTGGTGGGACTCCTACTCCTCAGTTGCCCAGAATTTACAGTCATTTCTGAAAGAGTTATAGGCAAGTTGACTTCCCTCCACTATACCACCCCAACACTTTCCTCCCCCAGTTCAGTGGGTATTAACAGGTTGGGCTAGAGGAATCAGCTGCTATGCGGGGTTTTTTTTTTTTTTTAATTTTAACATTTTTCCTTATTTGCCTTCTCCTCCTCCCCCTTAATCTCAAAGTTCAGTGCAACTGGAAATCTTCATCCTTCTCCTCACCCCCCTTTCCCTTACATATTGAGGCTATGGGGTAGGAGAAACGTGCACACCCCCTTCCCTTCCCCGTGCATTGAAATTCCTTATTTGCCCTTTTTTCCCTCCCATGTCTTCCCACTCTTATCCATCTTTTCTGGCAAAAAGGAGCCTTTTGCTCTCTGTGACCCTAAGAGCACACTGCACAGAGGCACTCACCCCATCCAGATCTGGCTCCACTCTTGTTTTCTCTTGTCCTCCTCTGCTCTTTTCCTTGGTGCTCTTTTTCTCGGTGGGGTGTGGGTAATAGAACAGCCATGGACCTTTGGGGACCTTTAATTTTTTTTTTTTTCTTTTTATAAAAACACTAAACATTCAGTACCAGAGAACCAAAAATCCCACCTCTTCACTGAACACTACTAAGGAGCATGTCCTCTGCTCCGTACCTTTTCTTTTTCTTTCTTTCTTGTTAATGCTTTTAAAAACAAATGAATTTTTTATATAAATAAAGTTTTGAAAGTGTGTATGTGGGGGGTCTGTGTCATTTCTTTACTTCAAGCTGTTATCTCCTCTCCTTTTCATCTGGTGACTTCCTTATGTATCTGTGTCCTTTTTCTCTCCAGAGCACCCAGAGGGTTATACCAGGGTGGATTTAGTTTGAGGTCAATCCCAACTCATATCAAGCAACATTCCCTTTAATTATATTTGAGACAGTCTTCCTCCAGATTCTTAAAAAATAGATGTGGCTGAAGTAGAGTACAGGAAGCTTATTACTATCTTAAAGATGAATAGTTGAAATATAGGGAATTATGGCATCCGTAGTCACTGAAAGGTGACTAAGGAAGAGGCAACATTTGACAAAATGTTGACTAAAGCCCACTGCAGTATATGGTCTTCTTGAACTTTACATTTATGAGTGGAAGATTAGAAACTACCAACCCCAACTGCCATCCTAATAAATATGGAAATGTAGAATAAAAAGGCCCATGTATGTAAATACTGGACATCAGGCCATGAGGTTGTTCCTCAGGCTGTACATATCCTTCAGTGAGAAGATGGAGGACAGGCCTGTAGCTTCCTTTGTGCCCTACCAAGTAACATCTGGGTGGGTAGCAGATAGTTGTTGTATTATCAGGGATTGTCTTTACTGCAGAGGCCAAGGAATAAGACCTATGGAAGAGACTTATTTTTCTGGGGCCCATATTTCCTATTATATAATTAAAAGACTCAAGAGAATTTATGTAAAATGCTTTCTGTATGCCCAAATCGTTAGATTAAAATTATATAGCTCCTCTTGATGATGGTCATGTCTCATTTTATTGAACTAGGATTTGGGAATGAAAACTTTCTTGGGCTAGTGAGACCAGGAAATCTAAGCATTGTAGTTATTACCTTTTAAGGCTTGATCTGTGTCTGACAATTACAGTTTTAGACTAGAAAAATGAAGCACAGAGCCAAAAGCTATTAGACTTTGCTTTCCAAAGAGGTTTGGTGGTCCGTTCTGAGATGATTTTTACTTATGTGGACAAAACTGGCTACTGGGGAATAGCCTTTATTTCTCTGTTATATTCTTTATTAACCACTGGCACTGAGTAAGACACAACCCTTACTCTTCTTTCTTCTCCCTGGATTAATTTATTTCCTTCAATATTTACCGAGCACCTTGTATAATAGGCATTGTTCTAGGTGTTGGATTTACGTTAGAGAGTGAAACATGGATCCTTTCTCATAGATGGTAATCCACGAGAATCCTCTGTAGTGAAGATCTGTGATCTTTTAAAAAATACTTCCTCTTTCTGTGCCCTTAACTAAATGAGGTGTTAAACAGAATGATCTGTAAAGACCCTCTATCACTAAATTTCTTGACACTGGTTTAGTGATGCTTTTGGAGCTTGTGGATGGATAACTCTTGCTTACACCAACTTTAGGAATCCTTTGGGCTTTGCTAAAATTTGCCCGTGTAGCAACCTGGTTGAGTCGCACAGGTTATTTTGACACAGATGGTCAGCTAACCGCACCTTGAGACACTGATGTGTAGTGACTTAAGGTTTCAAGGCTCACGCTAAAACCCAGGACAATGGTCTCCAAGTCCACCGGCAATAATACTAGTTTCGTGATAGATGTAGGTATATTGTGGTATGGTGATAGTCATGTCTATAGGGGATTCATAAAAGAAATAATGTTTAACTCAAAGGGAAGAATTGCTTATGGTAGAATTTGTGGTAATATGAGTGGTATGTCAGTAGGAGAAACTTAATATCCTGCAAATCATACTATATAGATAATGCCCAGGCTGCTGAGGAGTGAATCCTGCTTTGATATGGGGACTCCTAGGGCATAGAGGATCTCCTGGAGTTGCTGACTTTGAAGTGTCACCTCTGTCTACAAAGGGTACTTCAATGGGAGCAAGATTAGCCAAGAGGCCCCACTGGCCAAAGCCAGGGAGTCTATGGCTGGAAACGTTAAATCACTCCAGAGAGACACCCTACCCCAAGAAAGCACAAAAAGGTAAGCAACAAGGTATCTGTAGGAGTAAATTTCTTTCTCATAACCTTTCGCATGACTTCATGACCTGTTGACTTTCCTGTCTTCTGACCATTACTTAGAACAATTCTTCAGCCGATCCACTCAGAACTTAGGGGCAGACATGGATGGAGAGAAAGCTGGAGGAAGTGAGGTAGGATAGATACCAAAATTATTTTGCTCTGTCTGCATCATTTTTTCCTGACTCGTGTGTTTTTCTCCTTTTATGTGGTGTGAAATGACCAGGGCCAGCTATCCACAAATGAATTGAGTCAAGTGCTTTACACCTGCTACTGTAATTGTAGGATCCATATGCATAAGTGGAAGCATATGGCGACTAGTGTTTTTTTTATTAAGCTGAGTAGTAAGTGTTACTTATCTCTCGTTCATCTCTGGTCTTTATTGTTGAAAAGAACAGGTTCTTCCACTTTTATTGAGGACACAGAAAGAATTACTGTATTACCATCGTTCCTCAGATGTTTTTAGTACTAACAGACAAATAGTCTGGATGCCATAAAACACTTGTGCCTGAGGAAAGGCAAATGGGTATCTGTGGTGATGTTGTGCCAGGCAGTCTGTATCCTGTTTTTGTCTTCATCCCAGTCACTTTTTTTCCACACTTAAGGCAGGTTTAGCCTTGGTCTTTTTCAAATCTTGGACTCTGGGCTTTTTTTTTTTACAACCTGCTCTGCTGCCAGGATCCAGGTGGTAGGGGAAGGTGCAGTGTGTACGGTTGAAAATAATTTGGCTTTCTGTTTTTTGCAGTATGGTGCATTAGATGCTTTGAAAAATCAGCAGAAACAACTAAGTTGCTGGAAAAAATATGTAAAGAATACTTTAAAACACATTGCAGAGCCTGAACAAAAGTAAGGGATCCACAGATCTCCAAAATGAAGTGAAAGTTGGAATCCTAGGAGATGAGCACTGCCAATGCCAGTTTTTACTTAGAGATTTTGCCAAACTCAGCTGATCTTTTAAGCTTTTACTTCAGTAGCTATTAAGGAGAAAAAAAAAAAAGCAAAACACCAATCCCGTTGCTGTCGAGTCGATTCCAACTCATATCGACCCTATAGGAAAAGTAGAACTGTCCAATAGGGTTTCCAAGGAGTGCCTGGTGAATTCGAACTGCCGACCTTTTGGTTAGCAGCCGAACTCTTAACCACCATGCCACCAGGGATTCCATACAGAGGAAACCAGGGCCAGGAAATGAGGATCTAACAGATGAAACCCCCGTAAAGCAGATATACCCCAAAGGACTACATATACCCTCAGAGTAAAGGTGAACAAGAAGCAAACTCCACGCCATAAGAGGAGGGAACTTGGAAAGGAACTTGTCTGTCTCAACCTCGGTGCAAGATAGTCCTGGTGGTGCAAATGGTTAACACGCTCCACTGTTAACCAAAATGTTGGCAATTCATGTGCACGGGCATCTCGGAGCAAGTCCTGGTGACCCACTTCTGAAAAATCAGTTCTGCTCTGATGTGCACGGGGTCACCATGAGCTGGAACCAGCTCGATGGCAACTGGCGCAGGATGGAAGGAGAAATACACAGTATCCCTCCTGATAACTCATAACCACAAGTTGGCCCTGATGGTTTTTCATCCCAAATTTACATTACCTGTGGGGTCCAGAATTCTTGAGTGGGTAATTAAACTGGTACTCAGTTGTCACATCCTCAGATGATTTCCAAGAGTAAATGCAATTCTTCTAAGGCCTCAAAAATATTCCCATAGATGAACTTCCAAGGCAAACAAGCCACCCTGGTTAAAAATTATACAACGTACCCAAGATTAAGGCACCATGAGTGAAAACAGGTGAACAAACACAGAAGCAGATCCTTAAGTACTTCAGATGTTCACATTGTCACAAACTATAATGAAATAAACTTTTTGATTAAGGAACTAAATTTAGTTTGAAAATAGAATTAAAAAACAGCCTAGCAGATTTGGGGTGGGCAGCATGAGTGAAAACAGGAACAAAGAGAAGCAGGTCCTTAAGTACTTCAGATGTTGACATTGTCACGGACTATAATGAAATTTTCTTGATTAAAGAACTAAAATTAATTTGAAAATAAGCGGATTAAAAAACAACCCAGCAGATTTGGGGTGGGGGTGGGGGAAGCCTCGTTGAATTAGAAATGAAAAACACAAATTCGAAATGAAAAACTTGATGGATTAAATACAGTTGGCAAATTGAAGAGGAATTAGTGAGTTCGTAGATCTCAAAAAATTACACAGAGAAGAAGGATGAAAAACATGAAGGAATTTGAGATACAGAGTTAGAAGATCTAATGTCCATTATTTGGAGCTTGAAGGAGATAACAGAAAGGAAGAGGCAATATTCAAAGAGAAAATGGCTGATAAATTTTTCCAATTTGGTGAGAGGTACCAAACCTCAGATTTAGGAAGCCTAATGAATCACTTGGCAAGATAAACAACTCATCTAAAGACATCAAGATGAAAACCCAAGAAGAGAAACCCTAAGCAGCTAGAAAGAAAATACGGACCGTAGAAAACCACACAGATGAGTGACTTCTAAGCATTGAGTACGAATGCCAGAAAACAGTGGAATATCTTCAATATGCTAAGAAAAAAAAAAAAAAAAAAACATGGAAATTTACACCCAGTGAAACTTTTTAAAGAAAGGGCTAACAAAACATTTTTAGACAAAAGCAGCTTTTGCCACTTACAGATCTTCACCTAGGGTGTTTTATAGGATGTCCTTGAAGCAGGAGGAAAATGATCCCAGATGGAAAGTTAGATGCCAGAAGGAACACATCTTTCTCCCAAGGAGTGGCTGGTGGCTGGAACCACTGACCTTTCAGTTGGTAGCAGAGCTGTTAACCACTGTGCCACCAGGGATCTTTTACTGGGGTAAAAACAAACAAAACCGTGTTGCTGGAGTCGGACGTATAGTGACCCTTTAGGGCAGAATAGAACTGCCCCACAGAGTTTCCAACGAGTGCCTGGTGGGTTGGAACTGCTGACCTTTTGGTTAGCAGCGGACCTCTTTATCACTACACCACCAGGGTTTCCAGTGATTCAGAATGACAATGGAAAAAGCACTAAGCTCAGACTCTGGAGCCAGACTGAGTTCAAATCTTTACTCAGCTACTTAGCTGTGTGATTTTGAGCAAATTTCTTAATCTTTTGGTGCTTTGAAATACACGGTCCTATAGGTGCATGTGAATCCTTGGTTGTGTAGTGGTTAAGTGCTACAGCTGCTAACCAAAAGGTTGGCAGCTCGAATTCACCACAAACTCCTTGGAAACTATGGGGCAGTTCTACTCTGTCCTATAGGGTTGCTACTGAGTTGGAATTGACCGTTGGAGCAGATTTGGTTTGGTTTGGTTTTTATAGGTGCATGGAAGGGGCCCTGGTGGCACAGTGGTTAAGTGCTCTGCTGCTAACTGAAAGGTCGGCGGTTTGAACCCTCCAACCCCTCCACGGGAGAAAGATGCAGCAGTCTGCTTTTGTAAAGATTTACAACCTTGCCCTCCTGGTGGTGTAGTTAAGCACTTAGGCTGCTTGAAAAAAAAAAAAAAAAATCACGTGTATTGTCCAGGTGAGTTTGGGACCGTAGATTAGCACCTGCTCTAACTGCACTGAGAATCAACATCAGCTAACACTTTGCAGAGGAAGTTCACAGTCCACCAAGCTGTTTGATGATGATTTAGCTCGTAACTCTGGTACTGCAGTGGCTGAAAGCTTGGCTGCTAATCGGAAGGTGGGTCTTTGGAACATGCCAGTGGCTCTGCAATCTGCTTACCTAAAGATTACAGCCTGGGAAACCCTATGGGGCTGTTCTACTCTGTTCTGTAGGGTCACTATGAGTTGGAATTGACTCAAAGGCACATAACAACATAGATGTATTAGTGGCAGAACTTAGAATTGGTCTGCAAAGGGAGTGTGCATGGGAAGTGTTCCTGGCAGAGGAAAGGGCACACACACAGGGCTGGTCCTGGGAAAGACTATAGTACTCTCCTGGCTTTTGAAGCCTGATGTGGCTGGAGCCTTATCAAGGTGGGAGGAGAGTGAGGTGGAATAAGCTTGTATACCTGTTCAGATTGTGGAAGGCCTTGTAAACTACTTGCAAGAGTTTTTGACTTTACCCTGAGGGCAAAATGTTTGTTTAAGCAGTCAACTCACCAAACTACTAGCTATAGAGAATAGTATGGAGAGGAAAAGACAGGAGCAAGGCAGAGGATGACCAGTTAGAGGAAGGTGCAAAATTCTAGGCAAGAGATGATGGTGGCTTAGACTAGGTTGTAGTATAGAAAAAAGTGAAAAAATGGTCAATTTCAGGTCTGTTCAGTAAGAATCATAATAGCTTATTTAATGTTTACTGTGTGTAAGATGTTATCCTAAGTACTTTGAATATATTGGCATTTAATCATTACATTGGCCCTATAAGAAGGGAATGACTTGGGCATATATAATAGTAAATGTTTACCACAACTCTGATTATCCCCAACTTACAGATGAAGAAATGAAATTTTAGAGCAGTTAAGTAACTTGCCTTAGGTTACACTCAATGGCAAAGGTCAGACTTCAACCAGATTTGTTTGATTCTAAATTCTGTGTTTTTAACTAGACTGCCTCCAATCCATGAAAGGTAGAATTGGCAGAAAATAGGGTAAGGCCTGGGGAAGAAGTAAGGATGATTTCCTGGTGTCTGGTTGGGAACTGGATGGATTACTGATTGACACAGGCAGCCTTGAGAAGTGGAAGGCTGTATTGGAAAAGATAAGTTTGGTAGAATGCTGGTGATATCACCAGGGGCATGAAATGGGAACTGTGGTTTAGGAGAGGCTTCTTTTTTTTTTTTTTTTTCATCTGCATGGCTTCACAGTGCAAAGAGGAATAACTAGCTGCAGACAGAGTAGGGCTTGCTTTGATCTGTTTCATTTTTAGATGATATGTTTATTTTTCTTCCAGTCTTCCTACAGTGTTTGTTTGGCTCTTGGTCTAGAATCTGGATCCCTAGAGGGCATGATTCAGTCTTCCTGTTAACTCTCCTTTCTTCTGGTGTAAAACTAGGGTTCAGTGACCTGGAAACCACCTTATCAATTGGACAAAATGGGCAGTAGTTCAGATTCTTGCTACTGTCAGGCCTGTCTCATCCTGTTCTCCCTACCCGTCTCTTTATTGCTCCTTGTTCCTTCTCTTGCTTTGTTTTCCTCTTTTCTCCTTCACTAGGTTTCTAGTTGCTACCAGTGCTCCAGACCTGTACCACCCAACAGCCTATCAAGAGTCACAAATCTTTGGTTTTGTGTCTCCCTGCTCAGCAATTTGTTCCTCTAAAAGTGGTAGCATAGACGATAGGTTGAAGCCATTTTCCACCCTGTGATTGACAGAAGGAACCCACTTTATGCAAGGCCTCCCCTGTCAGAGAGGCCTCCCTGCAGAGCAGAGATTCCCAGCGCACTCAGGTTAGGGATCCTGGAGGACTGGCAGGACTGACCTGAGAATCCAGATCCCCTCTATCCATTCTTGTCCCTTACCCTGTGGCTTACCCCAGACTATTGCCACATTAACTCAAACTTCCAGGGTTCAAATGGTGCAGGCTGAGCAGCTCTCTACCTAAGAGAGCATGAATAAACACAAGCACAGAGCATGCATACAGGAGGAGATGATGTGATAGAAGAGATAATGAATGGGTGCCCTCTGCTGGCAGAACCTCGTCACTAGCCAGGACCCACCTCCAGCAAGAGGACGTGCATGTTGAGCATGTACTTCTAACACCACTCTGCCACATACCCACGATGATCATTTTTTAAAATCTTGGGTTAACCTGTAAAATTTTATATAGCTTTTTTGTAATGTAAAAATTGAAATGGTAACGGCTAAACCACACACGTGTGCACGCACACCCCCCCCCCGCCCCAAACCTGTTGCTGTTGTGTTGATTTGGATTCATAGTGACCCTATAGGGCAGAGTAGAACAGCTCTGTAGGGTTTTCAAGGAGTGGCTGGTAGATTTGAACTGCCAACTATTTGGTTGGCAGCCAAGCTCTTAACCACCGTGTCTCCAGGGCTCCAGGGTTGAAGCAGTTACGTTAACAAGGCGGGGCACTACTGCTAACCATTTATTGCATTGTAGTTGGGTGTCATCTAGTAGATTTTTGACTCATAACAGCTCCATGTGACAGACTAGAACTGCCCCATAGAATTTCCTAGGCTGTAATTTTTATGGTTCCCTGTCGATGTACTGCTGCAACCAATTAAGTGTTTTGGAATTCCCATTCTTCACAATGTTATCCATAATTTGTTATGATTCACACAGTCAGATGCCTTTGCATAGTCAATAAGACACAGGTAAACATCTTTCTGGTAATTGCTGGATTCAGAAGAGGACGAGGAACCAGGGGGTGTTTTTGTTAATGTCAGATGGATTTGCTGAAAGCAGAGAATACCGGAAAGCTATTTACTTGTGTTTTAGTGACAAAGTGAAAGCATTCGACCGTGGGCTCATAACAAATTAGGGATAACATTGCAAAGAATGGAATTCCGGAACACTTAATTGTGCTCATGAGGAACCTGTACATAGACCAAACAGAACAAGGGTATACTTCGTGGTTTAAAGTCAGGAAAGGTATGCGTCAGGGTTGTATCCTTTCATCATACTTATTCAATCCGTATGCCGAGCAAATAATCCGAGAAGCTGGACTGTATGTAGAAGAATGGGCATCAGGATTGGAGGAAGGCTCATTAACAACTTGAGTTATGCAGATGACACAACCTTGCTTGCTGAAAGCGAAGACTTGAAGCACTTAATGATGAAAATCAGACTACAGCCTTCAGTATGGATTGCACCTCAACATAAAAAAAAAACCAAAAATCCTCATAACTGAACTAATAAGCAAAATCACGATAAAAGGAGAAAAGATTGAAGTTGTGAAGGATTTCATTTTACTTGGTCCACAATCAACACTCATGGAAGCAGCAGTAAAGAAATCAAACAACGTACTGCATTGAGCAAATCTGCTGCAAAAGACCTCTTTAAAGTGTTAAAAAGCAAAGATGTCACTTTGAGGATTAAGATGAGCCTGACCCAAGCCACGGTATTTTCAGTTGCTTCATATGCATGTAAAAGCTGGACGATGAATAAGGAAGACTGAAGAAGAATTGATGCTTTTGAATTATGGTGTTGGTGAAAAATATTGAATATACCATGGGCTGCCTGAAAAATGTACTAGTCTGTCTTGGAAGAAGTACAGCCAGAATGCTCCTTAGATGGGAGGATGGCGAGACTTCATCTCACATGGTATCAGGAGGGACCAGTCCCTGGAGAAGGACATCATGCTTGGAAAAGTAGAGAGGGTCAGTGAAAAAGAGGAAGGTACTCAAGGAGATGGATTGACACAGTGGCTGCAATGATGGGCTCAAGCATAAGATTGTGAGGATGGCACAGTACTGGGCAGTGCTTTGTTCTGTTTCACATAGTATCCCTATGAGTAGGAACTGACTCGATGGCACCCAACAACAGCAAGAAAAATCTTTATGGGAGCAGCTTGCCAGGTCTTTCTCCTGAGGCGCACCTGGGTGGATTTAAACCACCAAGCTTTTGGTTAGCAGAAGAATGCTTAACTGTTGTGCCACCAGGGCTCTTTTCCTTCCAGATACCTCTTTGTATGCGCTTATATAACATATACTTCTAATGAAATGATTCTATGCATGCTATATATATTTTTCTGCAATTAGCTTTTCCTCATAAAAATATGTCATGAACATTTTTCTACTCTACTGTATTTAGGTCTACCTTATTTTTGTCATGGCTGCTTAATTTGTCATGGTAAGTCTATGCCATAATTTTATTTAGAGCCCGGTATTATAACTGAACGAGGGTTCTTGTCCTGTCCTATAAGCCGATGGAAATAAGATGGATGCCACACCACCAGTTGCAAGGGAAACAGAAAGTGGAAATTTATTGTCTGCGCAGACAAGGAGCAACGCTGTCTGAGGGGGTTGGGAAGCTTTTTATTTCCAGTGGCATCTGGGGGTTGGGTTTGGTGCCTGGAACTCTCTGCCCTTAGCCCTCCCATGTCCACATTTGGAGGCCTGGGTGTTGAATCACGTCAGTGATGCTCAGGACCAAGGACAGACTGAGGACACAGGTCTTCAGGTCCTGCGCATGCGCCAAAATCTTCGTGCAAGCAGAGGATTCTGGCACCAAATTCAAACTGTGGTTATGGCCGCAGTGCGGTCGGGCCAAACCACAGTTAGAAGCTGTGGTTTGACGGGCTGCGAGGGGGGGCGGGAAACTGCGGCGGAGCAGGGGGAAGTCTTGGCCGAGGTTTCAATATCTTCTTGTTTCTGGGCCATGTTTTGTGGCTAACGTGGAGCCCAACGACCCTCTTCCTCAGGGGACCTTTCTCCCAGTATAGAGCGTCTGTCCACCACCCATAGTGCTGTGGTTAGGATGAGCATATCCTATGTTCTCTCTGGCTTCCTTCCCCTCCCAGGTGTTCAGCCTAACAATCTCCTTGCCCCGCCTTCCCTGAAGATTTGGAAATAAGCTTCCTACTGCTCTATGCCCCTGGGCACAGATCCTAAACATTCCACACATCCCTTCCCTCAGAGCACACCCAAGGACACACTAGGTATTTGGGTTTTTTTAAAACCCAGATACCATTTGAAGATTGGGGTTGCTCTGCCTGCCATCCCCAACCTCAGGGCCCTGCTACTGGATGACAAGGGTACAGAGACAGGCAGTGGGTGCCGTTGACTCTGAGCCCTAGCCAGTCCTTTGAGGGCTGTATCCTGCTCCTAACTTGTTTCTGGTGGAATTCCTAGGAAGGACGATGGCTTATCCCGACTCAAACTGTATCTTCCCTGTACTTCTGAGAAGTCAGGCCCCAACGATGCCTGGTGGAAACCTCAGGTTCTGCTTGGCACGACTTGTCTCAGCCAAGGTGGGAGAGTAGAAAGGCGCTTATATTTCATTGCATAAGGAAAGGAAAAGTTGGGTCTGCTGCCGCCAAGACTGCTCAGCAAGGGCAAGGGGGAAGGTTACTTTTAAGGGGTTTACAAGTAGAAAGTTCATACAACTCACGTCAGCAACGTTCTTAATCATATTACGCAGGTTCGATGGGGCTTACATATAACTTCACGCATCGTGTGTTCAGAAAATCGTGGTTAAACTCCACCCGGAGGTGGGGAATTTACTATGTATGAGGTCTAAAAGGTTATTTTGAATGTCAACATGGTGCCTAAACTGGTTTCTGCCAATTTCCTTTAGTTTTGGGCAGCTGCTAAGGAGAGGGGAACCAGAATTTTAATATAAAGCCGTGGGGCGTGCCAACCAAGCTGCTTGAAGCAGTGGAATTTTCTGCAGCCTGGGGACCTCTGTCTTACTAAATTCTCCTCTCTTGGCTGAGTTAATGTCTGACTGCAGATACTTGGTAACTGATTTGGTAAACTCAGCTCTGATTGCAACATTAGTTCCTGTAGAATGCCTTGACTTCTGGCAGCCCTTGTTTTTATGATGGTTACCTCATTGCTAGTTGTTTTGTAACCTTTGTTTAGGTAAGTGACAGTACTGGGTTGAACAGTGTCTTCTCAAAATTCATGTCCATCTAGAACCTTATTCGGAAATAGGGTCTTTGCACATGTGATCAAAGTTAAGATGGAGATAAATTCATGCTGGATTAGGGTGGGCCCTAAATCCAATGAGTGTCCTTATAAGAGACGAACACACAGAAACGCAGAAGACGGCCATGTGAAAATGGAGGCTGAGACTGGAGTTATATTGCCACAAGCAAAAGAATACCTGGAGCCACTGGAAGCTGCAAGGTAGGATTCTCCTCTAGAGCCATGCAGGCAACCGTGGCCCTGCCAACATCTTGATTTTGGACTTCTGGCCTCAAGAACTATGAGAAAATAAATTTCTATTGTTTTAAGCCACCAAGTTTGTGATAAATTGTTATGCCACCCCTAGAAAACTGATACAGTGACACAGATTTTTAAAAGTGAAATCCTGACTCCATTAATTTTCCATTCATCTGCAAGTATTTATTTAATAATTACTGTATACAGATGCTGGAGCCAAAGACTATCCTTGTCTTTGAGGAATTCCAGTCCCAAAGATGGAGGCACTAAAGATTTATGAATTAATGAGATAAGCGTTATTGTAATGATGGGTAGATTTATTTAAAAGAGAGGGGTTGACTGTGCAGGGGAGGGGGAAAGGCCGGGCTTCACTGAGAGGTGATATTTAGGTTGGTTTGAGAGCGTAATTAGGGTTTCACCAAGTAGAGATGTGAATTCATTCAAATCTGAGGGAACAATGTACAAAAGAACTGAAGTGTCCAAGTAGTAGGTGAACAGAAGGTTCTCTTTATAGAAACAGCTTATCTAATAAATGAAGGAGTGATTGAAATAGAATATCACCATTCTCTAATCCCTAGTAAATGGATCTTAGGCATTGAGTATCAACAGCTGCTAACATCACACAAAGAGACAATTGGATATTATTTGCCTCTTGACAGATGAATACAATATGAAGTAGTTTTGCCAAAAACAAACGATATGACCAAGCCTCTAGATCCAACTACTATTTTATAGGAAATTCAGAGGATGGGAGGAATGTTAAATTACACCATCAAGATGCAATCAACAAATTAAGGGGAATTACAAATGACCCAATTTCTTTAACAAGTTAATTTCAGGAAGAGAAAAAAAAAAAAAGGGGAGACTGTTATGGATAGAATTGTGTCACCCCAAATATGTATCAACTTGGCTAGGCCATGATTCACAGTATTGTGAGGTTGTCCTCCATTTTGTGATCTGATAATCCTATGTGTTGTAAATGCTAACCTCTATGATGTTAATGAGTCAGGACAGGAATCTACAGGATTAGGTTGTATCTTGAATCAGTCTCTTTTGAGATATAAAAGAGAAGGGAGCAGAGAGGACTGGGTCCTCAAATCACCAAGAAAGAAGAGCCAGCAGCAGAGCACATCCTTTGGACGTGGGGTGCTTGTGCTGAGAAGCTCCTTGGCCAGGGGAAGATTGATGACAAGGACCTTCCCCCAGAGCTGACAAGAGACAAAAAGCTTCCCCAGGAGCTGGTGCCCTGATTTTGGACTTCTAGCCTCCTAAACTGTGGGAGAATAAATTTCTGTTTGTTAAAGCCGTCTACCTGCAGTATTTCTGTTATAGCAGCACTAGATAACTAAGTCAGAGACTATAGATTAAAAGAAAGACATCAGTTAATCTCAGTGAGTAGGTCATATTTGGATCCTGATTTAAGCATGACATGAAATGATTGGAAATTTGAACACTGGGTATTTGATGTTACTAAGATTACATTTTTTTTTTTAAAGATATAATGATGGTTTTATGGGTTATAATGGATTCTTTGTCAATTTGAGCATTGTCCTAAAATTATAAGGCCTGAAATATTATGATGAGGCAATTTGCTTCTAAGTAATATGGGGAAGGAGTAGATGGAAATGTAAATGAAACAAGATGGGGCACGGATATTTAATCATTGAAGCTGAGTGATGGGTACGTGGAGGTTCATTATAGTATTCTGTTTGATTTTATATATATATATATTCGAAATTCTGCACACTTAAAAAGTTTTTAAAAACAGTGAATTTGAGAACTACTAGTTCAATGTGACCAAAGCACAGGAGGAGCATGGGAACAGCAGGAAGTGGAACAGGGGGTAACCGGGGCAGTGGTGCTGGGTTCTGAAGTTCTTTCTGACATCACAGGCAAATGGGTTTCACATCCCCATGCACACTTAGAGAGTTCTGCGGTGGTGCCCCCGGAGCAACCACAGGGATGGGGGGAGGGGGCTGAAAAGAGGGGATGCCGCCACATCTATGTGTTCTAGTGAGAAAGAAGCTTTGCTCCTGTTTCATTAAATTAGGCTTCTGGGTAATGTTTCACTGAAAAACAGGTTCCGAGGCTTAAAAAAAAAATTACTTTCTTTATAGCCAGTGGGGGAACAATTGAATATTTTAAATATCGGATTTTTGTTTCAGAATTATCACTTGACCTGTAGTGCAAAGAGATGGGAAGCAAGGAAATCAGTTATCAGGTTATTGCAATAGTGCAAATGAATGAGAAATATGTTTTGAGAGGGAATTAGCTAATGAAGATTTGGTCCAGGAGGTAAACTTTTATAGTTATATTTGTAATAGTTGTTTCCCAGGGACACACATTTAGGGAGGACAACAAAGAGGAAGTAGAAGTACGCTCACACCTCATATCAACAAAGTCAGTCTCTGAGCCCCTACCAGAGCACGGGCTGGACCCCAGCTTCCTACTCTTCCTACCAGGAGAACTTAGATCCTTCTTGTATTTTCCTGGATAAGAATCACTAGTCTGGACCTGTGCACCATGACTGATCTTGTCAGGAAGTAGGAATCATGCCAGTTATTTGGGCTTGAAGTGACTACTTCCATGGTCCCTGCTCCAGTCTCAACTGCAGCTGCTTTAGATAGCCACCACCATGTCTACATGACAGCATAATAGCTTCTTTTTATTTTTGGTGAAAATATATACAACAAAATATAACCTGATCAACTGTTTTTACATGTGCAGTTCAATGATAGAGGTTACATACTCTGTATTGTGTCATCATTTTCACTGTATCCATCCCTATTGTTTCACCACCATTAGCTTATACTCTCAGCCCCTTAAAGTTCTCATTCATGTCATTCATGCTTATATAGATAATTCTTTAGAAGAGTGCAATGCTTAAGGCAAACATTCTTTATTAATTGAGCTAAACAGTTGTTTAGTTTAAAAATGACTTCATAGGATAGCTCGGTTCAAGTTTTAAAAATTGTTTTCGGGCAGTAGATTGTGTGGAAAAGAGACAAGGACTTTCCCCCAGAGCTGACAGAGAGAAAGCCTTCCCCTAGGGTCGGTACCCTGAATTCAAACTTCTAGCCTCCTAAACTGTGAGAAAATAAATTTGTTTGTTAAAACCACTCGCTTGTGGTATTTCTGTTATAGCAACACTAGGAAACTAAGACACGTAGTATGTTGCCTACAATTTCGAGTTTCTGGATTTCTAAAGCTATGCTCAGTGCATCAGAAAGACTTGACTGTGGGGTGGGAGAGGGTAGAAGGAGAGGTACTTGACAAAAATTTAGTAATCTTGGCCCTGCTTCAGACCTATTAAATCAAAATCTCTGAGGGGTGGAGCCTAGGAATCAACATTTTAAGCAATCTTCCTGGTAATTCTTGAGTACACTAAAGTTTGAGAAATTCTGCTCTCAAGACTCAGGTTATCTTCCCAAAATATCTCATATTCCACTTCCAGCTACTTAGTTCTGTCTCCATAGACTTAAACTCTGGAGTTTTGGTCCCCATCCAAAGAGAACGAATACTTTAGGGCTGAAGTAAAGCTCCTTCCTGGAGAAGCCCTATAGTCTGACAATACAGCTAGGTTTTTCTGTTCCAGGCACAGTTCTGAACTCAGAAAGCCAAGTCATGTTCCTGCGTTCAGAGAGCCACTCTTTCTTCCTTCTACCCATTTCTCATCAATTCTTTCTATACTTAGCTTCCTCCAACCCAGACTGAAATCTGCCCTGTTCTGCAGATGTAGATTTGCACCTAAACAGATGTTCTAAGGGGCTTTTGCATGTTTGCCTTACATCAGACTCATTGTTCTTGTAGGATAGCCCATAGCAGTCAATAGAGTGGTGGGGCCTTATAAGTGGGGTAGACAGATACAGTAAAAAGATTTGCAGAATTAAGACTATATTCTAGTAGGTTCAGTTACTTCCTTAAAGTTCAAAACCGATGACAGAGCAGAGAAGATCACATTGGGTAACTTTCTTATTGATTCTTTTAACTGGCTATAAATTTTTTTTTAATATAATAGTTGAAAACAATTTGTAAAGAATTTTTTTTTTTTTTTTAAAGCAGAGAATAAATTCATTATAATCCTGAATCCTTTTGTCCAGAGGCAGCCACTATTAACATTTTGGCATCTTTCTACCTAGTGTTTTCCTATTTTTTTAAATAATAGAATTCATGTAATATATATAATTTCGTTACCTGCTTTTCTTGCCTACCATTGTTTTATAAGCATTTCCCAGTTAATTCTTCAAAGCCATAGTATTTTCATGGCTACATGATATTTAGTCAAATGAATATACCATTGTTTAACTTTTGCTCAGTTGTTGGATACTTAGGTGTGATACCTGTGATACCTATGTGTATAGTATTATAAATATGCTGTAATAAACATCTTTTTTGCCTAAATCTTTGTCTTTTGGATAATTTCCTTGTAAAAGGAAATATCTTTAAGGTTCTTGATACACTACAGTACCAAACTGTTTTCTAGAAAGATTAGCTCAATGGTGATATCTGTCTTACCACACTTATGAGTCACACCACATGTCAAAAATGCTTCAAAAGGTTTGCATGCAAGCAAGATGTTACAGTTAAAAAACAAAAACAAAAACAAAAAAACCCAGTGAACTAGTTGCCTTCAAGTTGATGACGTGTCAGAATGGAATTGTGTTCCTTAGGGTTTTCGATGGCTGATTTTGATTTTTTTGGAAGTATATCACCAGGGCTTTTTCTTGTATCTCTGAGCAGACTTGAACTTCCATCCTTTTGTTTAGCAGCCAAGAGAATGGATAAATAAGACAGGATAAACAGAAATAACTTCTGGAATGTCAGTGTGAGGAGCTCTGCAGACCTCCCCGCAAAAATAAGCATAACTGGTAAAAATTATGTATAAGAAAGCCTCAACAATTTACAGTCTCTTATAATGATCCTAAGAGCATACATTAAATGAAGAAACAGTCATTCAAGAAAATCTGCTAAAACTCGAGAAGAATATTGTCAGGCGGTGGCATTTCAACCATAACCTGCTCCTTCCTCCTCTCCCAGTTCAGCATGAAAGAAACTACTCCAGGCAGGTACAGCCAAGAATACAAGGCGCCCTCTCCCCGCAGCTCCCTGTAAGGGCTTCAGTATCTTCCCAGGAGGGGCAGGCTGCCAGCAAATGCAATTCAAAGATGAGAGCACCCTTCTTCCAATCAGTCTCCAGTCATAAAGTGAAGGCTGTAGCTCAGGTGCTGCATGTTGACAATACTGGGGCCCCAATCATCTTCACCCTGCTTGTTTACAGGGAGAGGCAAACTGAGATGACCAAATTCTACCGCCTCACCCAGTGCTCTGCTCCTAAAGCAGAGGCGTCACTCAGAGAGAAGCACACCACTGGCCTCACCTTCAGCTTCAGAGCTGTGGTTTAGGGTTTTTTCCCAGGGGGAGCGATAGGCCCTAAACTAGAGAGCTATATCCTAAGGAACTGACTTTATTTGAAACAGAATATAGAGAAGTTCAAACCTAAGGGCATTGTCAAAAAGCAATGGAGGTTTTGGTAGGATTTCTAGCAATTAAGAAAAGACTGGTAAATTCGTGAAAGATACAAGCTGTGTTGTATTGGCCAACTAGGTTGCCAGAAAGAACCAAGGGAAAGAGCTAGCTTAGAATAGCCCTCCTGGGGTCAAAACAAACCTCAAACACTGACCTCAAAAACTACTTCTGCAATGAAGTCTGTATTTAATTGGATCAGACTGAAGCAATTTATGCCCAAGGGCACTGTTGAAAACAATAGAGCAATCAGCCAGCAATTAGTGGCGTTTAATAGCTGGGTGTGATTAGGGGAAAAGATAGCCCAAGAGGCCCTACTAAAAATCACTGTCATCCCAGGATGACTGTGTATGCCTAAGGCTGCATCCTCTGAGGAGAAACATCAGAGGCCTCAGACTGAAAGAAGAGAATAACAACTAAAAAATAATAGTTGGAGACATCAATACCCCACTATCAATAATGGATAGAACAAATAGGCAGAAGATCAACAGGAAATAGAAGACTTGAACACTAGAAGCCAACTAATCCTCATAGACATCTACAGAAAATTCTGCTCAACAATAGCAGAACACAAATTCTTCTCAAGTGCACACGGAACATGCTTCAGGATAGACCGTATGCTAGGCCACAAAACAAGACTCAATAAATTTAAAAGGATTGAAATCATTCAAAATATGTTCACTGACCACAGTGGAATGAAATTAGATATAAATAGTAGAAATTTGGAAAATTCACAGATATGTGGAAATAAAAAACATTTCTGCATAGCCAATGGGTCAAAGAAGAAGTCATAAGGGAAATTCAAAAATATTTGAGATGAATGGTAATGAAGACAACATATCAAAATTTATGGGGTGCAGCTAAAGCAGTACTTAGAGAAAAATTTTTAGCTACAAAACACCTATATTAAAAAGAGATTTCCAATCAATAACCTTTCATTTGAAGACACTTAAGTAAAAAGAAGTGCAAACTAAACCTAAAGCAAGCAGAAGGAATAAAATAATGAAGATTAGAGTGGGAATTAATGAAATATAGAATAGAAAAACAATAAAGAAATTAAACAAAATCAAATTTTTTGGCTCTTTGAAAAGTTCAACAAAATTGACAAGGCTTTGGCTAGATTGACGAAAGATAAAAGAGAGGACTCAAATTACTAAAATCAGAAATCAGAGGAGATGCTATCACTGATCTTACAGAAATAAAAAGGATTATAAGATAATACTATGAACAATAGTATGTCAATAAATTAGATGACTTAGATGAAATGGACAAATTTCTAGAAAGACACAAACTACTGAAGTTGACTCAAGAAGAAGTAGAAAATATGAACAGATTTATATCAAGTAGAGAGATTAAATTAGTAATTGAAAACTACCTACAGAGTAAAACTCAGACTGAGATGGTATCTGTGGTGAGTTCTATTGAACATTTAAAGAAGAATTAATACAAATTATTTATAAACCCTTTGAAAAAATGGGAGTAAACAGTTCCCAGTTCATTCTATGAGGTCAGTATTACCTTAATATTCAGACAAGAACATAGACAACTGCAGATCAATTTTTTTTTTTAGAATATAGACACAAAAATCTTTAGCAAAACACTAGCAAAACAAATCCAGCAGCAATAAAAAAGATGCACATGACAAAGTTAGATTTATCCCAGGAATGCAAGGTTGGTTTAATATCCAAAAATTAACCAATAAGGACAAAAACTACATGATCATCTCAATAGACAGAGAAAAAATCATTGAGAAAATCCAAAACCATTTCTTGATAACAGCAAGCTAGGAATAGAAGAGACCTTCCTCAACCTGATTAAAGGCACATATGAAAAACCTATAGCTAACATCATAATTAATGGTGAAAGATTGAGCACTTTCTCCCTAAGATAATAAGATAATAAAAAATACGAGAATATCTGGTTTTGCCACTCCTGTTCAGCATTATGCTAAATGTTCTATCCAGGACAATTTGGCAAGAAAAAGAAATAAAAGACATTCAGATTGGAAATGAATAGATTGTCTCTTCACAGACAACATGATCTTTTATGTATAGAAAATCCTAACGGATCCACTTAAAAAAAAAAAACCTATTAAAACTAGTACACATGTTCAACAAGTTTATAGGATACAAAATCTATATAAAAATCAATTGTATTTCTATATGCTTGAATGAACAATCAGAAAATGAAATTAAAGCAATTCCATTTACAGTAGCATCAAAATAGAATACTTAGAAATAAATTTAACAAAAGAAACAAAATTTATACTCTGAAAACTACAAAACATTGTTGAAATTAAAGGAGATCTAAATAAATGGAAACATCTCATGTTTATGGATTGAAAGATTTAATATTGTTAAGATGACTGTTGTTGTTGTTAGGTGCCGTCGAGTTGGTTCCGACTCATAGTGACCCTATGCACAACAGAATGAAACACTGCTCGGTCCTGCGCCGTCCTTACAATCATTATGCTTGAGCTCATTGTTGCAGCCACTGTGTCAATCCACCTCGTTGAGGGCCTTCCTCTTTTCCGCTGACCCTGTGCTCTGCCAAGCATGATGTCCTTCTCCAGGGACTGATCCCTCCTGACAACATGTCCAAAGTATGTAAAATGCAGTCTCGCCATCCTTCTAAGGAGCATTCTGGTTGTACTTCTTCTAAGACAGATTTGTTTGTTCTTTTGGCAGTCCATGGTATGTTCAATATTCTTTGCCAACACCACAATTCAAAGGCGTCAATTCTTCTTTGGTCTTCCTTATTCATTGTCCAGCTTTCACATGCATATGATGCGATTGAAGATACCATGGCTTGGGTTAGATGCACCTTAGTCTTCCAGGTGACATCTTTGCTCTTCGACACTTTAAAGAGGTCCTTTGCAGCAGATTTACCCAAGGCAATGCATCTTTTCTCCATTTATCCTGATGTTGCTCATTGGTCCAGATGTGAGGATTTTTGTTTTCTTTATGTTGAGGTGCAATCCATACTGAAAGCTGTGGTCTTTGATCTTCATTGGTAAATGCTTCAAGTCTGCTCACTTTCAGGAAGCAAGGTTGTGTCATCTGTAGGACGCAGGTTGTTAATGAGTCTTCCTCCAATCCTGATGCCCCGTTCTTCATACAGTCCAGCTTCTCGTATTATTTGCTCAGCATACAGATTGAATAGGTATGGTGAAAGAATACAACCCTGATGCACACCTTTCCTGACTTTAAACCAATCAGTATCCCCTTGTTCTGTCCGAACAACTGCCTCTTGATCTATGTAAAGGTATAGTTAAGATGACTATACCCCCGAAAAATGATCTACAGATTCAGTGCAATCTATCGAAATCCCAGTCAGCTTCTTTGAAGAAATTGAGAAGCAGATCCTAAAATATACATAAAATTCTAGGGACCCCAAATAGCCAAAATAATCTTGAAAAAGAATAAAGTTGGAGGACTCACACTTCCCAATCTAAAAACTTACTCCAAAGCTACAGTAATCAAGGCGGTGTGGTACTAGTATAAGAATAGACATATAGATCAATGGAATTGTAGGAGAGTTCAGAAACTAACTCTCACATTTATGGTCAATTGATTTTTGACAAGGATGCCAAAGCAATGCAACAAGGAAGGAAAAGTCTTTTCAACAAAAGGTGCTGGGACGAGATATCCACATGCAAAAGAATGAAGTTGTACGTCTACCTCATACCACATGCAAAAATTAACTGGAGATGGATCAAAGACCTAAATAAAAACTCCTTAAAGAAAATGTCAGAGTAAATTTTTGTGACCTTGGATTTGGCAATGGTTTCTTAGATATGATATCAAACAAACCACAATAACAACAAAAATAGAAAAAATGGACTTCATCAAAATAAAAAACTTTTGCATCTCAAAGGATACTATCAAGAAAGTGAAAATTTATCATGATGAATGGGGTTATATTGGAGTAGGGTGAATCCTAATCCAGTCTGAGTGGTGTGGCGTCCTCTAAAAGAGGAGAGACAGAGGGAAGATGGCCAGGTGCAAAAGGTTATGCAGTTACCGCAAGCCAAGGTATGCCAAGCGAGGGCTACCAGAAGCCAGGAAAGACAAGAAAGGAGCCTTCGGAGAGAACATGGTCCTGCTGATACCCTGAATTCAGACTACTAGCTTCCAGAACTGTGAGACAATAAATTTCTGTCCTTGCTGTTGTTAGCAGCAGTTTAGTCGGCCCCTGACTCATAGCCACCCCGTGCACAATGGTTTTTGGTACTTTGTTATGGCAGCTCTACAAAACAGTTGACAAATAACTAAGTTAGCTCCTGGCACTGCCATCTGCCAGCCAACAGTTTCATTTTGGCAGTGTTGCCATTTTATACTGTTTGTGCAATAACTTGAACATTTTATAAAAGTATACTAGAAAATGAAAAAATAAAGTGCTGATGGTAATGATTTTTACAATTGGGGCAAAGATATGCCAAAACCAGTAAATTTGATGTTTACTGAATTTAAGCAAAGTCTGACAACTGTGTTTAATTATCAAGAAAAACAACAAAATTTAAAACGCATACACAGGATGCTGTAAATACATTGTCAAACTCTGTGTCTAAGATGTAAGGCATAGATGGAGCAAATGGATGGATCTTTACAATTATGTGCAGTCGAATAATACTATGATACACAGATTTTTTTTTTCTAACATTTTTTTACCCAGTTTTCCTTCCCCATTGAAACTAGACCTCTCTGGGCACCCATGCCTCAGGGTAGAATTGTTGCAGCATAGTGCAGATACCAAAAATGTCAACCCCCGGCCTTTGAGGTATAAAATATGTTTTGGAGACTCAAGGTAGAGATAAAACTTACAGATAAAAAGCTTTTGAACTTCAAAAGCTGGATCAGTCAATAACCCAGGGCACAAACTTATGCCTTAACCACGGGCGTATAAGAATATGTAATCAGTCACAGCCTGTTTTTCCTTGCCTTCCTTTTTCTCAAAGGCAAGATAAAACTTCCCTGGCCTTGGAAGGTGGAGAGTCAGAGAACTGAGCTTACCCATTGCCATTGAGTCCGTTCGGACTGATGGTGACCCCATGTGTGCAGAATAGAACTGCTTCATAGGGTTTTCTTGGCTATGATCTTTTGGAAGCAGAAGGCCTTCCTCTCGAGGTGCTGCTGGCTGGGTTTGAACCACCAACCTTTAGTTAGGTGTAGTCCACCATTTGTGCCACCCTGGACCTTCCAGTGAGCTTAGAGGCTGGGAATCCCTAGGAAGGAATCCTCTGGCCCACCCCCTGGATATCATGCATCTCTGACGCTGCAGGGCCAGGCAGAGAGAGCCCTAGGCAACCTTCCCACAGCCCCAGAGCTTCATGGGAGAGTAGGTGAATGTGTCTGATGCTGTCTGAGAGGGAAGAGGAATAGCTGAGAGCAGAGAGAGGCTTCACTGTTTGGACATGGAGTCATGACTATGATCTTCATGGTCTGGCAATTTGAGACCAGATGGGAATGAGGATGTCACAGTAAATGCCAGTAGGGACAGACCATGACAGATCAGGCAATGTCCCTGCCTGACCTATTCCTATTACTTGGTACTCTATAAGCTGGGGGAAAGGGAAGGAGTGTATGTATGTGTATGTGAGAGGAAGAGAGGAGGCCCTTGAATTGTTGGAGATTGCCCTGAACTGACAGACAGAATGTTTCTGCTGTCTGGCAGATGAGGAGCTCAAAAGAGAACTTGCAGAGGAAAAAAAAAAAAAAAATTCTGTGTGTTGTACTGGTGAGTTTGGAGCTTTAGATTAGCACCCGCTTCAGCTAGGCTGAGAATCAAATCAGCTAACACTTTGCAGAGGGAAGTTCGCAGTCCACCAAGCTGTTGACGGTGATGTAGCTATTTTTAGACTGTCTTAGTTTCCTAGTACTGCTGTAACAGAATGTCATGAATTGAATATATTGGGAGCAGAGTTTGTCCTTTGAACCGGGGTCTCTGCATGGAGAAGCTCCAAGGGAAGATTGATGATAAGGCCGACAGAGAGAGAAAGCCTTCCCGTGGAGCTGATGCCCTGAATTTAGATGGTAGCCTACTTTACTATGAAGAAATAAATTTCGCTTTGTTAAAGCCATCCACTTGTGGTATTTCTGTCATAGCAGCACTAGATGACCAAGACAGAATCTGGTACCGAGAGTGGGGTGCTGCTGTAACAGATACCTAAAATGTGGAAGCATTTTGAAACTGTGAATGGATAGAGCAGCAGCAGAGGCAGAGGGCCAGCAGCAGCAGAGAACTGGCAGCAGCAGAACAAGGAGACCAGTGTAAGACGGCACTGGAGCCGACCCACAGAGTGAGAGAGCTGAGTGCGTGTGCAAAGGAGGCTTCCTGGCAGAGTGGGGTGCCTCCAGATACTTACTAGTGGAGCTACAGAGCTTTGGAACACTTGCCCCAGCAGGGCAGATGCGAGCATGAGGCCCAAGGAGCCGAAAGGCCAAGAAGCCAGGAAGCAGAAGCTGAAGAGACAAGGAACATAAGCTGAGCCGCCTCAGTCTCAAAAGGCATGGGCATGACCTCAGGGGTTTCAAACGGTGGAGCCATGGCCTCTTGGTGCTTCTAAGGATGGAGTCGCCACTCAGATGGACTAGGAGAATGGTGCAGCTAAAGCTGAGGGAGCAGAGCTGCCGTCCCAGTGGGCCTGGAAGGCGGAGCTGAAACCCAGGGCTGAGGGGCCTCCACTCAGAATTTGGACAGTGGGGCCAATACCTAGAGTCTAGAGGGCAGGGCCATTGTGTAAATTGTCTCAGAGAATAGAGAATTATTTTCAAAGCCTTGAGGGCTAATGTAATGTGTTCTGCTGACTTGCTTGGTGCCTGTTATCCCTTCTTTTCCTTCAGTTTCTCCCATTTGTAATAGAAATGTCTAGCTTGTGCCTGTTCTGTCACTGTACCTTTGGAACCAGATAACTTGAATTCTAGATTTCACAGGTGAAGAGGAATTTTTGGATTTTGGACTTGGAGTTCATGATATGATATGAATATATTTTGCAAGTTGCAAGGATGTGATTTTTGGGGGGCCAAAGGGTGGAATGCCATGGATGGAATTATGTACCCGCAAAATTTGTGTATCAATTTGGCAGGGCCATGATTCCCAGTATTGTGTGCTTTTCCTGTATGTTGTAAATCCTGCCTCTATGATGTTATTTGAGGGAAGATGGGTGGCAGTTGTGTTAGTGAGTCAGGACTCAATCTATAAGATTGAATTGTGTCTTGAGGCTATCTCTTGAGATATAAAAGACAGAAGTGAGCAGAGAGACGGGGGACCTCATACCACCAAAAAAGCAGTGCTGGGAGCAGAGCATGTCCTTTGGACTCAGGGGTCCCTGGGCAGAGAAGCTTCTAGTCTGGGGGAAGATTGATGAGAAGGCCGACAGAGAGAGAAAGCCTTCCCTTGGAGCTGATGCCCTGAATTTGGACTTTTAGCCTGCTTTACTCTGAAGAAATAAATTTCTCTTTGTTAAAGCCATCCACTTGTGGTATTTCTCTTATAGCAGCATTAGATGACTAAGACACAAATATCACAAGTGGGTGGCTTTAAAGAATAGAACTATTTTCTCGCAGTTCCGAAGCCTAGAAGTCTGAATCCAGGGCACTGGCTATAGGGGAAGGCTTTCTGTCGGTTTGGGGGGAAGGTCCTTGTCTCTTTCAGGTTCTGTAGCTCTGGATACTCCTGTTCGTGTTCGCATGTCTCTGTGTCTGTTGTTAGATGCAGTCAAGTCAGTTCCTACTCACAGCGACAACAACAGAAGGAAACACTGCCTGATCCTGTGCCATCCTCACAATCATTGCTGTGTTTGAGCCCATTGTTGCAGCCACTGTGTCAATCCACCTTGTCAAGGGTCTTCCTCTTTTTCAGTGACCCTCTAAATGAAGCATGATGTCTTTCTCCAGGGACTGGTCCTTCCTAATAACTTGTCCAAAGTACGTGAGACGAAGTCTCGCCATCTTTGCTTCCAAGGAGCACTCTGGCTATACTCCTTCCAAGAGAGATTTGTTCGTTCTTCTGGTAGTCCATGGTATATTCAACATTCTTTGCCAACACCATAATTCAAAGGCGTCAATTTTTCCTTATTCGTTGTTCAGCTTTCGCATGCATGTGAGGTGATTAAAAATACCCTGGCTTGGGTCAGGTGCCCATTAGTGCTTTTCAGCACTTTAAATTTTTTTGCAGCAGATTTGCCCAATGCAACACCTTGTTTGATTTCTTGACTGCTGCTTCTATGGGCCTTGATTGTGGATACAAGTAAAATGAAATCCTTGACAACTTCAATCTTTTCTCCATTTATCATGATATTGCTTATTGATGCGGTTGTGAGGATTTTTGTTTTCTTTATGTTAAGGCATAATCCATACTGAAGGCTGTAATGTTTGATCTTCATCAGTAAATGCTTCAAGTCCTCTTTGCTTTCAGCAAGAGTTTGTGTCATCTCTGTGTCTAGGCTACTCTTTATATCACTCAGCAGGATTAGCCTTGGGATACACTACACTGGTATGGCCTCACTAACATAGCAGAGAAAACTATTTCCAAATAGGATTACATCCATACGTATAGGGGTTAGGACTCCAAAACATATTTTGGAGGAACAATTCAATCCATAACACAGACTCTTTTATCAAGGGAGAAAGACGATTGGTGTTTAACTTTACAAATTTCTCAAGAGCACTGAAAAGAGATTTTCCCAGCTACACAATCTCCTGCTCCGTTATTTGCATAATTGCTATTAGCAGATCTTTATTTCCAACATTAAAATTATTTTTTCTCTCTATATCATTTCAAGCAAACTGAATTGAACAAGAATTTGCAAAGTTGCACCAGAAAATTAAATTTGATCTTCAGTATTTAACGTATAATTTCTTTTTAATATTTTAAATATTCATGTGTACAGTGCATAATATTAAGATGTAAAATAAAATTAAACAGTTATATTTAGAGACTTCATAATGTTTTTAAGGAGCTCTGGTGGTACAATGGTTAAGTGCTCAGCTCTAACTGAGAGGCCGGCAATTCGAACCCACCAGCGGTTCCATGGGAGAAAGCCCTGACCATCTGCTTCTGTAAAGATTATGGCCTAGGAAACCCTATGGGGCAGCTCTACTCCTGTCATGTAAGGTCACTAAACCAAAACCCACTGCCCTCGAGTCGATTCTGACTCATAGCGACCCTATAGGACAGAGTAGAACTGCCCCATAGGGTTTCCGAGGAGTGCCTGGCAGATTCAAACTGCTGACCTCTTGGTTAGCAGCCGTAGTACTTAACCACTATGCCACCAGGGTTTCTGTAAGGTCACTATGAGTTGAAATTCACTTGGCAGCACAGAACAACATAAGTTTTTTTTTTTAGCTCTCTGGATTAAATCTCTGCTTTCCTCCCCTCCTCTCCCCTGCAAACAAAACATGTAAGTATAAAGTTCGAATTTCAGGCATTTCACTTTCCAAAACACTTTCGATGAGAGCATTATGTGTTAAAGTCAAGGATTGTTTTAACGGGGAAAATAACTTCTACCTTCTCTCCATCCCACAATATCTAAATAAAATGGTCAAGCCACTGAGGTTTCCAATAGTTTATTTTTATTGTGGCCATTGGCCTGTCCAGTTGCAGCATGACCATTAGAAAATTGATAAATTCACTGGAGTCAGTTTGTTTACTGCCTTGGGGAGATGGCATGGTAGGTTGGAAATGGCACTGGATTTTGAGTCTAAATGTCTAGATTTGCTTTCAGTACTTTGTCAACTTTGTGGTTTTCGTATATACGTTAAAATATTTAGAAACCTGTATTAAAACTGTATATTTTTAAACCTTTTTAAGTTGTGAAATATACATAGAAAAGGGTATAAAACCTATACAATTTAAGGAATATTACTAAGATAAACATTCACTTTAATGTGCTTATGAATCACCCTGGGATCATGGTAAAATGCAGATTCTGATTCAGTAGGTGGGAGGAATAGCCTGAGAGTTTGCATTTCTAACAAGCTCCCAGGTGATGTAGATCCATGGGCCACATATTGAGTAGCGTGGTCTCAGAAGGCTCCTGTGTGCTTCTCCCTAATTTCATTTACTCAAGAGATAATCGCTGTTCCAAATCTGGGGTCAATCACTACTTGCCTTTTTTTTTTTTTTTTTAGTAGTTTTACCATCAGTAAATGCATTTCTAAACATCTATTTTTCAGTTTTGCCTATTTTTAAATTTTATACAAATAGAGAGTTATACTGTGTGCATTCTTCTGTGACTTGCTTCTCTTGACGTCATGTATTAGAGATACGTTCATATTGCTGCATAGGCCTGTAGTTATTTTTGCTGCTGTTTAGTTTCCATTGTATGATTTTCCACTGTTTTATTCATAAAATGTTTTATTCATAAAGTATTTCTATTGTTGATGGACGTTTGTATTGCTTCCATTTTTTTTTTTTTTGCTATGACAAACAAGGCTGCTATAAGCATTTCGGGTACATGTTTCACAATGCAAATGTGCAAGAATTTTTCTAGGTTATGAACCTACTAATAAAACTACTGGATCATAGTGTATATCCAAGTTCAACTTCTTAACCTGATGCCAAATTAGTGTAAAAAAGAGTTGGTCTAATTTGCACACCACCATTCTACATCCTTGCTAATAACACTTGGGTTGTCTGACTTTTAATTTTTTGCTAATTTGGTGGGTATAAAAATATATCCCATGAATTTAATTTTCATTTCCCTAATTACCAATGAAGCTTTCATATGTGTTTTAATCAACTAGGGACTGCATGTCTTTTTAGTAGCTGTGAGAACTTGGATGAGTTGCTTAACTCCTTGAATTTTCTTTTCTTCATTTGTAAAAGAAGGATAACAATATTCATCTCAAAAGATATTGCCCTCTAGAGGGAAGGACCTATGCCACCGTCAAAATGACATTTCATTTAACTTATTTTTAAAACTAAAATTAAACCTGTTGGCGTCAAGACGATTCTGACTCATAGTGACCCTATAGGACGGAGTAGAACTGCCCCATAGGGTTGCCAAGGAGTGGCTGGTGGATTCGAACTGCGGACCTTTTGGTTAGCAGCTGAGCTCTTAACCAGTGCTAAGTGGTGGTGTCTAATAAAGAGGAGAAGAGACATGGAAAGTCACACACAGGGGGAAGACAGCATGTGAGGATCCATTTATAAGCCAAAAGGTGAAAGAAATAACAAAGGATCCTCGCCTAGGGCTGGCAAAGAGAGAACATAGTCTGAATTCAGACTTCTAGCCTCCAGAACCGTGAGAATAAATTTCTGTTTTTTTAAAGTCGTCCACTTTGTGATATTTCGTTATGGCAGCCCTCGGAGACTGAAATAAATCAGAAATAAGGCGAAGACTGAAAATCTATAAGCATTTGTTCAACATTTATGTAGTTGGATGGATAGCAACTGATAGTCTATTAATTAAAGTGTACAATAGGGCCCTATCATATGCACAATTAACTTTGATGTTTTCTTCTGACTTTCATGTTTTCAAAATGCTTCCCTATTGTATGATTTCTTACTCTCTTTTCAAGAGCGTATGTGTTTGTGTGTGTCCAACTTTTTGGATGATACATGATAGGGTTTAAACATAGATAAGGTCACCCTTAGTAAATAGCAATACGTTGTGCATTATTTAGTTTTAGAATACAAACTGTGATCTCTAACTTCAGGCAGCTGTCAACTAGCTGGTCTCAGATTTCGTGAGTGTAATGCTGCCTGTAGTGACACCATGCAAGTTGAAGTGTGATTCAAAAAATACTCAACAGAGATAGGTTGGCACTGGCAAGGAACATTTTAGAATTTCTGCCCATGGAAATAGTCCACCACAGTTATGTAGACACGAGTTGAGTAACATTGTATTTCTTATTTATTCCAGTGATGTTTTAATACCTCTTACAGCTTGATGATCTGATCAGCTGCCTAATTGGCTGGTGAAAGAGGACAGCTATGTGTTCACTAAATCTAATTTCTTTTTTCTCTCTCTGGGCACAAAAGAAGACTACATTTTCCAGCCTCCTTTCCGGTTAGGTTGAGGCTATGGGACTGACTTCAGGCCAATGGCATGTGGACTGAAGTGATGTGAGCCAACTTTGGGCCAGGTCATTAGAAACACTCTACATGACCTTCTTGATCACATCCCCCACCAGGAAGATCTTGGAAGGCACAGATTAAGATGGTGACATTACAAATCAAAGGGACCCAGATACTGAGTCACCAGATAGGCAAGGGTTTCCCTGGTGAGTCACCTGATCTATCTCAAATTTAGCATAAATGAAAGCCTTAGTGGTGTTAAGCTACTGACATTTTGGGGGTTATTTGTTACTGCAGCATGGGCTATCTTATCCTCATGAATTCATGTTGTTACTGTTAATCAGGCTAGGGCCTACTGCCATGTGTTGCACCTAATTGGCACATAGATATTTTTTCAGGTAAATGAATTAGATTTTTACTAAATTTTTTTCCATATACTTCCTGAACTCAGTTGCAGGCATGTGATAAAAATTTAGTTTCTAAGTTAGAGAAATGGGGAGCATAGGAGGAATTTAGCAAATATTTACTGAATGACTGCAGACAAAAGTAAGAAATTTTCGCACTCAGCTTCCGGGAAAGGATTTCTTTTTAAGTTATTCATTTTTAAATAAAGTATCAAAATTAAACACACTTTTTAACTTTTTTGAAAAACTTTTGAGAAAAGTAGAATAACATTTTTTATATTGTGCTACCCCTCAAATACAATCATCATTCACATTTTTTTTTGCGTGTTTTCCCCAGTTTTTTTTGCTACTCATTTTATTACATTGTTGTAATCACTCTTTAGCCGTTGTGCCCTGCTGTTTTCATTTAATATTCGTAATAAATATTTTCATGTTATTACATAGTCTTCATAAACATAATTTTTAACATTCATAGGGGATGAACAATTTAACGTTTTTCCTCCTTTGAACATTTAGATTGTTTCTGATTTTTAGATTTAAAAAATGATGTTGTGATAAACTTGTCTGTGTAGTTAAGGTTTTCTCTATTTAGAATTGTTTCCTTAAGGTAGATCTGGAAAAACAGACAAACGGAAAACCATTTTAATGATCCAAAAATTTCAAGCTGAAGCCAGCTCAGCTCAGGTTAGTTGGGTTAGTTTAAGAGGATGTCTTCTAGTCCCAGTGTTCAACTCTGAATTAGGTCTTCAAGTTCAGCTTCTTTGTGTGATTACCTAAAACATGTATCTACCACATTACACGTATATTTAAACATATGCAGGCCCAATACAAAAAAGTATTTTTGAATCAGTCTCCCAATGCACAGTATCTTATACAATGCTGGAAGTGTCCAAACATCATACACACACAAGCACCCTTGAGAATACGTGTATATACATCTGGCTGGAAAAAAGTTGTACAAGGAAGGGTCTCTCTTGATTTTTTTTTTCTTTCTAAATCTTATTTATTTGTTGTTGTTGCTGAGAATATTGTATTTTTACGAAAATAAGGTGCACCTTCAGTGTTCGTATGCTGTTCACGCCTCTCTTCCCCCTTCCCCTGAGAGGCACCCACACAGCCGCCATGCCAATCCCCTTCCACATATTTGCTGTAAAAAAAAATTAACATAGTACGCTTACGAAACTGCCTCCTGAGGGGAGGGCGGAGCTGGCAAACAAATGTAGAAGGCACACGTCATTTGCATAAAAATATGGTATACTCAGCAAAATATACAATTCAACAGGTTTCTGCATCTATGATTTAGTGACACCGGTACATTCTTCAGGTTATGCAAACATTCTCACCCCCCTTTTCTGAATTGTTCCTCCCTCTTAACGTAAACTAATTTTTCACATTGCTGCTGTCAGTTTGATTCCATATAGATAATTCTTAAAAAAAGCGTAACATTCAAGGCAGACATTTTTTACTAGTTAAGCTCTGCTATTGTTTGGTTTTAAGATGACTTCGGGTAACATTTTTAGTTTAAGGTTTAAAGGTTATCTCAGGGCAATAGTTTCAGAGGCTCTTCCACATTTCATGGCTCTAGAAAGTCTAGAGTCCATGTGAAGTTGAAATTCTGTTCTGCATTTTCCTTCTTTTGATCAGGATCCTTCTATGGAATTTTTGGTCAAAAAATTCAGTAATGGCAGCTGGGCACCATCCAGTTCTGGTCTCATGGCTAAAGAGGCAGTTGTTCAGGGAGGCAATTAACCCCACATTCCATATCCTCCTATTCCTGGCTCTCTTTCTTCCTTTGTTGCTCCAAGTGAATAGAGACCGAATGTTGTGCCTTGGATGGCCATTTGCAAGCTTTTAGGAACCCAGGCATTATGCAATGAACTAGGAGGTAGAACAGAAGCACTAAACACATTATTAGGCCAATTAACTGGGATGTCCCATGAAACCATGGCCCTAATCCTCCTAATCAAGAAATCAAATTCCACGAGGTGTTTGGTTGTATGTAAGCAGCCTCAGCAGCTACTTTTTTTTTTTTTTTGTCATTATTGTAAATGTATTACATGGCTTATGCCAATTCAACTTTTTACACAGGCATACAACATGTTGATAGCAATTATAATAATCAGCTGTGCAACCCTACCCTTAATGCTATTTTGTGTCTGTCTTGATTTTAATGGGACAGCTTAGCAAAATGCTGCTGCAATAAGAGATGAGGACACCTCTACCTTGGTCATCTTTCTGGAATAGGAAGAAAGAGCTCAACCACTCCCTCCCCACCCCTTCAGGAAATCTGTAGCAAAATAGAAACAACTGTTATTGCCCCTTGGCTAATATTTCTTGGAAGTTATGATGAACTTCCAATAAAAACTTAATAAAGTTGCTAATGAAGACTATGGCTGTGATGGAATTGACATGTCCCTGGTCTTGATGTGATAACCCTGATGTTGAATATTCACTCGCTCACTTGTTATATGACTTAGGTAGTTAACTTATTTTTACTGAGTCATGTATCCTTCATCTGTAAAATGGGGATCATTGTAACAATGGCTGCTTCACAGTATGGTGGTGAGGATTCAATGGGATAATGGATGTTGTTCTTAGATGTGCTTGAGTCAGTTCCTATTCATAGCTACCCTATGCACAACAGAACGAAACATTGCCTGGTGCTGTGCCATCCTCACAATCATTGTTATGCTTGAGTTCATTGCTGTCACCACTGTGTCAGTCCACCTTGTTGAGGGTCTTCCTCTTTTCTGCTGACCCTGTACTTCGCCAAGCACGATGTCCTTCTCCAGGGACTGATCCCTCCTGATGACATGTCCAAAGTATGTAAGATGCCATCCTTGCTTCTAAGAAGCATTCTGGCTGTACTTCTTCCAAGACAGATTTGTTCGTTCTTTTGGCCGATATTCTCCGCCAACACCACAATTCAAAGGTGTCAATTCTTCTTCGGTCTTCCTTATTCATTGTCCAGCTTTCACATGCATATGAGACCAAACCAAACCCACTGCCGTTGAGTCAATTCCAACTTATAGCATATGAGGAGATTGAAAATACCCATGGCTTAGGTCAGGCGCACCTTAGTTTTCAAGGCGACGTCTTTGCTTTTCAACACTTTAAAGAGGTCCTCTTTAAAGTGATAATGAATAAGAAGATGTTTATAAATTGTAATGCTCTGTACAAGGTATGCTATTTGCTGTTGCTCTCTTACTGCATCTACCTCCTGCAAAACTAGGCCTGCTCGCCTGGTCAGGTCAATCCATAATGTGTTTTGGAAGCTGCTATGCCTTCCTTTTTCCTACAACTACCTTGCAGGGCTCAACAGGGGAAGATGTTGATCTGGAACTTCCTCTGCAGGGCATCTTTCACCTCCTTGTTGCGGAGGCTGTAGATGAAAGGGTTTAGCATGGGAATTATGATGGTGTAGAAGACAGATACTACTTGGCCATTGGTATCATTAGTGGATCCATGGGGCTGGACGTAGGTGAAAACCACGGTGCCATAGAAAATGGCAATGGCCAGGAAATGGGAGGCACATGTGGAGAGGGCTTTCTCCCGCCCAGCTGCCGAGTGCATCCTCCCAATAGCTGCCAAGATCAAGCTGTAGGAGGTCAGGATGATTGTGGCAGGCAGCAGGGTAACCAGTGCAGAGAAGATATAGAGGATGACTCCTGCTGTGCCTGTGTTGGCACAAGCTAGGTGCAGAAGGGGTGGGATGTCACAGAAGTAGTGTGTTACCTGGTTGGGCCCACAGAAGGGCAGGGCAAAGACATTACCAGTCTGGATAGCAGAGTTGGCTCCACCAAATACATAGGAAGCAGCCACCAGCTGGAGACAGGTCCCTTTGGTCATGACTGAACCATAATGGAGGGGTTGGCAGACGGCCATGAAGCAGTCATAGGCCATGGAGGCCAGAAGGAAGCTCTCAGCGGTCACATGTACCACAAAGAAGGTCAGCTGGATTACACAGCCCTCAAAAGAGATGGACTTGTCAGATGCCAGAAAGTTGACCAAGAGCTTGGGTGTGACCACAGAGGAGTAACAAATATCAAGAAAAGGGAGGACGCTGAGGAAGAAATACATGGGGCTATGGAGACGGGAGTCTGTGAAGATGAGGGTCATCATTCCCAGGTTGCCCACTGTCATGGCATAGATGAGCAGGAAAACTCCAAAGAGAAGCTCCTGTAGGTCTGGATAATTGGAGAAGCCCAGCAAAATGAAATGGGTAACTGGAGTGTGGTTACCGCTGGCAAGGGCTAGCTCTCCAGGTGTCATCTGCAGAGATGACAATTGGTAATCACTCAAACAGTGTTACTTGAGTATGTCCACCACTGTGCAAGGTACAGTGAGAGAGAACACCAAGCAAGTATAAAGCTCCTTATACAAGAAGCTAATGGGAAGTGGAAAGGACTCTGAAGGCAGACAGACCTGAACCATAATTCTGATGGTGGCACTAACTAGTTGTGCATCCTTGGATAAGCTGTATCTGTAAGGGTTACTTTCTTAATCTGTGACATGAAGAAAATATACTTCTCCAGGTTGTTGTGTGGCATAAATAAGAAAATGAACGTAAAATATTTGAATGTCTGGGTCTGGGACATAGTAGGTGATCAGTAAATGTGAGGCCTCCTCCCTAGCTCTTGTGCCTCTCTCTATATGTTTATAACTATTTGGAAATGATTTCATTCTGTCTTTTTTATCAAGCTATAATTCACATACCATAAAACTCATCCTTTTAAAAATGTTCAATTCAGTGGTTTTTAGTATATTCACAAGATTGTGCAACCATCCACAGTAATTCCAGAACATTTGTGTCATCCCAAAAGACACCTTAGCAGCCATCCCCACCACCTCCAGGCCCTGGCAACCACTAATCTACTTACTGTCTCTATGGATTTGCCTGTTCGGGACATCGCATATAAATGGAATCATACAATTCGTGGCCTTGGTGTCTGACTTCTTTCACTTAGCCTAATATTGTCAAAATTCATCCATGTTTTAGCAGGTATCAGTCAGTATTCATTCTGTCTTGTATTTAAACATCTTTCAGGGCATCTCTTCTTCTATATCATCACCATCTTGTCCTCTGAGAATCTATGGATTCTCACCAGGGAGACCATTGTCTTGGAAATGGTGTTTTCATGTTTGCTTGAATGACCGCCACGATTTTTACACATGTGAGAACTGGAGACACTCAAAGTCCTTCCCTTCTGTCCCATTCTTCTCTGCTCCTCTACCCTCTCCTCAGGAACCCTAGTGGTACAACGGTTAAATGCTTGGCTGCTAACCGAAAGGTTGGCGGTTTGAACTCACCCAGTAGCTCCATGGAAGGAAAGCCTGGTGATCTGCTTCCATAAAGATTACAGCCTAGAAAACTCTATGGAGCAGTTCTACTCTGTCACATGGGGTTGCTATGAGTCGGAATTGGGTTACATCCTTAAAACCAGCAGTAGGGAAACATCACTAACTTCTTCACCCAAGTCAAACAGGTTTATGTTGAGGATAAGGAGGACATGTGGTTTCACTCTGCAGAAGAACATAGAAGAGCGGGCTCACCTTGGTTCCCGCCTTTGTAACAGATACAGGATATGGCAGAATTAGAACTGGACTGAGAGGATGGAGACCTATTTTCTAGTTCTGCCTCTGTTACCTGTTAGCTCTGTTACTTTGGGCAATTCTTCTTTCTCAGATTTCTCATTAGCAAAGTAAAAATTTGGTCTAGAAGATCTCTGAGGTCACACCTGGTCCCAACAGTTTGACTGAGTGCATTATCCCTGAGCTTCTTACCTGGGTATGGGCCCTTATGCCAGTGTGACCCTAGGGACCACAGAAAGAACACATGTGAACTTGTCTAGAAAAGGCTACTCTATGCCTGATTGTGGAAACCCTGGTGGAGTAGTGGCTAAGTGCTATGGCTGCTAACCAATAGGTAGGTAGTTTGAATCCACCAGGCACTTCTTGGAAACTCTATGGGCAGTTCTACTCTGTCCTATGGGGTGGCTATGAGTTGGAATTGACTCGATGACAATGGGTTTGGTTTGGTTTTATGCCTGATTATAACAGGGGATTTTAGGAGGGTCTGCCCAGCTCACAAGGATCTTTTTATGTACCTTAGCCACTCACACCAGTGATCTCTGGCAGATATTTTGTACTTGGAAAGGTAAGTTCTAAGAAACCTGTTAACATAAATGAGTGGACAGGGATGTGAAGAGTTTTGTTATGGTAATGTCTTTCAATTCATTGAACTCCTTCTTAGTTAATGCCCAGAATCACATGAGATGTATCTCCAAAATAATTTTTAATGTTCTATCATCTGTCAACTTGAAAAAAGTGTGCCTTCAATTTTGTCGAAAGGTTTCCATTTGATTTACAAAAGGATTTTATGAGTAGTCATTAAAGTCATTTCCTTTTTTGACAGCTAGTTATCAAATTATCTCTTTGTATGGTACCCTGGAAGTTTCTATATGCTAGTGAAATGCCTTATAGTAAGGTACAGGAGGGGATAAAAGCAAGCATTTTTCAAAAGTGAGAGAAGGACAATTGGGAACAGGGAAATGGAAAAGGAATACAGCACTTCATCACAGATGTGTTCTCAAGAAGATCAGTTCTATGAAATAGTAAATATGGACATTGAGGTTCTGGAAATTGCTTCCCTTAAAACTGCTGGATTCACCCTTTTAATTCAGGACTGAAGTCACTTCTGAGAGTCACCCTTCAGCCAAAGAGACGGGCCCATAAAACAAAATGAGACTAAATGGGCACACCTACTCAGGAACAGGGTTGAGAATGTAGGAGGGGACAGAAACACTGGTAACAGGGAACTCAAAAGTCAATATAGAGAGAGAGAGTTGACATGTCGTGGGGTTGGCAATCAATACCACAAAACAATGCATGTATTAAGTGTTTAATGGGAAATTAATTTGCTCTGTAAACCTTCATCTAAAGTACAATTAAAAAAAACTATCTGAAGAAAACAAAAACAAAAACTGCTGTGTCTATTAAAAAGAAACCAAACCAAACCCATTGCTGTCGAGTTGATTCTGACTTATAGCGACCCCGTAGGACAGAGAGGAACTGCCCCATAGGGTTTCCAAGGAATACCTGGTGGATTTAAACTACCGACATTTTGGTCAGCAGCCAAACTCTTAACCAGTACACCATCAGGGTTTCCTCTGTGTCTATAAACCCCCTTGAGAAGAGTCCTATCACACGATTCAGTCTTAAAGTTTAACCTGGTGAAGTCAACTTCCTGCCCTATGCATCAGTTTCTTCACCTGGATGCCCCTCGTATCTCTTGCGTTTACTCCCTAATTTTGCTAGGGGCTTAGTTCTTGCCAAATCCTAATGTCCTTGAGCCTAAAATGAATGTCAATAATTTCGTTTTTCTCTGATAGCGTGACATCCAAACTCTCTAGACACACATATACACAGAGTCACACTCACTATCATTTTCAGGCTGAGCTCCTAAATTCTGCTTTCCAGCAAATGAGGTTTCTTGTCCCCCTCCCCCATCTTCCCATGATTCAAAGACCTGTTCCCTCCTGATTCTCTACGAACACCTTTCCAACTGCCAGGTGGCCATTTGATTCCTTCAAAAGTTCACTTATTAATAATTCTTAATCATGGTGACTTTGGCCAACAGTTTTACAGATGTATTCTGAGGTTCTCAGTTTGCAAAGAACCTCCAGGGCTCCCTCAGAAATCCCACAAAGTCTTTCTTCAGCCCTTCCAGTCAGTCTTCCCTTATCTGACCAAATTATCTTTTTGTG
Organism: Loxodonta africana; assembly: GCF_030014295.1. Lineage (NCBI taxonomy): Eukaryota > Metazoa > Chordata > Mammalia > Proboscidea > Elephantidae > Loxodonta > Loxodonta africana. The sequence goes on along the minus strand of NC_087348.1, from coordinate 18,815,051 downwards.
TGCTATTGTACTCTGGCAGTTGAGTTATAGTACTCACACAGCTGTATATAAAATTCTTTAAGGAGGTTTTGCTAATATTTCTAAGTCTTCTTTCCCCTCATTGGGCTGTTTTGCTTTCTTATTACATTATAACTTCTGAGAGCAGGGACTGTTTTATGTGAAGTAAACAGCAAATATTTGAACAACTACGGTTATTCAAAAGTATTTGAACAGTTATGTTTGTTTGAAAGTATTTGAACAATTAGGATTGTTCGAAAGTATTTGAAAAATTAATGTTCAAGATATTTGAGCAATTAAGTTTGTTCAAAAATAAACAGTTACATTTGTTCAAAAGTATTTGAGCAATTATAGTTGTTCAAAATAGTGTAAGGCGTGGCTTCAGCCCTTTAAGATCGTAAAACAAAAGGGAAGCTGAGTGGTACTGACTGCGGTAGCAATGCCTTGAAGGAAGAGTGATTGAGTGATCTGAGAAGGCTTCTGGAAGAGGGAGCACTAGGGCTGGGCCTTGAAGAATGAGAAAGTTGTGTCTAGGTGGAGGAGAAGGGGAAGTGCAATGACCTGGTAATGGGAATTAATCTCAGCAAACATTTACTAGGCAGCAAGGTGCATTGGATAGAGTCAGGAAACCTGATCATGTTACTCAGCCTCTCCAAGGCAGTTTCCTTAGTTCCTGGGAGGACTACAGGACAATGTGTCTGCATGTACTTAGCACACTTGTCAGCACAGGGTTGGACTTGATAAACATTAACTTCCACCCCACTGCAAGTTAGATTATGAACAGACAACGAATAAGGACCTAGAAGAGCTTGCTCAGGACCCCTGAATGTGATGGGACCTCAGGAAATACTTAGAGACTAACAAGCTAAAGGAGGGGATAGGTAGGTGGACATTTTGGGGAAGGGGAAGGAGAAGAAGAGAACAGGCAACCTCAGCTTTCTGAATCAGCTCTGCCGAAACTTGATAGAATTTCCAAGACACAAACACCAACCTTAGCAGATGGGGCTCCCCAGCCTTATACTCCTCTAGCGGAGACTCAAAGTCCTCTCAGCCCAGCCATGTCAGGGGGTTCTCAGACTCACTATCACTCCAGCCTGTGTCTTTCAGGTTCTCCTGCCTTGAGCTGTGTCTGGGGTGGCTGCGCATCTAGACCTGATGACAAGGCACACAGCTCAGGCAAACAGAATGTCACACTCAGGGTTGAAGCTATGGATGCATCCCAGGCTGGCCCAGAGTTTATAAGGCTAGCCCAACCCCTCATGCTCCTTGGTGGCTTAAGAGGCTCAGCACACGCTGGGGAGGTCCTTAAATCGTACCCACCCCCAAATCCCTCCTGGGGTTCTGGAAGATTCAGCCTCAGGGAAGAAGAGATTATTCCCTCTAGATTTTGGTCACTTGCTTTACTCTTGAAGTACAGGGAAATTAGCATTTCCTTGAGGAGTTGAAGATTGTGGTTCCAGGGAACTTCTAGCTTCCTCCCTCAATTCTGAAGTCTGGATGAAGAAAAGTCATCTTGACCCTTGGAAGCTTCCAAAAATCTAGGGACAGATTACCCAGTTACTTGGACTAAGTGATCCAAGGAGCTTTCTTTGCTGGACATTGAGGGTTTGTACTAGGCCCTAATACTGACCAAACAAATTGGTGATACTGAATTGCTCAGAGGTTGGTGAGGAACGGAGTCTGGGTCGAGGGCCAGGGATGGGGTGAGTTCCTTTTCTTGTACTTTTTCACTGCTGTTGTCAAAGCTGTGTCCCAGCAGTGTTGGAGCACCAAGGGGATTTGTGGGGCTCAGTGGGGGCAGAGATTCCTGGCCTGACCCTCTCTAGGAAGCGCTCCTGGCTTCGGCTGCCACGGAATTATCTGAGGAGGCACTGGGGGCCTTGTTAACAGAATGGATAGCTTATTTATATTAACAATTTTTAAAAATTATATTTTCAGAAATGAAGCTAACTTCTCAGCAAAGGAAATGCCAGTGTGCATAAGGAGCCCAGGGATTTGTTAATGGAGTGAGCATACACACTGCTCATCTCCCAGCTGTCCCCTTCCTCTCCTTTTCTCCCTCTCCGACTGCTTTGTGGGCGGGGAGGTGGCTTCCTTCCTCTCCATTTGTCGGCTGACGCTGCCCTTCTGAGACTGTGTCGTGCTGGGCCCAGCCGAGGCTACTGGAGTGGAGGTGGTTATTGCTCTGTGAATCACGGATTGTTAGAGCCAAAGAGAATTACAGGCCATCTAGTTGGTGTTCTGCCGAGCTGTGATAATATAGCAGTGCCTGAGTCAGGGATGGGTTACCCAAAGGCAAGATCAAGCACACGCTTAGGGCATCAGCAAAATAGAGGCATCAACATTAAGAAAACAAAACAAAACAAAACAAAAACACAATTTGACATAAAAAAAGCAGCAAGAAATGACAGGGTATTGAGATTTGCTTCAAAATTATCCTAGTAATGGTGAAGGAGAGAGGGAGAGTAGAGATGAAGCAATAATTGGCCATAAATAATTGTTAAAGTTGTCTATTACGTGTATATCTGCATACTGTGATAATAATTTTAAGGAGCATTGAAGCATCACAGAAAAATCAAAATCTTATTGCAAGTCTTATATTTAGTTTACAGTTTGGTATTGGGTTAAAGTGTAGTGGTGGGCACCATACTTTTCATTGTGTACCGTACAGGAAGCACTACTCATGGTCAAGGAAACAGAGTGGCTTACCTAAGGCCATGCAGGTAAGTAGTTCTAGTTTCAAAACATAACCCACGTCTCTTGGATCCCAGTTTACAAATCCTTACACAATGCCTTCATCCTCTCAAATGGTGCCTGGTCAATAATTTGGGATTGATGAGCATACAGAAATTTCTATCTTGCCCTAATAAGATGCTTCAATACTTTACTGCTTTGCTTTTTTGGGGAAAAATTTTAAAATATTGAAAATAGAGATTAATGTAACAAATACTAATATGTACATCATTCTAACACAATAAATGTGAATGTTTTCGTTATATGTAATTTAGATCTTTTTCTTTTTTTAATCAGGGAAATAAAACATTGAAGGTCATTGAAATCCCTGTTGTGTTCTACCCCAATCCCATAACTCTCCTTCCCTAGAGATAAACATTATCAATTTGGCTTGTATCTTTCAGTCTGTGAAAGCATAATTAAAAAAAACCTTAAAACTGTGACTCTTACAAGAATATAACAGGAATATATATCAAAGACTTTATGAGCTCTGGCGATGCAGTGGTTAAGAGTTAATGCTGCTAACCAAAAGGTCAGCAGTGTGAATCCACCAGCCACTCCTTGAAAATCCTATGGGGCAGTTCCACTCTGTCTTATAGGGTCACTATGAGTTGCAATCGACTTGACAACAACGGGTTATAGAATTTATCAATGAGGGAAGCAAGATGTTAAGACTGGCTTAAAGAGCCTTTGAAATGGATGGGTATTTTTTTTTTTTTTATTGTGCTTTAAGTGAAAGTTTACAATTCAAGTTAGTCTGTCATACAAAAACTTATGCACATATTGTTATATGGCCCTAGTTGCTCTCCCCACAATGTGACAGCACACTCCTTCTCTCCACCCTGTATTTCCCATGTACATTCAACTAGCTCCTGTCCCCCTCTGCCTTCTCATCTTGCCTCCAGACAGGAGTTGCCCACATAGTCTCATGTGTCTACTTGAGCTAAGAAGCACACTCCTCACCAGTATCATTTTATGTCTTATAATCCAGTCTAAACTTTGTCTAAAGTGTTGGCTTCAGGAATGGTTTAGTTATGGGCTAACAGAGAGTCTGGGGGCCATGACCTCTGGGGTCCCTCCAGTCTCAGTCAGACCGTTAAGTCTGGTCTTTTTACTAGGATTTGAGATCTGCATCCCACTTTTCTCCTGCTCCATCAGGGATTCTCTATTGTGTTCCCTGTCAGGGCAGTCATTGGTGGTAGCCGGGCACCATCTGGTTCTTCCAGTCTCACGCTAATGGAGTGTCAGGTTTATGTGGCCCTTTCTTTCTCTTGGGCTCATATTTTCTTTGTGCCTTTGGTGTTCTTCATTCTCCTTTGCTCCAGGTGGGTTGAGACCAATTGATGCATCTTAGATGGCCGCTTGCTAGCTTTTAAGAACCCAGATGCCACTCACCAAAGTGGGATGCAGAACATTTTCTTAATACACCTTGTTATGCCAATTGACCTAGATATCCCCTAAAACCATGTTCCCCAGACCCCTACCCCTGCTACTGTGTCCCTTGAAGTGTTTGGTTGTATTCAGGAAACTGCTTTTGAATTCCTCCACTTGTGCTGACTTCCCCTGTATTGTGTGTTGCCCCTCCCTTCACCTAAAATAATTCTTGTCTACCATCTAATTAGTGAATACCCCTCTCTCTCCCTCCCTCCCCACCCTCATAACCATCAAAGAATGTTTTCTTCTGTGTTTAAACCTTTTCTTGAGTTCTTATAATAGTGGTCTTATATAATATTTGTCTTTTTGCAACTGACTAATTTCACTCAGCATAATGCCTTCCAGATTCCTCCATGTTATCAGATGTATCACGGATTCATCATTGTTCTTTATTGTTGCATAGTAGTCTATTGTGTGAATATACCATCATTTATCCATTCATCCTTTGATGGGCACCTTGGTTGTTTCCATCGTTTTGCTATTGTAAACAATGCTCCACTGTTGAACATCAGTGTGCATATATCTATTTGTGTGAAGGCTCTTATTTCTCTGGGATATATTCCAAGGAGTGGGATTGCTAGATTGTATGGTAGTTCTATTTCCAGCTTTTTAAGGAAGTGCCAAATCGATTTCCAAAGCGGTTGTGCCATTTTAGATTCCCACCAGCAGTGTATAAGTTCCAGTCTCTCCACAACCTCTCCAATATTTATTATTTTGTGTTTTTTGTATTAATGCCAGACTTGTTGGGGTGAGATGGTATCTCATGGTAGTTTTAATTTGCATTTCTCCAATGGCTAATGATCGTGAGTATTTGAATGGATGAATATTTACAAAGGCAAGTTAATAAAGGAAAGTTAGAGTAAGATTGAAGGCCCCTGGGTGGTACAAGTGGTTTGAGATCAGCCTAAATGTTGGCAGTTCGAACCCACTCAGCAGTTCCATGGGAGAAAGCCCTGGTGATCTGCTTTTGTAAAGATTACAGCCAAAAAAACCCTATGGGGCAGTTCTACTCTGTAACCCATGGGGTCACCATGAGTTGAAATCAACCTGACGGCAATGGGTTTTTTTTTTTTTGGTTAGAGTGAGATTGCTAGAGTAAGGAAATGTGAGGAGATGGCAAACTCAGTGGAAGCTGAGAGGAGAAGAGAGCTCAATTCTTCGCAGGGGGTTATAAGCAAAAGCCTGCTGAATTAAATGTAATTGTTTGTTAGATGGATTTATTAAATTTGTGCAGCAACACATGAAAGAAAACTCAAGCAAAGTATCTTAAACTATAAGAATATTTATTCCTTATACAAGAAGTTTTGTGGCAGACTTCTTTTAATCAGCTAGGAAACACCTTCCCCAGATGCCAGCTAGCTGTTTTCTCCTTAAAGCTCATTGGCTGGAAGTAGACCACATAGTCACAAAGGTGACTGTGAAAGAATGTATGTGGCTTTTTAAGTGTCTATAATCTGAGGCAGGCAAGGGGAAAGGGGGAGAGAATGGTTGTTGGGTCAGCAACAATGGGCTTAGGTTGGTAGGGGAGACAGGAATGGGTACTTCACCCAGTGATGCCAATGGAGGGTCAAAAAATGTGCCCTGGATGGATTTGATGTCTATATTTAAGCTGCTTTCATTAAGAAGAAAATAAGGGAATCTCTGTTATCCCACCTCAAATATCTTCTCTCTTTAGCACATGTTCAAATCCGACTTACTTAGAAATACCCACTGTTCACTCATTCATGCATATGTGCAGGCTTTCATTTATTTGTTAATTCATTTGATATATATTAATTCAATACCTACCAGTACAAGGAACTGTACTAGTTCCTTTTTCTATCATATGCTTTTTGTTATCAAGGAGGTTATAGCCTGGTAGAAGAGATAAGACATGTACTTCAGTGATTACATAATGAATAGCAGAAAGGTTTAAGTGGCCTAAAAGAGATACTTAAAATGCTCTGAAGGATCACAGCATGGAGAAGCTATTTCTGGCTGGTGTACTCAGGAAGATTTTTAGGGGGCAGGGTTTGTATTTATGTAAGTCAAAGAGAGGGAGAGGTGGAGAAGAAACGCGTTTACCGTCAGATGAAACAGCAAGACAGGCACAGACGAGGAGGTGCTGGCTTAGATGAAGCAATTCTGGTCATCTTGATCTCTCCCTTTGCCAAGCTCCTATTTCGCTTTTTGTTGGGGCCATATGTATGCCGATAATTATATACATTTTATGTGCATATGTTCATTTTTTTCCCTTCTATTCAGACTACGCCTTTACAGAGATCATCGTGGCTGCACATCACATCACAGGTTCTCTATAAAGATTTGATGAGTTTATTACTAATACTAATTATTATCTAGGATTTAAATGCTCTCCATTTCCAAGAAGACTTGATGTATTTTGCAAATAAAAACATGCAGCAGATGTGTTTAGGGATAACTACCCATCCATAACCCATTTATCTGGGAACGGCTCCTTCAGTTCAGTTAGGGGCCATATTTGTAGCATGCGATTGCACCCTCCCTGGACATATCTTGTTGGATCAAGGATCGACATCTTTAAGCTGGTCTTCCCTGGGAAACTGAGGAATTAAGGAGGTTTTGGGGGGTTGAGTTTAGAAGTCCATAAGGTCAGGCTGGGAGTTGGCACCGTGACAGCCTGAGCCATGTGTAAACTGAATTAATGAGGAGCAGAAGTACTGACTAGACAGAGGGGGCCACTCTGCAGAGAGGAGATTGGGACAGGCACACAAGGAGAAGCAAAGATAAGAGATCATCCATACCAGTAAGCAATAGAGGCAGGGAGGCTCCATCCCTGACAGCTTTCCAGATACCAGCTCCAGATCCCATGAGGCCTATGTGCTTAACATCTGCAAGAGTGCTGTGTCTTTACAGTATATATTTTCTTTATTTGAGCTAACTTGAATAGAATTCTATTTGTTGCATGCAAACAATTCTTGACTAGAGCAAAGCATAGCACAAAATAAGACATTAACAGATAAAACACACTTGGAATCATCTGTAAGAGTGTTTTTTTGCCTTTCCAAACCACAAAGGAAACCATCCTCCCATTTTTCCATGAACCCCTTATTTTGAAATATGTGTTACAAAGGTACTAGATCAATACAACGCTGAAAAGAGCAAGTTGTAAAACACATATAAACATGAAAAAAATCAGAATTACTACACCAAGTTTATGTTATTTCAACTAAAACCAAAGGAATTTTCTTAATGGTTAAAATGGAAAATTTTAAATTATATGTATTTTTTACCACAATAAAATGTTCTTTTTTCATAGCTTTCTACATTTTAGTTGCCAATAGTCTTATTTAAAAATTGTGCTTTAAGTGAAAGTTTACAATTCAAGAAGGCTTTTCATACAAAAAACTTATACACACATTGTTATGTGACCGTAGTTGCTAGTCCTACAATGTGACTGCACACTCCTTCTCTCCACCCTGTATTTCCTGTGTCCATTCAACCAGCTCCTGTCCCCCTCTGCCTTCTCATCTCGCCTCCAGACAGGAGCTGCCCATGTAGTCTCATATGTCTACTTAAGCTAAGAAGCACACTCCACACCAGTATCTTTTTATGTCTTATAGTCCAGTCTATGAAGAGTTGGCTTCAGGAATGGTTTTAGTTTTGGGCTAACAGAAAGCCTGGGGCCATGACCTCTGGGGTCCCTCCAGTCTCAGTCAGACCATTAAGTCGGTCTTTTTACTAGGATTTGAGGTCTACATCCCACTTTTCTCCTGATCCATCAGGGATTCTCTGTTGTGTTCCCTATCAGGGCAGTCATTGGTGGAAGCCGGGCACCATCTAGTTCTTCCAGTCTCAGGCTGATGGAGTGTCAGGTTTATGTGGCCCTTTCTTTCTCTTGGGCTCATATTTTCCTTGTGTCTTTGGTGTTCTTCATTTTCTTTTGTTCCAGGTAGGTTGAGACCCACTGATGCATCTTAGAGGGCCGCTTGCTAGGTTTTAAGATCCCGCTCACCAAAGTGGGATGCAGAAAGTTTTCTTAATACACTTTGTTATGCCAATTGACCTAGATGTCCCCTGAAACCATGGTCCTCAGACCCCTGCCTCTGCTACTCTGTCCCTTGAAGTGTTTGGTTGTATTCAGGAAACTTCTTAGCTTTTGGATTAGTCCAATTGTGCTGACTTCCCCTGTATTGTGTGTTGTCCTTCCCTTCACCTAAAATAATTCTTGTCTACTATCTAATTAGTGAATACCCCTCTCCCTCCCCACCCTCATAAACATCAAAGAATGTTTTCTTCTGTGTTTAAACCTTTTCTTGAGTTCTTATAATGGCGGTCTCATACAATACTTGTCCTTTTGTGACTGACTAATTTCACTCAGCGTAATTCCTTCCAGATTCCTCCATGTTATCAGATGTTTCACCAATTCATTGTTTTTCTTTGTGGTTGCTTAGTGTTCCATTCTGTGAATACACCATAATTTGTTTATCCATTCTTCTGTTGATGGGCTCTTTGGTTGTTCACATCTTTTTGCTGTTGTAAATAGTGCTGCAATGAACATGGGTATGCATATATCTATTGGTGTAAAGGCTCTTATTTCTCTCGGATATATTCCAAAGAGTGGGATTGGTGGATTGTATGGTAGTTCTATTTCTAGCTCTCTAAAAAAAAAGGAAGTGCCAAATCAATTTTCAGAGTGGTTGTACCATTTTACATTCCCACCAGTAGTGTTTAAGTGTTCCAGTCTCTCCACAACCTCTCCAATATTTGTTATTTTGTGTTTTTTGGATTAATGCCATCCTTGTTGGGATGAGATGGTATTTCATGGTAGTTTGGATTTCCATCTCTCTAATGGCTGATGATCGTGAACATTTCCTCATGTATCTGTTAATTGCCTGAATGCCCTCTTTGGTGAAGTGCCTGTCTTATCTTTGCCCATTTTTTATTGGGTTATTTGTCTTTTTTGTTGTTGAGGTTTTGCAGTATCTTGTAGATTTCAGAGTTTAGACACTGATATGATTTGTCATAGCCAAAAAATTTTTCCCAGCCTGTAGGTTTTCTTTTTACTCTCTCGGTGAAGTCTTTGGATGAGCATAGGTGTTTGATTTTTAGGAGCTCCCACTTATCTAATTTCTCTTCTGGTATTTCTGCATTGTTGGTAATGTTTTGTATACTGTTTAAGTCATTTGTTAGGGCTCCTAGTCCCTATTTTTTCTTCCATGATCTTTATCATTTTAGATACCAAAGGAATTTTTAATTAGCCTATGGTATTTTACCTAAGTGTTATTTCCATCAGCCTTTGGAAATATTAATAATAACTCTGAGACAGCTCTATTACCTTCTTCATGGATCTCTAGGGTTTCCAAGAGCCCATGTTGGGAGGTACTGGCCTAAAGGAAGAAGAAATAGGTACCTGGAGCTATTTACAGAGGATTATAGGAGTTCACCAATTTAACATGTGCAATTTCATGACCTTAAAGATTCAGCAGAGATAAAACTAGCAATTTTGCTGAGACAGGAATTCGAACCACCTGCACTGCCCAACTGGTGTTTGGAGCAAGTCACTTTCCTAGTGAGTGAGTTTAGCTGACCCCCCAGCATTTGCATCTCTGGGTGCTTTCGTTGAACATGCATTTCATAGTGAAATTATATGTTATGGTAACACCTACAAGATTGAGGATTAGATAAATTCTCAAAAATATCACTCAATAACACAAAAAGCCTAACTGAGCATGTATTCTCCAAATGTCAGTGATGATTTTTGCCGAATCTGCACATGACCTGTAATATTTGCTTAGTATTTTAAATATCAACTCAAAAGTGAAATAAATCTAGCGTTACCTTAAGAAACCCTAAAATTCGTAGATGCAACGTAACAATTTTATTTTTAGTTCATATTAAAATAAATATGTAACTATTAATATGAATTTGTTAACTTGTGTTTCACCTGAAACCATCTTGTCAATCCCAGTGATATAAGTGCCATATTTTGGGACACACTAACATGGCCTCGGAAACCACATGAATCAGGTTTAAATCTTGGTTCTAGCATTTGTTGTGGTGTAGCCTTGGATAAATTACATGTCTATGACTCCTAGGTTCCTCATCTGTAGAAGGGGATTGAAAATCTCCATCTTGCAAGAAATGTTGAGACAACCAAATGAGGTATAGTAAGCTCCCAGTGAATGATAGCTTATATTGACTACTGATTGCAATTTAGATTCCATAAAATTGCTGAATATAGCTTTGTTTTCTTGGGGAAAGACAAAAAGAGTAACCAATTTGATTCCATCCTAGTGCAGATTTGCCTTGGGGAGCTAAATGCAGGCATCTCCAAGAAGGCAACAATCCATCCATTGAGCAGCCCACTGAGAAGAGGGGATTGAAAAGAAGAGGAAAAAGGTGCATCTGAGATAGAATTGAAACAAGCTGTAACATAGGGACTCTGAGTGGTCAATGGCAAGAGCACGCCTGGGGGAGGCGCTGTCCAGGTACGAGGGTGCTGAATGGGCGTGGTGCCGCTAACAACAAGTTGAAATCAAGTTTGTCTAAAAACGTCTCTTCTTCCTAATGATCATATCTCAGGTATGCCTCTTCTTCTCCTCCTTTCTCACAGTCTGTCACCTCAACCTTCCACCTACATCTACTTTTCTCACTAAAGCCTCCGCATTCCATCTCATCTTCTCTTTCAGCCAGCTGATTGCTGACCTTCCTGCAAATAACACTCACTGAGGCCCGCACATGCTTCATTCCTGGGGTAGTGTTGAGTGTGGGAAGTACATGGAATGAGGCTTTGAGGGCTAATGACTTCACAACACTTTCTCCCAGAGTCATAAATAGCCCCCAGTGTTAACGTGGCTGGATCACACCCTCAAAGGCTGATGATGCAAAAAAAGACAGCTTTCAGAAACATGGCTGTAACTGTCTCTTATTCCATGCTCAACCTTTCAGTCTTATCTCCTTGTCTCCCAACACGGACTGTCCCTGTGTTCCATCCAGTCAGACTCTTTCACATAATAATATATGATGTCTAATGTCTTTTCAGTCCTTTAAAAACTAAAACTTACATTAAAACTTACCTTAAAATTATTATAAAAAATATATAGAACACAGATCAGCAAAAAGAAAACATCACATAATCTCACTACTCAGAGTTTTCAACATTTTATTATGAAATTTTTCAAACTTAGGAAAGTTGGAAGATTGTACAGTGAGTATCCATATCACCACCATCTAAATTCTATGATTACATTTTATTTATTTAATAATATTTTATTGTGTTTTCAGTGAAAGTTTACACAGCAAATTAAGTTCCCATTTAACAGCTTCTACAGTTTGTTCACTGACTTTGGTTACATTTTTCACAGGATGTCAACTTTCTCATTGTTTCCGTTCGGGTTGTTATGTTTCCAGTAATCTAGTTTCCCTGTCACCTTGCCTTCTCATCTCTGATTTGGAGTAAATGTTGACTGTTTGGTCACATATAGATTATTTTTCAAAGGGTCACAGTACTCACAGGTGATATTGTTTGTTTTATGAGGCAATTATTTAGCTTAAAGATGACCTCATGGAATAGGTTTGGTTCAAGGTTTAAAGACTATCTCAGGGTAATATTATTGGGGAGTCTTCCAGTCTCAACTAGTCCAGTAAGTCTGAACTTTTTTAAGACTTTGAGTTCCATTCCACATTTTGCTCCCATTCTATGAGGATTCGTCTGTTGTGTTCCTGATCTGAACGGTTGGTAGTGGTAGCTGGGTACCAGCTAGTTTTTCAGGTCTTGGGGTAGATGAGGTCACAGTTCGTGTAGACTATTAGTCCTATAGACTAGTTTCTTCTATGAGTCTTTGGTTTCCTTCTTTCTCTTTTATTCCAGCCACGTAGATACCAATAGGAGTATCTTATATGGTCATTCACAAGTTTTTAAGACCCCAGAAGCTACGCACCAAATTAGAATGTAGAACATAAACATTATAAACTGTATTATGCCAATTGACTAAGCTGTCCCACAAGACTGTGGTCCTAAGGCTTCAGACCCCATAAACCAATCCCACGAGGTGTTTGGTTAAGTCTAAGAAATATCTGTGTTTGTGCCCTGTGTGTACTTTATTATATATGAATATACACCTGCTATTTTTATCTTAGGCTGGGGAAACCCTGGTGGTGTAGTGGTTAAGTGCTACGGCTGCTAACCAAGAGATCGGCAGTTCGAATCCTCCAGGTGCTCCTTGGAAACTCTATGGGGCAGTTCTACTCTGTCCTATAGGGTCACTATGAGTCGGAATGGACTCGACGGCAGTGGGTTTGGTTTTGGTTTTGATCTGAGGCTGGGGAAGCCCTAGTGGTGTAGTGGTTAAGTGCTACGGCTGCTAACCAAGAGGTCAGCAGTTTGAATCCTCCAGGCACTCCTTGGAAACTCTATGGGGCAGTTCTACTCTGTCCTATAGGGTCGCTATGAGTCGGAATCAACTCGATGGCAGTGGGTTCAGCTGGGTTATCTTAGACTGGATTCTCTAGAGAAGCAAAAACAGTGAAGTATATATATATTTATTTATATCAAGGAAATAGCTCACCTAGTTGTAGAGGCTGGCAAATCCCAAGTCTGTGGGCCAAGCATCAGGATGTAGGCTTCTCCTGACTCATGTAGCTGCAGGGTCTGACAAACCCAAGATTGGCAGGTCAGATGGCAGGATGCTGGCTCAAGTCCCAAGAATTGGAGTCAGATGACAATGAACTGGATACAGGATCCAGAGCAAGCAAAAGCCAGAGAGCTTTGCCAGAAAGTTCATATATATTGCATAAAGGCACACCCCCAGGGAAACTCCTTTTCAACTGATTGGCTGCTCATAGCTGATCTCATGAGGTAGGTGAATACATTATTACGTAACTTTTGAACTACATCATAACTGCCAAACCACTGAAGATCATGGCCCAGTCAAGTTGATACACAACCTTAACCATCACAGTCTATCTCTTGTACCTGCACGCATCTCCTTAAACCACACATAATCTCTAAATAATGACAATTATAAAGTCATATTTCTGCCTAACATGATACAACTAACATGTGTACAATCAAAAACACACTAGCCCTGTTTACATCTTATATTTTATAAGTGAAGAAAACAAAAATTTTTGATGCACACATATAAGGAAGAAATATTCATAACAATTACAGTCCTCATTTCTGCAACTGGTCACGTGTTCATAGCTGGTATTTAGCACTATCTTCTTCCACCACCCATTCAGTATTCCCTTTACCCTCAGCAAGAACCTGAGCTGGTCGTCGTTATTTTGGAGTGTAGTGTACTTCCTCTTGGGTCACACTTTGTACTTCATCTTTTGGGGCTCACTGGGGTGGCATAGTGGTTAAGTGCTACGGCTGCCAACCAAAGGGTCGGCAGTTCGAATCTGCCAGGTGCTCCTTGGAAACTCTATGGGGCAGTTCTACTCCGTCCTATAGGGTCGCTATGAGTCAGAATCAACTCGAGGGCACTGGGTTTTTGGGGACTTAAGTCTAGTCATAGATCTAGAAGAATAATGGGTGGTAGGGATGTGTTTTGAGAACATTCAGCAATGTTTTGTAAGGTATCTGCCGCAAGCTATGCCCCAGGCAGTGATTCAGGTGCCTCCGCAGTCGATGACTCAGATGCTGCCCTAGGTGATATCTTAAACAAAGGCTTTTCAGACACAGCTGGGTTAATCTCATCGGATGAGCATAGAAAGGCTAATAGTTTTGTTGGCAGGAGTGATTCAACAAGATTTAGGGGTTCAGTGTCCCCAGATTCCCATTTCTTTCAAATCAATGTCCTCACTTGAACTTCAGACACAATTTGAGGTTGAGAATTCAGTTGGCCTTATAATTCAGTCACTGTTATGAGAAGACTTCGGGTTTGTTTTTCAGCAATATCAGCTTTGTTACTACAAGAAATAAGACTTTCTTTCAGAGCACAAGTGGCAACTTTGAGATAGTTTATGTGGCATTCGATCTTTGACTCTGAAGCCTTGAGCTCATTTCATTCTTTCACCACTTTGTCTAGCAAAAGTAGGAGCAACAAACCAGCTTCCTTAAACTTCATATTCTGACAAAATTGTAGAATCAAACATGCAATCACCCAGAGCCTAACCTCTCACCAATACTTGATCTATTGAGAATGATATTTTGTGTATTTCTATTGCCACCTCATGCCATGGATTAGCAGTGTCCTCTTTACTACTGGAAGCAGAGTCATCAACATCTTTAAGACTAATCAGACTTGAGAACCAATTTAGAAAACTCATCCTTACAATTTTGTTTTTATATTAACAAGAAAATGGCTTAGAGAGTTGTAGAGGCTGGCAAGTCCCAAGTCCATGAGCTGGGCATCAGGCTGGAGGCTTCTTCTGACTCATGTAGCTGCAAACCGAAGATTGGCAGGTCAGATGGCAGGCTGTGGGCTCAAGTCCAAAAACTGGAGGTCAGATGATGATGAGCAAGGTTCAGGATCCAGAGCAAGCAAAAGTCAAAGAACTTTGTCAAAAGCATATATATATTGCATGTAGGTCACACCCCCAAAGAAACTCCCTTTCAACTGATTGGCTGCTCATAGCCAATCTCATCATGGAGGTGATTACATTATTGTAACTACCAAACATACATCATAACTGCCAAACTACTGAGAATCATGGCCCAGACAAGTTGACACACAACCTTAACCATCACACTTGCATATAGATACATCTATATATGCCCACACATATACATACCTATACACTTGGACACATACATACATGTGTAACATGTGTAACCATACTCATAATTTTTTAGTTGTTGCTATATAATTACATTTTATTATACTTCATTGTGTACCTATAAATGCTCTGCTCTAATTCCTGTCTTCTTGTTCCTCAAGCTTATGGTGCCCTTATTGCTTCCACAGTCTAGATTTATCTTTCCCATATTTATTTATTTAATTAACTTTTTTTGAGCTTCAAGTGAACGTATACAAATCAAGTCAGACTGTCACATATAAGTTTATATACACCTTACTCCGTACTCCCACTTGCTCTCCCCCTAATGAGTCAGCCCTTCCAGTCTCTCCTTTCGTGACAATTTTCCCAGCTTCCAACTCTCTCTATCCTCCCATCCCCCCTCCAGACAGGAGATGCCAAGACAGTCTCAAGTGTCCACCTGATACAAAAAGCTCACTCTTCATCAGCATCTCTCTCCTACCCACTGTCCAGTCCCTTCCATGTCTGATGAGTTGTCTTTGGGAATGGTTCCTGTCCTGGGCCAACAGAAGGTTTGGGGACCATGACCGCCGGGATTCCTTTAGTCTCAGTCAGACCATTAAGTATGGTCTTTTTGTGAGAATTTGGGGTCTGCATCCTACTGATCCCCTGCTCCCTCAGGGGTTCTCTGTTGTGTTCCCTGTCAGGGCAGTCATTGATTGTGGCCGGGCACCAACTAGTTCTTCTGGTCTCAGGATGATGTAGGTCTCTGGTTCATGTGGTCCTTTCTATCTCTTGGGCTCTTAGTTATCGTGTGACCTTGGTGTTCTTCATTCTCCTTTGCTCCAGGTGGGTTGAGACCAATTGATGCATCTTAGATGGCCGCTTGTTATCATTTAAGACCCCAGACGCCACATTTCAAAGTGGGATGCAGAATGTTTTCATAATAGAATTATTTTCCCATATTTATTTAAAATTTTTTTATTGTGCTTTAAGTGAAAGTTTACAAATCAAGTCAGTCTCTCACACAAAAACGTATACTTGCTATATACTCCCAATTCCTTTTTTTTTTTTAATGAGACAGCCTGCTTCCTCCCTCCACTCTCTCTTTTTGTGTCCATTTCACCAGCTTCTAACCCCCTCTACCCTCTCATCTCCCCTCCAGGCAGGAGATGCCAACATAGTCTCACGTGTCCACCTGATCCAAGAAGCTAACTCCTTACCAGCATCCCTCTCCAACCCACTGTCCAGTCCAATCCCTGTCTGAAGAGTTGGCTTTGGGAATGGTTTGTGTCCTGGGCCAACAGAAGGTCTGGGGACCATGACCACCGGGGTCCTTCTAGTCTCAGTCAGAACAGTAAGTCTGGTCTTTTTATGAGAATTTGGGGTCTGCATCCCACTGTTCTCCTGCTCCGTCAGGGGTTCTCTGTTGTGTTCCCTGTCAGGGCAGTCATTGGTTGTAGCCAAGCACCATCTAGTTCTTCTGGTCTCAGGCTGAAGTAGTCTCTGATTTATGTGGCCCTTTCTGTCTCTCTCTTTTTTTTTTTTTCTGTCTCTTGGGCTCATAATTACCTTGTGTCCTTGGTGTTCTTCGTTCTCTTTTGATCCAGGTGAGTTGAGACCAATTGATGCATCTTAGATGGCCACTTGCTAGCGTTTAAGACCCCAGAAGTCACTCTCCAAAGTGGGATGCAGAATGTTTTCTTAATAGATTTTATTATGCCAATTGACTTAGATGTCCCCTGAAACCACGGTCCCCAAACCCCCGCCCCTGCTACGGTGGCCTTCAAAGCATTCTGTTTATTCAGGAAAACTTCTTTGCTTTTGGTTTATTTAGTCCAGTTGTGCTGCCCCCGCCTGTATTGTGTGTTGTCTTTCCCATCACCTAAAGTAGTTCTTATCTACTATTTATTTAGTGAATACGCCTCTCCCATTCTCCCTCCCTCCCCCCTCTTGTAACCATCAAAGAATATTTTCTTCTTTGTTTAAACTATTTCTCCAGTTCTTATAATAGTGGTCTTAATACAATATTTGTCCTTTTGCAACTGACTAATTTCACTCAGCATAATGCCTTCCAGATTCCTCCATGTCATGAAATGTTTCACAGACTCATCGCTGTTCTTTTTCGATGTGCAGTATTCCATTGTGTGAATATACCATAATTGATTTATCCATTCATCCATTGATGGGCACCTTGGTTGCTTTCTTCTTTTTGCTATTGTAAACAGTGCTGCAACGAACATGGGTGTGCATAACTCTGTTCATGTAAAGGCTCTTATTGCTCTAGCATATATCCCAAGGAGTGGGATTGCTGGATCTTATGGTAGTTCTATTTCTAGCTTTTTGAAGAAGTGCCAAATCGATTTCTAAAGTGGTTGTACCATTTCACATTCGCATCAGCAGTGTATAAGTGTTCCAATCTCTCCACAGCCTCTCCAACATTTATTATGTTGTGTTTTTTGGATTAATGCCAGCCTTGTTGGAGTGAGATGAAATCTCATTGTAGTTTTGATTTGCATTTCTCTAATGGCTAATGATTGTGAGCACTTTTTATGTATCTGTTAGCTATCTGAATGTCTTCTTTTTTTTTTTTTTAAATTTTTGAATGTCTTCTTTAGTGAAGTGTCTGTTCATATCTTTTGCCCGTTTTTTAATTGGGTTATTTGTCTTTTTGTAGTTGAGTTTTTGCAGTATCGTGTAGGTTTTAGAGATCAGATGCTGATCAGAAATGTCATAGCTAAAAACTTTTTCCCAGTCTGTAGGTAATTTTTTACTCTTTTAGTGAAGTCTTAGGATGAACATAGGTGTTTGATTCTTAGGGGCTCCCAGTTATCTAGTTTTTCTTCTGCATTGTTAGTAATGTTTTGTATACTGTTCTTTCCCATATTTAAATGTCCAATTTTAACTTTCCTCCTCCAGTCCACCCTAATGAAAGAATATTTCTTTCTTTTGAAATCCTACAGCATTTTCACATTGACTGTGATACTTAATTCTTTGTAATAAATGGCTTTAAGCTCATTTTGAAAATTATTAAACATGTGCCAGTTTTGTTTTTCCAGCCAAACTATAGACCCTTGGAGGGCAGGGGCAAAAGTGTTTGTATATTCTGTATCTCTGATAGTTCTAAACACATAGCAGGATATTCAGTGTTGCTCAATGAACATCTATTGGTTGAATAATAGAAGAAAATGATTTGGGGTGAAATGAAAGGAAAAGAAAAATGAATTGAAAATTGACTAATAGCTTCTTGGGAAGGGCATGGAAAAGATAATCTAATTAGTTCTTACTTTTTTCTCCTAGATTAAGCTAAAAAATATGATTGGAGTTGGAGATGGGAGAGAGTACCAAGCATTAGATGGAGATGGGGGCAGAGCATTGTGCAACAGGATTTCCAGATACAGACTCAGGGGTATCTAGATCTAAGGTTTGAGGATTTTAGGAAATTGAATTCAACTTAATCCAATTAAACTTTCCTAGAAATGTAGAATGGACAGGACTGGAAGGAACCTCAGTGGTCACTCCAAAACGCGTGGCTGACGCATAATTCATCTTTTTCAACATCCTCACTGGTATGGATTGAATTGTGTCCCCCCAAAAGATATGTCAAAGTCCTAACCCTTGTACCTGTGAATATGACTCTTCATGGAAATACAATTTTTCTTTTGTTATACAGGCAGTCCCTGGGATGCGTAAGTACAGCCTGTAGTTACAAACCAATCCCCATAAAGCCTATTATATTAAAAATCCTAGGTACATACAATGGTTCGTAATAACAAATGGGCACTACTTTGCAATACACATCAAAATATTATTATTATTACTATATTATTATGTTAAAGATGTTTTAGTGTACCTGAAAGTGTTTCTTTAATGTTTTTTATACATAGAAAGGTACACTATATACTAAGACAATCATTTGACTAACTGATGTTAGATACGAACAGTACCTAACTGTTCTCGCTTACGTAGAAATTCAACTTAAAGGCAGATTTAGGAATGGAACTTTTTCATAATCTGGGGACTGCCTGTATTAATAAGGTCATACCAGAGTAGGGTGGATCTTAAACTTAATCCCTTCTAAGTGGTGTCCTATAAAAAAAGCAGAATAGACACGGAGATAGACACAGGGGAAAGATGTTTTGTGAAGATCCTCTGTTTATAAACCAAGGGATGCCAAGAAATACCTGGGGGCTGCCAGAAGCTGAGAGAGACAAGAAATGATCTTCTCATGGAGTGAAGGGAGCACAGAACCATAGATGCCCTGAATGTGGACTCCTAGCCTTTGAAATGGTGAGATGATAAATCCGTGTTGTTTAAAGCTGCCCACTTGTGGAATTTTTGTTATGGCAGCACTAGGAAACTAAGACACTCATTCAACTGGGCATCAGACCTCTGTTCAGACACCTCTAGTACTGAGGACTTCACCATCTCCAGAGACAATAAACTGAATGGTATTAAATTCAGTTTGGTTCAGTTCAACAATTAACAAAACAAAACAAAAAAAGTGAGCACCTAGTATGTACCTATCATTGTGGTAGGTGCTTTTGCTGGGAAGAAATAGATGATCTAGGGCTCTGCATCTCTGTGGCTCACAGAGAATTGTGGGACGCTCCTTACAACCTTGTGCCCTGTTCATCTCTATTTTTTCTACTCTCTCCTATTATTTCCTGTATGCTTAATTCTTTTCCACAACTTTCTTTTCTCTCCTTACTGTGATTTGGGAGTGTTCAGATCCTGGGGATGGTTTCTTGTAAATACCACGGGTGAAGGAAATTATTACTTTTTGTACTAAGATCATTACTGGAGCCCTGGTGGTGCAGTGGGTAAGCATTTGGCTGCTAACCAAAAGGTCGACAGTTTGAATCCACCAGCTGCTCCTTGGAAACCCTTTGGGGCAGTTCTACTCTGTCCCATAGGGTCACTATGAGTCGGAATCGACTTGACTGCAATGGGTTTGGTTTCTTGGTTTTGGTACCAAAATTGGGCCCTGATGCTGCAGTGGTTAAGAGCTTGGCTGCTGTCATGAACTGAATTATGTCCCCCCAAAAATGTGTGTATTAACTTGGTTAGGCCATGATTCCCAGTATTCTGTCCTCCATTTTGTGATTACAATTTTATACTAAAGAGGATTAGGGTGGGATTGTAACACCCTTACCAGGTCACATAGCTGATCCAATGTAAAGGGAGTTTCCCTGGGGTGTGGCCTGTACCACTTTTTATCTCTCCAGAGATAAAAGGAAAGGGAAGCTAGCAGAGAAGGGGAAACCTCATACCGCCAAGAAAGCAGTGCTGGGAGCAGAGTGCATCCTTTGGACCTAAGGTTCCTGCGCTGAGATGCTCCCAGACCAAGAGAAGACTGTTGACAAGTACCTTTCTCCAGAGCTGACAGAGAGAGAAAGACTTCCCCTGGAGCTGGCGCCCTGAATTCTGACTTCTAGCCTACTGGACTGTGAGAGAATAAACTTCTCTTTGTTAAAGCCATCCACTTGTGGTATTTCTGTTATAGTTGCTCTAGATAACTAAGATAGCTGCTAACCAAAATGTTGGCAGTTTGAATCCACCAGCTGCTCCTTGGAAACCCTATGGAGCAGTTCTACTCTGTACTATAGGGTTACTATGTGTCAGAATTGACTCAATGGCAATGGGGTTTTTTTTTTTTTTCTTGGTACCAAGATCATACATAAAATCTGGAAATATCCTTAAAGATTATGTATGCAATGTGTTCATATAAATCGAGATACCAAGGACCAGAATGGGGAAAACATTCACCTATGATCAAATACATAGTGAGGGTGAGTGAGGTTAATGGTCAATAATTTTGCGCAGAAGAGTCCAGGAGAATAGTCCCAATGGCCAGCACTCAACTATATAAAGTAAAAGGGCTGCAATAATTTGAGTTAACATGCATGTCACATTTAAACATCATTTGCATACACCCACATCAGCCCCCTGAAATTTTTTTTCAGTTATTTCTCAAATGAGAATGTATTGCTGCTTCCCATTTTTGGTCATTTTTAGTTTTTCGTTTCTCTCTTCCTCTTCACCCACTCACAGCCTTTGGCCCAGATCCACTACAGCATGCAAGGGGAAAAAGTATTCACAGAACATTAACATTAAACTTGAGATAACTGTGTTTCTCTGACCATCTGGTTCCTGCTAGAACAGCCACTCCCCAAAGGCAGGGGCTTTTGGCCTCAATGTGCCAATCAGTGCTCAGAAAAGTGGATGCTCAGTAAAAAAGGTCCAGGTTAGAAAGGCTCATGGTAACAGGCAGAGCCACTCAAAGACATTTTCTGAACTTTAACTTGGGGCACATGACTGACAAGAATTTTAATGGAATACTGCATGCTCTTTGAGACCAAGACTTGGATTACTCACTCTGAGGGAATCTTGCCACCATGTTGTAAGGATACTCAAGCAGCACTGTGGGAAAGTTCAACTGGCAAGGAAATAACCAAGGCTTTCAGCTAACAACCATGTGAGTGAGCCACATTGGAAGCAGTTCCTCTAGCCCTGGTAGAGCCTTGAGATGACTGCAGCTCTGGCTGATATCTTGACTGCAACCTCACAAGAAACCCTGAGCATAACCATGAAGCTCAGCTGCTCCCAAATTCCTGACACACAGAAACTGTGAAATAATGACACCTGCTGTTTCAGGCTGCTAAGTTTTGGAGAGTAATTTGTTCTACGGCAATAGATAATTAATATAGACCCCAAGGGAAGGAAGAAGGCAGGCTGAAGTTTGGAAAGTAGACAGAACTCATCAGCACCTTAGATTTTTCATCCACAGACAGGAACATGGTTACCCCATTGCTCCTGAGTTTACATGTTACAGTTCTAGTCACACAGAAGTCCTGGTTCCAAATTCTTAAGTAAGAGAATGTGGGGTCCAGCTTGGGCTTGCTGTGGCAGGGACATAAGTTCAGGGAGAAATCTAGGTTTTTGTGAGGCTTGAAGTTTGTGCCATTTTGGGTACCTTCTTAAAAAAAAATACACAATTACATACAGAAACGATTACTTGGAATAACAAAATCTTGTATCTTTAGTCAATCTCTTTTGTGATATAAAAGAGAGACTCTAGCAGAGAGGATAGGGACCTCATGCCACCAAGAATGAAGAACTAGGAGGGGAGCAAGTCCTTTGGACTTGTGGTCCCTGCACTGAGAAACTCCTAGGCCAGGGGAAGATTGATGACAAGGACCTTCAACCAGAACCAACAGGCAGAGAAAACTTTGCCCTGGAGCTGGTACCATTAATTCAGATGTATAGACTCCTAGACTGTGAGAGACTAAATTTCTCTTTGTTTTTAAAGACATTCACCTGTGGTATTTCTGTTATAGCAGCACTGGATAAATAAGACAGATGGCTACCAATAACTAGATACAGAAGTGTCTACAAATCATATAAATATATGCAGTAAACCCAAGCTCAGTTTATTCCCACCTGTTTTAGTTTCTTAGTGCTGCTGTACCAGAAATACTGTAAGTGGGTAGCTTTAATAAATGAATTTATTTTCTCATAGTTTAGGAGGCTCAATGTCCAAATTCAGGGCACCAGCTTTTGGTGATGGCTTTTTCTATCTGCTCTGGGGGAAAATTCTTGTCTCAGCCTCCCTAGCATTCTTCTTGGCAATCCATGGAGATCTCCATGTGGCATCTATCTTTCCCCCATTCATGCTTGCTTGCTTTGTGCCTCATCTGCTCTTTTTATATCTAAAAAGTGGTTAGGTTTAAGAACACCCACACTGATATGGCGTCATTAACATAACAAAGAAAATCCTATTCCCAAATGGGAATGCATTCACAGGTATAAGGGTTAAGATTCCAACTTGTATTTTTGGGGAACGCAATTCAACCCATAATGTCACTTCAGCTTCCCCTTAGCTGGATCTCATATTACCTTCAGCTACTCTAAAGCTGCAGGAGGGGGAGTGTGTTGCAGGAGAAACCAAGGTGGAAAGATACAGTGGTCTTAACCAATTGTGGTTAAAATATCTTCTTTTGTAAATTTCACAAAAATGTACATATGACCAGCTATCGCTTTTTCAGGGCCTTGGAATTGGCTGTAGACGTGAGGAGCCCTGAAGCCTTTGCTTCATCACCTTCATGGAATATCTGCCTTTGAGCAAGGTGTTGTAGAACAAAATGGTTGCTGGGAACTTAACCCAGTGGATGAGGTAGGCGTTCCCCGAGAAAACGAAAACAATTCTATGTTGATAGACAATTACAATATATTGGACTCTGAGAGCCCAAAAGAGGAGGTGTGAGATCAGCTCAAACTTGTAGGGTAGAGGGTAGGGAAAGCTTGTTATGGAAAATGACATCTCAGGCGAATTGTGGAGGTTGAGTGGAAGTGAGGGAGAGTGTTCCAGGCAGATAGGTGGCATATGGAAAGGCAGGGAGGAGTGAGAAAGCATGGCTGACTTGGGGGCCCGGCAAATATTTTAGAGTTGTTGGAGTAAAGGGTATAAGAATGGCATTGCCCAAGGACCAGCTGAGGAAATCAACACGGGTCAGATTCTGAGGGGCCTTGTATGCCATGCTGTACTCTCTGGACTGAAGGAAATGGGGAGCCATTGGACAGTTTCCAGAGGGAATTTAAGATGACCAAATTTGTGTTAGTACATCAGTCCAGCGCATTCAGTTAGTTGGGGAGATTAGCTGAAACAGGAGCCCCTTCTTTCCATACCAAACATAGAAGTACTGGAAAAAAATAACAAAATAACCTGGAATATAAGATTGAGCTCAAAACTAAGTAAATCCCCAAGAGCCAGAACTGATAGATAGATAGATAGAGAGAGAGAGAGAGAGAGCAGCTGCTGCTGAGTCCACTCCGACTCACAGTGACCTTATGTACAACAGAATGAAATACTGCCTGGTCCTGCATCGTCCTTAGGATGGCCAACAACTTTCTGATGATGTGTTCAAAACAAGTGAATCAGGCAATGCTCTGTTGTGATCCATAAGGTTTGCACTGGCTAATTTTCAAAAATAGGCTGCCAGGCCTTTCTTGCTAGTCTTAGTCTGGAAGCTTTGCTGAAACCTGTCCACTATGTGTGACCTTGCTAATATTTGAAATACTGGTGGCATAGCTTGCAGCATCATAGCAACATGCAAACCACTGCAGTATGACAAATTGATGGATGAGTGGTGGGCCAGAACTGAAGAGGCTCCTAAAAGTCAGAATAGTGAGTGGAACGTGAAGTGGTGGTCCTAAGAAGGAAGGGGCTGGGGTTTTAACGGCTACTCAGGGAGGACAGTCTGGGCTGGGGATTGATGCCGGCAGAATACTGGAACTGACTTCAGGAGTCATGAATCTGGCCATCCACCCAGACCTCTGTGGATAAAACATTAGGGCATTGGAAACCCGGGCCAGCTCTGTGTGGATAAGCGACCCTTCCTCCCTGAGTCTTAAATATGGAGACCTCAGAGGCCTCGCTTTCATCCCAGAGTATAGGTTGTATTTGTCACCTACAACAAATTCATACATTTATTGAGATCCTACTATGGGTGGTGCAAAAGGTTAATATGCTCAGCCCATAACCAAAAGGTTGGAGGTTGAGAGCCCACCCAGAGGTGCCTCAGAAGAAAGGCCTGGTGATCTACTTCTGAAAAAAATCAACCATTCAAAACTGTCTGGAACACAGTTCTACTCTGACACTGTTTGCTTTAGTTGGAATTGACTTGATGGCAACAGGTGCTAGGTACCAGGCATCACGTACTAAGAATACCAAGATTAAAAAAAAAAAGCTGATGAATGATTATCTGAGGACATAACCAATGAGGAAGAAAGATTGTAAAGCTTTGGAATTTCTTCCCCTTCGCTGGTGCCAGTGTCAGGATTTTCTATCTTTTTCCATCAGTGCCCTTGAAGGGTCTTTGAGTCAGGATGAGTTCATCTCAGGATGTTCATCCTGGCAGAACAAGGAAGGCAAAGCTATTATGGAAAAGTGACTCCTGGAAAGGGGAGGATTCCACCCATAATGACAAGCTATAAATCTCCACCAAAGGCCCCAATCTGAGGTTTAGTGCCTTTACTAGGGATTCACCAACAAGGCTTGAGGGTTTATCAGTTTCAGAGAGACACTTAACCCAGCACTGTATCTGTCTACGGAACCAAATTGAACCTGTTGCCTTCAAGTCGATTCTGAGTCATATGGTAGAAATGGGGGAAAGGTTAGTGGATTAGTGAATTGATAATGGTGTACAAGGCAAGGTCTAAGGGCCCTTGTGGTTCTGTAGTCTTGCAGGAAGCAAGCAGTGAGCAAATTCAGCACAGGGAAATGAATAGGGTGTGAAAGCCTGGGTGGAGGCTCTAGACTCTTGGGAGAATGCCTGCATATAGGGTGGAGCAGGACTAATCTACCTGTGGATTTATAACTTCCTGCCAAGGGGTGTGAAGTGGCATGGTTGAGGTCCAAGTCTCTGGAAAGGGCCAGGGAGGTAGCCTTCTGCTGCTTTGTGGCTAGAAGGAGTGGGAGAAAGTGCTGGGGGGTTTGTTTTGGATGGTGCATGTTGTTGTTAATTGCCTCTGAGTTGGTTCTAACTCATGGCGACCTTATGTATAACAGAATAAATTGTTTCCAGGTCCTGTGCCATCTTTATGATTGTTGGTATGCTCAAGTCCATTTTTGCAGCCACTGTGTATTTTGAGGGCCTTCCAACTTAGGGAGCTCATCTTCCAGCACTATATCAGATAATATTCTGTTGTGATCCATAGAGATTTCATTGGCTAATTTTCAGAAGTAGATATCTAAGCATTTCTTCCTAGTCTGCCTTAGTCTGGAAGCACCACTGAAACCTGCCCACCAAGGGTGACCGTGCTGGTATTCAAAACACCAGTGGTATAGCTTCCAGCACCACAGAAACATGCAAGCCACCGTAATATGACAAACGGACAAACAAGTGGTGAAGATGGTGCATGGGCCCCTTGAAATGGCAATATCCAGGGACATTTTTGGTTGTCACAACTGAGAGAGGGCTGCTACTACTGGCATCTTGGGTGGAGGCCTGGAATTCTGTTAAACATTCTACAATGCACAGGACAGCTCCCCACAATAAAGACTTAAACAACAACAACAACAAAAAAACCAAAGCCAGTGCCGTCGAGTCGATTCTGACTCATAGCGACCCTATAGGACAGGGTAGAACTGCCCCACAGAGTTTCCAAGGAGCGCCTGGAGAATTCAAACTGCCGACCCTTTGGTTAGCAGCCACAGCACTTAACCACTATGCCACCAGGGTTTCCACTTATGTGGCCCCAAATGTCAATGTGTTGAGACACCCTGGCTTAGGCCTAGGAAGGACCTTGAGCACTTGGATATCCCTGCACAGGGGTCAGCAGGGAAGTTCTGGATGCTGACATAGCCTAGGAGGTCTGCTCCAGCCTTCCCCACCCCAGGTTCTTTCTTATCGTCAGTGACTCATGGCCCTTCCCCTCCAGTCTGGAGCTTGCCTGAACACATCCTGGAGCCCTCTTTCCTGGTGGTGACTCACATGACCCACACCCTGGGAGAAGACCTCTCCCTGCTAGAGAGAGGGCCCCTGGGGAGAGGCCTGGGGAGGGGACCGTTCTAGAGGGGCCGTGGTTATTACCCCATTCTTTTCCCCTTATCTCACCCATCTATTATTATTATTATTTTTCCTGTTCCCAGCATCCTCTGGAGCTGTGCTGGAGATCACCATAAGCTCCCGGTCAGAACCAACTCTACTAAGATTGCTGAGCAGAGATTGATTCTCTGAGGAGAAAGTTGGATGAAGCTGATAGGGTTTTCTCCAAGGGAACAGAAACTGTGAACCTGCCTTTGGGTTTCTTGCAGAAACTCAGGTCTCCAAGGTCCGCAGCTGGGGGTCAGCATTGATGGTGTTTGGACAGGTCCATTTCATAATTTTCCAACTAGATTTCACTGAACCCTTATTTCCAAACCCCAGCTCCTTAAGGCACACACTTTGCCCTGAGGGAGTTTATAGTATAGCTGGGAACACAAACCTTCTCACTTAAAACAATCATAAACAAACTTTAAAGAGCCCTGGTGGTGCAGTGGTTAACAGCCCGGCTGCTAACCTAAAGGTCGGCACTCTGCACTCGACACTCGGCACTCGACACTCGGCACTCGACACTCGAATCCACCAGCCACTCTTTGGAAACCCTATGGGGCAATTCTTCTCTGTCTATAGGGTCACTATGCATCAGAATCAACTCGACGACACCGGGTTTAGTAGTAGCAGGGTTTTAAAGAAGCAGGTGGCCAGCGCTCAGAGCCATGACCAAGGTTGTCTGTTGTTAGCTGCCAGTGAGTCAGTTCTGACCCATGGTACTCTGTGTGTCCAAAGTAGAGCTGTTCCGTAGAGTTTTCAAGACTGTGATCTTTAGGAAGCAGGTTGCTAGACTTTCTTCTGAGATGCCCCTGGGTGGGTTTGAACTGCTAACATTTCAGCTAGTGGTTAAGTGCTTAACTATTTGCATCACCCAGGCACTCCTCCAGGGTTGTCTAGAGCTGTGGAAAGAGCCTGTACTCTGGCTTCCACCTGCTTGGGCTGTGTCCTGATGCTGTAAACTGCCAACTGCCCCATCTTCTTCACAAAAGTGAAGGCAACAATAAAACCTGGGATCAGATGGGACTCTGAACTGTTCCCACTCCACGTTCCACACACAGAGAGTACAGCCCGTCCCAAGAAGGATTGTTGAGGGTGTAGGTGTTCCAGGTTGCTCTGTCCCTGGGGGCAGGGGTCGCCTGTTTAGCTTTCTGAGTAGAAGATGAGAGCTATTGGTCCTTACGGGAAAAAGGAAGGCCCGCCCTTCTCAGAAGAGGTAAAAAACCAGTTGCCGTCCAGTGCATGCCGACTCATGGTGACCCCATGTATGTCAGAGTAGGACTGTACTCCATAGTTTGGAAGCAGAGCTCTTGTCCTCTCTATGGCTTCATGTGTCCCTCTGACAATAGGTGTAATTTATTGAGGGTATAAAAAAAAAAAATTTTTTTTTTCTATTACATGCGAGACATATATTTCATTTCAGCCAAGCAACAAGCAATTGTTGAACATTCAGCATCTGACACCTGGCCAAGGGGTGGGCTACAGGGACATAACAAAAATAAAAAAGAAACCAACACTCAAGGAACTCATGTTTAATGGGGAAGACAAATAAAATTGGTATTTGTGGCACAGTGTGGTGAGTGCTGGCTTGGTCACCTAGCCTGCTGATGCCGTATAGACCTGACAGGCGACTCCATCTTGATTTAGGCCCCTGCTGCACTCTGGAGCCACCACCCTGAGCCAGGCACCACGTGTGATCTCAGAAGACCACCTCTGCCAGGCCAGGTCTAATCTAATTGACAGGCCTGGATGTCAGCAGGCAGGCAGGCAATAACACCCAGAGACTTTGCTTTCCTAACATGGGAAGAGTTCCTGGATGGTGCAAATGGTTAAATACTCAATTGCTAGCTGAAAGCCTGGCATTTGGAACCCATCCAAAGGAACCTCAAAAAAAAAGACCTGGTGGTCTGCTTCCTACAGGTCACGGCCTTGACTCGACTTGACGGCAACTAATAAGATCAACAACATGGGAAAGAGGCAACTCATGGTCTTCCGGCTTTAAAAAATCCACGCCATTTCTCCCCCCACATCCTCCAACCCAAAGCTCTCCTAGACTCTGTGCTGGATTAGGCTCCTAGCTTAGAAGTAAAACTTTTTCACTCAGCACAGAGAAACTGTTTTAATTCTCCAGGAATCCAGATTTCTGGGTCCATGAAGTTGGGGTGACCCACCCAGGCCATTTGCCCTTAGGTGTCCCTTTGAACCTTGAGCCTTTAAGGAACTGGTTTTCCTGGAGTCACCTTCAGGTCAAACAACAGCCTAGTAAGCAGCTTAGCGGAGACTGGTTTGCCTTGAGCACTGGGCTCTCTTGGAGAATTGTCTATGTGCAGTCAGTTTTAAGGAGCACGAACTCCAGGGTCTGACTGGAAGCTGTGTTTTAGAATGTATGACATGTCCTTAGTGACTCTGTTTTTACAACTGACTGACCCTGAAACCCTGCACGTGCTCTGACTCTGTCTCCTGAGAAACCAACACAAAGGAATTTACAATGACCTTCAGGAGGCTACCCTGCTCAGCCCCCAACTATATAACCTGTTTTCAGTGGCCCCTCTTTGAAGTGTCTCTCTACTCACAATAAATATATTCTATTACACTGATTTCTGGTCTTTCTCTGTGCATTTAGGTTTTTGACAGCACTTAATCTTTGTCTTCTGATAGTTCTTTTTCCCCTCTTTAGCAAAAGCAAACTGGAACACAGACGAATGGATGGTAAATTCTACCTCTAGGGGTCAGTTTCCCAGAAACGGTTACATTTAAGCTGGGTCTAACAGGATGACAAAGAGGCTTGTCAGGCTGACAAAGGGATGGGAGAAGTACATTTCAGGCACTGGGAAAGATATGAGCAAAGGACGAAGCATGAGAAAATGAGGGCCTGTTCAGGCCAGGACAGGCCATTGGTAGTGGCTGCAGGCTGGGTGTTTGATAGGAATGTGGGGCGTTCCCTGGAAAGTTAGGCTGCGACAGGCTTGTAAGATAATGCTAAGGAGTCTAGAATTTTTCCCATGGGCCAAAGGTTGTAAACTCAAATGCCTACAGTGACTACTCAGGTACCTTAAATGAATGAAAAAGGTAGGTTTTATTCTTTCTACGGAGTCAAATGTTGCCAGTTTGAATCCACTCAGAGGCACCTTGTGAGAAGGGCTTGGCCATCTACTTCTGAAAGATCACAGTCATTGAAAACGCCATGAGTTGGAATTAACTTGACGGCCGCTGGTTTTATTCTTTCTACACAAACATTTTTTGGGGGGCAGGCGGAAGAGGATCGTATCAAACCTATAGGGACATTCTTCACATCTAAAAGGGAATATTCTCTTCATTCATTCGAAGTGTCTTTATTGTCTTCTCTGTGTGAAACATCGCTCTAAACCAAAAACCCATTGCCGTTGAGTTGATTCCAACTCACAGCAATCCTATAGGACAGAGTAGAACTGCCCCATGGGGTTTCCAAGGCTGTAAACCTTTATGGAAGCAGACTGCCACATCTTCCTCCTGTGGAGTGGCTGGTGGATTTGGACAGCCAACCTTTCAGTGAGCAGCCAAGCTCTTTAACCACTGTGCCACCAGGGCTCCAAACATTGCTCTAGGCATTATTTATCTTGACACATGTAACCCTCTAGTTCTGTGTTTTCTTTTCGCACTTTTGCTAGAGACATGAATACAAGTTTTCTATACTATAAGGAAAAACTCAGGTAGCCCAATAAAGAGGCAACAGACACTAATAAGAAAACCCTGGTGGCGTAGTGGTTAAGTGCTACAGCTGCTAGCCGAAGGGCCGGCAGTTCGAATCTACCAGGCGCTCCTTGGAAACTTTATGGGGCAGTTCTACTCTGTCCTATAGGGTCGCTATGAGTTGGAATCGACTCGATGGCACTTTTTTTTTTTTTTTGGGGGGGGGGACGCTAATAAAGAGCGGGGTGGGGGGTTGGGGAGGGGGTGAACTAGAAAGCCTGTGTCCTGTTTACAAAGGCAGCTGTGACTCAGCAACAGATGATTGTGGCTATGGTAGACGCAAGATTAGTAGAGTGATCTCTCATTTTTTTTTCCCAGAGAAACTGGGAATATGGATTTTTACATGGAAGTACACTAAATTTTTATACATTGGCAAAAAAAAAAAAAAGTAAACTTACTGTGCTATTCACGTACATACAACTTGTTGGCAGGGTGGGTCAGGGTGGAGGATGAGCCATGAGTTCTCACCTGCCATCCTCTGCTCCAGGCAGGAGGCAGGGAGAGACAGGTGGAAAGGATTGCTAGTTGCCTATCCAGTATCCAGTCTCCCCTTCTTCTTTAAAAACAGATTCTCAAGGTAGTCAAGGTGGCAACGTACCCAGTTAATAACTATGTTCCCCAGCCTCCCTTGCAGACAGTGGGCCACGTGATTAAGTTCTGGCCAACGAGAGACAAATAGATGTTATTGGTTGTTATTAAGAAGGCTACCCAAAGTGGGGAAGACAACTGGCATTTTGTCTGCATTCTTCCTACTCTCTTCCTTGAGCAAGGAATTGATGGCTAGATCTCCAGCAGCCATCTTGGGCCAAGAGGCAGCTGTTAGTATGGAAGCCATGCACTAAGAATGCTGGAACAGAAAGGCACCTGAATCTCCACTGCCTTCATGGAGCCTCTATACCAGTCCATAGCTATTTCCTGACTTTTTTTTTTAATATGGGAGAAAAAAACGTAGGAGTTTAAGTGGTTGTAGTCAGTTCTCTGTAACTAGCAAAAAACCCACTGCCATCGAGTCGATTCGGATTCATAGTGACCCTATAGGACAGCATAGAACTGCCCCATAGACTTTCCAAGGAGCGAGTGGCGGATTTGAACTGCCAACCTCTTGGTTAGCAGCCATAGCACTTAACCACTACACCACCAGGGTTTCCTGTTACTAGCAGCCGAAGGCAATTCCTAATTGTCTTAATAGCCTGTTGTTGAGGTGTGCTGTCAAGTTGATTCTGACTAATAGTGACCCAGGACAGAGTAGAACTGCCTAATAAGGTTTCCTAGGCTGTAATCTTTATGGAAGCAGACTGCCATATCTTTCTTCCACAAAGCAGCCAGTGGATTGGAATTGCTGACCTTCTGGTTAACAGCTGAGTACTTAACCACTGTGTTACCAGGGCTCCTTCTTAATTACCTAGTGCTGCCATAACAGAAATCCAGCAAGTGGGTGGCTTTAAAGAACAGAAATTTATTTTCTCACAATTCTGGAGGCTGAAAGTTTGAATTGGAGGCATGGCTCTAGGGACGTGGTCCTTCCTTGTTGGTAGCCTCAGAAGTTCCTGGGAGTTCCTTAGCATTTCTCGGCATCTGTCTTCCCCCTGTGTCTTTTCTGCTCTTTTTATAACTCAGAACTGATTAAGTTTAGGAACCACTGTACTCTGGTATGGAAACCCTGGTGGTGTAGTGGTTAAGAGTTTGGCTGTTAACCAAAAGGTCAGTAGTTTGAGTCCACCAGGCTCCCTTTGGAAACCCAGTGGGGCAGTTCTGCCCTGTCCTGTTGGGTCACTATGAGTCAGAATCAACTCAATGGCAATGGGTTTGGTTTTTCGGTTTTGGTACTTTGGTATGACCTTATTAACGTAACAAAAAAACCAAAAACCTATTTCCAAACAGGGTCATATTTACAGGTACAGGAGTTAGGATTTCAATATATATTTCTGGGGGGACACAATTCAATCCATAACACTAGTAGATACAGGAGGCTTCCTGGAAGAGAAATAATTCAGCCTAGCCCAGTATCTGTTTTCCAGAGGGCAGGGGAAGAGATGGGTTATTTGGAGGTAAGGGGGATCCTATCAGAAGAAATTAAATGGGATGGCCAAAGGGGAAATCTCTTGTAGCCAAGGAGATCAAAAAGTTTCACGTTTTTTGAAATGAAGTTGAGAGTGCGTGCTGGGAACTACATCGTGATTTAGAATGCTGGTGGTAATATAAATGGGCACAATCCATTTATAATAGTTTGGTGGTTTCCCAACAAGTGAAACATAGAATTAACATATGTTCCAGCAATTTCCCTCCTAGATATATACCCCAAAGAATTGAAAGCATGTGTTTAAACAAAACCCTGTACATACGCTTGGTTAGGGAGACAAATTGCCAAGGCATCTCCTCTTGAAAGCAATCTTTACATCTTTATTCCTCAGGCTGTAGATCAGAGGGTTCAGCATAGGGATGACAACTGTGTAGACGACAGACACGATCTTGTTCTGTTCCATGGAACTGCGAGAGCTTGGCTGAGCATACGTGAAGATGGTGGTGCCATATAAGAGGGAGATGACGGTGAAATGGGAGGCACAAGTGGAGAGGGCTTTTCTCTGGGCCTCCAGGGAGTGCATTCTTAAGATGGTTACCAGGATGTAGGCATAAGAGACCAGGATAACAGTGATGGTAAAGAGGAAAAGCAGGGCAGAAGATGAGAAGATGATAGCCTCAACCTCAGTCGTGTTTGCACAGGCAAGTTTGAGTACAGGGGGGATGTCACAGAAATAGTGGTTAATGATGTTGGGGCCACAGTAGGGCAGCCTGAAGATGTTCCCAGTCAGCAGAGCTGCATTGACAATGGAAGCAACATAGGAAGATGCCACCAGCTGGACACACAGATGTTGGGACATGATAGTGTGGTAGAGCAGAGGGTGGCAGACGGCAGTGAATCGGTCATAGGCCATGATGGCTAGGAGCAGAAACTCAGCAGTACCATGGAGAGTCATGAAGGCCATCTGGACAGCACAGCCCGTAAAGGAGATGGACTGGCTTGAAGTGAAGAAGCTCTCTAGAAGCCTGGGGGTGTCTACTGTGGAGAATGAGGAGTCTATGAAGGAGAGAACGCTCAGAAAGAAGTACATGGGTGTGTGGAGCTGTGGGTCTGTGTGGATCAGGGTGATCATGCCCAGGTTTCCCACAAGGGTGACTGAGTAGATGAGTAGGAAGAGCACAAAGAGGATGCTCTTGAGCCCTTCCTGCTGTGTGAGGCCCATCAGGAGGAACAGAGAAACTTGGGTGCGATTCTCCCCCATGGTCGCTTGCCACTGTGGAGAGGCCAAATGAGACATGCTTGTACTTTAGAGGCAGACACAGTTGTTGGTTCCTGAAGTCCTCCCCTGCATCACTTTTTTTTAATTGTCGTGAAAATATACATAGCAAAACATATGCCAACTCAACAATTTCTACATGTACACTTCGTTGACATTGATTATGTTCTTCAGGTTGTGCAACCATTCTTGCTATCCTTTTCCAAATCATTCCACCGCGCTCAGCATAAACTCAATCCCCACTTATGGATTGAATTGTGCACCCCCCCAAATGTGCTTCATCTTGGGCTAGTCCATCTTTTGCAGTATTGTGTGATTATCCACTATTTTGTCCAACATTGTTCATCCATGTTGGGGCATACATCAGGACTTCATTCCTCTTAATGGCTAAGCAGTGTCTTGAAGCCCTTTTTTTTTGATTGCTAACTTCAAAAAAATTTTGTTGTTGTTGAGAATATACACAGCAAAAACATATACCAATTCAAAATTTTTTACATGTGACAATTCATTTTGTCATCTGATGTGATTTCCCTATGTGCTGTGAATCCTACCTCTACAATGTTAATGAAGTAGGATTAGTGGCAGTTAATGTTAATGAGATAGGACTCAATCTACAAGATTAGATTGTGTTTTAAGCCAATCTCTTTTGAGATATAAGAGAGAGAAACCAGCAGAGAGACGTGGGGGGATCTCGTACAACAAAGAATGTAGTGCCGGGAGAAGACAGGGTCCTTTGGACCTGGGGTCCCTGTGCTGAGAAGCTCCTAGTCCAGGGGAAAATTGATGATAAGGACTTTCCTCCAGGTCCCAAAGAAAGACCTCCCCTGGAGCCGATGCCTTGAATTTGGACTTCTGGCCTATAAGACTGTGAGACAATAAATTTCTCTTTGTTAAAGAAATACTTGTGGCATTTCTGTTATAGCAGCACTAGATGACTGACACACCCCCTAAACAAAAATTCCCCCTTTTACCCTTTTGCTAATCACTAATAATCTTTGGTTTCTATATATTTGCTTATTTTATGTAAGTGACACCATATAGTAGTCGTCCTTTTGTAACTGACTTATTTCGCTCAGTGTGATGTTTTCCAGGTTCATCATACATCAGGACTTCATTCCTCTTTAAGGCTAAGTAGTATCTTGAGGCCCTTTTTTTTTTTATTGTTAACTTAAAAAAATTTTTTTGTAGTTGTTATTGAGAATATACTCAGCAAAACATATACCAATTTAACAGTTTTTACATGTACAATTCAGTGATATTGATTTTCTTTGAATTGTGTAACTATTCTCACCCTCTTTTTCTGAGTTGTTCCCCCCCATTAACATAAACTCACTGCCCCCTAAGGTTCCTATTGAATCTTTTGAGTTGCTGTTGCCACTTTGATTCCATATAGATAGTTCTTAAAAGAGCATAATGCTCAAGGCAGACATTTTTTAGTAGTTAAGCTAAGCTATTGTTTGGTTTCAAGAAGACTTCAGGGGATATTTTTGGCTTAAGGTTTAAAGATTATCTCGAGGCAATAGTTTCAGGGCTTCATCTACCCTCCATGACTCTAGAAAGTCTACAGTCTGTGAGAATTTGAAATTGTGTTCTGCATTTCTCCCCCTTTTGATCAGGATCCTTCTATAGGTTCTTTGATCAAAATGTTCAGTAATGGTAGAGGGGCACCATCCAGTTCTTCCGGTCTCATGGCAAAGGAGGCAGTTGTTCATGGAGACAGTTAGCCACACATTCTATATCCTCCTTCTATTCCAGATTCTCCTTCTTCCCCTGTTGCTCCAGGTGATCCTGAAGCCCTTTTAATGCCCCCAGAATGGACTGTACTGTGGAAGTGGAGAGGGGAAACTGGAATAAATTGGTATCCACTATGAGCCATGCAATGTGTTAGCCTATCTCCTAAACAGCTGTTTAAACTTCACACACCTGTTCTGATTTAAATATCGTGCCCACCTATATTTAGTGAGATTACCAACTTGCCCCAAATTAGAGAGCGTGTGTATAAGGAATGGAAACGCTGGTGTTGTAGTGGTTAAGTGCTACAGCTGCTAACCAAAAGGTTGGGAGTTTGAATCTACCAGGCAGTCCTTGGAAACTCTATGGGGCAGTTCTACTCTGTCCTATGGGGTCGTTATGAGTTGGAATCAACTTAACGGCAATGGGTATATATAAGGAAAATAAAGTCAGACTCAGTCGGTTCTGAGAATCTTATGCTTAAACCAGCTGCCATTGAGTCAACAACCCCATGTGTGTCAGAGCAGAGCTACATTCCCCAGAGTTTTCAGTGGCTGATTTTTGGGAAGTAGATCACCAGGACTTTCTTGTGAGGGGCCTCTGGGTGGACTCGAACCTCCAACCTTTCATTAGCAGCCCAGTGTGTTAACAGTTTACACCACCCAGGGACTCCTCCCTCTGTTTTGAGCCCTGGTTTTTCCCCTTTGACCTGGGGCTGGTGCTCAGTTTTGAAGAGGTTCGGGCATGGTTTATGAGGAAGGAAAGGTAAAGAGTGTGAGCCCCTGCTTGTGATGGGTTTCTGCCCCTCAGCCCACTTACCTGTGGGAGAGCAGGGGCCATCCCCCCAGGAACCTTGTTGTTGGAGACCACTTTAGAGTGATTCTCTCCCCTTTCCATTGATTGCCTTTGACTAACTTTCTCAAGAGAACTTCTCAGACAGTCTAAACAAAGCTTTGAGAGTCCTTATTGCTGGGAAAACTCCTGTTTTAAGGTTCATCTGGCTTTTTTCATCCTGGCTCCTAGAGTTTAGAAATGTGCCTGTGGGAATTTGTGACTAGTTCTCCCAGGAGCAGACCTGGAGCTGCAGGTTGTCTCTGAGGGACACTGGAGAGACCTGTGCACGGTTGTCTAGGACCCCTGAGGAGCAGATTTCTCACAAAGGCCCCGTTGCCAGGACAGGCCCTCTTCATTTACAGTGTCCCTACCCTGTGGGTCTCTATTTTCAGTTTAATGAGCTTCAAAAGGCTGTCAAGACCATGATGTCTGTTAACCTTTTTTTCCAGGTCTCAAAGTAAGTGATAGGAAATCCTAAAAATATTGATAACATCTGTGTGTCTTTGAAGATCTAGGTAGGTCTTCCCCAAATGTTACTTCCTTTGATATTTAGCGCATCCCTGGGAAACATGCTTGGTGTTTTCTTTTTTCATTTATATACAATGGTGGGATTATGCCATAATTGTTTCATTCACTTAACAATATTGAGGATATTAAAAACAAAAAGCAAAAAACAAAAAACAAAAATTTCCCCCTCCTCTTGAAAATAGTTTTACTGTCTTTGTAAAAATAACACATGCTAGTTGTAAGACTTTTAAGCAACACAGAAAAGAACCAAGAATAACATAAGTGTCATCTGAAATCTCATCACCACAGAAAGTGGGAGTGGGTGAACATTCTTGATATCAATTTCTCAGTGCACCTGTGAGTATAGTTTCCCATAAATAGGATCATACTACACAAGCTCTTGTGTCATTTATTTTTCAAACATGGCAAGATCTCATGGACGTTTTCCCATATTAGTAAATAAAACCGACATCATCATATTTAATGGCTACAAATTATTTTGTTGTATATGCATCCCATCATTTACTTAGCTGGTCCCCATTTGTGGGCACTTAGGGCATTTCCAACTTTTTACGGTTATAAATAACTCTCTGACAGAAAACTCCATGAGATGAGGTATGGGGCCTGGAAGGTCAAGTCCAATGACAATGGAGTGTAGAGACTGCCTCTCCTAGGCCAGGAAAGAAGAGATTGGCCCCCTCCTCAGGGAGCCTGGCACTTTGAGTTTCCACAACGCTTGGGGAAATCACCATGAAAAGCAAAGGGCCTTGTTAAGCAAATGACTTGTTTGTGCAAAGGAAAATTCAGTCCCTAGACTACTGGACTGGAAGGAAGTCTCCTCAGGTGAGGGTCTTGATTGCCCATGCTTCCTGCAGGTAAGAGCGTTTTTTCACTTGGGAGAGACCTGTTGAATCTCTCCTAAAGCGATGAAACAGAGCTTTATCTTCTGGCCCCACTGCATTCCAACTTGCACAGGTTTCCTGATGCATCTTTCTCAAAAAATGCCCCCTTCATTGTGCCAATCTTCTGTTCATGAACATGCAATTGCCTCCTTCACCCTAACTCTTTGTGACTGATTTTATTATGGTACGAAATAGTCAACGCTGCTTCTTGTGGACTTCTGATAAAATAAAAAACAAACCAAAACCTTTTGCTGTCAGTGTCAATTCCAACTCATAGCGACCCTATAGGACAGAGTAGAACTGCCTCATAGAGTTTCCCTTTACGGGAGAAGGTCTCCAGGTCTTTTCTCCCATGGAGTGGCTGGGGGTTCAAATTGCCAAGCACCTAACCACTGTGCCACCAGCGCTCATTAGCCTCCTGAAAAGGATTATTCCTTTTCCTTCCTCATTTAAATTTAGATCCACCACAGGACTGGGTTTGGCCACCAGAGTCGGAGTAGGAGTGATTTGTGCCACTTCTGACCATAGGACTCTTAGAAGCCATCACATGGTTCCCACCTCCCCTCTTTCCCCTCTGCTGTGACATCAGCAATGTCCAAGACGTAGATAGGGGCTTCTCTTCTATTAGCCTGAGTGAGTCTTGGGATGAAAATGATCAGACTCAAAGCTGACTCATGATGGAAGTAAACTTGAATGAGAAAGGCATGTTTTGCTATTGTAAGCCAATGAGATTTTGGTGTTTGTTAATGAACAGTCTCATCTGCCTGATACATTCTTCAAGTGCAAATGCCTTTTCATGCACATGGCCCCAGTTCTATTTCATCAGTCTGAACTCATTCCCTATGCCTCTCAGGTAGGGCTCCTTCCTGTCTCTTCTGAGGAGCAGCTTACTGATTCCTACTGAGCTTCCATCTGGCCAACTGACCTAAGCCAATTCACAAATATATGTATATTATTGTACTTTACGTGAAGGTTTACAGAGAAAATTACTTTCTCATTCAATAATTTATATACAAACTGGTTTGTGACATTGGTTGCAATCCCCACAGTGTGTCACGCTGGATGCCTGGTTTCCATTTATACAGTTTTCTTGTTCCTCCCTGCCTTCTCATCTTGGCTTTTAGGCAGATGTTGCCCATTTGGTCTCCTGATTAAACTAAGAAGCACATTTCTAATGTGTGTTATTTTTTGCTTTATAAAAACCAAAAACCAGTGCCATCGAGTCGATTCTGATTAGACCTGTGAACTTCAGAAGTGACTTCAGTCCTGAGGTAAAAGGGTGTTCGGGTGCCATAGTCTCGGGACTTCATCCACTATCTATCAGACCACTATGTCTGGTCTTTTTTTGTGTGTGTGAATTTGAATTTTGTTCTATATTTTTCTTCCACTCTGTCCAGAACCCTCTATTGTGACTCCTGTCAGAGCTGTCACTGGTGGTATCCGGGCACTAATGCATTATTTTCTAATATGAGAAGTTTCTAGTCATTAGTGACAGGTTATATATGCTCCCATTCTTGCAAACCTAACTGACAGGTGATGTGTTGCAATGAAAGACAGTCTCTGATCAAATTTTGCTGTATTTACAGACATTTGATGGTAAGCAAGCACAAGTGGGCAACAAGCCTACCTGTAATTTAGGAGCAGTCCTTTTCCAACCAGCAGTGCCCTGAGCAACAAAACTTTCACAAAAGGCTCACTTAGAAGTAAAATACTTATGTTCTTATACCAGGTAGATCAGCTGGCAGGATCCTCCAGGAAGTGGAGAGATGCAGAACGAAAAGATCTGTATTCTTATTACTTGATGGTAGATGGGAAAGACAGTGGCATGTTATGAGCTTTTAGTGCTTGCTTGTGTATAGCATGGTGATAAATTCTGTTCTGAGCAATGTGGGTCATATTATATGTTCTTAGAGTATATCTTCTTGAAGGATATCCCAACAGGGATACTACATAAAGGATGTTGTCGTTGTTAGGTGCCGTTGAGTCAGCTCCAACTCATAGCGACCCTATGTACAACAGAATGAAACATGGCCTCGTCCTACACCATCCTCACGATCTTTGTTATGATTGAGCCCATTGTTGCAGCCACTGTGTCAATCCTTCTTGTTGAGGGTCTTCCTCATTTTTGATGACCCTCTACTATATCAAGCATGATGTCCTTCTCCAGGGACTAGTCCCTCCTGACAACATGTCCAAAGTACTTGAGGCAAAGTCTCCCCATCCTTGCTTCTAAGGAACATTCCTGGTTGTACTTCTTCCAAGACAGATTTGTTCATTCTTCTGGCCCAAACCCAAAACCAAACCATTTGCTGCTGAGTTGATTCTGACTCATAGTGACCCTCTATGACAGAGTAGAACTGCCCCATAGGGTTTCCAAGGAGCTGCTGGTGGATTTGAACTGCTGATCTTTTGGTTAGCAGCCAAGCTCTTAACTACTTCACCACCAAAGCTCCATTCTTCTGGCACTCCATGGCATATTTGATATTCTTCGACAACACCATAATTCAAAGGCATGAATTCTTCAGTTTTTCTTATTCATTGTTTAGCTTTCACATGCATATGAGGTGATTGAAAATACCACACCTTGATTCAGGAGCGCTTTAGTCCTCAAAGTGACATCTTTGCTTTTTAACACTTTAAAGATGTCTTTTACAGAAGATCTGCCCAACGCAATGCTTCCTTTGATTTCAACTGCTGCTTCCATGGGTGTTAATTTTGGATCCAAGTAAAATGAAATCCTTGACAACTTCAATATTTTCTTTGTTTATCATGGTGCTGCTTATTGGTCCAGTTGTGAGGATGAAATGTAATCCATACTGAAAATTGTGGTCTTTGATCTTCAGGTGCTTCAAGTCTTCTTCATTTTCAGCAAGCAAGGTTGTGTCATCTGTATATTGCAGGTTGTTAATGAGACTTCCTCCTGTCCTGATGAGAAGTTCTTCATATAGTCCAGTTTCTTGGATTACTTGGTTGGTATATAGGCTGAATAAGTACGGTAAAAGCATATAACCCTGACACACACCTTTTCTGATTTTAAACCACACGGCATCCTTTGTTCCATTCGAACAACTGCTTCTTGGTCTAAGTACAGGTTTCTCATGAGCATGATTAAGTGTTCTGGAATTCCCATTCTTCACAATGTTATCCATAAATTGTTATGACCCACATAATCAAATGCCTTTGCCAGTCGATAAAACACAGGTAAACACCTTTCTGCTGTTCTCTGCTTTCAGCCAGATCCATCTTACATCAGCAATGATATCCCTCATTCCAAGTCCTCTTCTGAATCTGGTTTGAATTTCTGGCAGTTCCCTGTCAATGTACTGCTGTAACCACTTTTGAGTGATGTTCAGCAAAAATTGACTTACCTGTGATATTAATCATATGGTTCAATAATTCCCACATTCCATTGGATCACCTTTCTTTGGAATGGGCACAAATATATGGATCTCTTCCAGTCAGTTGGCCAGCTAGCTATCTTTCAAATTTCTTGGAAAATATAAGTTAGTGCTTCCAGAATTGCATCCGTTTGTTAGAACATCTCAATTCCTGGACTTGTTTCTTGCTAATGCCTTTGATGCAGCTTGGACTTCTTCCTGCAGTACTATAAGATCTTGATCATATATTACCTCCTGAAATGGTTGAACGTTGACCAATTCTTTTTGGTAATAACAACTCTGTAAATGTAAATGTAAAGGCTATATGAGCAGCCAAATGGATGTCACTTTATTATCTTTTCATCTTTTTTGATCAAGGGTAGACATATATCAGTGGTGCCAAGTCAAAAAACCCTAGAAAGCTGGAATCAAAAGGATTCTTGGGGAACATCTAGTTCAAAATTTTTGGAGGTGGGAAAAGAGACCCAGAGAAGGGAAGATCTTTGCCAAAAGTTATACACAAACAGTGAAAACTGGCCCTGGAACTCTGGTCTTTCTGAATAAAAAGATCATTTCCTAAAATTACCCTGCAATGCCATGGCCATGTGTTGCTGTTCCCAGTTCCACTCCATGGCCTAGATCCTTCTGGGGGAATGTTGATGATTAATTAACCATTTAGGGTATAGAATCTCTACACATGACAATGAGTTCTTTCCCAGCTGAGGCTATTTTCCAGTAACAGTCATCGGCTCACTTTGGGGAATGAGGTAGGAGAAACATGCAGCATTATAGCCCAAGCACAATGCCATTGGTGGGAGGAAGTGAAGTTCTGCTTCCATGGAGACAGTATAAACTCTCACAGAGCTTTTTAAATATAATAAGTTGAATCTGAGAATTGAGATCATCTATATCTACAACATTCTGGTTGTACATCCAGAATGTTTCTTAGAAGCAAGGATGGTGAGACTTTGGCTTGCTTACTTTGAACACATCATCAGGAAAGACCAATTGCTAGAAAAGGACATCATGTTTGGTAAAGTAGAGGGTCAGCAAAAAAGAGGGAAACCTTCAATAAAGTGGACTGACAATAGATGCAAGAACGGACTCACACATACCAAAGATAATTAAGATGAAACAGGACTGGGCCACATTTCGTTCTGTTATTCATAAGGTCAACATGAGTCAGAGCGGACTCGAAGGCAACTAGCAACAACAACATATCCACAAAGTTTAACAGCTGGGATTGAAAACAGAGACTTTCTGTGGGAACATGACTTAACTAATTTTTCCAGGTAATACAGGTCAAGGAAGACATGGCTGTAAACCAATAAATAACTTCAATGCTGACTTCATGAAAGTCCTGCAAACCATTTACTGAACAAATACTTTGCTCCTCTGGGCAAACAGCTCTCCTATCAGGACAATAGATTATTCACCTGGACAGAAAATTTCCTCATCAAACAATTTCCTCATAAGATTTTCTTCCAGGTCCTCAGTTCCCCCTGTCGGCCAACCCTAAACTATAATTCACAAACACTGTCCATTCCTGATCTTTTCCCTGCCTTGAAAACTACACTTTAGACCACTTGAGTCTGGACCTTCAAACCGTACAAATATCCTCCCCTGGCTTCCTTCTTCTGAGACACTGGTAAGACTCTGTCATGGTGGTATTCTCTCTTACTACAGTGTTGTTAGCTCTGTTGAGTTGGCCCCTTACTCATGGTGACTCCACACACAATGTAATGCTACCTGGTCCTGCACCTTTCCCATGATGTATTGCAGATTGGACTGTTGTGATTCACAGGGTTTTCATTGGTTGATTTTTGGAAATGAATCACCATTTTTTTTCCTAGTCTGTCTTAGCCTGGAAGATCTGCTGAAACCTGTTCAGTATCATAGAAACATGTAAGTCTCCACTGACAGATGGGTGGCCGCCCGTGAGGTGTATTGGCCAGGAGTCAAAGTTGGATCTCCCACATGGAAACTGAGAGTTCTAACACTGAACCACCGTTGTCATTTCTTACTACGGTTGTTAGTTGCTGTTGAGCTGACTCTGACTCATGGCGACCTTACGTAGAAGAGGATGAAACATTGCCTTGTCTGGTGTCATCTTCACAATTACCAGCATTCTTGCAACAGTAAAACCAGTAGGTCTGATAAATTTAGCTTTGCTTGATCAACAGGTTTTTTGATGATCTTTTGAAGAGTTATCAGTTGAGAATTTATTCTTCCCCCAGGGTTACTTGAGGGCATTTTTCCCCTGTTTTTTTTAAAGGTCATTTTGTTTCCTGTTTGGGCCATCTTTCTTTCTCCAACAGTGAATATTGGAAAGAAAAGCAGAATTACAGTTGCCTCTATGAATGGAGTTTGCCTCATCATTATACAAGTTCATTGGTACTGCCCAGAGGGCTCAAATTTCATGTGGCTATCAGGGCAAGAAGGCATCTTACATAGATCATCTTTCCCAACTACCTTCTTTTGTACAAGAAAAACTTGAGATTCAGGTCCTTGTCTGGTTTAGGGGAGAAATGCTGGCTACTTTAAGCAACTTCACTTCTTCCCCAAGCCTTGAATTTTTGATTCAGTCAAAGAATCACTGCTTGTCCAGTTTTGAAACTAGCCTGGATGAGCCTTGGCAGAAGAATTGGCCTTATAGTTGCTGTAACTCACAAGGAAAACTCCATGCTAATATTGAGAGGGGGCCTAGAGAGGAGCCAGGGAAGAGATAACTAGGCTAGAAAACTGGGGCTTTGTTTGGTGGCAAGAGGGTGGGTTCGAGGCAATGGAACCAGGAGCCCTTTCATTTCCTAATTCTTTCTGCCTTTTCATCCCATCTCTTTTTTTTCCCTTTACCAAGTTGTCCTTCAGATTCTCTGGAGAAACTGGAAGAGTACAGGTTTTATAGGATTAATAGAAAGCTGGGGCCTGGAGAAAAAATGTGGAGAAGCTCTTTGGATATTTGGGAGGCAGTAGAAAATGTAATATTTTACATATATTCCTGCGAAGATCCAAGAGGTCTTAGGCACTAAAGCAGAGCATAGCCTTCAGAATCAGATGGACCCAACTCTACCAATTATAGGTATAGACCTTACACAGGTTGTGGTGGTTAAGATTGTGTGTTAACTTGGCTGGGCCATGCTTCTCAGTGTTTACATGTGATCACTCCCGTGATGGGATCTGCTGTGAGTAGCCAATCAGTTGAAAGGGAGTTTCTATGAGCATGTGGCCTGCATCTGAATATAAGTAGACA
Organism: Loxodonta africana; assembly: GCF_030014295.1. Taxonomy (NCBI): domain Eukaryota; kingdom Metazoa; phylum Chordata; class Mammalia; order Proboscidea; family Elephantidae; genus Loxodonta; species Loxodonta africana. The sequence goes on along the minus strand of NC_087348.1, from coordinate 18,771,002 downwards.
TTCTGGCTTTTGCGTGCTGTGGATCCTACAGTTAGCTCCTGTTCAACTGACCTCTGGGTTTTGGGACTTGAGCTAGCAGCTTACCTATCGAATGTTGGATTCATTGATCTTCATAGCCTGTGAGGAAGAGCTCTGCTCTCCAACCTACTGCTCTTGGATCCCCCAACCCTGTGGCTACATGAATCAGGAGAAACTCTTGTCATGATCCACAGACTTGGAACGTTTCAGCCTCTACCACTGAGTGAGCCATTTCCTTGATATAAATCTCTCTTTCTCTCTATATTTATATGCTTTACTGGTTTTGCTTGTCTAGAGAACCCAGCCTAAGACACAGGTTAATTTATTAATTTCTTATATCCTCAGCATTATGGGTTGAATTGTGTCACTCCAAAAGATGTGTTGGGGTCCTAATCCCTATACCTATGGAGGAGCCCTGGTGGTACAGTGGTTAATGCCTTGGCTGCTAACTGAAATTCAGCATTTTGAATCCACCAGCTCTTCCTTGGAAACCCTGTGGGGCAGTTCTACTCTGTCTATAGGGTCATTATGAGTCGGAATTGACCAGACGACAATGGGTTTGGTTTGTTTTTTTTGGTATACCTATGGATAATCCTTCATGTGTCTGTCAGTTTGTCATACTGTGCAGGCTGGTGTGTTGCTGTGATGCTGGAAGCTATGCCACTGATATTTAAATACCAGCAGGATCACCCATGGCGGACAGATTTCAGCTGAGCTCCCAGACTAAGACAAACTAGGAAAAAGGACCTGGCGGCCTGCATCTGAAAAGAATTAGCCAGTGAAAATCTTATGAACAGCAGCTCCACATTGTCTGATATAGTGCTGGAAAATGAACCCCTCAGATTGGAAGGCACTCAAAAGACGACTGGGGAAGAGCTGCCTCCTCAAAGTAGAGTCGACCTTAATGATGTGCAGGGAGTCAAGCTTTCGGGACCTTCATTTGCTGATGAGGCATGACTCAAAATTAGAAGAAACAGCTGCAAACATCCATTAGTAATCAGAACAAGGAGTGTACAAAGTATGAATCTCTGAAAATTGGAAATCATCAAAAATGAAATGGAATGCATAAATATCGATATCTCAGGCATTAGTGAGCTGAAATGGACTGGTATTAGCCATTTTGAATCAGACAATCATATGGTCTACTATGCTAGGAATGACAACTTGAAGAGGAATGGCGTTGCATTTGTCATCAAAAAGAACATATCAAGATCTATCCTGAAGTACAACCCTGTCAACGAAGGATAATATTTATACACCTACAAGGAGGACCAGTTAATATGGCTATTATTCAAATTTATGCATCAGCTGCTAAGGTCAAAGATGAAGAAACTGAAGATTTTTTACCAACTTCTGCAGTCCGAAATTAACTGAACATGCAATCAGGATGCATTGATAATTACTGGAGATTGGAATGTGGAAGTTGGAAACAAAGAAGAAGGATATGTAGTTGGAAAATACGACCTTGGTGATAGAAACCATGCCAGAGATTGAATGATAGAATTTTGCAAGACCAACCACTACTTCATTGCAGATACTTGTTTTCAACAACATAAACAGCAACTATATGTGTGGACCTTGCCAGATGAAATACACTGGAATAAAATCAGCTACATTTGTGGAAAGAGAGATGGAAAAGCTCCATATCATCAGTCAGAACAAGGCCAGAGGTTGACTTAGGAACAGACCATCAAGTGCTCCTATACAAGTTCAAGGTGAATCTGAAGAAAATTAGAACAAGTCCAAGAAAGCCAAAGTACGACCTTGAGTATATCCCATCTGAATTTAGAGACCATCTCAAGAATAGATTTGACACATTGAACATTAATGATTGAAGACCAGACGAGTTGTAAAATGACATCAAGGACATTATACATGAAGAAAGTAAGAGATTAATAAAAGGACCGAAAAGACAGAAAGGACCAAAATGGATGTCAGAAGAGACTCTGAAACTTGCTCTTGAAAGTTGAGTAGCTAAAGCAAAGGGAAAAAATGATGAAGTAAAACAGCTGAACAGAATATTTCAAAGAGCAGCTCCAGAAGACAAAGAAATGTATTAAAACGACATGTGCAAAGACCTGGAGATAAAAACCAAAAGGGAAGAGCAGACTTGACTTTTCTCAAGCTGAAAGAACTGAAGAAAAAATTCAAACCTCGAGTCACAATACTGAAGAATTGTACAGGGAAAATATTAAACAATGTGGGAAGCATCAAAAGAAAATGGAAAGAATAGGTAGAGTCACTATATCAAAAAACAATTGGTTGAAGTTCAACCATTTCAGGAGGTAGCATATGATCAGGAACTGATGGTACTGAAAGAAGAATTCCAAACTGCACTGAAGGCACTGAAGAAAAACAAGACTCCAGGAATTGACAGAATATCAATTGAGATGTTTCAACAAACAGATGTAGCGCTGGAAGTGCTCACTCCATCTATGCCAAGAAATTTGGAAGACAGCTACCTGGCCTATTCCCAAGAAAGATGACCCACTTAAATGTGGATATCATCAAACAATATCATATGCAAGTAAAATTTTGGCTAAAGCAGTGCATCGACAGAGAACTGACAAATTCAGAAGACGATGTGGAACGAGAGATATCATTTTTGATGTCAGATGGATCCTGGCTGAAAGCAGAGAATACCAGAAAGATGTTTACTTCTATTTTATTGACTACGCAAAGGCATTTGACTGTGTGGATCATAACAAATTACGGATAATATTTCAAAGAGTGGAAATTCCAGAACACTTAATTTTGCTCATGAGGAACCTGTGCATAGATCAAGAGGCAGTTGTTAGAACAGAACAAGGGGATACTGTGTGGTTTAAAGTCAGGAAAGTTGTATGTCAAGGTTGTATTCCTTCACCATACCTATTCAATCTGTATGCCGAGCAAATAATCCGAGAAGACGGACTATATGAACAAGAAGATGGCATCAGGATTGGAGGAAGACTCATGAACAACCTGCGTTACGTAGGTAACACAACATTGCTTGCTGAAAGTGAAGAGGACTTGAAGCACTTATTGATGAAGATCAAAGACCACAGCCTTCGGTATAGATTACACCTCAACATAAAGAAAACAAAAATCCTTACAACTGGAACAATAAGCATAAAGGAAGAGAAGACTGAACTTGTCAAGGATTTCATTTTACTTTGTTCCACAATCAACACCCATGGAAGCCTCAGTCGAGAAATCAAAGGATACATTGCATCGGGCACTTCTGCTGCAAAAGACCTCTTTAAGCTGTTGAGAAGCAAAGATGTCACCTTGAAGACTAAGGTGTACCTGGCCCAAGCCATGATGTTTTCAATCACCTCATATGCATGTGAAAGCTGGACGATGAATAAGACTGAAGAGGAATTAATGCCTTTGAATTTTTGTGTTGGTGCAGAATATTGAATATACCATGGACTGCCAAAAGAATGAACAAATCTGTCTTGGAAGAAGAACAAAGGATGCTCCTTGGAAGCAAGGATGGCGAGATTGTATCTCACTTACTTCGGACATGTTATCGGGAGTAATCGGTCCCTGGAGAAGGACATCATGATTGGTAAAGTAGAAGGTCAGTGAAAAGAGAAATAGCCTTGGCTGCAACAATGTGCTCAAGCATAACAAGGATTGTGAGGATGGGGCAGGACTGGGCAGTGTTTAGTTCTGTTGTACACAGAGCTGTTAAAGAGTCAGAATTGACGATACTGCACCTACCAACGACAACAACGTGGATATCATCCTGTTTGGGAAAATGCTTTTCTTTGTTATGTTAATGAAGTCATATCAGCTTAAGGTGTGTCCTAAACCTAAGAACTTCTGAATTATAAGGAACAACATAGACACAGAGACAAGCAAACATAAATAGAATGAAGATAGATGGCTCATGAAAATGACCAAGGAATGGAGAAACTCTGGGGCTACTGAACCCGAAGGAGACAAAGATCTTCCCCTAGGCCTGACAGCCTTCCCTTAGAGCTCGTGTTCTGAATCAAAGGTGTATCTAAGGTAGGCAGTTATGGCATATGCCCTGGGTGCCACTTGAAGGGGGTGCCTCTGAGCATTTCCTATTCACCTGGTATGGTGCAATGTCCTTCTTCAAGCCTGGTGAATACAGAGGCATAATGAGTTGGGGCAGAGGGGGGCACTTGCCCCTGGGCACAAGTCCAAGAGGGCCCAAGATGAGACATGTAATGACATTCTAAGACACCACAAATATGAAAGCTGCCTGACTGAGGCATCTGGACAAGAGGGGAGAAGATATTTCTAATGATGCATTGTGGTGATCAATGTCTATTCATCTTGAATTGGAGGGAAGGGGCACAACTTCGAGATTGCCCCTGGGCACTGGTTACCCTCGTTATGCCCCTGATCTGAATTCTGATTTTAGCCTCCTGAACTGTGAGAAAATAAATTTCTGTTCTTTAATGCCACCCACTTTACTTGTAGCATTCCTGTTCCAGCAGCATTAGATAGATGGCTTCTTCAAGGAGCTCCACTGTGGGGACTTTGGTGCCAGGGCTGCAAAGACAGGGCTGCATGTTTGGGTTGAATGTCTGAACATGACTTGGGAAGTCAGAAGAGGAAGAGTCAAGAAGGCAGAGATATCAAAATGGAAGCCCCCTAAGGAATTTTGAAGAATTCCAGTCCACCCTAAAGATTGCAGTGTCCTCTCCGGTCTCCCTCTTCCTGGTGTAATATTCCTAGGGCATGATTTGAGAGCCCTCCAGCCTTGCTCATAACAATTGTTTGCTGGTGTTTTTAAGTAAAGTGATTGGAGTTGCTTTTATAAAGAATTGTGTTTTGAGCTTAAAAGCAGAAGTGGTTAGAACAGCAAACTCTGCTGTTGGATGCCATAATAACACCTGAGGGAAGCCACACTGTTCAGACCGTGAGGTTGTACTTCAGACATGTTGTTCATCTGGTAGCACATCACAGATTTGTCGGCACAGAACTTTCTGAGTAATAACGACTCTGAGGGCTGGTCTTGAAACTTACATGTCAGATCTCCTCTGGCTCCACAGCCTTTCAGAATGATGATAAATGTTATACTTTATGAACACCGTAGAGTAGAAGAATGGCGTCCTGAGACTGACTAGTGGATTGGCTAGTGACCCTTCTACTGAGCAAATCCATCTTTACAGAGCATAAGGAGCCTTGGTGGCACAACCGTTAAGTGTTTGGCTGCTAACCAAAAGGTTGGCGATTTGACCCCACCCAGTGGCTCTATGGGAGAAAGACCTGGCAATCTACTTCTGTAAAGATTACAGACAAGAAAATCCTATGGGGCAGCCATCAGAATCGACTTAATGGCACACAACAACATCGTGAACAAATTGTCTGTGAGCCAGGCTTGCTTCCCATCTGCCTCAGTTTCTTGGGGCTCGGAGAGAGTCTCTCTGAGGTCCTGAGAGGGTGGGGATCATAACAGGATCTGTGATACTCTGGAGAGGAGGATCAGTGCTCAGTACTCTGACCCGTGGAGGAGGAGGGATGACTATTCCCTGGTAGCGTCCAACAATCTTCTGGGGGTTGTCTGCCCCTTCCTGTTATGCTAGTTGCCTCTGACCAGCTTCACCTGATGATGTTCTCAGACTATCTTGGGATTCCTTCTCTGAGAGAAGTCCCCTGTCTCGCATATATTTGATTCCTGTCATCCTGTGCCTCATAGTTTACACATGAGCCAGTGGAGATTGGCAGATGCCTGGCTACTCCAAGGGTAGAAAAAAAAAAAAAAAAAAAGCTGGGAGTTAACAAATGGTGACCCCAAGTTGTTCCTAGAAATGTGCCTAGAGAGACATCCCACTTTGTGAGTGACAGCTGTCACCTGCTGGAGAGCTTGAGTTTTCATAAAGATCCCAAACCAAGGGATTACTGCTTGCTTTGTTACAATGTCCTCTCTCAAGGGCTTCTAAGCAAAAACAAAAACAAAAACAAAAAAAAACACACAAAAAACCAGTGCCGTCGAGTCAATTCCGACTCATAGTGACCGTATCGGACAGAGTAGAACTGCCCCATAGTTTCCAAGGAACGCCTGGCGGATTCGAACTGCCGACCCTTATGGTTAGCAGCAGTAGGGCTTAACCACTATGCCACCAGGGCTTCTAGGATCAGTTTAAATGAGTTTGAGACCCTTGAGAACAAGATTAATGCTCAGGGGATTCAAAGCGATTTACTCCCCCTTCTATTAATAAACATGAAGTTTTAGGGAGCTTTATCCTATGTAGGGCAGATCTAAGGTCCAACAAAAACCAAAACCAAACTCACTGCCATCGAGTCGATTCCGGCTCATCGTGACCCTATAGGACAGGGTAGAACTGCCCCATAGAGTTTCCAAGGAGCACCTGGCAGATTCAAACTGCCGACCTTTTAGTTAGCAGCCGTAGCACTTAACCATTACGCCACCGGGGTTTCCATAGTCCAACACGGTAACTCATTTTCCCTAGATTATGGAGGAAGTCGTTGGCAACAGTAACCATTTGTTCAACATCCACTGTTTGCTAGGACCATGGTCTGTTGTAGCTCAAGCCTCTGGCTTTCCAACCTGGCCACCAACTGGTTTTCCATTCAGCAACTGCAGCTGGATCTGCCCCCCTTCTTTCCTTTAGTCCCACTTCCCCTCAAGAGAAAGTTCCAGATTTGCAGGTACTGGTTTGGCTCTGGGTGGTCTTAAGGCAGAGTGTAAATAAAAATTTAATTCAAATGTTCTTGAGAGAGGTAACATTTTGACTTAATTTCAAACCAACATACCCATGGCTCCTATCACCTTCTGTGGCAGGCGGTTTCGGGGAAGAGAGAGAAGAGGAGAATGTGGAGCTCCGTTTGGAGGGAGCAGTGTCTATGGGGCCAAAGGAGTTGGATGCCTTGTCTCTCTGGTCAAACTTCGCCATGCCATCAGCTGCTCTTGCTCGTACCCCTTTGTCTTATCTTTCCTCCATTCCTCTTAGGTACCTCACTAACCTATTCCTGGGAAGCCTGTTTTCTTCTTCTTAGTCTGTGGTTGGATTGCCTAGGGCTGTGGGAGACTTGTGCTTAGAAGTTGGTGAAATTAGGAAGCAGAGTCTGGATTTACTAAGGCAATGAAGGAGAGGTGTGGCACTCCCTTTTCTGTTCCCTGCCCCTCTGTGTTACCTTGGCCCTAAGGGAATTTCCTAAAGGAAATTATTCAAAAGAAAGGACTCTGTTAAGCAAATGGATTGTTTTCATGAAATGATTTCAGTCCCTAAACTTCTGAGTCTGGGAAGGAGTATTGGGGTGGCAGTGGTGTAAATAAACCTGTAAATAAGACCAGGAGGAGATGATGTATGATTTCAATGTCATCCTGAAGCATTAATTAACAAATTCAGCCAAGAATGATTTAATTTTCAAAGAAAATGTTGTCTCACTTTGCTATCTATGTCTAATGACAGGGTCAGGCTCTGTGAAGTTGCATGTGAACTGGGAGATTTTGTCTGGCAGGGATACAATTGCTTGCTTGTCTTCTTCATGGGGCCCGAGCCCATTTAGGCTGGCCCAACAGAACCTGTTGAGGCTTCCCTATTTTCCCTTCCTGTCTGGACCCACCACTGTCAGCCTTTTTTTCCCTTCTTCTCCATTTACACCATCCACATTGTTATCCTCATGCTTTTCCCCTTCCCTGGGTGATTCATAAACTGAAGCGATTCCATGGATTTGAGAGCTCAGAACTGGAGGTAGCTGGGCAAAATGGAAGTAATTTACATCCATTTTCTACCATTAAGTCAAGTGCTTACTATCTCCTTCCTATACTCAAAACGTACATGGGCCATTTCTCTAATGTTGCATGCTCAGAAGGGCAATATTTCCTATAGAACCTTGTAGGGAAAACTACTCTGGTTTAAATGTATCATTTTTGTTGTTTGACATTCATCAATTCTTCTATTTTTGAGAAATCTCAAGAGAAGAGGAAGATAGACTCCAGCTCCCAATTCTCTATGAAAGGAGGGCCTTTTTCCACCTCCGAGATCCCTGTAAGCTAGAAGTGTGGGTGTAGGAGATGGGTAGATGTAAGATATCCATGCTGGATGTAGGATACCATTGGATGTAGGATATCTGTGACAAAACCGGTGGATGCTCTTGTCTAGGACTTGATCTTGAGGAGATGATGATATGTAGTTGGATGCAAGAGAGAGTGTGCTGTAGTGGCTAGTGTAGAGGTGGCTTTGCCCAGCTGCAGAGCAGTAATTAACGACCAGAGGCAGTGTTGCCAGCTATAGGAATGGAGAACCTCCAAAGTGATGACCCCAGTGGTGGCAGCCTAAAAAGACCATTCTATTTAAAAAAAAAAATTTATTATTGTACTTTAGATGAGGGTTTACAGAGTAAATTAGTTTCTCATTAAACAATTAATACACATATTGTTTTGTGACATTGGTTGTGAACACCATGATGTGTCTACTCTCCCCTTCTTGACCTTGAGCTCCTCATTACCAGCTTTCTGTCCCCTCCTGCCTTCTCATCCTTGCCCCAGGCTGGTGTGCCCATTTGGTCTTGTTTTGTTTTATGGGCCTGTCTAATTTTTGGCTGAAGGGTAAATTTCATGAGTAACATAAGTATTTCTTTAAAAGGGAGTTTGAGGTCTATACTCTCAGGGTTTCTCCAGCCTTTGTCAGTCCAGTAAGTCTGGTCTTTTTTAGTGAGTTTGAATTTTGTTCTACATTTGTCTCCAGCTCTGTCTGGGAACCTCTGTTTTGATCCCTGTCAGAGTAGTTGGTGATGGTAGCTGGGCACCATCTAGTTGTGGTGGACTCAGTTTGCTGGAGGCTGTGGTAGCTGTGGTCCGTTAGGCCCTTTGGACTAATCTTTCCCTGTGTCTTTGGTCTTCTTCATTTTCCTTTCCTCCAGCTGGGATGGGACCAGTAGATGTGTCTTAGATGGCCACTAACAGGCTTTTAAGACCCCGGCTGCTACTCGCCACAGTCTGAGGCAGAACATTTTCTTTATAAACTATGTTATGCCGATCGAGCTAGATGTCCCCCGAGACCATGGTCCCCAGCCCTTGACCTAGTAATTCAATCCCTTAGGGAGTTTGGTTGTGTTTATGAAGCTTCCATGGCCTGGTCTCTGTCAAGTTGTGCTGGCTTCCCCAGTATTGTGTACTGTCTTATGCTACACAAAAGTTCCAGTTATCTATTTCTATTTAGTGTTTTTCCTTCCTTTCTCCTCCCTTGTAACCATCAAAATTATTTCTTTTTGTGTGTAAACCTTTTCATGACTTTTTATAATGGTGGTTTCATTACACAGACCATTCTTGTGGCAGAATCTTAGCTGCACCCTGCCTCTGAGTTCCTATCCCATCTGGGTTGTCTAGGCTCCTCTTCTATTTTATAAGCTACCAGATGCCTTTCTGACAAATTCCTTTTCTGCTTAGGTTAAGAACCCTGACTTGTACAGCAGCCTTGACATCTTTATTCCTTAGGCTGTAGACCAGGGGGTTCAGCATGGGGATCACAATGGTGTAGAACACAGAGAGGATCTTGTTATAGGCTGAAGCACTTTCAGGATTGGGTTGGACATATACAAGGAACACTGATCCATAGAAGAGAGAAAGGGCAGTGATGTGGGAGGCGCAGGTGGAGAAGGCCTTGCGCTGGGCCTCCAGAGACCTCATCCTGCAGATTGTGACCAGGATATAGGCATAAGAGACCAAGATGACTGAGACTGTGGGGACAGTGACCAAGGCAGAGAAGAAGAGCAGGATGATATTGGCTGTGGTGGTATCTGAGCAGGCCAGTTGGAGCACTGGGGGGATATCACAGAAGTAATGATTGATGATGTTGGGGCCACAGAAAGGCAAGCTGAAGGCATTCCCTGTCTGTATAGCTGAAATGAACACACCCACAGCATAGGTGACCACTACCAGCTGGATACACAAGTGCTTGGACATGATAGTGTGGTAGAGAAGAGGGTGGCAGATGGCCACAAATCGATCATAAGCCATGATGGCCAGAAGTAGACATTCCCCTGTGCCATGAAGGATCATGAAGGCCATTTGGACCACACAGCCTGCAAAAGAAATGGACTGGTCAGTGGTGAGGAAGCTGGTCAGCAGCCGGGGGGTGAACACAGAGGAGTTGCAGATGTCAAGGAAGGAGAGCACACTCAGGAGGAAGTACATGGGAGTGTGGAGGGGAGAGCTGGTGTGGATCAGGTCTATCATGCCCAGGTTGCCCACCAGAGTCAAGGAGTAGACCAGCAGGAAGATGCCAAAGAGGAGTTGTTTTAGGTCTGCCTGGTCTGTGAGTCCCAGCAGGATGAATCTTGTCACTGTACTGTGATTCTGCTCCAATGCCATTCCACTGGTGTGTTTTCCATACAACATGAACAAGAGGAGAGGCAAGATTGTTAATATTTAAGTCAAAGAGGTAGCCGTTAACATATTCTACAACTGAAGAGCCACGTCTTTCTCCACGAGGCAGACTGCTCCCCAAATCCCACATCAATCCCGTCATATCAAGCTCATGCTTAAAACACTTTAAGGTTTCCAATTCCTCTTAGAATAATGTCTAAATTCTTTATTCTATCAGATGTCCTGTATGACACACTTCCATGCTCCCGTGCTCTCAGTTTACCCTTTATTAATTCTATGAATATAATATGTTATTGCAAATGTCTCTGCCTTTCCATGTTCTATATTTTCTTACAATAGCCTTTGGTTTCATTGAGCCCAGATTAGAGCTATTCTCTTCCTTGCTCTCTTTTTTTGGGCTACCTTGAATTTCAAAGATAATCCTTTAGTTGAATGAATGATGCTACATTTTAATATTAAAAAAATTCCCATCCACCTTTTTTATTGGTTTGTCTTATCCCTAATATGAGGAGAGTTACTTAATATGTCAATTATTTGTGCTGTAGTATTTATCCCAGTGTCTGGTGTCAATAAATTAATATCAATTAATTACCAATTAGATAAGAAAGTCTTCTCATCTCAGGTAATGGCAGCTCAATCTTTTGGTTGTTTTTGCTAAAAATCTAGTCAATTTTGACACTTTTTTGCCTCTCACTCCTCATCCACTGTATCAGCAAATCATATTGCCTCTACCTTTAAAATATATACTGACTTCCCACCTGATCCAAGACATCATCATATCTTGCTTGGATGATTGCAATTGCTCTTAGCTGTTGTCCTGCTTCCCTCTTATCAGCAGAGCAGTTGGAATGATTGTGGTAACACACAGGAAAAAGTCAAAAGCTTTGCGATGGCCTTGCAAGAGCTTCTACTCAGCTCACCTCTGTCCTGTTACTCTCTTTCATCTTGATCTTCTTTTCCTACTCTTCTCACTCTTACTTGCTCTGTTCTAGCTACACTTGCCTTCTTGTACTCCTTAAGACATGCCAGGTATGACTCAGGACTTTTGCACCAAGTGTTCCCTTTCCTTGGAAAGTTCCTCCTCCAGTTAGCCATGTGGCTCATCCCCTCATCTCTTTCAAAGTTTGGTTCAAATGTCTGTTGTTATTAGGTGCTGTCACTCCTGACTATAGTAATCCTGTGTACAACAGAATGAAACACTGTCCAGTCCTGAGCCATCCTCGCAATTATTGTTATGCTTGAACCCATCGTTTCATCCACTCTATCAATCCATCTTTTTGAGGGTCTTACTCTTTTTTTTGCTGAGCCTTTACCAAGCATGATGTCCTTCTCCAGGGACTGGTTGCTCCTGATAACATGTCCAAAGTACCTCACTTCCTCCATCCTTCCACCATCCTCACTTCCAAAGAGCATTCTGGGTGTATTACTTCCAAGACAGACTTGTTCTGGCAGTCTGTGTAATATTCAATATTCTTTGCCAGCATCATAATTCAAAGACATCAGTTCTTCTTTGGTCTTCCTTAGTCATTGTCCAGCTTTACCGTGCATATGGGGTGATTGAAAATACCACGGCTTGGGTCAGGCACACCTTAGTTCTCACAGTGACATCTTTGCTTTTTAATACTTTGAAGAGGTCTTTGCAGTAAATTTTCCCAATGCAATGCTTCCTTTGATTTCCTGACTACTGCTTCCATGGGTGTTGATTGTGGATGCAAGTAAAATGAAATCCTTGACAACTTCAATCTTTTCTCCACTTATCATGATGTTGCTTACTGGTACAGTTGTGAGGATATTTGTTTTCTTTATGTCGAGTTGTAATCCATACTGAAGGCTGTGGTCTTTGATCTCCATCAGTAAGTGCTTCAAGTTCCCTTTATTTCCAGCAAGCAAGGTTGTGTCATCTGCATAGCGGAGGTTGTTAATGAGCCTTTCACCAATCCTGACGCCACATTCTTCTTTATATAGTCCAGGTTCTTGAATAATGTGCTCAGCATACTAACTGAATAAGTATGGTGAAAGGAAACAACCCTGATACTCACCTTTCTTGATTTTAGACCATGCAGTATCCCCTTGTTCTGTTTGAATGACTGCCTCTTAGTCTATGTACAGATTCCTGCTGAGCACAATTCAGTGCTCTGGAATTCCCATTCTTCACAATGTTATCCATAATTTGTTGTGATCCACACAGTCAAATGCCTTTGCATAGCCAATAATACACAGGTAAACGTCTTTCTGGTATTCTCTGCTTTCAGCCAGGATCCATCTGACATCAGCAATGCTATCCCTGGTTCTATGTTCTCTTCTGAATCTGGCTTGTATTTCTGGCATTTCCCTGTTGATGTACTGCTTCAATTGCTTTTGAATGTTCTTCAAAAAAATTTTACTTGCATGTGATATTGATGATATTGTTCTATAATTTCCACATTCCGTCGGATCATCTTCTTTGGAGTAGGCACAAATATGAATTTCTTCCAATTGATTGGCCGGGTAGCTGCCTTTCAAATTTCTTAGCATAGATGATTGAGCATCTCCAGTACTGCATCCCTTTGTTGAAACATCTCAATCGGTATTCTGTTAATTCCTGGAGCCTTGTTTTTTGTCAATGCCTCCAGCGCACCTTGGACTTCTTCCTTCAATACTATTGGTTCTTGATCATATGCTAGCTCATGAAATGGTTAAACATCCACCAATTCTTTCCAGTATAGTGACTGTGTGTATTCCTTCCATCTGTTTTTGATGCTTCCTGTGTCATTCAATATTTTGCCCATAAAATTCAATATTTTGCCCAAAAAACATCCTTCAGAACTGCAACTTGAGGCTTGAGTTCTTTCATCTTGAGAAATGCCGAGCGTGTTCTCCCCTTTTGATTTTCTAACTCCAGGTCCTTGCACATTTCATTATAATACTTTACTTTGTCTTCTCGAATTTCCCTTTGAAATCTTCTGTTCAGCTCTTTTACTTCATCATTTCTTTCATTTGTTTTAGCTACTCTATGTTCACGAACAAGTTTCAGAGTCTTCTTTCTTGCCCATCTTTTTAATGACTTTTTACTTCTTTTCTTCATGTATCATGTCCTTGATGTCTTCCCACAGCTCATCTGGTCTTTGGTAATTCATGTTCAATGCCTCAAATCTATTCTTTAGTTGGTCTCCAAATTTAGATGAACTATAGTCAAGGTTGTATTTTGGTTCTCATGGACTTGTTTTAATTTTTTTTTAGTTTCAACTTGAACTTGCATATGACAATTACAGCCTGTTCTGCAGTCGGCCCCTGACCTTGTTCTAACTGATGATATTGAGCTTTTCCATTGTCTCTTTCCACAGATGCAGCCCAGTTGATTCCTGTGTATTCCATCTGGCGAGGTCTACGTGTATAGTCCCTGTTTATGTTGTTGAAATATTGTATTTGCAATGAAGAAGTCGTTGGTCCTGCAAAATTCTATCATGCAATCTCTGGCATTGTTTCTATTAGCAAGACCATATTTTCCAACTACCAATCCTTCTTCTTTGTTTCCAACTTTTGCTTTCTAATCACCAGCTATTATCAATGCACCTAGACTGCATGTTTGATCAATTTCAGACTGCAGAAGTTGGGAAAAATCTTCAATTTCCTCATCTTTGACATTAGCATTTGGTGGATAAAGTTTAATAATAGTCTTATCAACTGGTCTTCTTTATAAAATTTTAGGTGTACTGATATTATCCTATCACTGACAGCATTGTATTTCAGGATAGATCTTGAAAATTAAAAAAAAAAAAATTGTACTTAGATGAAGGTTTATGGAACAAACTAGCTTTTCATTAAACAATTAGTACTCACATTGCCTTGTGACATTGGTTACCAACCCCACGATGTGTCAACACTCTCCTTTCTCAACCTTGGGCTCCAAGTTACCAGCTTTCCTGTTCGTTCCTGCCTTCTAGTCCTTGCCCCTGGGCTGGTGTGCCCATTTAGTCTTGTTTTCTTTCATGGGCTTGTTTAATCTTTGGCGGAAGGGTGAACCTCAGGAATGACTTCATTACTGAGCTCTAAAGGTATCTGGGGCCATACTCATGGGTTTCTCCAGTCTCTGTCAGGTCAGTAAGTCTGGTCTTTTTTTGTGAGTTAAAATTTTGTTCTATATTTTTTTCCAGCTTTGTCCAGGACTCTCTATTGTGATCCCTGTCAGAACAGTTGATGGTGGTAGCTGGGCACCATCTAGTTGTGCTGGACTCAGTGTGGTGGAGATTGTGGTACTTGTGGTCCATTAGTCCTTTGGGCTAATTTTTTACTTAAGTCTTTGGTTTTATGCATTCTGTCTTGGTCTAGAGTGGGTGAGACCAGTGGAGTATCTTAGATGACTGCTGACTAGCTTTTAAGACACCAGATGGTACTCACCAAACTAGAATGTAGAACATTTTCTTTATAAACTATGTAATGTCAATTGAGCTAGATGTTCTCCAAAATGCTGATCTTTTTTTAATTAAAATATTTCGTTGAGTTTTTTGGTGAAAGTTTACACACAGCTTAGGTTCCCATTGAACAATTTCTACACAATTTGTTCAATGACATTGGTTACATTTTTCTCATTATTTCCATTTTGGTTGCTTCATTTCCAGAAATCTAGTTTCCCTGTTCCCCTTGGCTTTCTGTCTTTGCTTTTGAGTAAATGTCGACTATTTGGTCTCATATAGATGATTTTTTAAAGGAGCGTGCTATACTTACGAATGATTCAGATGCACCCTTTAAACTAGGTTATTCCTTTCCATCCCCCCATGTGTCTGCCAGTTTGTCATACTGTGGGGGCTTTCATGTTGCTGTGATGCTGGATGCTATGCCACTGGTATTCAAACACCTGTAGGGTCACCCATGGTGGACAGATATTGGCTGAGCTTCCAGACTAAGACAGACTAGGAAGAAGAACCCAGAGGTTTACTTATGAAAAGAATTAGCCAGTGAAAATCTTATGAATAGCAGTGGAACATTGTCTGTTATAGTGCTGGAAGATGAGCCCCTCAGTTGGAAGGCACTCAAAAGACGACTGGGGAAGAGCTACCTCCTCAAAGTAGAGTCCACCTTAATGACATGAATGCAGTCAAGCTTTCGGGACCTTCATTTGCTGATGTGGCATGACTCAAAATGAGAAGAAACAGCTGCAAACATCTATTAATAATCAGAACATGGAATGTACAAAGTATCTAGGAAAATTGGAAATCATCAAAAATGAAATGGAATGCATAAACGTCAATATTCAAGACATTAGTAGGCTGAAATGGACTGGTATTAGCCATTTTGAATCAGACAATCATATGGTCTTCTATGCCAGGAATGATGACTTGAAAAGGGATGATGTTGCATTCATTGTCAAAAAGAACATTTCAAGATCTATCCTCAAGTATGAAGCTATCAGTGATATGATAATATCTATATACCTACAAG
This sequence comes from Loxodonta africana, assembly GCF_030014295.1. Taxonomy (NCBI): domain Eukaryota; kingdom Metazoa; phylum Chordata; class Mammalia; order Proboscidea; family Elephantidae; genus Loxodonta; species Loxodonta africana. The sequence continues at coordinate 18,755,248 of NC_087348.1, read as the reverse complement.
GAAGACCATTTAATACGACTATTATTCAAATTTACACACCAAACACTAAGGCTGAAGATGAAGAAATTGAAGTTTTTACCAACTTCTGCAGCCTGAAATTGATTGAACATACAATCAGGATGCATATGTTCATGACTGGTGATTGGAATGTGAAAGTTAGAGACAAAGAAGGATCAGTAGTTGGAAAATACAGCCTTGGTGATAGAAAAGATGCCGGAGATGGCATGATAGAATTTTGCAAGACCAACAATTTCTTCATTGCAAATACCTTTTTTCACCAACATAAACAGTGACTGTGCAGGTGGACCTCATTAGATGAGATACATAGGAATCAAATCAACTACATTTGTGGAAAGAGATGATGGAAAAGCTCAATATCATCAGTCAGAACAAGGCCAGGGGCTGACCGTGGAACAGACCATCAATTGCTCACATGCAAGTTCAAGTTGAAACTGAAGAAAATTAGAACCAGTCCACAAAAACCAAAGTAAGACCTTGAGTATATCCCACCTGAATTTAGAGACCATCTCAGGAGCAGATTTGATGCTCTGAACGCTAATGACCAAAGACCAGAAAAGTTGTGTGATGACATCAAGGACATCAAACATGAAGAAAGTAAAGAGATCATTAAAAAGGCAGGAAAGAAAAGACCAAAATGGATGTCAGAAGAGACTCTGAAACTTGCTCTTGAATGTCGAGTAGCTAAAGCAAAAGGAAGAAATGATGAAGTAAAAGAGCTGAATGGAAGATTTCAAAGAATGGCTTGAGAACACAAAGTAAAGTATTATAATGAAATGTGCAGAAGCCTGGAGATAGAAATCAAAAAGAGAAGAACATATTTGGCATTTCTTAAGCTGAAAAAACTGAAGAAAAAATTCAAGCCTTGAGTTGCCATACTAAAGTATTCTGTGGGGAAAATACTAAATGATGCAGGAAGCATCAAAAGTAGATGGAAGGAATACACAGAGTCACTATACCAAAAAAGAATTGGTCAGTGTTCAACCATTTCAGGATGTAGCATATGATCAAGAACTGATGGTACTGAAGGAAGAAGTCCAAGATGCACTTAAGGAAGGCACTGGTGAAAAACAAGGCTTTAGGAATTGATGGAATACCAGTTGAAATGTTTCAACAAACCGATGCAGCACTGGAAATGCTCACTTGTCTATGCCAAGAAATATGCCAACTGACTGGAGATCCATATTTATGCCTATTCCCAAGAAAGATAATCCAACTGAATCCAGAAGTTATCAAACAATGTCATTAATATCACACGCAAGTAAAATTTTGCTAAAGGCCATTCAAAGACTGTTGCAGTGGTATATCGACAGGGAACTACCAGAAATTCAAGCCGGATTCAGAAGAAGACAGGGAATGAGGGATATCACTGCTGATGCCAGATGGATCCTGGCTGAAAGCAGACAATACCAGAAAGATGTTTACCTGTGTTTTATTAACTATGCAAAGGCATTTGACTGTGTGGATCATAACAAATTATGGATAATATTCTGAAAAATGGGAATTCCAGAACACTTAATTGTATTTGTGAGGAACCTGCACATAGATCAAGAGGTAGTTGTTCGAACAGAATAAGGGGATGCTGCACAGTTTAAAGTTAAGAAAGTGTGCGTCAGGATTGTATCTTTCACCATACCTATTCAATCTGTATGCTGAGCAAATAATCCGAGAGCCTGGACTATATGAAGAAGAATGTGGCATCAGGATTGTTGGAAGATTCATTAACAACCTGCTTTATGCAGATGCCACAGCCTTGCTTGCTGAAAGTGAAGAAGAGTTGAAGCACTTACTAATGAAGATCAAAGACCACAGCCTTCAGTATGGGTTACATCTCAATATAAAGAAAACAAAAATCCTCACAACAGGACCAATAGGCAACATCATGATAAACAGGCAAAAAGATTGAAGTTGCCAAGGATTTCATTTTACTTGGATCCACAATCAATGCCCATGGAAGCAGCAGTCAGGAATTCAAAGGAAGCATTGCATTGGGCAAATATGCTGCAAAAGACCTCTTCAAAGTATTGAAAAGCAAAGATGTCACTTTGAAGACTAAGGTGTCCCTGACCCAAGCCATGGTGTTTTCAATCGCCTCGTTTGTATGTGAAAGCTTGAAGATGAATAATGAAGACCAAGGGAGAATTGACACCTTTGAATTGTGGTGTTGGGGAAGAATATTGAATGTGCCATTGACTACCAAAAGAATGAGCAAATCTGTCTTGGAAGAAGTACAACCAGAATGCTCCTTAGAAGCAAGGACGGCAAGGGTATGTCTCATATACTTTGGACGTGTTGAGAGGAGGGATCAGTCCCTGGAGAAGGACATCATTCTTGGTAAAACAGAGGGTCAGCGAAAAAGAGGGAAACCCTCAATGACATATATTGACACAGTGGCTGTGACAATGGGCTCAAGTATAACAAGGATTGTGAGGATCGCGCAGGACCAGGCAGTGTTTAGTTCTGTTCTACAGTAAGGATTGACTCGTTGGCTCCTAACGACAACAACAATATTCCCTTCCATCTGTGGAAAAATGTCTTCTGAAAGCCTGTCAGAGAGTGTTCTTTATAAACTGCTCACACATACAATGTCAGAGAAAGAAAAATTCTGTTCCCAGTCAGGAAGAGCAAGATCTCTTCACCCTTGGTGGTTATCATTTCTGCTTTGTTTTCACATGCGTATCTTATTTGAGCCACAAAACAACCCTGTGAGGGTGGTCCATGACCCATGGTAACAATTCCAAATATCTGAAAAGCTCTGAAAAATTATTTTGGTAATTCCTTTGGTTGAAAACTTAACTTGACCTCCACTAAGGTTGTTCATAGTCTATATTTGTCCGTCCCACTTAGTGTATTTAATTATCAGGTGGAGCCCTGCGTTCTGCTGGTTGTATTACATAATATATAGCATGTATACCAGATCGCCTGTCTAGAATCCAACATACCATGAACTCCAAAACACATGTGGCCCCAAGGATTTTGAAACAGGGACGCTGAACCTGTGCTACTCTCTCTTGCAGGTGATGAAGAAACTAAGCCTGAGAAATAAATTATACGAAACAATTACCACTGGACTTTGTTCTTGATTGTCCAGCAAATGAAAGCCAGCCAATGTTAATCACAAGAGGAAGTGGTATGATTACTTCTGATTTTTGGGAATGTAACTGTGGCAGTATGGAAGCTCAATTGGTGGAGCAGGGCCTGGATACGGGGTCCAAACTGAAAGCCATCGCGCCTGCCCCTCCCATGACTGTCTTCATATCCTTGCCTTCCATTCACTCCCCTTCCCCCCACAATCTGTCTTGCACTGTATTCTACCGCTTTTCCCACCTCCCCCAACTAGCTGCTTTTATAAGGTACCAGCTACTCTTATCATGGACCTTTGTATTGCCCAATCCAGTCCTAACCTCTCAATCATTCATTCTTTCTTTCCTTAATTGTGGTAAAATATATATATAATGAAACATTTGTCAGTTCAACAACTTTTACATGTATAATTCAGTATCATGTTCATCACGTTGTGCAACCATTACCACTCTCCTTTTCCAAATGATTCCACCCCCACTAACTCAGTGGTCCCCTAAGCAATGACTCCCCTTTTCCCCTTCCCTCTCATCTCTGGTAACCACTAGTAAGCTTTGGTCTCTACATTTACCTGTTTCATATAAGTGGGATCATACAATGTTTATCCTTTTGTGACTATTTCAGCATAATGCTTCCAAGGCTCATCCATGTCATAGTATGATGTATGAGGACTTGATTTCTCTTTATGGCTGAGTGGGAGTCCCTGCGTGGCACAAACGGTTAGGTGCTGGACTACTGGCTGAAATCTTGATGGTTCAAACCTATCCAGAGGCGCCTTGGAGGACAGGCCTGGCCTTCTGCTTCCAAAAGGTCATAGCCTTGAAAAACCCTACGGAGCAGTTCTACTCTGCGCACAAGGGGTCGCTATGAGTCAGAAATGGCTGGATGGCAACTAACAACAACAACTTGGTTGAGTAATATTCTGTTGTATCAATCCTTTCTTGACTAAATTGTTCAGCTGCATTTGAGGCCTGTGAACAAACTCTCATCCTCACAACTCCCCAGGTCCTTTGCTTTTTCTGTTTTTTATTGTGCTTTAGATGAAGGTTTACAGAGCAAATTAGTTTCTCATTAAACAGTTAATACACATACTGTTTTGTGACATTGGTTGCAATCCCTGAAATGTGTTAGCACTCTCCCCCCTTTCCACCCTGGGTACCCCGTGTCCATTTGTCCAATTGTCCTGTCCCTTCCTGCCTTCTCTAGTTTTTGTGAAGGTATTGCCTGTTTCGCCTCACATACTTGATTGAACTAAGAAGCATGTTCCTCATGTGTGTTATTGTTTTATAGGCCTGTATAATCTTTGGTTGTAAGGTGGACTTCAGGAGCGGCTTCAGTTTTGAGTTAGAAGTGGCTGTTTTTTTAAAAGTAGATCACCAGGTTTTTCTTCTGAGGCAACATCATGATAAACAGAGAAAATATTGAAGCGCACTTGAACCTCCAACTTTTCGGTAAGCAGATCAGTGTGTTAAATGTTTGCATCACTCAGGGACTCCAGCACATAGTAAACAACAACAACAACAACAATAAAAACCCTTTGCTGTTGAGTCAATTCCAACTCATAAAGACACTATAGTAAACCTCCCCAAAAACCCATCATCGTCAAGCTGATTCTGACTCATGGCGACACCACATGTTTCAGAGTAGAACTGTGCTTCATAGGGTTTTCAGTGGCTGTGACCTTTCAGAAGTAGATTACCAGGCCCTTACTCTCGGTCCAGCACATAGGAGACCCACAGTGCACAGTTAAATGAATGAACGAAAGCTATAAAGAAGATAGTCTTTTCAAAAGCAAATCAGGCTGCAAAGACGATAGTTACTACCCAGGTGGGAGAGTGACAAATTTGATTTACTCAAATCAGGTGATAACAATTTGAGGATGATTATCGTAAAAATTGTGTAAGGATAGGGCTTGAAAGACGATGCACTGGGTTGTGAAACTCAATACCAGCTGAAAGCTGGAGCTTGTGGTGCCTTGTTGTCATAGCAGCAGAGCCTGAATGTAGGACTGGGTTCAGCTTTTTTCACATGTAAAACCAAACCAAACCAGTTGCCATGGAGGGGGTTTTGACTCATGGTGATCTACCCTATGTGCGTCAGAGTAGAAATGTGCTCCGTAGGGTTTTCATGACTGTGACCTTTCAGAAGCAGAATGCTAGGCCTTCCTTCTGAGGTGCTTCTGGGTGGGTTATTTGGCCCCATGCTTAACAATTTGTGCCACCGAGGGACTCATTGTTCACATACAAAGTGAGCTGAATCCTCTGGGGAGGATCACCCATGTTCCCCTCTTCCAGTGTTGAATGTTTGGCCCAAACCCCTGAACCCACAAGCCTGGTCTTGAATCTCTGACACTGGCAAATTAGTAGGGTCAGTTGTTGTGGAGGCCTTGGGATGATGCTTTTCAGTTGGGAGTATGAAAAGAATCATCCCAATATGTTGATATTTTGTGTAAGTTGTATTTACTCAGATAAAACAAGTTTCTGTAATAATTATACTATTTGATGTATATTTGAATACATACATATTGAAAAGATAAACTATTTAAGGTGTTTGAAACATTCATGAGTCTCTGCTTAATTTGACTTGAAATATTGAGAATAATTAACTAAATTGAAGTAAGTAAATTTACATGTGATTTTGAGTCTGCTAAAATGCAGAGCCTTTGATTTACTAAATGTATTTTTTTTTTTATACATATTGATTTAGCAGCTTTTCAAGAGTTAAGTGCTTATGAAGGTGCTTGAAGGGCTGAGGAAATCAGGTGGGTTAAACGTCTGATTGTAGCTTAAAAGATATAACAATTTGTACCATTCAAAACCAAAAAAAACCAAACCCATTGTCATTGAGTCAATTCTGACTCTTAGTGACCCTATGTGACAGAGTAGAAGTACCCCATAGGGTTTCCAAGGAGTGGCTGGTGTACCATTCAAGGACACCTTAAATAATTTAAGAGACTTTAATTAACGAGTTCGTAAATGGTGTCTAAATGTTTAGGAGAATTTACTTCCTTAAATTATTAAAGGCTTTTTTTAAAAAAAAATTTTGATATTACCATCAAATGTTTAAGAGAATTTGGTTGTTGCCAGTGCTTAAATTATTTGGAAGGAATTAACCTGTTAAATTTTTGGGCTAAATGAACATTAATCAAAGACCAAGTGTGAATGATTTAAATTTTTATTCCACAAAGTACTAGATATATAATTAAACTTGTTATATTTGGAAGCGGCACTTAATAGCTTAAGAAAAACTAAGTTTTAAGCTTACAACTTAAAATATCATAATCAATTAAAATGAAAGCAGCTTAAGATCTCCCTTTTCATGCACAAAAGCCTCTACATCTAAAAAAATAGCTTGTGGATTTGATTTTGAATATATGGAGGGGAAAAACCTGAAGGATCTGCAGGGATTAAGTACCTTAATTCTCTAAGGGGTGGTGCTAGGGACACAGTGTAACACCTGCCGGGAACTCTCGTGGGAGGGGGATGGTCTGGGTACTGTTCCAGTTCTTCCGCTTTGTGATACGACACTGATAAGTCAACCCAGAAAGCAGAGTCCTGTATAAATCCAAAAATCCAAACCCTTTAGAGTCAAATTGATTCCAACTCTTGGTGACCCCATGTGTGACAGAGTAGAACTATCCCACAGGGTTTTCTTGGTTGTGATCTCTACAGAAGCAGATCGCCAGGCCTCTTTTCCTTGGTGCTGCTGGGTGGGTTCGATCCTCCAAACTTTTGGTTAGTAAACCAAATTGTTTGCACTGCCTAGTGAACTGCCCGAATCCTACATATTTACTTGTAAAGTGAAGACCATGACTCTTGGTTGGGTTTTTTTTAAGATTTGGGAGAGGCCTGAGATGGTGAAAACAGGGGTGCTTTGAAAAGAACGAAGAGTTTATAATAATCCTGGACAGTTGTGGAGCGAGGAAGAAAAATTGTGATGGAGGAAACAAATATTTATTGAGCCTCTGCTAGGCAGGTGCTTTCTCCATCACGACTTCATTTAAGATATGTGTAACCTGCTTATAAGGAGCCCTGGTGGCCTGGTGGTTAAGCACTCTTCTGCTAACTGAAAAGTTGGAAGTTGGATTCCACCAGCAGCCCTTTGGGAGGAAGATGTGCCAGTCTGCTTCTGTAAAGATCATAGCCTTGGGGCAGTTCTACTCTGTCCTCTACGGTTGCTGTGAGTCGGAATTGACTTGACGGCAAACGGTTTTTGCTTTAAACGTCTTATGGAGTCCCTGGGTGGTGTAAACAGTTAACATACTTGGCTGCTAACCGAAAGCTTGGTGATTTGAGTCTACCTAGAGGTGGCTCAGAAGAATGGCCTGGCAATCTATTTCTGAACAACCAGCCATTGAAAACCCCATGGTGTTCAGTTCTACTCTGACACACACGGGGTGGCCAGGAGTCAGAATAGACTCCCCACTGACTGGTTAACCTTCCGATCATCCCAAATGGGTGCATTGAGATTTGAACCTGGATAACGGTATGGAGAGTTATTGGCATAATCTCCTCTTCATTGGGTAGGGATAGTAGTCTCAGAAAAGAAAATAACACAAGCAAGGATTCTACAACTGAACCGAAAATAATGCTCCCCGCCCAATGGTAAGTGTCTTGAATTCTTCAAGGGAAATCAGGACGCCCAGAGCCTCCAAACTCTAAAAACACACACCTCCACTTTGGGGTTTCCCAGTAATGACACAAAGGCAGTGTTCCCTTCCCCCGCCCCCCATTCCAATAACTAACCCTGCTGGGGACTCAGTGAGGGGCACTCAAAACTGTTTGTTAATGAACCTATTTCATTTAATTTTGAGGTGGCTGGAGGATCAGAAAGAACCAGAGAATGATCTTTCAAAGTTAGTTGTTTTTTTTTTTAAAATAGGAAATATAAAAATATAAAAAAAAAAAATTTTTTTTTTTTTATATTTCTATGGTACAATATTCAGAAGGGAATCCAGTGAGAAGTCAGTCTCTCTCCTGTGCTGATTCCCGAGCCACCCAGCTCTCCTCCTCAGAAGCTACCAGTTTCCTGTGTGTCTTTTCATTGCTAGTCTTTACTTATGTAAGTGACATTTGTATATATAGTCTCCTATTCCTTTCAAAAAAGGAGCTCTGGTGGCGCAAGTACTTGGCTGCTAACTGAAAGGTTGGTGGTTTGAACTTAGTCCAGTGGCTCCTCAGGAGAGAGGCCCTGTGATCTGCTCCTGTAAAGCTTATAGCCAAGGAGACACTATGGGGTGGCTCTACTCTGTCACATGGGGTCACTATGAGTCGAAATCGACTCAACGGCACCTAACGATGACGCTTTTAAAGATACAAATGGCAGCCAACTATACACATTGTTTTGCACTTGCTTTTTTTTTTTTTAAACAACGTATGTTGGAAATCCTCCCATGTTAGTAGATTAAGTGCTGCCCATTTTTTTTTTTTAAGGCTGCATAATGTTCCATTTTATGAATGTCCCATGTAAGCAGCCCCCCAACGAGGGACACGTAGGTTGTTCCCATGCTTTCGCAATTACCAACAAAACAGCACCACTCTTAAGGCAACTTTGGGTTGAAACAGTGTGGAATCTAGAGCTGTTGTTGGTTGCCATCCAGTTGATTCCAACTCATGGCGACCCCATGTGTTCACAGTAGAACTGCTCCATAGGATTTTCAAGGCTGTGACCTTTTGGAAGCAGATTGCCTGCCAGACCTGTCTTCTGAGGCACCTCTGGCTGGGTTCCAACAGCCAACCTTTCAGCTGGTAGTTGATTGCTTAACGGTTTGTACCACCCAGGGACTCTTTAGAGCCATTGTTGTTGTTCTGTGCCATCTAGTCCATTCTAACTCTTAGCGATCCTATAGAACAGAGTAGAACTCTTTCATAGGGTTTCCTAGGGTGTAATCTTTATAGTGGGATGGGAGAGTGAGAGGCGCTGGTGGCACAATGGCTAAGTGCTACTCTGATAATCAAAAAGTCAGCTGTTCAAACCAGCACAGCAGCTCAGCGGGAGAAAAGACCTGGCGATGTGCTACCGTAAAGATTTTAGCCTACGAAATCCTACGGGGCAGTTCTACTCTGTCATATAGGATCATGATGAGTTGGAATCGACTGGATGGCACACACAACAACAACAATTTTTATAGGCCCAGATTGACAGGTCTTTTCTCCCACAGAGGGCCTGGTGGGTTTGAACAGCCAGCCTTCATGTTAGCGGCCAACCACTTAACCATTGTGCATCCAGGGCTCCTTCTTTAAAGCCGTGGAGACCCTCAATAAAAAACTTAAGCAGCCCTCTCTGCCTTGTCTTTCTTGCAATGTGAAGAACTTCCAGATTCAGTGGACTTTTCAATGTTTTCCCTGTTAGGAGAAGAAAAAGAGGGGACTATCAGAGGGGCCCTCCCTGGTTTTCTCACTTCTTTTCCTTTCTAGCCAGATGTTAAGATGCTCGCAAGCTGTGGTCACTGAGCAAAGTGCGAAATGTGCACCAGCAGTACCAGCCTTGCTCTGTGCTGGTTAAAGATGCTGAATCTACTTCGTGAGCCCTGCAGTATAACAAGCTGATTCCTGTTCACTTTAGAGTCTGACACAGGCTGCCTACCAGCTTGAACGGGTTTAGTTCCTGTGCCAGCTGGATGCCTGTGGAGAGGGACAGAGAGTAGGAGGCCCCTGCATAAATATGATAATAAAAGGACATGCTGGAGCCCACAGCAGGGACCTCTGTTCTGTTAGGGGCTGACCCTGAAAGCGTCAGCACGTTAGGTTTGAATATCTGAACGTGAGTTAGGAGGGCTGGTGAGGGTAGTTGGAAGGTGGTGGTGCTGCTTTAGGGGAAAGCTCTCCTTCTAGCCTGGCCACAAGGACATCAGAAAGAACCATGGTGCCGGGAGAGTCTCCTCCTCTTCTCTTCAGACTGCTCTCAGCCTCCCTTGCATAGGAGGAAATGCACTGTCTTCCTTCTGGGATTTTCTAGCTTATATTTGTGCCCCCAAAAATCGCAATTAGCAGTTGATTTAACTACTGAATTTAATAACCATGCTGATGGCCAGTCTGGGAGTCCCTGGGTGGGGCAAATGGTTAAGTGCTCAACTACTAACAAAAGATCGGTGGTTCAAACGCAGTCAGAGGCACCTCAGAAGAAAGGCCTGGGGGTCTGCTTGCAAAAGCTTACAGCCTAGAAAACCCCATGGGGTGTAATTCTACTCTACACATGGGGTCTCCATGAGTCAAATTCAACTTGAGAGCAGCTAACAACGACAACGAGGGGAAGTCTAGTTGATGGGAGCTTAGGAGGCCCAGCATCTAGGAGGAGAGGCAGACACTGAGCGGCTGGCCCTGAAGACCCAGCTTCAAGCACTAACGGTGAGGATCTGATGACTTCTAACAGGCGGGGAAAGAGAGGGCTCTACATCTTTCTTCCTGCACCCTGCCCCCAACCGTTGCAAACATATCACCAAACAGGTGAACCTTTCGTTCGTTGCCTTTTTAGAAGCGTTGCTTACATCCACTGCTGCCACCTGGGCTGTTGGCTAATTTCTGAGAAGCATTTTATTGGCTAGCAATTGAGAGTATGGGCCAGGCCTGGATTTGAATCCTGGCTTCCCCCCTTACTAGTATTGTGACCTCGGACAATGTATTTAACCTCACTTAGGTTTTTCTCCTACAAAGCGGAAATAGTACCTACTCTTAGGGTTTTGGTGGAGTTAAGCGAGGCAGGACTTTTAAAGCACTTGTCAGCATGTTTGGCACAGAGGCGTCCCTGAGTGGAGCAAATGGTTACCACAGTCTTGGCAGCTAAGTGAAAGGTTGGAGTTTTGAGTCAACCCAGAGATGCCTTGGAAAACAGGCCTGGCGATCTACTTCTGAAAAGTCAGTCGCTGAAAACCCTGTGGAGCACAGTTCTCTGACACTCATGGAGTTTCCATGAGTCAGAGTCAGTGGCATCTGGAACACAAGTCCTCAATCCTTTTTTTTTTTTGATAACGTATCTTATTTTTGTTGTTGTTCAGGATATACACAGTACTCAATACTTTTTAATAATTATTTTTAAATAAGAGCTTGAGGGTATAGGGAAGTAAGTGAAGCCAAAGAAGGAGATGCCATGGAGATGGGGATCTTCCATGAGCACACTGACCTGTGGAGACACAGGGACCATAACCCTCTGATTCCAGCTCCTGGAGACCCCTGGGAGTGACGGTCCCTCTGTGCGGTGTCGGCTGCCTTGGACCAGTTACGGGAGCGGATGCCCTCAGACAGTGCTAGCTGACTTTTGGACCTCTCCTCTCTTGGAAGGCTTTTGTCTGAGCTCTTATTTGGGTTTTCCATCTGGGCCTGTGAGAATTGGCTCCTTTGGGATTGTCCCAGGGGGAGAGCAGGAAGCCAATGGTTGGCGGTCCAGGATACACAGGGAACAATGCCTGGAGATCAGGATCCTGTTGGTTGTGTGCTGTTGCAGCCTCTGGGGCTCCTAGCACACAGCTGTCCCCCTTCATTTACTGAATCCCTCCCCTGGGGCCTTTAACTTAATCTAGTGAGTGTGAGACTTCAGAGAGAGAGAGAGAGAAACACATCACAGAGTGCTCACACAATATCCTCATCCTTGGGCTCCAGACAATTATTTTTTTTTTCTCTTAGGAGAAACCCTAGGCCCAATAAGGCTCAGTCATTTCTTCTGGTCATGTAGCAAATCACTGGTCGTAATAATATGCAGCTAGCATTTGTACAGTTTAGCAGTAGTTTCCATGTGTATTACCTCATTTTATCTTTATACAAACACTTTGAGTTCTGCTCAGCAAACATATTGTCTCCACGTTATGAAAGGAGAAAGCGAGGCCCAGGAAAGAGATAAGATTAGTCCAAAGTCATATCTGTTAAGTGGCGGCACCACAACCACCAATACCAATACCTCCACCACCACCAGCACCACCTCCACCACCAGTACCACCATCTCCACCTCCACCACCCCCTCCATCACCTCCACCTCCACCACCACCACGACCACCAGCACCACCACTACCTCCACCATCACTGCCCCCCCACTACCACCACCACCTTCACCACTACCACCTCCAACACCACCACCACCTCCCCCACCACCGCCTCTACCACCACTTCTGCCATCAACACCACCACCACCGCCACCTCCACCACCAACACGACCACCATAACCACCACCTCCACCACCACCACCACTACCACTTTCCCCACCACTGCCTCTTACCACCATTTCTGCCATCAACACCACCACCACAACCACTACCTCCACCTCCACCACCTCTACCACCACCTCTGCCACCACCACCACCACCACCTTCCCCACCACTGCCTCTACCACCACTTCTGCCATCAACACCACCACCACCACTACCACCTCCACCACCACCTCCACCTCCACCTCCAGCACCACCATCACCATCACCACCTCCACTTCCACTTCCACCACCAACACCACCATCACCACCTCCACTTCCACTTCCACCACCAACACCACCATCTCCACCTCCACCTCCAATACCTCCACCACCTCCATTGTCACTACCACCACCAGTTGCCTCCCGGTGGACTCTGACTCATGATGACCCAGTGTGCATCACAGTAGAGCTGTGCTCCACAGAGTTTTCAAGGGCTGAGTTTTTGGAAGTAGATTGCCAGGGCTTACTCATTTGGGGGGACTCAAACCTCCAATATTTTGGTTAACAGCTGAGCACATTAACCGTTTGCACCACCCAGGGACTCCAGTAACTGGTACACTGAGGGCCAAAGCTAGGTTCTTTTGGCCTTCAATCTTTGCCTCTAGGGGCTCAGTCATCTTGGAGTCACTTGATGTATCTAGTCTAGTCAGGAGGACAAATCCAAAAGTTTTCCTGTGTTGTTGTTGTGTGCCGTCGAGCCAGTTCCGACTCATAGAGACTGTATATGACAGAGTACAGCTGCCCCATAGGGTTTTCTTGGCTGTAATTTTTAAGGGAATCAAATGACAGATTGCTTTGGGCAAATCTGTTGCAAAAGACCTCTTTAAAGTGTTAAAGCAAAAATGTCACTTTGAGGACTAAGGTGCGCCTGACCCAAGCCATGGTGTTTTCAATAGCCTCATATGCATGTGAAAGCTGGACAATGAATAAGGAAGTCTGAAGAAAAATTAATGCCTTTCAGTTATGGTGTTGGAGAAGAATATTGCATATACCATGTGTCTTAGTCTGGGTTCTCTAGAGAAGCAAAGTCAGTAAAGTGTATAAATCTATCATCTATCTATCTATCTATCTATCTATCTATCTATCTATCTATCTATCTATCTATCTATCTATCTATCTATCTATCATCTATCTATCTATCTATCATCTATCTATCTATCTATCATCTATCTATCTATCATGTATCATCTATCATCCATTTATCTATCTATCATCTATCATCTTTCTAATCTATCATCTATCAATCTATCTATCATCTATCTACCTATCATCTGTCTATCATCTGTCTATCTGTCTGTCTATCTATCTAATCTATCAATCTATCAATCTACCTATCATCTGTCTATCTATCTAGTCTATCTATCAATCTATCTACCTATCATCTATCTATCTATCTATCATCTGTCTATCTGTCTGTCTGTCTATCTATGTATCTATCAGCTATCTATCCATCCATCCATCCATCCATCCATCCATCCATCCATCCATCCATCCATCCATCCATCCATCCATCTATCTATCATCTATCTATCTATCTAGATTTATATCAAGGAAACAGCTCACATGATTGAAGATGCTGGAACTTTCCAAGCCTGTGGATCAGGATAGAAGCGTCTCCTGATTTACATAGCTTCAGGGGCTGGGGAACTCAAGGTCAGCAGGTTAGAGAGCATGGTTTTGCTCACAGTCTGTGAAGATCAACAAATCCCAAGATCAGCAGGTAAGCTGATAGCTCAAATCCCAAGAACCAGAGGTCAGGTGAACAGGAGCCAGCTGCAGGATCCAGAGCAGGCAAAAGCCAGAACATCCACTCATATTCGGATGCAGGCCACACGCTCAGGGAGGCTCCCTTTCAATGGATTGGGTACTCACAGCAGATTCCATGATGGAGATGATCACATATAAATACTGAGAATCATGGCTCAAACACGTTGACCCAAAATCTTAATCTTAACCATCACACCATGGACTAGCAGAACAAACAAGTCTGTCTTGGAAGAAATATAGCCATAATGCTCCTTGGAAGCAAGGAGAGTGAGACTTCTCAGGTACTTGACATGTTATCAGGAGGAGTCAATCCCTGGGGAAGAACATTGTGCCTGGTAAGGTAAAGGGTCAGTGAAAAAGAGGAAGACCTTCAACAAGATAGATTGACATAGTGGCTGCAACAATGGGCTCAAACAAAGCAAAGATTGTGAGGATGGTGCAGGACCCGGCAATGTTTCGTTTTGTTGTACATAGGGTCAATATGAGTTGAAACCAACTCGACAGCACCTGACAACAACAGCAATCTTTATGGGAGCAGATCACCAAGTCTTTTCCCCCATAGAGCTGCTGGTGGGTTTGAACTACTGACCTTTACGTTACCACTTAACTGTTGTGCCACCAGAGCTCCTTTTCAGGAGTGGCATTAAGCAGATTTATCGCCATCATCGATGATATTCCTGCACTGCCCTTTAGCAGAGGATTCTGATAACAGAAGTCCTATCTTTTTCCCTCTATGCTTGCATCCTTATTTTGGTGGGCTGCCTGCAGGAATGGAGATTTCTTAGTCATAGGACCTAGAGCCAGCAGGTGAACCCCGAATGGGTGGCTGTGACCTGGCTCCCAGTGCCACTTTTGACTTTGTGCTCTTTGCTTGGATCCCTCTGCATTTTTTCCATTCACGTCTGGCCCAGTACCACATTTTACAAGCCCGGGGGGCCTTGTTCACACTGCATTCTTTGTGAATGTCACCTCCTGTGACAGCCACTGATGCTGACTGCTTGTGTCAACTTAGTCCTGGTGCTATCACAGGCGTTGGATGCTTTTCTGTGTGACCAGCTTTTTGCTCTCAGCTTCTGCTCCTGAATCTCTCTCCTGGCCCCTGAGATGTCTCACTCCTAGGTGTCTGCATCATGCCTGCATGGTCTAGAAATGTGACAGCTTTTTACCATGAGGACCAGGTTGAAAACCCTTCTGACAGAGGATCTGCAATGTGTGTTTGCTGTATCATTTAAGAAGAATCCTACTTTAGAAAATCAGGAAAACTAATATAGAACAAGGAGCTTGTGAGAAAGGAAGTAGAGAATATGTGCAATGAACATTTATAGGAAAGCATGAAATGACCAAGGAGCATCACATATTCATGAGGCACACAAGGTACCAAATATTCATGAAGCTCTCAATATTCATGAGGTCTCCAATTAGCACCCTTGGGTGATGCCCATTCTTGGTCCCAGTTGTTTTCTGCACCTCTTCAATAGAACACATGTTGGCTGCAGGCACTTTCTGTCAACTGAATCCCTTTGTTTGTCCTCCACTCTTGCTCTCTTATGTGGCAGAGAGAGAGAGAGAGAGAGGAAGATACCTGCATACACGTGAACATTGTGTAACACAGGTGTGATAGTTAATTTTATATGTCAACTTGGTTAGGCTATGGTTTCCAGCAGTTTGGCCAAACACTACTCTAGTTAGTGTTCCATAATGTAATGCAATTTAATTGTTTTTCACAGTGCAATATAATGTGATGCCATCAATCAATCAGTTGTAAAAGGGGTTTCCTTAGGGTGTGATCTGCTTCCAAAATATAAATAGATATTTTGGCAGAACTCTTTGTCCGCTCTGCACTCTTTCAGTCACCTGACCTATGGATCTTGGGACACAAGTCTTCATCCTACTGCCTGTCCTTCAGTTTTTGGACTTGCCAGCCCCCAAACTAGGTTGAGGCAATTCTTGAAGTAAATCTCTCTCTCTTTCACTTTCTAGTTCTCTATGTATATATGTCTCACTGGTTCTGTTTTTCTAGGGAACCCAAAGACAACAGGATTCCAATAGTGCTGTACTTCATTTTGCTTGTACCCTTTCTTAGATTTGTCTCTTTACCCTTGATTCTATTTTTTATTGGCTTCATAAACCATGTGATTTGAGCATCTTAATGTGGCCCATGAGTATTTCTGTTTTATGATTTCTAGGACAGGGAGGTAGTGCACTAGGAGGCTATCACTGCACATGGCAGGTGTATCTTGACTCCATCTCATGAGCAGTAGCATGTTGTGTCCCATCAGTCATTCTAATGGGAGACCATGAGATGAGGCATCTTGGCACAAAGCACATGAAGTAGACTTCAGGGAGGTGAGGGAGGGGTCATAAGTGAATACTGGTTTCTCTGCACCAAGTTTGTTTGTATGACAGTTTTGCCATGGGCTGGCCAGATGTCAGGGTGCTCCTGTACTCCAAATCTCAGCTTCTTCTCACACTGCATTCTCAACTCTGTATCTGAAAAGCCTGCTTCTTTTTCTGTGTTTGGGCTCCCTGTGGCAAGGTGTGAGAACTTGAATAGACAACAAGAATGGACTACAGTGAGGCTGCATAAAATGTACCCATTGCCATTGAGTTGATTTGGTCTCAGAGCAACACTGTGGAACAGAGTAGAACTGCCCCATAGGCTTTCCAAGAATGTAAATCTTTACAGAAGCAGACTGACACATCTTTCTCCCACGGAGCAGCCGGTGGGCTTGAACTTCCAACCTTATGGTTAGTAGCTGTGTGTAACTACCTGCATAAAAAGTAGGATTGCTATAACTTTCTGTTGCTTTTTATCATTATACACTTTTTTCTATTTATCTCTATCATTATTTTTTCTTACAGTTCTACTTTGTGTAGCTTTACCAACTTTCTTTTGGTTAGGGTTTGCATTGCCTGTTTTTCCCATCTTTTTTCTTTGAACCTCTTTGTGCTCTTATATTTAGGTGTGCCTTGAAAGCACCATAAAGCTGGCTTTTGTTTTTTTTAATCCATTATGACAATCTTTTCTCTAACAGGTGTTTAGCCTACTTAAAGATGTCATCCCATTGTCTTCTGGTTTCCATCATTTCTGTTGAAAAATCAACTGTCAGATATTATTGCTGCTTCTTTGCTGTGTCATTTTTTCTTTGTCTGAGTTTAAGGTTTTTTTCCTTCTTATCTTTTGTTTTCAGCATTCTTAATATGGTGAGCCTTGGTACGGTTTCCTCAGTATTTACCCTGTTTAGAATTTGCTCACCTTCTTGAATCTGTGAGTTTATGTCTTTTTCAGTTTTGGGAACATATCTTCCAAGATTTCTTCAAATATTTCTTCTATCCCTTTTTCTTCTCTTCTTTTGAGGCTCCAAATACAGTATGTTATACCTTTTTGCAGCATTTTGTATATTTCACATGCTCTTGTATATATTTCCACACTTTTATTCTGCTATTTGTGTTTTGATCTGAATTAAAAAAATGATTTATCTTTTTTTCATTAATCCTTTTTTGGTTTGTATAATGTGCCGTTAAATTTAGCTTTTTTGGACCAACCTTGCTTCTTAACAAGAATTTAATATTCTCATCTTTATCCATATCTGTCTTGGAAGAAGTACAGCCAGAGTGTTCCTTGGAAGCAAGGATGATGAGACTTTGACTTGGTTACTTTGAACACATCATCAAGAAAGACTAATTGATAGAGAAAGACTTTATGTTTGGTAAAGTAGAGGGTCAGTGAAAAAGAGAAAACCCTCAATAAAATTGATTGACTTAATAGCTACAAGAATGGACTCACACATACCAAAGGTCATTAAGATGGAACAGGACTGGGCAACATTTCATTCTGTTATACATAAGGTAGACTTGAGTCAGAGCTGACTTGATGGTAACTAATAAGAACAACATATCCACAACAAATTTAACATTTGGGAATGAAAATGGAGACTTTCTGTGGGAACAAGACTTAACTAATTTTCCCAGAAAATACAGGTCTGGAAAGACATGGCTGTAAACCAATAAATAACTTCAATGTTTGCTTCATGAAATTCCTGCAAACCAATTCATCTGAACAAACAATTTGCTCTTCTGGTCAAACAGCTCTCCTATCAGGACAATAGGTTATTTACCTGGACAAAAAATTTCCTCATCAAAAAGCAATTTACTTATCAAGATTTTCCTCCAGACCCTTTCCTCCCCTTGTCAGCCAATCCTAAACTGTAGTTCACAAACACTGTCCAATCCTAACCCTTCCCTGCATTGAAAAATACACTTTATACCACTTGTGTCTAGACCCTTAAGCCCTATAAATATCCTCCCCTGGCTTCCTTCTTTTAAGACACTAGTAAGTCTCTGTCATGGTGGTATCCTCTCTTGCTACAGTGTTGTTGTTAGCTGCTGTTGGGTTGGTCCCTGACTCACGGCAACTCTAGGCACAACTTCCTGGTCCTGCACCATTCCCATGGTCTGTTGTGGATTGGACCATTGTGATTCACGGGGTTTTCATTGGTTGATTTTTGGAATTGGATCACCAAATTTTTCTTCCTAGTTTGTCTTAGTCTGGAAGATCTGCTGAAATCTGTTCACCATCCTAGAAACACACAAGTGTTCACTGATAAACACGTGGGTGCCCATGAGGTATATTGGCCAGGAATCAAAGTTGGGTCTACCACATAGAAGTTGAGAATTCTACCACAGAACCACCATTGTCATCTCTTACTACACTTGTTAGTTGCTGTTGAGCTGACTCTGAAGATAATCTTATGTGGAGAAGAATGGAACATTGTGCCATCTGGTGTCATCTTCACAATTGCCAGCATTCTTACAACAGTAAAAAAATTCTTACAACAGTAAAAAAAAAAAAAAAAAATTTTTTTTAGGTCTGATAAATTTAGATTTGCTTGATCAATAGGTTTTCTGAGGATCTTTTCAAGAGTTATCAGTTGACAATTTATTCTTTCTCCAGGGTTACTTGAGGGCATTTTTTTCCTGTTTTTTTAAAGGTCATTTTTTTTTTTTTTCCTGCTTGGGCCATCTTTCTTTTTCCAATGATGAACATTGGGAAGAAAAGCAGAATTGCAATTGACTCCGTGAATGGAGTTTGCCTCATCATTATATAAGTTTATTGGTACTGCCCAGAGGGCTCAAATTTCATGTGACCATTAGGACAGGAAGTCATCTTACATAGATTGTCTTTCCCAGCCATCCCTTTTGCACAAGAAAAACATGAGGCATGAATAGGGTATAAATCATAACTAACAGTGCACAAACACCAGAAAAGAAACTAGATAACTGGGAGCTCCTAAAAACCAAACATTTATGCTCATCAAAAGACTTCATCAAAAGAGTAAAAAGACAACCTACAGACTGGGAAAAAAATTTTGGCTATGACATATCTAATCAGGGTCTAACCTCTAAAATCTGCAAGATACTGCAAAACCTCAACAATAAAGAGACAAATAGCCCAATTAAAAAATGGGCAAAGATATGAACAGACACTCCACCAAAGAAGCCATTCAGACGGCTAACAGATACATGAGGAAATGCTCATGATCATTAGCCATTAGAGAAATGCAAATCAAAACTGCAATGAGATACCATCTCATCCCAACAAGGCTAGCACTAATCCCAAAAATGCAAAATAATAAATGTTGGAGAGGTTGTGGAGAGACTGGAACACTTATACACTGCTGGTGGGAATGTAAAATGGTACAACCACTTTGGAAATAGATGTGGCACTTCCTTAAAAAGCTAGAAATAGTAGTACCCAAATGATCCAGCAATCTCACTCCTTGGAATATATCCTAGACAGAAAAGAGCCATCACACGAATAGATATATGCACACCCATGTTCACTGCAGCACTGTTTACAATAGCAAAAAGTAGAAACAACTTAGATGTCCATCAACAGATGAATGGATAGACAAATTATGGTACATATACACAAAAAACAATGAAGAATCCTTGAAGATATCTCATAGCATGGATGAATCTGGACTGAAATTAGCAGTCACAAAAGGACAAATATTGTATGAGATCACTATTATAAGAATTCAAGAAAAGGTTTAAACACAAAAGAAAACATTCTTTGGTGATTACAAGGGTAGCAAGGGAGAGAGGGGGAATTCACTAACTAGATAGTAGAAAGAATCATCTTAGGTGAACGGAAGGACGACACTCAATACAGGGAAAGTCAGCACCGCTGGAATAAACCAAAAGCTAAGAAGTTTCCCGAACACAAGCAAACACTTCTAGGAACACAGTAGTAGAGGCTGGAGTCTGGGGACCATGGTTTCAGGGGATATCTAGTTCAATTGTCATAATAAAATTTGTTAAGAAAATGTTCTGCATTCCACTTTGGTGAGAGGAGTCTGGGGTCTTAAAGATTGCGAGTAGCCATCTAAGATGCATCAGTTGGTCCCAACCCAGTTGGAACAAAGAAAAATGAAGAACACCAAAAACACAAGGAAAATATTAGCCCGAGAGATGAAAGTGTCGCATAAACCAGAGACTCCAACAACCTGAGATCAGGAGAACCAGATGGTGGCTGGCTACCCACAATGACCGCCCTGACAGGGAACAAAACAGGGAGTTCCTGATGGAGCAGGAGAGCAGTGTGGTGCAGAACTCAAATTCAGGTAAAAAGACCAGACTTAATGGTCTGACTGAAACTGGAGGAACCCTTGAAGCCATGGCCCCTGGACGCTCTGTTAACCCAGAACTAAAACCATTCCCGAAGCCCACTCTTCAGACAAAGATTAGACTGGACTATAAAACATAAAATAGTACTTGTGAAGAGTGTGCTTTGCAGATACCCGAGACCAAATGGGCAGCTCTTGTCTGGAGGCAAGAT
Source organism: Loxodonta africana (assembly GCF_030014295.1). NCBI lineage: Eukaryota > Metazoa > Chordata > Mammalia > Proboscidea > Elephantidae > Loxodonta > Loxodonta africana. The sequence continues at coordinate 18,734,366 of NC_087348.1, read as the reverse complement.
GAGAAGGCAGAAATGGACAGGAGCTTGTTGGACAGAAATGGGAGATGTAGGGTGGAAGGGGGGAGTGTGCTATCACATTATAGGGAATGCAACTAGTGTCACATAACAATATGTGTATAAATTTTTGTATGAGAAGTTAACTTGAGCTGTAAACTTTCACCTAAAGCACAATTAAAAAAAAAAAAGAAAAACTTGAGGTTCAGGTCTATCTCTGGTTTGAGGGAGAAATGCTGCCTACTTTAAGCAAATTCACTTCTTCCCCAAGCCTTGAATTTTTGATTCAATCAAAGAATCACTGCTTCTCCAGTCTTGAAACAAGCCTGGACCTGCCTTGGCAGATGAAGTGGCCTTATACTTGCTGTGACTCAAGGAAAACACCAGCACTTTAACCATTTGCTCCACCCGATGATTCTTAGATGGTAATAAACGCTATTTTTTAAAAAGCAGGATAAGGGGAATAGGGAGCATGGGGTACCAAAAACAAAACAAAACCCATGGCCGTTGAGCTGATTTCGACTCATAACAACCCTATAGGGCAGAGTAGAACTGCCCCATAGGATTTCCAAGGCTGTAAATCTTTACAGAAGCAGACTGCCACATCTTTCTCCTGTGAAGCAGCTGGTGGGTTCGAACAGCCAACCTTTCAGTTAGCACCCAAGGGCTTAACCGCTGTACCACCAGGGCTTCCTGAGTGTGGGGTATTGGTAGTTAAATAAGATCAGGAAAGGTCTCTCTAATAAGATGATATTTGAGCAGAGACCTGAAGGGAGTAAGGGTACATGACATGCAGAAGCCTGGGATTCAAGTCCCCCAAGGAAGCTGGGGTGAAAGAAGAATGTGCAGGAGGGAGATGCAGGAAACCGTGTGGGTGGGCAGCAGGGAAGAGAGCAAGTAAGGACCTGTAGATCATGGTAGGAGCCTTGGCTTTTATTTGAATGAGATGGGGGCCCCATTGGAAGAGTCTAAGCAAAGAATTTCTTTCATTTCATTAGCCCTTCCAGACCGTTCTCCTTCCCTCCCCAACCTGGCCACTCCACATTAGAAAGAAAAAAATAAAAATTTTAAAATCTAATGTCCTCAGGCTATATCTTCTACCACCCCCATTATGATTGTCATCTGCAACCTCCAGGTCTGTCATCTCATTTCGGTAAGATTCTGGCTCCTGACTCTAGATAACTCTTTTGACGCTTCCAATATCCCTGTAACTTAGAGGTTCTCAACATTTTCTGCACATTAGAATCACTTGGTGGGGGGGGGGGGGTGTTCTAAAAAAATACCTGTTTCAGGGTCTATTCCCAGAGATTCTGCCTAATTATGTCTGATGAGGATCCAGTCATCAATTTTTTTTTTTTTAACTCTCTAGGCAATTATAATAGCAGCCAAGGTTGAGAACCACTTTCATAACTGATCCTTCTAATGCTCTGAACTTTGAGTTCCTGACCTCCTTCTTATCTCCCATATTATGTCAGTCATTCATTGCCATGCCATAGACCTTGACACTATCAATAACAACCCCTCCATAATCTCAACATTAGGCCTGCTCCTTTCCAATATTTTCCTTCTTTCCAGTTTACTCTCTCTAATATCACAGCTCTAATAACTTTGTCCCCCAAACCTACAGTCCATTGAACCAGCCACATTCACAAAGCCTCACTTCCATCCTTACCCGGCTTAGATTCTATGGTTCATCATTATCATCACTGCTTGCATATATCCTCAGCTCCTTGCCTGATTCTCACTTCTTCTTGTCCCTTCCTGGAAATTACCAAACTCATAAATGAGCCAGTCTTCTCTGATCATCCACCAGTTCCCAGAAGGTCTCATTCTTCATCCTTACCTCCGTGACTCCTTCAATCAGTTGTCAGTAACCTAAGGAACTGCAAGACGATTTCATTTGCCTTAAATTTGGAATATTTTTACTCACACTTCTAATGGCAAATTTCCTTGATTCGACGCCATCTAAATCTCCACTGGGGCTTTATTGCTGACTCATGCAGTTATCCTAATATCAACTTAAACCTAATGACATTCAAAAGATCATCTAATTTCCTATACGGTCAATGTGATGCGAGCTTATGTCACCACTGAAAAAGAGGGAAATTTTTAAAATATTGTTAAAAACACCAGATTATTGATGGCCATCTCCCAACCCCATCATAGCCCTAAAGATGCAGAACAAATTGAATGTTTGGGATTATTGTTACCTAACCTTGCCATAGACACAGAGCTACTGGTCAATTTCAGACGCATGTAGAGGTAAATCTTAATTCATTCCTAATACACGATCATAGTCATATGTGCTTGCTCCCTCACCTACTCAAGATAACTTTCTCCCAAATGCCATCAAAATACAGACTATGCCTCATTAGTCACATCTATGGTTCCTCCTACACATAGATGGAGGAATGAAACCCATGTGAACTTTATTTCAGCACCTCTGATTTCTATCAAGCCCTATCTTTTAGTTGACCTCCCATTCCCTTCCCCATAGTCTATTCTTCTTCTTCTAATTATCACTCACAATCTCATCAACGTTTCCCAAGTGTCAGACATTTACTTTGAGAGGCTCACAAGCATATTAGCATGAGACTTTGCACAAAATATATGTGAAACTCCATTCAACACAATATCTCAGAAAAGCAAAGAAATAGTACACCACAGTAAAGAGAAAGAATAGGCTTTGCAGCCAAAAGACTTGTGTTCAAATCCTGCCTCTACATCTAACAAGCTGTGGGACTTTGGAAAATTATTTAACTCTCTAGCATCAGCTCCCTCAGCTTTAAAATTTAGGTAAGGTTACATACCTTCTTGGGTTGCTGTTCATTCATTCATTCATGCAAATGTCATCATGCCTGCTAAGGGCTAGACGCTGTGCTAGGCATGGTTGAAAAATGGGACATAAATATGTATAAAACTGTTTTGTGCAATAAGGAAGTAGTTAATGTAAGATTTTTTAATTAAAATATTTAGTAAGTACTTATTATAAAGAAGGTGCTATAAAAGGTGCTATACAGGAATCAAAGAGGTATGATATTCCAGCCTACAAGGAACTCCCAGAGGGAGTGAGGCAAATGTGACAACTCATGGTAGATGACATAAGTGCAGTATGAGACAAGCTGAGGAATCCACATAAGGGAATAGTGTGGGCAGGGAAGGGATTGTTCTGGGTGGTGAGACCAGGACAGAATTTGTCAGAAATGAGATGACTCATGAGAACCCAGACAAAAATTCATCCACCTATGAGCAGCTGATATTTGACAAAGGCCCGAAGTCCTTTAAATGGGGAAAAGACAGTCTTTTTAACAAATGGTGCTGGCATAACTGGATATTCATCTGCAAAAAAGTGAAACAAGACCCATACCTTACACCATGCACAAAAAGTAACTTAAAATGGATCAAAGACCTAAATATAAAATCTAAAACGATAAAGATCACAGAAGAAAAAAATAGGGGCAATGCTAGGAGCCTTTATACATGGCATAAACAGTATCTGAAACATTACTAACAATGCACAAACACCAGAAGAGAAACTGGATAACTGGGAGCTCCCAAAAATCAAACATTTACGCTCATTAAAAGACTTCACCAAAAGAGTAAAACCACGACCTACTGACTGGGAAAAAAAAATTGACTACGACAAATCTGATCAGCATCTAATTTCTAAAATCTATAAGATACTGCAAAACCTCAACAATAGAAAGACAATTAACCCAATTAAAAAATGGGCAAAGGATATGAACAGACACTTCACCGAAGACGACATTCATGCAGCTAACAGATACATGAGGAAACAATCACAATCATTAGCCGTTAGAGAAATGCAAACAAAAACTACAGTGAGAAACCATTTCATCCCATCAAGACTGGACTTAATCCAAAAAAATACAAAATAATAAATGATGGAGGGGTTGTATAGAGACTGGAACACTGATACATTGCTGGTGGGACTGTAAAATAGTGCAACCACTTTGGAAATCGATTTGGGGCTTCCTTAAAAAACTGGAAATAGGAGTACCATAGGATCCAGCAATCCCACTCCTTGGAATATAACCTAAAGAAATAAAAGCCCTCACATGAGTAGATATATGCACACCCATGTTCATTGCAGCACTGTTTACAATAGCAAAACGATGGAAACAACCAAGGTGCCCTTCAATAGATGAATGGATAAACAACTTATGGTATATTCACACAATGGAATACTATGCAACGATACGGAACAATGATGAATCTGTGAACATCTCATAACATGGAGGAATATGGAAGGTGTTATGCTGAGTGAAATTACTCAGTTGCAAAAGGACAAATATTGTATAAGATCAGTATTATAAGACTCAAGAAAAGGTTTAAACACAGAAGAAAACATTCTTTGATGATTATGAGGGTGGGGAGGGAGAGAGGTATTCACTAAATAGACAGTAGACAAGAATTATTTTAGGTGAGGGGAAGGACAACACACAATACAGGGGAAATCAGCACAACTGGACTAATCCAAAAGCTAAGAAGTTTCCTGAATATGACCAAACACTTCGAGGGACAGAGTAGCAGGGGGAGGGGTCTGGGGACCGTGGTTTCAGAGTACATCTAGGTCAATTGACATAACAAAGTGTTTCAAGAAAACATCCTGCACTCAACTTTGGTGAGCAGCGTCTGGGATCTTACAAGCTAGCAAGCGGCCATCTAAGATGTAGCAACTGGTCTCAACCTACTTGCAGCAAATGAGAATGAAGAACACCAAAGACACAAGGAAAATATGAGCCCAAGAGACAGAAAGGGCCACATAAGCCAGAGACTCCATCAGCCTGAGACTGGAAGAACTAGATGGTCCCAGGCTACCACCAACGGCTGCCCTGACAGGAAACACAACAGAGAATTCCTGAGGGAACAGGAGAAAGTGGGATGCAGACCTCAGATTCCAGTAAAAAGACCAGATTTAATGGTCTGACTGAGACTGGAGGGACCCCAGAGGTCATGGTCCCCAGACTCTCTGTTAGCCCAAAACTAAAACCATTCCTGAAGCTAACCCTTCAGACAAATATTAGACATAAATATGACATAAATAAGACATAAAATGACTCTGGTGAGGAGTGTGCTTCTTAGCTCAAGCAGACATATGAGACTATGTAGGCAGCTCCTGTCTGGAGGCAATATGAGAAGGCAGAGAATGACAGGAGCTGGTTGAATGGACATGGGAAATACAGAGTGGAGAGAAGGAATGTGCTGTCACAGGTAGGGAGAGGAACTAGAGTCACATAACCATGTGTATATAAGTTTTTGTATGAGAAACTGACTTGAATTGTAAACTTTCACTTAAAAAAAAAAGAAAAAATTTTTTTTCACTTAAAGCACGATAAAAAAAAAAAAAAAAGGAAAGAAAACCCTATGGGACAGTTCCACTCTGTCACATGGGGTTGCTATGAGTTGTTGCAATTGACTCAATGGCTCCAACATGCCACCAGAGTTTCCTACAACAGCTACACATACTGTCTGGAAGCCAAAGTTGCTTCCCACGTAGCTCAGTTTCTTGGGGCTGGTGGCCAGGTTCTCTGAGGTCCTGGAGAGGGTAGGGATCATAACATGATCTGTGACACTCTGGAGAGGAGAATAATGCTCAGTACTTTGACCTGTGGAGGAGGAGAGACAACTACTCTCTGGCAGGGTCCAGGAATCTTCTGGGGGGTGTCTGCCCCTCCCTGTGATGATAGTTGCCTCTGAGCAGCTTTAGCTAATGATTTTCTCAAACTGTCTTGGAATTCTTTCTGTGAGAGAAGCCCTGGTCTCAAGTACATTTGATTCCTTTCATTCTTTACCCCTTAGTTTTAACACCAGCCAGTGGGAACTGACAGATGTCTGGCTACTCCAAAGATAGAACTGGGAGTTAATAAATGGTGGCCCCAACTTGTCTCTAGAAACGGTGCCTGGAGAGACATCCCACTTGGTGAGTGATAGCTATCAGCTGCTGGAGAGCTTGAGTTTTCATAAAGGTCCCAAACCAAAAGATTACTCTCTGCTTTGTTACAATGTCCCCTCTCTCAAGGGCTTCTAGGATTAAATGAGTATGAGACCCTTGAGAAGAAGATTAACACTCAGGGGGTTCAAAGAGATTTACTTCCCCTTCCATTTATAAACATGAGATTTTAGGGAACTTTATTCCATATAAGGCAGACCTAAGGTCCAACAGGGTAACTCATCATCTTCCTTAGGTGACAGAGCATGTCACTGGTAACAATAATCATTCATTTAACACCCACTGTTTGCTAGAACCATGGTCTGTTGTAGCTCAGTCGTCTGGCTTCCAAGCTGGACCACTAATTCCTTTTCCTTTCAGCACCTGCAGCTGTATCTGCCCTTCTTTCTTTCCTTTAGTCCCACTTACCCCAATAGAAAGCTCCAGATTTGCAGGTACTTGGTGGGCTGTGAGTGTTCTTAAGATAATGTAAATAAAAATTCAATTCAAATGCTCCTGTGAGAGTTAGTACTTCGATTTCATTTCAAACCAACATACCGATGACTGGTATCACATTCTGTGGCAGATGGTTTTAGGTGAAGGAAGACGAGAAAGTTGAGCTCCATTTGGAGGGAGCAATGTCTATTGGCCAAAGGAGTTGGATGCCTTTTCTTTTTGGGCAAACTTTGGCATGCCATCATCAACTACTACTGCTCTCGCCCCTCTGTGTTATCTTTCCTCCATTCCTCTTAGGTCCTTCACTAACCTATTCATGGGAAGCCTGTTTGCTTCTTCTTAGCCTGTGACTGGGTTGCCTAGAGCTGTGGGGGACTTGTGCTTAGGAGTTGGCGAAACTAGGAAGTAGAGCCTGGGTTTACTAAGGCAACGAAAGAGGGGTTTTGTATTCCCTTTTCTGCTCTCTTGCCCTCTGTGTCACCTTAGCCCTAAAGGAATGAATTTCCTTAGGGAAATTATTATTCAAAGGAAAGGGCTCCCTTAAGCAAATGGATTGTTTTCATGAAATCACTTTAGTCCCTAAACTTCTGAGTCTGGGATGATGTGTTGGGGTGGCAATGGTAGTAGGGGACTTGATGGAGACTGCTTTTTTTTTTTTTTTGTATGTTAAGAAAAATTATCCCAAGCCTGTAAATAAGACCAGGAGGAGATGGCATATGATTTTGATGTCATCCTGAAGCATTGATTAACAGGTCCACACAAGGATGATTTAATTTTCTAAGAAAATGTTGTCTCACTTTGCTATCTATGACTTCTTAGGGGCTCAGACCACATAAAGTTGCATATGAACTTGGAGATTTTTTCTGGCAGAGATGCAAATGCTTCCTTGTCTTTTTTATGGGGCTCAAGCCCAGTTGGGTTGGCTCAACTCAACCTGCCGAGATCTCCTTTTTTTCTCTCCCCATCTGGACCTACTACTGTCAGGCTTTTTTCCCCTCTTCTCCATTTACACTATTCACGTTCCTACTTATGGTTTTTTCCTTCTCTGGGTGATTCATATGCTGAAGTAATTCCACGGATTTAGGAGCTCAGTGCTGGAGGTAGCTAGGTAAAACAGAAGTAATTTACATCCCTAATCCCTCCTACCTAACTCCCCAGAGAGATTGGGAAGGATGTGGGGATTCTACCACACATAGAATGATGTTTGTCTTAGGGTTCTCTAGAAAACAGAACCAGTAAGATATGTACAACCCTTTCTATTTATTCATTCATTCATTCACAACAATTGGTTCCAACTACATGGACCATTTCTTTAATGTCCTGTACTCAGAAGGGCAATATTCCCTATAGAATCTTGTAGGGGAGACAACTATGGTTGAAATATATCATTTTTGCTGTTTAACTTTCCTTCTACAGTTCCTTCTACTTCTGAGAAGTACCAAAACAGGAGAAAGATAGAATCCAGCTCCCAGTTCTGAAGTGAAAGGAGGGCCTATTTCTATCTCTTAGATCGTGGTAAGCTAGAACTTTGCATGTAGGATATGGGTAAATATAAGATATCCACACTGAATGGAGGATATCTGTGGCCAAACAGATGGATGGTCTTGTCTAGAATTTGATCTTGAGGAGACGATGACAGATGATAAGCAGTGGTGCAGAGGCTAGTGTAGGGGTGACTTTGCCCAGGAACACAGCAAAAATGAATGATCAGAGGCACTGTTGCTGGCTGTAGCAATAGAAAAATTCCAAAGTGATGACCGCAGTGGTGACAGCCTACACAGATCATTCTTGTGGCAGAATCTTAGCTGTGCCTTGCCTCTCAATTCCTATTCCCTCTTAGTTGTCTAGGCTTCTCTTCTATTTTATAAGCTACAGATGTCTTTCTGACAAAATACTTTTCTGCTTAGGTTAAGAACCCTGCCTTGTACAGCGGCCTTGACATCTTTATTCTTTAGGCTGTAAACCAGGGGGTTCAGCATGGGGATCACAATGGTGTAGAACACAGAGAGGATCTTGTTATAGGCTGAAGCACTCTCAGGATTGGGTTGGAGATATACAAGGAACACGGATCCATAGAAGAGGGAGAGGGCGGTGAGGTGGGAGGCACAGGTGGAGAAGGCCTTGCGCTGGGCCTCCAGGGACCTCATCCTACAGATTGTGACCAGGATGTAGGCATAAGAAACCAATATGACTGAGACGGTGGGGACAGTGGCCAAGGCAGCAAAGAAAAGCAGGACGATATTGGCTGTGGTGGTATCTGAGCAGGCCAGTTGGAGCACTGGGGGGATGTCACAGAAGTAATGATCAATGATGTTGGGGCCACAGAAACGCAGGCTGAAGGCATTCCCTGTCTGTACAGCTGAAATGAACATACCCACAGCATAGGCTAACACCACCAACTGAACACACAAACGTTTGGACATGATAGTGTGGTAGAGAAGAGGGTGACAGATGGCCACAAATCGGTCATAGGCCATGATGGTCAGAAGCAGACACTCCCCTGTTCCATGGAGGTTCATGAGGGCCATCTGGACCACACAGCCTGCAAAGGAGATGGATTTGTCAGTGGTGAGGAAGCTGGTCAGTAGCCTGGGGGTGAACACAGAGGAGTTGCAGATGTCAAGGAAGGAGAGCACGCTCAGGAGGAAGTACATGGGAGTGTGGAGGGGAGAGCTGGTGTGGATCAGGTCTATCATGCCCAGGTTGCCCACCAGAGTCATGGAGTAGATCAGCAGGAAGATGGCAAAGAGGAGTTGTTTCAGGTCTGCCTGGTCTGTGAGGCCCAGAAGGATGAAGCTCGTCACTGTAGTGTGATTCTGCCCCAATGCCATTCCACTGGTGTGTTTTCCATAGGACAATGAACAAGAGAAGGAGAAGCAAGATTGTTAATATTCAAGTCAAAGAGGTAGCCGTTAACATATCCTACAACTGAGGAGCTACATCTTTCTCCACGAGGCAGACTGCTCCCCATATCCCACATCAATCCCATTGTATCAAGCTCATGCTTAAAACACCTTAAGCATTTCCAATTCCTCTTAGAATAATGTCTAAATTCTTTATTCTATCAGATGTCCTTCATGACACGCTTCCATGCTACCCCGCTCTCAGTTCATCCTCTAGCAATTCTATGAATATACTATGTTATTGAAAATGTCTCTGCGTTTTCATGTTCCATATTTTCTTACAATGGCCTTTGGTTTCATTGAACCCAGCTCAGAAGTCTATTATTGTCTTACTCTCTCCCTTTCTATTGGGTCACCTTGAATTTCAAAGACAGTCCTTTAGTTGAATGAATGACACTACATTTTAATATTTAAAAAATTCCCCTCCCACCTTTTTTATTGCATTTTCTAATCCCTAATAGGAAGAGAGTTACTTAATATCAATAATCTGAACCCTACTATTTATCTCAGTGCCTGGTGTTAATAAATTAATATCAATTACATAAGAAAGTCTTCCTCATCTCAGGTAATGAGAACTCAATTATTTAGTTGTTTCCACTATTTAGTTGTTTGACAGTTTTTTGCTTCTCACTCCACATCTGCTGTGTCTTGCTCATCTAGTGCTGCTGTAACAAAAATACCACAAGTAGAGGGCTCTAACAAAGAGAAATTTATTCTCTCACAGTCCAGTAGATTACAAGTCTTAATTCAAGGTGTCAGCTCCAGGGGATGGCTTTCTGTCTCTGTCGGCTCTGGAGGAAGATTCCTCGTCATCAATCTTCCTTTGGTTGAGGAGCTTCTCAGGCTCAGGGACCCCAGGTTCAAAGGATGCACTCTCCTCCCGGTGCTGCTTTCTTGGTGGTATGGGGTCTGCATGTCTCTCTGCCTGCTTCTCTTATATCTCAAAATAGGTTGGCTTAAGACACTACCTAATCTTGTAGACCTCATCAATATAATTGCTGCTAATCCATCTTATTATAGCACAGTGATAGGATTTACAACATATAGGGAAATCACACCAGAAGATAAAATGGTAGACAACCATACAGTCATGCAAGGGAATCATGGCCTAACCAAGTTGATACACACATTTTTTGGGTGAGATAATTCAGTCCATGACACACTATATCACAAAGTCATATTGCCTCTATCTTTAAAACATATACTGACCCAAGATATCACTATATTTTGCTTGGACAACTGTAATTGCTCTTAGCTGCTGTCCTGCTTCCCTCTTATCAGGAGAGCAACTAGAGTGATCCTGGTAACACAAAGGAAAAAGTCAAAGACCTCACAATGGCCCTCCAAGAACCTCTACTCAGTTCACCACCATTCTGTTACTCTCTTTTATCTTGGTCTTCTTTTCCTACTTTTCTCACCCTTGCTTACTCTATTCTAGCTACATTTGCCTCCTTGTTCTTCTTCGGACATGCCAGCATGACTCAGCACTTTTGCACCAACTATTCCCTTTCCTTGGAACATTCTTGCTCCAGTTAGCCTTGTGGCTCATGCCCTCATCTCTTTCAAAGTTTGGCTCAAATGTCTGTTGTTGTTTTTAGGTGCCATTGACTCACTTCTGACTTATAGCAATCCTATGTACAGCAGAATGAAACACTGCCTCGTCCTGAGCCACCCGCAAGATCGTCATGTTTGAGCCCATTGTTGCAGCCAGTGTATCAGTCCATCTCCTTGAGGGTCTTCCTTTCTTTTGCTGACCCCGTTCTCCCCCAAGCATGATGTCCTTCTCCAGGAACTGGCCCCTCCTAATAACATGTCCAAATGACTTGTATGAATTCTCACCATTCTTGCTTCTAAGGAAAATTCTCACTGTACTTCTTCTGAGACAGATTTGTTTGTTCTTTTGGCTGTCCATGGTACATTCGATATTCTTTACAAACTCCATAATTCGAAGGCGAAAATTCTTCTTCTTTCTTCCTTATTCATTGCCCAGCTCTTACATGCATATGAGGTTATTGAAAATACCATGGCTTGGGTCAGGCTCATCTTAGTCCTCAAAGCGACATCTTTGCTTTTTGACACTTTTAAGTTGCCTTTTTGCAGCAGATTTGCCCAATGCAATACTTCTTTTGATTTCCTGACTGTTGTTTCCTTGGGCGTTAATCATGGATCCAAGTAAATGAAATCCTTGATAAATTCAGTCTTTTCTCTGTTTATCATGACGTTGTTTATTGGTCTAGTTGTGAGTATTTTTGTTCTCTTTATGTTGAGGTGTAATCCATACTGAAGGCTGTCGTCTCTGGTCTTCATCAGGAAGTGCTTCAGGTCCTCTTCACTTTCAGCAAGCAAGGTTGTGTTGTCTGCATATTGCAGGTTGTTAATGAGTCTTCCTCCAGTCCTGATGCCGCATTCTTGTTATTTAGTCCAGCCTCTCAGATTATTTGCTCAACGTGCAGATTGAGTAAGTATGGTTGTTTTAGTGATCTAATGCTGCTGTAACAGAAAAACCACAAGTGGATGGCTTTAACAAAGAGAAATTTATTCACTCAGAGTCTGGGAGGCTGGAAGTTCAAATTCAGAGTGCTAGCTCTAAGGGAAGCCTTTCTTTCTCTGTCAGTTCTGGAGGAAGGTCCTTGTCATCAATCTTCCCTTGGTCTAGGAGCTTCTCTGCACAGGGACCTCAGGTCCAAAGGATGAGCTCTGCTCCTGGCACTGTTTTCTTGATGGTATGAGGTCCCATGTCTCTCTGCTCACTTCTCTGTTTTATACCTCAAAAGAGATTGGCTTAAGACACAAACCAAACTTGTAGAGTGAGTCCTGCCTCATTAACATAACTGCTGCTAATCCCATCTCATCAACATTATAGAGATAGGATTTACAATACATAGGAAAATCACACTAGATGACAAATTGGTGGCCAACCACACAATACTGGTAATCATGGCCCAGCCAAGTTGGCAGATATTTTTTGGGGATACAGTTCAATCCAAGATAATGGTGGAAGGCTACAACCCTGATGCACACCTTTTTTGATTTTAAACCATTTAGTATCTCCTCACTCTGTTGGAACAACTGCCTCTTGGTCTATGTACATGTTTCTCATGAGCACAATTAAGTGTTATGGAATTCCCATTCCTCGAAATGTTATCTGTAATTTGTTATGACCCACACAGTTGAATGCCTTTGCATAGTCAATAATACACAGGTAAACATCTTTCTGGTATTCTCTGCTTTCAGCCAAGATCCATCTAGTAATCTAGTCTTCCTTTCCCCCTTGCCTGCTCCTCTTTGCTTTTGAGTAAATGTTGGCTGGTCTCATATAGATGATTTTTTAAATGAGTGCAGTACTTAGGAATGATTCAGATGCATCCTTTAAACTAGGTTATTCCATTCCATCTGCGGGAAAATGGCTTCTGAAATCCTATCAGAGATCATCCTTTATAAACTGCTCACGCAGTTTTTTTCAGAGAAAGAAAAATTCCACTACCAGTCAAGAAGAGCAAGACCTCTTCACCTTTGGAGGTTATCCTTTCTGCTTCATTTTCACACCACTTCTCATCTGAGCCACAGAACAACCCTGTGAGGTGGTCCATGATCCCTGGTCACAATTCCAAATATCTGAAAAGCTCTGAAAAATAATTTCGTAATTCCTTTGGTGGAAAACTTGACTTGACCTCCACTAAGGTTGTTCACAGTCTTTATTTGTGTGCTTAATTATAGGGTGGGGCCGAGGAGTCTGCTGGTTGTATTATGTAATATATAGCATGTCTAGAATCCAACATACTGTGAATTCCAAAACACATGTGGCCCCAAGGATTTCCGATCAGGGATTCTGGGCCTGTGCTACTCTCTCTTGCAGGCGATGAAGAAACCAAGCCTGAGAAATGAATTATAAGAAACAGATTTACCACCAGACTTTGCTCTTGATTGTCCTGCAAATGAAAGCCAGTCAATGTTAATCACAACAGGAAGTAGCATGATTAATTTTGATTTTTAGGAATGTAACTAGTGGCAATTTTGGAAGCTGGATTGGTGGAGCAGAGCCTGGATGCAGGACCTAGTCCAAAAGCTTTTGTGCCTGCCCCTCCCATGACTATATTCATGTCTTTGTCTTCAGTTCACTCCCATTCTCCTCACGACCTGTCTTGTACTGTATTCTCCACCCCACAATTAAGCTGCTTCTTAATCCGTGGGGATTAAGAACCTTAATTCTCTGAGGGGTGGTGCTGGGGACACAGTGTGATGTTGGGAACCCTCCTGGGGTAAGGGAAGGTCTGGGTACTGTCCCAGTTCAGCAGCTTTGTGATAGGACGTTGATAAGTCAACTGAGAAAGCAGAGTCCTATATAAATCCAAAAAATCCAAGCCCATTACAGTCAAATCGATTCCAACTCATGGTGACCCCATGTGTGACAGAGTAGAACTGCCCCATAGGGTTTTCTTGGCTGTAATCTTTACAGAAGCAGATCACTGGGTCTTCCTTCCTCCGTGCTGCTGGATGGGTTCTATCCTCCAACCTTTAGTAGTTGAGAGCAAACTGCACCACCTAGTGACCTGCCTGAGTTCTATATACTCACTTCTTTAAAGTGAAGAGAATGACTGTTGGGTTGGGTTTTTTGAGATTTAGGAGAGGCCTGAGATGGTGAAAACAGCGGTGCTTTGAAAAGAATGAAGTTTATAGTAATCCTGGATGGTGGCAGAGTGGTGAAGAAAAACTGTGATGATGGAAACAAATATTTGTTGAGCCTCTGCTAGGCAGGTGCTTTCTCCATCACTACTTTGTTTAAGAAGTGAGTAACCTACTTACAAGGATCCCTGGTGGCACAGTGGTTAAAGCACTCAACTGTTAACTGCAAGGCTAGAAGTGTGAACTTACCAGTGGCTCTGCAGGAGAAAGATGTGGCAGCCTGCTTCTTTAAAGATTTACAGCCTTGTAAACTGTATGGGGCAGTTCTACTCTGTTCTGTAGGGTGGTTATGAGTTGGGATTGACTCTACAGCAATGGGTTTTTGGTTTAACCTGCTTATGGAGTTCCTACGGAAAAAAACCAAACCAAACCCACTGCTGTCGAGTCGATTCCGACTCATAGCGACCCTCTAGGACAGAGTAGAACTGCCCCATAGAGTTTCCAAGGAGCACCTGGTGGACCCAAACTGCCGACCTTTTGGTTAGCAGCCGAAGCTGTTAACCACTATGCCACCAGGGTCTGTGGAGTCCCTGGGTGGTGCAGTTAACACGCTTGGCTGCTAACCAAAAGGTTGGCCGTTTGAGTCTACCCAGAGGGGGCTCAGAGGAAAGGCCTGGCAATCTACTTCTGAACAATCAGTAATTGAAAAGCCTGTGGAGCACGGTTCTACTCTGACACACATGGGGTCACCATGAGCTGGAAGGGACTCCACGGTGGCTGGTTAACCTGCTAATATCACAAACAAATGAATTGAGATTTGGACCTGGATAACCATATGGAGAGTTACTGGCATAATCTCCTCTTCATTGGGTAGGGATAATAGCCTCAGGAAAGAAAAAAAATAACACAACCTAGAGAAATTCTCTTGGGGACTACAGTGAAACAGAATAATCCAGCTGACCAAAGTCAGATGTCTAAACCCAAAATAACGCAGAAGAATGGAACGGGCATTAGTGGGAGTACAAGATCCTTACAAGAACGCTTCTTAGGAAAGTAGACCTTCTCCCACCCTAAGCCCCCAGCCACAGGTTCTGGTTCAGTGACCCGACTGTAGAAGGGTCCTAGGCACTCATCTTTCACCCATCCTGCCAGGGCCACCACCTCACCTGGCAGTTTTTTCCCCTAATGGTAGTGTTAGCTGCTTTGGAATCAGCCCTTGACTCATGGTGACCCCATACACAACGGAATGAAACACTGCCTGTGCCATCCCCATGATCAGTTGCAGATCAGACTATGGCAATCCATAGGGTTTTCATAGGCTGATTTTTGGAAATGGATCACCAGGCCTTTCTTCCTAATCTGTCTTGCATAGCAAAATGTGAGCCTCCACTGACAGATGGGTGGTGGCTGTGCCTGAGGTGTATTGGCCGGGAATCAAAGTAGGGTCTCCCTCCTGCAAGGTAAGAATTTTACCACTGGAGCACCAATAAGTGCCCACCCCTAAGGGGCAGGTCTCTTGAACACCTCAAGGGAAATCAGGACCCCTAGAGCCTCCAGACTCTAAATACACCAGCCCCCTTTTGGGGTTTCCCAGTAATGATACAAGTGCAGTGTTACACCCCCACGTCTTCGTCCCTGTTCCAATAACTGACCCTGCTGGGGACTCCGTGAGAGGGTACTCGAAACAGTTTGTTAATGAATCAATTTCAATTAATTTCGAGGTGGCTGGAGGATCAGAAAGAACAAGGGAATTATCTTTCAATGTTAGATTGTTTTTTTAAATGGAAAATACATTTTTCTGGTACAAAATTCAGAAGGGAATCCAGTGAGAAGTCAGTCTCTCTCCTGTGCTGATTCCCCAGCCGCCCAGCTCTCTTCCTCAGAAGCTACCAGTTTCCTGTGTATCTTCCCATAGTGACTCTTTACTTATATAAGTGACATTTGTATATATAGTGTCCAACCCCTTCTAAAAAAGGAGCTCTTGTGGCACAAACGGTGAAGCACTTGGCTGCTAACTGAGAGGTTGGCAGTTTGAACCCACCGCAGTGGCTCCTAGGGAGAAAGACCTGGCCTTTTGCTCCTGTAGAGATTACAGAAAAGGAAAGCCTGTGGGGCGACTCTACTCTGTCACATGGGGTCAGTATGAGTCATGACTGACTAGGCAGCATCTAACAGCAATGGCGTTAAAGGATACAAATGGTAGCAGAGTACACACATTGTTCTGCACCTTCCTTTTTTGTTTCCCCAATGTGTCTTGGAGATCCTTCCATGTTAGTAGGTTAAGTGTTGCCCGTTTTTTTAAGGCTGCATAGTGTTCTATCTTATGAATGTCCCATGTAAGCAGTTCCCTAGGGACAAGGAGGTTGTTAACATTCTTTCAAATTACCAACCACGCAGCGCCAATCTTAAAGCAACTTTGGGCTGGAGCAGTTTGGAATCTAGAGCTGCTGTGGTTGGTTGGCATCCAGGTGATTCCAGCTCATGGCGACTCCATGTGTGCAGGGTCGAACTGCTCCACAGGGTTTTCAAGGCTGTGAGCTTTTGGAAGCAGATTGCAGGCCTGGCTTCCGAAGTGCCTCTGGCTGGGTTCCAACAACCATCCTTTCAGGTAGTCGTTGAGCGCTTAACGGTTTGTGCCACCCAGGAACTCTTTAGAGCCATTGTTGTTGTTGTGTGCCATCGAGTCCATTCTGACTCATAGTGACCCTATAGAACACAGTAGAATTGTCCCAAAGGGTTTTCTAGGCTGTAATCTTTATGGGGTGGGGGCACGAGGAGCTCTGGTGGCACAACGCTTTAGTGCTTCGCTACTAATTGAAAGGTCTGCTGTTCAAACCCACACAGTGGCTCCCTGGGAGAAAAGACCTGGAGATCTGTTCCCGTAAAGATTTCAGTCTAGGCAACCCTGTGGGGGCAGTTCTACTCTGTCATATAGGGTCATTATGAGTTGGAATTGACTCGATGGCACATAACAACCACAACCGTCTTTACAGGAGCATATCACCAGGTCTTGTCTTCCATGGAGCACCTGGCGGGTTCGAACCACTGACCTTTAGATTAGTAGCTGAGTGCTTAACAGTTGGGCCACCAGGGCTGTGGGGACCCCCAATAAAAATATTAGTATGCACTCTCTGCCTTGTCTTTCTTGCCTTGTAAAGAACTTCCCAGGCTCACTGACTTTTCAGTGTTT
Organism: Loxodonta africana; assembly: GCF_030014295.1. Taxonomy (NCBI): domain Eukaryota; kingdom Metazoa; phylum Chordata; class Mammalia; order Proboscidea; family Elephantidae; genus Loxodonta; species Loxodonta africana. The sequence goes on along the minus strand of NC_087348.1, from coordinate 18,717,247 downwards.
TCCCTGTTGGGAGAAGAAAAAGAGGGGGCTGGCAGAGGAGACCTCCTTGGCTTTCTAGTTTCTTTTCCTTTTCCTTCCCAGCCAGATGTTACAGGTGTTCACAAGCTGTGGTCACCTATCAAAGTGTCATCTGTGTACCAGCAGCACCAGCATAGCTCTGTGCTGGTTAGAAATGCTGAAGCTACTGTGTGAGCCCTGCAGTATGACAAGATCCGAAGCTGATTCCTATTCACCTTAGAGTCTGAGACAGGCTGCCTAGCAGCTTGAACGGGTTCAGCTCCCGGGCCAGCTGGATGTCTGTGGAGGGGGCCAGAGGGTAGGAGGCTCCTGCATAAAACTCCTGATTATAAAAGGACGTGATGGAGCCCACAGCAGAGGCCTCTGTTGGAGGCTGACCCTGAAAGTGACAGCACATTAGGTCTCAATAGGAGGGTGGTGAGGGGATTCAGGAGGTAGTGAGGCTGCCTTAGGGTAAAGTTCTCCTTCTAGCCTTGCCACAAGGACATCAGAAAGAACCATGGTGCTGGGTGAGTCTCCTCCTCTTCTCTTCAGACTTCTCTGGGCCCCCCTCGCACAGGAGGAAACTCACTGTCTTCCTTATGGGATTTTCTAGCTTATATTTGTGCACCAAAAATCACAATTAGCAGTTGATTTATCTACTGAACTTAGTATCCATGCTTAGGGTCAGTCTAGGAGTCCCTGGGTGGGGCAAATGGTTAAGTGTTTGACTAGTAACCACAAGGTTGGTGGTTGAAACTCACCCGGGGGCACCTCAGAAGAAAGAAACTGGGAATCCGCTTCCAAAAGCTTACAGGCCTGGAAACCCCATGGAGTGGAGTTCTACTGTACACACTTAGGGTCGCTATGAGTTGAATTCAACTCCAGAGTAACTGAAAATGACAATGAGCGGAAGTCAATTTGATGAGAGCTCAGGCGGCAGCTTATTGGTCCAGAGGTCCAGCGTCTAGGACTGCAGGCAGACCCTGAATGGCTGGCCCTGAGGACCCAACTCCGAGGACTAATGGTGAACATCTTATGTCTGCAGACTGCTGGGAGAACAGAAGACTCTATACCTTTCTTCCTGCACCCCCCAACCATTGCAAACACACCACCAAATAGGGGAAACTTTCATTGCCTTTTAGAAGGGTTGCTTTTATCCATTGCTGCCACCTGGACTGTTGGCTAGTTCTGAGAAGCATTTTATTGCCTAGCAGTTGAGAGTGTGGCCAGGTCTGGATCTGAATCCCAGCTTCCCTCCTTACTAGTATTATAACCCTGAACGATTATCTAACTTCCCTTAGGTTTCTCTCCTACAAAGTGGGAATACTACCTACTCTTAGTGCTTCTGTGAGAGTTAAATGAGGCAGTACATTTAAAGCTCTTGTTAGCATGTTTGGCACAGAGGCGTCCCTAGGAGAAGCAGATGGTTGACACTCTCTCGGCTGCTAACTAAAAGGTGGAGGTTTGAGTCGACCCAGTGGTGCCTCGGAAGAAAGACCTGGTGACCTACGTCCAAAAAGGGAGCCTCTGAAAACCCTATGGAGCACAGTTCTACTCTGACACTAATGAGGTTGCCATGAATCTGAGTTGGAAGCATCTGGAATACAAGTCCTCAATATATATATATATATATTTAATATTTTATCTTATTTTAGTTGTTCTTGTTGAGAATACACAAAGTACTCTGTACTTTTTAATTGTCATTATTTTAAATGAGGGCTTGAGGCTATGGGGAAGGAAGTGAAGCCAAAGGAGGAGACCCCGTGGAGATGGGGATGTTCTGTGAGCGCACTGACCTGTGAAGACACAGGGACCATATCCCTCTGATTCCAGCTCCTGGAGACTCCTGGGAGTGACTGTCCCTCTGTGCAGTGTCGGCTGCCTTGGACCAGTTCCAGGGGTGGGCGCCCTCAGACAGTGCTGGTTGATCTTTGGACCTCTCCTCCCTGTGAAGGCTTCCGTCTGAGCTCTTACATGGCTTTTCAGCGTAGGCCTGTGAAAACTGGCTCCTTCTGGATTGTCCCAGGGGCAGAGCAGGGAACCAATGATTGACGGTCCAGGATACACAGGGAGCGATGCCTGGAGATCAGTGTTCTGTGGGTGCGTGCGGTTGGGAGCCTCTGGGACTCTCGGTACAGGGCTGCCCCCTTCATTAACTGAATCCCTTCCCTGGTGCTTCTAAATGAGTCTAAGAGTGTGAGACTCCAGAGAGAGAGAGAGACCCATCACAGAGAGCTCACACAGTGTCATCATCCTGGGCTCCAGGCGATTAATTTTTTTTCTGTTTAACAGTGGAGGGGTTGTTAGTGCTCCTTTTTTCTCTCTTGGGAAAAACCCAAGGCCCAATAAAGATCACTCATTTCTCCGGGTCACACAGCAAATCACTGGTAATAATAATACACAACTAGCATTTGTACAGTTTAGCCATAGCTCACATGTATATGACCTCATTTTATCTTCATACAAAGCCATAGAGGTCTGCTCAGCAAACACATTGTCTCCATGTTATGAAATGGGAAAGAGGGGCCCAGGAAAGTGATGAGATTAGTTCAAGGTCATACCTGGTAAGTGGCACCACCACCAATCACCACCTGCACCACCACCTCCAGCACCACCACCTCCAGCACCACCACCTCCACCACGTCCACCACCACCACCTCCACCACCACCACCTCCACCACCACCTCGTCCACCACCACCTCCACCACCACCACCTCCACCACCACCACCTCCACCACCACCACCTCCACCACCACCACCTCCACCACCACCTCCACCACCACCACCTCCACCACCACCACCTCCACCACCACCACCTCCACCACCACCTCCACCACCACCACCTCCACCACCACCACCACCTCCACCACCACCTCCACCACCACCACCTCCACCACCACCACCACCTCCACCACCACCTCCACCACCACCACCTCCACCACCACCACCTCCACCACCACCTCCACCACCACCACCTCCACCACCACCACCAACACCTCTACCACCACTACCATCACCACCTCCACCACCACCAACTCACCACCTCCACCAACACCTTCAAGAACACCTCCACCACCACCATCTCCACCACCACCACTGCTTGACTTTGAGTTGGCTCTGACTCATGGCAACCGTGTGTTGGTCAGAGTAGAACTATGCTCTGTAGGGATTTCAGTTGCTGAGTTTTTGGAAGTAGATCATGAAGCCCTTTCCCAGAGGCTCACTTGGGTGGACTCAAAGCTCCAATCTTTTTGTTAATAGCTTGTTTTTGTTGTTAGGTGCCGTCGAGTAGGTTCCAACTCATAGCGACTCTATGCACAACAGAACAAAACACTGCCCGGTTCTGCGCCATCCTCACAATCGTTGTTATGGTTGAGCTCATTGTTGCAGCCACCGTGTCAATCCACCTCGTTGAGGGTCTTCTTCTTTTCTGCTGACCCTGTACTCTCCCAAGCATCATGTCCTTCTCCAGGGACTGAACCTCCTGACAACATGTCCAAAGTATGTAAGACCCAGTCTTGCCATCCTTGCTTCTAAGGAGCATTCTGGCTGCACTTCTTCCAAGATGGATTTGTTCCTTCTTTTGGCAGTCCATGGTATATTCAATATTCTTTGCCAACACCACAATTCAAAGGCATCAATTCTTCAGTCTTCCTTATTCATTGCCCAGCTTTCACATGCATATGATGCGAGTGAAAATACCATGGCTTGGGTCAGGCGCACCTTAGTCTTCAGGGTGACATCTTTGCTCTTCAACACTTTGAAGAGGTCCTTTGCAGCATATTTGCCCAATGCAACGCGTCTTTTGATTTCTTGACTGCTGCTTCCATGGCTGTTGATTGTGGATCCAAGTAAAATGAAATCCTTGACAACTTCAGTCTTTTCTCCCTTTATCATGATGTTGCTCATTGGTCCAGTTGTGAGGATTTTTGTTTTCTTTATGTTGAGATGCAATCCATACTGAAGGCTGTGGTCTTTGATCTTCATTAGTAAGTGCTTCAAGTCCTCTTCACTTGCAGCAAGCAAGGTTGTGTCATCTGCAAATGCAGGTTGTTAATGAGTCTTCCTCCAATCCTGATGCCCCGTTCTTCTTCATATAGTCCAGCTTCTCATATTATTTGTTCAGCATACATATTAAATAGGTATGGTGAAAGAATACAACCCTGATGCACACCTTTCCTGACTTTAAACCAATCAGTATCCCCTTGTTCTGTCCGAACAACTGCCTCTTGATCCATGTAAAGTTTTCTCATGAGCAAAATTAAGTGTTCTGGAATTCCCATTCTTTGCAGTGTTATCCATAGTTTGTTATGATCCACACAGTCGAATGCCTTTGCATAGTCAATAAAACACAGGTAAACATCCTTCTGGTATTCTCTGCTTTCACCCAGGATCCATCTGACATCAGCAATGATATCCCTGGTTCCACGTCCTCTTCTGAAACCGGCTTGAATTTCTGGCAGTTTCCTGTCGATATACTGCTGCAGCCTTTTTTGAAGGATCTTCAGCAAAATTTTGCTTGCGTGTGATATTAATGATATTGTTCTATAATTTCCACATTCGGTTGGATCACCTTTCTTGGGAATAGGCATAAATATGGATCTCTTCCAGTCAGTTGGCAAGGAAGCTGTCTTCCATATTTCTTGGCATAGACAAGTGAGCACCTCCAGCACTGGATTTGTTTGTTGAAATATCTCAATTGATATTCAATCAATTCCTGGAGCCTTGTTTTTTCACCAATGCCTTCAGAGCATCTTGGACTTCTTCCTTCAGTACCATCAGTTCCTGATCATATGCCACCTCTTGAAATGGTTGAATATCGAGTAATTCTTTTTGGTGTAATGACTCTGTGTATTCCTTCCATCTTCTTTTGATGCTTCCTGCATCATTTAACATTTTCCCCATGGAATCCTTCACTCTTGCAACTCGAGACTTGAATTTTTTCTTCAGTTCTTTCAGCCTGAGAAATGCCAAGTGCGTTCTTCCCTTTTGGTTTTCCATCTTCAGCTCTTTGCACATGTCATTATAATACTTTTCTTTGTCTTCTCGAGCTGCCCTTTGAAATCTTCTGTTCAGTTCTTTTACTTCATCAATTCTTCCTCTTTCTTTAGCTGCTCGACGCTCAAGAGCAAGTTTCAGAGTCTCCTCTGACATCCATCTTGGTCTTTTCTTTCTTTCCTGTCTTTTCAGTGACCTCTTGCTTTCTTCATGGATGATGTCCTTGATGTCATTCCAGAGCTCATCTGGTCTTAGGTCACTAGTGTTCAGTGAGTCAAATCTATTGTTGAGGTGGTCTCTAAATTCAGGTGGGATATAATCAAGGTCATATTTTGTCTCTCGTGGACTTGCTCTGATTTTCTTCAGTTTCAGCTTGAACTTGCATATGAGCAATTGATGGTCTGTTCCACAGTCGGCCCCTGGCCTTGTTCTGACTGATGATATTGAGCTTTTCCATTGTCTCTTTCCACAGATGTAGTCAATTTGACTTCTGTGTGTTCTGTCTGGCGAGATCCATGTGTATAGTCGCTGTTTATGTTGGTGAAAGAAGGTATTTGCAATGAAGAAGTCGTTGGTCTTGCAAAATTCTATCATTCTATCTCCAGCATTGTTTCTATCACCAAGGCTGTATTTTGCAACTACTGATCTTTCTTTGTTTCCAGCTTTTGCATTCCAATGACCAGTAATTATCAATGCATCTTCATTGCATGTTCGATCAATTTCAGACTGTAGCAGCTGATAAAAATCTTCTATTTCTTCATCTTTGGCCCTAGTGGTTGGTGCATAAATTCGAATAATAGTCGTATTAACTGGTCTTCCTTGTAGGCATGTGGATATTATCCTATCACTGACAATGTTGCACTTTAGGACAGATTTTGAAATGTTCTTTTTGACGATGAATGCAACACCATTCCTCTTCAAGTTGTCATTCCCAACATAGTAGACTATATGATTGTCTGATTCCAAATGGCCAATACCAGTCTATTTCAGTTCACTAATGCCTAGGATATCGATGTTTATGCGTTTCATTTCATTTTTGATGATTTCCAATTTTCCTAGATTCGTACTTTGTACGTTCCAGGTTCTGATTATTAATGGATATCTGTAGCTGTTTCTTCTCATTTTGAGTCGTGCCACATCAGCAAATGAAGGTCCCAGAAGCTTTACTCCATCCAGGTCATTAAGGTCGACTCTACTTTGAGGAGGCAGCTCTTCCCCAGTCATCTTTTGAGTGCCTTCCAACCTGGGGGGCTCATCTTCCAGCACTATATCAGGCAATGTTCCGCTGCTCTTCATAAGGTTTTCACCAGCTAATGTTTTTCAGAAGTAGACTGCCAGGTCCTTCTTCCTAGTCTGTCTTAGTCTAGAAGCTCAGCAGAAACCTGTCCTCCATGGGTGACCCTGCTGGTATCTGAATACCGGTGGCATAGCTCCCAGCATCACAGCAACACACAAGGCCCCACAGAGCATCTTAACTGTTTGCACCTCCCAAGAGCTCCAGTAAGGGGCATAGGTAGGGCCAAAGCTAGGTTCTTCTGGCCTTCAGTCTTTGCCGCTGGGGGCACAGTCATGTTGCAGTCACTTAATGTAACTGGTCTAGTCTAGAGGATAACTCCAAAAGTCTTCCAGTGTTGTTGTTGGTGCATGCTGTCGAGTCAATTCTGACTCATAGATACTCTACATGACAAAGTACAAACGCCCAATAGGGTTTCCTAGGCTGGAATCTTTATGGGAATTAAGTGGCATATTGCAGAGGGAAAATCTGCTGTAAAAGACCTCTTTAAAGTGTTAAAAAGCAAAAATATCACTTTGAGGACTAAGATGCGCCTGATGCAAGCCACAGTATCTTTGATCTTCTCATATGCATGCAAAAGCTGGATAATCTATAAGGAAGACAGAAGAAGAATTGATGCCTTTGAATCATGGTGTTGGTAAAGAGTATTGAGTACACCAGGGACTGCCAGAAGTACGAATAAGACTGTTTTGGAAGAAGTATAGCCAGAGCACTCCTTGGAAGTGAGGATGGTGAGACTTTGTCTCAAGTACTTTGGAGATGTTATCAGGAGAGGTCAGTACCTGGAGAAGGACATTATGCTTGATAAGGTAGAGAGTCAGTGAAGAGAGGAAGACCCTCAAAGAGATGTCTGCAAGAACGCGCGCAAACATAGCAAGGATTGTGAGGATGGCTCAGGACCAGCACTATTTCTTTTTGCTGTACATAGGGTTGCTATGAGCCAGAACCAACTCGAAGGCACCTAACAACAACAATCTTTATGGGAGCAGATTGCCAAGTCTTTTCCTCCACGGAGCTGCTGGTTCATTTGAACTGCTGACTGTTGGGTTACTAGGTCTCCTTTTCAGGAGCGCAATAAGCAGATTCATCACCATCATTGATGATATCCCTTCCCTGTCATTTAGCAGCAGATTCTGATTACAGGAGTCTTATCTTTTTCCCTCTAGGCTTGTGTCTAGGCTTTTGGTGGGCTGCCTGAAGCACTGGGGAGCCCTGGTGTCTTGGTGGTTAAGAGCTCTGCCGCTAACCAAAAGTCTGCAGTTCAAATCTACCAGCCGCTCCCTGGAAACCCTATGGGGGCAGGTCTACTCTGTCATATAGGGTTGTTATGAGTTGAAATTAATTTGACAGGATCGAGTTCTGTAGGACTGGTGTCTTGTTAGTCATAAGACCAGGAGCCAGCAGATAAGTCCCAAATGGGTGGCTGTGACCTGGCTCCCAAATGTCACGTTTGTCCCTGTGCTCTCTGCCTAGATCCCTCTGCATTTTTTCCATCCATCTCTGGCCCAGTACCATATCTCACAAACCCAGTGGGCCTCATTCAGGCTGCATTCTTTGTGAATGTCACCTCCTGGAGCAGCCACTGATGCTGACTGCTGGTGCTATCGTAGGCTTTGAATGCTTTTCTGTGTGGCCAGCCTTTTTGCTCTCAGCTGCTACTCCTGAATCTGTCTTCTGACCCCTGAGATGTCTTACCTCCTTCTCCATGTATCTCCCAGGTGTCTGCATCATGCCTGCAAAATCTAGGATGTGACAGCTCTTTATCACGAGGATCAGGTTGAAAACTCTTCAAACAGAGGACCTGTAATGTGTATTTGCTGTATCATTTAAGAAGAATCCTGCTATAGAAAGCATGAAAAACTAGGTATAGAATAAAGAGCTTGTTAGAAGGGAAGCAGAGGGTATGTGTGATGAACATTTATAGGAAAGCATGGAAGGACCAAGGAGCATCACACATTCATGAGGCATCAGAGGCACCATTCTTGATCCCGGTTGTTTTCTGCATCTCTTCACTGGAACACCTGTTGGCTCCAGGCACCTTCTGTCCACTGAACCCTTTTGTTTGTCCTCCACTCTGGCTCTGTCATGAGGCAGAGAGAGGGAGAGAGTGAGCAAGATACACACACACATATGAACATTCTGTAACACAGGTGTGATGGTTAATTTTATGTGTCAACTTGGTTAGGTTATGGTTCCTAGCAGTTTGGCCAAACACTAGTCTAGTTGCTCTTCCATAATGTAATGCAATGTAATGTAATGTAATCTCTTTCCACAATGCAATCTAATGGGATGCAGTCGATCAGTCTGTTAAAAAGATAGTCTCGTTAAGGTATGTTCTGTCTCCAGATATAAATAGTTATTTATTTAATTGTGCTTTAAGTGACAGTTTACAAATCAAGTCAATCTGTCATACAAAAACTTATACATGCCTTGCTATGTAACCCTAGCTGTTCTCCCCCTAAAGAGACAGCACACTCCTCCTCTCCACCCTGTATTCCCAGTGTCCATTCAACCAGCTCTTGCCCCCCTCTACCTTCTCATCTCACCTCCAGACAGGAGCTGTCTACGTAGTCTCCTGCGCCTACTTGAGTCAAGAAGCTCACTCCTCACTGGTATCAGTTTCTGTCTTATAGTCCAGTCCAGTCCCTGTTTGAAGAGTTGGCTTTGAGAATTTTTCCAGTCTTGGGCTAACAGAGGGCCTGAGGGCCATGACCTCTGGGGTCCCTCCAGTCTCAGTTAGATCATTAAGTCTGGTCTTTTTACTAGAATCTGAGGTCTGCATCTCACTGTTATCCCACTTATAAATAGTTATTTTGACAGAACTCCTTCTCCACTTTGCACTGTTTTTGTCACCTGACCTACTGATCTTGGAACATAAGTCTTCAACCTACTGCCTGACCTTCAGATTTTGGGCTTGCCAGGCCCCACAGTTGGTTGAGTCGTTTCCTTGAAGTAAATCTCTCTCTCCCTTGTTCTCTGTGTATACATATATGTCTCATTGCTTCTGTTTTTCTAGAGAACCCAAAGACAACAGGATTCAAATAATGCTATACTCTACCTTACTTGCACCCTTTCCTATGTTTGTCTCTTTCCCCTTAATTCTCCCTGTATTTTTCAATTGACTTCATAAACCATGTGATTTGAGCATCTTAACGTGGTCCATGAGCATCTCTGTTTCATGATTTCTAGGACGGGGAGTGGTGCACTAGGCTACCATTGCACATGGCAGGTGTATCCTGACTCCGTCACATGAGCAGTAGCAGGTTCTGTCCCTTTAGTGGTTCTAATGGGAGGGCATGAGATGTGGCATCCCGGCATGAAGCACATGAAGTAGACTGCAGGGAGGTGAGGGAGGGCTCAGCAGTGAATCCTGGTCTCTCTGCACAGAGTTTGTTTGTATGACAGTTTTTCCATGGGCTGGCCAGATGTCAGGGTGCTCCTGTACTCCAAATCTCAGCTTCTTCTCATACTTCTCGTGCTCTACTGCATTGTCAACTCTGTGTCTGAGAAGCCTGCTTCTTTCTCTGTATTTTGGCTTCCTGAGGAGGGGTGTGAGAACTGGAATAGATAACAAGAATGGATTACATTGAGGCTGCATAAAATGTACCTATTGCTATCAAGTTGATTCTGACTCATAGTGACACTATAGGACAGAGTAGAAATGCCCCATAGGGTTTCCAAGGATGTAGATTTTTACAGAAGCAGACTGCCACTTCTTTCTCCCACAGAGCTGCTGGTGGGTTCTAGCTTCCAACCTTTTGTTTAGCAGCTGAGTACTTAACTACTGTGCCACCTGGGCTTCTTGCATAAAATATAAAATTGCTCTATGTTTCTGTTGCTTTTTATCATTCTGAATTTTCCTATTTATCATTATTTTTGCCTGCAGTCTTGCTGCAAAGGACCTCTTTAAAGTGTTGAAAAGCAAAGACATCACCTTGAAGACTAAAGTGTGCCTGATCCAAGCCATGGTACTTTCAATTGCATCATATGCATGTGAAAGCTGGACAATGAATAAGGAAGGCTGAAGAAGAATTGATGCCTTTAAATTGTGGTGTTGGCAAAGAATGTTGAATATACTATGGATTGCCAAAAGAACAAACAAATCTGTGTTGGAAAAAGTATAACCAGAATGCTCCTTAGAGGCAAGGATGGTGAGACTGGGTCTTACATACTTTGGACATGTTGTCAGGAGGGGCCAGTCCCTGCAGAAGGACATCATACTTGGTAAAGTACAGGGTCAGCGGAAAAGAGGAAGACCCTCAAAGAGACAGATAGACACAGTGGCTGCAACAGTGAGCTCAAGCATAACAAGGATTGTAAGGATGGTGAGGGACCAGGCAGTGTTTCGTTCTGTTGTGCACAGGGTCACCATGAGTCGGAACCTACTTGATGGCACCTAGCAACAACAACAACAACAACAACAAACAACAACAACAACAACAGATCTACTGTCTGTATAGCCATATAGCTTCACCAACTTTCTTTTGGTTAGGGTTCACATTGCCTATCTTTTCCTATCTTTTTTCTTTGAACCTTTATGTGCTGTTATGTTTAGGTGTGTCTTTTGAAAGCAGCATAAAGTTGGCTTTTAAAAAATTCATTGTGACAATCTTTTCTTTAATTGGTGTTTAGACTACTTAAAGATGTCATCCCATTGTCTTCTGGTTCTATCACCTCTGTTAAAGTGTCAGATATTATTGCTGCTTTTTGCTGTGTCCTTTTTCTTGGTCTAAGATTTTTTTTCTCTTTACCTTGTGTTTTCAGCTTTCTTAATATGATGAGCCTTGGTAGGGTTTCCTTAGTATGTATCCTGTTAAGTGTTTGTTCACCTTTCTGAATCTGTGAGTTGATACATTTTTTAGTTTTGGGAACTTACCAGGCAATATCTCTTGAAATATTTCTTCTATCCTATTCTCTCTTCTTTCCATCTGAGGCTCTAAAAACAGTATGTTATACATTTTCACAGTGTCCTGTATATTTCACATGCTCTTTTATATATTTTTATCCTTTTACCTCTGCTGTTTGTGTTTTGATCTGGATTAAAAAACTGATTTTGTTTCCTTTCATTAATCTTCTTTTTTGCTTTGTGTAATCTGCTGTTAAGTTTAGCTTATTTGGGGCATCCCTATTTCTTAACACATACTTAATGTTTTCATCTTTATCCATATCTGTCTTAGAAGAAGTACAGGCAGAATGTTCCTTGGAAGCAAGGATGACTAGACTTTGACTTGCTTACCTGGAACACGTCATAAGGAAAGACCAGTTGCTAGACAGGACTTTAAGTTTGGTAAACTGGAGGGTCATCGAAAAAGAAGGAAAGCCTCAGTAAGATGGACTGACGCAATAGCTGCAAGAATGGACTCACACACAACATTAAGATGGAACAGGGCTGGGCAACATTTAGTTCTGTTACACATAAGGCAGGCCTGAGTCGGAGCTGTCTCGACTGCAACTAGCAACAGCAACGTAGCCACAGAGCTTTTTCTTTCTTTTTTGTTTTATTGTGCTGTTGGTGAAAGTTTACAGAACAAATATTAGTTTCTCATTCAAAAATTTATGTACAAATTATTTCTAGACATGGGCTGCAATCCCCGCAATGTGTCAGCACTCTCCCCCTTTCCCTTTCCACCCTGGGTTCTCCGTGTCCATTCGTCCAGTTTTCCTGTCCCTTCCTGCCTCATTGTCTTTGCTTTTGGGCATGTGTTGCTCATTTGGTCGGAGAAGCACACTCCTCACGTGTGTTATTGTTTGTTTTGTGGGCCTGTCTAATGTTCGGCTGAAGGGTAAACTTCGAGAGTGGCTTCGTTTCTGAGTTAGAGGGTGTCTGGGGGCCTTAGTCTCAGTTTCCTCCAGTTTCTGACAGAACAGGAAGTCTGGTCTTTTTTTGTGAATTTCAGTTTTGTTCTGCCTTTTTTCCTGCTCTGTCTGGGGCCCTTTATTGTGATCCCAATCACAGTGGTCAATAATGGTAGCCTGCTATCTTCTAGTTCTTTGGGGCTCAGGCTGGTGGAAGCCGTGGTTCATGCGGCCCATTAATCCTGTGGACTAATATTTTTCTTGTGTCTTTGGTTTTCTTCTTATTCCTTTGCTCCAGACAGGATGAGACCAATACTTGTACCTTAGATGGCTGTTCACAAGCTTTTAAGACTCCAGACACTATTTGCCAAAGTAGAATGTAGAACTTTTTAAAAAAGTTTTTATGGTGCTTTAAGTGAAAGTTACAAATCAAGGAAGTTTCTCCTACAAAAATTTATATGCACCTTGCTATGTACTCCTAGTTGCTCTCCACCTAATGAGACAGCACACTCCTTCTCTCCACACTGTATTCCCCATGTTTGTCCAGCCAGCTTCTGTCCCCCTCTGCCTTCTCATCTCCCCTCCAGACAGGAGCTTCTCACATAGTCTCATGTGTCTACTTGAGACAAGAAGCTCACCCCTCACCAGTATCATTGTCTATTTTATAGTCCAGTCCGATCCCTTTCTGAAGCGTTGGCTTTGGGAATGGTTCCAGTCTTGGGCTAATAGAAGGTCTGGGGACCATGACCTCCGGGGTCCTTGTAGTTTCAGTCAGACCATTAAGTCTGGTCTTTTTACAAGAATTTGAGGTCTGCATCCCACTGCTCTCCTGCTCCATCAGGGATTCTCTGATGTGTTCCCTGTCAGGGCAGTCATTGGTTGTAGCCGGGCACCATCTAGTTCTTCTGGCATCAGGCCGATGTAGTCTCTGATTTATGTGGCCCTTTCTGTCTCTTGGGCTCATTATTATCTTGTATCTTTGGTGTTCTTCATTCTCCTTGCTCCAGGTGGGTTGAAACCCATTGATGCGTCTTAGATGGCCACTTGCTAGTGTTTAAGTCCCCAGACGCCACTCACCAAAGTGGGATATAGAATGTTTTCTTAATAGATTTTATTATGCCAATTGACCTAGATGTCCCCTGAAGCCATGGTCCCCAGACCCCTGCCCTTGCTACTCTGGCCTTCAAAGCTTTCAGTTTATTCAGGAAACTTCTTGCTTTTGGTTTAGACCAGTTGTGCTGACCTCTCCTGTATTGTGTGTTGTTTTTCCCGTCACCTAAAATAGTTCTTGTCTACTGTCTAATTAGTGAATATTCCTTTTCCTTCCTCCCTCCCCACCCTCGTAACATCAAAGAATATTTTCTTTTGCATTTAAATTATTTCTTGAGTTCTTATAATAGTGGCTTCATACAGCATTTGTCCTTTTGCAAGTGACTAATTTCACTCAGCATAATGCCTTCCAGATTCCTCCATGTTATGAAACGTTTCCTGGATTCATCACTGTTCTTTACTGATGTGTAGTATTCCATTGTGTGAAGATACCATAATTTATTTATCCACTCATTCGATGATGGGCACCTCGGTTGCTTCCATGTTTTTGCTATTGTAAACAGTGTCGCAATGAACATGGGTGTGCATATATCTGTTTGTGTAAAGGCTCTTATTTCTCTAGGATATATTCCAAGGAGTGGGATTGTTGGATTGTACGGTAGTTCTAATTCTAGCTTTTTAAGGAAGTGCCAAATCTATTTCCAAAGTCGTTGTACTACTTTACATTCCCACCAGCAGTGTAGAAGTGTTCCAGTCTCTCCACAACCTCTCCAACATTTATTACTTTGTGTTTTTTTGAGTAATGCCAGCCTTGTTGGAGTGAGATGGTATCTCATTATAGTTTTGATTTGGTTTTCTGTAATGGCAAATGATCGTGAGCATTTCCTCCTGTATCTGTTAGCTGCTTGAATGTCTTGTTTGATGAAGTGCCTGTTAATATCCTTTACCCATTTTTAATTGGGTTATTTGTCTTTTTGTTGTTGAGTTTTTACACTATCATGTAGAGTTTAGAGATGACATGCTGATCAAAAATGTCATAGCTAAAAACTTTTCCCCAGTGTGTAGGTAATCTTTTTACTCTTTTGCTGAAGTCTTTGGCTGAGCATAGGTGTTTGATTTTTAGGAGTTCCAGTTATCTAGTTTTTCTTCTGGTGTTTGTGCGTTGTTAGGAATGTTTGTGCCATGTGTTAGGGCTCCTAGCATTGTCCCTATTATTTCTTCTATGATCTTTATCATTTTAGATTTTGTATTTAGGTCTTTGATCCATTTTGAGTTAGTTTTTGTGTGTGGTGTGAAGTATGGATCTTGTTTCTTTTTTTTTTTGCAGATGGGTATCCAGTTATGCCAGCACCATTTATTAAAGAGACTGTCTTTTCCCCATTTAAAGGACTTTGGGCCTGCTCATATGTGGATGGATTTATGTCTGGATTCTCAATTCTGTTCCATTGGTCTATATATGTTGTTGTACCAGTACCAGAGAGAGGGTAACATTTTGACTTAATTTCAAACCAACATGCCAATAAACTGTAAATAAGACCAGGAGATGATGACATATAATTTCAATGTCATCCTGAAACATCGATTAACAAGCACCAAGGATAATTTAATTTTCTAAGAAAATGTCTCACTTTGCTATCTATGACTAATGAAGGGCTCAGACTCTGTGAATTTGCATATGATATGGGAGGTTTTATCTGGCAGAGATGCAACTGCTTACTTGTCTTCTTCATGGGGCTCAAGCCCACTTGGGCTGGCTGAACCCACCATACTGAAATCTCTCTTTTTTTCCCTTTCCATCTGGACCTACTACTATCAGGCTTTTTTCCACCTCTTCTCTGTTTACACCATCCACATTCCTTCTCTTATGCTTTTTCCCTTCCCTGGGTAATTCATAAACTGAAGTGATTCTATGAATTTAGAATCATAGAGCTGGAGATAGCAAGGAAAAACAGAAGTAATTTACATCCCTAATCCCTGCTACCTAACTCCCCAGAGAGATTGGGAAGGATGTGATATTTGTCTTAGGATTCTCTAGAGAATCAGCTCAAATGATTGTGGGGTTGGCAGATTGAAAATCTGCAGGTCGGGCAATAGGCTAGAAATTCAGGCAGTCTTGTTGCCTCAAATGGGTAGGTCAAGTAATGGGAGAAAGGAGAGGAATTCTGGTTGAGTGTCTATGTATAGTCTGGAGGCAGAATCTTTCCTCGGGAAACCTTTGGTTTTGCTCTTAATGATGTCAACTGATTGGATGAGACCAGTCCACATTATGGAGGTTATTCTTCTTTACCTAAAGTCAACTGATTTAAATATTGTTAGGAGCCGTCAAGTCAGTTCTGACTCATAGCAACTCTATGTACAACAGAATAAAACACTGCCCCGTCCTGTGCCATTCTCACAATCACTGTTATGCTTGAGCCCATTGTTGTAGCCACTGTGTTAATTCATCTTGTTTAGGATCTTCCTCTTATTTGCTGGCCCTGTACATTACCAAGAATAATGTCCTTCTTTAAGAACTCATCCCTCCTGATAACAAGTCCAAAGTATATGAGATGTAGTCTTACCATCCTTGCTTCTAAGGAGCACTCTGGTTGTACTTCTTCCAAGACAGATTTGTTCCTTCTTCTGGCAGTCCGTGGTATATTCAATATTATTCTCCAAAATCAAGCTCAGAGGGGTCAATTCTTCTTCCTACTTCCTTAGTCATCGTCCAGCTTTCACATGCATATGAGGCAACTGAAAACACCATGGCTTGGGTCAGGCACACCTTAGTTTTCAAGGTGACATCTTTGCTTTTCAACACTTTAAAGAGGTCTTTTGCAGCTGATTTGCTCTATGCAATGTGTCTTTTGATTTCTTGACCGCTTCTTCCATGGGTGTTGATTATGGATCCAAGTAAAATGAAATCTTTGACAACTTCAATTTTTTCTGAAAAAAAAAAAAAGAGATATATATATATTTATCATGATGTTGCTTATTGGTTGAGTTGTGGGAATTTTTCTCTATGTTGAGTTGTCATACATACTGAAGGCTGTGGTCTTTGATCTTCATCAGTAAGTGCTTTAAGTCCTTTTCACTTTCAACAAGCAAGGTTTTGTTATCAGCATATCGCAGGTTATTAATGACCCTTCCTCCAATCCTGATGCCCCATTATTCTTCATATAGTCCAGTTTATCAGATTATTTTTTCAGCATACTTATTGAATAAGTATGGTGAAGGGATACAACGTTGACACAAATCTTTCCTGACTTTAAACCACACAGTGTCTCCTTGTTCTGTTCAAGCAACTGCCTCTTGATCTATGTACAGGTTCCTCATGAGCACAATTAAGTGTTCTGGAACTCCCATTCTTTGAAATGTTATCCATAATTTGTTAAGACCCACACAGTCGAATACCTTTGCATAGTCAATAAAACACAGGTAAACATCTTTTTGGTATTTTCTGCATTCAGCCAGGATCCATTTGACATCAACAATGATATCCCTGGTTCCATGTCCTCTTTGCTGAATCCAGCTTGAATTCTGGCAGTTCCCTGTCAATCTAGTGTTGCAGCTGATTTTGAATGGTCTGCAGCAAAATTTTATATACGTGTGGTATTAATGATATTTTTTGATAATTTCAGCATTTGGTTGGATCATCTTTCCTATGAATAGGCATAAATATGAATCTCTTCCAGTCGATTGGCCAGGTTGCCGTCTTCCAAATTTCTTGGCGTAGAGGAGTGAGCACTTCTAGTGCTACATCCGTGTTTTGAAACATCTAAGTCGGTATTCTGTCAATTCCTGGAGACTTGTTTTTTACCGGTGCCTTCAGTGCAGCTTGGACTTCTTCCTTCAGTACCATACGTTCCTGATCATATGCTACCTCCTGAAATGGTTGAATGTTGACAAATTCTTTTTGGTATAGTGACTCTGTATTCCTTCCATTTTCTTTTAATGCTTCCTGTGGTGTTTAATATTTTCGTCACAGAATCCTTCAGTATTGCAACTTGAGGCTTGAATTTTTTCTTCACTTCTTTCAGCTTGAGAAATGCTGTGTTCTTCCCTTTTGGTTTTCTACCTCCGGATCTTTGCACATGTCATTATAGTAATTTACTTTGTCCTCTTGAATCGCCCTTTGAAATCTTTGGTTCAGCTCTTTTACTTCATCATTTCTTACTTTCACTTCAGCTACCCGATCGATGTTCAAGAGCAAGTTTCAGAGTCTCTTCTGGCTTCCATTTTGGTTTTTTCTTTCTTTCCTGTCTTTTTAATGACCTCTTGCTTTCTTCATGTTTGATGTCCTTGATGTCATTCTACAACTCTCTGGTCATTAGTGTTCAACACGTCAAATGTATTCTTGAGATGGTCTCTAAATTCAGGTGGGATATGCTCAAGATTATACTTTGGCTCTCTTGGACTTGTTCTAATTTTCTTTTGTTTTGACTTGAACTTGCATGTGAGCAATTGATTGTCTGCCCCATGGTCAGCCCCTGGATTTGTTGTGACTGATGGTATTTAGCTTTTCCGTTGTCTCTTTCCATAGACGTAGTCGATTTGATTCCAGTGTATTCCATCTGGTGAGGTCCATGTGTACAGTCGCCGTTAATCTTGGTGAAAAAAGGTATTTGCAATGAAGAAGTCATTGGTCTTGCAAAATTTTATCATTCGATATCTGGCATCATTTCTATCACCAAGGCCATATCATCCAACTAGCAATCCTTCTTTTTTGTGTCCAACTTTTGCATTCTAGTCACCAGTACTTATCAATGCATCTTGATTGCATGTTCAATCAATTTCAGACTTCAGAAGATGGTAAAAATCTTTAATTTCTTCATCTTTGGCCTTAGTGGTTGGTGAATAAATTTCAATAACAGTTGTATTAACTGGTCTTCCTTGTGATTTAAATGTTAATCATATGTAAATAGTACATAATGACATCTAGGGTAGTGTTTGACCAAACAACTGGGCACCATAGCCTAGCCAGGTTAACACATAAAATTACACATCACAAGGCGCAAGCCAATTTTATTTGAATGTCACAAAGATACGGAGCCCTCATTGACTTCTGTGTTTCTCAATAAATCTTCCCTCTTTTTTTCCCTCCTCAAATGAGTAAGACTGCAGTATGATACAATAAAAAAAGGTTTTTGTTTAAAGCTGTAAAGGTAATTTGACTTTGATTAAAAAATAATGTGGTCTTTTAGCTTTTCATTTTATTGGACATTTATGGAAAAATGGTAGCTCGCCATCATTGTAGACCACATTCTGGTCCTTAGCTAATTATGGTGGAGATTTTTGTATCGCGACTCCATTTTCTCCCAAGAAGTAAATGGGTACTATCCCTTTCCTATGCTACAAAACTACATGGACCATTTCTTTAATATCTTGTTTACACAGAAAGGTAATATTCCCTATAGAGCTGTGTAGGGAAGACTACTCTGCGTTTAACCTTCAACAATTCTTTCTATTTTTGAGAAATCTCAAGAGAGGAGGAAGATAGAATCCAGCTCCCAATTCTGAAGTGACAAGAGGGCCTATTTCTATCTCCCAGATCTCTGTAAGCTACAAGTGTGGATGCAGGATATTGGTAAATGTAAGATATCCATGCTGGATGTAGTATATCAGGGGACATAGGATATCTGTGGCCATACAGATGGATGCTCTTGTCTAGAACTTGATATTGAGAAGATGATGAGAGATGATACGTAGTTGGTTGCAAGAGAGAGTGTGGTGTGGAGGCTAGCTTAGAGGTGGCTTTGCCTAGCAGCAGAACAATAGTGAATAATCAGAGACAACGTTGCTAGCTGTAGCAAGGGAGAAATCCCAAAGTGATGACCTAAGTGGTGTCAGCCTACACAGATTGTTCTTGTGGCAGAATCTTAGCTGTGCCTTGCTTCTCAGTTCCTATCCAGTCTGGGTTGTCTAGGCTTCTCTTCTATTTTATAAGCTTCCAGATGCCTTTCTGACAAATTCCTTTTCTGCTTAGGTTATGAACCCTGACTTGTACTGCGGCCTTGACATCTTTATTCCTTAGGCTGTAGACCAGGGGGTTCAGCATGGGGATCACAATGGTGTAGAACACAGAGAGGATCTTGTTATAGGCTGAAGCACTCTCAGGATTGGGTTGGATATATACAAGGAACACAGACCCATAAAAGAGAGAGAGGGCAGTGATGTGGGAAGCACAGGTGGAGAAGGCCTTGCGTTGGGCCTCCAGAGACCTCATCCTACAGATTGTGACCAGGATGTAGGCATAAGAGACCAAGATGACTGAGACTGTGGGGACAGTGACCAAGGCAGAGAAGAAGAGCAGGATGATATTGGCTGTGGTGGTATCTGAGCAGGCCAGTTGGAGCACTGGGGGGATGTCACAGAAGTAATGGTCGATGATGTTGGGGCCACAGAAAGGCATGCTGAAGGCATTCCCTGTCTGTACAGCTGAAATGAACACACCCACAGCATAGGTGATCACCACCAGCTGGACACAAAAGTGCTTGGACATGATAGTGTGGTAGAGAAGAGGGTGGCAGATGGCCACAAATCGGTCATAGGCCATGATGGCCAGAAGCAGACACTCCCCTGTTCCATGGATGCCCATGAGGGCCATCTGGACTACACAGCCTAGAAAGGAGATAGACTGGTCAGTGGTGAGGAAGCTGGTCAGCAGCCAGGGGGTGAACACGGAGGAGTTGCAGATGTCAAGGAAGGAGAGCACCCTCAGGAGGAAGTACATGGGAGTGTGGAGGGGAGAGCTGGTGCGGATCAGGTCTATCATGCCTAGGTTGCCCACCAGAGTCATGGAGTAGATCAGCAGGAAGACGGCAAAGAGGAGTTGTTTTAGATCTGCCTGGTCTGTGAGGCCCAGCAGGATGAATCTCGTCACTGTAGTGTGATTCTGCCCCAATGCCATTCCACTGGTGTGTTTTCCATAGGACAATGAACAAGAGAAGGAGAAGCAAGATTGTTAATATTCAAGTCAAAGAGGTAGCCTTTAACATATTCTGTAACTGAAGAGCCACATCTTTCTCCAAGTGGCAGACTGTTCCCCAAATCCTACATAAATGTCATTGTATCAAGCTCACGCTTACAACACTTCAAGGGTTTGCAATTTCTCTTAGAATAATGTCTAAATTCTTTATTCTTTCAGATGTCTTGCATAACATAGTTCCATGCTACCCCACTCTCAGTTTACCTTCTAGCGATTCTATGAATGTACTATGTTATTGCAAATATCTGTGCCTTTCTATATTCTATATTTTCTTATAATGGCCTTTGGTTCCACTGAGCCCAGCTTAGAACTCTGTTGTCTTCCTCTCTCCCTTTCTTTGGGCCCCCTTGAATTTCAAAGACCGTTATTTAGTTGAATGAATGACACCACATCTTAATATCAAATAAATTCCCATTCACCTTTTTTATTGCATTTTCTTATCACTAATAGCAGGAGAGTTAATATGTCAGTAATTTGTACCCTAGTATCTACCCCCACTGCCTGGTGTCAATAAATTAACATCAATTAATTATCAGTTAGGTAAGAAAGCCTTCCTCATCTCAGGTAATGACAACTCAATTATTCAATTCCTGCTAAAAATCTCCTGACCAATTTTGATCATTTTTTACCTCTCACTCCAGTCTATCAGCAAATCATATTGCCTCTACCTTTAAAATACATACTGACTTTCCACTCATTCCAAGACATCATTATCTCTTGGGTGGATGATTGTAGTTGCTTTAGCTGGTGTTCTGCATCCCTCTTGTCAGCAGAGCAGTTGGAGTGATTCTGGTAACACACAGGAAAAAGTCCAAAGCCTCATAATGGCCGTCCAAGAGCTTCTACTCTGTTCACCACTATCCTGTTACTCTCTTTTATCTTGCCCTTCTTTTTCTACTCTTCTCACCCTTGCTTACTCTGTTCTAGCTATGTTTGCCTCCTTGTTTTTCATAGGATATGCCAGGCATGATTCAGGATATTTGCATCAACTATTTTTATCCCCTTTCCTTGGAACACTTTTGCCCTAGTTAATCATCTGACGTATTCCAACATCTCTTTCAAGTTTTGGCTCAAATGTTTGTTGCTGTTTTTAGGTGCCGTCAAGTCACTTTGAATTCATAGCAACCCTATGTACAACAGAACGAAAGACTGCCTGGCCTTGAGCCACCCTCACAATCGTTGTGTTTGAAGCCATTGTTGGAGCCACTGTATTAATCCATCTCTTTGAAGGTCTTCCTTTCTTTTGCTAACCTTCTACTCTACTCTGGTGGCGTAGTGGTTAAGTGCTACAGCTGCTAACCAAAGGGTCGGCAGTTCGAATCCCCCAGGTGCTCTTTGGAAACTGTGTGGGGCAGTTCTACTCTGTCCATAGGGTCACTATGAGTCGGAATTGACTTGACGACAGTGGGTTTGGTTTGTTTTTGGTTTTCTACTCTACCAAGCACAATGTCCTTCTCCTGGGACTGGTCCCTCCTGATAACATGTCCAAAGTACTCGAGACAAATTCTCGCCATCCTTGTTCTTAAGGAACATTGTTGCTGTACTTCTTCCAAGGCAGTTTTTTTTTTTTTCTTTTGGCAGTCCATGGTACATTCAATATTCTTCACCAACTCCATAGTTCAGAGGTGAAAATTCTTCTCTTGTCTTCCTTATTCATTACCCAGCTCTCACATGCATATGAGAAATCAAAAATACCATGGCTTGAGTAAGGCACGCCTCAGTCCTCAAAGTGACATCCTTGCTTTTTAACACTTTTAAGAGGTCTTTTTGCAGCAGATTTGCCCAGTGCAATACGTAGTTCAATTTCCCGACTGTTTCCATGATTGTGGACCAAGTAGAAAGAAATCCTTGACAAGTTCAATCTTTTCTCCATTTACTCTTATGTTGCTTACTGGTCCAGTTGTGAGGATTTTTGTTTTCTCAGTTCATATTGAAGGCTGTGGTCTTTTATCTTCATCACTAAGTACTTCAAATTCTCTTCACTTTCAGCAAGCAAGGTCGTGTCATCTGCATATCAAAGGTTGCAAATGAATCTTCCTCCAATGGTGATGCCACATTTTCTTCATATAGTCTAGCTTCTTAGATTATTTTCTCAGCATACGGATTGAATAAGTATGGTTGTTTTAGTCATCTAGTGCTCCTATAACAGAAATACCACAGGTGGATGACTTTAACAAAGAGAAATTTATCCTCTCACAGTCTGGGAGGCTAGAAGTCCAAATTCAAAGTGCCAGCTCTAAGGGAAGGCTTTGTCTCTCTCTCTGTCAGTTCTGGAGGAAGGTCCTTGTCATCAATCTTCCCTTGGTCTAGGAGCCTCTCTTCACAGGAACCTCAGGCCCAAAGAATGAGCTCTGCTCCCGGCACTGTTTTCTTGGTGGTATGATGTCCCTGGGTCTCCCTGCTCACTTCTTTCTTTTATATCTCGAAAGAGGTTGGCTCAAGACTCAAAGCAATCTTGTAGATTGAGTCCTGCCCCATTAACATAACTGCCCAGTAAACCCGTCTCCTCCTCATCATAGAGATAAGGTTTATAACACCTAGGAATATCACATCAGATGACGAATTGGTAGACAATCACGCAATACTGGAAATCATGGCCCAGCCAAGTTGATAGATATTTCTGTGGGACACGATTCAATCCATGATAATGGTGAAAGGCTACAACCCTGATGAACATCTTTCTTGATTTTAAACCAGGCAGTATCCCCTTGCTCTGTTTGAACATCTGCCTCTGCATCTATGTACAGGTTCCTCATGAGCACAATTAAGTGTTCTGGAATTCTCATTCCTTGCAATGTTATCCATAATTTGTTATGACAGTTGAATGCCTTTGCACAGTCAATAGTACACAGGTAAACATATTTCTGGTATTCTCTGTTTTCAGCCAGGATCCATCTGACATTAGCAATGATATCCTTGGCTCCATGTCCTCTTCTGAATCTGACTTGAATTTCTGGCTGTTCCCTTCTGATGTACTGCAGCAACCACTTTTGAAGGATCTTTAGCAAAATTTTGCTTGTATGTGATATTAATGATATTGTTTGACAATTTCTGCATTCTGTTTTATACCTTTCTGTGGAATGTACACAAACACAGATCTCTTCCAGTTGTTAGGTCAAGTAGCTGTCTTCCAAATTTCTTGGTATAGACGAGTGAGCACCTCCAGTGCTGCATCCCTTTGTTGAAATATCTCAATTGGTATTCTGTCAATTCCTGAAGGCTTGTTTTTTGTCAGTGTTCCTTTTTTTTTTTTTTGATGACTTGTAATTTTCCTAGATTCATACTTTGTACATTCCATGTTCTGATTATTAATGGATGTTGTAGCTGTCACCTCTCATTTTGAGTTGTGTCTAACTATCCTATTTAAGGCTAAACCCTGTTTCTCCCAGCATGCCTTATCTGCCTTTTCGGGTTAGTTTTTTTTCTTACAGCACTTATTACCTTTTAACATGTGATGTATCCATGACTTATTAATTTTTGCTTATGATATCTGTCCTGACATTAGAATACAAGGACCACGAAGGCAGGCATTTTTGTCTGTTTTGAAATGACCAGTTGCCAATGTGTCAACTCTGATACATGGCTGCCCCATGGGTGTCAGAGTAGAACTGTACTACATAGGATTTTCAACAGCTGATTTTTTTTAAATTAAAATATTTCATTGTGTCTTTTGTGACAGTTTACACACAAATTAAGTTCCCACTTAACAATTTCTACACAATTTGTTCAGTGACATTGGGTACATTTTTCTCATTTCCATTCTGGTTGCTTCATTTCCAGTAATCTATTTTCCCTGTCCTTCTTGCCTGCTTGTCTTTGCTTTTGAGTAAATGTTGACTGTTTGGTCTCACAGGGATGATTTTTTTTAAAGGAGCAGAGAACTCAGGAATGATTCAGGTGCATCCTTTGAACTAGGTTATTCATTCCCATCTGTGGAAAAATGGTTTCTGAAAACCTATCAGAGAGTGTCCTTTATAAACTGTTCCTACACACAATGTCAGGGAAAGGAAAATTACATTCCCAGTCAAGAAGAACAAGACCTCTTCACCTTTGGTGGTTACCCTTTCTGCTTTATTTTCACACCATATCTCATTTAAGCCACAGAAGAATCCTGTGGGGGTGGTCTGTGATCCCTGGACACTTCCAAATATCGGAAAGCTCCAAAAAAGTTTTGTTAATTTCTTTGGTGGAAAATTTAACTTGACCTTCACTAAAGTTGTTCATAGTCTTTATTTGTCCCACTTAGTGTGTTTAATTGTAGGGTGGAGCCCCGTATTCTGCTAGTTGTATTATGTAATATATAGCATGTATACCAGATCACCGTTCTAGAATCCAATATACTGTGAATTCCAAGACACAGTGGCCCCAAGGATTTGGGATCAGGGACTCTGGACCTGTGCTACTCTCTCTTGGAGATTATGAAGAAACCAAGCCTGAGAAATAAATTATACTTAACAGATTACCTCCTGACTTTGTTTTGATTGTCCAGCCAATGGAAGCCAGCCAATGTTAATCACAAGAGGAAGTGGCATGATTAATTTCGATTTTTAGGACTGTAACTGTGGCAATATGGAAGCTGGATTTGTGAAGCAGAGCCTGGATACAGGGTCCAAACCGAAAGCCATTGTGCCTGCCCCTCCCGTGATTGTGTTCATGTCTTTGCCTTCTGTTCACTCTCATTACCCCCACAGTCTGTTTTGCACTCTATCCCCTGCCCCCAAATTAGCTGCTTTCACCACTGAATTTCATATTACCCAATCCAGCCCACACCTCTCAATCCTTTCTTTCTTTTTGTAATTGTGGTTGGGGGGGGGAATATATATATATATAAAACAAAACATTTGTCAGTTCAACAACATGCATAATTTCGTGTGACACTGATTATGTTCATCATGTCGTACAACCATTACCACTATGCTTTTCCAAATGATTTCACAACCATTAACAGAAACTCAGTGTCACCTAAACAATGACTCCCTTTTTCCCCTTCCCTCTGTACATCTGCCTGTTTCATATCAGTGGAATCATACAACATTTGTTGTTTTGTGACTATTTCAGTATAATGTTCTCAAGGTTCAGCCATGTGGATAGCATGATGTATCAGGACTTTATTTCTCTTCACGGCTGAGTAGGAGTTCCTGGGTGGCACAAACGGTTAAGTGCTGGACTCGTAGCCAAAAGGTTGGTGGTTCAAACCTATCCAGAAGTGCCTTGGAAGACTGGTCTGGCAATCTGCTTCCAAAAGTTCACAGTCTTGAAAACCCTATGGAGCAGTTCTACTCTGCACACATGGGGTCACCATGAGTCTGAAATGACTGGACGGCAACTAACAATAACAACATGTCTGAGTAATATTCCATCGTATCAATCCTTTCTTGACTAAATTACTCAGCTGCATATGAGGCCTCTGGCCACCCTCTCATCCTTGCAACTTCCCAGGCCCTTTGCTTTTTTTTTTTTTAATTGTGCATTAGATGAAGGTTTACAGAGCAAATTAATTTGTCATTAAACAATTAATACACATATCGTTTTTGTGACATTGGTTGCCAACCCCGTGATGTGCCAATACTCTCCCCTCCTCTACTTTGGGTTCCCCACTTCCGTTCGTCCAACTTTCCTCTACCCTCCTGCCTTCTTGTCCTTGCCCCTGTGCTGGTGTGCCCAATAAGTCTGGTATATGTGGCTGAGCTATGTGTATTATTGTTTTATGGGCCTATCTAATGGGTGCACCTCAGGAGTGATTTCAGTACTGAGTTTAAAAGGGGGTTTGGGAGCCATACTCTTGGGATCCTTTGCTATTTTCACTGTGTTCTTTCTTGTTCCTCCTTCTATCTCCTTGACTTTTCTTTCTCTGGCTCTGTCAGGACCTTGTCTGCTCCCACTGATCCTTCAGCTCTGGGGTCCCCAGGTGCCAGGGTTTTTTTTTTTTTTTTTTTTAATGTTATTGTGCTTTAGATGAAAATTTACATTGCAAACTAGTTTCTCATTCAAAATTTATACACAGATTGTTTTGTGACATTGGTTGCAATCCCTGCAATGTGTCAGCATTCTCCAACCCTCCCACCCAGGTTTGTCTGTGGCCATTTGTCCAGTTTTTCTGTCCCTTCCTGCCTTCTCATCTTTGCATTTGGTCAGGTGTTGCCGATTTGGTCTTATATACTTGACTGAACTGAGAAGGGTGTGCCTCATGTGTGTTTTTGTTTATTTTATTGGCCTGTCTAACCTTTGGCTGAAAGGTGGACTTCTGAGTTAGCAGTGGCTGATTATTTAGAAGTAGATCGCCAGGTTTTTCTTCTGAGGCAACGTCAAGATAAACGGAAAAAATATTGAAGGGGACTCAAACCTCCAACTTTTTGGTTAGCAGCTGAGCTTACTAACTGTTTGCACCACCCAGGGACTCTAGCACATAGTTAAAAAAAAATGCTGTTGAGTCAATTCCAACTCATAGCAACCCTGTAGTAAGTCCCCCCAAAACCCATTGCCATCGAGCAGGGTCTGACTCATGGCAACCCCACGTATTTCAGAGTAGAACTGTGCTCCATAGGGTTTTCAGTGGCTGTGACCTTTCAGAAGTAGATCTCCAGGCCTTTATTCTCAGTCCAGCACATAGTAGGCCCACGATACATAGTTGAATGGATGAACGAAAGCTATAAAGAAGATAATAGAGTCTTTTGAAAAGCAAATCAAGATGCAAAAAGGATAGATAGTACTCAGACGGGACAGTGAAATGTATGATTTACTCAAATTAGATGATAACAATTTGAGAGTGATTATGACAAAAATTGGGTAAGAGTAGGGCTTGAAAAGGGATGCACTGAGTTGAGAAACTCAATACCAGCTGAAAGCTGGAGCTTGTGGTGCCTTGTTATCATAGCAGCAGAACCTGAATATAGGATGGGATTCAGCTTGTTCACATGCAAAAGCAAACCACACCAGTTGCCAGCAAGTGGGTTCTGGCTCATGGTGACTTCATGTGTGTCAGAGTAGAATTGTGCTCCATATGGTTTTCATGGCTGTGACCTTTTGGAAGCAGAATGTGGCCTCTGGGTGGGTTTGAAGTGCCAACCTTTTGCTTAGTAGCCCCGCACTTAACCATTAGCACCACCCAGAGACTCCTTCTTCACATACAACGTGAACTGAATCCTCTGGGGAGGAGCACCCATGTTCCCTCCTTCCAGTCTTGAATGTTTGGCCCAAATCGCTGAGTCCACGTGCCCGGTCTTGAGACTCTGACAACAGCAAATTAGTTACGTCAGTTGCTATGGAGGCCCTAGGATGATGTTTTTGAGTTGGGAATATGAAAAGAACCATCCCAATATATTGATGCTTTTGTGTAAGTTGTATTTATTCAGGTAAAACATGTTTTTGGAATAATTATACTATTTAATGTGTATTTGAATACATACATATTGAACATGTAAACTAAGGTGTTTGAAATGTTTATGAGTCTCTCCTTAATTTGATTTGAAATATTGAGGATAATTAGCTAGATTGAATTAGCTAAATTTCCTTTTGATTTTGTGTCTGCTAAAATGCAGAAGAACATCTGATTTACTAAATGTATACATATTGATTTAGTAGATTTTTCAAGCGTTAAGTGCTTATGGAGGTGCTTGAAGGGCTGAGGAAATCAGGTACATTAAATGTTTGAATGTAGATTAAAACATGTAACCATTCGCACCATTCAAGGACTCCCTAAAAAATTTAAGAGAATTTAATCAACAAGTTCCTAAATAGCACTTAAATGTTCAGGAGAATTTGCTTCCTTAAATTATTGAAGTGTTTTTTTTATTTTTTAACTTTACTGTGAAATGTTTAAGAGAATTCGGTTGTTACCAGTGCTTAAGTTATTTGGGCGAAATTAATCTGTTAAATTTTTGGGCAAAGTGAATATTAATCAAAGACCAAGTGTGAATGCTTTAAATTTTTATCACACAAATTACTAGATATATAATTAAATTTGTTATATTTAGAAGTTACACTTAACTAAGTTTTAAGTTTACAAATGAAAATATTATAATCGATTAAAGCAAAAGCAGCTTCAGATCTCCCTTTTCATCCACAAAAGCCTGTATATTAAAGACAGTCAAACAAAAAAATTCGCAGATTTGAATTTGAATATATTGAGAGAAAAACCTGAAGGATCCACAGGGATTAAGAACCTTAATTCTCTGAGGGGTGGTGCTGGGGACACAGTGTGATGTTGGGAACCCTCCTGGGGTGAGGGAAGGTCTGGGTACTGTCCCAGTGCAGCAGCTTTGTGATATGACATTGATAAGTTAACTGAGAAAGCAGAGTCCTATATAAATCCAAAAAATCCAAGCCCTTTACAGTCAAATTGATTCCAATTCATGGTGACCCCATGTGTGACAGAGTAGAACTGCCCCATAGGGTTTTCTTGGCTGTAATCTTTACAGAAGCAGATCACTGGGTCTTTCTTCCTTTTTGCTGCTGGGTGGGTTTGACCCTCTAACCTTTAGGTTAGTAGTTGAGAGCAAACTGCACTGTCTAGTGACCTGCCTGAGTCCTGTATACTCACTTGTAAAGTGAAGAGAATGACTCTTGGTTGGGTTTTTTGAGATTTAGGAGAGGCCTGAGATGGTGAAAACAGCGGTGCTTTGAAAAGAATGAAGTTTATAGTAATCCTGGATGGTGGTGGAGTGGTGAAGAAAAACTGTGATGATGGAAACAAATATTTGTTGAGCCTCTGCTAGGCAGGTGCTTTCTCCATCACTACTTCATTTAAGGAGTAACTTGCTTATAAGGATCCCTGGTGGCACAGTGGTTAAAGCACTCTACCGTTAAGTGAAAGGCAGACAGTTTGAACTCAGCAGCGGCTCTGCAGGAGAAAGATGTAGCAGTCTACTTCCTTAAAAATTTACAGCCTTGTAAACCATATAGGGCAGTTCTACTCTCTTCTATAGGGTTGCTGTGAGCTGGAATTGCTCTACAGCAATGGGTTTTTGGTTTAACCTGGTTATGGAGTCCCAGGGTGGTGCAAATAGTTAACACGCTTGGCCGCTAACCAAAAAGTTGGCAGTTCGAGTCTACCGAGAGGAGGCTCAGAGGAAAGGCCTGGCAATCTACTTCTGAACGATCAGCGATTGAAAACCGTATGGAGCACAGTTCTACTCTGACACACACGGGGTCACCAGCAGGTGGAATCGACTCCAGGGTGACTGGTTAAACTGTGAATAGTCACAAATGGATGAATTGAGATTTGGATCTGGATAACCATGTGGAGAGTTATTGGCATAGTCTCCTCTTCACTGGGTAGGGATAATAGTCTCAGTAAAGAAAATAAATAACACAAGCTAGAGAAATTTCCTTCGGGAACCAAGTGGTAAAATAGAGTAACCAGGGAACTAAGTAAAGCAGAATAATTCAGCCGGCCAAAGTCAGATGTCTAAACCCAAAATAACGCAGAAGAATGGAACAGGCTTAATGGGAGTACCAGACCCTCACAACAAAGCTTCTTAGGAAAGCAGCCCTTTTCCTACCCTAAGCCCCCAGCCACAGGTTCTGGTTCAGTGACCCGACTGTAGAAGGGTCCTAGGCACCCATCCTTCACCCATCCTGCCAGGGCCACCACCTCACCTGGCAGTTTTTCCCCTAATGGTGGTGTTAGCTGCCGTGGAATCAGCCCTTGACTCATGGTGACCCCATACACAACGGAATGAAACACTGCCTGTGCCATCCCCATGATCAGTCGCAGATCAGACCATGGCGATCCATAGGGTTTTCATAGGCTGATTTTTGGAAATGGATCACCAGGCCTTTCTTCCTAGTCTCTCTTGCATAGCAAAATGTGAGCCTCCACTGACAGATGGGTGGTGGCTGTGCCTGAGGTGTATTGGCCGGGAATCAAAGTAGGGTCTCCCTCCTACAGGGTAAGAATTCTACCACTGAACCACCAATAAGTGCCCACCCCTAAGGGGCAGTTCTCTTGAACACCTCAAGGGAAATCAGGACCCCTAGAGCCTCCAGACTCTAAATACACCAGCCCCCTTTTGGGGTTTCCCAGTAATGATACAAGTGCAGTGTTACACCCCCACGTCGTCGTCCCTGTTCCAGTAACTAACCCTGCTGGGGACTCCGTGAGAGGGCACTCGAAACAGTTTGTTAATGAATCAATTTCAATTAATTTTGAGGTGGCTGCAGGATCAGAAAGAACAAGGGAATTATCTTTCAATGTTAGATTGTTTTTTTAAATGGAAAATACATTTTTCTGGTACAAAATTCAGAAGGGAATCCAGTGAGAAGTCAGTCTCTCTCCTGTGCTGATTCCCCAGCCACCCAGCTCTCTTCCTCAGAAGCTACCAGTTTCCTGTGTATCTTCCCATAGTGACTCTTTACTTATATAAGTGACATTTGTATATATAGTGTCCAACTCCTCTAAAAAAGGAGCTCTCGTGGCACAAACGGTGAAGCACTTGGCTGCTAACTGAGAGGTTGGCAGTTTGAACCCACCGCAGTGGCTCCTAGGGAGAAAGACCTGGCCTTTTGCTCCTGTAGAGATTATAGAAAAGGAAAGCCTGTGGGGTGACTCTACTCTGTCACATGGGGTCAGTATGAGTCATGATTGACTAGGCAGCATCTGACAGCAATGGCGTTAAAGGATACAAATGGTAGCAGACTACACACATTGTTCTGCATCTTCCTTTTTTCCCCCCACAATGTGTCTTGGAAATCCTTCCATGTCAGTAGGTTAAACGCTGCCCGTTTTTTTTTTAAGGCTGCATAGTGTTCTGTTTTATGAATGTCCCATGTAAGCAGTTCCCTAGGGACAAGGAGGTTGTTAACATTCTTTTGAATTACCAACCACGCAGCACCAATCTTAAAGCAACTTTGGGCTGGAGCAGTTTGGAATCTAGAGCTGTTGTGGTTGGTTGGCATCCAGGTGATTCCAGCTCATGGCGACTCCATGTGTGCAGGGTCGAACTGCTCCACAGGGTTTTCAAGGCTGTGAGCTTTTAGAAGCAGATTGCAGGCCTGGCTTCCGAAGTGCCTCTGGCTGGGTTCCAACAGCCATCCTTTCAGCTAGTCGTTGAGCGCTTAACGGTTTGTACCACCCAGGAACTCTTTAGAGCCATTGTTGTTGTTGTGTGCCATCGAGTCCATTCTGACTCATAGTGACCCTATAGAACACAGTAGAATTGTCCCAAAGGGTTTTCTAGGCTGTAATCTTTATGGGGTGGGGGCATGAGGAGCTCTGGTGGCACAACGCTTTAGTGCTTCGCTACTAATTGAAAGGTCTGTTGTTCAAACCCACACAGTGGCTCCCTGGGAGAAAAGACCTGGAGATCTGTTCCCGTAAAGATTTCAGTCTAGGCAACCCTGTGGGGGCAGTTCTACTCTGTCATATAGGGTCATTATGAGTTGGAATTGACTCGATGGCACATAACAACAACAACCGTCTTTACAGGAGCATATCACCAGGTCTTGTCTTCCATGGAGCACCTGGTGGGTTCGAACCACTGACCTTTAGATTAGTAGCTGAGTGCTTAACAGTTGGGCCACCAGGGCTCTTTCTTTAGAGCTGTGGGGACCCCCAATAAAAATATTAGTATGCACTCTCTGCCTTGTCTTTCTTGCCTTGTAAAGAACTTCCCAGGCTCACTGACTTTTCAGTGTTTTCCCTATTGGGAGAAGAAAAAGAGGGGGCTGGCAGAGGAGACCTCCTTGGCTTTCTAGTTTCTTTTCCTTTTCCTTCCCAGCCAGATGTTACAGGTGTTCACAAGCTGTGGTCACCTATCGAAGTGTCATCTGTGTACCAGCAGCACCAGCATGGCTCTGTGCTGGTTAGAAATGCTGAATCTACTGCCTGAGCCCTGCAGTATGACAAGATCCGAAGCTGATTCCTATTCACCTTAGAGTCTGAGACAGGCTGCCTAGCAGCTTGAACAGGTTCAGCTCCCGGGCCAGCTGGATGTCTGTGGAGGGGGCCAGAGGGTAGGAGGCTCCTGCATAAAACTCCTGATTATAAAAGGACATGCTGGAGCCCACAGCAGAGGCCTCTGTTGGAGGCTGACCCTGAAAGTGACAGCACATTAGGTCTCAATAGGAGGGTGGTGAGGGGATTCAGGAGGTAGTGAGGCTGCCTTTAGGGTAAAGTTCTCCTTCTAGCCTTGCCACAAGGACATCAGAAAGAACCATGGTGCTGGGTGAGTCTCCTCTTCTCTTCAGACTTCTCTGGGCCCCCCTCGCACAGGAGGAAACTCACTGTCTTCCTTATGGGATTTTCTAGCTTATATTTGTGCACCAAAAATCACAATTAGCAGTTGATTTATCTACTGAACTTAGTATCCATGCTTAGGGCCAGTCTAGGAGTCCCTGGGAGGGGCAAATGGTTAAGTGTTTGACTAGTAACCACAAGGTTGGTGGTTGAAACTCACCCAGGGGCACCTCAGAAGAAAGACCTGGGAATCTGCTTCCAAAAGCTTACAGGCCTGGAAACCCCATGGAGTGGAGTTCCACTGTACACACTTAGGGTCGCTATGAGTTGAATTCAACTCCAGAGTAACTGAAAATGACAATGAGCGGAAGTCAATTTGATGAGAGCTCAGGCGGCAGCTTATTGGTCCAGAGATCCAGCGTCTAGGACTGGAGGCAGACCCT
Source organism: Loxodonta africana (assembly GCF_030014295.1). Classification (NCBI taxonomy): domain Eukaryota; kingdom Metazoa; phylum Chordata; class Mammalia; order Proboscidea; family Elephantidae; genus Loxodonta; species Loxodonta africana. The sequence goes on along the minus strand of NC_087348.1, from coordinate 18,684,524 downwards.
GAATGGTCGGCCCTGAGGACCCAACTCCGAGGACTAATGGTGAACATCTTATGTCCTCGGACTGCTGGGAGAACAGAAGACTCTATACCTTTCTTCCTGCACCCCCCAACCATTGCAAACACACCACCAAATAGGGGAAACTTTCATTGCCTTTTTAGAAGGGTTGCTTTTATCCATTGCTGCCACCTGGACTGTTGGCTAGTTCTGAGAAGCATTTTATTGCCTAGCAGTTGAGAGTGTGGCCAGGTCTGGATCTGAATCCCAGCTTCCCTCCTTACTAGTATTATAACCCTGAACAATTATCTAACCTCCCTTAGGTTTCTCTCCTACAAAGTGGGAATACTACCTACTCTTAGTGTTTCTGTGAGAGTTAAATGAGGCAGTACATTTAAAGCTCTTGTTAGCATGTTTGGCACAGAGGCGTCCCTAGGAGAAGCAGATGGTTGACACTCTCTCGGCTGCTAACTAAAAGGTGGAGGTTTGAGTCGACCCAGTGGTGCCTCGGAAGAAAGACCTGGTGACCTACGTCCAAAAAGGGAGCCTCTGAAAACCCAATGGAGCACAGTTCTACTCTGACACTAATGAGGTTACCATGAATCTGAGTTGGAAGCATCTGGAATACAAGTCCTCAATATATATATATATATATATTTAATATTTTATCTTATTTTAGTTGTTCTTGTTGAGAATACACAAAGTACTCTGTACTTTTTAATTGTCATTATTTTAAATGAGGGCTTGAGGCTATGGGGAAGGAAGTGAAGCCAAAGGAGGAGACCCCGTGGAGATGGGGATGTTCTGTGAGCGCACTGACCTGTGAAGACACAGGGACCATATCCCTCTGATTCCAGCTCCTGGAGACCCCGGGGAGTGACTGTCCCTCTGTGCAGTGTCGGCTGCCTTGGACCAGTTCCAGGGGTGGGCGCCCTCAGACAGTGCTGGTTGATCTTTGGACCTCTCCTCCCTGTGAAGGCTTCCATCTGAGCTCTTACATGGCTTTTCAGTGTAGGCCTGTGAGAACTGGCTCCTTTTGGATTGTCCCAGGGGCAGAGCAGGAAACCAATGATTGACGGTCCAGGATACACAGGGAGCGATGCCTGGAGATCAGTGTTCTGTGGGTGCGTGCGGTTGGGAGCCTCTGGGACTCTCGGTACAGGGCTGCCCCCTTCATTAACTGAATCCCTCGCCTGGTGCTTCTAAATGAGTCTAAGAGTGTGAGACTCCGGAGAGAGAGAGACCCATCACAGAGAGCTCACACAGTGTCATCATCCTGGGCTCCAGGCGATTGATTTTTTTTCTGTTTAACAGTGGAGGGGTTGTTAGTGCTCCTTTTTTCTCTCTTAGGAAAAACCCAAGGCCCAATAAAGATCACTCATTTCTCCTGGTCACACAGCAAATCACTGGTAATAATAATACGCAACTAGCATTTGTACAGTTTAGCCATAGCTCACATGTATATGACCTCATTTTATCTTCATACAAAGCCATAGAGGTCTGCTCAGCAAACACATTGTCTCCATGTTATGAAATAGGAAAGAGGGGCCCAGGAAAGTGATGAGATTAGTTCAAGGTCATACCTGGTAATTGGCACCACCACCAGCACCACCTCTACCACTGCTACCACCTCCAACACCACCTCCAACACCACCACCACCTCTAAGACCACCACCACCGCCACTACCACCACCGCCACCTCTACCGCCACCATCGGTTGCCCTCAAATTGGCTCTGACTCATGGCAACCCCATGTGGGTCAGCCTAGAACTGTGCTCTGTAGGGATTTCAGTGGTTTACTTTTTGGAAATAGATCAAGAGGCCTTTATCCAGAGGCTCACCTGGTTGGACTCAAACCTCCAATCTTTTGGTTAATAGCTGAGCGCATCAATGGTTTGAACTTCTCAGGGACTCCAGTAAGTAGCACAGACAAGGTCAAAGTTAGTTTCTTCTGGCCTTCAGTCTTTGCCTCTGGGGGCTCAGTCATCTTGGAGTCACTCGATGTAACTGGTCTTGTCTAGAGGATAAATACAAATTTTTTCTGGTGTTGTTGTTGTTTGTTGTGGAATCAATTCTGACTCATAGTGACCCTATATGCAGAGCATGATAGCCCCACAGGATTTCCTAGGCTGTAATCTTTATGGGAATTAAATGGCATATTGCAGTGGGCAAATCTGATGCAAAAGAACTCTTTAAAGTGTCAGAAAACAAAGATATAACTTTGAGGACTATGACACAAGCCATGGTATTTTCAATAGTCTCATACGCATGTGAACGCTGGGTAATCAATAAGGAAGACCAAAGAATTGGTGCCTTTGAATTATGGTGTTGGCGAAGAGTATTGAATATACAACGGACTGCCACTAGGACGAATAAGACCGTTTTGGAAGAAGTACAGCCAGAGTGCTCCTTGGAAGTTAGGATGGTGATACTTTGTCCCCAGTTCTTAGGACATGTTACCAGGAAAGACGTTGTGCTTGATAAGGTAAAAGGTAAAGGGTCAGTGAAGAGAGGAAGACCTTTGAAGAGATAGGTTGACACAGTGGCTGCAACAATGCATTCAAAAACATAGCAAGGATTGTGAGGATGGTGTAGGTCCTGGCAGTATATCTTTCTGTTGTACATAGGGTTGCTATGAGTCAGAATCAACTGGATGGCACCTAAAAACAACAACAATCTTTATGGGAACAGATTGCCACGTTGTTTCCTCCACAGAGCTGCTGGTAGGGTTGAACTGCTGACGTTTAGGTTACCACTTAACTGTTACGTTACTAGGTCTCCTTTTCAGGTGTGCGATAAGCAGATTCACCATCATCATTTATGACATCCCTGCCCTGCCATTTGCAGCAGATTCCGATAACGGGAGTGCTGTCTTTTTCCCTCTAGGCTTCTGTCCTTCTTTTGGTGGGCTGTCTGGAGCACTGGGGAGCTGTGGTATCTCAGTCGTTAAGAGCTTGGCTGCTAAACAAAAGGTCAGTGGTTGAAATCCACCAGCCACTCCTCTATCATATAGGGTCTCTATGAGCTGAAATGGACTTGACGGCAATGAGTTCTGCAGGACTAGTGTCTTGTTAGTCATAGGACCTGGACCCAGCAGTTGAATCCCAAATGGGGCTGTGACCTGGCTCCCGAATGTCGCTTTTGTCCCTGTGCTCTCTGCCTGGATCCTTTTGCATTTTTTCCATCCTCCTCTGGCCCAGTACCATATTTCACAAGCCCAGGGGGCCTTGTTCAGGCTGCATACTTTGTGAATGTCACTTCCTGGAGCAGCCACTAATGCTGACTGCTTGTGTCAACTTAGACCTGGTGCTATCACAGGCTTTGGATGCTTTTCTGTGTGGCCAGCTTTTTCGGTCTCAGTTTCTTCTCCTGAATCTCTCTTCTGGCCCCTGAGATGTCTTACCTTCTTCTCCATGTATCTCCCAGGTGTCTGCATCATGCCTGCGTGGCCTAGGATGTGACAACTCTTTATCAAGAGGATCAGGTTTAAAACCCCTCTGACAGAGGGCCTGCTATGTGTGTTTGCTGTATCATTTAAGAAGAATTCTGCTATAGAAAGTATGAAAATCTAGGTATAGAATAAGGAGCTTTGAGAAGGGAAGTACAGAAATTGTGTGATGAACATTTATAGGAAAGCACGAAATGACCAAGGAGCATCACACATTCATGAGGCATCGGGGTACTAAACATTCACAGATCCCTCAATATTCATGAGGTCTCAAATTGGCACCCTTGGTTGATGCCCATTCTTGGTCTCGGTTGTTTTCTGCATCTCTTTGCTGGAACATAGGTTGGCTCCAGGCACCTTTGTTTATCCTCCACTCTGGCTCTCTCATGGGCAGAGAGAGAGAGAGTGAGCAAGATACACACATACATATGAACATTGTGTAACACAGGTGTGATGGTTAATTTTATGTGTCAACTTGGTTAGCTTATGGTTCCCAGCAGTTTGGCCAAACTCTAGTGTAGTTTCTCTTCCATAATGTAATCCAATGGAATGTAATCTCTTCCCACTATGCAACCTAATGTGATGCAATCAATCTGTTAAAAAGAGAGTTTTCTTAGGGTGTGTTCTGCCTCCAGAACATAAATATTTTGACAGAACTCTTCTTTCACTCTGCACTGTTTCTTTTACCTGACCTACTGATCTTGGGACATAAGCTTTCAGCTTACTGCCTGACCTTCAGATTTTGGACTTGTCAGGCCCCACAATTAGTTGTGCTAATTCCTTGAAGTAAATCCCTTTCTCTCTCCCTCACTTTCTATGTATACATATATGTCTCACTGGTTCTATTTTTCTAGAGAACCCAAAGATAACAGGATTCAAATAGCGCTGTACTCCACCTTACTTGCACCCTTTCCTAGATTTGTCTCTTTCCCCTTAATTCTTAATTTTCAATTGACTCTATAAACATGAGATATGAGCATCTTAATATGGCCCATGAGCATTTCTGTTTCATGATTTTGAGGACAAGGAGGTAGTGGGGCACTGGGAGGCTGTTATTGCACACAGCAGGTGTGTCTTGACTCCGTCACATGAGCAATAGCAGGTTCTGTCCCTTCAGTGGCTCTAATGGGAGGACATGAGATGAGGCATCCTGGCATGAAGCATATGAAGTAGACTGCACGGAGACGAGGGAAGGCTCAGCAGTGAATCCTGGTCTCTCTACACCAAGCTTGTTTGTATGACAGTTTTGCCATGAGGTGGCCAAATGTCAGGGTGCCCCTGTACTCCAAATCTCATTGTCTTCTCATACTCTACTGCATTCTCAACTCTGTATTTGAGAAGCCTGCTTCTTTCTGTGTATTTGGTGTCCCTCAGGCAGGGTGTGAGAACTGGAATAGACAAGAAGAATGGGCTACAGTGAGCATGTATAAAATGTATCCATGCTGTCTAGTTGATTCTGACTCATAGTGACACTATAGGACAGACTAGAACTGCCCCATAGGGTTTCCAAGGACGTAAATCTTTACAGAAGCAGACTGCCACTTCTTTCTCCCACAAAGCGTCTGGTGGGTTCGAACTTCCAACCCTTTGTTTAGCAGCTGAGGACTTAAACTACTGTGTCATCTGGGCTTCTTGCATAAACTATAAAATTGCTATATGTTTCTGTTGCTTTTTATCATTATGAATTTTCCTATTTGTCTATAGTTATTTTTGCCTACAGATCTACTGTCCGTATAGCTGTACAGCTTCACCAACTTTCTTTTGGTTAGTGTTTGCATTGTCTATATTTTCCCATTTTTTTTCTTTGAACCTTTTTGTGCTCTTATATTTAGATGTCTTTTGAAAGCAGCATAAATTTGGCTTTCTAAAAAATCCATTATGACAATCTTTTCCTTAATTGGTGCTTAGACTACCTAAAGATGTCATCTCATTGTCTTCTGGTTTCCATCATTTCTGTTGAAATTTCAGATATTATTGCTCCTTTTTGCTGTGTCCTTTTTCTTTGTCTGAGTTTAAGATTTTTTTTTTTGTCTTTATCTTGTGTTTTCAGCATTTGTAATATGATGAGCCTTGGAATGGTTTCCTTAGTATTTTTTCTGATTTAGAGTTTGCTCACCTCCTTGAATCTGTGAGCTGATGTTTTTTCAGTTTTGGGAATTTATCAGCCAACATCTTTTCAAATATTTTTTCTATCCCATTCTCTCTCTTCTCTCCATTTGAGGCTCTAAAAACAGTATGTTATACCTTTTCACAGTGTTCTGTATATTTCACATGCTCTTTTATCTATTTTTACTCTTTTTCCTCTGCTGTTTGTGTTTTGACCTAGATTAAAAAATGATTTTTGTTCATTTCACTAATCCTCTTTTTTGCTTTGCGTAATATGCTATTAAATTTAGCTTATTTGGACCACCCTTGTTTCTTAACACATATTTAACGTTCTCATCTTTATCCATATCTGTCTTGGAAGAAGTATAGCCAGAATGCTTCTTAGAAGTAAGGATGACTAGAGTTTGACTTGCTTATTTTCAACACATCATAAGGAAAAACCAATTGCTAGAAAAGGACATCATGTTTGGTAAAGTAGAGGGTCATCGAAAAAGAGGGAAACCCTCAATAATACCAATCGACACGACAGCTGCAAGAATGGACTCACTCACAAAGATCATGAAGATGGAATGGGGTGGGCAACATTTCGTTCTGTTATACATAAGGTAGACATAAATCAGAGCTGACTTTAGGGCAACTAGCAACAACAACATGGTCGCAAAGTTTAACAGTTGGAGTTGAAAATGGAGGCTTTCTGTAAGAGCTTGACTTAACTAATTGTTCCAGGAAATACAGGTCTAGGAAGATATGGCTGAAAACCAATAAATAACTTCAATGTTTGCTTCATGAAATTCCTGCAAACCATTTATCTGAAGAAAAAATTTGTTCTTCTGGGCAAATACCTCTTCTCCCAAATTTTTTTTTTTTTTTTTACCAGGACAATAGATTATTCACCTGGACAAAAATTTCCTCATCAAACAACAATTTACTTATCAAGATTTTCTTCCTGGACCTCCCCTCCTAGTGTCAGTCAGTCCTAAACTATAATTTACAAACACTGTCCAATTCTGATCTTTTTCCTGCTTTGAAAAATATACTTTATACAATTTGAGCCTGGACTCTCAAGCCCTATAAATATCCTCCCCTGACTTATTTCTTTTGAGACACTAGTAATGCTCGGTCATGGTGGTATTCTGTCTTATTACAGTGTTGTTGTTAGCTACCATAGCGTTGGCCCCTGATTCATGGCAACTCCATGCATAATGGATAATGAAACACTACCTGGTCCTCCACCATCCCTATGATCTGTTTCGAATTGGGCCATTGTGATTCATAGGGTTTTTGGAATTGGATCACTAAATTTTTCTTCCTAGTCTGTCTTAGTCTGGAAGATCTGCTGAAACCCGTTCAGCATCATGGAAACATGCAAGTCTCCACTGACAGACAGGTGGCCGCCCATGAGGTGTATTGGCCAGGAATCGAAGTTGGGTCTGCCACATGGAAGTTGAGCATTCTGCCACTGAACCACATTTAACAACTACAGTTGTTAGTTGCCACTGAGTTGCCTCTGAGTCACGACGACCTTACACACAAGAAAATGAAATATTGCTCCATCCAATGTCATCTTCACACTTGCTAGTATTCTTACTGCAGTAGGTTTGAGAAATTTAGCTTTGCTGGATCAACAGGTTTTCTGATGATCTTTTCAAGAGTTATCAGTTGACAATTCTTTTCCCCAGGGTTACTCAAGGGTATTTTTTTCTTTTCTTTTTAAAGGACATTCTGTTTCATGTGTGGGCCATCTTCCTTCCTCCAATGATGAACATTGGGAAGAAAAGCAGAATTACAATTGTCTCTGTGAGTGGAGTTTGCCTCATCATTATACACGTTCACTGGTACTGCCTAGAGGGCTCAAATTTCATGTGACTATCAGGACAGGAAGTCATCTTACATAGGTCCTCTATCCCAGCTGCCTCCTTTTCCACAAGAAAAGCTTGAGGGTCAGGTCCTTGTGTGGTTTGGGGGAGAAATGCTGGCTATTTTAAGCAACTTCACTTCTTCCTCAAGCCTTGAATTTTTGATTCAATCAATGAATCACTGCTTGTCCAGTCTTAAAACCAGCCTTGGATGTGCCTTGGCAGAAGAAGTAGCCTTATATACTTGTTGTGACTCACAAAGAAAACTCCTTGGTAGTATTGAGAGGAGGCCTAGAGAGAGAGGCCAGGGAAGAGATAACCGGGTTAGAAAACAGAGGCTTTCTTTCGTAGCAAGAGGATGGGTTTAAGGCAATGGCATTCGGGGCTGTTTCATTTCCTAATTCTTCCTCTTTTTTTCCCTGTTACAAGTTGACCTTCAAGTGCTCTACAGAACCTGGAAGATTCCAGGTTTTACAGGATTAATAGAAAGCTGGGGCCTGGAGGAAAATGTGGAGAAGGCTCTGGATTTTTGAGAGCTAGTAGAAACGTAAACTTGTCACATATTTTCCTGCAAAGATCTAAGAGGTCTTAGGCACTAAATAGAGAATAGGCTTCAGAATCAGATGGACCTGACTCTTCTAATTATAGGAATAGACCTTACACAGGTTAACTTACTAATTTCTTAGATCCTCAGTGTTATAGGTTGAATTGTGTTTCTCCAAAAGATGTGTTGGAATCCTAATCCCTACACCTAGGAAGGAGTCCTGGTGGTGCAGTGGTTAAGAACTTGGCTGGTAACCAAAAGTTCAGCATTTTGAATTCACTAGCTGTTCCTTGGAAACGCTACGGGGCAGTTCTACTCTATCCTGTAGAGTCCTTATCAGTCAGAATTGACTGGATGGCAGTGGTTTTTTTTTTTTTTTTGGGATGGGTGGGGGGATAACTATGGATGTAATCCTGTTTGGGAATCGGTTTTTCTTTGTTATATTAATGAGGCCATATCAGTTTAGAGTGTGTCCTAAACCTAATCACTTCTGAATTATAAGGAACAGCATAGACACAGAGACAAGCAAGCACAAATGGAGGGAAGATAGACGCCACATGAAGATTACCAAGGAATGGAGAAACGCCAGGGCTACTGAACCTGAAGGAGCCAAAGATCTTCCGCTAGACCCAACAGGGAGAGAGAGACTTGCCTTAGAGCTAGTGTTCTGAATCAGAGGCATACCTAATGTGTGGCAGATATGGCACATTCCCTGGGTCCCACTTGAAGGGGGGGGGGTGCCACAAAGCAGTTCCTATTAACCCAGTATGGCCTGAAATCCTTCCTTAAGCATGGTAGACACAGAGGCATGGCTGGGTGGGGGTGTAGAGGGGACACTTTCCCCTGGAAGCAAGTCCAAGGGGGCACCAGATGAGGATGGGAATGACATTCTGAGGTGCCACAAATATGAAAGGACAAGAAGGAGGAAGAAATTTCTCCGGACACATTGCCACTATCAAGGTCTATTCATCTTGAAATGGGCAGGGGGTGGGGGATACAACTTTGAGATTGCCTCTGGGCATTCGTTATCCTCCTTACACACCCCTGCTTTAAATTCAGACTTTTAACCTCCTAAGCTGTAAGAAAATAGATTTCTGTTCTTTAAAGCCACTCACCTGTAGTATTTTTGTTTCAGTAGTTTTTGATAACTAAGACAGATGGCTCCTTCAAGGAGCTTCACCATGGGGACTTTGGTCCTGGGGCTGCAAGGACAGGGATGTACATTTGGGCTGAATGTCTGAACATGACTTGGAAAGTCAGAAGAGGGAGAGCCATGAAGGAAGGCAGAGATATCAGAATGGGAACCCCCTAAGAAATTTTGAAGGATCCCAGCCCACGCCAAAGATTGCAGAGTACTTCTTTGGTCTCCCTTTCTGGTGTGGTCTTCCTAGGGGATGATTCAAGAGCCTCTAGCCTTGCTCACAGCATATGTTTGCTGGTATTTTGTATCTCTTAGTTTACACACTAGCCAACAGGGATTGACTGATCCCTGGCTACTCCAAGAACGGAGCCGGAAGTTAATAAATAGTGGCCCCAAGTTGTCCTTAGCAATTTGCCTGGAGAGGCATCCCACTTGGTGAGTGATAGCTCTCAGCTGTTGGAGATCTTGAATTTTTCATAAAGATCCCAAACCAAGGGGTTACTCTCTGCTTTGTTACAATGTCCCCCTCCCAAAGGCTTCTAGGAAGTTTGAGACCCTTTAGATCAAAATCAACACTCATGGTGTTCAAAGAGATTTACTCCCCTTTCCACTTATAAACATGAGATTTTAGGGAACTTTATTCTACATAGAGCGAACCTAGTATTTAACAAGGTAACTCATTTTCTTTAGGTGATAGGGCAAGCTGTTGGCAACAATAATCATTCATTCAACATCCACTTTTCGCTAGGAGCCTGGTCAGTCGTAGCTCAGTCCTCTGGCTTCCCAGCCTGATCACCAATTGGTTTTCCTTTCAGCATCTGCAGCTGGATCTGCTCCCCCTTCTTTCCTTTAATCTCACTTCCCCCCAGTTGAAAGTTCCAGATTTGAAGGAACTGGGCTAGCTCTTGGTGTTCTTAAGACACAGTGTCAATAAAAATTTAATTCAAATGCTCTCGAGAGAGGTAATATTTTGGCTTAACTTCAAACCAATATGCCAATGACCTGTAAGTAAGACCAAGAGGTGATAACATATGATTTCAATGTCATCCTAAAGCATTGATTAACAGGTACCAAGGATGATTTAATTTTCTAAGAAAATGTCTCACTTTGCTATCTATGACTAATGAATGGCTCAGACTCTGTGAAGTTGCACATGAACTGGGAGGTTTTGTCTGGCAGAGAGGTAATTGCTTACTTGTCTTCTTAATGGGGCTCAAGCCCAGTTGGGCTGGCTGAACCTACCCTGCAGAGACCTCCCTTTTTTCTTTTCCCATCTGGACCTACTACTGTCAGAGTTTTTCCCCCTTTTCTCCATTTATGCTATCCACATTCCTATTCATGCTTTTTCCCTTCTTTGGGTGATTCATAAACCGAAGTGATCCCTTGGCTTTAGGAGCTCAGAGCTGCAGGTACCTAGGTAAAGCAGAAGTAATTTACATCCCTAATCCCTGCTACCTAACTCCCCAGAGAAATTGGGAAGGATGTGGGGAGTTGGGTAGCAGGGAATGAAGTTTATCTTAGGGCATCTCACAAAAACAGTAAGATATATATATTCCTTCATTTATAAGAATCAGTTCAAGTGATTTTGGGGTTGGCAGGTCTAGAATTCCCAGGTCAGACAACAGGCTGGAAATTCAGGCAGCCTAGTTTCCTAAAATCGTCAGTTAAGGTAATGGGAGAGGGAGAGGAATTCTGGCTGAGTGTCTATGTATAGTCTGGAAGCTGAATCTTTCCTTTGGAAACCTCTGGTTTTGCTCTTAACGCTGTCAACTTATTGGATAAGGCCAATCAACATTATGGAGAGTAATCTGCTTTATCTAAAGTCAACTGATCAAAATGTTGTTAGGTGCTGTCGAGTTGGTTCAGACTCATAGTGACCCTATGCACAACAAATTGAAATACTGCCCGGGTCCTGTGCCATTCTCACATATGCTTGAGCCCATTGTTGCAGCCACTGTGTTAATCTGTCTTGTTGAGGGTCTTCCTCTTTTTTGCTGACCCTCTACTTTACCAAGCATGATGTCTTTCTCCAGGGACTGATCTCTTCTAATGACAAGTCAGAATTATGTGAGACATAGTCTCGCCATCCTTGTTTCTAAGGAGCATTCTGGTCATACTTCTTCCAAGGCAGATTTGTTTGTTCTTCTAGCAGTCCATGGTATATTCCATATTATTCGCCAAAGCCACAATTCAAAGGCGTCAATTCTTCTTCTGTCTTCCTTATTCATCATCCAGCTTTCACATGCATAGGAGCCAACTGAAAACACCATGGCTTGGGTCAGGCACAACTTAGTCTTCAAGGTGATGACATCTTTGCTTTTCAACACTTTAAAGAGGTTTTTGAAGCTGATTTGCTCAATGCAACGTGTCTTTTGATTTCTTGACTGGTTCTTCCATGGGTGTTGATTGTGGATCCAAGTAAAATGAAATCCTTGACAACTTCAGTCTTTTCTCCATCTAATATGATGTTGCTTATTGGTCCAGTTGTGAGAATTTTTGTTTTCTTTATCTTGAGGTGTAATCCATACTGAAGGCTGTGATCTTTGATCTTCATCAGTAAGTGCTTCAAGTCCTCTTCACTTTTAGCAAGCAAAGTTGTGTCATCTGTATATCACAGGTTATTAACAAATCTTCCTCCAATCCTGATGCCCCATTCTTCTTCATATAGTCCAGCTTCTTGGATTATTTTTCAGCATACAGATTGAATAAGTATGGTGAAAGGCTACAACCCCGACACACACCTTTCCTGATTTTAAACCATGCAGTATCCCCTTGTTCTGTTGGAACAACTGCTTCTTGATTATGTACAGGTTCCCCATGAGCACAATTAAGTGTTCTGGAATTTCCATTCTTCAAAATGTTATCCATAATTTGTTATGACCCACACAGTCGAATGTCTTTGCATAGTCAATAAAACACAGTTAAACGTCCTTCTGGTAGTCTCTGCTTTCATCCAGGATCCATCTGACATCAGCAATGATATCCCTGGTTTCAAGTCCTCTTCTGAATGCAGCTTGAATTTCTGGCAGTTCCCTGTCGATATACTGCCGCAGCTCCTTTTGAATCATCTTCAGCAAAATTTTACTTGCTTGTGATATCAATGATATTGTTTGATAATTTCTGCATGGGTGGAATCACCTTTCTTGGGAATAGGCACTAACATGGATCTCTTCCAGACTATTGGACAGGTAGATGTCTTCCAAATTTCTTGGCATAGATGAGTGAGCACTTCCAGTGCTGTAGCCATTTGTTGAAACATCTCACCTGGTATTCCATCGATTCTTGGAGCCTTGTTTTTTTTGCCAATGCCTTCAGTGCAGCTTGGACTTCTGCCTTCAGTGCCATCGGTTCCTGATCACATGCTATCTCCTGAAATCGTTAAATGTTGAATTCTTTTTGGTATAGTGACTGTGCATATTCTTCCATCTTCTTTTAATGCTTCCTGGGTTGCTTAATACTTTCCCCATAGAATCCTTCGCGATTGCAACCCGAGGCTTGAATTTTTCCTTCAGTTCTTTCAGCTTGAGAAGTGCTGAGCATGTTCTTCCCTTTTGATTTTCTACCTCCAGGTCTTTGCCCATGTCATTATAGTACTTTACTTTGTCTTCTTGAGCCACCCTTTGAAATCTGTTCAGCAATTTTACTTCATCGTTTCTTCCTTTTGCTTTAGCTAGTCGACATTCAAGACCAAGTTTCAGAGTCTCTTCTGCATTCCATTTTGGTCTTTTCTTTCCTTCCTGTCTTTTTAATGACCTCTTGCTTTTTTCATGTGTGATGTCCTTGATGTCATTCCACAACTCGTTTGGTTTTTGGTCATTAGTGTTCAATATGTCAGATCTGTTTCTGAGATGGTACCTAAATTCAGGTGGGATATACTCAAGGTCGTACTTTGGCTCTGATGGACTTGTTCTAATTTTCTTCAGTTTCAACCTGAACTTGCACATTAGCAGTTGATGGTCTGTTTTGCAATTGGCCCCTGGCCTTGTTCTGACTGATGATATTGAGTTTTTCCATCGTCTCTTTCCACAGATGTAGTTGATTTGACATTTGTGTATTCCATGTGGTGAGGTCCGTGTGTATAGGTGCTGTTTATGTTGTGAAAAAAGGTATTTGCGAGGAGGAAGTCTTTGGTTTTACAAAATTCTGTCATTCGATCTCTGGCACCATTTCTATCACCAAGGCCAATCCTTCTTCTTTGTCTCCAACTTTTGTATTCCAGTCACCAGTAATTCTCAATGCGTACTGATTGCATGTTCAGTCAATTTCAGACTGCAGAAGTTGGTGAAAGTCTTCAGTTTATTCATCTTTGGCCTTAGTGTTTGGTGCATAAATTTAATTATAATCATATTAACTGTTTCTTCCTTGTGATTTAAATGTTAATCACATGTAAATACTACATAACAACATCTAGGCTAGTGTCTGACCAAACAACTGGGCACCATAGCCTAGTCAGGTTAACACATAAAATTACACATCACAATGTTCAAACAAATTTTATTTGAATGTCAAAAATATTTGGAGCCTTATTTGACATCTGGGTTTCACAATAAATCTCCCCTTTTTTTCCCTTCTTAAATGAATAAGATTTCAGTATGATACAAAAAAAAAAAAAAAGACTTTGTTCAAGGCCATAAAGGTAATTTGATTTTGATTAAAAAATAATGTGGTCTTTTAGCTTTTTATTTTATATAAATTGGACATTTATGAAAAAATGGTAGCTCACCATCACTGTAGACCACATTCCAATCCCTAGCTAATTGTAGTGGAGATTTCTGTATCAGGGACTCCATTTTCTCCCATGAAGTCCAGTGCTTACTATCTCCTTTCTATAATCAAAAACTATAGGGACCATTTCTTTAATGTCGCATACTCAAAGGGGCAATATTCCCTCCAGAATCTTGTAGGGGAGACTACTCTAGTTGAAATATATCATTTTTGCTGTTTGACTTTGAACAATTCTTTCTATTTTTGAGAAATATCAAGATAGGAGGAAGATAGAATGCTGCTCCCAACTCTGAAGTGACAAGAGGGCTTATTTCTACCTCCCACATCTTTGTAAGCCAGAAGTGTGGATGTAGGATATTGGTAGATGTAAGATATCCATGCTGAAGGTAGGATATCAGGGGATACAGGGTATCTGTGGCCAAACAGGTCAGTGGTCTTGTCTAGGACTTGATCTTGAGGAGATGATGAGAGATGATATGCAGTTGGATGCAAGAGAGAGTATGGTGTAGTGGCTAGTGTATGGGTGGCTTGCCTAGCAACAGAGCATTAGTGAATGATCAGAGGCAGTGTTGCCAACTCTAGCAAGAAAATTCCAAAGTGATGATCCCAGTGGTGGCAGCCTACACAGATCATTCTTGTGACAGAATCTTAGCTGAGCCTTGCCTCTCAGTTGCTATCCCATCTGGGTTGTTTAGGCATCTCTTCTATTTTATAAGCTTCCAGATGTCTTTCTGACAAATTTCTCTTCTGCTTAGGTAATGAATTCTAACTTGCGCAGCGGCCTTGACATCTTTATTCCTTAGGCTGTAGACCAGGGGGTTCAGCATGGGGATCACAATGGTGTAGAACACAGAGAGGATTTTGTTATAGGCTGAAGCACTCTCAGGATTGGGTTGGAGATATACAAGGAATGCAGATCCATAGAAGAGGGAGAGCACAGTGAGGTGGGAGGCACAAGTGGAGAAGGCCTTGCGTTGGGCCTCCAGGGACCTCATCCTACAGATTATGGCCAGGATGTATGCATAAGAGATCAAGATGACTGAGACTGTGGGGACAATGACCAAGGCGGAGAAGAAGAGAAGGATGATATTGGCTGTGGTGGTATCTGAGCAGGCCAGTTGGAGCACTGGGGGGATGTCACAGAAGTAATGATCGATGATGTTGGGGCCACAGAAAGGTAGGCTGAAGGCATTGCCTGTCTGTACAGCTGAAATGAACACACCCACAGCATAGGTGATCACCACCAGCTGGACACACAAGTGCTTGGACATGATAGTGCGGTAGAGGAGAGGGTGGCAGATGGCCACAAATCGGTCATAGGCCATGATGGCCAGGAGCAAACCCTCCCCTGTTCCATGAATGTTCATTAGGGCCATCTGGACCACACAGCCTGAAAAGGAAATGGACTGGTCAGTGATAAGGAAGCTGGTCAGCAGTCTGGGGGTGAACACGGAGGAGTTGCAGATGTCAAGGAAGGAAAGCACACTCAGGAAGAAGTACATGGGAGTGTGGAGGGGAGAGCTGGTGCGGATGAGGTCTATAATGCCTAGGTTGCCGACCAGAGTCATGGAGTAGATCAGCAGGAAGATGGCAAAGAGGAGTTGTTTTAGATCTGCCTGGTCTGTGAGGCCCAGCAGAATGAATCTTGTCACTGTAGTGTGATTCTGCCCCAGTGCCATTCCACTGGTGTGTTTTCCATAAGACAATGAACAAGGGGAGAAGCAAGATTGTTAATATTGAGGTCAAAGAGGTGGTCTTTAACATATTTTACAACTGAGGAACCACATCTTTCTCTAAGTGGCACACTGGTCCCCAAATCCCACATCAATCTCATCATAACAAGCTATGTCTACAACATTTAAGGGTTTTCTATTCCGTTAGAATAATGTCTAAATTACTTATTCTACCAGATGTCCTATATGACACACATCCGTGCTATCTCGTTCTCAGTTTACCCGCTAGCAATTCTATGAATGTACCATGTTATCGCAAATGTCTCTGCCTTTCCATATTCTATATTTTCTTGCAATGGCCTTTGGGTTGGAGATATACAAGGAATGCAGATCCATAGAAGAGGGAGAGCACAGTGAGCCCAGCCTAGAGATCTGTTCTCCTCCTCTATCCTTCTCTTTGGGCAGCCTTAAATTCCAAAGATAATCCTTTAGTTGAATGAATGATAACAAAAAAACCCCAAACCCAGTGCCATCGAGTTGATTCCGATTCATAGTGACCCTATAGGACAGAGTAGAACTGCCCCATAGAGTTTCCAAGGAGTGCCTGGTGGATTCGAACTGCTGACCCTTTGGTTAGCAGCCGTAGCACTTATCCACTACTCCACAAAGGTTTCCGAATGAATGATACTACATTTTAATATTAAAAAAATTTCCATTTATCTTTTTTATTGGATTTTCTTAACTCTGATAGGAGGAGAGTTACTTAACATGTCAAAAATTTGTGCTCTAGTATCTATCTCAGTGCCTAGTGTCAATAAATTAATATCAATTTATTATGAATTATCAAATTATCTAAGGTAAGGGCAACTCAATCTTTCAGTTGTTTCCTCTAAAAACCTTCCAGCCAATGTTGACCCTTTTTTGCCTCTCACTCCTCATCCACTGTATCAGCAAATTGTATTACCTCTACCTTTAAAATATGTACTGACTTCCCACCTGATCCAAGACATCATCATATCTTCCTTGGGTGATTGCAATTGCTCTTAGCTGTTGTTCTGCTTCCTTCTTATCGGCAGAGCAGCTGGCGTCGTTCTGGTAACAGGAAAAAGTCAAAATCCTTACAATGGCCCCCCAGAGCCTCTACTCAGTTCACCACTACCCTGTTACTCTCTTTTACCTCAGTCTTGTTTTCGTATGCTTCTCACCGTTGCTTGCTCTGTTCTAGCTCACTTGCCTCCTTGTTCTTCTTAGGACATGCCAGGCATGACTTAACACCTTTGCACCAACTATCCCCTTTCCTTGGAACACTCTTGTTCCAGTTAGCCACATGGCTCCTTCCCTCATCTCTTTCAAGTTTTGGCTCAAATGTCTAAGCATCCTATTTAAGACTAAACTGTCCCCTGGACCCCTAGCATGCCTTATCTCCCTTCTCTGCTTAATTTCTTTCTCAGAGGACTTATTACCTTGTAACATGCTATATACGCTTTTTTTTTTATTAGTTTTGTTTATGATCTCCTTCCTTACATTAGAATGCAAGGACCAGGAAGGCAGGCATTTTTGTCCATGTTGTTTATTGGTCTATCTCCACTGACTGGCACATAGAAACCCCCAATTGCCAATGTGTCCACTCTGATTCATGGCAACCCCATGTATGTCAGTGTAGAACTATACTGCATAGGATTTTCAATGGCTGATTTTTTTTTAATTAAAATATTTTATTGTGTTTTCAGTGAAAGTTTACACACAAATTAGATTCCTATTTAACAAGTTCTACACAATTTGTTCAATGACATTGGTTACGGTTTTCACAGTGTGTCAACTTTCTCATTATTTCTGTTCTGGTTGTTTCATTTTCATTACTCCAGTTTCCCTGCCCCCTTGCTTCCTTGTCATAACCCTATGGAGCACAGTTCTACTCTGATGCACATAGGGTCATCATGACCTGGAATCGACTCCACGGTGACAGGTTAACCTGCCAATAGTCACAAATGCATGAATTGAGATCTGAATCTTGATATCCATGTGGAGAGTTATTGGCTTAATCTCCTCTTCACTGGGGAGGGAGAGTAGCCTCAGAAAAGAAAATAAATAACACAAGTGAGAATTCTATCACTGCACCACCAATAACTCTCTCCCTCCCTCAGTGGTAGGGCTTTTGAATTCCTCAAGGGAATTCAGGACCTCCAGAGCCTCCAGACTCTAAACACACACCTCCCTTTGGGGTTTACCCAGTAATGACACAAGAGCAGTGTTACACCCCTGCCCCTCCTGTTCGAATAACTAACCCTACTGGGGACTCAGTGAGAAGGCACTCAAAACAGTTTGTCAATGAATCAGTTTCATTTAATTCTGAAGTGCTTGAAGGATCAGAAAGAACAAGGGAATTATCTTTCAATTTTAGTTACTTAGTTGCTTGTTTTTTAAATGAAAAATATATTTCTATGGTACAAAATTCAGAAGGGAATACAGCGAAAATTATGTCTCTCTCCTGTGCTGATTCCTGAGCCACTCAGCTCTCTTCCTCAAAAGCTACCAGTTTTTTGTGTATCTTTGCATGGTTAGTCTTTACTTATACAAGTGACATTTGTATATATAGTGCCCTACCCCTTTTTAAGGAAACCCTAGTGGCATAGTGGTTAGGAGGTACGGCTGCTGACCAGAAAGAGGTATGACTGTTCGAATCCACCAGGCTCTCCTTGGAAACTCTATGGGGGCAGTTCTACTCTGTCCTGTGGGGTTGCTGTGAGTTGGAATTGACTTGATGGCAACCAGTCAATGGATCCCTTTTAAAAAAGGAGCGTTGGTGGGGCAAAGAGTTAAGCGCTTGGCTGTTAACTGAAAGGTTGCTGGTTTGAACCCAACCTACTGTCTCCTAGGGAGAAAGACCTGGGGATCTGCTCCTATAAAGATTACAGCCAAGGAAACCCTATGGGGCAGCCCTACTCTTTGTTGGAATCCCCTCAGTAGCGCCTAACAACAACACTTTTAAAAGATACCAATGGTAGCCAACTATACACATTGTTCTCCACCTTGCTTTTTTTTTTTTTTTTTGCAAACAACGTGTCTTGGAGATCCTTCCATGTGAATAGATTAAGTGCTGTCCACTTTTTTCAAGGCTACATAATGTTACATTTTATGAATGGCCCATGTAAGCATTTCCCTAATGAGGAACATGTAGGTTGTTCCCATGCTTTTGCAATTAACAACTACACAGCATCAATCTTAGAGCAACTTTGGGTTGAAGCAGTTTGGAATCTAGAGCTATTGTTGGTTGTCATGCAGTTGATTCCAACTCATGATGATCCCATGTGTACACAGTAGAACTGCTCCATAAGTTTTTCAGGGCTGTGATCTTTTGGAAGCAGATTGCCTGGCCTGTCTTCCTAGGCATCTCTGGGTGTGTTCCAACAGCCAACCTTTCAGCTAGTAGTCGATTGCTTAACTCTACCACCCAGGGACTCTTTAGAGCTGTTGTTGTTGTGTGCCATCAAGTTGATTCTGACTCATAGCGACCCTATAGAACAGAGTAGAACTCTTGCACGGGGTTTCCTAGGGTATAATCTTTATTGGGCCGGGGGGGGGGTGGGGGGAGAGGGAGTGAGAAGCACTGGTGGTACAATGTTTATGTGCTTCACTGTTAATCCAGAGGTCAACTGTTTGAACGCACCCCAGAGGCTCTGCAGGAGAAAAGACCTAGCGATCTGCTCCCATAAAGATTTTAGCCCAAAGAAAAAAAAAAATTTTTTTTTTTCTTTAACCCTATGGGGGCATTTCTCCTTTCAGCCTGGCAACAAGGAACAGGAAAGAACCATGGCACTGGGAAGGTCTCCTCCTCTTCTCTTCAGACTGCTCCGGGCCTCCCTAGCATAGGAGGAAACTCACTGTCTTCCTTATGGGATTTTCCAGCTTATATTTGCGCCCAAAGAACAGAAATTAGCACTTGATCTAATTATTGAACTTAATAACCATGCTGAGGGCCAGTCTGGGAGTACATGGGTTGCCAAATGGTTAGGTGCTCGACTACTGACCAAAAGGTTAGTGGTTCAGACCCACCCAGAGGCACCTCAGAAGAAAGGCCTGGGAATCTGCTTCCAAAAGTTTACAGCCTTGAAAATCCTTTGGAGTGCAGTTCTACTTTACATACATATGGTTGCCATGAGGTGAAATCAACTCAAGAGCAATGAACAATGACAACAAGGGGGTTTAGGTGGCAGCTTATTGGTCCAGAGGCCCAGCATATAGGAAGACAGACAGACCTTGAGTGGTTGGCCCCTGAGAACCCAGCTCTAAGGACTTATGGTGAACATCTGACAGCCTCAAACAGCGGGGGGAGTAGACGGTTCTACATCTTTCTTCATGGACTCCCCAACCATTGCAAATGCATTGCCAAATAGGTAAACCTTTCATTGCCTTTTTTGGAAGGGTTGCTTCCATCCACTGCTGCCACCTGGATTGTTGGCTAGTTTCTGAGAAGCATTTTATTGCCTAGCAGTTGCAAGTATCGGCCAGGTCTGGATTTGAATCCCAGCTTCCCCCCTTACTAGTATTGTGACCCTGAAGAAGTTATCTTACCTCACTCAGGTTTCTCTCTGGCAAGGTGGAAAAGCACCTACCCTTAGGGTTTTGGTGAGAGTTAAATGAGGCAGTACATTTAAAGCACTCGTCAGCAGGTTTGACACAGGGCCTTCCCTGAGTGGTACAAATGATCAACGCACTCTTGGCTGCTGAGGGGTTGGAGGTTCAAGTCAACCCAGAGAAGCTTTGGGAGAAAAGCCTGGCGATGTACTTCCAAAAAGTCAGCCACTGAAACCCTATGGAGCACAGTTCTACCCTGACACGGTGGGGTAGTCATCAGTTGGAGTTGACAGCATCTGGGACACAAGTCCTTAATCCTTTTTCAAATAATTTACCTTATATGACGGGGTCCACCATAGAGGGTCCCAGACAGAGCTGGAGAAAAATGTGGAACAAATTTCTAACACAAAAGAAAAAAAAAAAAAAAAAAGACCAGACTTACTGGCCTGACAGAGACTGGAGAAACCCCAAGAGTATGGTTCCTGGACACACTTTTAGCTCAGTAATGAAGTCATACCTCAGGCTCACCCTTCAGCCAAAGATTAGACAGGCCCGTAAAACAAAACACCGGCTCAGGAGCAAGAACTAGAAGGCAGGAGGGGACAGGAAAACTGGTTAATAGAGAACCCAAGGCCGAGAAGGGAGAGTGTAGACATGTCCTGGGGTGGTAACCAATGTCATAAAACAATATGTGTACTAATTGTTTAATGAAAATCTAATTTGTTCTGTAACCTTCAACCTTCATCTAAAATACGATAATAAAAAAAAATTACCTTATTTTTGTTGTTGTTGAGAATACACACAGTACCCAATACTTTTTGAATCGTTCTGATTTTTAAATGTGGGCTCGAGGGTATGGGGAAGAAAGCGATCTAAAGAAGGAGACCCCGTGGAGATGGAGATCTTCTGTGAGCACACTGACCTGTGGAAAAACAACCACCATTTCCCTTTGATTCCAGCTCCTGGAGACCCCTGGGTGTGATGCTCCCTCCCTGTGGTGTTGGCTGCCTTGGACCAGTTCCAGGGGCAGGTACCCTCAGACAGTGCTGGCTGACATTTGGACGGCTCCTTCCTGGCTAGGCTTCTGACTGAGCTCATATATGGCTTTTAAGTGTAGGCCTGTGAGAACTGGCTCCTTTTGGATTGTCCCAGGGGCAAAGCAGGAAGCCAATGATTGGTGGTCCAGGATACACAGGGAGTGATGCCTGGATATTGGGTCTTGTTGGGTGTATGTGGCCCGGGAGTCTCTGGGGCTCCTGGTCAAGGGCTGTCCCCCTTCATTAACCAAATCCCTCCCCTGGGGCCTCTAACTTGATCTAATGAGTGTGAGACTCCAGAGAGAGAGAAAAAGCCATTACACAATGTCATCATTCTTGCCTCCAAGCAATTAATTTTTTTGCTCTTTAACAGTGGAGAGGTTGTTAGTGATCTTTTTTTTTTTTTTTTTTTTTTCTCTCTTAGCTGAAACCCAAGGCCCAATAAGGTTCAGTCATTTCTTCTGGTCATGCAGCACATCACTGGTGATAATAATATACAACTAGCTTTTGTACAGTTTAGCAATAGCTTGCATGTATATTACCTCATTTCATCTTTAAACAAACCTTTTGAGGCCTGCTCAGCAAACACATTGTCTCTATGTTATGAAGGGGGAAACTGAGGCCCAGGAAAATGATGAGATTAGTCAAGGTCATATCTGGTAAGTGCCTCCACCCCACCACCAGTTCCCTTTGAGTCTGCTGTGACTCCTGGTGACTCCGGGTGTGTCAGTGTAGAACTGTGCTCTGTAGGATTTTCAGTGGCTGAGGTTTTGGAAAGAGATCATCAGGCCTTTTTCCAGAGGCTCCTCTGAGTGGGCTCAAACCTCCAATCTTTTGGTTAATAGCTGAGCGCATTAACTGTTTGCACCATTCAGGGACTGCAGTAAGTGGAACAGTAAGGACCAAAGCTAGGTTCTTCTGGCCTTCAATATTTGCCTCTGGGGGCTCAGTCATCTTGGAGTCACTTAATGGAACTGGTCTAAAGAACAAATCCAAAATTTTTTTTGGTGTTGTTGTTGAGTCAGTTTCGACTTGAAGAGACTGTATATGACAGAGTACAACTGCCCCATATGGTTTCCTAGGCTGTAGTCTTTATGGGAATCTAAGGATGTATTGCATTGGGCAAACCTGCTGCAAAAGACCTGCTTCTTTGTTGAGAAGCGAAGATGTCATTTTAAGAACTAAGCTGTGCCTTGCCTAAGCCATGGTATTTTCAATTGTCTCATATGCGTGCGAAAGCTGGACCATGAATAAAAAAGACCAATGAAAAATTAATGCCTTTGAATTATGGTGTTGGTGAAGAATATTGATTATACCATGAACCACCCGAAGAATGAACAAGTCCGTCTCGGAGGAAGTACAGCCAGAGTGCTCCTTGGAAGCAAGGATGGAGAGACTTCGCCTCATGTACTTTGAACATGTTATCAGGAGGGACCAGTCCCTGGGGAAGGCCATCAGGCTTGGTAAGGTAGAGGGTCAGCGAAAAAGAGGAAGACCCTCAATGAGATGGGCTGACACAATGGCTGCAATAATGGCCTCAAACAAAGCAAGGATTGTGAGGATGGTGCAAGACTAGGCAGTGTTTCTTTCTGTTGTCCATAGGGTCGCTCTGAGTTGGAACCAACTTGGTGGCACCTAACAAATACAACAGCAATCTTTATGTGAGCAGATCTCCAGGTCTTTTCCACATGGAGCTGCTGGTGGGTTTGAACTGCTGACCTTTAGTTTACCGCTTAACTGTAGTGCCACCAGGGCTCCTTTTCAGGGGTGGCATAAGCAGATTCATCATCATCTTTGGTGATACTCCTGCCCTACCCTTTAGCAATGGATTCTGATAACAGGAGCCCTACCTTTTTCCCTCTAAGCTTGTATCGTTATTTTGGTGGCCTGCCCACAGGACTGGAGACTTGTTAGTCAAAGGCCTGTAGCCAGAAGCTGAATCCCAAATGGGTGGCTGTCACATGGCTCCCAATGTCACTTTTGTCCCTGTGCTCTCTGCCTGTATCTGTTTGCATTTTTTCCATCCACCTCTGGCCCAGTACCACATTTCACAAGCCCAGGGGACCTCGTTCATGCTGCATTCTTTGTAAATGTCACTTTCTGGAGCAGTCACTGATGCTGATTGCTTGTGTCCCAGTTGTTTTCAGCATCTTTTCAATAGAACACATGTTGGGTTCATGCACCTTCTCTCCATTGAACCCCTTTGTTTGTCCTCCATTCTGGGCAAACACATGTCTAGTTGCTGTTCCATAATGTAATGCAATTTTATGAAATCACTTTCCAAAGTGCAATCTAATGTGATGCAATCAATCAGTTGGAAAGGGAGTTTCCTTACGGTGTGTTCTCTAGAATATAAATAGATATTTTGGCAGAACTCTCTCCAATCTGTACTCTTTCTGTCACCTGATCTATGGACCTCAGGACACAAGACTTCACCCTACTGCCTGACCTTTGGGTTTTGGACTTGCCTGTCCCTACAATTGAGTCAACTCCTTGAAGTAAGTGTCTCTTTCTGTGTATATATATATATGTCTCACAAAACCAAACCAAACCCATTGCTGTCGAGTCAATCCCAAATCATAGCAACCCTATAGAACAGGGTAGAACTGCCCCACAGAGTTTCCAAGAAGTGCCTGGTGGATTCGAACTGCCAATCTTCTGGTTAGTAGCTGTAGCACTTAACCACTACACCAGAGAACCCAAAGACAACAGTGTTCAAATAGTGCTGTACTCCACCTTGCTTGTTCTTTTCCTAGATTTGTCTCTTTCCCCTTGATTCTCTCTGTATTTTTTTTATTGGCTTCATAAACCATGTGATTTGAGCATCTTAATGTGGTCCATGAGCATTTCTGTTTCGTGATTTCCAGGACAGGGAGGAAGTGCACTAGAAGGCTACCATTGCACATGGCAAGTATATCTTGACTCTGTCACATGAGCAGTAGCAGGTTCTGTCCCTTCAGTGGTTCTAATGGGAGGGCATGAGATGAGGCATCCTGGCATGAAGCTCATGAAGTAGATTGCAAGGAGGTGAGAGAAGGGTCAGAAGTGAATCTTGGTCCTCCTGCACCAAGTTTGTTTGTATGACAATTGTGCCATGGGCTGGCCAGATGTCAGCGTGCTCCTGTACTCTGAATTTCAGCTTCTTCTCACATTCTACTGCATTCTCAACTCTGTATCTGAGAAGTCTGCTTCTTTCTTTGTATTTTGGCACCCCGAGGCAGGGTGTGAGAACTAGAATAGACAACAAGAATGGATTACAGTGAGGGTGTATTAAAGGTACCCATTGCCATCGAGTTGATTCCTACTCACAGTGACACTATAGGACAGAGTAGAACTGCCCCATAGGGTTTACAAGGATGAAAATCTTTACAGAATCAGACTGACACATTTTTCTCCCACGAAGCAGCTGGTGGGTTTGAACCTCTAACCTTTTGTTTAGCAGCCAAGTGCTTAACTACTGTGCCACCAGGGCTCCTTGCATAAATGTAGGATTGCTTTATTTTTCTGTTGCTTTTTATCATTAGAAAGTTTTCCTGTTTGCCATTATTTTTGCCTGCAAATGTACCTTGTCTGTATAGCTTCACCAACTTTCTTTTGGTTAGGGTTTACATTTCCTATCTTTCCACATATTTTTTCTTTGAACTTTTTTGTGATTTTATATTTAAGTGTGTCTTTTGAAAGCAGCATAAAGTTTTTTTTTTTAATCTATTAATTGGTGTTTAGCCTACTTAAAGATGTCATCCCATTGTCTTCTGGTTTCCATCATTTCTGATGAAAAATCAACTGTCAGATATTATTACTGCTTCTTTGCTGTGTCCTTCTCCTTTGTTTGAGTTAAAGGTTTTTTTTTTCTCCTTATCTTTTCTTTGCAGTGTTGTTAATATGACATGCTTTGGTGTGGTTTCCTTAGTATTTATTCTGCTTAGAGTTTGCTCACCTACTTCAATCTGTGATTTGATGTCTTTTTCAGTTTGGGGAATTTATCAGCCAACATCTCTTCAAATATTTCTTCTATCCCATTCTCTCTCTTCTCTCCTTTGGAGACTCTAAAAAGAGTATGTTATACCTTTTCACGGTGTTCTGTGTATTTCACATACTCTTTTATATATTTTCATCCTTTTTCCTCTGCTGTTTGTGTTTTGATCTGGATTAAAAAAAGTGATTTAGATTCCTTTCATTAATCCTCTTTTTTGTTTTGTGTAATCTGTTGTTACATTTGGCTTATTTGGACCATGCCTGTTTCTTTTCTTTTTTTAAATAAACAATATGTTTTTTTTAACTGTAGTTTAGATGAAGGTTTACAGAACAAACTAGCTTCTCATTAAACAATTAGTACACACATTGTTTTGTGATGTTGGTTACCAACCCCACAACATTGCAACACTCTCTCTTGTCTACCTTGGGTTCCCTATTACCAGCTTCCCTGTCGCCTCCTGACTTTAAGTCCTTGCCCCTGAGCTGGTGTACCCCTATCATTTTGTTTTGTTTTATGGGCCTGTCTAATCATTGGCTGGAAACCCTGGAGTTGTAGTGGATAAGTGCTATGGCTACTAACCAAATGTCAGCAGTTCCAATCTACCAGGTGCTCTTTGGAAACTCTGTAGGGGAGTTCTACTCTGTCCTATATGGTCGCTATGAGTCAGAATTGACTCGATGGCAATGGGTGGGTTTTAATCTTTGGCTGAAGGGTGAACCTCTGGAGTGACTTCATTACTGAACTAAAGGGCATTAAGAGCCATACTCTTGGTGTTTTTTCAGTCTCTGTCAGGTCAGAAAGTCTGGTCTTTTTTTTTTTATGAGTTAGGATTTTGTTCTATATTTTTCACCAGCTCTCTCGGGGACCCTCTATTGTGATCCCTGTAGGAGCAGTCAGTGGTTGTAGCCAGGAACCATCTAGTTGTGCTGGTGAAGGCTGTGGTAGTTGTGGTCCATTAGTCCTTTGGGCAAATCTTGCCCTCATGTCTTTGGTTTTCTTCATTCTCCATTGCCCCCGATTGGGTGAGACCAGTGGAGTATCTTATTTGGCCACTTACAAGCTTTTAAGACCCCAGATGCTACTCACCAAAGTAGAATGTAGAACATTTTCTTTATAAACTATGTTATGCCAATTGAGCTAGATGTTCCCGAGACCGTGGTCCCCTTCACCAAAGTTACCACTTATCTGTTGTCTATTTAGTGTTTTTCCCTCCCCACTCCTCTCCTCCCTCATAACCATCAAAGATTGCTTCTTTTTGTGTGTAAACCTTTTCATGTGAAACACCCGTTTCTTAACATGCATTTAATGTTCTCATCTTTAGAGATTAGACCAGTTACATCAAGTGAATCCAAGATGACTGAGCCCCCAAAGGCAAGGATTGAAGGCCAGAAGAACCTAGATTTGGCCCTGACTGTGCCGCTTGCTAGAGTCCCTGGGTGATGCAAGTGGTTAATATGCTTGGCAGTTAACCAAAATACTGGAGGTTTGAGTCCACCCAGAGGAGCTTCTGGAAATAGGCCTGGTGATCTACTTCTAAAAACTCAGCCTCTGAAAACCCTACAGAGCACAGTTGTACTCTGATGCACATAGAGTGGCCATGAATCAGAGCTGACTTGAAGGCAACTGATGGTGGTGGAGTCACTTACCAGATATGACCCTGGACTAATCTCATCACTTTCCTGGGCCTCAGTTTCCCCCTTCATAACGTGGGGACAATATGTTTGCTAAGCAGACCTCAAAAGGTTTGTATAAAGATAAAATGAGGTAGTATATAGGTCAGCTATTGCTAAATTGTATAAATGCTAGTTACATATTATTATTACCAGTGATTTGCTGTGTGATCAGAAGAAATGACTGAGCCTTATTGGGCCTTGGGTTTCAGCTAAGAGGAAAAAAAAAAAAAATCACTAACAACCCCTACACGGTTAAGGAGAAAAGAATTAATTGCCTGGAACTAAGGATGATGACATTGTGTGAGGGCTCTGTGATGGGTTTCTCTCTCTCTCTGGAGTCTCACACTCATTAGATCAAGTTAGAGGCCCCAGGGGAGGGATTTCGTTAATGAAGGGGGACAGCGCTTTACCTGTGAGCCCCAGAGGCTCCAAGACCCCACTCACCCAACAGGACTCTGGTCTCTAGGCATCACTCCCTGTGTATCCTGGACCACGGATCATTGGGTTCCTGCTCTGCCCCTGGGACAATCCAAAAGGAGCCAGTTCTCACAGGCCCAGATGGAAAAGCCAGATAAGAGCTCAGACAGAAGCCTTCCCAGGAGAAGCGGTCCAAGAGTTGGCCACCACTGTCTGAGGGTGCCCACCCCTGGAACTGGTCCAAGGCAGCCAACACCACAGGGAGCGAGCGTCACTCCCAGGGTCTCCAGGAGCTGGAATCAGAGGAATATGGTCCCTGTTTCTCCACAGGTCAGTGTACTCACAGAGGATTCCCATCTCCATGGGATCTCCTGCTTTGTCTTCACTTCCTTCCCCATACCCTCAACCCCTCATTTAAAAATAATAACAATGAAAAATTATTGAGTACTGTGTATATTCTCAACAACAACAACAACAAAAATAAGATAAATGAAAAAAAAAAGTTTTGAGGACTTGTGTTCCAGGTGCAATTGACTCCGACTCATGACAGCCCCCATATGTGTCCGAGTAGAACCGTGCTCCACAGGCTTTTCAGTGGCTGGATTTTTGGAAGTAAATCACCATGCCTGTCTTTCAGGCATCTCTGGGTTGATTCGAGCCTATGATGTTTCAGTTAGCAGCTGAGAGGATGTTAACCATTTGCAAAGCTCAGGGAAGCCTCTGTGCTGAAACTGCTGACAAGTGCTTTAAAAGTACTGCCTCATTTATCTCTCACCAAAACCCTAAGAGTAGGTACTATTCCCACTTCACAGGAGAGAAACCTGAGTGAGGTTAGATAACTTGTCCAAGGTCACAGTACTAGTAAGAGGGGAAGCTGGGATTCAAATCCAGACCTGGCCGATACTTGCAACTGCTAGGCAAAAAAATGCTTCTCAGAAACTAGCCAACAGTCCCGGTGCCAGCAGTGGATGAAAGAAACTCTCCTAAAAAGGAGACGAAAATTTTGCCTATTTGGTGATATTTTGCAATGGTTGGCGGATGCAGGAAGAAAGGGATAGAGCCCTCTGTTACCCCAGCTGTCCGAGGCCATCAGATGTTCACCATTAGTCCTTGGAGCTGGGTCCTCAGGGCCAGCCATTCAGAGCTTGCCTGTCCTAGACGCTGGGCCTCTGGACCAATAAGCTGCCAGCTGAGCTCCCATCAATTTGACTTCCCCTTGCTGTTCGTTGCTTTTGAGTTGATTTTGCCTCATGGTGACTCTATGTGTGTAGAGTAGAACTGTACTTCATAGGGTTTTTTTAAAAATAATTTTTATTGTGCTTTAAGTGAGTGTTTACAAATCAAGTCAGTCTCTCACACAAAAACCCATATACACCTTGCTACACACTCCCAATTACTCTCCCCCCAATGAGACAGCCTGCTCTCCCCCTCCACTCTATCTTTTCTAACCCCCTCCACCCTCTCATCTCCCCTCCAGGCAGGAGATACCAACATAGTCTCAAGTGTCCACCTGATCCAAGAAGCTCCCTCCTCACCAGCATCCCTCTCCAACCCATTGTCCAGTCCAATCCCTGTCTGAAGAGTTGACTTTGGGAATGGTTCCTGTCCTGGGCCAACAGAAGGTATGGGGGCCATGACCACTGGAGTTGTTCCAGTCTCAGTCAGACCATTAAGTCTGGTCTTATGAGAATTTGGGGTCTGCATCCCACTGCTCTCCTGCTCCCTCGGGGGTTCTCTGTTGTGTTCCCTGTCAGGGCAGTCATCAGGTGTAGCCGTACACCATCTAGTTCTTCTGGTCTCAGGATGATGTAGTCGCTGGTTCAGTTGGCCCTTTCTGTCTCTTGGGCTCCTAATCACCTTGTGTCCTTGGTGTTCTTCATTCTCCTTTGATCCAGGTGAGTTGAGACTAATTGATGCATCTTAGATGGCTGCTTGCTAGCATTTAAGGCCCCAGATGCCACTCTTCAAAGTGGGATGCAGACTGTTTTGTTAATAGATTTTATTATGCCAATTGACTTAGATGTCCCCTGAAACCATGGTCCCCAGACCCCTGCCCCTGCTATGCTGGCCTTCGAAGCATTCAGTTTATTCAGGAAACTTCTTTGCTTTTGGTTTAGTCCAATTGTGCTGACCTCCCCTGTACTATGTGCTGTCTTTCCCTTCACCTAAAGTAGTTCTTATCTACTATCTACTTAGCGAATAGCCCTCTCCCACTCCCCCCTTGTAACCACAAAAGAATGTTTTCTTCTCAGTTTTAACTATTTCTTAAGTTCTTATAATAGTGGTCTTATACAGTATTTGTCCTTTTGCAACTAATTTCACTCAGCATAACGCCTTCCAGGTTCTTCCATGTTATAGAATGTTTCACAGATTCCTCACTGTTCTTTATTGATGCATAGTATTCCATTGTGTGAATATATCATTATTTATTTATCTATTCATCCTTTGATGGGCACTTTGGTTGCTTCCTTATTTTTACTATTGTAAACAGAGCTGCAATAAACATGGGTGTGCATATATCTGTTAGTGTAAAGGTTCTTATTTCTCTAGGATATGTTCCAAGGGGAAACCCTGGTGGTGTAGTGGTTAAGTGCTACAGCTGCTAACCAAAGGGTCGGCAGTTTGAATCCACCAGGCGCTCCTTGGAAACTCTATGGGGCAGTTCTACTCCATCCTATAGGGTCACTATGAGTCGGAATTGACTTGAGGGCACTGGGTTCTGGGATATTCCAAGAAGTGGGATTTCTGGATCGTATGGTAGTTCTATTTCTAGCTTTTTAAGGAAGCACCAAATCGATTTCCAAAGTGGTTGTACCATTTGACATTCCCACCAGAAGTGTAGAAGTGTTCCAATCTCTCCACAGCCTCTCCAACATTTATGTGTTTTTTGGATCAATGCCAGCCTTGTTGGAGTGAGATGAAATCTCATTGTAGTTTTGATCTGCATTTCCCTAATGGCTAATGATCGTGAACATTTCCTCATATATCTGTTAGCTACCTGAATGTCTTCTTTAGTGAAGTGTCTATTCATATCTTTTGCCCATTTTTTAATTGGGTTATTTGTCTTTTTGCATTTGAGTTTTTGCAGTATTACATAGATTTTAGAGATCAGGCGCTGATCAGAAATGTCATAGCTAAAAACTTTTTCCCAGTCTGTAGGTAGTCTTTTTACTCTTTTGGTGAAGTCTTTGGATGAGCATAAGTGTTTGATTTTTAGGAGCTCCCAGTTATCTAGTTTTTCTTCTATGTTCTTTATAATGTTTTGTATACTGTTTATGCCATGTATTAGGGCTCCTAATGTTGTCTCTATTTTTTCTTCCATGATCTTTATTGTTTTAGATTTTCTGTTTAGGACTTTGATCCATTTTGAGTGAGTTTTTGTGCATGGAGTGAGGTATGGGTCTTGTTTCATTTTGTTGCAGATGGATTTCCAGTTATGTCAGCACCATTTGTTAAAAAGACTGTCTTTTCCCCATTGAACTGTTTTGGGGTCTTTGTCAAATATCAACTGCTCATATGTGGATGGATTTATGTCTGGATTCTCAATTCTGTTCCATTGGTCCATATATATCTGTTGTTGTACCAGTACCAGGCTGTTTTGACTACTGTGGCAGTATAATAGGTTCTAAAATCAGGTAAAGTAAGGCCTCCCACTTTGTTCTTCTTTTTCAGTAATGCCTTATTTATCCGGGGCGTCTTTCCTTTCCGTACGAGATTGGTGATTTGTTTCTCCATCTCATTAAAGAATGTCCTTGGGATTTGGATCGGAATTGCATTAAATGTATAGATCGCTTTTGGTAGAATAGACATCCTTTTCTATGCTCTGAAATACCTTTAGTAGCAGGGGTGTTAACTCTTCTCTGAAAGTTTGGTAGAACTCTGCAGTGAAGCCATCCGGACCAGGGCTTTTTTTTGTTGGGAGTTTTTTGATTGGCTTTTCAATCTCTTCTTTTGTTATGGGTCTATTTAGTTGTTCTACCTCTGATTGTATTAGTTTAGGTAGGTAGTGTGTTTCTAGGAATTCATCCATTTCTTCTAGGTTTTCAAATTTGTTTGAGTATAGTTTTTCATAGTAATCTGATATGATTCTTTTAATTTCAGTTGGGTCTGTTGTAATATCGCCCATCTCATTTCTTATTTGGGTTATTTGCTTCCTCTCCTGTTTTTCTTTTGTCAGTTTGGCCAACGGTTTATCGATTTTGTTGATCTTTCGGTCTTGTTAATTCTTTCAATTGTTTTTCTGTTTTCTATATCATTTAGTTCAGCTCTAATTTTTATTATTTGTTTTCTTCTGGTGCCTGTGGGTTTCTTTTGCTGCTCTCTTTCTATTTGTTCAAATTGTAGGGATAGTTCTTTGATTTTGGCCCTTTCTTCTTTTTGGATGTGTGCATTTATTGATATAAATTGGCCTCTGAGCTCTGCTTTTGCTGTGTCCCAAAGGTTCTGATAGGAAGTGTTTTCATTCTCATTGGATTCTATGAATTTCTTTACACCATCCTTAATGTCTTCTACAATCCAGTCTTTTTAGAGCAGGGTATTGTTCAGTTTCTAAGTGTTTGATTTCTTTTCCCTGCTTTTCTCGTTATTGATTTCCACTTTTATGGCTTTATGGTCAGAGAAGATGCTTTGTAATATTTCAGTGTTTTGGATTCTGCTAAGGCTTGCTTTATGACCTAATATGTGGTCTATTCTAGAGAATGTTCCATGTGCACTAGAAAAGAAAGTATAGTTGGTTGCTGTTGGGTGGAGTGTTCTGTATGTGTCTACGAGGTCGATTCGGTTGATTGTGGCATTTAGATCTTCTCGGTCTTTATTGAGCTTTTTTCTGGATGTTCTGTCCTTCACCGAAAGTGGTGTGTTGAAGTCTCCTACTATTATTGTGGAGCTGTCTATCTCACTTTTCAATGCTCATAGAGTTTGTGTTATGTATCTTGCGGCCCTGTCATTGGGTGAATAAATATTTAATATGATTATATCTTCTTGGTGTACTGTCCCTTTAATCATTATATAATGTCCTTCCTTATCCTTTGTGATGGATTTAACTTTCAAGTCAATTTTGTCAGAAATTAATATTGCCACTCCTGCTCTTTTTTGATTGTTGTTTGCTTGATGTATTTTTTTCCATCCTTTGAGTTTTAGTTTGTTTGTGTCTCTAAGTCTAAGGTGTGTCTCTTGTAGGCAGCATATAGAGGGATCTTGTTTTTTAATCCATACTGCCGCTCTCTGTCTCTTTATTGGTGCATTTAGTCCATTTACATTCGTGTAATTATGGATAGGTATGCGTTTAGTGCTATCATTTTGATCTTTTTTTGTGTGTTGACAGCTTCTTTTTCCCACTTGATTTTATGTGCTGAGTAGATTTTCTTTATATATTGTCCTTTCCTCATATTTGTTGTTGATTTTGTTTCTGCTGAGTCTGTATTTTTCCCTTGTATTTTATTTTGATGAGTAGGATAGTTTGTCTCCTTTGTGGTTACCTTATTATTTACCCTTATTTTTCTAAATTTATAACTAACTTTTATTTCTTTGTATCGCCATGTCTTCCTCTCCATATGGAAGGTATATGATTACATTTCTTAGTCCCTCTTATTTTAATGTTGTCTTCTTTTATATAATAATAACATTGCTGTTACCATGTGTTGGGTTTTTTTTTTTTTTGGATTTCCCAGTCTGGGTTGACTTCTGGTTACTCTGCCTAGTGTTCTAGTCTTGGGTCGATACCTGATATTATTGATTTTCTAACCAAAGAACTCGCTTTAGTACTTCTTGTAGGTTTGGTTTGGTTTTTACAGATTCCCTCAACTTGTGTTTATCTGGAAATGTCTTAATTTCACCTTCATATTTAAGAGACAGTTTTGATGGATATATGATTCTTGGCAGGCAATTTTTTTCCTTCAA
Source organism: Loxodonta africana (assembly GCF_030014295.1). Lineage (NCBI taxonomy): Eukaryota > Metazoa > Chordata > Mammalia > Proboscidea > Elephantidae > Loxodonta > Loxodonta africana. The sequence continues at coordinate 18,651,461 of NC_087348.1, read as the reverse complement.
TTTTTTAAATATGTCATCCCATTGCCTTCTTGCCTGCATGGTTTCCGCCGAGTAGTCCGAGCTTATTATTATTGGCTCTCCCTTGTAGGTGACTTTTCTTTTATCCCTCACTGCTCTTATAATTGTCTGTTTATCTTTGGTTTTGGCAAGCTTGATTATAATATGTCTTGGTGACTTTCTTTTAAGATCTACCTTATGTGGAGTTTGATGAGCATCTTGGATAGATATCTTCTCATCTTGCACAATATCGGGGAAGTTTTCTGCCAACAAATCCTCAATAATTTTCTCTGTATTTTCTGTTATCCCTCCCTGTTCTGGTACTCCAATCACTCGTAGGTTATTTCTCTTGATAGAGTCCCACATGATTCTTAAGTTTTCTTCATTTTTTCAAATTCTTTTATCTGAGTTTTCTTCAAATATATTAGTGCCAAGTGATTTATCTTTGAGTTCATAAATTCTAGCTTCTACTTGCTCAATTCTGCTCCTCTGACTTTCTATTGAGTTATCTAATTCTGTAATTTTATTGCCAGTCTTCTGAATTTCTGATTGCTGTCTGTCTATGGATTTTTCCAGCTTATTAAACTCTTCATTATGTTCCTGAATAATCTTTCTGAGTTATTCAGTTGCTTTATCTGTGTGTTCCGTGGCTTGTTCTGCGTATTGCCTCATTTCCTTCCTGATGTCTTGAAGGGTTCTGTATGTTAAACTTTTGTATTCTGGCTCTGGTAATTACAGGAATGCACTTTCATCTAAAAGATCCCTGGGTTCTTTGTTTTGAGAGCCTGTTGAGGTGATCGTGGCCTGTTTCTTTATGTGACTTGATATTGACTGTTTTCTCCGAGCCATCTATAAGTTATTGTGTTAGTTTATGCTTGCTTACTGTGTTGTAGCTGCTTGCTTTGTTTTGTTTTGGTATACCCCTGTGGGTTGCTCGAGTGAGCTAGCTTTATTATTTTCACCTTTGGAGCTCTGGTGTCCTGTCCCCAGCTAGCTAGAGCTGTTACCAGGTATATCAGTCTAGAAGTCCATTCAGTTTTCAGCTCAGGTTTCCAGGTAGCTGATATCAAGTGTGTGGTACAGGCTCTGTCCTACAGTCTCAGAGGGGCAGGGGTGACTGGCGTATATACCCATATCTGATTGCAGCAGGGGGTCACAGTCTGAACAAGGCAGGGGGCTGAGAACCTACCCCCAAGTGTTTCTGAGGAAAACGCGTCTCTGTTCCCTAGAGCGTGCTGGTGGGTGGGCTCTGCAGAGGGACCGTGGGCACCCAAATATTTTGTTGTAATGACTGGAAGGCACCAGTTATCCCTGGGCCCCTGTTGCGGGTGGCTGGGCAACCTAAGCAGAGTCACCAGTCCTTAGGTCCCTGTTGTGGGTAGGTGAGGACCTTGTTTAATAGGCAAAGCAATGTCAAACATCGAACACCCAACTCTCCACCGCACCGCTGAAATGGCTGGAGTTTGCCAACAGGGGCCTATTCTCCTGAAATAGGCCCACACAGGTCCATGCAGAAGGGAAAGGTGCTCAAGGTCCACGGATGGTTTATGCCTGGACAGGAGCGCTTCTGTTCTGAGCTCCCCCAGTTAATGGAGCTAGTAAATTATCTTTTCCCCCCAGTTGCAATTTTTTTCCTTCCCCAAGGCTGGGAGGATGGTTCCACGTGCTCACCAGGGTCTATCTCAGGCCCAGGGATTCAGCTGCTGAGGCTGGTTTGGGGGTGGGGGTGGGGGGGCGTGGTAAAATATACGCAAATGCTTAGCTTTTGCCAAGAGTGCTGTTCTCCTCAGGTTCTGGAGGTGTGAGTGGGCTCTGGGGCTGGCTGCTTCACCCTGAGGAAACCGTGACTGAACGCTAGGACCAGCCCGCCGCCACTGCCGCCACTGCTCCAGGAATGGTGCCTGAGGGCTCCCCACGATTCAGGTCCGGTAACTCCTCTCTGCTTCTGAACGGTCACTTCCTTCCCCTGCCCCTCAGTTCTTTGTGGAAGCTTGACTTTGATGCTCAGGGCTCCCAGCTTGTCACAAATATACTCGTTTCACTTGTTTTTTTTGGTCTTTGTTGTAAAGAGGGCTTGACGGTAGCATCTGTCTATTCTGCCATCTTGGCTCCGCCTCCTCCATAGCCTTTTCAGGGCTGTAAGCTTTTGGAAGCAAATTCCCAGGCCTTTCTTCTAAGGTGCCTGTGGGTGGGTTTGAACCACCAACCTTTTGTTAGTAGTGGAGCACTTAACTATTTGGCTACCCAGGGACTCCTAGACTAGCCCCCAGCATGGTTATTAAGTTCACTAGTTAAATCAACTGATAATTACGGTTCTTTGGAAACAAATAAAAGCTAGAAAATCCCATATGGAAGACCGTGAGTTTCGTCTTATGCAAGGGAGACCCAGAGCAGTCTGAAGAGAAGAGGAGGAGACCCACCCAGTGCCAAGGTTCTTTCTGATGTCCTTGTGGCCAGGCTAGAAGGAGAACTTTCCCCTAAGGCAGCTCCACTATCTTCCGGCTCCTCTCATCACTCTCCTAAGTCACGTTCAGATATTCAGACCTAATGTGCTGTCACTTTCAGGGTCAGCCCTAAACAGAGGCCCCTGCTGTGGGCTCCAGCATGTCCTTTTATTTTCAGGAGTTTTATGCAGGAGCCTCCTACTCTCTGCCCCTCTCCACAGACATCCAGCTGGCATGAGAGCTGAACCCGTTCCATCTGCTAGGCAGCCTGTCTCAGACTCTAAGGTGAATAGGAATCAGCTTCCCATCTTGTCAAACTGCAGGGCTCACACAGTAGATTCAGCATTTCTAAACAGCACAGAGCGATGCTGGCGCTGCTGGTGCACAGATCACATTTTGCTCAGTGATCACAGCTTGTGAGCATCTATAACATCTGGCTGGAAGGGAAAAGGAAAAGCAGTGAGAAAATCAAAGAGGACCCCTCTTTCAGCCCCCTCTTTTTTTTAGTGTCTTCAGGGAAAACACTGAAAAGTCCGGTGAGCCTGGGAATTTCTATACATTGCAAGAAAGACAAGGCAGAGGGTACATGCTAATATATGAATATACATATAATATTTTTTTTTACAGGATTTTTTGTATTGCACTTTAGATGAAGGTTTACAGAACAAACTAGCTTCTCATTAAAGTTAGTACATATATTGTTTTATGACATTGGTTAACAACCCCATGACATATCAGTACTTTCCCTTCTCGACCGTGGGTTTCCTATTACCTGCTTTCTTGTCCCCTCTTACCTTCTACTCCTTGCCCCTGGGCTGGTGTGCTCCTTTAGTCCCGTTTTGTCCTATGGATCTGTCTATTCTTATTCTTAAAGGTGAATCTCCAGAGTAACTTCATTACTGCGCTAAAAGGTCGTCTGGTGGCCATACTTTCAGGGTTTCTCCAGTCTCCGTCAGGACAGTAAGTCGGTCCTTTTTTTGAGTTGGAATTTTATTCTACATTTTTCTCCAGCTCTGTCTGGGACCCTCTGTTGTGAGCCCTGTCAGAGCAGTGAGTGGTGGTAACCGGGCACCAGCTAGTTGTACCAGACTCAGTCTGTAGTCTGGTGGAGGCTGTGGTAGTTGTGGTCTATTAGTTCTTTGTACTAATCTTCCGCTTGTGTCTTTAGCTTTCTTCATTTTCCCTTGGTCCTGAAGGGATGAGACCAGTGGAGTGTCTTAGATGGCTGCTCACAGGCTTTTAAGACCCCAGGTGCTACTCACCAAAGTAGAATGTAGAACGTTTTCTTTATAAACTATATTATGCCCATTGAGCTAGATGTTCCCTAAAACCATGGTCCTCACAGCCATCAGGCCAGTAATTCCATCCCTAAGGGAGTTTGATTTTGTCCATGGAGCTTCCATGACCTTACCCTGAACAAGTTGTGCTGGCTTCCTTGTTATTGCGTACTGTCTTACCCTTCACCAAAGTTACCACTTATCTATTGTCTAATTAGTGTTTTCCCATCCCCATCCCTCCCCTCCCTCTTAACCATCAAAGTTTTTTTTGTGTGTGTTTAAACCATTTCATGAGTTTTTATAGTACTGCTCACATACAATATTTATCCTTTTGTGAATGACTTATTTCACTCAGCATAATACCCTCCAGATTCATCCATGTTGTGAGATGCTTCACAGATTCATCATTGTTCTTTATTGTTGTGTAGTATTCCATTGTGAGTGTGTACCATAGTTTGTTTATCTGTTGATGGGCATCTAGGTTGTTTCCATCTTTTTGCTATTGTGAACAATACATGCTAATATTTTTTTATTCAGGGGCTCCATGGCTTTAAAGAAGGAGCCCTGGTGGTGCAATGGTTAAGGGCTCAGCTGCTAACCTAAAGGTGGGAGGTTCAAATCCACCAGGCACATAATGGGAGAAAAGACTTGTTGATCTGTTCCTGTAAAGATTGTTGTCATTGCTGTGTGCCATGGAGTTGATCCAACTTATAATGATGCTTTATAACAGAGTAGAACTACCCCATAGGGTTTCCTAGGCTAAAATCTTTCTGGGAGCAGATGGCCAGGCCTTTTCTCCAGTGGAGCTGCTGGGTTAGTTTGAACAGCCTACCTTTAGATTTGCAGCATACCTCTTAGCCATTGTGCCACCAGCACCTCTCACTCCCACCCCCCATAAAAGTTACAGCCTAGGAAACCTAATAGAACTGTTCTACTCTGTCTTATAGGGTCACTCTGAGTCAGAATAGACTTGATGGCTCACAACAACAATGGCTCTAAAGAGTCCCTGGGTGGTACAAATGGTTAAATGATTGACTACTAGATGAAAGGTTGGCTGTTGGAACCCACCCAGAGGCACCTCGGAAGACAGGCCTGGCGATCTGTTTCCAAAAATCACAGCCTTGAAAACCCTATGGAGTAGTTCTCCTGTGCACACATGGGGTTACCGTGAGTTGGAATCAACTGGATGGCAACCAACAACAACTCTAGATTCCAAACTACTTCGACCCAAAGTTGCTTTAAGATTGGTGCTGTTTTGTTGGTATTTCAAAAGAGTGGGAACAACCTACATGTCCCTCATTAGAGAACAGATTACATGTGACATTCATCAAAAGGAACATTATGCAGCCTTAAAAAAAAAAAGGCAACACTTAATCTACTAACACGGAAGGATCTCCAAGATATGGTGTTTGAGAAAAAAAAAAAAAAAAAAAGCAAGGTGCAGAGCAATGTGTATAGTTGGCTACCATTTGTATCTTTAAAAGGGTTGTAGTTAGGTACCCGAGTGGATCCCGACTCCCAGTGACCCCATGTGAAAGAGCAGAGTCGCCCTATAGGGTTTCCTTGGCTGTAATCTTTACAGGAGTAGATCACTGGGTCTTTCCTCCAAGGAGCCAGGGAGTTGGGTTTGAACCACCAACCTTTCAGTTAGTAGCCAAGCGCTTAATGGTTTGCACCACCAGGGCTCCTTTTTTAAAAGGGGTAGGACACTATGTATACAAATGCCACTTATATAAGTAAAGACTAGCTATGGAAAGATACACAGGAAACTGGTAGCTTCTGAGGAAGAGAGCTGGGTGGCTGGGGAATCAGCACAGGAGAGAGACTGACTTTTCACTGGATTCTCTTCTGAATTTTGTACCACAGAAATATGTTTTCAATTAAAACAAAAACAACTAACACTGAAAGATAACTCCCTTGTTCTTTCTGATTCTCCAGCCACCTCGAAATTAAATGAAATAGATTCATTAACGAACTGTTTTGAGTGCCCTCTCACTGAGTCCCCAGCAGGGTTAGTTATTGGAATGGGGTCGGGGTGGGAGTAGGGGGTGTAATACTGCCCTTGTGTCATTACTGGGAAACCCCAAAGGAGGGTGTTTGTGTTTAGAGTCTGGAGGTTCTGGGGGTCCTGATTTCCCTTGAGGAGTTCAAGAGACCTGCCCCTGAGGAGCAGGTGGCTAATTGATGGTTCAGTGGTAGAATTCTCACCTTCCATGTGGGAGACTAAAGTTCAGTGCCCAGCCAGTGCAATTCAGGCATAGCCACCACCATCTGTCAGTGGAGGCTTGAGTGTTGCTGTGATGCTAAACAGATTTCAGCAGAGCACAGACTAGGAAGAAAGGCCTGGTGATACATTTCCAAAAATCAGCCAATGAAAACCCTATGGGTCACCATGGTTTGATTTGCAACTGATCATGGGGATGGCACAGGCGGTGTTTCATTCCATTGTGTATGGGGTCACCATGAGTCAAGGGCTGATTCCACAGCAGCTAACACCACCATTAGGGGAAAAAACTGCCAGGTGAGGTGCTGACCCTGGCAGGATGGGTGAAGGATGAGTGCCTAGGACCCTTCTACAGCCAGGTGACTGTGGCTGGGGGCTTAGGGTAGGAGAAGGGCTACTTCCCTAAAAAGTCTTCTTGTAAGGCTCTTGTACTCCCACTTATGCTCGTTCCATTCTTCTGGGTTATTTTGGGTTTAGACATCTGACTTTGGCTGGCTGAATTACTATGTTTTGTTGTAGCTCCCTGGTTGCCCTATTTTACCTCTTGGTTCCCTAAGAGAATTTCTCTAGCCTGTGCTATTTATTTTCTTTCTTGAGGCTATTATCCCTACCCAGTGAAGAAGAGATGATGCCAATAACTCTGCATATGGTTATCCAGATCCACATCTCAATTCATCCATCTGTGACTATCAGGCTAACTAGTCACCTTGAAGTCCATTCCAGCTCACGGCGACCCTATGTGTGTCAGAGTAGAACTGTACTCCACAGGCTGATTGTTCAGAAGTAGATTGCCAGGTCTTTCTTCTGAGTCAACTCGGGGTAGCCCTGAAATGCCAACTTTTCAGTTAGCAGCCAAACGAGTTAACTTTGCACCACCCAGGGACTCCATAAGCAGGTTAAACCAAAAACCCATTGCCGTCAAGTTGATTCCAACTCACAGCGACCCTACAGGACAGGGTAGAGCTGCCGCATAGGGCTTCAAAGGTTGCAAACCTTCACAGAGGCAGACTGCCTTATCTTTCTCCTTCAGAGCCACTGGTGGGTTCAAACTGCTGGCCTTTCGGTTAGCAGCACGTGCGTAACCACTGTGCCACCAGGGCTCCTTATAAGCAGGTTACTCACTTCTTAAATAAAGTAGCAGAGGCTCAACAAATATTTGTTTCCTCCATTGCAATTTTTCTTCCTCCCTCCGCAACCATCCAGGATTATTATAAACTTCATCCTTTTCAAAGTACCCTTGTTTTCACTGTCTCAGGCTCCCCCTAAATCTCAAAGAGCCCTAACAAGAGTCATTCGCTTCACTTTACAAATGAGTATATAGGACTCAGGTAGATCCCTGTGTGACACAAATGGTTTGTGCTCAACTACTATCCTAAAGGTTGGTGGTTCAAACCCACCTGTCAGCACCAAGGAAGAAAGACCCAGTGATCTGCTTCTGCAAAGATCTCAGCCAAGAAAACCCTGTGGTGCAGATCTTTTCTATCACATATGGGGTCACCATGAGTTGGAATCAATTCTACTGTAACATGTTTGGTTTTTTTGGATTTATATAGGACTCTGTTTTCTGTTTTCTCGGAAACCCTGGTGGCGTAATGGTTAAATGCTACGGCTGCTAACCAAGAGGTCGGCAGTTCAAATCTGCCAGGCACTCCTTGGAAACTCTATGGGGCAGTTCTACTCTGTTCTATAGGGTCGCTATGAGTCAGAATCGACTCGATGGCAATGAGTTTTTTTTTTTTTCTGCTTTCTTAGTTGACTTATCAATGTCATATCACAAAGTGGCAGGACTGGAACAGTATCTGGAACTTCCCACTCCCAGGAGGGTTCCTGGCATCACACTGTGTCCCCAGCACCAACCCTCAGGGAATTTATGTTCTTAATCCCCATAGATCCTTCAGGTTTTTCCCCTCAATCAATTTAAATTCAAATCCACAAGCTTTTTTATTTTTCTTTAATATACAGGTTTTGTGCATTAAAAGGGAGACCTAAGGCAGCTTTTGTTTTAATTGATTATAATATTTTAAGTTGTAAACGCAAAACTTAGTTTTTCTCAAGTCATTAAGTCTAACTTCCAAATATAACAAGTTTAATTATATACCTAGCAATTCGGGTGATAAAAATTTAAAGCATTCACACTTAGTCTTTGATTAATGCTCACTTAGCCCCAAAATTTAACAGATTAATTTCCTCCAAATAACTTAAGCACTGGTAACAATCAAATTCTCTTAAACATTTCACAGTAAAGTGAAAAAAAAAAAAAAAAAGCAAGCAAATTCTTCTGAAATTTAAACACTATTTATGAACTTGTTAATTAAATTTCCTTAAATTTTTTAAGGAGTCCTTGAATGATGCAGATGGTTACATGTTTCAGCTATAACAAAAAATTTAAGGTAGCTGATTCCCTCAGCCCTTCAAGCACCTTCTTAAGCACTTAACTCTTCAAAATCTACTAAATCAATATTTATACATTTCGTAAATCAAATGTTCTGCATTTTGCAGACTCAAAGTCAAATGTAAATTTACTTAATTCAATTTAGTTAATTATCCTCAATATTTCAAATCAAATTAAGCAGAGACTCATAAGTTTCAAACACTTTAGCTAGTTTAACTGTTCAATATGTATGTATTCAAATACACATTATACAGTGTAGTTGTTACAAGAACGTGTTTTATCTGCATAAACACAACTTACACCAAAGTATCAATACATTGGGATGATTCCTAACTGAAAAGCATCATCCCAAGGCCTCCACAGGAACTGATGAAACTAACTTGCAGACGTCGAAGATTCAAGACCAGGCTTGTGGATTCAGGGAATTTGGGCCAAACATTGACCCAGAAGAGGGGAACACAGACACTCCTCCCCAGAGGATTCAGCTCACCTTGCATGTGAATAAGGGGCCCCTGAGTGGTGCAAATGCTTAAGTGCTGGGCTACTAGCCAAAACGTTGTTAGTTCAAACCCACCCAGAGGTGCCTCAGAAGAAAGGCCTGGCATTCTGCTCCTGAAAGGTCACAGCCATGAAAACTCTACAGAGCATAGTTCTACTCTGACACACACGTGGTTGACATGAGTTGGAACCCACTTGACAGCAACTGGTTTGGTTTGGTTTTGTATGTGAACAAGTTGAACCCAGTCCTACATTCAGTTTCTGCTGCTATGACAACAAGGCACCACAACCTCCAGCTTTCAGCTGGTACTGAGTTTCTCAACTCAGTGCATTGTCTTTAAAGACCTACTCTTACCCAATTTGTATCATATTCATTCTCAAATTGTTATCACTTAATTTGAGTAAATTGAATTTGTCACTCTCCCATCTGGGTATTAATTATCCTCTTTGAAGCCTAATTTGCTTTTGAAAAGACTCTGTATCTTCTTTATAGCTTTCCTTCACCCATTCAACAACTTTGTATTGACAGCCTTCTATGCACTAGACCAAGAATAAAGGCCTGGTGATCTAGTTCTGAAAGTTCAGAGCCGTCGAAAATCCTATGGATCACAGTTCTCTTCTGAAACACATGGGGTCACCATGAGTCAGAACTGACTTGATGGCAATGAGTTTTTTTGGGGGTTTATTGCAGGGTCACCATGAGTTGTAATCAACTCGAAGGCAATGTTTTTTTTTTTTTTTTTTACTATGTGCTGGAATCCCTGGGTGGTGCAAACAGCTCACTTAGATGCTAACCAAAAAGTTGGAGGTTTGAGTCCACTTCAATATTTTCTCTGTTTATCTTGATGTTGCCTCAGAAGAAAAACCTGGAGACCTACTTCTAAAACATCAGCCACTGCTAACTCAGATCTGAAGCCACTCCTGAAGTTCACCTTTCAGCCAAGGGTTAGACAGGAATATAAAACAAACAATAACACACGTGAGAAATGTTCTTCTTAGTTCAGTCATGTATACAAGACCAAATTGGCAACACCTGCACAAAAGCGAAGATGAGAAGGCAGAAAGGGACAAGAAAACTGGAATGAATGGGCACATAGAACCTGGGGTGGAAAAGGGGGAGAATGCTGACACTTTGCAGGGACTGCAACCAGTGTCACAAAACAATTTGTGTATATAATTTTGAACGAGAACCTACTTTGCAGTATAAACTTTCACTTAAAGCACAATTAAAAAAAAAAAAAAAGGCTTGGAACCTGGGAAACCCAGTGCTGAAGGACAAGTGGGGGCAGAGAAGGTCATGACAGAGCCAGAGAAGGAAGAGAAGGAGGAGCAAGGAAGGATGTGGTCAAAAAATCAAAGGACCTGGGAAGTTGTAAGGATGAGAGGGTGGGCAGACACCTCAAAAGCAGCTGAATAATTTTGTCAAGAAAGGATTGATACAATGGAATATTACTCAGCCATGTTGTTGTTATAAGCTGCCATTGAGTTGTTTTTGACTCATGGCAACCCCATGTGTGCAGATTAAAACTGCTCCCTAGGGTTTTCAAGGCTGTGACCTTTTGGAAGCAGACTGCCAGGTCTGACTTTTGAAGCACCTCTGAGTATGTTTGAACCACCAAACTTTTGGCTAATGGTCCACCACTCAACTGTGCGACCCAGGGACTCCTACTCAGCCATAAAGAGAAATAAACTCCCGATACATCACGCTACAACATGGATGAACCTTGAAAACATTATGCCGAAATAGTCATGAAAGGACAAATATTGTATGATCCCATTTATATGAAATAGGCAAATGAAACATGCAAATGTATAGAGATCAAAGTTTACTAGTGGTTAGCAGGGATGGAAGGGAAGGGGGAAAGTGGGAGTCATTGCTTAGGGGGCACTGAGTTAATGGTGGTGGGATAATTTGGAAAAGGTGAGTGGCGATGGTTGTGCATGGTAAACGTAATCAATGTCACTGAATTATACATGTAGAAAATTGTTGAATTGGCAAATGTTTTATTATATATATTTTTACCACAAAACAAGAAAGAAAGGATTGAGAGGCATGGTCTAGATTGGGCAATATGAAGGTCAGTGGGGAAAGCAGCTAATTGTGGGTTGGGAAATACTGCGCAAGACAGATTGTGGGGGAAATGGGAGTGAACAGAAGGCAAGGATATGAAGACAATCATGGGAAGGGCAGGCACAAAGATTCTTGGTTTGGCTCCTGCATCCAGGCTCTGCTCCACCAATCCAGCTTTCATATTGCCAAAGTTACATTCCTAAAAATCAAAATTAATCATGCCACTTCCTGTTGTGATTAACACTGGCTGGCTTTCATTTGCTGGACAATCAAGAGCAAAGTCTGGTGATAATTGTTTCGCATGATTTATTTCTCAGTCTTGGTTTCTTCATCACCTGCAACAGAGAGTAGCACAGGTCCAGAGTCCTTGATCGGAAATCCTTGGGGCATCAAGTGTTTTGGAATTAACAGTATGTTTGATTCTAGAAGGGTGATCTGGTACACATGCTATATGTTATATAATACGACCAGCAGTATATACGGCTCCACCCTGTAATCAAACATACTAACTGGGACCAATAAAGACTATGAACAACCTTAGTGGAGGTCAAGTCAAGTTTTACACCAAAGGAATTACCAAAATGCTTTTTCAGAACTTTTCAGATATTTGGAATTGTGACCAGGGATCATGGACAACTCTTGCAGGATTGTTTTGTGGCTCAAATGCGATATATGTATGAAAATGAAGGAGAAAGGATAACAACCAAGGGTGATGAGGTCTTTTGTTTCTCTGACATTGTATGTGTGAGCAGTTTATAAAGAACAGTATCTAATAATAGGTATTCGGAAACCATTTTTCCACAGATGGATAGGAATAACCTAGTTTAAAGGATTTTTCTGAATCATCTGTGAGTATAGTACTCCTTTAAAAAATCACCCGTATGAGACCAAATGGTCAACAAATACTCAAAAGCAAAGATGAGACAGGAAAAGTAGATTACTGGAAATGAAGCCACCAGAACAGAAACAATGAGAAAAATGTAACCAATGTCTCTGAACAATTTGTGTAGAAATTGTTAAATGAGAACCTAATTTGTGTGTAAACTGTCACCAAAAACACAATGAAATATTTTAATAATAATAAAAAAAATCAACAATTGAAAATCCTATGGAGTACAGTTATACTTTGACACACATGCGGTCACTATCAATTGGAGTCAGTACATTGGCAACTGGTGGTTTCAAAATAGACAAAAATGGGTGCCTTCACGTTCCTTGCATTCTAATGTCAGGACAGAGATCATAAGCAAAATTAATAAGTCTTGTGTATATAGCATGTTAGAAGGTAATAAAGTGCTGTGAGCAAAAGTAAAGTGGAGAAGGAATAAGGTATCGTGGGAGGGACAGGATTTAGTTTTAAACAGGATAGGAAGACATGACTAAAAATGAGAGGCAATACCTGTAAACTTCCATTAATAAAAAGAACATGGAATGTACAAAGTATGAATCTAGGAAAATTGGACATTGTCAGAAATAAAAAAGGACACACAAAGATCAATATCCTAGGTATTAGTGAGCTGAAATGGGCTAGTATTGACCATTTTGAATCAGACAATCATATGGTCTGCTATGCTGGGAATGACAGATTGAAGAGGGATGGTGTCGCATTCACCGTCAAAAAGAACATCTCAAGGATAATATTTGTATGCCTACAAAGAAGATCAGTTAATATGACTATCATTCAAATTTACACACCAAACACTAAGCCAAAGATGAGCAAATTGAAGATTTTTATCAACTTCTGCAGTCCAAAATTGATCAAACGTGCAATCAGGTTGCATTGATAATTCCTGGTGATTAGAATGCTCAAGTTGGAAACAAAGAAAAAGGATAAGTAGTTGGAAAATATGGCCTTTACGATGGAGATCACATGACAGAATTTTGCAGGACTGATGACTTCTTCAATGCAAACACCTTTTTTCAACAACATAAATGGTGACTGTACATGTGGACCTCACTGGATGGAAAACACAGGAATCAAATTGACTACATCTGTGGAAAGAGACAATGAAAAAGCTCAGTATCATCTGTTAGAATGAGGCCAGGGGCCAACTGCAGAACAGACTGTCAATTGCTCTTATGCAAGTTTGAGTTGAAGCTGCAGAAAATTAAAACAAGTCCACAAGAGCCAAAATACGACCTTGACTATATCCCACCTAAATTTGGGACCATCTCAAGAAGAGATCTGAGGCATTGAACATGAATGACTGAAGACCAGATGAGTTGTGGGAAGACATCATGGGCATCATACATGAAAAAAGCAAGAGGTCATTAAAAAGATGGAAAAGAAAAAAGACCAAAATGGATGTCAGAAGAGACTCTGAAACTTGCTCTTGAACAAAGAGTAGCTAAAGCCAAAGGAAGAAATGATGAAGTAAAAGAGCTGAAGAGAAGACTTCAAAGGGCAGCTTGAGAAGACAAAGGAAAATATTATAATGAAATGTGCAAAGACCTGAAGTTAGAAAACCAAAAGGGAAGAAGATGCTTAGTATTTCTCAAGATGAAAGAAATGAAGAAAAAATTCAAGCCTCTAATTGCATTTTGAAGGATTCTATGGGCAAAATATTGAATGAGGAAGGAAGCATCCAGAGAAGATGGAAGGAATACAGAGTCACTCTACCAAAAAAATTGGTCTACATTCAACCATTTCAGGAGGTAGTGTATGATCAGGAACGGGTGGTACTGAAGGAAGAAGTCCAAGCTGCACTGGAGGCATTGTCAAAAAACAAGCCTCCAGGAACTGACAGAAAACCAACTGAGATGTTTCCACAAACGGATGCAGCTCTGGCAGTGGTCATTCGTCTATGCCAAGAAATTTGGAAGACAGCTACCTGGCCAACCAATAGGAAGAGATCCATATTTGCACATATTCCAAAGAAAGGTGATCTAACAGAATGTGGAAATTATCAAATAGTATCATTAATATCACTTACAATAAATTTTACTGAAGATCATTGAGAAGCCGTTGTGGCAGTGTGACAGGGAACTGACAGAAATTCAAGCCAAATTCAGAAGAGGACATGGAACAAGGGATATCATTGCTGATATCACATGGATCTTGCCTGAGAGCAGAGAATACCAAAAAGATGTTTACCTGTGTTTTATTGGCTATGCAAAGACATTCAACTGTGTGGATCATAACAAATTATGGATAACATTGTGAAGAATGAGAATTCCAGAGCGATTAATTGTGCTCATGAGGAATCTGTACATAGACCAAGAGGCAGTTGTTCCAACAGAGCTAGGGGATACTGCATGGTTTGAAATCAAGAAAGGTGTGAGCCAGGGCTGTGTTTTTCGCCATATTTATTCATTCTATATGCTAACGAAATAATCCAAAAAGATGGACTATTGATGAAGAATGTGGCATCAAGCTTGGAGAAAGCCTCATTAACAACCTGAGTTATGCAGATGACACAACTTTGCTTGGTTAAAGTGAAGAGGACTTGAAGCACTTACTGATGAGGATCAAAGACTACAGCCTTCGGTATAGATTATACCTCCACATAAAGAAAACAAAAATCCTCATAACTGGACCAATAAGCAACATCATGATAAATGGAGAATATATTGAAATTGTGAAGGATTTCACTATAATTGGATCCACAATCAATGCTCATGGGAGCAGCAGTCAGGAAATCAAATGATGTACTGCATTGGGCAAATCTGCTGCAAAAGAACTTTTTAAAGGTTTAAAAAGCAAAAATGTCACTTTAAGTATTAAGGTGTGCTTGACCCAAACCATGGTGTTTTCAATTGCCTCATAAACATACGACAGCTGGACAATGAATAAGGAAGACCGAAGAATTGATGCCTTTGAATTATGGTGTTGCCAAAGAATACTGAATATACCATAGACTGCCAGAAGAATGAAGTCTTTCTGTGAAGAAATACAGCCAGATTTCTCCTTGGAAACAAGATTGGTGAGACTTCATCTTAAGTACTTTGGACATGTTATCAGGAGGAACCAGTCCCTGGAGAAGGACCTCATGCTTGGTCAAACAGAGCCTCAGGGAAAAAGAGGAAGACTTTCGATGAGGTGGATAGACAGAGTGGCTTCAACAATGGGCTCAAACATAACGAATGTGAGGATGGCACAGGATCAGGTAGTGTTTCTTTCTGTTGTATGTAGGGGCGCTATGAGTTGGAAGGGAAACCCTGGTGGCGTAGTGGTTAAGTGATACAGCAGCTAACCAAAGGGTCGGCAGTTCGAATCCGCCAGGGGCTCCTTGGAAACTCTATGGGGCAGTTCTACTCTGTCCTACAGGGTCGCTATGAGTCGGAATCGACTCGACCGCACTGGGTTTGGTTTTTGGTTATGAGTTGGAAAAGACTGGGTAGCACCTAACAACACAGCAGACATTTGAACCCAAACCTTGAAAGACATGACGGAATGAGCCATGTGGCTAACTGGAGCAAGAGTGTTCCAAGGAAAGGGGATAACTGGTGCAAAGGTGCTGAGTCATGCCTGGCATGTCCTAAGAAGAACAAGGAGGCAAATGCAGCTAGAACAGAGCAAGCAAGGGCAAGAAGAATAAGAAAAGAAGACTGAGATAAAAGTGAGTTAACAGGATAGTGGTGAACTGAGTAGAGGCTCTTGGAGGGCCATTGTGAGGATTTTGACTTTTTTCCTGTGTATTACTGGAATTACTCCAGTTGCTCTGCTGATAAGAGGGAAGCAGAGTAGCTAAGAGCAATTGCAATCATCCAAGCAAGATATGATGATGTCTTGAATCAGGCGGAAGTTAGGATATATTTTAAAGGTAGAGGTAATATGATTTGCTGATAGAGTGAATGAGGAGTGAGAGGCAAAAAAAGGATCAAAATTGGCTAGGAGGTTTTTATCGGAAACAATTGAAAGATTAAATTGCCATTACCTGAGATGAGGAAGACTTTCTTATCTAATTTATATTTAATTGATATTGATTTATTGACACCAGGCACTGGGATAGATACTCGGGCACAAATTATTGACATATTAAGTAACTCTACTGCTATGAAAAACCAAACCCAGTGCCGTCGAGTTGATTCCGACTCATAGTGACCCTATAGGACTGAGTAGAACTGCCCCATAGAGTTTCCAAGGAGTGCCTGGCTGATTCGAACCGCCAACCCTTTGGTTAGCAGCCGTAGCACTTAATCACTACACCACCAGGGTTTCTAGAGATAAAAAAATCCAATAAAAAAGTGGATTGGAATTTTTATAATATTAAAATATAGTATCCTTCATTCAACTAAAGGATTATCTTTGAAATTCAAGGTGGCTCAAAGAAAGGGAGAGAAGAGAACAGAGCTCTAAACTGGGCTCAATGAAACCAAAGGCCATTGTAAGAAAATTTAGAATATGGAAAGGCATAGACATTTGCAATAACAGTACATTTATAGAATTGCTAGAGGGTAAACTGAGAGCAGGGTAGCATGGAAGTGTGTGATAGAGGACATCTGGTAGAATATAGAATTTAGACATTATTCTAAGAGGGATAGGAAACCTCAAAGTGTTTTAAGCATGAGCTCGATATGATGGGATTGATGTGGGTTTTGGGGGGCAGTTTGCCTCATGGAGAAAGATGTAGCTCCTCAGTTGTAGGATATGTTAACGGCTACCTCTTTGACTTGAATATTAACAGTCTTGTTTCTCCTTCTCTTGTTCATTGTCCTATGGAAAACACACCAGTGGAACGGCATTGGGGCAGAATCACAGTACAGTGACGAGCTTCATCCTTCTGGGCCTCACAGACCAGGCAGACCTAAAACAACTCCTCTTTGGCATCTTCCTGCTGATCTACTCTGTGACTCTGGTGGGCAACCTGGGCATGATAGACCTGATCCGCACCAGCTCTCCCCTTCATACCCCCATGTACTTCCTCCTGAGTGTGCTCTCCTTCCTTGACATCTGCAACTCCTCTGTGTTCACCCCCAGGCTGTTGACCAGCTTCCTCACCACTGACAAATCCATCTCCTTTGCAGGCTGTGTGGTCCAGATGGCCCTCATGAACCTCCATGGAACAGGAGAGTGTCTGCTTCTGACCATCATGGCCTATGACCGATTTGTGGCCATCTGTCACCCTCTTCTCTACCACACTATCATGTCCAAGCGTTTGTGTGCCCAGCTGGTGGTGGTCACCTATGCTGTGGGTGTGTTCATTTCAGCTGTACAGACAGGGAATGCCTTCAGCCTGCCTTTCTGTGGCCCCAACATCATTGATCATTACTTCTGTGACATACTTCCAGTGCTCCAACTGGCCTGCTCAGATACCACCACAGCCAATATCATCCTGCTTTTCTTCACTGCCTTGGTCACTGTCCCCACTGTCTCAGTCATCTTGGTCTCTTATGCCTACATCCTGGTTACAATCTGTAGAATGAGGTCCCTGGAGGCCCAACGCAAGGCCTTCTCCACCTGTGCCTCCCACCTCACCGCCCTCTCCCTCTTCTATGGATCTGTGTTCCTGGTATATATCCAACCCAGTCCTGAGAGTGCTTCAGCTTATAACAAGGTCCTCTCTGTGTTCTACACCATCGTGATCTCCATGCTGAACCCCCTGGTCTACAGCCTAAGGAATAAAGATGTCAAGGCTGCTGTACAAGTCAGGGTTCTTAACCTAAGCAGAAAAGGAATTTGTCAGAAAGGCATCTGGTAATTTATAAAATAGAAGCCTAGACAACCCAGGTGCAATAGGAACCAAGAGGCAAGGCACAGCTAAGATTCTGCCACAAGAATGATTGACGTAGGCTGCCACTACTGGGACCATCACTTTGGACATTCTCCACTGCTACAGCTTGCAACACTGCCTCTGATCATTCATTATTGCTGTGTTCCTGGGCAAAGTCACCCCTACACTAGCTACCACACCACATCTTTTGCATCCAACTACGTATCATCTCTCATCAACTCCTCAAGACCAATTCCTAGGCAAGAGCATCCACCTGTATGGCCACAGATATCCTACATCCCCTGATATCCTACATCCAGCATGGGTATCTTACATCTACCGATATCCTACATCCACACTTCTAGCTTACAGAGATCTGAGAGGTGAAAACAGGCCCTTCTTTCACTTCAGAATTGGGAACTGGATTCTATCTTCCTCCTGTCTTGAGATTTCTCAAAAATGGAAATAATTTTTGAATGTCAAACAGCAAAAATGATATATTTCAACCAGAACAGTCTTCCCTACAAGGTTCTAGAACGAATATTGCCCTTCTGAGTAAGTGACATTAGAGAAATGGTCCGTGTAGTTTGTCAGTATAGGAAGGAAATAGTAATCACCTGACTTAGTGGGAGAAAATGGAGTCCCCAATACAGAATTCTCCACTATAATTAGCTAGGGACCAGAATGTGGTCTCCAGTGATGGTGAGCTACTATTTTTCCATCATTGGCCAATTTACATAAAATAAAAGGCTAAAAGGCCACATTACTTTTTTAATCAAAATCAAATTACCTTTATGGGTTTAAACAAAACCCTTTTTTTTAAAATTGTAATATAAGGCAATCTTATTTAGGGAGGGAAAAAAGAGGGTAGATTTATTGTGAAACTCAGAAGTCAATTGAGGCTCTGTGTTTTTTGAAGACTCAAAATTGGCTTGAATCTTGTGAAGGGTAATTTTATGTATCAACTTGGCTAGGCTATGGTGTCCAGTTGTTTGGTCAAATGCTAGTCTAGATGTTGTTATGTAGTATTTACATGTGTTTAGCATTTAAATCAGTTGACTTTGAGTAAAGCAGATAACCCTCCATAAAGTGGGTTGGCCCCATCCAATCAGTTGAAGGTGTTAAGAGCAAAACCAGAGGATTCCCATGGAAAGATCCTGCCTCTAGCTTATAAATAGACATTCAGTCAAAATTCCTCTTCCTCTCCCACTACCTGACCTCCCGATTTAAGGAAACAAGACTACCTGAATTTCTAGCCTGTTGTCTGTCTGGTGGATTTTGGACTTGCCAGCTCCCACAATCATTTGAACCAATTGTTATAAATGAATGAAAGAATAAGTAGAAAGGGATATATATGTATCTTCCTGGTTCTGTTTCTCTAGAGATCCCTAAGACAAACCTTATTCCTCGTGTGGTAGAATCCCCCCATCCTTCCCAATCTGTCTGGGGAGTTAGATAGCAGGGATTAGGGATGTAAATTGCTTCTGTTTTACCTAGCTACCTCCAGCTCTGAGCTCCTAAATCCATGGAATTGCTTCAGTTTATGAATCACCCAGGGTGGGGAAAAGCATGAGGATAGGAATGTGGATTGGGTAAACAGAGAAGAAGGGAAAAAGCCTGACAGTGGTAGGTCCAGATGGGAAGGGAAAAAAGGGAGGTCTCGGGAGATTGAGTTGAGCTAGCCCAACTGTGCTTGAGCCCTATGAAGACAAGTAAGCAGTTGCATATCTTCCGGACAAAACTCCCAAGTTCATATGCAACTTTGTAGAGTCTGAGCCCCTAATTGGTCATAGTTTGCAAAGTGAGACAACATTTTCTTAGAAAATTAAATCTTTCTTTGGTGGTGTTAATCAATGCTTCAGGATGACATTGAAATCATGTCATTTCCTCCTGGTCTAATTTACAGGTTTGGGGTAATTTTTCTTAACATATTAAACAAATAAAAAATAAAAAAAAGCAGTCTCCATTGAGTTCCCTACCACTATTGCCGCCCCAATGCTTCATCCCAGATTCAGAAGCTTAGGAACTGAAAACATTTCATAAAACAATCCATTTGCTTAACAGAGCCCTTTCCTTTGAATAATACTTTCCCTTAGGAAATTCCTTTAGGGACGAGATGACCCAGAGGGCCTGGGAGTAGAAAACGGAGTGCCACACCCCTCCTTCACTGCCCTAGTAAACCTAGACTTGGCTTCCTAATCTCACCAACTCCTAAGCATAAGTGCCCCACAGCCCTAGGCAACCCAGTCACAGACTAAGAAGAAGCAAACGGCCTTCCCAGGAATAGGAATAGGTTAACGAGGGATGTAAGAAGAATGGAGGAAAGATAAGACAGAGGAGTGAGAGTGGGAACAAATGATGGCATGGCAAAGTTTGCCCAGAGAAACAAGGCATCCAACTCCTTTGGCCTGACACTGCTCCCTCATGTTGGAGCTCAGCCTTCTCATCTTCTCTTTCTTTACCTAAAACCATCTGCCACAGAATGTGGTAGAAGTCATCGGCATGTTAGTTTGAAATTAAGTCAAAGTATTATCTGTCTCAAGAGCACTTGAATTAAATTTTTATTTACACTATGTCTTAAGACCACCCAGAGCCCATCCAGTACCTGCAAATCTGGAATTTTATACTGGGGGGAATGGGACTAAAGGGGAAAAGGGAGAGCAGGTCCGGCTGCAGGTGTTAAAAGGAAAACCAATTGGTAGTCGGGCTGGAAGCTAGACAATTTAGCTACAATAGACCACGCTTCTAGCAAACAGTGGATGCTAAATGAATGATTATTGTTGCCAACCACATGCTCTGTCACCTAAGGAAAGATTCCTGGATCCTATTAGGGAGTAGTCCCTCCTCCTCCACAGGTCAGGGTACCGAGAACTGATCCTCCTCTCCAGAGTGTCACAGATCCTGTTATGATCCCCACTCTCTCTAGGACCCCAGAGAAACTGGCCACCAGCCCCAAGAAACTGAGCTAGATGGGAAACAAATCTGGCTTACAGACAATAAGCACCTGTTATTGTGTGCCACTGAATTGATCCCAATGACTCATAGCAACCCCACGTGTCAGGGTGGAACTGCCCCATAGAGTTTTCTTGCCTGTAATCTTAATGAAAGCGTATCACCAGATCTGTCTCCCAGGGAGCTGCTGGGTGGGATTAAATCTCCAAGCTTTTGTTTAGCAGCGGAGCACTTAACTATTGTGCCACCAGGGCTCCTTATGCTCTGTAAAGATGGACTTGCTCAGTGGAAGGGGCACTAGTAATTCACTAGTCAGTCTCAGGACTCCATTCTTCTACTCTATGATGCTTATAAAGTATGGTATTTATCATCATTCTGAGAGGCTGTGGAGCTGTTTGAGAATGGCATAAGTTTCAAGGCCACCCCTCCAGAGTCATTATCATCTGGAAAGTTCTGTGCCCACAGATCCGTGAAGTGTTACTAGAAGAGCTATTTGCCTGAAGTACGACCTCAGGGTCTGAACAGTGTGGCTTGCCATAGGTGTTATTATGGCATCTAATGGCAGTTTGCTGTTCTACCCTCTTGTGCTTGTAAGCTCAAAAGTACAAGTCTTTATAAAATGACTCCAATCCCTTTACTTACAAAATACCAGCAAACATAGGCTATGAGCAAGGCTAGAGGCTCTCAAATCATACCCTAGGAAGACCACACCAGGAAGGGAGACTACAGTAGGACTCTGGAATCTTTGGGGCAGCTGGGATGTTTCAAAATTTCCTAGGGGGCTCCCATTCTGATATCTCTGCCTCCATGAATCTCTCTCTGTTCTGACTTCCCAAGTCATGTTCAGACATTCAGCCCAAATATTCATCCTTGTCCTTGCAGCCCCAGTATTAAAGTCTCCAAGGTGGAGCTCCTTGAAGAAGCCATCTGTTTTAGTTATCTAACGCTGCTGGAAGAGAAATACTGCAAGTGGGAGACTTTAAAGAATAGAAATTAATTTTCTCACAGCTCAGGAGGCTAAAAGATTGAATTCGGAGCAGGGGCATAAGGAGGGTAACAAGCACCCAGGGGCAATCTTGAAGTTGCACGCCCCCGCCCCAGTTTCGAGATGAATAGATGTTGATAGCGGCAATGTCTCAGTAGAAATGCCTTCCCCCCTTGTGTCTGTCTGACTTAGTCGGGCAGCTTTCATATTTGTGGCACCTCGGAATATCATTCTGCACCTTGTCTGGAGCCCCCTTAGGCTTGCACCCGGGGGCTAGTGCCCACCTCTGACCCCTCTCACTACGCCTCTGTGTCTACCATGCTTGAGGAAGGACTTTGAGTCATACCAGATTAATAGGAACTGCTCAGTGGCACCTACGCTTCAAGTGGCACCCAGGGCACATGCCATATCTACCATACCTTAGATATGCCTCTGATTCAGAACACTAGCTCTAAGGGAAGGCTCTCACTCTGTTGGACCTCGGAGAAGATCTTTGGCTCCTTCAGATTCTGTAGCCCTGGCTACATTCCTTGGTAATCTTTACATGGCAGCTGTTGTTGTTGTTAGGTGCTGTCAAGTAGGTTCCGACTCATAGCAACCCTATGCACAACAGAACGATACACTGCCTGGTCCTGTGCCATCCTTACAATTGTTGTTACGCTTGAGCTCATCGTTGCAGCCACTGTCAATCCACCTTGTTGAGAGTCTTCCTCTTTTCCGCTGACCCTGTACTTTGCCAAGCATGATGTCCTTCTCTAGAGACTGATCCCTCCTGACAACATGTCCAAAGTGTGTAAGATGCAGTCTCGCTATCCTTGCTTCTAAGGAGCATTCTGGTTGTACTTCTTCTATGACAGATTTGTTCGTTCTTTTGGCAGTCCATGGCATATGCAGTATTCTTTGCCAACACCACAATTCAAAGGCATCAATTCTTCTTCGGTCTTCCTTCCTTATTCATTGCAGCTATCTTCCCTCTATTTGTGCTTGCTTGTGTCTGTGTCTATGCTGTTCCTTATAATTCAGAAGTGATTAGGTTTAGGACACACTCTAAACTAAAATGACCTCATTAACATAACAAAGAAAAACCTATTCCCAAACAGGATTACATCCATGTTGTTGTTGTTGTTGTTAGGTGCCGTTGAGTCGGTTCCGACTCATAGTGACCCTATGCACAACAGAATGAAACACTGCCCGGTCTTGCACCATCTTTACAATCATTGTTATGCTTGAGCTCATTGTTGAAGCCACTGTGTCAATCCACCTCGTTGAGGGTCTTCCTCTTTTTCGCTGACCCTGTACTCTGCCAAGCATGATGTCCTTCTCCCGGGACTCATCCCTCCTGACAACATGTCCAAAATATGTAAGACGCAGTCTCGCCATCCTTGCTTCTAAGGAGCATTCTGGTTGTACTTCTTCTAAGACAGATTTATTCGTTCTTTTGGCAGTCCATGGTATATTCAATATTCTTTGCCAACACCACAATTCAAAGACGTCAACTCTTCTTGGTCTTCCTTATTCATTGTCCAGCTTTCACATGCATATGATATGATTGAAAATACCATGGCTTGGGTCAGGTGCACCTTAGTCTTCAGGGTGACATCTTTGCTCTTTAACACTTTGAAGAGGTCCTTTGGAGCAGATTTGCCCAATGCAATGCATCTTTTGATTTCTTGACTGCTGCTTCCATGGCTGTTGACTGTGGATCCAAGTAAAATGAAATCCTTGACAGCTTCAGTCTTTTCTCCGTTTATGATGATGTTACTCATTGGTCCAGTTGTGAGGATTTTTGTTTTCTTTATGTTGAGGTGAAATCCATACTGAAGGCTGTGGTCTTTGATCTTCATTAGTAAGTGCTTCAAGTCCTCTTCACTTTCAGCAAGCAAGGTTGTGTCATCTGCATAACGCTGGCTGTTAATGAGTCTTCCTCCAATCCTGATGCCCTGTTCTTCTTCATATAGTCCAGCTTCTCGGCTTATTTGTTCAGGATACAGATTAAATAGGTATGGTGAAAGAATACAACCCTGATGCACACCTTTCCTGACTTTAAACCAATCAGTATTCCCTTGTTCTGTGAGGACAACTGCCTCTTGATTTATGTAAAGGTTCCTCATGAACACAATTAAGTGTTCTGGAATTCCCATTCTTCGCAGTGTTATCCATAGTTTGTTATGATCCACACAGTAGAATCCAAACACATGGATTGCATCCATAGGTATACCAGTAAAACCAGACTAAACCCATTGCTATCCAGTCAATTCTGACTCATAACGATCCTATGGGACAGAGTAGAACTACACCATAGCATTTCCAAGGAGCAGCTGGTGGATTTAAAACATTGAACTTTTGGTTAGCAGCCAAGCTCTTAAGCACTGTGCCATCAGGGCTCCTCCATAGGTATAGGGATTAGGGTTCAACACATCTTTTGGAGGGACACAATTCAATCCATAACAATGAGGATCTAAGAAATTAATAAATTAACCTATGCTCTATATCTATAATTGGTAGAGTCAGGTCTATCTGGATCTGAAACCCCTACTTTAGCACCTAAGACCTCTTGGATCTTTACAGGAAAATGTACAAGTTCACATTTCTATTGCCTCCCAAAAATCTGAAGAACTTCTCCACATTTTCCTCCAGGCCCTAGCTTTCTAATAATCCTATAAAACCTGGACTCTTCTCCAGGGCACCTGAAGGACAATTTGGAGCAGGGAAAAAAAGAGATGGGATGAAAAGGCAGAAAGAATTAGGAAATGAGAGTCCCTAGTACCATTGCCTTAAACTCACCCTCTTGCCACCAAATAAAGCCTCAATTTTCTAATCCAGGAATCTCTTTTCTGGCCCCTTTCTAGGACCCTTCTCAATACTAGCATGGAGTTTTCTTTGTGAGTCACAGCAAGTATAAAGCTACTTCTTCTGCCAAGGCATGTCCAGGCTGGTTTCAAGACTGGACAGGCAGTAATTCAATGGCTGAATCAAAAATTCAAGGCTTGGGGAAGAAGTGAAGTTGTTTAAAGTAGCCAGCATTTCTCTCTCAAGCCAGAGAAGGACCTGAACCTCAAGTTTTTCTTGTGCAAAAGGATGTAGTTAGGAAAGATGATCTATGTAGGGTGACTTCCTGTCCTGATAATCACATGAAATTTGAGCCCTCTGAGCAATACCAGTAAACTTATATAATGATGGGGCAAACTCCATTCATAGAGGCAATTGTAATTCTGCTTTTCTTCCCAATGTTCATCATTGGAGAAGGAAAGATGGCCCAAACAGGAAACAAAATGACCTTAAAAAAAAAAAAAAAAAAACAGGAAAATAATGCCCTCAAGTAACCCTGGGGAAAGAATAAATTGTCAACTGATAACTCTTGAAAAGATCATCAGAAAACATGTTGATTAAGCAAAGCTAAATTTCTCAGAGCTACTTTAGTAAGAATGCTGGCAATTGTGAAGATGACATCTGTTGGGGCAATGTTTCATTCTCTTGTACATAAGGTCGTCATGAGTCAGGGTCAACTCAACAGCAACTAACATCTATAGTAAGAGGCAACAATGGTGGTTCAGTGGTAGAATTCTCAACTTCCACGTGGAAAACTCAAGTTTTATTCCTGGCCAATACACCTCATGAGCAGCCACCCATCTGTCAGTGGAGACAGACATGTTTCTATCATGCTGAACAGGTTTCAGCAGATCTTCCAGGCTAAGACTAGGAAGAAAAATTTGGTCATCCAGTTACAAAAACCAAACAGTGAAAACCCTATGAATCACACTGTTCCAATTTGCGACAGATCATTGGGACGGTGGAGGACAAGGTAGTATTTTATTATGCATGGAGTTGTCATGAGTTAGGGGCCAATTCAATGGTAGCTAAAAACAACAATACTGTAATAAGAGAGAATACCACATTGACGGTATTACTGGTGTCTCAAAAGAAGGAAGTCACGGGAGAATATTTATAGGGCTTGAGGGTCTAGACTCAAGTGGTGTAAAGTATATTTTTCAAGGCAGGGAAAAGATCAGGATTGGACAGCATTTGTGAATTATAGTTTAGGATTGGCTGTCATGGGGAGGAGAGGGCTTGGAAGAAAATCTTGATAAGTAACTTGCTGTTTGATAAGGAAATTATTTGTCCAGGTGAACAATCCATTGTCCTGATAGGGAAGCTGTTTGCCCAGAGGAGGAAATTGTTTGTTCACATAAATTGGTTTGCAGGAATTCATGAAGCAAACATTGAAGTTATTTATTGGTTTACAGCCATGCCTTCTCAGACCTGCATTTCCTGGAACAATTAATTAAGCCACGTTCCTACAGGAAGTCTCCGTTTTCAACCCCAACTGCTAAACTTTGTGAATATGTTATTGTTGCTAGTTGCCGTCAAGTCAACTCTGGCTCATGTTGACCTCATGCATAGCCGAAAGAAATGTTGCCCCTTCCTATTCCATCTTCATGATCTTTGGTATGTATGAGCCCATTCTTGTGGCTATTGTGTCAATCCATTTTATTGAGGGCTTCTCTCTTTTTCACTGACCCTCTACTTTACCAGACATAATGTCCTTTTGTAGCAATTGCTCTTTCCTGATGATGTGTTCAAAGTAAGGAATTCAAAGTCTCGCCATTCTTGCTTCTACGGATCATCCTGGGTGTACTTCTTCCAAGACAGATATGGATAAAGATAAGAACATTAAGTGGGTGTTAAGAAACAGGGGTGATCCAAATCAGCTAAATATAACAGTAGATTACACAAAGCAAAAAGGAGGATCAATGAAAGGAAGTGAAATCATTTCTTTAAACCAGACCAAAACACAAATAGCAGAAGTTAAAGGGTGGAAATATATAAAAGAGCATGTGAACTATACAGAACGCTCCAAAAGATATAACATACTATATTTGGAGCCTCAAAAGAAGAGAAGAGAGAGAACGGAAGAGAAGAAATATTTGAAGAGATCTTGGCTGATAAATCCCCCAAAACACAAAGACATAAACTCACAGATTCAAGAAGGTGAGCAAACTTTAAACAGGATAAATACTGAGGAAATCATACCAAGGCTCATCATTTTAAGAATGCTGAAAACAATAGACAAGGAGAAAAAAAGCTTAAACTCAGACAAAGAAAAAAGGACACAGCAAGGAAGCAGCCATAATACCTGACAGCTGATTTTTCAACAGAAATGATGGAAACCAGAAGACCATGGGATGACATCTTCAAGTAGGCTAAATACTAAAAAAGAAAAGATTTTCAGAATGGATTTAAAAAAAGAAAAAGAAAAAACCAAAAAACCAACTTTATACTGCTTTCAAAATACACACCTAAATATAAGAGCACAAGAAGGTTCAGAGTAAAAACATGGGAAAAGATAGGCAATGCAAACCCTATCTGAAAGAAGGCTGGTAAAGCTATACAGGAAAAGAAGATCTGTAGGCAAAAAAATGATAGAGATAAATAGGAAAAATTTATCCTGATAAAAAGCAATAGAAAGATATAGCAATTCTACTTTTATGCAAGGAGCCCTGGTGGTGTAGTAGTTAAGTGCTCAGCTGCTATAAGAAAGATTGGAGGTTCGAACGCACTATCTGCTCCATAGGAGAAAGATGTGTCAGCCTGATTCTGTAAAGATTCACCATCTTGGAAACCCTTTATAGGTCTTCTGCTCTGTCCTCTAGGGTTTCTGTGAGTTGGAATTGGCAATGGGTACATATTGTGCTCACATCCTATGTAAGGGAGCCTAAATACAGAGAAAGAAGATGGCTTCTCAGATTCAGAGTTGAGAATGAAGCAGAGTGTGAGAAGAAGTTGAGATTCGGAGTACAGGGACACTCTGACATCTGGCTAGCCCATGACAAAACTGTCATATGAACAAACTCGGTGCAGAGAGACCAGGATTCACTTCTGAGCCCTCCCTCACTTCCCTGAAGTCTACTTCATGTGCTTCATGCAGGATGCCTCATCTCATGCCCTCCCATTAGAACCACTGATGGGACAGAACATGCTACTGCTCATTAGATGGAGTCAAGATTCACCTGCCATGTGGAAAATTATTATGATATGGAGTCAAAATATACCTGCTATGTGTGGTGGTAGCCTCCTAGTGCACTACTTCCCTATCTTAGAAATCATAAAACAGAAATGCTCATGGACCACAATAAGATGCTCAAATCACATGGCTTATGTCATGGATTGAATCGTGTTCCCCCCAAAATATGTGTCAACTTGGTTAGGGCATGGTTCCTGGTATTGTGTGGCTATCCTCCATTTTGTGACTAATTTTATGTTGAGAGGATTAGGATGGAATTGTAATACCACCCTTACTCAGGTCACCTTCCTGATCCAATGTAAAAGGAGTTTCCCTGGGGTGTAGCCTGCACCACCTTTTATCTCTCAAGAGATAAAAGGAAAGAGAAGCAAGCAGAGAGTCGGGGACCTCATACCACTAAGAAGCAACATTAGAAGCAGAGCACTTCCTTTGGACACAGGGTCCCTACACCTGAGAAGCTCCTTGACCAGGGGAAGACTGAGGACAAGGGCCTTCCTCCAGAGCCAATAGAGGGAGAGAGCCTTCTCCTGGAGCCGACGCCCAGAATTTGGACTTGTAACCTACTAGACTGTGAGAAAATAAATTTCTCTTTGTTAAAGCCATCCACTTGTGGTATTTCTGTTATGGCATCACTAGATGACCAAGACAGCTTATCAAGCCAATAAAAAAAATACAGGGAGAATCAAAGGAAAAGAGTCAAATCTAGGAAAGAGTGCAAGCAAGGTGGAGTATTTGAATCTCGTTGTCTTCAAGTTCTCTAGAGAAACAGAACCAGTGATACATATATAAAAATATGCCTTCCATACCCTCTCTCTCTCCCCCCCATCTCTCTCTCTCTCTCCCTATCTATCTCTCTCCCTCTCTATCTGTCTATCTATCTATCATCTGTCTATCTGTCTGTCTATCATCTATCTATCTATCATCTGTCTATCTATCTATCTATCTATCTATCTATCTATCTATCTATCTATCTATCTATCTATCTATCTATCTATCTATCTATCTATCTATCTATCTATCGTCTATCTATCTATCGTCTATCTATCATCTACCTATCTATCTATCCAGGGAGATTTACTTCAAGGAATTGGCTCAACCAATTGCAGGGGTTGGCAAGTCCAAAATCTGAAGCTTAAGCAGTAGGCTGAAGACTTGTAACCCAAGATCCATAGGTCAGGTGATGGAAAGAGTACAGAGTGGAGAGAGTTCTACCAAAATAACTATTTATATTCTAAACACAAATAACTATTTATATTCAACTATTCAAATAGTTGAAACTATTTGTTTCATCTGATTGATTGATTGCATCACATTAGATTGCACTGTGGAAAGAGATTGCATAAAATTGCCTTACATTATGGAACAGTAACTAGACTAGTGTTTGGCCAAACTGCTGGGAACCATAGCCTAAGCAAGTAGACACATAAAATTAATCATCACACGTGTATTACATAATGTTTACATGTATGGATGTATCTTGCTCACTCTCTCTTTCTGCCACATTAGACAGCCAGAGTGGAGGATGAATAAAGGGGTTCAGTGGACAGAGGGTGCCTGGAGCTAACATGTGTTCTAGCGAAGGGGTGCAGAAACAACCAGGACCAAGACTAGGCATCAGCCAAGGCTGCCAGTTTGAGACCTCATGAATTTGAGTGCTTTGTGGATATTTGATGCCTCTGATGCCTCATGAATGTGTGATGCTCCTTGGTTGTTTCATGCCTTCCTATAAATGTTCATCACACGTATTCTCTAGTTCATTTTTCACAAGCTTCTCACTTCTATACTTAGTTTTTCTTATTTTATATAGTGGAATTATTCTTAAATGATACAGCAAACACACATTGCAGATCCTCTCTCAGAAGGATTTTCAACCTGATCGTCATGACAAAAAGCCATCACATCTCTAGGCCATGCAGACATGATGCAGACACCTAGGAGATACATGGAGAAAGAGGTGAGACATCTCAGGGGTCAGGAGACAGATTCAGGAGTGGCAGCTGAAAGCAAAAAGGGTAGCCACAGAGAAAAACATCCAAAGCCTGTGATAGCGCCAGGTCTAAGTTGACACAAGCAGTCAGCATCAGTGGCTGCTCCAGGAGGTGACATTCACAAAGAATGTAGTGTGAATGAGGCCCCCTGGTCTTGTGAAATGTGGTGCTGGACCAGAGGTGGATGGAAAAATGTAGAGGAATCTAGATAGAGTGCACAGGGACAAAAGTGACATTTGGGAGCGAGGTGACAACCACCCATTTGGGATGCAGCTGCGGCTCCAGGTCCTATGACTAACATGACTCAGTCCTGCAGAACCCATTGCTGTCGAGTTGATTCCGACTCATAGCAACCCTATAGGACAGAGTAGAACCGCCTCATAGGGTTTCCAAGGAGTGGCTGGTGGATTCAAACCGCCGACCTTTTGGTTAGCAGCTGAGCTCTTAACCACTTAGACACCTGGGCTCCCCAGTCTTGCAAGCAGCCCATTAAAATAAGGACATGAGCATGGAGGGAAGAAGATACGAGTTCTGTTATCAGAATCCACTGATAAAGGGCAGGGCAGAAATATCATCAATGATGGTGATCAGTCTGCTTATGCCTCTCCTAAAAAGGAGCCCTCGTGGCACAACAGTTAAGCGGTAACCTGAAGGTCAGCAGTTCAAATCCACCAGCAGCTTCATGGGGAAAGGACCTGGTGATCTGCTCCCCTAAAGATTGTTGTTAGGTGCCGTTGAGTTGGTTTCGACTCATAGCGACTCCATGTACAACAGAAGGAAACACTGCCATCTTCACAGTCCTTGCCCATTGAGCCCATTGTTGCAGCTGCTGTGTCAATCCATCTTGTCAAGGGTCTTCCTCATTTCCACTGATCCTCTACCTTACCAAGCACAGTGTTCTTCTCTAGGGATTGGTCCCTCCTGATAACATGTCCAAAGTACTTGAGATGCAGTCTTGCCATCCTGGTTTTCAAGGAGCACTCTGGCTCTATTTCTTCCAAGACATACTTGTTCATTGTTCTAGCAGCCCGTGGTATACTCAGTGTTCTTTGCCAACACCATAATTCAAAGGCATCAATTCTTCTTCAGCCCTCCTTATTCATTGCCTTACTTTCGCATACATACAAGGCAATTGAAAATACCATGACTTGGATCAGGTGTACCTTAGTCCTGAAAGTGACGTCTTTGCTTTTTAACACTTTAAAGGGGTCTTTTGCAGCATATTTGCCCAATGCAATATGTCATTTGATTTCCATAAGGATTATAGCCTAGAAAACCCTATGGGGCAGTTGTACTCTGTCACATAGGGTTGCTATGAGTCGGAATTGACTCAACGGCACACAACAAGAACATCGAAAAATTTTGGATTTGTTCTCTAGATTAGAACAGTTCCAACAAGTGAGTTCAAGATGACTGAGCCCTCAAAGGCAAAGACTGAAGTCCAGCAGAACCTAGCTGTGGCCCTGACTGTGCAACTTGCTGGAGTCCCTGAGTGATGCAAACAGTGAATATGCTTGGCTGTTAGTCAAAAAATTGGAGGCTTGAGTCCACCCAGAGGAGCTTCTGGAAAAGGGCCTGGTGATCTTCCAAAAATTCAGCCACTGAAAACCCTACGGAGCACAGTTTTATTCTGTGTACACAGGGTCACCATGAGTCAGAGCTGGCTCGAAGGCAACTGGTGGTGGTGGTATCACTTACCAGATAGGACCTTGGACTAATGTCATCACTTTCCTGGGCCTCAGTTTCCCTTCATAACATAGAGAGAATATGTTTGCTGAGAAGACCTCAAAGGGTTTGTTTAAAGATAAAATGAAGTAATATGCAGGCATGCTATTGCTAAACTGTACAAGTGCTAGGTGCATACTATTATTACCAGTGATTTGCTGCGTGACCAGAAACGACTGAGCCTTACTGGGCCTTGGGTTTCTCCTAAGGGACGGGGCGGGCGGGGCGCGGTGATGGGGGGAAGGTTACTAACAACGTCTCCATCGTTAAAGAGAAAGAAAAATTAATTGCTTTGAGCTGAGGATGATGACATTGTGTGAGGGCTCTGTGATGGGTTTCTCTCTCTGGAGTTTCACACTCATTAGATCAATTTAGAGGCACCAGGGGGAGAGATTCGGTAAATGAATGGGGGTCAGCCCTGAGCCAGGATCCCCAGAGGCTCCTGGGCTCCACTCACCCAACCGGACTCTGATCTCCAGGCATCGCGCCCTGTGTATATCCTGGACTACCAATTACTGGCTTCCTGTTCTGCCCCTGGGACAATCCAAAACGACCCAATTCTCACAAGCCTACACAGAAATGCCATGTAAGAGCTCAGACAGAAGCCTTCCCTGGGAGGAGTAGTCCAAAGGTCGGCCAGTGCTGTCGCCACACCAGCTGACACCACACGGAGGGACCATCGCTCCCAGGGGTCTCCAGGAGCTGGAGTCAGAGGGATATGGTCCCAGTTTCTCCACAGGTCAGTGCGTCCATGGAAGATCCCCATCTCCGTGGGATGTCCTCCTTTAGCTTCACATTCTCTCCCATTCACTCAAGCCCTCCTTTAAAAATAACAAAAAGTATTGAGTATTGTGTATATTCTCAACAACAACAAAAATAAGATGAATTATTTTTAAAAACAAACAAAGCAGGATCGAGGACTTGTGTTCCAGAGGCCGTCTGCTCCAACTCATGGGGACCCCATGAGTGTCAGAGTAGAACTCTGCTCCAGAGGGTTTTCAGTGGCTGACTTTTGGGAAGTAGATTGCCAGGGCTTTCTTCCAAAGCGTCTTTGAGTTGATTCAAACCTCCCAGGTTTCAGTTAGCAGCTGAGAGCATAGTAACTATTTGTACCACTCAGGGACACCTCTTTGCAAAACATGCTGACAAGCGCTTTAAATGTACTGCCTCATTTAACTCTCCCAGAAACCCGAAGTGTAGGTACCATTTCCACTTTGCAGAAGAGAAACCTGAGTGAGATAAGATAACTTGTCCAAGGTCGCAATACTAGTAAGGAGAGGAAGCTGGGATAGAAATTGAGACCTGGCCTATCCTCTCAATTGCTAGGCAATAAAATGCTTCTCAGAAATTAGCCAACAGTCTAGGTGGTAGCCTTGGATGAAAGCAACCCTTCTAAAAAGCCAGTGAAGGTTTCGCTTATTTGATGATGTGTTTGCAATGGTTGGGGGGTGCAGGAAGGAAGGTGTAGAGCCCTATGTTCCCCCAGCAGTCTGAGGCCATCAGATGTTCACCATTAGTCCTTGGAGCTGGGTCCTCAAGGCCAGCCACTCAAGTGTCTGCCTGTCCTCCTAGATGCTGGGCCTCTCAACCAATAAGCTGCCCCCTGAGCTCCCATTGACTAGACTTCCCCTTGTTATTGTTGTTAGTTGCTCTTGAGTTGATTTCGCCTCGTGGCAACCCCATGTGTGTAGAGTAGAATTGTACTCCATGGGGTTTTCAAGGCTGTAAGCTTTTGGGAAAAGATTCCCAGGTCTTTCTTCTTAGGTGCCTCTGGGTGGGTTTGAACCACCAGCTTTTTGGTCAGTAGTTGAGTACTTAATCATTTGTGCCACCCAGGAACTCTTTGACTGGCCCTAAGCATGGTTGTTAGGTTCAGTAATTAGATCAACTGCTAATTGTGGTTCTTTGGGAACAAACATAAGCTACAAAATCCCGTAAGGAAGACAGTGAGTTTCCTCCTATGCAAGGGAGGCCCAGAGCAGTCTGAAGAGAAGAGGAGGAGACCCTCCCTGGGCCATGGTTTTCTGATATCCCTGTGGCCAGGCTAGAAGGAGCACTTTCCCCTAAGGCAGCTCCACCACATTCCAAATCCCCCCACCACCCTCCTAAGTCACCTTCAGATATTCAGACCTAATGTGCTGTCACTTTCAGGGTCAGCTTCTAACAGAGGCCCCTGCTGCGGGCTCCAGCACGTCCTTTTATTATCAGGAGTTTTATGCAGGAGCCTCCTACCTACTGTCCCCCTCCACAGACATCCAGCTGGCACGGGAGCTGGACCCGGTCAAGCTGCTAGTCAGCCTGTCTCAGACTCTAAGGTGAGTAGGAATCAGCTTCGGATCTTGTCATACTGCAGGGCTCAGGCAGTAGATTCAGCATCTCTAACCAGCACAGAACCATGCTGGTGCTGCTGGTACACAGATCACACTTTGGTAGGTGACCACAGCTTGTGAACACCTGTAACATCTGGCTGGGAGGGAAAAGGAAAAGAAGAGAGAAAACCAGGGAGGTCTCCTCTGCCAGCCCCCTCTTTTTCTTCTCCCAACAGGGAAAACACTGAGAAGTCCAGTGAGTCTGGGAAGTTCTTTACATTGCAAGAAATACAAGCAGAGGGTGCATGCTAGTATTTTTTATTGAGGATTGCCATGGCTCTAAAGAAGGTTCGCTGGTGGTACAATAGTTAAGTGCTCTGCTGTTAACCTAAAGTCAGCAGTTCGAATCCACCAGGTGCTCGGTGAGAGACAAGACCTGTCGATTTGCTCCTGTAAAGATTGTTGTTGTGTGCCATCGAGCCGATTGCAACTCGTAATGACCCTACATGACAGAGTAGAATTGCCCCATAGGGTTTCCTAGGCTGAAATCTTTACAGGAGCTGACCGCCGGGTCTTTTCTCCAGCAGTGCCACTGTTAGAATCCGCTAGGTTCTAACCCATCGAGTTGATTCCAATTTATAGTGACCTTATAGGACAGAGTACAACTGTTCCATACAGTTTCCAGTGAGTGGCTGGTGGATTTGAACTGCCAAACTTTTGGTTGTATTAACTGTAGCTCTTAACCACTTTGCCACCAGGGCTCCTACTATGGAAAGTCACAAAAGAAACCAGTAGCTTCTGAGGAAGAGAGCTGGGTGGTTGGGGAAATAGCACAGGAGAGAGACTTAGTTTTCTCTGGATTCCCTTCTGAATTTTGTACCTTAGAAATATATTTTCCATTAAAAACAAAACAAAACAAACAAGCAAAACCAGCTAACATTGAAAGATAATTCCATTGTTCTTTCTGATCCTCCCGTCACCTCAGAATTAAATGAAATTGATTCATTAACAAACTGCTTGAGTGCCCTCTCACTGAGTCCCCAGCAGGGTTAGTTACTGGAACGGGGAGGAGGGGTGTAACACTGCCCTTGTGTCATTACTGGGAAACCCCAAAATGAAGGTGTGTGTTTTTAGAGTCTGGAGGCTCTGGGGGTCCTGATTTCCCTTTAAGAATTCAAGAGACCTACCACGGAGGAGGGGGAGAGTTGGTGGTTCAGTGGTAGAATTCTCAGTTGTGTTATTTACTTTTCTGAGGCTATTATCCCTACCCAAAGAGGAGGAGATTATGCAAATAACTCTCCCTATGGTTATCTAGATTCAAATTTCAATTCATCCATTTGGGACTATTAGCAGGTTAACCAGTCACTGTGGAGTTGATTCTGACTCATGGCCACTCCATGTGTGTCGGGATAGAACTGTGCTCCATAGGGTTTTCAATGGCCGATTGTTTAGAAATAGCCTGCCAGGCCTTTCCTCTTTGCCATTTCTGGGTAGACTTGAATCACTAACCTTTCGGTTAGCAGCCAAGCATGTTAACTGTTTGCACCACCCAGGGGCTCTATGAGCAGCTTAAACCAAAAACCCATTGCTGTCAGGTCAATTCTGACTCATAGCAACCCTATAGGACAGAGTAGAACTGCCCCATAGGGTTTCCAAGGCTGGAACCTTTATGGAAGCAGATTGCCACATATTTCTCTCACAAAGCTGCTGGAGGGTTTGAACTGCCAACCTTTCAGTTAGCAGCCGAGTGAGTGCTTAACCCCTGAACCACCAGAGATCCTTATAAAGAAGTTACTTCTTAAATGAAGTTGTAATGCAGAAAGCACCTGCCTAGCAGAGGCTCAACAAATATTTGTTTCCTCCATTACAGTTTTTCTTCCTCACTCCACAACCATCCAGGATTATTATAAATATTTTATTCTTTTCAAAGCACCCCCGTTTTCACCTTCTCAGGCCTCCCCTAAATCTCAAAAAACCCAACGAAGAGTCATCCTCTTCACTTTACAAGTGAGTATAGAGGACTCAGGCAGATCACTAGGCAGTGCAGCCTGGTCTCAATTACTAACTTAAAAGTTGAAGGTTCAAATCCACCCATCAGTACCGAGGAAGAAAGGACTGGCAATCTGCTTCTGTAAAGATCACAGCTAAGGAAGCCCTAAGGGGCAGTTCTACTCTGTCACACATGGGGTCACCATGAGTTGAAATCAATTTGACTCTAAAGTGTTTGGTTTTTTGGATTTATACAGGACTCTGCTTTCTCGGTTGACTTACCAACGTCATATCACAAAGCGGCAGAGCTCGAACAGTGCCCAGATCGTCCCTCTCCCAGGAGGGCTCCCGGCAGCATCACACTGTGTCCCCAGCACCGTCCCTCAGAGAATTAAGGCTCTTAATTCCTGTGGATCCTTCAGGTTTTTCTCGTCGATAAATTCAAATTCAAATTCACAAGCTCTTTTTTAATATACAGGCTTTTGTGCATGACAAGGGAGATCTAAAGAGGTTTTTATTTAAATTGATTATAATATTTTCAGTTGTGGGTTATAAACTCAAAACTTAATTTTTTTTAAGCCATTAAGTGCAACTTCCAAATATACCAAGTTTAATTATATATCTAGTATTTTGTGTGACAAAAATTTAAAGCATTCACACTTGGTCTTTGATTAATGTTACTTAGCCCCAAAATTTAACAGATCAATTTCCCCTAAATAAGTTAAGCTCTGCTAACAACTAAATTCTCTTAAACATTTCACAGTAAAGTTAAAAAAAAAAAAAGAAAAAAACCTTTAATAATTTAAGGAAACAAGTTCTTCTAAAAATTTACACGCTATTTATGAACTTGTTAATTAAATTCTCTTAAAATTTTTTAAGGTGTCCTCGAATGGTGCAAATGGTTACATGTTTTAAGCTATAATCAAAAATTTAATGTTGCTGATGTCCTCAGCCCTTCAAGCACCTTCATAAGCATTTAACTTTTGAAAATCAACTAAGTTAATATTTATACATTCAGTAAAACAAATGCATTTTGCAGACTCAAAGTCAAATGTAAATTTACTCAATTCAATTTAGTTAATTATCGTCAATATTTCAAATCGAATTAAGCAGAAACTCCTAAATGTTTCAAGTACCTTAGTTTACATGTTCAACATGTATGTATTCAAACATGTACTGAAATACACATTAAATAGTATAATCATTATAAAAATTTGTTTTATCTGTATAAATACAACTTACTCAAAAGTTTCAGTATATTGGGATGGTTCTTTCATATTCCTGTCTGAAAAGCATCTCCCCAAGGCCTCCATAGCATCTGACATAACTAATTTGCCGATGTCAGAGATTCAAGACCAGGCTCTTGAATTCAGGGATTTGGGCCAAACATTCAAGACTGGGAGAGGGGAATGTGGGAGCTCCTCCCCAGAGGATTCAGCTCACCTTGTGTTTGAATAAGGAGCCCCTGTGTGATGCAAATGGTTAAGTGCTAGGCTACTAACCAAAAGATTGGCAGTTCAAATCCGCCCAGAGGTGCCTCAGAAGAAAGGCCTGGCATTCTGCTTCTGAAAGGTCATAGCCATGAAAACCCTATGGAGCACAGTTCTATTCGGACACATGTGGGGTCGCCATGAGTCGGAACTCACTCGACAGCAACTGGTTTGGTTTTGCATGTGAACAAGCTGAACACCGTCCTACACTCAGATTCTGGGGCTACGACAACAAGGCACCACAAACTCCAGCTTTCTGCTGCTATTGAGTACTGAACCCACTCCATAGCCTTTAAAGCCCTGTTCTTATTCACCCAGTTTGTATCATAATCAGTCTCCAATTGTTATCACCTAATTTGAGTAAATCAGATTTGTCACCCTCCTATCTGAGTAGTAGCTATCCTCTTTGCAGCCTGATTTGCTTTTGAAAAGACTCTGTCTTCTTTATGGCTTTCCTTCCCCATTCAAATATGTATTGTGGTCCTACTATGCTCAGGATCAAGAATAAAGGCCTGGTGATCTACTTTTGAAAGATCACAACTATGGAAAACCCTACGGAGGACAGTTGTACTCCAAAACACATGGAGCCACCATGAGTCAGAACCAACTTGATAGCAATGGGGTTTTGAGGGGGTTTACTATAGGGCCACTATGAGTCAGAATCAACTTGATGGCAACAGATTTTTT
Source organism: Loxodonta africana (assembly GCF_030014295.1). Lineage (NCBI taxonomy): Eukaryota > Metazoa > Chordata > Mammalia > Proboscidea > Elephantidae > Loxodonta > Loxodonta africana. The sequence continues at coordinate 18,613,758 of NC_087348.1, read as the reverse complement.
TAGTTTTTATTTTTTTACTATGTGCTGGAGTCCTTCGATGGTGCAAACAGTTAACAGGCTCAGGTGTTAACCAAAAAGTTGGGAGGTTTGGATCTCCTTCAGTGTTTTTCAGTTTATCATAATATTGCCTCAGAAGAAAAACCTGGTGATCTACTTCTAAAAAATCAGCCACTGCTAACTTAGAACTGAAGCCACTCCCAAAGTCCACCTTTCAGCCAAAGATTAGATAGGCCTATAAAACAAACACTGAATATTGAATATACCATGGACTGCCAAAAGAATGAACAAATCTGCCTTGGAAGAAGTATAGCCAGAATTCTTCTGAGAAGCATGGATGGAGAGACTTTGTCTCACATACTTTGTACATGTTATCAGGAGGGATGAGTCTCTGGAGAAGGACATCATGCTTGGTAAGGCTAAGGGTCAGTGAAAAAGAGGAAGTCTCTCAATGAGCTGGATTGACACAGTGGGTGCAACAATGAGCTCAAGCATAACAACGATTATGAGGATGGTACACATGACTGGGCAGTGTTTCATTACGTTATACATAGGGTTGCTATGGGTCGAAACCGACTCAATGGTACCTAACAACAATAACAACATATAACCACAACACATATGAGAAATGTGCTTCTTAGTTCAATCAAGTATAGGGGGCCGAATATGCAACACCTGCTCAAAAGCAGAGATGACAAGGCAAGAAGGAACAGGAAAACTGGAGGAATGGACAGGAGGACCCTGAAGCTCAAAAGGGGGAGAATGCTGACACATTGCGGAAATTGCAATCAATGTCACAAAACAATTTGTGTATAAATTTTTGAATAAGAAACTAATTTGCAATGTAAACTTTCACCTAAAGCTCAATTAACAAAACAAAACAAAACAAAACCTGGCACCTGGGGAACCCAGTGCTGAGGGACCATTTGGGGCAGAGAAGGTCATGACAGAGCCAGAAAGGAAAAGTCAGGGAAGTAGAAGGAAGCGCAAGAAAGGATAGGGTCAAAAAAGCAAAAGGGTCCCTGGACCCTTTTAATTCAGTACTGAAGTCACTCCTGACGTTTACCCTTCAGCCAAAGATTTGACAGGCCCACAAAAAGAACAACAATACACATAACTTAACCATGTGTAAATGGGCACACCTGTCAAGGGGTAAGGATGAGAAGGCAGCAGGGGACAGGGAAGCTGGATGAATGGAAATGGGGTCAGTAAGGGAAGAGTGTTGATATATTTTGGGGGTGACAACCAATGTTACAAAACAATAAGTGTATTAATTATTTAATGAGAAACTAAGTCACTCTGTAAACCTTCATCTAAAGCGCGCTCACGCGCGCACGCACACACACACACACACAAACAAAGGACCTGGGAACGTTACAGTGAGTGGTAAGGATGAAAGGTTGTCCAGAGGATTCAAATGCAGCTGAGTAATTTAGTCAAGAAAGGGTCAATACAATGGAATATTACTCAGTCACATCGTTGATGTTAGTTGCTGTCCAGTTGTTTCTGACTCATGGCAACCCGTGTGTGCAGAGTAGAATTGCTACACAGGGGTTTTCAAGGCTGTGATCTTTTGGAAGCAGATTGCCAGGGCTGTCTTCTGAGGCATCTCTGGATAAGTCTGGACCACCAGCCTTTTGGCTAGTAGTCCAGCTCCTAACCGTTTGTGCCACCCAGGGACTCCTACTCAACCATAAAGAGAAATAAAGTCCTGATACATCATGCTTAAGAACCTTAAGAACATTGTGCTGAAATAGTCATAAAAGGACAAATACTGTATGATCCCACTTATCGTGAAACAGGCAAATGTATAGAGACCAGTGCTTACTAGTGGTTACCAGAGATGAGAAGAAAGGAGAAAAGGGGAGTGATTGCTTAGGGGGGACTGAGTTTATGTTAATGGTGATGAAGTCATTTGGAAAAGAGAGTGGTAATGATCGTTATACATGTAAAAGTTGTTGAACTGACAAGTGTTTTGTTATATATATTTACCACAATTAAAGAAAGAATGGATTGAGAGGTATGGGCTGGATTGGACAACATGAAGGTCAGTGGTGAAAGCAGCTAATTGAGGCTGGGAATATAGTGCAAGACAGATTGTTGGGGGAATGGGAGTGAATGTGTCAACCCATCTCGTTGAGAGTGGTCCTCTTTTTTCTGACTCTACTTTACCAAGCATGATGTCCTTGTGCAGGGACTCTTCCCTCCTGATAACATGTCCAAAGTATGTGACACAAAGCCTGGCTACACTTCTTCCAAGACAGATTTGTTCTCTCTTTTTGCTCTCCATGGTATATTCAATATTCTTCCCTAACATAATAATTTAAAGGTGTTAATTCTTCAGTCTTACTTATTCAATGTCCAGCTTCCACATACATATGAGGCAATTGAAAACACCATGGCTTGGGTCAGGTGTACCTTAGTCTTCATGGTGGTACCTTTACTTTTTTATACTCCTCCTATTAGGGATAAGAAAATCTAATAAAAAAGGTGGATAGGAATTTTTTAAATATTAAAACGTAGCATCATTCTATCAACTACAGGATTATCTTTGAAATTCAAGATGGCCCAAAGAAAGGGAGAGAGGAAGAGAACAGAGCTCTAAGCTGGGCTCAATGAAACCAAAGGCCATTGTAAGGTTATATAGAATATGGAAAGGCACAGATATTTGCAATAACATAGTACACTCATAGACTTACTAGAGGGTAAACTGAGAGCAGGGTATCATGGAAGTGTGTGATAGAGGACAACTGGTAGAATAAAGGATTTAGACATTATTCTAAGAGGGATAGGAAACCTCAAAGTGTTTTAAGCATGAGCTTGATATGATGGGATTGATGTGGATTTTGGGGGGCAGTTTGCCACATGGAGAAAGATGTGACTCTTCAGTTGAAGAATATCTTAAAGTCTACCTCTTTGATTTGAATATTAAGAATCTTGTTTCTCCTTCTCTTGTTCATTGTCCTATGGAAAACACACCAGTGGAATGGCATTGGGGCAGAATTACAGTACAGTGACGAGGTTCATCCTGCTCGGCCTCGCAGACCAGGCAGACCTAAAGCAACTCCTCTTTGCCATCTTCCTGCTGATCTACTCCACGACTCTGGTGGGTAACCTGGGCATGATAGACCTGATCCGCACCAGCTCTCCCCTTCACACCCCCATGTACTTCCTCCTGAGTGTGCTCTCCTTCATTGACATCTGCAACTCCTCTGTGTTCACCCCCAGGCTGTTGACCAGCTTCCTCCTTACTGACCAGTCCATCTCCTTTGCAGGCTGTGTGGTCCAGATGGCCCTCATGATCTTCCACGGCACAGTGGAGTGTTTACTCCTGGTTATCATGGCGTATGACCGATTTGTGGCCATCTGTCACCCTCTTCTCTACCACACTATCATGTCTAAACGTTTGTGTATTCAGTTGGTGGTGTTAACCTATGCTGTGGGTGTTTTCAATTCAGCTGTACAGACAGCGAATGCCTTCAGCCTGCCTTTTTGTGGCCCCAACATCATTGATCATTACTTCTGTGATATCCGCCCAGTACTCCAACTGGCCTGCTCAGATACCACCACAACCAATATCATCATGGTCTTCTTCACTTCCTTGACCAGTGTCCCCACCATCTCAGTCATATTGGTTTCTTATGGCTACATCCTGGTCACAATCTGTAGGATGAGGTCCCTGGAGGCCCAACGCAGGGCCTTCTCCACCTGTGCCTCCCACCTCACCGCCCTCTCCCTCTTCTATGGATCCGTGTTCCTTGTATATCTCCAACCCAATCCTGAGAGTGCTTCAGCCTATACCAAGATCCTCTCTGTGTTCTACACCATTGTGATCCCCATGCTGAACCCCCTGGTCTACAGCCTAAGGAATAAAGATGTCAAGGCCGCTGTACGAGTCAGGGTTCTTAACCTAAGCAGAAAAGTATTTTGTCAGAAAGACATCTGTAGCTTATAAAATAGAAGAGAAGCCTAGACAACTAAGATGGAATAGGAATTGAGAGGCAAGGCACAGCTAAGATTCTGCCACAAGAATGATCTGTGTAGGCTGTCACCACTGGGGTCATCGCTTTGGAATTTTTCTATTGCTACAGCTAGCAACAGTGCCTCTGATCATTCATTATTGCTGTGTTCCTGGGCAAAGTCACCCCTACACTAGCCTCTGCACCACTGCTTATCATCTGTCATCATCTCCTCAAGATCAAATTCTAGACAAGACCATCCGTCTGTTTGGCCACAGATATCCTCCATTCAGTGTGGATATTTTATATTTACCCATATCCTACATGCAAACTTCTAGCTTACAGAGATCTAAGAGATAGAAATAGGCCCTCCTTTCACTTCAGAACTGGGAGCTGGATTCTATCTTTCTCCTGTTTTGGTACTTCTCAAACGTAGAAGGAACTGTGGAAGGAAAGTTAAACAGCAAAAATGATATATTTCAACCATAGTTGTCTCCCCTACAAGATTCTATAGGGAATATTGCCCTTCTGAGTACGGGACATTAAAGAAATGGTCCATGTAGTTTTTGAGTATAGGGAGGAAACAGTAATCACTTGACTTCATGGGAGAAAATGGAGTCCTTGATACAGAAATCTGCACTATAATTACCTAGGGACCAGAATGTAGTCTACAGTGATGGTGAGCTACCATTTTTCCATAAATGGCCAATTTATATAAAACAAAAAGCTAAAAGGCCACACTACTTTTTTAAATCAAAATCAAATTACCTTTATGACTTTAAACAAAAGTCTTTTTTTTTTTTTTAAATTGTAACATAAGGCAGTCTTGCTCATTTAAGGAGGGAAAAAAGAGGGAAGATGTTTCGTCAAACCCAGAAGTCAATTGGGGCTGCATATCTTTTTGAGATTCTAATAAAATTGCTTTGAACCTTGTGAAGGGTAATTTTATGTGTCAACTTGGCTAGGTTATGGTGCCCAGTTGTTTGGTCAAACACTAGTCTAGATGTTGCTATGTAGTATTTACATGTGATTAGCCTTTAAATCATTTGACTTTCGGTAAGCAGATCACCCTCCATAATGTGGATTGGCCTCATCCAATTAGCTGACAGCTTAAGAGCAAAACCAGAGGTTTCCCATGGGAAGATTCTGCCTCTAGGCTATAAGTAGACACTTGGCCATAATTCCTCTCCTTTTCCCACTGCCTGACCTATGGATTTCCAGCCTGTTGCCTGACCTGCAGATGTGGGACTTGCCAGCCCCCACAATCATTTGAACCGATTGTTATAGATGAATGAATGAATAAATAGAAAAGGATCTATCTATCTGTCTGTCTGTCTGTCTATCTATCTAATCTATCTATCATCTATCATCATGTTACTGGTTCTGTTTCCCTAGAGAGAAACCCTAAGCCAAACCTCATTCCACGTGTGGTAGAATCCCCACATCCTTCCCAATCTCTCTGAGCTCTCTGGGGAGTTTGGTAGCAGGGATTAGGGACGTAAATTACTTCTGTTGTACCTAGATGCCTCCATCTCTGAGCTCCTAAATCCATGGAATCACTTTAGTTTATGAATCACCCACGAAAGGGGAAAAGCATGAGGGTAGGAATGAGGATGTTGTAAACAGAGAAGAGGGGAAAAAAGCCTGACAGAGGTAGGTCCAGATGGGTAGGGAAAACAGGGAGCTCTTGGCCGGTTGGGTTGAGCCAGCCCAGTTGTGCTCAAGTCCCTTGAAAGAGACAAGTAAACAATTGCATCTCTGCCAGACAAAGCCTCCCAGTTCATATGGAACTTCACAGAGTCTGAGCTCTTCATTAGTCACAGATAGAAAAGTGAGACAACATTTTCTTAGAAAATAAACATCCTTGGGTGGACCTGTTAATCAATGCTTCAGGATGACATTGAAATCATACGTCATCTCCACCTGGTCTTATTTATAGGTTTGGGGTAATTTTTTTTAACATACTAAAAAAAAAAAAAAGCAGTCTCCACTGAGTCCCCTACCGCCATTGCCGCCCCAACTTTCCATCCCAGACTCAGAAGTTTAGGGACAGAAATCACTTCATGAAAAGTATCCATTTGCTTAACAGAGCCCTTTCCTTTGAATAATACTTTCCCTTAGGAAATTCCTTTAGGGCCAAGATGACACAAAGTCAGGGAGCAGAAAACGGAGCGCCAAATCTCCTTCATTTCCCTAGTAAACAAAGACTCGGCTTCCTAATCTCTCCAACTTCTGATCATAAGTTCCCCACAGCCCTAGGCAACCCAGTCACAGACTAAGAAGAAGCAAACAGACTTCCCAAGAATTGATTAATGAGGGACCTAAGAGGAATGGAGGAAAGATAAGACAGAGGGGTAAAAGCAAGGGCAGCTGATGATGGCATGGCGAAGTTTGCCCAGAGAGACAAGGCATCCAACTCCTTTTATCCTATAGACACTGCTCCCTCCAAATGGAGCTCAGCATTCTCCTCTTCTCTACCTTCACCTAAAATCATCCACCATGGAATGTGATAGGAGTCATAGGCATGTTGGTTTGAAGTTAAGTCAAAGTATTACCTGTCTCAAGAGCATTTGAATTAAATTTTTATTTACACTATGTCTTAAGACCACCCAGAACCCATGAAGCACCTGCAAATCTAGAACTTTCTATTGGGGGGAAGTGGGACTACAAGGAAGAAGGAAGGGCAGATACAGCTGCAGGTGTTGAACGAAAAACCAGTGGGTGGTCAGGCTGGGAAGCTAGAGGCCTGAGCTACAACAGACCATGGTTCTAGCAAACAGTGGATGTTAAATGAATGGTTATTGTTGCCAATGACGTGCTCTGTAACCTAAGGAAAATGAGTTACCCTGTTGGACCTTAGGTTTGCCCTATGAAGTATAAAGATCCCTAAAACCTCAAGTTTATAAATGGAAAGGGAATTAAATCTCTTTGAAACACTTGAATGTTAATCTTCTTCTCAAGGGTCTCAAACTCGTTTAATCCTAGAAGCCCTTGAGAGAGGGGACATTGTAACAAAGCACAGAGTAATCCTTTGGTTTGGGATCTTTAAGAAAACTCAAGCTCTCCAGCAGCTGATAGCTATCACTCACCAAGTGGGATGTCTCTCCAGGCACCGTTTCTAGAGACAAGTTGGGGCCACCATTTATTAACTCCCAGTTCTATCTTTGGAGTAGCCAGACATCTGTCAGTTCCCATTGGCTGGTGTTTAAACTAAGGGGTAAAGAATGAAAGGAATCAAATGTACTTGAGACCAGGGCTTCTCTCACAGAAAGAATTCCAAGACAGTCTGAGAACATCATTAGCTAAAGCTGCTCAGAGGCAACTATCATCACAGGGAGGGGCAGACACCCCCCAGAAGATTCCTGGACCCTGCCAGAGAGTAGTTGTCTCTCCTCCTCCACAGGTCAAAGTACTGAGCATTATTCTCCTCTCCAGAGTGTCACAGATCATGTCATGATCCCTACCCTCTCCAGGACCTCAGAGAACCTGGGCACCAGCCCCAAGAAACTGAGCTACGTGGGAAGCAACTTTGGCTTCCAGACAGTATGTATAGCTGTTGTAGGAAACTCTGGTGGCACGTTGGAGCCATTGAGTCAATTGCAACAACTCATAGCAACCCCATGTGACAGAGTGGAACTGTCCCATAGGGTTTTCTTTCTTTCTTTCTTTTTTTTTTATCGTGCTTTAAGTGAAAGTTTACAATTCAAGTCAGTTTCTCATACAAAAACTTATACACGCATGGTTATGTGACTCTAGTTCCTCTCCCTACCTGTGACAGCACATTCCTTCTCTCCACTCTGTATTTCCCATGTCCCTTCAACCAGCTCCTGTCATTCTCTGCCTTCTCATATTGCCTCCAGACAGGAGCTGCCTACATAGTCTCATATGTCTGCTTGAGCTAAGAAGCACACTCCTCACCAGAACCATTTTATGTCTTATTTATATCTAATCTTTGTCTGAAGGGTTAGCTTCAGGAATGGTTTTAGTTTTGGGCTAACAGAGAGTCTGGGGACCATGACCTCTGGGGTCCCTCCAGTCTCAGTCAGACCATTAAGTCTGGCCTTTTTACTGGAATCTGAGGTCTGCATCCCACTTTCTCCTGTTCCCTCAGGAATTCTCTGTTGTGTTCCCTGTCAGGGCGGTCGTTGGTGGTAGCCTGGGACCATCTAGTTCTTCCAGTCTCAGGCTGATGGAGTCTCTGGCTTATGTGGCCCTTTCTGTCTCTTGGGCTCATATTTTCCTTGTGTCTTTAGTGTTCTTCATTCTCATTTGCTGCAAGTGGGTTGAGACCAGTTGCTACGTCTTAGATGGCCGCTTGCTAGCTTTTAAGATCCCAGATGCTGCTCACCAAAGTTGAATGCAGAACGTTTTCTTGAAACACTTTGTTATGTCAATTGACCTAGATGTACCCTGAAACCATGGTCCCCAGATGCCTCCCCCTGCTACTCTGTCCCTTGAAGTGTTTGATCGTATTCAGGAAACTTCTTAGTTTTTGGATTAGTCCAGTTGTGCTGACTTCCCCTGTATTGTGTGTTGTCCTTCCCCTCACCTAAATTAATTCTTGTCTACTGTCTAATTAGTGAATACCCCTTTCCCTCCCCACCTTCATAACCATCAAAGAATGTTTTTTTCTGTGTTTAAACCTTTTCTTGAGTCTTATAATACTGGTCTTATACAATATTTGTCCTTTTGCAACTGACTAATTTCACTCAGCATAACAGCTTCCATATTCCTCCATGTTATGAGATGCTTCACAGATTCATCATTGTTCCGCATTGTTGCATAGTATTGCATTGTGTGAATACACCATAAGTTGTTTATCCATTCATCTATTGAAGGGCACCTTGGTTGTTTCCATCGTTTTGCTATTGTAAACAGTGCTGCAATGAACATGGGTGTGCATATATCTACTCATGTGAGGGCTTTTATTTCTCTAGGTTATATTCCAAGGAGTGGGATTGCTGGATCCTATGGTACTTCTATTTCCAGTTTTTTAAGGAAGCCCCAAATCGATTTCCAAAGTTTTTGTACTATTTTATAGTCCCACCAGCAATGTATCAGTGTTCCAGTCTCTCCACAACCCCTCCAACATTTATTATTTTGTGTTTTTTTGGATTAATTCCAGCCTTGTTGGGGTGAGATGGTTTCTCATTGTAGTTTTGATTTGCATTTCTCTAACGGCTAATGATTGTGATTGTTTCCTCATGTATCTGTTAGCTGCCTGAATGTCGTCTTTGGTGAAGTGCCTGTTCATATCCTTTGCCCATTTTTTAATTGGGTTAATTGTCTTTTTATTGTTGAGGTTTTGCAGTATCTTATAGATTTTAGGATTAGATGCTGATCAGATTTGTTGTAGCTAAAAAATTTTTTCCCAGTCATTAGGTTGTGGTTTTACTCTTTTGGTGAAGCCTTTTAATGAGCGTAAATGTTTGATTTTTAGGAGCTCCCAGTTATCCAGTTTCTCTTCTGGTGTTTGTGCATAGTTAGTAATGTTTTGGATACTGTTTATGCCACGTATAAAGGCTCCTAGCATTGCCCCTATTTTTTTCTTCTGTGATCTTTATCATTTTAGATTTTATATTTAGGTCTTTGATCCATTTTAGGTTACTTTTTGTGCATGGTGTAATGTATGGGTCTTGCTTCATTTTTTGCAGATGAATATCCAGTTATGCCAGCACCATTTGTTAAAAAGACTGTCTTTTCCCCATTTAAAGGACTTTGGGCCTTTGTCAAATATCAGCTGCTCATAGGTGGATGAATTTTTGTCTGGGTTCTCATGAGTCATCTCATTTCTGACAAATTCTGTCCTGGTCTCACCACCCAGAACAATCCCTTCCCTGCCCACACTATTCCCTTATGTGGATTCCTCAGCTTGTCTCATACTGCACTTATGTCATCTACCATGAGTTGTCACATTTGCCTCACTCCCTCTGGGAGTTCCTTGTAGGCTGGAATATCATACCTCTTTGATTCCTGTATAGCACCTTTTATAGCACCTTCTTTATAATAAGTACCTACTAAATATTTTAATTAAAAAATCTTACATTAACTACTTCCTTATTGCACAAAACAGTTTTATACATATTTATGTCCCATTTTTCAACCATGCCTAGCACAGCGTCTAGCCCTTAGCAGGCATGATGACATTTGCATGAATGAATGAATGAACAGCAACCCAAGAAGGTATGTCACCTTACCTAAATTTTAAAGCCGAGGGAGCTGATGCTAGAGAGTTAAACAATTTTCCGAAGTCCCACAGCTTGTTAGATGTAGAGGCAGGATTTGAACACAAGTCTTTTGGCTGCAAAGCCTATTCTTTCTCTTTACTGTGGTGTACTATTTCTTTGCTTTTTTGAGATATTGTGTTGAATGGAGTTTCACATACATTTTGTGCAAAGTCTCATGCTAATATACTTGTGAGCCTCTCAAAGTAAATGTCTGACACTTGGGAAACCTTGATGAGACTGTGAGTGATAATTAGAAGAAGAAGAATAGACTATGGGGAAGGGAATGGGAGGTCAACTAAAAGATAGGGCTTGATAGAAATCAGAGGTGCTGAAATAAAGTTCACATGGGTTTCATTCCTCCATCTATGTGTAGGAGGAACCACAGATGTGACTAATGAGGCATAGTCTGTATTTTGATGGCATTTGGGAGAAAGTTATTATGAGTAGTTGAGGGATCAAGTGCATACGACTATGATCGTGTATTAGGGATGAATTAAGATTTAGCTCTACATGCATCTGAAATTGCCCCAGTAGCTCTGTGTCTGTGACAAGGTTAGGTAACAATAATCCCAAACATTCAATTTGTTCTGCATCTTTAGGGCTATGATGGGGTTGGGAGATGGCCATCAATAATCTGGTGTTTTTAACAATGTTTTAAAAATTTCCCTCTTTTTCAGTGGTGACATAAGCTCGCATCACATTGACCGTATAAGAAATTAGATGATCTTTTGAATGTCATTAGGTTTAAGTTGATATTAGGATAACTGCATGAGTCAGCAATAAAGCCCCAGTAGAGATTTAGATGGTGTCGAATCAAGGAAATTTGCCATTAGAAGTGTGAGTAAAAATATTCCAAATCTAGGGCAAATGAAATCGTCTTGCAGTTCCTTAGGTTACCGACAACTGATTGAAGGAGTCATGGAGGTAAGGATGAAGAATGAGACCTTCTGGGAACTGGTGGGCGATCAGAGGGGACTAGCTCATTTATGAGTTTGGTAATTTCCAGGAAGGGACAAGAAGAAGTGAGAATCAGGCAAGGAGCTGAGGATATATGCAAGCAGTGATGATAATGATGAACCATAGAATCTAAGCTGGGTAAGGATGGAAGTGAGGCCTTGTGGATGTGGCTGGAACAACGGACTGTAGGTTTGGGGGACAAAGTTATTACAGCTGTGATATTAGAGAGAGTAAACTGGAAAGATGGTAAATGTTGGAAAACAGAAGGCTTAATGTTGAGATTATAGAGGGGTTGTTATTGATAGTGTCAAGGTCTATGGCATGGCAATGAATGACTGACATAATATGGGAGATAAGAAGGAGGTCAGGAACTCAAAGTTCAGAGCATTAGAAGGATCAGTTATGGAAGTGGTTCTCAACGTTGGCTGCTACTATAATTGCCTAGAGAGTTAAAAAAAAAAAATTTATGACTGGTTCCTCCTCAGACATAATTAGGCAGAATCTCTGGGAATAGACCCTGATACAGGTATTTTTTAGAACAACCCCCCCCCCCCAAGTGATTCTAATATTCAGAAAATGTTGAGAACCTCTAAGTTACAGGGATATTGGAAGCGTCAAAAGAGTTATCTAGAGTCAGGAGCCAGAATCTTACCGAAATGAGATGACAGACCTGGAGGTTGCAGATGACAATCATAATGGGGGTGGTAGAAGATATAGCCTGAGGACATTAGATTTTAAAAAATTTATTTTTTTCTTTTTAGGTAGAGTGGCCAGTTTGGGGAGGGAAGGAGAACGCTCTGGAAGGGCTAATGAAATGAAAGAAATTCTTTGCTTAGACTCTTCCAATGGGGCCCCCATCTCATTCAAATAAAAGCCAAGGCTCCTACCATGATCTACAGGTCCTTACTTGCTCTCTTCCCTGCTGCCCACCCACACGGTTTCCTGCATCTCCCTCCTGCACATTCTTCTTTCACCCCAGCTTCCTTGGGGGACTTGAATCCCAGGCTTCTGCATGTCATGTACCCTTACTCCCTTCAGGTCTCTGCTCAAATATCATCTTATTAGAGAGACCTTTCCTGATCTTATTTAACTACCAATACCCCACACTCAAGAAGCCCTGGTGGTACAGCGGTTAAGCCCTTGGGTGCTAACTGAAAGGTTGGCTGTTCGAACCCACCAGCTGCTTCGCAGGAGAAAGATGTGGCAGTCTGCTTCTGTAAAGATTTACAGCCTTGGAAATCCTATGGGGCAGTTCTACTCTGCCCTATAGGGTTGTTATGAGTCAAAATCAGCTCAATGGCCATGGGTTTTGTTTTGTTTTTGGTACCCCATGCTCCCTATTCCCCTTATCCTGCTTTTTTAAAAATAGCATTTATTACCATCTGAGAATCATTGGGTGGAGCAAATGGTTAAAGTGCTGGGTTGCAAACTGCATGGTTGGCTATTTGAGTCCACTCAGAGGCACCTCAGAAGAATGGCTGGGTGATCTGCTTCCACAGAATCAGACATTGAAAACCCTTTGGAGCACATTTCTGCTCTCACACACATGGGATCACCCTGAGTCAGAATCGACTCCACGGCAGCTGGTTTTATTACTAGCTGAAATACAATGTGCTTACTTGTATTTTCTTGTCTGGCTTCTCAACAAGAATGTGAGCTCTATTTTGTCTACTGATGTGTTCCCAGTGTCTAAAGGGCGCTGGCACAGAGTAGATGCTCATTAAACGTTTGAGGAATGAATGAATGAATGAATATAGCAAGTTGAAAAAAAATCTTATAACCAAACATCCAGTACAATTCTGTGTGTGTGTGTGTGTTGTGTGCACATGCATGATGTGTGTGCATCCATAAACTACATATACATAAAGGTCTGTGAGGGTATATTCCACACTGTTAACGTGGTTATCCTGTGGTAGAGGAACAGGGGTGGACTTTCATGTTATATTTTATACCTTTTTGTATGTTTGAAAAGTTTTTGACTACCATGTATGTATTCTGCCAACCTCCCTCTCCACTCACCTCAACCACAGCAACGAATGGAAAGGAAGGTTGGAGGACCACCTGATTCAGAGGGAAAAGGAGATAATTGCTGCAAACCTGGAGCCGGTACTGGCAAAGCCCAGCGTGAATCCAGACTAAGCACTGAAACAGGAGCTGCAAGATCCGAATAGAAACAAAGATTAGGGAATGCAGGCTCTGAGGAGAAGGTAAACCTGTACATTTATTTGGTGAATTTACTGAAGGTTCAAATAAGTAATTGAGATGGTATGAATATCACATTACGCAGAGGAAAAGGCAATCCATAAGAGATGCTGATACTGCTGGAAAAAGCAAAGACCTAAAAAAAAAATTAAAACAGGAATCTCTGAATTGGGTTCTTTTAAGGTTGTAAACTGTACAATTGAAAGAAGAAAAGGTGTGTAAATTTTCTGTTTCCTGATTGAAGGTGAAACTAATCAGGGAGTTATATCTGGCTGGAGAAGGAACTGTAGTGAAACAGTTAATGAAAAATACAGGCTCCTGGGATTATAAATGTAGGTTGCTTTAGACAAACACGGAGATTGTTCAACTGACAGAATGGGGCGTATTGTACAAAATTTGGAGAAATTTTCAGTGGGTGTGTGGGTTCACTCTTGTCTTGGTATTCCAGTTTGGTTATTTGTACAAAGGATTAATTTACCTTTGAATGAATTGCTGTCTTCCTTTGGGATGTGTTAGGCAAGTGGAGTTAATTTGTTTCTAAAAGAGTACAAGGTTTTTTGGTTTCACCTAGGAGAGTGAATGGATCTCTCTGTCTTTCAAGGTTGCACATCTTTCTGCATTTAGGCCAGGCAGAGATAAGCGCTCCAGGGCCTCAAAATACAATAGGCTATTATTGTAACTCAGATGTGACTGGGCCCTGAGAAGTCTCTGTTCTTGACCCTACACCCACCTTGAGGCAGGAATCAGCACTTTGTTGTCATTTCCCAAAAAGCAAGTCCAATGCAACAAAGGATTTATGAATAATGGCAGTTTTACTGGAAATTTCTTGGGGAGACTGAAAAGCTCCTTGGGTCCTGGGAAGATAGTTTTGATCTATGGTGAAACCTAATAAAAATTCCCATTAGACGTATATGTTTTTCTTTCAAAGAGAAAAGCTTTCTCATTTCTTTTATCTCTTATCTCCATGTTCCTAAACCAAACAATCTAATCTCTTTCAAGGTCTACAGTCTTTTACCCTCCCATCTATCCTTCTGCCTGGCAAATGAGAGAACAGCCTAAGGATCCACTCCCCTTAGAGGTCGGTGTGGGGAATCATTGTAAGTAACTGTTTATCCACCCCCAGGCATCTAATTACCCAGTTTGTTCTCAGAGGGAAGAATGAAGAAAAGGGAACAACGATCTCTTGTGACAGCCCTCCCCTTCCCCAGAAGGGGGTTCCATATGTTTCCTGGCCCCCTTTAGACACTATTTTCTAGTTTACCCACCTCCGTGAACTGTGTGGAGCCCTGGTGGCACAGTAGTTAAAGAGTTTGGCAGCTAACCAGAAGGTCGGTAGTTGGAATCCACCAGCCAATCCTTGGAAACTCTATGGGACACTTCTACTCTGTCCTATAGGGTTGCTATGAGTCTGAATTGACTCGAGGGCAACAGGTTTGGTTTTGGTGAACTACGTACATTGAGGGGATGGGACTGTGCTTGGGAATTTGTTGGGTTCTACTGGGCAGTGTTTTGTCTGTTATATGTAAGTTTGCCATGAGTTGGAGCCAACTCAATGGGAACTAATAACTGGTTGCTGTAATGGTTCAGTGGTAGAATTCTCGCCTTCCATGTAGGAGACTCTGGTTTGATTCTTGGCCAATGAACTTCATGCACAGCTCTCACCCGTCTATCAGTGGAGGCTTGCATGCTGCTATGATGCTGAACAGATTTCAGCAGGGCTTCCAGACTAAGGGACTAAGAAGAAAGGTCAGGTGTTCTACTTCCAAAAATTAGCCAGTGAGAACCCTATGGACCACAGTGTTTCATTCTGCTGTGTATGGGGTCACTACGAGTCAGGGGCTGACTTGACAGCAGCTAAAAACAACCCCTGGGATTCTTTTTCTTTTTAATATTTGTGATTCGGTGAAAGTTTACACAACAAATTAGGTTCCCATTTAATGATTTCTGTACATACTGTTCAGCGACATTGGTTACGTTGTTTACAAAGTATCAGCATTCTTATTATTTCCATTCTGCTTGTTCTGTTTCCATTAATCTAGCTTCCTTGTCCCCCTTTACCTCCTCGTCTTTGGTCCAGGGTAAATACTTACCGTTTGGTTTCATTTAGATGATTGTTTAGAGGACCTCAGTACTCACAGGTGAAACTATTTATTTTATGAGTCAATCTGTAATTTGGCTGAAAGGTGACCTCCAAGAGCTTTTGAGTTCCAAGTTTAAGTGGTAGCCCAGGGCAATAATCTCAGGGGCTCATCTAGTCTCAACTGGTTAAGTAAATCTGGCTTTTTTTTTCTTTTAGGAATTTGAGTTTTGTTCTACATTTTTTTGCCATTTTACCTGGGATCATCTGTTGTGTCCCTGGTTGGAGTGGTCGGTAGTGGTAACTGGACACCATCTAGTTCTTCTGGTCTCAAGGTTTGTGTAGACTATTAGTCCTGTGGACTTGTTACTTCTTTGAGTCTTTGGTTTCCCGTTTTTTCTCTTTTTCTCTGAACGATTAGAGACCAACAGTTGTATCTTAGGTGGCCATTTGCAAGCTATTAAGATCTCAGGTGCTAATCATCAAACTCATGTGGAACATTATCTTTATGAGCTATGTTGTGCCAACTGACCGAGTTGCCCCACTAGACTGTGGTTCTAAGCCCTCAAACCCAGTAAACCAATCCCGTGAGGCATTTGGTTATATCTAGGAAGCATCCATAATTGTGCCACCATGTTCTTTATTTTATATATAAAACACGTATGTAGCACACATAAACATACATATATATATGCCTACATTTACACCTATACATGTATATCTGTATATTTGTTTGTGTCTTACTGTACATATATATGCATACATCACTGTCTATATAACCACACACGTATTTTTTAGTTGTTATTACTGTTGTTGCAAAATCATATATGCTATAGCATTTACAAAATCCTCCCTTATTCTTGTGTACTGCTTAGTGTCATCTTTTACCTTGGTTAAGTTTTGCTGACTTCACCCTTATTTGGTATTGCTTTTTCTGACAACAAAACTACTAAGTGTCTACCGTCTAGAAAGTGATTCCACCTCCCTCTCCCTCCCATCTCTGATAACCACCAGAGGATGTTGCTTTCTATATGTATACCTATTCTTGTCTTTTTATAATAGTGAGATCATACAATATTTGTCCTTTTGTAATTAATTTTTCACTCAGCATCTTGGTCATCTAGTACTGCTGTAACAGAAATACCACAAGTGGATGGCTTCAACAAAGAGAATTTTATTCTCTCACAGACCAGTAGGATAGAAGTCCAAATTCAGGGCACCAGCTCCAGGGGAAGGCTTTCTCTCTCTGTTGGCTCTGGAGGAAGATCCTTGTCATCAGTCTTCCCTTGACCTGGGAGCATCTCACCGCAGGAACCTCAGGTCCAAAGGATGCACTCTGCTCCTGGCTCTGCTTTCTTGGTGGTATGAGGTCTCCCTGTCTCTCTGCTTGCTTATCTCTTTTATATCTCAAAAGAGATTGGCTTAAGACACTATCTAATCTTGTAGATTTCATCAATATAACTGCTACTAATCCATCTTATTACTTAATTGTGTTAGGATTTATGACACACAGGGAAATTATGTCAGATGACAGAATGGTAGGCAATCATACAATATTGGGAACCATGACCTAGCCAAGCTGATAGATACTTTTGGGGAGTACAATTCAATCCATGACACTCAGCATAATGTCCTTCAGATTCATCCATGCTTTGTTTTGAGAACTCATCATTATTCCTTATGGCTGCATAGTATTCCATTGTTTGTATGCACCACAATTTGTTTATGCATTTGTCTATTGACCTGCAGTTAGGTTGTTTCCATCTTTTTGCTATTGCAAATAATGTTGCAATGAAAATAGGTGTGCATATGTCTATTTGTGTCACAGCTATTAGATCTCTAGGGTATGTGCCTAGGTGTGGGATTGCTGGATTATAGGGTAATTCTATTTCTAGTTTATTGAAGAAGCGAACACCTGGCAGTCTTATGATTCAAAAGGGACAAGAGAAAGGTGGGATTTTCAGCTTGAACCCCCTGCCACTTCCTTCCTCCTCCAAGTCACTGACCTGGGACTTGCTTTGGACAGATAAACCATAATGAAGCACCCCTACCACTCTTGACACTGTTTCATTTCAGTGCAAGCTCTTCCCACCATGAATATAGTCTTCTCTGTATTAGTTGAATTCAACTGAAAAAATTGAAGAGTCACACATACACAGTTAATAAGTATTAGGGTTCATAGGTTCCTTGCTCTTTTGCTTGACTTTTGGGGTCTACTTTCTGTTGCCATTGACTGCATCTTTGTCTTTCCTCACCCTGTTGTGAAAATTTTGCCAATGACTTGTGTATTCATTTATTCATCAAATGTTTACTGAGGATTTACTGTGTGCCAGGCAGTGTTCTAGGCACATAGTGACAACCAAGAATGAGAAGATTCCCATTTTTATGGCTTTTATGTTATGATGGGAGGCAAGCATACATGAACAAACAAGAAAATACAGATGGTGGTAAGTTCTTTGAAGAAAATTGACAAAGGGTGTCAGGCAGGACTGGTTAGGTGTTATGGACACTGGGTGAATAAGGAAGACCTTCATGATGAAGTGACTTTTGATGAATTAAACCTCACAAAATAAATTTGCTATTTCCCTTTTACCCTTTCCTCTTTGAGCTCAAACTTCTGGTCTGTGTTCTAGTGCAGACTGTGTAACTCCTATTTCAGAGGTAAATCCAAATTTAGACCAGGGATTGGCAAACTTTTCCCGTAAAGGGCCAGATAGTAAATATTTCTGGGTTTGTAGGCCATATGAGCTCTATCTCAAATACTCAACTCTGCAGTTTGTAGCACGAAAGCAGCCATAGATAATACGTAACAGAATGGAGGTGGCTGTGTTCCAATACAACTTGATTAGCAGAAACAGGTGGTGGGCCAGACTTGGCCCACAGAGATATTTTGCTGACCCTTGATCAAGACTGCACTTTGCCTTTGCGTACATCACAGTGATGGCAGCAGCCCCTTCTCCTTTAAGGGGAGAGCCCCTCTCCTAAGTCAGAGTAGTCCTCTGCCTTCATTTTTTTTTTAATTAAAAAGAAAAAAAATTAAGTTAGAATAATTCAGAAAATTTATACAATATAAGGAAAAAGAGTGAAACCTTACCTCTACCTTTAAACATACTCTGAGAATAACCACTGTTAATAGTTTGATGTATATCTTTTCAGATTTTTTTAATGTGTGTGTATATACATGATAAATATAATTATGTATACGTATTCAAATAGGTTTTTAAAATTCTTTTTTCTCTCCTCTCCCCCTTCCCTTTTTCTCTCCTTCTCTCATTTCCTCCCTCTCTGTCCTTTCCTTTTTCCTTCCTTCCCCCCTCTCTTCCTTCCTTCCCACCTCTCTTTCTTTCTTTCCTTTCCTTCTTTCTCACTCTCTGTCTCTTTCTATCTACCTTTCTTTCTTCTTTCAATACATATGGGACTGTTCCAAAATACTGTTCCACATCTCACTTCTTTCACTCTGAATTACATCATGATATGCTTCTTTGGATTTTAGAGACACACATTCCACATTTGGTGCCCTGCCATTTCCAACTGACATGATGTGCATTGTTGTGTTATTTTTGGTGAATGGCGTTACAGGCAGGTGGTGGTGGGGATTCTGTATGTCACCACTCACACAACCTCGCTGCTGGGTGGAGTGCTGGTTTTCAGAGCAAGTCTCAGACCAAATGCCACCAGGTGCAGCCCTTTTTTGGCTACTAGACAGAAACAGTCACACAGCTGGTGTGGAGTCCGGCAAGGGCCTCCCTCTGTCATCAGGCACACTGGCCAGTACTGGAGTAGAAGACTGGTCCTAAAGCAGGTACATTCTTACAGCAGGATTGGAGGAGAGAAACAGGCCCTAAGCACTGCAGAGCCTCAGCTCTCCCTGGCACCTCTAACCATGTGGATGCTGGGCTTGCCTCAATTTTTAAAATACTTTATTCATAGGAGGCCAGTCGACCCCGCTATGTGATTCTTAGATAATTCTCCTTCTGCCCCAGTTCTTACTTCAAAAAGTTGAAAGAATAATACAACAACAAAAAGAAGCACTCATATATCCTTTACTTAAAAAAAAATAGGTTCACCAATTATTAACATTTTCCCACATTTGCTTTGTCTATTTTTCTTTCTCTCTCTCTAACTATATATGTATATACATATACCTAAACTTGTTGCTGTCAAGTTGGTTCCGACTCAGAGCAACCCTATAGGACAGAGTAGAACTGCCCCACGTGGTTTCCAAAGAGCAGCTGGTAGATTCGAACTGCTGAGCTTTTGGTTAACAGCCGGGCTCTTAACCACTATGCCACCAGGGAAAAAAGAACAAAACAAGGAAGGAGAGATAACCCTTAAGTCAACAAAATTCAACATTTCTAATAGCCAGCTTCTACTTTTGTCACATTGGTCAGAACCCAGAAATACCCTTAAGAGAAGCTAAGAACATTACCGTCACACACACACACACACACACACACACACACACACACACACACACACACACACAAATATTGGTATTCTGTAAGCAAGGAAGGAATGGATATTGAGTAGTGATAAAGAAAATGCTTGCTGGGCCTTGGACATGCGCTCCCCGATTTGTCTACGCAAGATGTTGAGTCTGGAGGGTGCAAGAAATTGCAAGATAGCAAGTGATCAGGGCCACAGAACAAGGAACCAGAGCAACTACTTCTCAGAGAACTGATCAGACTCAGCAGAGAAACACCCTGGAGGTGGTCTTGTGACTGACTCTTTTCTGTCTGTGACTCAGATATCTCACTGACACCTAGTCTAATGGACCTGATGGGTCAACACAGTTCCTAAAAACCAAAAATAGACTTGGAAATTCAACAATCGGCTTGATCTGAGCTCCATAAAGGGTCAGTCTTAACCTGATTAGTTGATTTGTTTGAACTAGCCAACCCCACTTCCTTGTGAACTTCGTGACTTCTGCCCTTTATGTTCTACCTTGCCTTGGTTGGGTTGACTGTCTTCAGAGCTCCTGTATTCATGTTTGCCCAGGAATGGCTACTAATCTGTGGGACCTGGTGCAAAATGAAAATGTGAGGGCCTTTATTTCAAAACGATTAAGAATTTCCATATGGTGACGCGGGAGCATTAAACCAAGAGCAGGGCCCTTCTGAGTGTGAGCTCTGTGTAACTGCACAGGTTGTGTGCCTACGAAGGTGGCTTCATGTATATTTACATATGCAAAGACCCTCAAGGCTTTAAACTAATTGTCTCTAAATTAGTTTTGACACTTAATCCAGAGACATCCCACAGTGCCTATCCTTCTGTGTTGGATCAGATTTTCTCTGCTTTGCCCGAAAGTAAACTCAGATGAAAAATCACAGTGATTCAGAGGCATTATTTATATTTTATCAGCAGCAATTAGGAGTGGCTGCCACAAGGGAGTTGCTCTAATTAAACACGGGGGAATGAGCATATAATTTTATGTGTGTTCCCTTTCACGACTCCTCTAAAATGTCAGTAAAAGAAAAAGAAAGGTAAAGACGCACAAGGGCAAAGAGAATATGAGGGAAGAGCAGAGAAGTTGAGAGAGGATGAAACTCCTAAGCCCTTACAGAGAGGCAGGGAGATGCTAACAACAGTTGATTCTTACTGAAGAACTCCTAAAAGACTCAGGAGCTGGAGACATGACGTATCCCTAGAAGCAGGCGTTGTTGTTCTTGTTAGTTGCTGTCAAGCTGGCACCAATTCATGGCCACCTTATGTATAACAGAATGAAATGTTGCCTGGTCTTGTGCCATCTTCTTGATTATTGGTATGTTTGAGTCCACTGTTGAGGCTTTTGTGTCAATTCATTTTTTTGCGGGTTTCCCTTGTTTTCGATGGCTCTCTACCAAACATGATGTCCTTTTCCAGCAGTTGATCTTTCCTGATGATGTGTCTAAAGTAAGCAAATAAGCAAGGCTGGGGCTAAAACTAGAAAGACAATTAAAAGTTTGAACGAAGAGTGGTTTTATTCCAGATTCCTTATTTTGCTTTAGCAAAACACTGGAGGCATATTTTCTCTTTGGAGAGGTTGAACCATAGAGATTTTGGATTTGATGATACCAGACACAGTTGAGGGCAATAGTAAGGTACCAATTTGAAAATGGGGATTAATGAAAACCCAAAAATGGGTTCCCTATCTGGCTTACCCCCATTTGGCTCCCAGAAGGCTGGCAGATGGCTCATAGCCACCAGGCAGGAGAGCACAGAAGTCCTTTCTGGAGGAGCTAACCACGATGTTGACATCTGGTGTCTCCTGACACCAAAGGCCAGTACCCCTCCCAATTTGCTTTTTGTTGATACCAATGGGCCAACTAGCCCTGCCCAGGCATGCAGAGCTGTGAATCAGCTTTTTAGTGCATCACTCTTAAATATGGATGGACAACCAAGGCTTTTGGGGAAAGCTACTAGAGTGAAAGGCAAGATCAAAGTCAACAAGCAAAGAAAAGGAACTTGAGGAAACAGTATAGAGAACAGATGCCAACTTCAAAACACCATAATTAATATCATATGTGAGATGAGAGAGGATGTCTGAAATAGCCATTCCCCATCACTTTCTATTTTCATTCCTTGTTTAATTATTTTTTTGTAGCATTATCACTTTCTGACATTATTTAGTATATCTAATAGTTATTTGTTTACTCTGTGCCATGCCCAGCTGAATGTAAGCTCATGGAAGGTAAGGACTCTGTCTCATTCACTATCCTGTCATCAGCACTCATGACTAGTGGGTGCTCAACAAATATAGCTGATTGAATAAATAAAAAACTGTATCCATAAACAAGAACAGGGTACTATACAAAAGGAAGCATTAAAGAGCAGAAAAGATCCTGAAATATTAATAATAGTGCTGTTCATTGTAACACTACTCGTAATAGCCAAAATGTGGAAACAACCTAAATGTCCATCAACAGATGAATGGATAAACAAAATGTGGTAAATACATACAATGAAGTATTACTGTGTCATGAAGAGAAATGAAGTCCTGATACATGCACAACACGCATGGATCTTGAAAACATCATGTTGAGTAAAATAAGTCAGATACAAAAGGACTAAGATTGAATGATACCACTTATATGAAATACCTAGAATTGGAAAATATATGGAGGCCATTTTATTAGTGGTCAGCAGGGATAGGAGGGAGAGGAAAAGAGAGAGTCGTTTTTTTAGGGGACACTGACCTTCTGGTAAGGGTGACGAAAAATTTTGTAAACAGATATTGGTCATAGTTGTAAAATATGATGAAAATAATTAATGTCACTGAATAGTACATGTAAAAATGTTGAAATGGCAATATTTTTGGTATATATATGCTCACCACAATAAATAAATCAATTTAAAAATTGAAGGTAAAAAAAAACTCAATGGGAGACTTGCAAAATAAAATTGATAAAATATCCTCAGTATAGCAGAATAAAATGATGGAAAATAATAAAGAAAATTAGAAGATCACACAAAGAGTTTTAACATCTCACTAGTAAGAATTCAAGAAAGAAAGAACAGAAAATTCAGAGGGGGAAAAGGTCATCACAGGAATGATAAAAAAAAATTTCCAGAACTGAAAGACATGAGTTCCTAGAATTCAGGAGTTCAATGAGTGTCTGGGAAAATAAATAAAAAGATATCTGTCTCAAGGCACATAATTGTGGCATTTCCGATTGCAAGGGATAAAAAGAAGATCCTACAAAGCTTACAGACAGTAAAAAAGGTCACCAATATGAGATCAGGTATCAAAATGGCATTGGATTTCTCAACAGCTTCACTGGAAAACAGAAGACAATGGAGTGACATATTCAAAAGACGGAGGGAAGGTAATCTCCAGCACTGAATTCTATACTTAGACAAATGATTAATCAAATATAAAAAGAAAAATATATCAAATATAGTGGTAGAATAAAGGATTTTTCAGATGTGCTAGATGATAAAAATATACCTCTCATGCACCCTGCCTCAGGAAGGTACAGAGAAAGTAGCAAAATCAGGGAATTAACAAGAAAGAGGAAGATCTTGGATCGAGTAAACAGATAATCCAAAGAGGAGAGGTAAAAATTCTCAAATTGACAAGAAGGGTCATCCAAGGATGATAGCTGTGCGACAGACCAAGGGAGCAAGCAGCCAGAGTGGACCAGGAGGGTTCAGGGCCCAGGCGGTGTGTCTTTGAGAAAATACATGGAATTAATGCATTGCTCAGTACATCTTGGTTGTGTGTTAGATCAATTTTAGACTGCATTAGGTTGCAAATATTTTCAAGTTCCTCATTTTTGGTGTATAAATTTGAATAATGGTCATATTAACAGGTTGATTCTGACTCACAGTTATCCTATAGGACAGAGTAGAACTGCCCCATAGTTTTTCCAAGAAGTGGCTGGAGGATTTGAACTGCCTACTGTTTGCTTAGCAGCTGATTTCTTAACCACTGATCGGATATTAATTTGTCAATGACTGAGTTGTACTCAATGAGATGGACTGATACGATAGGCACAACAATGGACTCACACTACCAATGATCATGAAGATAACCTGAGGGCAGGCATAGCTTTGTTTTGTTATATATAACATCACCATTAGTGGGAGGTAACTAAAGAGCAATTAACAACAACAGATTACTCGATGTATTTGTATCGAGATGGGTTTTTAGTCCTGTTTCATAAGTTTGGGGATAGTTTGAGCACTAGTTAATTATAGGTACATAGAAAACTAAGCGAATAAAAGATCATGGGAATTATTAACTCAGGAAAACCAAAAGCCATACAAGGAAGGCTACGTGATCACAACATATTGGCTGACTCAGCTGGGAATTGCATTTTTATAGCCAATTATGTAAACATTCAATATATATCGAACAAAAAATTTTGATATAATTTTTTTGAGAGAATGATAGGGACGGGATATAATGTACGGGTGTGGTGTGTGGGTTAAAAGTGCTAAATCCTTGTCTATATGATGAAGTCAAGAGTTAATATCTTGAAAAGAAAAAACAAACAAAAAAATTAACTATAAGCATGTGATCTAGAAATATGACAGCACCAGCAGAAACAAATGAAGGAGTTGAAAGGATTGCTTTGGGGCATGGGGAAGAGTGGGGAAGCTCTTTCTTAATATAAGCCTTGTGGTTTGACTCTTTAAACTTCATAATAAAGTCCTTTGATAATGAAAACAGTAATTAAATAAAAAAACAGTATGGTAATGAGGCGATCACCCAATCCGTGACAGTTGGTCTCACAGCATGGTGTTAACAATGAGGGCTTGGAGACAGCTGCATGATTGAGGCTCAGTCACGCTCAGCATGGTGTTGTCTTTGAAACAGTCACAAGCGTATCACGTTCTTTCATACACCGCGGGAATAGAAGGTCTGGGAACCAAGGAATGGAAATGGGCGTGGGGTCTCTCATTATACATTTAAGGATAAACGAACATGCAACAGAACACAAACATTAGGTTATTTCTCCTAGCTGAACAAACACCCTTCTCTTGACTCAACTATCTCCCTTTAACTATTACCCTCTTCTTCTGCATCCTTTTATAGCCTACCAGTAGCAGTTGTCATCGAGCTGACTGTGACTCCTGGTGACTCTACGTGTGTCAGTGTAGAACTGTGTTCCATAGCACAGATGGAGTAGGGACCTGGATCACTGAGTCTGAAGTCCAGGGGAGAGATTGGACTGGAGATATAAATTTGGAAGTCATCATTTTATTCATCATCATTGCCAGTTGCTGTCAAGTGAATTCCAATTCATGATGACCCCATGTGTGTCAGAGCAGAACTGTGTTCCATAGCACTTTCAGGGTCAGATATCCAAAACAGGTTGGCCAGAGGGATTCAGGCTAACAGATGCTTCCGGTTTCCATGGCAGGAGAGGAGAGAAGCTGGGTGGTCATACAACAGCTTTTCTGTGCCTCAGCCTGGAAGTGATGGACGTCTCTGTCCCTCATATTTTATTGTCCAGGGCCAGTCTTCCATGTGCCCAGGAAGGAGGGAAGTAAAGGGGATTTGGTGAACAGGAATCAGGGTCTTTGCTTCAGTCACTTTTCAGGATGCATGTGTCTGAGGGTGAAAGAGAGTATGTGTACCACCATGAAATTATACTTACATTTTTGTTATACTGTATGAGCTATTATTTAAAAAAAAAAGTTCTTATTTACATAGCCCCAAAGTCAATCTCCCCTTTTCTCCTGCTTCTGAGATAGAATGTGTACAGCATTTATTTTTGCTTTGAGGCAATGCTACATTAGAACTGAGCACCCCTTCTAGTCTTTTAGTCTTTACAACAGCCTGGAGACTTAGGTGTATGTATTCATTCCCATTTTAGATGTGGAAATTCTGGTGGCATAGTGGTTAAGAATTCAGCTGTTAACCAAAAGATCGGCAGTTCGAATCCACCAGGCGCTCCTTGGAAACTCTATGGGGCAGTTCTACTCTGTCCTATAGGGTCGCTTTGAGACAGAATCGACTTGACAGCAGCGGTTTTTTAAATTTTAGATGCTGGGAAATGTAAACCAGAGAGGTTATGCGCCTTATCTAAGGCCACACTCATCTGTGTGACCTTAGATAAGGCAAGTGGCAGAACCAGGGTGCCAATGTAAGGGTCTTGACTCCTGGCTTGTTTTCAGGTCTTATGTTCATGGGAAGCGGGATCTTCTTCCCAGGTTTTCTAGGCTTCCTCCAGGCCCACAGCTCTTTGCTGCCCTCACTTGGCTTCCTCAGTTATGATGGAGTATAAAGCTCCTGCTACAATTAATACCTCATGTTCTGACAGTCTAGTCTCTAAGGTTACAGCTGTATCTTCTCTGCTTGAGATTTCATACCTTCATGTTTCCCAGGTGCTGGGTATGTAGTGTTGTTGTTGTAAGCTGCCATCGAGTAGGCCCCTGACTCACGGCAATGAATCTAAAATGGATCTAATTGTTGCCCAGTCCTGTGCTGTCCCCATGATCACTTGTGGATGAGACATTTGTGATCCATAGTGTTTTCATTGGCTGATTTTTGGAAGTAAATTGTCAGGTTTTCTTCCTAGTCTGTCTTAGTCTGGAAGCTGTGGTGAAACCTATTTAGCATCATAGCAACACACAAGCCTCGTCTGACAGACGGGTGGTAGCTGCACTTGAAGTGTATTGGCTGGGAACTGAACCCGGGTCTCTCACACGGAAGGCAAGAATTCTACCACTGAACCACGACTGCCTTGAGTGTATAGTAGAGATAAGTAAATTTCTTATTGATTGGTGTTTATGAGCAGCATCTCTGATGGGAGTGTTAACCCCATTAACCCCATTGCTGTCGAGTCAATTCTGACTCACAGCATCCCTATAGAACAGAGTAGAACTGCTCCATAAGGTTTCCAAGGAGCGATGGTAGATTTGAACTGCTGACCTTTTGGTTAGCAGCCAAGCTCTTAACCACTGTGCCACCAGGGTTCTGACGGGAGTGTTAAAGTACCCTAACAATGACTTTTTGCTATTGCTAATTGCTGTATTACATAACCTCGTTGGCTCTGCATAACAACTCCATAAGAAAGTGCTATTAAGTCTATTTTACAAATAAGAAAGCGGAAGCACAGACAGGATGTAGTAACATGCTCAGGGTTATTCACTCAGGCAGCATATATTTCACACACTGTGAAAGAACATTTATTATATGCCAGACACTATGCCAGGTGTTGGGGATGCAGCAATGAATTAAGTTCCCTGCATTTAACAGGTCAGTAAGAGATGGGCCCGGGGTTTAAACATAGGTTTTTTCAACTTCAAATTTTTTGCTTTTTAAAAAACTAAGCCATAATGGCCACCTTCCCTGAAAGCTTATACCAAATGTTGCTTTTGTCATGAAAATTTTCCTGATTCCTCCTTTCTCTCTCCTGTATCAGACATAGAAAGAACAAAGAAATCTTGGTTCCTGCAAGCTTCTAGAGGTATAGAAGCGCAGTTGGTGTCGTCTCTGTTTTCTGGTCCAGGGAGTGAAAGTCTGCATGACCTTTTCTAGAGATGGCAAATGTGTCACGTATTTGTGAGACACTATCTTGGGGTGAGGAGTCCCTGAGTGGCTCAAATGGTTAAGCACTCCACTACTAACTGAAAAGTTGGCAGTTCAAACCCACCCAGAGGTGCCTCGAAAGACAGACCTGGTGATCTGTTTCAGAAAGGTGACAGCCTTGAAAAGCCTATGGAGCAATCCTCCTCTGCACACATAGAATCACCATGAGTCGGAATCGACTGGATGGCAACTAACAGCAACAACAATTTTGGCTTGATACCAATGGTCATGAAGATGGTACAGGACCAGGCAACATTTCATTCTGTTATACATAAGGTTGCCATGAACTGGAGGACTTGATGGCAATCAACAACGTCTTCACTTGAGAGCCTTAGCAGACATTGCTAATCAATTACAACACGCTTTCCAATACTCAGCCTGGGGATCCTCTCTGCTCTCTGTCTGGTTTATCCTGAGCTTCTGTCAGAAGCTCATGAACATGAAGGCTCTGCTCTAACACATAATGTGGGAGGGTGGGTGGGACTCCCTTTCTGTGTTTTGGGAGAGAAGGGATCTCAGTGGATTCTGAGCTCTGGGGCCTCCCCTGTTTGGGTGGCCAGTAGTGGAGTAAATAAGCCATAAACCATCAGACTGACCTGGATCGATTCTTATCACTTTCATGTATTAGCTGTAGGACTTTGACTACACAAGTTATCTAACCTCTCTGCGATTCAGTTCCTTCTTCTCTAATGAATCCTGTTACTTAATTGGGATATTGTGAGATTCAATTAGGTAGTGTGTATAAAGCACACAAAGTGCTCAATAAGTGAAGATTGTTGATTCTCCCCTTTTTGCACTCAGGTTGCACTGAACGCCGGAGGCTAAGAGAATATCTCTTCTGCTAAATTTGTTCTCACAGGTGCCTGTGTTGCTACAGCAACCCTTTCTGAGCACCTTTAATCTATTCATTTGACAATTATTAAATGTGCACTATTTTCTAGGCATAGGTTCCCTGATGGCACAGTGGTTAAGAGCTTAGCTGCTAACTGAAAGGTTGGTGGTTCAAACCCACCAGCTGCTGTGAGGCAGAAAGATGTAGCAGTCTGCTTCTGTAAAGATTACAGCCTTGGAAACCCTATGGGGCAGTTCTACTTTGTTCTATAGGGTGGCTATGACTTGGAATCAACTCAGTGGCAATGGGTTTGGTTTCTTGGTATTTCCTTGGTATAAGCTTTGAACAAGACAGATGAACTCTAGTTCTCATATAATGTACTAATACATTCCAGATGGTCTATGAGCTAGGCTGTCTTCCTGATAACTTCTCTGGATTTACTTACACAGCCCATGTATTAATTAAAAAAAATGTATTAATAGGCTGGGTAAATTAATAATTCTTTGCTTATTGTTTGCAGGGCGAAGGCTACTGGAAGGGAGGGAAACTTCATTTCATTGGCCATAACCATCTTTCTTTGTTTTTAACCTTTTCCCCTGTTGGCTGGAGAGTCATTTCCTGTTCCCTTTTGTTTCTCCTTTCCTGTTGATCCTCTGATGAACTCTATACCCACTGAATCCTATGGCCCTTTTGTAGTGCATTCTAATGGCAGGTGCATCCTTAGTACTTAATACATGCTAGACAGTGTTCTAAGTGCCTTACACATGCTATCTTAGTTAATCTTTACCACGAAATTGTGAGGTCCTACAGTTTGTGTCACAGGAATGAATTTTCTAAAATGAATGAACTCCAAATCTTTATTTCAATTCAATTCAACTTTATTTATGTTTGAATTCTGAATATTTAGAATCAGATTCAGTTAATATTTATTGATTTTTCTAAAATAAAAGAACTCCAAATCTTTATTTCAATTCAGTTCAGTTCAGTTTGGTTCAATTCGACTCAACTTTACTACTGATTGAATTCAGAATCAGATTCAACTAATATTTAGTCTTGACTGCCTCTTGTATGCCTGGTGCTTCAGTAATGTGCAACAGAGTCAAAAATAAGCCTGGGCTAATGTGGCCTTCAGTACCACTGCTGAACTGATCTGGTGACTCTGGGCATCAGAATTTTGACCATAGTTGAGGTTTACACAACCGAACTATATAACTTTTAAGAATACCTAGTAACATTCAGGTCAAGATGGAGTAATAAGTTTATGCTTCAAGAATCCATTCTGCTCCAGAAACACGGAAGTATTGGATAAAATAAAAAGAGAAAAGAGAAGAAGGCATAATTGGGCTCAAACACAAGACAAGCATTTTGAGGATCCAAGGTGGCACAGAAACACACAGTGATGAGCGCTGAAGGGGTGGGTGGGCTTGCTGGGTTTTGGATGCAGAGGAGGTGAGTGAGTCAAAAGCATGGCTTGTGAGATGGGAAAGGAGAAGCAGGCTTCCTGACTAAGCCCAGGGCTTGGGTGGTATTCCTTTCTCATTTACCACCCTCATGGAAACAGGCTTGAAATAGTCCTGCTGCCAAATGTTGATGGGCAATGGCTCATACCCAGCTCCAGGCTGGATGAAAGGGATGAGATACAGCCTTGTGACCAGGAGCTGGGTTGATCTTCCCCTTGACTTGGTCTGGATCTGCAACAGCCCCATTGACTTTGCAGGACAATCTCTCTGAATGGTTGCTATTGAACTTGGATGTGGATTGGGGGCCCCCAAGTTTGCTGGACAAGATGATAGAATATGAGGGTAAATGGAAGATACACATAGAGAGATAGGCCTGAAAAACAAAAACATCTCATTAGAGTTCTCTAGAGAAACAGAACCAGTGATATGTATACATGTATATATATATATAAAATGTGTATACATACATGTTATGTTGTCTTAGTCATCTAGTGCTGCTGTAATGGAAATACAACAAGTGGATGGCTTTAACAGAGAGAAGTTTATTCTCTCACTGTCCAGTAGGCTAGAAGTCTGAATTCAGGGTTCTGGCTCCAGGGGAAGGCATTGTCTGTCTGTTGGCTCTGGAGGAAGGTCCTTGTCATCAGTCTTCCTTTGGTCTGGGAGCATCTTATTACAGGAAATGCAGGTCCAAAGGACATGCTCAGCTCCTGGCAGTGCTTTCTTGGTTGTATGAGGTCCCTGTCTTTCTGCTCGCTTCTGTCTTTTATATTTCAAAAGAGGTTGGCTTAAGACACTATCTAATCTTGTACATCTCATCAATATAACTGCTGCTAATCCATCTTGTTAACATCATAGTGAT
Organism: Loxodonta africana; assembly: GCF_030014295.1. Lineage (NCBI taxonomy): Eukaryota > Metazoa > Chordata > Mammalia > Proboscidea > Elephantidae > Loxodonta > Loxodonta africana. The sequence goes on along the minus strand of NC_087348.1, from coordinate 18,583,163 downwards.
AGGATCTACAACACACAGGAAAATCTCATCAAATAACAAAATGGTGAACACTCACACAATACTGGGAATCATGGCCTAACCAAGTTGACACGTATTTTTTGGGGACACAATTCAACCCATGACATATGTGTGTGTATCTATCTATCTATCTATCTATCTATCTATCTATCTATCTATCTATCTATCTATCTATCTATCTATCTATCTATCTATCTATCTATCTATCTATCTATCTATCATCTATCTATCTATCTATCTATCATCTATCTATCTATCTATCTATCATCTATCTATCTATCTATCTAATCTACCTATCCATCCATCTACCTACCTACCTACCTACCTATCTATCTATCTGTATATGAAAACCAAAACTCAGTGCCGTCGAGTCGATTCCAACTCATAGGAACCCGATAGGACAGAGTAGAACTGCCCCATAGAGTTTCCAGGGAGCACCTGGTGTATTCGAACTGCTGACCCTTTGGTTAGCAGCCGTAGCACTTAACCACTACACCACCAGGGTTTCCTTATGTGTATATATATATACACATACATGACATGTGTGTATATATATGGCATGTATATACATATGATATGATATATATATGTAGCAGAAATAGTGATATGTATGTATATGTATATACTTATACAGAAAGAGAGAGGGAGAGAGAGATTTACTTCAAGGAGTTGGCTCATGCAGTTGTGTGGGGATTGGCAAGGTGACAGGTTGGAGACTCCTGCTTGCATCCCAAGATCCATAAATCAGCTGACAGGAAGAGTGTAGAGTGAAGAGAAAGGGAGAGTTCTGACAAAATATCTATAGTCTGGAGGTAGAACATGCCCTATGGAAACTCCCTTTTTAACTGACTGATTGATTACATTATATTAGATTACATTGTGGAAAGTGACCACATTACATTAGATTGCATTGTGGAACAGCAACTAACTAGACTAGTGTTTCGCCAAATCACTGCCTACGATAGTCTAGCCAAGTTGACACATAAAATTAACTATCACACTCATACTCCAAATGAGAATATAAACTAAATGGAAAATTTATGAATAAAAGCAAATACTAAGAAACACAGCCAACACATCCACAATCAGAACATGGATTCACTTCAGATGAAATTAGTTTGATGGAATGATCAGAAATTACTTTTACATTAATTGGCCTGAATAAATGAAATCTTCCTATACATGCATGCCTACATGTATGCTCTGGAAGGATACATAATAATCTGGTATTTACCCTTTTGTTCCTTTTGAATTTTGTACTATGTTCATGCGTTACCTATTCAAAAGTTGAATTAAATGAAAATAAAACATTTCCCCAAAAAGTTAACTCAAATGCACATGTCTAAAGTAATAATTTTACCTCTACGAATATAACCTACAGACAAAACTTCACACATTCAAAATGGTGTATGTAAGATTATTTTTAATAGCAAAATACTGGAAACCACCTTCACAAGGGACTTGCGAATTAATCATGTTCATCCATACGATGAAAGGCTATGCAGCCACATAATAAAAGACGAAGCTCATTATGGACTGATATGAAACAACGTCCATGATATTTCGAACAAAGGAATGTAAACAAAAAGTATGTATTATATGCATTATATAACAAGTGTAAAAATACTCTCATTATGGGGTGTGTGTGTGTATGCTTTTCCACATATACGAATTATCTGAAAGGATAAAAAATAATGGAAAATATTGGTTGACTCTGAGAAGGGGAACTGAACAACAGGAAGGGGGCAAAAGAAGGAGGGCAACTTTTCATGTTTAGTTTCGTGTAAGCTTTGAATCATACGAATGTATAACTTACAAAAAAAATGTTAAAAAAATGTAATGAATGGAGTGTATGCTAGATCGGATACAGGAAAAGAATTAGAGACCTGGAAGATAGAACATAAAAATTCACTCAGAATGCAAAACAGAACACAGAGTAATAAAACTATGCAAGAGGAATTAAGAGACATGGAGGATAGATTGAGAGGTTTCAATATTCTTTTGGTAGGAATTCAAGAAACAGAGGAAGGAGAGAATGGCAGAGACATGCTAAATATGCAAAACTAAATGCTGAGACTTTTTCAGGATTAAAGGAAGCTGAAATTTCTTAGCTAGAAAGTGCATTCCAAACAGAAAAATTAATAAATTGACACCAGGATTTCTCAACCTTGTCACCGTTGACATTTGGGGCTGGATAGTTCTCTATTGTGGGAGGCTATCCTGTGCATTATACCTACTAGACGCCATTAGTGCACCCCTCACCCCCAGCTAAACAACAGTCACTGTCAAATGTCCCTTGAGGGGCAAAACTGCTCCCTGTTGAGAACCACTAGTCTATATCAAGATACAATAGAAGGAAATTTCAGAACATTAAGGATAAAGAAACTCAAAACTTTCCATGAAAAAAAAGAATATTACATACAGACTAATGACAAACTGGCAGCAAACTTTTTTTTTTTAATTTAATTTTGTTGTTGTTAAGAATATACACAGCAAAACATACACCAGTTCCACTGTTTCTACGTGTACAATTCAGCGACTTTGATTGCATTCTTTGAGTTGTACAACCATTTTCGCCCTCCTTTTCTGAGTTGTTCCTCCCCCTTTAATAAAAACTCTCTGCCCCCTAAAGTTCCTAACTAATCTTTCAAATTGGTGTTGTCACTTTGATCCTATGTAGATAGTTAATAGAGCATAATATTCCAGGTAGACATTTTTACTAGTTAAGCTAAACTGGTATTTGTTTTTAAGAAGATTTCAGGGAATATTTTTGGTTTACTTTTTAAAGTTTATCTCAGGGAAATAACTTCAGGGGGTTCATTCAGTCCCCTTGGAGCTAGAAAGTCTAGAATCCATGAGAAGTTGAAAATCTGTTCTGCATTTCCTCCTTTTTGATCAGGATTCTGCTATAGAATCTTTGATCAAAGTGTTCAGTAACGATAGCCAGGCACCATCCAGTTCTTCTGGTCTCATGGCAAAAGAGGCAGTTGTTCATGGGGGCAATTACCCACACATTTCATATCCTCCTCCTATTCCTGACTCTCCTGTTTCCTCTGTGACAGCAAACTTCTTATCAGCAATAATAGATGTTGGAAGATAATGGAATAATAACTTTAAAGAACTGAAGAAAAAAAAAAAACCCTATCAATCTGGAAATTTACAATCCCCTAAACTATTACACAAGAGGAAGGGTTAAATATAATATCTTTAAATGTACAAAAACTAAAATATTTTACGATACACAGGTCTTCACTAAAGAACTATTAAAAATTATTTTTGAAATAGAAAAGTGAAGACAGAATGAAGATGTGGAATAAAAGAAACAAGTATTCTCTAAACAACTCTTCTTCCCACCTCAAACTAGGTGAGTTGTTTTAGTGAGCACAGAAATTGATAAGATGTGTCGAAAATTTTAAATAATGATTAGACTCTAAAAATTATAACTTTTTTTATTTTGAAGAACAATAACAAGATAGGTGAGCTATTCAATGGGTACTGTCAAGGATTGAATTATGCCCACCAAAAATATGAGCATCAACTTGGTTAGGCCATGATTTCCAGTATTCTGTGGTTGTCCTCCATTTTGTGATTGTAATTTTGTATTAAAGAGGAGTAGGATGGGATTGAAACACCCTTATTAAGATCACATTCCTGATTCAATGTAAAGAGAGTTTCCCTGAGGTGTGGCCTGCATCGACTTTTATCTCTCCAGAGATAAAAGGAAAGGGAAGCAAGCAGAGAATGGGGACCTCATACTACCAAGAATGAAGCACCCAGAGCAGAGCATGTCCTTTGGACCTGGGGTCTGTGCACCTGAGAAGCTCCTTGACCACGGGAAAATTGAGGACAAGGACCTTCCTCCAGAGCTGACAGAGAGATAAAGCCTTCCCCTGAAGCTGACGCCCTGAATTTGGACTTTTAGCCTACTTTACTGTGAGAAAATAAACTTCTCTTTGTTAAAACCATCCACTTGTGGTATTTCTGTTATAGCAGCACTAGATGACTAAGACGGGTACTTAAACGGTACCAAGACTGTTAATTGCAGGTGCAAGGGAGATAAAAATACTGAAGAACCATAGACTCTGGCAGAAAAATTTATAATTAAGTATGCTGTTTAGAAATTTCAGGGTATTTCAGGGTAAAAAAAAAAAATAGCCACTAAATAATAGAAACAAAAATTATAGCTTCCAAATCAGAAGATAATAAAAGGAATGTGGTAAACTTCATCAAACCAAACCAAGGTGGAAAAGAAGAAAAAAAAGCAACGGAAGGTAAACAGAAAACACAAAATAAGATAATACAATTAAGTCTAAATAGACTAATAATCACAAGAAAAGTAAATGGATTAAATTTGTCTGTTAAAAGAAGCAATCAGATGGATAGAAAATAAAATGAAATTCTATGCTTCTTATAAGACACAAAATAAACACACACAATCTACAAGTAAAAATATGGGAAAAAATGTATAATGCAAATACTAACAAAAAATTGGTATAACAAAATTAACATAAGCTAAAATAGATCTCTAGGCATAAAACATTAATAGTGATAAAGAAAGAAAGAAAAAAATAATAAAAGTAGCCACATACCAATAACATATTAAAAAAAGAAAAAAAAAGAACCCATTGCTGTCGAGTTGATTCCGACTCATAGTGACCCGACAGGACAGAGTAGAACTGCCCCATAGTTTCCAAGGAGTGCCTGGTGGATTCAAACTGCTGAACTTTTGGTTAGTAGCCTTAGCCCTTAACCACTACACTACCAGGGTTTCCAATAACATATAATAATCACGAAATTGCATGCTCCTAATATAATTATCATGTATTGTAACATCATAATAAATAAAGCAAACACTGTGAATTATAAGGAGAAATTCACAAAACTACAACCATAGTAGGAGAATAGCACAACTCATAAATAAGCAAACAAAAATTGGAAAGGATATAGCGGCTTCAAGTAATAAAATTAGCAAGTATGATATAGCTATACCTATGCCTATATCTACAGGTAGGCCTTGACTTACGATGGGGTTCTGTTCTAATGATTCTGTCATAAGTTGGTTCTGATGTAAGCTGAATACCTTTTTTTTTTATTGCCTTTTATTATCAGTATCTTTATAAATCCTATCTTTATTTGTCTTTAGAGGTTAGAAAAGTTACATATAAACTTACAGATATATTTTAATACCTACATAAATACGTAAAAACATACACAAATCATAAAAAAAAAAAGGATAGTCGTAAGTGTGGTTCTTCGTAACTCAAATACATTGTAAGTCAGGACTACCTGTATATTTATATCTATAAAACTTTGCATCCACCCATGGTGGGCAGCTTTCAGCAGAGCTATCAGACTAAGAGACTATGAAGAGAGGCCCAGTGATTTACTTCTGAAAATTAGCCCATGAAAACTTTTGGATCACAGTATTGTCTGGTTAGTGCTGGAAGATGAGCCTCTGAGGTTGGAAGGCACTACACAATGGTAGTGTAGAACAATGGACTCAAACATACCAACAATCATGAAGATGGCATGGGACTAGGTAATATTTTGTTCTGTTATACATAAGGTAGCCATGAGTCTGAGGTGACTTGATGGAAACTAGCAAGATACTATGCTAGGTTTTGTGAGGGTATAGTAAAAATATAAGACCTGGCACTGTTATCAAGGACCTTTGAGAAGATACATACACCTGAAACATTAAGGCTGGGCTCAAACCACATAAAATTAAGGGATATTATCCTATGTGTTTAGAAAAGGAGAAGTCAGCTACAGGGGCCTTGGGCCTTGTAAGCTTTGGCTTAGCTGCCTCCCATGATCAAACGCAGTGTGTACTCATCGGCCCTGATGTTCCTTTTGTTCCATGGTGAAATGATACCGTATTTTCTTTCTTTGCTATGGTGGTGCACCAAAATGTCAGCAGTTCAAATCCACCAGCTGCTTCTTAGAAACCATATGGGTGGAAATCAACTCAATGGCAATGGGTTTTTGGTTTTTAGGTAATCATCAAATGCTCTGGAGGAAGTTCTTTGGAAGAAAGGCAATCAGTTATAGTTCAATTCAGGATAAAAGTGACTCTTAGTGACCACTTCTCTGAAACTATGAACTCCTTAAGGGTTCATTTCTGTATTGCACAGATCCCAGCCCAGAGTGGCTACTCAGTAATATTTGCTGTTATTATCATTATTTGCCAGGCCTGAGGATAAAGGGTTGGTAGGCTGTGGGGGATAGCTGATCCACTCTAGTAGAAGAAGGCCTCTTTGTGTCCTTGACCGTGTCCTTGGTCAATCTAGAACACTTGAGATTTCATTCTTCCTATCCCAGAGTGGTTTAGAGTCCAAGACCTTGGCAAAGAGTCTAGCTGGCATGAAGATTTCCTTGGTTGGCCCCTCATCCTCTACTCTGAAGTGTTTGTTCCAAGTGTGCAAATTTGGGATTCCCTTGTAGCCTTTTCACACCCTCTAGGACAAAGTTTTCTATGATTTATTATCTTCTTTCCTTATTTTCTGGGCCCTTCAAATCTCCATGGAGGCCCGATCCCATGGGGCATCCCTAGGGTGTTAGAGGCACGTATATGGCATGTGAGTCATTTTATAGCCAGTGACAACTCCTCTTTCTTCCCTTTCCAGTTCAGATCATGGTGGATCTCTGCCCTCTCCCTTTGGTTCAAATGGGCAATTATTCATGAATTTGGGGGTCTTTGTTCCATAGCTGGAAGCCCTGGTGGTATAGTAGTTAAGTGCTATGGCTGCTGACCAAAAGGTTGGCAGTTCAAATCCAACAGGTGCGCCTTGGAAACTTTATTGGGCAGTTCTACTCTGTCCTATAGGGTCTATATGAGTCGGAATTGATGGCAACAGGTTTGGTTTTTTTGTTGTTCCACAATGGGATCTGGTAATCTTTACTTGCCACTAGCTCCAAGGTCCTGAACCTCTGGGATCTTTGTGTTCCCCCCAGAGAAGAGAAAAGGGGAAGTAGCAGAGGGCACGTGAGTGGCTCCTCTAGAGATCCCTGGGCACCGGGATATAGGCTGCTTAACTTCTGGCTTATGCGAATGTTGGAAACCTAAACCACATAGCCAAAGAGCATGTAGAAGATGGTGTATGGAAAGAGTGTTATCAACCAAACAGATGACAAATCTAGAGTAATGATTCTGACTTCGATATAACCCAATCCTCTCTTCAGAATGTTTCCAATTTGCTATCTCATTTTTTTTTTAATAGCTCTTTTACAGCTCCATTGTGGTGTTAAATATCAACCCACTTTTCAGGTGAGGAAACTGAGGCACACAGAATTCAACTGGTTTGCTTAAGCTCACAAAAAATAGGGTGCCAAGGGATGTTTGAGAGTTTTGATTCCCCTTCATCTCCATCATCTCAAATAAGCCTAAGCTTTAAGCAAAAGCAATTTGCTTGTTACTTCAGTGCAGCCTCAAGACCATTCCCAGGGCTCCGCTGAGATTGCCATCCCCTAGGCTTTCTCTTTATTGAGATTTTGCTGGAAGCACATTGACGCTAAGCAGTAGAGGCAAGATAATAAGAACTTCTCAGGATGTACCTTTAAAAATTGCAGAGAACCTGGTATCCACTATGCTATTGATCCATACCGCATCTGGAGAGAGTAGACGAGCAGATATTCTTCTTATTTAGAGATTAGGAATTAGAAATGGAAGGAAAACTGAGTACTCTGGGTCAGCACCATGTTAGGAGCATTATCCATTCTTTTATTACATCAACATATTTATTGCCTGCATACTACATGCCGATGACTCTTTTTGGCACTGGCAACACAGATATAAACAAAAGGACAAAGGCACTGCCTTCAAGAAGCTTACTTTCATGTGCTTGTGCCTGTGTGTGCGTGTTTGTGTGTGTATGTGTGAAGAGAAAGATAGACATGAATATCTAACATGTCAGATGGCAATGAAGCTGCAACAAAAAAGTCAAGCCAAGAAGAGGATTAGAGAGTGTTGGGTGCTGCCTTTTCAGATAGATGATTAGAAAGGGTCTTTCTACTAAGATGGCCTTGGCCAGAAAATTGAAGCAAGAGCGGGAGGAAGTGAAGCCACACATATTGCAGAAGGAACAGTAAGACCAAAGAACCTGGACTTTTCACTTACACTGTCTCCTTCACTCTTGAGACCAGCCCTGCAAGTGTACGTTATTACTCTCCCCATTTGAGGATGAGAAAACTGAAGCACAGTAAAATTGACAGAGTTAAACTCAGCTCCCCTGATGCTACGTGGGGGTGTCTGCATGCCGAAAAGTGAGATGCCAGAAGGTGAGACGCACTCTCTTTGTCACAGGGCAGTGGGAGCAGGGAAGCAGGCACACCGTGAATGGAGGCCAAGAGCGATCAGAGAGCAGGACTCCAGGCTCCAGCTCCTGGACATCTCACAGCTCCTCCATCTACACCCAGCAGCCATTGCCTGCTAAACTTGGTGTGGCGGTTATTTTCTGAAATCATTGTCTGTGTCTTAGTTCGTTTTGCAATTCCTCTCACCTTTGGGAACAAGTCTCCTGGAGGCCAGGTAGAGAGAACTAACCAGACAGAAATCTGGTCTCGCCATGAGGCTTGTCACTAGCTGCTGAAACGAATAGCTCTAGGAATCAAGTTTTAATTTCCCCTCATTGACTCCAAACTATTCTTCCATATTTGTTAGGAAAAATCTATTTCCTTGGCCCAGGGAGCACCACCTTTTCAGACCACCTAATTGGGCCAAGTTCCTGTGAGGGTTCTCTTTTTACTTAGTGATTGTCCTGTGTGACCGTCTCTTCTGCCCTTGGCTGCTGTTCCCTTCATTGCACTTAGTTGATGAGATTCTCAAAATTTCAGAGTGCAAGCAGATCCTGCTAATAGGCCTGGGAGTCTCACTGAGCCCCTGCAATTTGCTGGGGCCTGCTGTGATTTCCTCCAGAGGGGCTCTGAGTGGCAGAGAAATTAACCTCATGGTCAGGGCAGGGAGTCAGGGTTGTGGGTGTGCCGTTGAGTACAATGAAATGGCAAAAGAAGGTGGCATGGTGTGAGGGAAGGCACAGGCTTTGGCATCACATACACTGGGATTTGAATCCTGTCTCTTCTTCTGATTAGTTCTTTGATCTTATACCGGTTACTTACTGTCTCCAGCCTCAGTTTCCTCAATTGCATGAAAACCAGGGCAAATAATACTCACATCAAGGATAGGTCATAGAAATAGGCAAGGATTAAATGAGATAATATAAGCTCAGCAGAATCTGGCCAGTGGGAAGGGACTGATAAATGTTTCCTTTTCCTTCCCCTCCTCTTTGTGGAGGAAGAGTCCTCTGTTTATCAGCAGAGGAGGGATAGGATTTTGTCTTGAAACTCTTGTCCAGAAAGCTTTCCTCATTAAACTTGTCTGATGACTTGAGAAATTCCATCAGAAATTCATTGGGTTAGGCATTACCCTCCACCTAGGTTTTTTTTTTTTTTTCATTTCAGTTAGGGGTTGGTGAAACTGGGATTTGATACCAGGTACTAAACACCCCCCCCCCCAAAAAAAAAAAACCTGGGTTTTTTGGGTTTAGTCTAATGCCTGGAGTCCTTGGGTGGTGCAAAGGGTTAAGCGCCCTACTACTAGCAGGGGCAGATTAACCGGTAAACACGGTTTGTACTGGCTTTCATTGACCAAGGTAAGCACTGGCTTAATCGTATTTACTTGCTAATCTGTGGTGAGCAATTTCACACAAGTTGCATCACATCTTTGACATGGTGGGGGACAGGTGAAATTGTGCACTGCAGATTGGTGGGAAGGCACAATTGGGCCCTTGCGTACCTTGCTCAAGGAGCCCTGGTGGCGAGTGGTTAAAGTGATCGACTGTTAACAGAAAGGTTGGCAGTTTGAAACTACCAGAAGCTCTGCAGGAGAAAGATGTGGCATTCTGCTTCCATAGAGATTTACAGCCTTGGAAACCCTATGAGGTCGCTATGAATCAAAATCGACTTGACAGCAGTGGGTTTGGGTGTTTGGTACCTTGCTTATTGGGTAATCCGGCCCTGATAATAGCTGAAAGGTTGGCAGTTCAAACCCATCCAGAAGCATCTTGGAAGACAGGCCTGATGATCTGCTTCCCAAAGGTCACACCCTTGAAAACCCTATGGAGGAGTTCTACTGTGCACACACGGGGTCACCATGAGTAGAAGTCAACTCGACAGCAACCAACAACAACAACAACAAAATATAATTCACAAACTCATGTTTTAGCCACTCAGCCCTCCTGCTTCCATGTGGACCATGCAGTCTTGTCTCTCAAATTCATCTGGACATACTAGGTACTTTCACACCTCTCTTCCTTGGCTGCTTGGGAATGCCTCACTCCCTGCTGAACTTGATTTTGTCAGTCAAGGATTACCTTCCTCCTCCACCCTGCTATGATCTGATTGGGCAATTGTTTCTTGATTTCATCTGTCCTGTCTTCCTTCTAGGCCAAATTAACTGCCCCTTGCTCTGTTCCCCCAGATTTGTAAAAACTAACTCAACATGTCTCCATATCGGCACTTGAGTACTTTTCTATCATTTACTGTTATAATGCTCCTGTTTGGTAAAATGCCTCACACTCAGTGACTTCCTGATTAATGCTTGGATGGGGAAGTAGCAGGCATGGAGGTTTGAGTAAATTCCATCAGTAAATTAACAAATTAATAGACGAAAAATTCTGTAGATTTCAAAATTTTGCCAGGCGTTAGACACTTATGGAATTCTCTCTCTCTTTTGAATGAATAAAGTAAAAAAATATATATTAGTAAGTGAAGTGGAGTCTCTGGGTGGTGGAAATGGTTAACTTGCTTGTCTGCTAACCAAAAAGTTGAAGGTTGGAGTCTACCCAGAGGTGCCTTGGAAGAAAGGTCTGATGATCTACTTCTAAAATTAGCCGTTGAAAACCCTATGGAGCACAGTTCTACGCTGACACACATGGGGTTGCCATGAGTTGGAATTGACCTAATGGCAATGGTAAGCTGTAAGAGGATGCAGAAAGATAGGGCAATGACTGAAGGGGGAAGATGACTCAAGAGGAAGTCTTGTTCAGTTTGGAGAAATAACCTAATGTTTTTGTGCTATTCATATGTTTGTTTATCCTTAAATGTAAAGCGAGAGATGCCATGCCTATTTCCATTCCTTGGTTCCCAGCTAACAGCAACAACATTTTAAAATTGCCACAGTAGTGGAGACATTACATTCTCTTATTCAATCCTAAAATGAGATAGGAATAAATCTTTTTGGATCTCTTTTTTCTTATCTATTAAAAAATGGGATTGTTTGGTGATTCACCTGTGGTCGCATATTTCAAATTGGTGATAGAACTTGGATTTGAACCCACCTTGAGTTTAAACTCAATCCTGTCTTAATAGCTCTGCTCAGTGTCCATGTCTAGCGACATGTCCTTGGTTGAGGCTAGCGTCATGCTTTGCTTGCAAGGTAATTCCAGTCTGGTCATTCTGCTTCCTGTCTTGTTCCCTGTCAAACCTGGTCCAGAACTGCACACTTCTAAAGAGCAAAAATCAGAGCATCGCTGTCCTGCTTAAAACTCTTCAAGGCTCTCTTGCCCTTGGACTAAAGCTCAACTCCAGTCTTAACTCAGTTACTAGCCCTTTGTGATGTTGTTCTACCTTGCTCCTTGAGCCTCTAGCGACAGTCATTCTCTCTCCACACACTATGTTTCAGAAGAAATGAACATTTAAAATTTCCCCTATTATTATTGACCCAAACATAATGTTAAGTGCTTTAAATGAATTATCTAATTTAAATTCTACAGCAACTCTAATAGTTAGGTTCTCTTATCAAATCAAGCATATCTCTTATCAGATATGCTTGATCAGGAAGCCAAGCTCTTACTTCTGTGGTAAACTGTTTCTACTTGATGTTCCCCAAGAGTACGATGTTCTGTTTGGCGCCTGGGATTTTATATTTGTTATTTCCCTTCTCCTTCTCTACCTTTTATCTCAGTAACTGGTACTTATTTTTCAGGTTCCAACTTAGACAGCCCTTCCTCAAGGACGATTTCTCTGATACCTCCGGACTGGTCTTTTCCTCTGCTATTTTCTCCTATAATATCCATCTTATTCCTATCCAGCACTTTTCATTTTGTACTGATATTGTCTGCTTGCCTGAGTCCCTCACAGACTGCAGGTTCCTGGAGGGTAGGGACAGTGTCTTGACTTCACTTTCCTCTTCTGAAGTGAAAGGTATTTCAGTTCACATCCTCATACGTTCTCTTTGAGCCTTCATTTTCTATGAGTCTACTGACTTCTTACTCCCACATATGCAGTCCTATGCTAAAAACAGTACTTGGGTAACAGAGTTTGTCATGGTGGGCTTTACTGAGGTACACGAAGCACGCCTCCTCTTCTTCACACTCTTTCTTGCCATGTACCTGTTCACCTTGGTGGAGAACTTGGCTATTATCTTGGTGGTGTGTTTGGACCACCGGCTACGGAGGCCCATGTACTTCTTCCTGACACACTTGTCTTGCCTTGAAATCTGCTATACCTCAGTCACAGTGCCCAAGATGCTGGCTGGTTTTATCGGGGCGGATAGGGGCAAGAACATCTCCTATGTTGGCTGCCTATCCCAACTCTTCATATTCACCTTCCTTGGGGCAACTGAGTGTTTCCTACTGGCTGCCATGGCCTATGACCGATATGTGGCCATTTGTATGCCTCTCCGCTACGGGGCCTTGGTGTCCTGGGGCACCTGCATTCACCTAGCAGCTGCTTGTTGGCTGGTGGGCTTCCTCACACCTGTGTTGCCCATATACCTCATGTCCCAGCTGACATTTTGTGGTCCCAATGTCGTCGACCACTTCTTTTGCGATGCTTCTCCCCTGCTAGCCCTGTCCTGCTCAGATGTCACCCTGAAGGAGACTGCGGACTTCCTGGTCTCTCTAGCTGTGCTCCTGGCTTCCTCCACGGTCATTGCCGTGTCCTACGGCAACATTGTCTGGATGCTGATGCACATGCGCTCAGCTGCTGAGCGCCGGAAGGCCTTCTCCACTTGTGTGGCTCATCTGACTGTGGTGAGCCTCTTCTATGGCACTCTCTTCTTTATGTACGTCCGCACCAAGGTGGCCTCCTCCTTCAACTTCAACAAGGTGGTTTCCGTCTTTTACTCCATTGTCACGCCAATGCTCAACCCTCTCATCTACAGTCTTTGGAACAAGGAGGTGAAGGGAGCCCTGGGCCGAGCCTTTTCCCTCAGGACTTGGAAAGGGCAGTGAGGAGGCAGGTGGCAGACTCAATTTCCTTGCCTTGGATATTTTGAAGGATGAGACATACCTCTGTCTTAAAGTTCCTTGCTAGATGAAGAAATCATTATTTTTACTCACCTCTACTAGTGAGAACTTAGTCACAAGGCTACACCTAATTGCAAGGGTAGAAAAATATTTCCTAGCTAGCCAGCCCAGTGGCCAGGCACAATCCAATTATTATAGAAAAAACGGGAACACATCTTGGTGGACAACCAGCTATTTCCACCATAGACTAAGTCTCTAGATTCTGAGCTATTTTTTTAATGTGACATGCATACTTATCTTCTTTGTCTCTACATTCCCTTATTTGAAATATAGAAGACTCCTCCGCTATACCAAATGGTGTTTTGAAATTGATTAAAGAAGATCTCAATGGCATTGTTAGCTCACTTAAAGTAAGGCTTACAAAGACAATTATAAATTAAGCAGTTCCTCACATGTAGATAGTTGCACTCCTAAAGACATTTCCACTTATCATTTTAGTGTGGATTCTAGAAACTATAGTATATAAAGAAGAGGAAAATTCTGAGCTTGGGACTGAGTGAAGAAAAGGTCAAATTTTCTTTGGATGTCATTTCTTAACTTACCAACAATGAGAAGATTACGTTATGGTGCCCCTTCGTCATCACAGTCTCACTCCCCAGTGTCTTAGCTGTTGCGTTTTCCATAGTTAGCGGGAAGGGCACAAGTTTCGAGTTTGAGAACTCTTTAATTTATTGAAGATCATACCAGTGAGGTGCTTTAGATGACTTACTTGGAAACTCATGACCGCAAGGTGACTTCAAGATGCAAAAGCAATACAATGGTCAGCACTTCTCAGTATTCAATGTAAAAATTCATCTCAATAAAGTAGAAGAAATAGGTAGATTTGAACACAAGATGAATTTGGCTTCTAGGTTTCTAATGGATGGTAAAGACAGAGAAACATACTGGGTTACATAGTTCTCATTTATGGTAGCATGAAGAATTTAAATTCAAACACAGAGATTGTTTTTCGTTTTTTGGATATTGAGAACTACTCTAAGAACAACTCCATGGGAAGTATCAGTAAGGTGTACAATTTTAAGCTTCTTGAAAGACAAATCTATGTTTTTGATATAAATTACATAAAATGGTACAAACTCAGAGGAATGGTCTTAGATAGGATCCTATACATGTAAAAGTAAATCTTGCTTTAATAAAACCTGATGTAAGAACTAAACTGGAAAAAACCAAAACAAAATAAACCATTGTAAGTGTGATTATTGACATTGCAAAGTCAAAACAATCACTTCCTTAGAAAACAGACCTACCTACCAGAATCTGGTATGCTGATGGGCACATGGTATATGTAGACACTGACTACCGAAGTTTAAATAACTTTTATTGTGGTAAAATACACATTGCTGTCAAGTTGGTTCCGACTCATAGTGACCTTATAGGACAGAGTAGAACTGCCCAATGGGATTTCCGAGGAGCGGCTGGTAGATTTGAACTGCCAACCTTTTGGTTAGCAGCTGAGCTCTTAACCCTTACGCCATCAGGGCTCTGTGGTAAAATATACGTAGCAAATTTTTTTTTTCCATTTTAAGCATTTTAAGATGTATAATTCAGTGACATGAATTACATTCATCATGTTGTAATTAAACACGCCATTACCCATTTCAAAAAAAAAATTTTTTTTAATCACCCCAAATAGAAGCTCAATACCCCTTAAACAACAACTCCCCATTTCCTCTTTCCCCCGATACCTGGTAAACACTAATAAACTTTGTTGGTCTGTGTATTTTCCCATTCTAGATATTTCACGTAAGTGGAATCATATAATATCTGCCCTTTTGTGTCTAATTTACTTCAGACATCAGAGTGTTTGCGTTAGGCTTTATCCATGTCATAGTGTGTATTAGAACTTCACTTCTCTTCTCTTTATAGCTGCATAATATTCTGCTGGATGTATATACCACAGTTTGCTCATTCAATCATCTGTTGATAGGAACTTCGGCTGTTTCTACCTTTTGGGTATTGTGATTAATACTTTAATAAACATTGGTGTACAAGACAGCTAAAATTTTTAAAGCTACAACTAATGTAGATCAATCAGCAATGAAGATAAAATACGAAATCAAATGCATGTTTTTGTAAACAGTGAATTTCGAGAAGGTATCTATTGTATGGAGTGAAATATAGCCATAGGAAGTGTTAACCTAGACACTACATCACTGGTACTCAGAAAGTGTCACAGGATGAATTCCAGATAGAAATGAGACTTACTAAGCAAGAGTGCTACTTATATCATTTTGCTTTCTCTGGATACCAGGATATTGGCTTACTGTATTTTACACAAATAATGAGCACCTTCTACATTTGTTTGCCAACCAAGCCCTCCTCCTGCTAGGTATTTTTGTAAGTGCCACTATGCCAATTTTTTTTACAGGTTGCTATAAAAAATTAGCATAGGCTGTTTATGAAACCCTGGTGGTGTAGTGGTTTAGTGCTACGGCTGCTAACCAAAGGGTCGGCAGTTCAAATCAGCCAGGTGCTCCTTGGAAACTCTATGGGGCAGTTCTGTCCTGTCCCTTGGGGTTGTTATGGGTTGGAATTGACTCAATGGCACTGGGTTTGGTTTTTTGCTTTGGTTTATGAACATACCTCTTGGGAGAGGGCATGGTTGGCAAACAAATGCAGAAAGCGTGTGTCATTGTGTGGAAATATGGTTAATGAACTCTTTTTTGACAAAAGACATTGTGAGAATGACTGGATCTATACTCCGAAGTCAGAACTCAATACAGTTTGTTGTATGCCATTAAATATGACCATCGTCAAAGGTTTTGATATGGATCTAATTCAAGGAACCAAGGCCCACTTGGTGCCCTCTTCAGTACTTCCATGTTGTTTTTATCCCATGCACCTGTGCTGGGATACCCATTTCTGTTTTCAGAGTTCTTAGTCTTTGATTAGTCTCTTATTTTTCACTTTTCATGTGCCAAATCCTTCGCAGTTGATTTCTAAGACACGTTTGTAAAAGTGCTGGGTTTGGCTGTGGGATGCTATAGCTGTGTCTCTAAACTGAGCCTTCTTTATCTATTTTCTTTGGTGGCTTCATTTTCAATGTTCTGAATAACATTCTCAGCCAGCCATGGCAAGGTAGGAACATTTTAAGGCTCTTTGACAAGTACTCGAAATGGATCTCATTGCCCAGAAAAGTGGATGCCTTGATACCTTGAGACACTTTGTATAACACCATCAAGCCCTGTGCCTTTCTACGGAGTAGCCCCAAAACACTAACATTTAATTAATTGATGTGTAATATTTTGTGGGCTTAATTAGCATCCCTACTCCCTTGTGGAAGTGGTGGGGTATTATTTAGGGCAAACTTCACTCTGGTGGTTGCTCTACTGGGTCTGTGATAGTCATTGTTCTTACCAACTCAAAGGAAGGCAGCTAGCCAGAGCAAGAATAGGCTATTTATTTCTTTAAAAATGGTTTCACCATGCTAGATCACAAGTTCTTTGCTTGTAAGGACTGTGCCTTAGCCTCTCTGAAGGTCCCTCCCCAAGTCCTACCCTGGAGCAAAGTGTCATAAAAGTTTCACTTATCGAAATGAAACAGGAGATCCAGATTTTGTCACTATGCATAGTTTTATTAAATTATTTAACAAACACTTCTTTAGAACTTACAATGTTTCAGGTGGGTGGTGCGAATAGTTAACACACTCTACTGCTGACCAAAAGGTTGGGGGTTTGAGTCCACCCACAAGTGCCTTGGAAGAAAGGCCTGGTGATGTACTTCAAAAAAAAATCAGCCATTGAAAACCCTGTGGAGCTCAGTCCTACTCTGATACACATGGGGTTGCCATGAGTCAGAATCAACTCCATGGCAAATGGATGTACCAGGTATTAGTCTAAATGCTTTATAAATGTTAACTCATTTGTTTCTCACTGATAGCCTCAGGAAGTCAGTGCTACTATTATCCTCCTTTTACAGATGAGGAAACTGAGGTACAGAGAAGCTAAGTAACTTGCCCAAGGTCACACAGCTATGTAAGTGGCAGAGCTTGGGCCAGAACGCTGTTTATCCTGGAATCCTGTTCAACCTCTGCACAATGATGCCCTGGGTAAATTGGTCCCCTCTCTTGGCATTAGTAGTACCCTTATCTGTAAAAGGGGAGGGTCGACTGGAAGGCTCTAGATACCCACCTAGGTGTGGGGTACAAGTGTTTATGCTAAGCGCTTTACACATATTTTCTCTTTTCATTATCTCAACGACCTCGAGAAGAATGCTTAGTCTCATTTTACATTGGAGGAAACCAGTGCTCAGAGGGGTCAAGTAATTTGCCCACGCTCATATAACTACAAGGTGGAGAAGTCAAGAAGATTTGAAACAGGTCTGTTTGACACCACCTAATCACTTGACATCGCTGCCTCCTCTCGAAAATCTCTTCCAGGGTTAATTTTGCATAAGTTGACTAATTCATTCATCAAGTAAGTATTCTATCTCTTCCAGGTACAAAGTACTGGTTGGGTGCTAAGGGGCCACAAAATGAATTGGACCAGATGTCATATTATTTGCAAATGTGTTTCCTCTTTCCCCTCCCCCCTCCATGGACTGAAACACAACATTGAAGCAACTAAGTGTAAGAGATGTCCAGACCAGTGTGTGGGGCTCAGAGAAGGGAATGTTCCTGTGGTGATGAGCTCAGGTGAGACTTCCCTGTGGTCCACTTTTGTTTTTTTCACTTGAGATGATGCCTGCCAAGCATTGGTTCTCTTGTGTTCTTTTCGGGGTGGAGCAGGACGATGTAGCGTTTGGGAAAGAAGAGGCAGGACATGAGTCCTGCTCCTGATGCCAAGATGGCAAAGACCTCCACAGCCACTATGTCTTTGCCATGGGAGCTCATGTGGCAGGGGTGAAGGACACCCAGATGCAGGAACAGACCAATGTGCTGAGTATGATATGCTTGGCTTCATTGAAGGTGTCAGGCAGCCGGCAGGCAGGGAAGGCCACCAGCAAGCTGACCAGACCTAGCAAGCCCAGGTAGCCCAGCATGGCATAGAACAGTTCCAAGGAACCCTCGTCACACATCACTGTCGCTATGGACCCAGGCTCTGTTAAGTTCACAGGTCTTGGGGGCCATCCTATCACCCAGAACATACACAAGGCTGCCTGGACCAGGGAACAAACAATGGGAACGGTGCTAGGGAGAACTGGCCCTACCCACTTCTTAATCTTGGCATTGGGCTGAGTGGCATGGAAGGCTGCCACCACCATGATGGTCTTGGCCAGCACAGTGGACACGCAGACTGTGAAGGTGACCCCAGAGGCTGCCTGGCTCACGGCATAGGTGAGAGGCCCAGGGTGGCCAATGAACATGAAGGGGCAGAGGAAACAGAGCCCCAAGGAGGCCAGGAGTAGGTAGCTTAGCTGGTGGTTATTTGCTCGGACAATGGGTGTGTGGTGGTGTCAGGTGAAGATGCCTAGGATGGCCAGAGTCAGGAGGAAAAGCAGGGCTGTACAGACAACCAGCACTGTGCCAAGGGGTTCGTGGTAGGACAAGAAGTCAAGGGTTTGGGGGATGCACTGGCTCTTCCCCAAGTTGGGCCACTGGTCCTCAGGACACTTCTGACATGTAGGGCTATCTGAAGTGAGAAGAAGAAAACTGGGTCAGAAAACAGAGCAAGGAAGGATACACAGCTTTTGGAAACTTTCCCATGGTCAGGCAGTTACATGACTCTTGTTGGCTTTTCCAGCAGGCTCAGTGTATATTTCTGTCTTTTTACTACGTGCCTTCCAGATTGCCTGACATCCTCAGATTCAGGGCCAAAGACACAGATGGCAGGGCTCTCGCCACAGCTGCTTATCATGCATCAGATTATAGGGAAATAACACTGAGACAACAACCTACAGGAGCTCTAACTCCCCCTATTTGGCTCCATCCCTTTGAATGGAACAATGACTTTGGCAATGTCATAATTCAGAGTCCCAGCTAATTAATTTATGCATTTATTCATTCATCAGTATATTTAACTTAAGAACTGTTTATGGGGCACTTGCTATGTACACAGATTCTCTCTCTCCCCCTCATTTTTTTTTTTAAACTGAGACACCCTTCTTTAAATCACCTCATGAACAGAACTTATCAGAGCTTCACATGCCATAGTGACTTTAAGGGCAGGCTTTGTGGCTGAACCCCTGGAAATCATATATCCTCATTTGATCTCTTTGTTAGCTTTGGTTATACCTCCATGCTCATGTTGTTGTTGTTAGCTGCCGTTGAGTTGACCCTCGACTCAGGGTGACCGCACATGCAATGGAACAATATGCAGTTTGGTCCTGCACCATCCAAAGGGCTCATTGCAGATTGGACCGTTGTGATCCATAGGGTTTTCATGGCTGATTCTCAGAAGTAGATTGCCAGGACTTTCTTCCTAGTCTGTCTTAGCCTGGAAGCTCTGCTAAAACCTGTTCAGTATCATAACAACGCACGAGCCTCCACTGACAGATGGGTTGGTAGCTGCACATGAGGTGCATTGGCCAAGAAAGGAACCTGGGTCTCCTGCACAGAAGGGCAAGAGTTCTACCACTGAACCACCACTGCCTGGTGTGGACATGGAAATATAACCAAAGCAAATGGGAATATACGACTGTTCCAGGGCTCCAGCCGTAAAACCTGTTCTTAAAATCACTATGGCAAGTTCTGTCAATACAGTGACTTAGAGAAGGGCAATGCAGTTAACAAAACAAAACAAAACAAAACAAAAAAGCCTCCATGCCCATGGACACTTTGATTCCATGTCCTCCAAGTCCAAGATTTCTTCTTACTTATCATTTCCCTCATCTGCTCTTTACCATCAGCCGGAACAAGGGCAGGGCCAACTACAGAACAGACTATCAATTGTTCATATGCAAATTCAAGTCGAAGCTGGAGAAAATTAGAACAAGCCCACAAGAGCCAAAGTATGACCCTGAGTATGTTCTCCTGAATTTAGAGACCATCTCAACAATAGATTTGACGAGTTAACACTAATGACAGAAGACCACTCGAGTTGTGGAATGACATAGAGGACATCAGACATGAAGAAAGCAAAAGGTCATTAAAAAGACAGGAAAGAAAGAAAAGACCAAAATGGAAGTCAGAAGAGACTCTGAAACTTGCTCTTGAATGTCGAGTAGCTAAAAGCCAAAGGAAGAAATGACGAAGTAAAAGAGGCAAACAGGAGATTTCAAAGGGCAGCTGAAGAAGATAAAGCATTATAATGACGTATGCAAAGACCTGGAGTTAGAAAACCAAAAGGAAAGAACGCCCTCAGCATTTCTCAAGCTGAGAGAATTGAAGAGAAAACTCAAGCCTCAAGCAGCAATATTGAAGGATTCTACAGAGAAAATATTAAACGACTCAGGAAGCATCAAAAGAAGGAAGGAATACACAGAGTCATTATACAAAATAATTGGCCGAATTGACAGAATATCAATTGAGATGATTCAACACATGGATGTGGCACTGGAAGTGCTTACTCATCTACGCCAAGAATTTGGAAGACAGCTATCTGGCCAACCGACCGGAAGAGATCCATATTTATGCCTATTCCAAAGGAATTTGATCCAATAAAATGTGGAAATTATAGAATGATACCATTAATATCAGAAGCAAGTAAAATTTGATAAAGATCATTCAAAAGCGGCTGGAGCAGTACATTGACAGGGAACTGCCAGAAATTTAAGCTGGATTCAGAAGAGGATGGGAAACCAGGGATATTGTTGCTGATGTCAGATGGATCCTGGCTCTAAGTACAGAATACCAGGAAGATGTTTACCTGTGTTTTATCGACTATGCAAAGGGATTTGACTGTGTGGGTCATAACAAATTATGGACAACATTGTGAAGAGTGGGAATTTCAGAACACTTAATTGTGCTCTTGAGGAACCTGTACACAGATCAAGAGGCAGTTGTTCTAACAGGACAAGGGGATACTATGTGATTTAAAGTAAAAAAAAAAAAAATGTGTGCATCAGGGTTGTATCCTTTCATCATACTTATTCAATCTGTATGCTGAGCAAATAATCTGAGGAGCTGGACTATATGAAGAAGAATGTGGCATCAGGATTGGAGGGAGACTCATTAACAGCCTGCCATATGCAGATGACACCACTTTGCTTGTTGAAAGTGAAAAGTACTTGAAACACTTACTGATGAAGTTCAAAGACCACAGCCTTCAGGATGGATTACACCTCAACATAAAGAAAAAAATCCTCACAACTGGACCAATAAGCAACATCATGATAAATGAGAAAAGATTGAAGTTGTCGAGGGTTTCGTTTTACTTGGATCCACAATCAATGCCTGGGAAGCAGCAGTTGAGAAATCAAAAGAAGCATTGCATTGGGCAAATTTGCAGCACAAGATCTCTTTAAAGTGTTGAAAAGCAAAGACGTCTCCTTGAAGACTAAGAAGTGCCTGACCCACGCCATGGTGTTTTCAGTTGTGTCATATGCATGCAAAAACTGGACAATGAATGTGGAAGACAGAAGAAGAATTGATGCCTTTGAAAGGTGGTGTTGGTGAAGAATATTGAATATACAGTGGACTGACAAAAGAACAAACAAATCTGTCTTGGACGAAGTTCAACCAGAATGCTCCTCAGAAGCAGGGATGGCAAGACTACGTCTCACATACTTTGGATATGTTGTCAGGAGGGATCAGTCCCTGGAGAAGGACATCATGCTTGGTAAAGTAGAGTGTCATCAAAAAAGAGGAAGACCCTCAATGAGATGGATTGATATAGTGGCTGCAACAATGGGCTCAAGCATAACAATGATTGTGGGAATGACACATGACCATTGTTGTAAGTAGGGCGGCTATGAAACCGACTTGTTAGCACATGACAGCAATAACTCTTTACCAACTGGCAACTCCTCCTCAGCTTCATTCAGTGGTTTCTTTCACTTTAAATGAGTTGTTGTTTTTGTTGTTAGTTGCTGTTGAGTGGGTTCCAACTCATAGTAACCCTATGTGTGCAGAGTAGAACTGTCTCATAGAGTTTTCAAGACTGTGACCTTCTGGAAGATCACCAGGCCTGGCTTCCAAGGCACTTTTGACTGTTTTCGAACCACCGACAGTTTGGTTAGTTTTCAAGTACTTATTCATTTGCTCCATCCAGCTGCCCTTTAAATAGTGTTAAGGATTGAATTATGACCCCCCAAAAACGTGTGTCAACTTGGCTAGTCCATGATTCCCAGTATTGTGTGATTGTCCACCATTTTGTTATCTGATTTGATTTTCCTATGTGTTGTGAATCCTACCTCTATGATATTAACGAGGTGAAATTAGTGGCAATTCTGTTAATGAGGCAGTGCTCAATCTACAAGATTAGGTTGTGTCTTGCATCAATCTGTTTTGAGATATAAAAGAGAGAAGTAAGGAGAGAGACGTGGGGACCTCATACCACCAAGAAACAAGAGCCAGGAGAATAGTGTATCCTTTGGACCCAGGGTCCCTGTGCTGAGAAGCTCCTCTATTGGGGAAGATTGATTACAAGGATCTTCTCCCAGAGCTGACACAGAGAGAAAGCTTTCCCCTGGAACTGGTACCCTGAATTTGGACTTCTAGACTCCTAGGCTGTGAGAGAATAAATTTCTCTTTGTTACAACCATCCTGTTGTGATATTTCTGTTATAGCAGTACTAGATAACTAAGGCAAATGAGTATATTCCCCAAAGTCCCCACCTTTCCCAGGGAGAGTTTGCAGTGTGAGGAGAACCTGAGGCTTCAATAACTGTCTGATTCTGACCCTGGTTTTCCTGCTCCAATCTTTCTCCCCTTCAGTACACCTGTTGCCTAACAATCTTCCCTGAATACATATTTAATGCACACTACTTCTCTACTCAAGTAATCCCGTGGCTTTCTATTTCCCATAGAATGGCTCTTGGGTCTGACCTGTAAAACCCTTTATGATCTGGCCACCCACTACCTTGCTTCCTTTCCTGACTCAAATCTGCCTACGTGTCCAACTGCAGTCTACACTTAAGCCGCCCTGGGCTTCTATTGCATTCAGACCTTGAGCCTTTACAAATTTACTCCTCTGCCTGGAATATCCATATCCTTTGAAACCCCACTTGTTGTTCAAGGTTAACATCACATGCTACCTCCTCGGGTAAAAAGTCCCCCTGCATATTCTTCTTCAGAATGAATTCTCTATGCTTTCATGGCTTGATATTTGAACTTTTATTAAAGCAAGTGATTTTACTTGAGAGCCTAGTTTCTTTATTGAGAGATCTGCCCAGTGCTAGGTGTGGGGTTGCAATGATCATTCTCTCTGAACAGATCAAGAGCTCTATGGGTCTAGGGGCTGTGAGTTATCAGTAGTTGGAATCCCTGAGTGGGGCAAATGGTTAAGCACTTGACCACTAATTGAAAGGCTACTGGTTTGAAACCACTTAAAAGTGCCTCAGAAGAAATGCCTGGTGATCTGCTTCTGAAAGGTAACAGCCTTAAAAACCTTATAGAACACAGTCCTACTCTGCAACACATGGAGTTGCCATGAGTTAGAATCAACTTGATAGCAAGGGGCTTGGTTTTCCCTTGTAACCAGCACAATGGCTGTATACGGTAGATGCCAGTTGATGTCTGTCTATTGAATGAATTACATCTTAGTAAAATATAGATTGTCATTAGGGAGATTTTTTTTTTAGCATTTATGGACTACTACACACCAAACTAGCCACAGGATTTGGACAAACTTAAGGTTGATGAAAGAAAGAACAGATGCATGACATTTAATGGCTTTAGTATAGCATATGAGAAGGACACATTGACTTCATCTTTTTGGCTTTCTCTCCCCTGGACTTTTCTTTCCCATCAAAGGAATCTTCTTTGATGTGGACGGCAGCTGTCATCTGAAGCACCCTACAGCTGCTGGCTGGCTCCTCCCTGACAAAAAGCCAGCCTCCCTCCTTACCTGGTGTCTTGGTGATTTCTCCTGATAGACACTGGAGGCATCTATAGCAGCATTTTGACTTCTCATATTGAATTGACTTCCTGGTCCCCATGGGGCATTTTTCGTTGCAGACAGAGGAAGGAACCTACACATTAAAGGAGAGAAGGCACTGGGGAGACTGAATGGGAGATCGAGTAGCATCTGTGTAACCAGGTCTCAGAGGAATTAGCCACGTCATTCTTACTTAATGGATCCCTCTGTCTCTTCTCCTTTCCCTGTCCTTCCTTTCAAAACTTAACCTTGTCTTTACTCCCTCTTCTTGCCTTCCCTCTTTCCCTTCCCAACCTCCTTTGCTCAAGTAGTTATTGAACCATTCCATGCATCAGGTACTGTGCAGAGTATTAGGGAAATAGCAACAAGTAAGTATGGCCTGAGCCCTCAAGGATGTCAGTTTGATGGGGAGACCAACAAACCTCTAGGAGGAAATAGGTTTGGGTTGGAATTCTGTGTCACCTTAAGCTTAATCTCTCTAAGCCTCAGTTTTCTCTTCAATAAAACGGGGTAGTAACAGGACCTATTCTGAGGATTATATAAGGATTAAATGAGATGATGCAAGTGGAGCCCATACCACAGTGCCTGGAACATTGTGAGGAGGAATACTATTCTGAAGTATCAACTGGGAAGTTGGTCCTCCACCCTGGGCTCACCAAATACCTTCATTTGTATCTCAAGGCACTCATTTCTCCCCCATCTCCCAAAATAAGAGCTGAATGACTTAAGGTGCATTAGAAACAAAGACTACAAACACTAGCTAAGCTATTAAACCAGGGTTCCCAAATCTTTGTACTGCTAACATTTAGGCCAGATAGTTCTTTGTTGTGGGGTGGTGTCCTGTGTATTATAGGGTTTTAGAATCTACCCTGGCCTCTACTCTCTAGAGGCTGGTAGCATGCCTCCCCTCCAGTTGACAGAACCAAAATTGTCTTCCAAAAAAAAAAAAAAACAAACAAAAAACCCATTGCCATCAAGTTTGTTCTGACTCATAGTAACCCTATAGGACAGAGTGGAACTACCACATAGGGTTTCCAAGCAGTAGCTGATGGATCCGAACTGCTGACCTTTTGGTTAACAGTCTGAACTCTTAACCACTGTGACACCAGGGCTCAAAAAATGTCCCCAGTCATGCCTAAATGTCTCCTAGGGACAAAACCACCCTGTTGAGAACCACTGAAATTCAGATTCTGCTTGTAGAATGAGTTTCCTTGGACAGACTGGATAATAAAAGAATTCCATGGTCTGGGTAGGAGAGGCTTTTGAAGAAGACAAGCACTAGGCAGCCATGAGGCACCTGAGACAGTGTTGAGTGAAGATCCCAACAACCAGGAGTCAGCTTTTTGTCTTTGGAGCAACGATGCTCATTTCTCCACTGGAACTCTATCCTGCTGTTCTCCTCATCAGCTGCCATCTCTTCGGTCCCTCCTCCCATGGTGGGGAATTTGGACATTGGGTGTGATAGTCATCAGAATGGAAAAAGACAGTCTTGATCAAAGTGAGACCAAGGGAACAAGTTTGAAATCACTGAAGATGGTGGAGAATATACTATACATACTCTTATTATAGAGATATGTAGAAAATATTAGAGTTGCTCAGAGAAGGGAGTGTTTGTCTCTGCCCGGATGAGTTGGAGACAACTGCAGTTGGCATAGCATGACCATTGAGGTGAAAACACCGTTAAATTAGAAGTCCACCTGGTGACCTTAAATACTTAGGGGTCCAGGAAAGGACTAATGGAGTTCTGTGGGATACTGTCCATTACTTAAAAAAGCTTGACATCAATTGTCTATTTCTTGATAGTAGGCTGCAAAGACTGAAATAATGGTGACTTTAGGTAGACTCTCTCAGGGAATACTCTAATTGACAATTACATATAACTCACTTTTCCTCTTGCTCATGAATTGTTCTTACCTTTAACAAGCAGTTTTTGTCTTTTCCTTTTTTTTTTTATTACTTATTGTGGAAGGCAGGGAGAAGTTTTGGAAGGTTTTGTTTGATAAACAGTTTGAAAATTGTCTGAGTCAATGATCCTACCTCTTTGACCACCAAGTTCTCTAAATCAGTTCAATATAAAAAAATATTCCTGAGTGCTTGGGATGTGTGAGGTGCTAGGCAGTCTTGGTTGTTAGGAGGTTCTCAGTTCTCACCTTTAAGATCTTACCTACCCAGATAATAGCGCTGTCATTTATCAGCAGCTGTTTTCCAGGAGGTGACCTGAGGTCAAAGTGCCCAACAATGGCTACCTGCCAGCTTTGGTCTGGGAGGACGTAGGTATTTTTAAAGTCAAACGCTGACAGCATCTCCCCATCTTTGGTGAAGAAAACCTCTTCCTGGACTCTGGTGGTGAAGCGAAACTTCTGGGTGTAGTGCAGCACCTGAGACAGAGATAGAAGATGGAGGGAAAGAAACCAGTGAGGAGCAAAAGCTTCCTCCACATCACTAGAAAGTGTTCCTTCCAGAGCATTCTCCCACGTCTGTACTTGGAGAGAGACACACTACCTCTGCACCTTTTATGAAGAAGGAACCCTATTTTCTCATCTTCCAAGTTTGCATTAATCTATGGCGGGGGGTGCTAGAGAAGTGAAAGTCAAACTCATGGAAGTGTTGGGTTTTGCCTAAGATCAATTCATTGGCAAGCTGGTCTTATGGATATGGGTGTCTCCATCTATCCAATGTTACAACATCTGTTCATACATGTTACTTAGCATCCTTCTTTGTGCTGGACATGATCAGTACCTAGGATGCGACAACTCAATCCTGCCCTCAAAGAACCATCTGTTCATCTCAGTAGTGTGGCTGATGGAGAATGTTTTTTGGTTAAAAGCAGATATGTATTGCAAACTCTAATTCCTCCAACCTTCACAGGTGAGAGAACCTCAGATTATGAGACTATTAAAGCCCCAGTATCATTCCTCTGGGAACAGCTTCAGTGGTAGAATAGAAGGACTTTTGGGAAAACCACCAGAGGCTTTGGAGTGGCTGTTTCTGGATCTACAACTCACATTCTCTTCCAGTTCTTTTGACCAAAGTACCTAAAGAATGTCCACAGAGGCAAAGAGGCTTATTCTAGGTCATGCAGAACATTGATAGGCTAAGAACCCAGACCCACCTCTTCTGGCTGAAAATCCAATGCCCTTTTCTTGAAGATGTTGGCTGAGGCCTTTGCCCACCCAAGTCTGTCACATTCCCTCTTTGAGACTGTTTGAGCACTACCTCTCAGATTATGGGGGGAAGATTCACCCTCTCCCCTTTCTGTCCCCATCACTGAGCAGCAGAAGAAGAATGGGTGAGGTGTTGGGTTGTGGGCTCTACACTTCAGATTTCCCATTTTCCTAATTTTTTGGATTGTTCTCTCCTGCTATGGAGCTCATATTGCTTTTGTTGCACATTACCATTGGCATGTAGTGGCCTGGACACCAAGACAACTGGGTTCTGTCCTGGCTCTGCCTCCCATCTTTTGTGACCTCCCATTTCTGATTCTCAGATTTCCAATGTCCTTGAAGGGGATTGGATCAGTTGATCTCAAAGGTTCCTTGCAGTTCTCGTATCGCCACCATTATTAGCAGCATTGTACCACCACAAAGAACTATAACTGATAACGTGCACTGCTAATGTACAGTCCTCTACTGTACGTAGTATTATACTCACTCTACAGAGGAGAACTACCACCCATCCGTCAGTTTGTTGTATGGTGCTGGTTTGCATGTAGCTATGATGCTGGAAGCTCTGCCACCAGTATTTTACACACTAGCAGGGTCACCTATAGTGGACAGGATTTAGCAGGGCCTCCAGATTAAGGAAGAAAGGCCTGATGATCTACTTCCAAAAATAAGCTGTTAAAAACCCTATGAACTACAACAGAATATTATCTGATCTAGTGCTGGAAGATGACTCCCTAGATGGGAAGGCACTCAAAGTACTCAGTGGCTGTAACAATGGACTCAAACATACTAACGACCTTTAAGATGAGGCAGGAACAAGTAATGTCTTGTACTGTCATATAAGGGGTTGTGTGAATTGGAGCAGACTAGACAGCAACTAATGACAGCAACACAGAAGTGGAAGCTGAAGCTCAGAGAAAGTAAATGACAAGGTCATCATAAATGCCATCTCGGGACTAGAGCCCAAGTCAGTGCTCTGTCACTAGGTCATGGTGCCTCTCTGCTATTTTCTGACTCATACAAGCTAGGATGAACAGGGACTAGGTAGGGGGTCTTGGCTGCTCACGTGCCATGGCTTGGCATTGTGTGCACTGGCACATGCACCTCCCAGGAATGGCCCTTCTCCTGGGGCGCAGGACACCAGGTTCTGATAAGCCGCCAGCAGGGTTTTGGTTGCCACATAGGCTTGGTAAGTGGCGGTCAGATCTGAAAGTTTAAAGACAGACAGGTGAGCGGCTGTCATGCTCTCAAGCCCTGTGCAGTGCTTGGTCGCATCTCTGGCACTTTAGGTAGAAGGAGTTGACACAGGCAACCTGCATCCCTGTAGCTTCTCCCACAGCTTCCTCATCAGACTGTTGCCTGGGTATATAGCTGGGCAAAGCGCCAACAGGAAGTCCTCAAAGCCAGGCATTACCCCTGAGTGTATGGCCAGGACCAAGCTGCCATTAAGCAGCTCCTGGGCCCTGGGTCCTAGCACCAAGGGGTCATAGAAGAAGGATGTAGAGAAGATCCACATCCTCCTGGTCCATTCTTCTCCCAAAGGGCCTTAGCTGGGAGCCTGACGTGAAAGCGGTAACAGTCACAGACAATGACCCTGGCAGCAGGAGATTAAGCGGTGGTTCTGGCTGTGCTGCTGATGCTGTTGCCGGGGCTGCTGATCTTCTTTGAGAAGGCCAGGCAGCCATCCCCATGCCTCATTTCCTCCTGCAGCTGCTGATCTAGCCACTCAAAGTTGCCGTTGTCAGCGCCCACCAGACCTACCCAGGTCCAGTTAAAGTGACTCAAGAGCTGGGCCAGGACCCAGGGCTGGTGGGCATTGCTGAGCACTGTGCACAGGAAGGACGGGAGGTGGAGACTGTTGGAGAACTGGGGGTGTTGAGATCCATGGTTAATCTGGGAGAAGAAACTGGGCTGTGTATTCCTTGCCAGAACATCCCAGCACCTCTGCTCAGTATGCACAAATGTGTAGGCTGCTGCCCTGTGACCTGGTCTCATTCCTCCCCTCTCTGCCTTTAGTTTTTAATTCTTATTTCACCGGCCTTTGATGTGTGCAGTATCCAGGTCCTTCAAAGACTGTTAGCTCAGGCTTGAGAAGCCAACGTACCTTCTTAAGAAGGAATGCAGTAGACTAAAGAACATATCTTGGGGTGTGGTTGGGGGAAGCAGGGAACTAAAGGGGTGC
This sequence comes from Loxodonta africana, assembly GCF_030014295.1. NCBI lineage: Eukaryota > Metazoa > Chordata > Mammalia > Proboscidea > Elephantidae > Loxodonta > Loxodonta africana. Next base: position 18,553,580 of record NC_087348.1, on the reverse strand, counting down.
AAAGGATTTTGTATTTATATACCGTATAAATTTTGATACTGAGAAATAAAGGTTCCAGTGAGCTAAAAACTTGAAGGTGGTGCAAATGGTTAACATCCTCAGCTGGTAACTGAAATGATGGCAGTTCAAGTCTACCCAGAAGCACCTTAGGAAAAAAAACAGGTAATCTACTTTGGAAAAACCAGCCATTGAAAACCCTGCGGAGCACAGTTCTACTCTGACACACATGGAGTTGCCATGAGTCAGAACTGACTGGATGACAACTGGCTTACTGGACAAATATAGGCAGCGTTTTGATTTAGGCAAAAGTCCCTCCTCCTCCCTATAGTACCTCCTCCTACTCCCTGAAACCAAGTTGCTACCATCATCCCTCTGACTCCCTGGGTAGCATAAATGGTTAAGCTCTTGACTACTAGCTGAAAGGTTGGTGGTTTGAACCAACTTAGAGATGCCTTGGAAGACAGGCTTGGCGACTTGGTTCTGAAAGTTCATACCCTTGAAAATCCTATGGAACATGGCTCTGCTCTGCATACACGGGGTGGCCAGGACATGCAATTGACTCAATGGCAACTAATAATAAATAATTCCATCAGCCCTCAGATCATGGACTGTTAGAGAGTGACAGGATCATTAGTTCTACGGGTCCCAGGCTGTTTAACAAATATTAAAACAATTCATTTGGGAGTTTAGCTTAAGGGGACCACATTTTTATTTTGCCAAGAAAGTTTATTAGAAAAATAAAACCACTGTTTTCTACCAAATCATAAACAAGAAGGACATTTTAACACCAGAAGAGGAGAAAGAATCTTTTCTTAGAGTACAGAACGGTCTTTTTCCAAAAGGAGAGCTGGCAACCTCACGTTGACACGTTTGCACCCAGCGTTGCTGCTTTGTCATTTTGCTACAAACCAGCCAAAACAGTATTACTGATCAGCACCAAGCCCTGGCCCAGCATCAGGGAGCCACAGATCTAGCCCACACCAGCTGCCCTGTTCTGTAGAAGGGAACTCTAAGGCCCAGGGAAGGGAGAGACCTTCCCAAGGTCACAGCCCATGCTCCTTCTACCATGTGCAGCTCTACCCTCTAGCGTCTTGCTGTCATTATGCAACCAACCAGTGTTCAAGTGGCTTCCCCCTCCCATGCATATTGCTCACCTGAGGGATTCTGTAAACAGAGAGCAGCTCAGCCATGTGCTTGGACTCAGGAGCAGTTGCTGGGGGCCACAGCTGAAGTTGGGTGTAGGCTGGGGCTGGTTGGACAGCAGGGGTGGCGTGCTTCCCAGGGCCTGGATCCCTGAGATGCAGGAATCATAGATATGCAGGCCCACGGTGATGTTGGGCAGTATAGTTGGGTCTCCTTTCACCTCAGCCACAGCAAAGAGAAGGCCCAGGGCTTGAAGGACAAAGTGGACTTTGAATCTTAGAGGGGGTGAAGGACAAAGGGTGTTAGGACTGGTCAGTAGCATTCTAAAGAGCCACACAAAACAGCCTCAGGAGTTTTCCTTGGGAAGGTGATGAGAAAGAAGCTTTGGGGGCTCTAGGGGTTCCAGGGCAGGCACACACACACAAGTAGACAGACAGGAAGGAAGGCTGGCAGTGTCTCAGAGATTGACAAGGAGACATACAAAGTGACAGATAGACATCCACACAGACACGCACACACACACACTCAGACTCACAGACATGCAGAGAGAAGCTGACGGCAATGCAAGCACATTGATGCCTTTGATTCTTCAAACTGAGGCAGGCCCCTGGCAGATTGGATGTCAAATGGATGTGACACACAGACTGGGATAAATGATTCAGATGCAGATGAGGCAGTCAGGCACTCAGATGTGAATGAGACAGGGAGACAGGCAGACACAGACTATAGTGATGGGGACAGATGCATGGAGAGACAGGTAGCCATATCACAGTGAGACAGACGATAGAGGCACAGCCGGACACAGACAAACACATGCAAAGACAAACAGCCAGACCCAGGCAGACAGCTAGGAGCAGATGTGAAAGACATGCACCAGGATGCATTTGACAAAGATCCAGATATGAAAAGACAGACATGGAGAAGGGTGGGGTGGGGGTCTTATCTACACTCTTCCTGGGCGTCTTTCTGGATCAGTTGAGCCACACTCAAAGATTGAAAGCTTGGCTAAGCTTTGTGAAAGTTTGTCTCAGGGAAAGGTGGATGACAAGGTGTACCTCAGGCTGCCTTCTCCTTGGCCCCAAGAACATGCCCATACATGAATCCTACCACCGCTCTAGCTACTATGCTTCTGAAACCATGCCCAGGCCCAAGTTCTGGAGCTCTGCCCTTGATTAATGTTAAGGAATGTTAGCATTATGCATGGGGTTGCGTGTTGAGGCCCAGTTAGAGAAAGGGACTTGCCTTTGGTTACTTAGCAACCTGGAGAGAAAGCAGGACTAGAACCAAGTTTCTAATACCCAGGTACACATTCCTTCTGCTAGGTCATGTCACCCATGATAGGCTGTTGAAGGCCCTTCCTGGGGGCACACTGTCCAGAGTAGGCTCAGTCCCTTACTATGGCACTGTTCTAGCTACAACTCGCCCACTCCCACTGAGACCCAAAAGACTGAGAGGACTCACAGTGAGGGGCTTTCCCCACCAAGATCTCCCTGCCAGGGCTGCCCTGAAGGGTAGGTAGCAGATCTGGGGCCCCCAGCTGCCTACAGTGTTCAGGAAGGTTGCTCTCCCTCATTCCTCCCTCTCTCCCCAGGGGTAGAGTGCTTGACCCACTTTGGCATAGCAGCTGCTCCAGAGGCTGTTGGAACTTGACTTCTGGCTGATTCAGCACTGCGTGTAAGGGGGTCACAGCTCTGATGAGCATGTCTCCTTCAGTGGAGACGGAGTCCGAGGATCTGAACATTGGCAGGTAGTCAAGGGCCCAGACAACATTTGCCATGGGTATTGCTGAGAGCAGAGCCACAAGGAACACTGGATGGAGCATGGTGACTGTCCTTTCTTGTGGGTGTGTGGCTGGGGGGTCCTCTGTTCTCAGAGCATCTGGACCTTCTTCCTCCAGAAGGTCTAGGTTCACCTGCTGGTGCTTCCAGGAGATACCAAAGAGAAGGGGAATGAGTGACAGTGGGTTTTGCCCTACATGACTATGGCTTTGAGAATTCTCCAGGGCTCTGTGACCCCCTTCCAGCCCTGGTCCCCAGCAGCTCCATCGTTGTGTCTCACATACTGCCAGCCCTGAGACCGTCTACAACTGTTCCTCACTTCTTGGCCCAGGTGACTGGCAGAGACATCCTCATCCAGGTGAGAGGGGGACACGCACCCTGCCCTTCAGTAGCTCTTTTCTTGTGGGGACCCTGCCATGGAGGCCTGTGTTTATGAAGGAGTCAGAGGTCCCTGCCTCAGAGCCTGCTCACACCCCATAATCTTCAAAACCAAAATTAATCTGTGTGCAGGAAAGGCCCTGGCCTCCAGGGAGAGGCTGGAAAACAAGCCAGTGAAAGCAATTTTCCTGTCTGTGACCGCAGGCCCTCTCCTGGGCTTAACTGGCCTGGGGTGGTGCTGTGTCCACAGGTGGCACGTGCAGAGGGAGTTTGAACTTCGAGTTTAGTTTGAACTTGCTTTTGGTCTGAATTCTATTCCCAGTCCTGCCAGGATTTCTGATGTTGGGCCATTCACCTCCTCTTCCGTAGGCCTCAGTTTCCTCTTCTATGATAGGAAAATGTTGGATTCAACAGGTGGTTTACAAACTTTATTTTAACAGCCAAATCCTTTCATAACACAATACATAGACACTCCATACGTAAAAGCAAATAGATGTGGGGATGCCCGGTATGAGGCGGGGCCAGAGGTTTGTCTGCTCGACATTCCCCTAGCCCCTCTTGGGCCTCTTCACAGAATCCCCGACATAAAAGGACCCCAGTTTCATGCCGTGGGACTTAATTGCCTCTGAGGCTCCTTCCAGGTCTGAATTTAATTTCTGAGTACAACTGAGACGAATGAACAAGTGTGTCTTGGAAGAAATACAGACAGAGTGTTCCTTGAAAGATAGATGGTGAGTTTTGCCTCATGTATTTTGGACATGTTACGATGAGGGACCGGTCCCTGGAGAAGGACATCATGCTTGGTAAAATAGAAGGTCATCAAAAAAGAGGAAGACCTTTGATGAGATGGACTGACACAGTGACTGCAACAATGGGCTCAAACATAGCAACCATTGTGAAGATGGTGCAGGACCGGGTAGTGTTTTGTTCTGTTGTACATAGGGTTGCTTTGAGCTGGAACTGGCTTGACAGCACCTAACAACAACAACAACATAAGTAGGTGAATATTGCAATAGCCATACCCTTGGCCTAGGAGAGACTGGGGCTGTGGAGAGGACAAGGAGACTCCAGACTCAGGCTAGAAAGGGAAGCATTGGAATTGTGTCCTTTGCACTGCGGCAGACTAGGAAACCCTGAACAGGCAGGAAACATGGATAAGCTAAGAGATCCAATGGAACTTAGTTTCATTTGGGTCATTCCGGGCCTGGACAGCTGGGCTGGTCTGTTTGGGACAAGCACATTTATTGCTCCAGAGAGATCCAGGTGTGCACCTGAGGGCAGTATCAGGGCTGATGACAACTTTACACTGTTCAAAGCACCTTTCAACCCATTTTCACATTTAGTCCTCATGGTAGTCCATGTAAAGCAGGTATATTGGTGTCATCTTCAGAGGGGAAGCTGATTCAGCCCTGGTCATGCAGGCAGAAAAGGGAAGGTAAAGGCTTAGCAACCAAGTGCCCTGGATCCTGCCCTGGGCCTGCTCTGAGTTACTAGGTTGTTTTGCAGAGGCAGGGCAGGGCATCACCTGCCAGGCTACCTTCTGCCTTGTTGTCCTGCCCTTACTTGGGTGAGGCCGGCTGCCCACGTGTTTGGAAATATTTCCCCACGGTGGAGGAAGGTAGTAGAACCTGAGTCACCCAGGCTGTCACCCAGGCTGCCTCCAAGAGCAGGTTGGACAATCATGAGCTCCACGAAAAGTCCCAGGAGGCCAAGCGCCTCCATGCTCCTGTCTGAAATGCTTCTTTGTTCTATGCTCCCTACCTCCAACCATGGGAATGAGCCCCCACCCTGTGGAGGAGCCACTAATGTGAGCACTCAGCCCCTTCTCAAGTGACAACATAGACTGCCACTCACTCCCTGCTGGCTGTGTGAATGGGAGCAGGAATTCAGTCTCTGTGGGTCTCACTTTCATTTCATGTCAAATGGAAGTGATATTGCTTTCCTTGCTCACTTGGCTATTGAGAAGTTTAAACATGATAATTAGGCATTTGAAAAAGCTTTGTGAATTTTAAAGTGCTGAGAAAAATAAGGGATGGCTATGCCAGGATTGGAGACACAGTTACAATAGCGTATTTGTGGAAATAGCAGCTCTCACTCAGTGGCAGAATTTTCACTTTCCATGCGGGAGACCCAGGTTTGGTTCCCTGCTGATACATTTCAAGTGCAGCCACCACCCGTCTATCAGTGTTGGTTTGCATGTTGCTGTGATGCTGAGCAGGTTTCACGGGGCTTCCAGATCAAGAAAGACTAGGAAGAAACGGCTGGTGATCTACTTTCAATAATCAGCAATTGAAAACCTTATGATTATAATGGTGCAATCTGCAACCTATCATGGGGATGGTACAGGACCAGGAAATGTTTAGTTCTGTTGTGCATGGGGTCACTATGAGTCAGGGGTTGATTCAATGGCAGCTGACAACAACAACAATAGCAACAACACCAACAAGCAGCTTTTAGGGGCGAGTACTCCAGGGAACAGTTTTGGTCCAGAGGGTGGGTGTGAGAGAGAACATGGGCAGCACTTGTGCACTCTTCAGCCTAAAGGGGGCACCAAGGAGCAGGAAATGTGCAGAGTCCTGAGATTCGGCTCCATGGATACGAACTTTGTCTACCATACACAGCTGAGATGGCATGTCCAGTCCCCTTATTTTACAGGGAGGAACCTCAGAGAAAGAGAGGAGGGGAAACCAGCCCAGGAGAAATTCTCCCTGTCTCCCCAGCAGTTGGGACCTGTCTCTGCCTGTGATAACAGCACACTGGCCCCACAAGTGCTTAGAGTTGCTTACAGGAGCCTTCTCAGAGGGATTTGCTTTGTGACTGTTACCCAGATATGCCCATGCCTCACATTAAAGGTAACACTCTGGTTTCACTGGCTCCATTGCCCCAGCAGCCTAACTGCACGACTTCTGGCTCTGCCTCATAGCCTTCTGCAGTGACGTCTGGAAGGCCCTGAACCAGCTGCAGATGAGTTGATTCCAACTCATGTTGATCCCAGAAGAACGGACCAACTGAGCCCAATCCAAATTGCTGAATTGTAGAAATGTGAGCTAAACAAATGGTTGTTGGTTAAATCCACTAAATTTTAAGGTGCTTTGCTATATAGCAAAAAGTACTAGATACCTAGGTGTAATAAAAAAACTACACCTTTTCCTCACTTACTATCTTGTTATCCAACATTTCACATTTACAACAGTAAAAAATCTACCATCTATTTTGCACATTAACGAAGTACTTTAGCAGTGATGAACACTGAGTTATGAGGTGAGAGTAACCCTGGCTGTGATGGTTAAGGTGATGTGTCAGCTTGGCTGGATCATGATTCTCAGTGGTTTGGCAGTTACATAATGATGTTGTCATCCTCCATTTTGTGATTTGATGTGGACATCCTCTATTTTCAAGTAATGCTGATTTTGTGTAATGATCTGTTTTTTGGAACCTAACCATGTAGATAAGTTTTAACCACGTAGATAAGTGAGGAGAGAACGTACTTTCAAAATTAAAATTACATATATTCATGTAGATTAAAACAAAACAAAAAAACTCATATCGATTCTCTGAACTGTAAGCAGAATAATTATTTAATCAGTTTCTTAGTCATATCTGATTCTAATATTGTGTCGCTGGTATTTTTCAATATGACCGTATTTTTACTCTTTTTCAAAAAATTGCTCTCTTCCTCAAAGTTGCATTTTTTGGTTACTAAATATGAATTTTTTTTTTTAATATGAAATTAATGGCCTTCAACTGACTTTTGGAGTCCTTGCATAGTGCAAATGGTTAACACACGTGGCTGCTGAGTGAAAGGTTGCCAGTTTGAGGCCACCCAGAGACACCTTGGCAGAAAGGCTAGGTGATCTACTTCTGAAGAATCAGCCATTGAAAACTTTATGAAGCACAGTTCTACTCTGAAACCCATGGGGGTGCCATGAGTTGGAATCAACTTGGCGGGAATTGGTTTTGGTAACTATTTTCTATAGAGGATAATATTTTCAAAAAATGTCACTGAAGCATAACATACATTTAGAAAAATTCATATCATACATGAATTTTTACTCAACATTATGTTAGTAAGATTGATCCATATTTTTTTGCAGTGAACTATAATATTTTCTTAATGGAAACATAGCTTTTATCCCTTTGTGGTCAGGTACCATTGAGTTGGTTCCAACTCATAATGACACTATGTACAACAGAATGAAACATAGTCCGGTCCTGCGTCATCCTCGTGATTGTTGTTATGCTTGAACCCATTGTTGCAGCCACTGTGTCAATCCATTTCATGGAGGGTCTTCCTCTTTTTTGGTGACCATCCACTTTACCAAGCATAATGTCCTTCTCCAGGGACTGATCTTTCCTGATAACATGTCCAAAGTATGTGAGAAACAAGCTTCACCATCCTCGCTTCTAAGGAGTGTTCTGGCTGTACTTCTTCTAAGACAGATTTGTTTGTTCTTTTGGCAGCCCATGGTATATTCAATATTCTTCACCAACACTATAATTCAAAGGCATCAATTCTTCTTTGATCTCCCTTATTCATTGCCCAGCTTTCATGTGCATACGAGGCAAGCGAAAACGCCATGGATTGGGTCAGGTGCATCTTAGTCCTCAAAGTGACATCTTTCTTCTCAACACTTTAAAGAGAGCTTTTGCAGCAGATTTGCCCAGTGCAATGCATCTTTTGATTTCTTGACTGCTGCTTCCATGGGTGTTGACTGTGGATCTAAATAAAATGAAATCCTTGACAGCCTCAATCTTTTCTCCATTTATTGTGATGTTGCTTGGCTCAATTGTTAGGATTTTTGTTTTCTTTATTTTGAGGTGTAATCCACACTGAAGGCTGTAGTCTTTGATCTTCATCAACAAAATGCTTCAAGCAAGATTGTGTCATTTGCATAATGCACGTTGTTAATGAGTCTTCCTCCAATCCTGATGCCCTGTTCTTCTTCATATAGTCCAGATTCTTGGATTATTTTTCAGCATACAGATTGACTAGGTACGGTGAAAAGATACAATCCTGACACACACCTTTGCTAACTTTAAACCATGCAGTATTCCCAGTATTTCTCCTCATAGAGGCATCTTATAAGTTCCAAGCAAACTTTTCTAACTATAGGATAGCAATTTTTTTCTTCCATTTTGACACGTATAAATATTTTAGCACCTATATTTTCACATATGCAATTTTTTTTGCCCCCAGTTGGAGTACTTTTCTTTGACAAATTTTTACAAGACAAAAATCATAAAATAATGATTCTTTTGAATGTTTCACCACATTTAGATGCTGCAAAACCACTGACCTTATCAACTATTCCATTCCAGTTCAGAATATAAATTTATTCAGTTAAAATTGGGCACTCCATCAAAGGGACTTGCCTCTAGTCAATATATTCCAAGCCAAATTATGTAATTTTAGAATTAACATCTTGTACACTGTTTTTGCTTATTGATTATGTTCAGTTTCACCCTTCTTTTAGAAAGGATAAATTTCAATGTTTTCCACTTCGCATGACTTGTCTACGATACTTAGAATTTGCTAAAGCCTCCAAGATTTGAAGGTTTTTGTGCTCCATTCGCTCCATGCTTTGAGAAAGACCAATGATTTCCAAATGATTTTGAATAAAATAAAAGTTTTGAGAACAGCTCACAAATGAGTTCAATACTATTGTAGGTCACTTAGATCGATTGCAAAGGAGGCTTTAAACACTTCTGCAATCCTGTGGATAAGAGGCAGGGAAGCAATAATGAACTTCCATACAGAAAGATTTTTTGTTTTGTTTTTTTTTTTGGTATTCAGCCCCATCTTAGTCAAATGTCTTGTAACTCAGTTTCTTTAATTGTGACTAAATGAAAATATTTGTACATTTTGACAACTATAGCTTCTATTTTGATTGATACCATCACAGCTTGTACAGATGTGATAATTTTGTGTCTTATAACTAATTTCAAATCCATGTCTGTTCCACAGGTTTCATGGTTCAATAAGAATATGTATTTTTTTAATCATAATGCTATGCTTCACTAAAATTTGTATTTCTGTTATTTCACAAAAACAAACAGTATTGTCTTCAAGGTTGAGATTTTTATCTGAATTTACAACACTCTTCACCATAATGCCAGATATACCGTCTTTGGCAGAACGAACTTTTGATAGCTTTACTCCAATGAAGTGGATGGAAAAGTCAAATCACTGGATTTTTCTAAATGATTTTCTGTATGAAGTATTTAATGACACTGATATAAAACTGTTATCCTTTCACTGTGTGAAATAGTTCTTTTGCTATGATCCAGTACATGAACAGGTTTGCTTTAATTCTTCTTTGTGTGCAAAATGTTCGGAATTAAAAAAATGAGTTAAAGTAACCTTGCAGAGCAGTCATTTGATAAGAACTAGAAGTCAGCTTCACAGACTGATATGTGAACACATCTCCTGCAGCCCTACTATAAACCCTTATCACCAGGCAGCATCTTTGAAAGCAAATATTGGTGCATTTTCAGCAGATTTGTATCTTCTGATTCTCAAGTCACCAGTGACATCGTTATGACTTCCACAATGGCTGATAAAGGTTGACATTTCATGCAAAATATGTGTTTATCATCAACTTTCTTGAGAGACAAGTGCTTCTGCTTTTTGAGTCCATTGCTACAGACAGTGTTTATTGTAAAATATGCAAGTGTTGCCAAACAGTAAAATAAAAAATTGACTGAACCATTGTATCAGATAACTCTCTCTATGCTCTACAGCAGCAGATCTCGGTTCTGTTTCCTACACATTTTCCATTTATACCTAAAAGTCTACTAATGGACAACCTGTTGGTTTCATGCATCTCCCAAGCCATGGGAGGGGCACAATATGTGTGGCTGGTACATCAAGTAACTTCAAGGGCATCAGTGTCAAATACTTCTCTACAACTGCCCTAAGCCAGAGAAACTAGCTGTTCCTAGACCCTGTTGTTGTTGTTAGGTGCCGGTGAGTCAGTTCCAACTTATAGCTACCCTATGAACAACAGATTGAAACATGCCCAGTCCTGTGTTATCCCCACAATCATTGTTATGTTTGAGCCCATTTTTGAAGCCACTGTGTCAATCCATCTCATCCAGGGTCTTCCTCTTTTTTGCTGACCCTCTGCTTTACGACGGCACTGGCTTTTGTTCTGCTTTACTAAGCATGATGTCCTTCTTCAGGGGCTGAGCCCTCCTGATAATATGTCCAAAGTGTGTGAGACAAAGTCTTGCTATCCTTGCTTCTAAGGAGCATTCTGGCTGTACTTCTTCCTAGACAGATTTGTTCATTCTTTTGGCAGTCCATGGTATATTCAATATTCTTCCCCAACACCATAATTCAAAAGCATGAAATCTTTTTTGGTCTTCTTCCTTATTCCCTAGACCCTAGTGTCTGAGAAATTTTGTTTTATTGAACGGCATCTTGCGTGCTATCTTGGACAAGAGATTTTAGTTAAATTGAATGTAAAAACAATCATGGAAAGGCAAGTTATGGCTGATTTGTCTGTCAGATTTAAAAACATGCCAAAGTGACAATTCTGTTGAGTGCATGCGTGTCTCACGCACTATTAATTATTACCATGGGAGAAGCTGAAGTACAAAACCAAAGTCTACCAAATAACTCATAATAAAAAAATGGAAAATCTGGGAATATGCTACATTGGCTGGGATGCCAGAAAACAGGTGTAAATAGGGACTGTACTGGGCAAAACTTGAAGTTGTAAATTTTTTTTCCTTAAAATTAAAAAAAAAAAGCTTTTGAAGCAGTAAAGTATTACCAAATAAAGTTTTTTTTTGTTATGTAACAGCACTTTATTGATATGATTTACATACAGTAAAATGTACTAGTCTTAAATGTACAGCTCAATGATTTTTGATAATATATACAATTGTATACACACACACACAGATCAAGATATAGAAGATGTCTACATCCCAGAAAATTGTCTCCTCTCTCTGTTCAGACCATCATTCTTCTCCCACCCTCCACTATTCTGGTTTCTATTAATTCTGAACTTCACATAAATGAAATCACACAATATGTGTTCTTTTGTGTCTGGCTTATTCCAGTCAACATAATGTTTTTGAGACTTTCTGGCCGTACCAACTTTAAGCCTAGTTGGATAAGATACTTGGTTCTGGATAAGAATCTCCAGTTTTATGATTACCTTTTTTTATATGTTCAAGTTCTCAGTCTCTAGCAGAGCTCAGTAGCAAACTGAGTTTTCATACTAAAAAGAGTAATTTCTTGCTGCAGGGCTTATGGCTTTGTTTTAAAACCTGAGGGTCTTTGCCTATGCTGCTCCTGTTTTGGCTGATTGCCATTTCCACACAGCATCTCAATTTGCTACAGAACTTTTGAGCAATCTCACATTTGCTGACGGAGATGTAAAAGGTAGAGATACATGCTATTGTTCCTGTATCAAATGGAGATCCTTTTTATGTCCTGGGTCCCACTAAAGGCTGGAAGCCTCTCAGGTTCCTGCTTAAGTAGATTAGAGCAACACAATCCAAATACGGTATCTGTTGTCTCCTAAATCTAAAGAGATCCATTGAATGTTTTATCTTTTTCTTAACTATAAGGGGAATAAGGACATTGATTTGACCTTTACTCTGGAAGGAATATCCTCAAATTCCCCAGAGCATTAGTTTTCTAGAAACTTCTGTGGGCTGGTGTGCTCATTTTCGTGGAATTTGTCTCTCAGTTTCTGAAATGAATGTATCTTACCAAATCCTGAGTTAAGTGCTTATCTCTGCTTTTCAAATCCTATTAGCATGATGTCATCGATGTAGTGAATTAGTAGGATGTCTTGAGATATGGTGAGATAATCAATAGTTATGGATGAAATAGGTCACAGAGGTAGGGAGTTGATATAACTCTAAAGCAAGATAGTAAAGACGTACTGCTGCCTAAATCAGGTGAAGGCAGCTTACTGAGTTAGAGAAAGAAAAAAAAATCCACCAGATCAATGACTGCAACCAAGCTCTGAGGGCTGTATTGATTTGTTCTAGTAAAAGACTGTATCTTTAACAGTAGCTACAATTGACATCATCACCTGATTGAGCTCCTGCTATTATCCACTGTCATTCTGAGACCCATTCTGGCTGGGTAGGTGATTTAAATGGGAAAGTGATAGGAATCACCATGCTTGAAACTTTCAAATCTTTTTATGGTGGCACAAAATCGTTGTGATTCCCATGGATGTGGCGTTGCTTTTTATTTATTCTTTTTATAGAGAGGAGGCATTCCAGGGGCTTATACTTGGTCTGTTCTAGTCTTTATTTCAGAGAGCCAATGTAAGAATTACATCATTTTCTGAGAACGTGTATTCTAATGAAATACTCAGCAATCTAAGAAAGAACCAAGGGATCCACTGGGCCTATCATGATAAATGGAGAAAAGATTGAAGTTGTCAAGGATTTCATTTTACTTGGATCCACATTCAATGCCCATGGAAATAACAGTCAAGATATCAAAAGATGCATTGCATTGGGCGAATCAGCTGCAAGAGATCTCTTTAAAGGGTCAAAAAGCACAGATGTCACCTTGAGGACTAAGGTGCACCTGACCCAAGCCATGGTATTTTCAATTGCCTCTTATGTGTGTGAAAGCTGGGCAATGAATAAAGAAGACAGAAGAAGAATTGATGCCTTTGAATTATGGTGTTGGTGAAGAATATTGAATATACCAAGGACTGCCAGAAGAACCAACAAACCTGTCTTGGAAGAAGTATAGCCAGAATGTTCCTTAGAAGCAAGGATGGTGAGACTTCGTCTCATGTACTTTGGACATATTTTCAGGAAGGACCAGGGATGGATAACTCAATAAGCAAGGTAGGCATGGGCTAACTTGTGTTTACTTATTAATCTGTAGTGCACAATTTCATCTGTTTTGATGTGGTAAAATCCGTGTGAAATTGTGCATCACAAATTAGTAAGTAAATACAATTAAGCTAGTGAGTATCTTACTTATTGTAAGCCCAAAGGTACCTTGCTTACTGGTTAATTTGCCCCTGGGAAGGACCAATCTCTGGAGAAGGACATCACGGATGATAAAGTGGAGGGTTGGTAAAAAACAGGAAGACCCTCAATGAGATGGATTGACACAGGGCTGCAACAATGGGCTCAAACATAGCAACAATTGTGAGGATGGTGCAGGACAGGGCAGTGTTTCATTTTGTTGTACATAGGGTTGCTATGAGTCAGAACCAACTTGACAGCACCTAACAACAACAACTGGGCCTACATGGGTCAAAATCCATTCACTACATAACCACCCTAAGCTCCTTCCCTGGCTGTCGGATTACGAGGTTTGGGCCCCGGTAAGTTATCTCGAAGCCAGAATCCAATAATCCATAAGAGATCTTGGCAAGCAGGCCCTTAACAGTAAATTTAGCTTAATTTAAAACTACATTCTTTACTCTTTTGTTTAGAACTTTTAGATATTTGCTTTATAAATTGATAGACCTTTTAATTTTTTGGAGCCCTGGTGGGACAGAGGTTAATGTTCGGCTGCTAGCCAAAAGATTGGCAGTTGGAATCCACCAGCATCTCCTTGGAAACCCTTTGGGGCAGTTCTGCTTTGTCCTATAGGGTCACTATAGGTCTTTATAGGCAGTTCTACACTGTCTTATAGGAATCGAATTGACGGCAGTGGGATTGGCAATGGATTTTTTAATTGTGTAGTGTGTAAACATTCTCTTCTTGATTTGAATTAGTAACTGACATTTCTGGACATACTGGGATCGAACTCTAATGAAATTCCACTCTTAGATCTGAAGAAAATGAGGGTTGGTAGAACTGGGATGCAAGGTATGTCCTTCAGGCAAGGCTGTTACCAAGGTCCAAACAGGGCAGGAAGCTCTATTACACAGAGAAAGAGATTATGCCTCAGGTAGCAAGGGAGCCTCTATGGGGTTGAGATTCGGGATCCTCAGAGATGTCCAAATCCTCTATTATGTTGCCATTCCAGTAGGCTGCTATACTCTTCCCAGCATCTCTGTGTCCTACTCTTTCTTAATTAATGCCACAACTTTATACCTAGGTGAAAAAGAAACTCACTCTGGACAGGGAAGTAATTCAACTAATGGTACAATCTGGTATCCCATGGTTCACACGTTGGGCTTGTTTTTCCACTATCTCAGCCCTAAAGTAAACGAGTTAAGAGATTTTTTTTTTTTAAGCATAATAATTTGAAGTCCTCAGTTTTTATTTTGTGTTTTGATCCAAGAATTTAGGAAATCTCCTGTCATTCAATTTTCTCAAGCTACCCAGTACCTTTAGAAGAACCAGTCTACTGCGTTCTTGAATTCCTGATGCCCTTATACCTTTCGCTATGTGAGAAAGGCCTCATAGTTCCCAGTGCTTTGCCTTTAACAGGCATCACATTTCAGGAGACAAATGTTCATGATGAATCTGTTGTTTCATTACTATGAACTATGGGATTAAAGAATGTCAGCTTGCACCCTGTATCTCAATACTAGATATACTCTCGCTCTTTCAGGCAAAATAGGCAAGCCCTGATTCTTCCAATTTCTCTCATAGCCTCCCGCCTATAACAATCCTGGTATTTATCTCTGTACCAATCGCACTCCTTGGTTGCAAGCAACAGATATAGATTGTCTGATTTAATCAGAAACGGAATTTATTGAAATGATATTGGGCAGCTCATAGAATTACATGAGGGCTGGAGAAGCAATATATCAAACCATGGAGAGGCTGCTTACAAACTGAAAGACTACAAAATCAGAGAAACAGCCTAATTCCTTGGAGAGGTTAAGTGCTCAACTGTTAACCAAAAGGTCAGCAGTTCAAATCACCAGCCACTCCTTGGTAACTGTATGGGGCAGTTCCACTCTGTCCTATAATGTCGATGTGAGTTGGAATTGACTCAAAGGAAACAGGTTTTTTTTTTTTTTTTTTATAAGAACCCTATGGGGGCAGTTCTATCATATAGCGTTATGTGTCGTTGTCATTTAGTGTTGCTGTGAGTTGGAATCAACTCGATGGCACACAGTGACAGCAACATAGAACATAGGGGTCCCTGGGTAGTGCAAACAGTTAATGTGATTGGCTGCTAACTGAAAGTTTGGAGGTTTCGGTCCACCCAGACCTGTCTTGGAAGAAAAGCGTGGCGATCTACTTCCAAAAAATGAGCCATCAAAAACCCTATGGAGCATGGTTCTGCTCTAACACACATGGGATCACTACGAGTCAGAGTCCACTTGATGGCAAAGGAGTCCTTGGGTGGTGCAAGAGATTAATGTGCTTGGCTGCTAACAAAAGGTTGGAGGTTTAAGTCTGCCCTGAGGCACCTTGGAAGAAAGTCTTGGTTATCTACTTCCAAAAAATGAGTCATTGACGACTCTATGGAGCCCAGTTCTACCCTGACACATATGGAGTCGCCATGAGCTAGAGTTGACTCAACTGCTACTGGTTATAAGAACATAGCTGCTACTGACAGGCACCATGCACCTGTTCTCGCTCCACAGCGATGCTCCATGCACTGCATGCACTCAGCAATGACAGAGGACGTAGGACACATCCTATGGCACAGTGGTCACTGCCACCTGCATAAACTAGATGGGGTCTATTTTTAAGTTAGAACTGTAAGAATTTGCTGATAGATTGGATGTGGGCTGTGAGAAGATGAGAAGAGTAAACAAAACTGATTAATTTCTTTTTTTTTTTTACCTGAGCAACTAGGTTCCTCAGGTAGTGTTGAAGAAAATTTGGGAAGGGAGTGCTCTGGAAGTGGGAGATCAAGACTTTTGTCTTGGGTATGTTAGGTTAGAAAAATCAATTAGTCAACTGGGATTTGGCCTCTTTCTCCCTCTCTTATCTTTCCTCCTCTTTGCATATGGGCTTCTTTCTTCTCTCTCTCCTCTCTACTCCTCCATCCCATATGGCCAGAGTCTATAAAACACGAGTTTCACATCTTTTAATTTTAGTCAGTAAACACTATTTCATAGTTTTTTTTTTTTGGCTTTAGTTAGTAGCTAGTAGAGTATTTTAGGCTACTTGTCATTTCACTAATAATATTTCTGGAGAAAAATTCCAATTAATCAAGTTTGAGTGAGAGACCCATGTGTGTTCCAGTGAAAACTGGCCAGGTGGAGCAGGCTATTTTGTATACAATGGCTGATCCTACAGTAACCATTGAAAGAGTGAACTGTATCCCCAAATATGAAAGGAGTGTTTGTAGAAAATTATATGAACAATAGAAAAGTGGTTTTCTAATTTTTCATGATTTTGTGGAATGTACATCATCCCAACCACAGATAACCCCATGGCACAGACAGTATTGCTTAGCAAATATTCATTTGCTCCTCTACCTTTAATCACCTCTTTTTAGGGAGGCTCTTTGAACTCACCAGCCACTCTGTGGGAGGAAGATGTGGCAGTCTGCTTCCATAAAGATTTATGGCCTTGGAAATCCTATGGGACAGTTTTGCTCTATGAGTTGGAATCTACTTGGTGGCAGTGGGTTTTTGGGTTTTAGTGAGAAAGGACCATGTAACTGGTTCTAAGATGAGCTGAAGCAGTAAAGGCCCATGTTTGATTCTATAGATTCCCATCCTTTGCTATGGTGACTGAGGAGCTTTTGTGTCCGGGACAGTGCAGAACAAAATGGTAGAGCCTCCCTAGGACTGGGTCCCTGAATGACTGCATGGAACAGAACCCTGCCAGCCTGCATGGGACAAGCATTGTGAATAATAAATAAAGCTTTGTTTAGAGTTGATTTTTTGCCCCAGCTAACTTAGCCTGTTCTGAATAATTCAAACCTCCAAACTGATTTTCATCATCTTACTTAATCTTTACGACAACTCTTCCAAGTGGGAAAAATTATCCTTTTTTGGGAGATGAAGAAGCTGGTATTTTCAAAGGATATTTTTCCAAGTTACAGAGTTCTTAAGGAACGCTGGTGGCACGATGGTTAAGTGCTCAGCTGCCAACCAAAAGATCAGCAGTTTGAACCAACAGACTGGCTCCACAGGAGAAGAGACCTGGTGATCTGCTCCTGTAAAGATTGTAGTCTAGAAACCCTATGGGGGCAGTTCTACTCTGTAATATAGGGTTGCTATGAGTCAGAATCAACTTATCAGAGCACAACCACAACAATGACAGAGTTATTAAATAGCAGAAAGGATGCAAATCCATGTTTATTCTAAATTCCATGCATTTCTGCAACTACATGCTGTGTCAACAAGGTATTATATTTAAGAAATTGTGCAGAAGTGGTAAAAGAAAGATAACACTTTCTTATTCATGATATCCAAATAAGATAATAACAATGCTCTGCAAAATTCATTTGGAAGCAGCAGTTTAGAAAAGAGACTAATAAGCAAAGCATAGACTCTGTCCTCAAGGAGTTCACCATCTGATGGGCAGGTATTACTTTCTTCTCTAGTCATCAAATCAATTTTTAGTTAAGAAGGTTATGACAATTACAACTGTTTGCTATCATCGCTGACTTTGCAGACCCTGGGAATGAGTTTATTGAGAGCAGTAATCGCCATGAGTTAGGTAATATGTTCAGGAGGAGGAGAAACACAGGATTTGGCCATCCAGAATCTTGGAAAACTGTTCCTTGCGAAGTGGATATTAGAGTCCTAGAGAGGTCAGGAACTACTTGAGAAGGCATACAGGAGAGAGAAGTCAAAAGAAGACAATCCTCCTCGATACACTAATCTCTACCATTAGAAAGCTACAGAGTTCACAGGTTCTTTGAATTAATTTCCCCATAATGAGTTGTCAGGTTCCCCCCACCATAAAAAACAAAAACAAAGCAAAGAAACAAAAAAACGCTCCTTATTCTCTATTAGTACAATTCCCCGTTATGATCTTCCACAAAGAGGAAAAGCCAGTATCCGTGAGCACAGTGACAAAAGGATATAGAAAAGGCAACCAGGAAATCTAAGCGTGATTGAGCTGGGGAGTGGGAGATTGGTTGTGGGGGTCAGTTCACTTATGACTATGCTACTTTATATCTCTGTGGTGTCAGAGAGTAGCTCTCGAACCCTGAGAGTTTGGAAGGTGAGCTAAAAAAAGAAGAAAAGGGAGTGAAGGGAATCATCAAAACAAACTTTACCAAACTTGGTTTTCCTCACAGGGTTGGTAGTTTCTGGCTACTTCCCAGGTGTGGCTGAAAGCCACCTATTATCCATTCCTTAGGGCAAGCATTGGATGGTGCTGATGTCCATCAGAGAATGAAGATATGGGGAGAAGATGGGTCAGGATGAGGTACCCTCACCCACAGTTACATCCTTTGGGTACCTGGAGTTTACTAGTGACTTTTCTGAATGCAGCTTTCACATCTTTGTTCCTCAGGCTGTAGATCAAGGGGTTCAGCATGGGGATGACCACAGTGTAGAAGAGAGACACAATCTTGTCCTCCTCTAGGGATTTGTCAGAGTTACTCCTCTCATACATGAAAGCAAGTGTCCCAAAGAAGAGAATCACTGTGGTCAGATGGGAGGTACAGGTAGAGAAAGTCTTGGCCCGACCACCAGTAGACTTCACCTTCAAGATAGCTCTGATGATGAGCATGTAGGAGACCAGGATGAACACAACATTGGCAAGGAACATGGATTTGGCAAAAAAGAGGATGATAATCTCACTTTGGGTCATGCTGCTGCAGGCAAGCTTCAGCAGGGGTGGCATATCACAGAAGAAGAAGTTGATTTGATTGTTGTCACAGAAGGAGAGGGTGAAGGTGCATGTGGTACGTAGAATGGCTGCCAATACCCCACAGACATAGGCCCCAGCCAGTAATCCCCTGTAGGTACCTGGAGTCATAGCCACATTGTAGCTCAGTGGGTTACTAATGGCAACAAATCGGTCATAGGCCATTGCAGCCAGCAGATAACACTCCGTGCCTGCACAGATGGTGAAGAAAAAGAACTGGGCAGCACAGCGGCCATAGGAGATGGCTGTCTTGCCTGTGGCCAGCGTGGCCAGTATCTGAGGAATGATAACAGAGGCATAGCAGGCATCCAAGAGGGCAAGATGGCTCAGGAAGAAGTACATTGGGGTGTGGAGTTGAGCATCTACTTGAATTAGAACAATCATCCCCACATTCCCCAGAACGGTGACTAGATAGAAACTGAGAAACACTAGGAAGAGAGGAACGGCCAGTTCAGGGTGATCAGTGAAGCCCACAAGAATAAATTCTGTCACAGTGGTGAGATTTCTCTTGGCCATGGGCTCAGTGTAGCTGGTTGGTCTGTGGAGGGGAACAGGATTAAAGATTCCAGAACTTCAGTGTCAAATGTTAGGCAAATATCTCAGATACTCTCTGCCCAGAGAGATAAGAAAATGTTTATCATCTTAAAAATCTGCAACTGAAGGTTACTGAGGAGACCTTTTTCCTATCTCCTGTACCCTACTGAACTTGTACCTTGGATCAGTATTTCTTCAAGTTCACTTATTTATTGTCTGGAACTTTCTTTAAGACTACAGAATCTTAGACTATTCAGACTGGAAGGGACCAGTCCCTCAAAGTGATGTTGGAGTCTCTTCTACACAGCTCAGGTTGTGCTCTGCATAATTCCAGGCAGGGATATTTATATAGACTGCCTCGCAAATGGTGCCTTCAGAGTTTCTAGATGCAGGGCCCTGTATCAATATTTATGTGAAAGGACTTTTTGGCCACTCTACCTTTGAGCAATTCTGCCTGTTAAAATAGCCAAATTGCTCTTTCAGATAGAGGTAATGCCCCCCTTTTGTCTAGTCTTTTCCTCGTCAGGTCAAACATTCCCAGGTACTTCAACAATTCCTTGTGTGTCTTCTCATAATAATTTTTTTTTTTTTCTCTCTCCTATAAACAAGGTCCTCGACTGATTTGGCCCATGAAAGAAAGTGATTCTGTGAAAACTATTAGATTTATGGAGTTCTTATTCCATGTTGGAGGCCCCTGGGTGGCACAAGAAGTTTTCCATCAGATGTTAACTGAAAGATTGGTGGTTTGAGCCCACCCAGCAGCACCGTGGAAGAAGGCCTGGTGATCTGCTTCTGTAAAGATGATAGCCAAGAAAATCCTATGGAGCAGTTCTACTCTGTAACGTGTGGGGTAGCCATGAGTTGGAATTTTTTTTTTTTTTCTGTGTTGGAAATTTCCATATTAGTGATTCCTCACAATAATACTCCTGATATAAACAAAACAGCCATTATTATTTTACATTTGAAATGTGAAAACTGTGATTCAGAAAGTTAAAATAGCTTGTCAGAGGCAATAAATTGCAAGTGCGGGAGCTAGAGTTTAAACCGCAGTGTCATAACTCCAGGGCATTGCTTGTTCCACTACCTGACACTGATCCTTCTTGACCATAAACTTTCTACTTTGATTTTTAGCCTCTTTAGTTTTTTTTTTTTTTAGTCTAGAGGTAGCTCACAGAAAGCTTTACGGTATTTGGTAGAACCAGTTTTCCATAGAAATCAGGTTGATTCTTCAGTTTCTGAGGTAGAGTGGGTTCCTTTGTCAGCTGCAGATTGCTCTGGGTTCTTTCCTCCAGGGTGATGTCTCCAGGGGGTGGATGTGGAAGCTGCTCCATCAGGGAATGCAAGACTCACCAGGAGCCTAGTTAGAGTCAGGTTTAAGGGTTTGTTTGTGAAATACAGGATTCTTACTATTCATAGAACTTTCACAGAAACTTTCATGGATGCTTGTCAATTTTGACCCTGTGGATTGCACGGGTCATAAGGCAAAAGCAAAGTCCTGGTATTTCAGATTCAGAGCATCAGGTCCACCAAATCTCCAATAATTAACAATTGCAATAAGGCGTTGGAGAACAATGCATATCAAAACTGTTGATCTGTTGTTTCTTGGGCATAGTCTAAAAAAGGAGAAATGTTGTGGATTGTTATGGATTGAATAGCGTTCCCCCAAAATATCTGTCAACTTTGCTAGGCCGTGATTCCCAGTATTGTGTGATTGTCCACCATTTTGTCATCTGATGTGATTTTTCTATGTGTTGTAAATCCTGCTTCTACGATGTTAATGAGATTAACGGCAACTGCCATTGTTAATGAGGCGGTACTCAATTTGCAAGACTAGGTTGTGCCTTAAAACGAATCTTTTTTGAGCTATAAAAGAGAGAAATAAGCAGAGAGACATGGGGACATCATATCACCAAGAAACGAGAGCCAGCAGAATAGCGTGTCCTTTAGACCCTGGGTCCTTGCGCGAGAAACTCCACGACTGGGGAAGGTTGCTGACAAGGACATTTCCGAGCTGACAGAGAGAGAAAGCCTTCCTCTGGAGCTGGCACCCTGAATTTGGACTTCTAGCCTACTGAACTGTGAAAGAATAAATTTCTCTTTGTTAAAGCCATCCGCTTGTGGTATTTCTGTTATATCAGCACTCTAAGATAGCATGGTCTACCCATTTTTTACTGCTCTTACTGACTTGGGTCTAATGAAAACTGGAGATGGAAGGAAGTCCTAGATTACTGAATTTAAGGGACTTTAAGAACAGAAGTCTAAGCATCTTTCCTCCAGAGCACTGATATTACTATGATTTTTCTATGTTTCAACGGTCTGCCTGTTTCTGTCCTGTCAACTGAGTTGGCCATTATTTTTATTGTCTCTGCTTTGTCATAACTTAGACTTGTGCGTGGCTCTGGCTCATCACTTCATAGAAGTCCATCACCTTTATATCTATTGAAAACTGAAAAATTATTTCAAGATCTCTTAGTTCAAAGAATTTAAAAAGAGAGTTCAATTTATCTAGCTGCCTTTTTTTTTTTTTTGTCCACCTCATAAATTAAAAAAGTTGAAGGTATATATAACTATTATACCTTCATACCAGGGCTTTGGATGGGGGCTGGTACTGTGGTATCTCTTGTCTTTAATGTGGCCATGGCTTATTTTGTAACTTTCTAGTACAGAGACCTTGAATTTGCATTAAAATCTACGATTCTCTTCTAAGACTCAATACCACTTCCTTAACCCATTGCTGTTGAGTTGATTCTGACTCATAGTGACCTTATAGGAGAGAGTAGAACTGCCTCATAAGGTTTCCAAGGAGTGGCTGGTGGATTCCTACTGCTGACCTTTTGGTTAGCCCGTGAGCTCTTGAACACTGTGCCACCAGGGCTTCAATTCTTCCGTACAGGGTAGCATTTCCATCCTTATTTATTCACAGAGCCTCTTTTTACACGGACATTTAGAGATATCGAATCTGCGTTCTAGGACATGCTTGGCTAGATGATCTCCAAGGATTCTTTTTGCTATGCCTATCTCTGAACCATAGGACTATGGATATATGCTTCTTTGAGGCTCTTAAAAATTACTCTGAATGTTTGAATTAAATATTTCAGCAAATCCAGATTTCTAAATAATCATATGCTTTATAAATTATTGCAGTATTCCACTACTTAGTAGGATTTGTGCTATCATGATTGGCCAAACACAGCAATTTTTTTTTCCCCCAGGATGGTCACAACATTTCTGTCTATTCCTTGGACATGTCCAGTAGTATTTGCACAACTCAGGCCACTCAGCCTGAGTATAGACATTGTCATACCCTATTTGCCCTCTTTTGTCTTGAGGGATACATTCATTTTGTAGCTTTCTTCTGGTGGTGGTAGCTACAGTTTGCATCTGCTTAAGACATTGACTGTCTCAACAGGAAAACCTACATGATAAGAACATTCCTTGAAATCTTGAGCTTGTCTGTTAGTTTTCCGTGTCCACCTCTGCTTGATGCCCTACATTTGAATGTGGCATTATGGCAAGTGAGAATCTGGGTGACTGGTTTCTCTTTCTTGCCAATATTTGGAGTCACTGTGCACATGACCTTCAGTATTGGCTCAGGGAGACTATGGCATTGGAAGTGGTGGCTCACCATGCCCCTCTCTACACCTGTTGAAGGCATCCAAGACCCTCCCAGAGACCTGGGACATTATGCATGCATAGGACCCTAGAGTTGGAAAGGGCCTTGAGGATGTGGTTCAGTGATTTTCCAGCTCTGCTCCTAAGAAACCTTAGATTTCAAGGAGATGCCTCAAGGGGACAGAGAGGGAAATGAAAGAGAAGCTGAGCAAATGAGGCACTGCAATCTCAGTTCCAGCTCTGAACAAACCAGCAATTCTTTTAACTCTTGTAAAAACAAGATTATTCATTTCATTTTGTTTGGAAAAGGGGGTATGATGTTGTCATGGATTAAATTGTGTCCCCTCAAAATATCTGTCAACTTGGCTAGATCGTGATTTCCAGTGTTGCTTGATTGTCCACCATTTTGCCATCTGATGTGTTGTAAACTCTATCTCTATGATGTTAATGAGATGGGATTAGTGGCAGTTATGTTAACGAGACAGGACTCAATCTACAAGATTAGGTTGTGTCTTAAGCCAATCTCGTTTAAGACATGAAAGAGAGAAGTGAGCAGAGAGACTTGGGGACCTTATACCACCAAGAAACACAAGCCAGGAGAATAGCATGTCCTTTGGACCTGGGGTTCCTGCACTAAGAAGCTCCATGAAGATTGATGACAAGGACCTTCCCCCAGAGCCGACAGAGAGGAAAGCCTTCCTCTGGACCTGACGCCCTGAGTTCAGGCTTCTCGACTAAGAGACTGTGAGAGAATAAATTTCTCTTTGTTAAAGCTGTCCATTGTGCTATTTCTGTTATAGCAGCACTAGATAACTAAGACAACTGCTAAAAAGAGTTTTGAACACACCTGACCAACCAGTCTCTTATTTGACACATGAGAAAATTGAGGCACAGAGAGGAAGTAACTTTTATCCAGGGCGACCCATAACATTCTCTCCCAAATTGATCTCTGTGGGTCCTTGACACTAGTGTCCATTTGGTGTCTTGCGAAGGCCCACAGAGTCATAGAAGTACAAATCAGAACTAACAGGTGGAGGATGGGCCACAGGGCTGGAGGATTGTTGAAGATCTGCTGGGAAACCCAGAGTCCCAGGTCAACTGGGGTTCCCTGACGCATCACCTCCCTCATTGTAGCCCCTTTCCGCATTATCTTCTCAAAATACTTCTCATTGAGTATCTTTCTCTCTGAACTCAGCAACTGAGAAAAATCTCCCCGGAGGGGAAAAGGTCCATTCTCAATCCAAGCTCTGAACACTAGGTTAAATGTGGATGTCAAGGGAGTAAAAACACCTGTATGCTAAATATTGTTCCCTGCCCTTAATGTATTTGTTACTGCTACTGCAAGCCCAGCAAGGTATGTATCTACATGCTTATTTTATAGAAGACAGCATTGAAGCTTTGAGAAGATAAATAACTTGTCCAAAAAGTCACAAAGATAACATTTTAATTAAGTTAAAAGATTTGGAAAGCACACTCAATAGTCTTTGGTATGTATTTTATCACTCACTCAATATAACATAATTACAAGGTGTACTTTACCTTGTAGGGAAAGAGCTGCTCCTACAAGGGACTTCTGTTAGCATTTTCTTCTGTGTGCTCAGCAGGTTCAAGGAAATTACTGCTGTGGGGATCTGAAAAGCATAGAAAACACAACTACCTAATCTTTCTTAGGCTGATTTTACGCATATGCTGAGAACTCACCTTTGAACACACCAGCAGGAAGCAGGGCCAGAGTGTGCTCAGTTTTAGCCGGCCAAGCTTGGTGAACATTTTAGAGCTCATGACCTCATAGGTCTACCAGGTGGCTGACTGTTTAGTCTTTTTTCCCAAACAACCCAATTAGGATCTTCAAATTTTGAAATCATTGAGTTTTCTGATTAAATCAAATCTTTCAGTGGTTTTTAACATCTTGTAGATATCACCCAGAGTTCCTAAGTGGTGTAAACAGTTAATGCACTTAGCTACTAACTGAAAAGTTGGAGGTTCAAGTCCACCAGAAGTGCATTGGAAGAAGGGCTTGGTGATCTACTTCTGAAAAATCAGCCATTGAAAACTCTATGGAGCACAGTTCTACTCTGACACACATGGGGTCACCATGAGTCATAATGGACTCAATGACATTTTGTTACTGGTTGATGTAACCCAAGATGATGCTTGCATAGGAAGGTGATAAATTAAAGACAGAGAAACTCTTTCTCTGTTTTCTGTAAAATTCACTGTGATGATTTACCTGTCTTCAGTGGGGATTGTGTGAGCCCCGATTTGCTTCCAAATTGCAGCTTAATGAGCAGGACAGGGCTTCACATTTCTGGAAGAAGCCAGCTCTCTTCAGCTAGCTGACTGCAAGGCTATTATACCCTCCTCTCTATACAGCTAGGTAAGAAAGAACAATGTCAGGAGGAATCAAAAGGCTCAGGAGGATAAAAGATTGACTGTGAATGATGTCACTTCCCAAGATCCTCTGTGTGCAGGGAATGAACACTGCCACCTTCATGCTACTTCCTCCCAGGCTGGAAAAAAACTGGGAGTCCAGACCTACTCTGACACTTTGCAGATGAGGAAACAGACCCAGTGGGTTGTATGTCCTACCTGAGGTCACACAGCTTCTCAGCTTCCAGCTGGAGGTTGTGTGGTCCAATCAAAAGTGATGGTGGAGGGTGACTATGGTTGGGAAGATAAGGCTGGGCTTATCAAACTATGGGTGTGGTTGATCAGGTTTGTTTCACCTATTAGCCTGGTTTGCTCAAGGATTCCACTTTCCTTTAGACTCAAGTTCAAGTCTCACTTTTCTAGAAAGCATTTGTGAACCCCATATAGGCAATTGTTCAGCCCTTGGTGAGCACCACTTGGCTTACCTCTCTGTTCTAGACTGTGGTAGGTTCTTGAGCATCAGGCCCTTCCCCTCAGTTTAACCATCTGCTTCCCAGAATATTCCCTGGGTTATGTGTTCAATACTATAAAGTATTCAACTTTGAAATAAAGGATGACTACTTTAATGGTAGAAGATTAGGTCACAACAATAGAACAGGATAAAGCCATTCCTGAGTAGTGGCCTCCTAGAGCCCCTTGAATCACAGGATCTTGTGGGACACTGTCCATCGTAGGCACAGAGCTTGTGACTCTGGCCTTTGTTCTAGCTTGGGGTGGGGTGGGGGTTTCAGATATTTGTTTTTCATTTTTATTGTTAAATATAAAACACATACAAATACATGAAAACGAATACAGTTTAATTAAAAATTATAAAACAAACACCCAGGCAATCGTTATCAGATCAACAGGAATAGAAAACTTCCTTTTTCCAGATGTCCTGGTGGGACTTCCCCCATCATATTCCTCCTGTTTTAGTTTCCTTGTGCTGCTGTAATAGAAATACCACAAGTGGGTGGCTTCAAAGAACAGAAATTTATTTTCTCACAATTCTAGAAGCTAAAAGTCCAAATCAGGGTCTCTACCATGTAGATTCCTTCCTTGTCCATTGCCCAGGGTGTTCCTTGGTCCTTGGCTTATAGACAATCCTCACATGGTGGCTGCCCTTCCCCTTTTGTGCACGCATCTCAGTCTCTATGCTGCTCTTTTTATAGCTAAGAAGTTATTAGGTTTAGGATCCACCCTACACTGGTGTGACTCCAGCTGATTGACTGCATCACAGGAGATTACATTACGGAAGATAGTTACATTGCATTAGATTGGATTACACCCACAGGTATAGGGGTTAGGATTTCAACACGTTTCACGGGGGAAGGGAGAGGAACAATTCAATCCATAACACCTCCCTTACCTTTATATCTTGAGTGGCATTATAATCATTTTCTTGTTCTATTTATAGCTATGTCGTCTGTGTATGTATCCCTAAACAACGTTCCTTGGTTAAGCCTATTTTCAACTTTATATAAATTAAATCATACTCTAGTTTTTTTTTTTTTTTGCTTGCTTTTCTTATTCAACATTTTGTGAGGTGTACTTGAACTTCTAATCTTTCAGTTAGGAGCTGAGCACATAAACTGTTTGTACCACCCAGGGACTCCATAGGCATTATAACCAAAATGAAACCCACTGCTGTCAAGTCGGTTCTGACTCATAGTGACCCTATAGGACAGAGTAGAATGGCCTTGTAGGGTTTCCAAGGCTATAATCTTTACAGAGGCAGACTGCCACATCTTTCTCCCATGGAGTGGCTGGTGAGTTCTAACCATTGACCTTTCAGTTAGCAGCTAAGCACTTTAACCACTGCACCACCATGGCTGTATTATAGGCATTTAAAACAAAAACAAAAACAAAAACCAAACCTGCTGCCGTCAATTCAGTTCCGACTTATAGCCACCCTATAGGGCAGAGTAGAACTGCCTCATAGGGTTTCCAAGGAGTGGCTTGTGGGTTTGAACTGATGACCTTTTGGTTAGCAGCTGTAGCTCTTAACTGCTGCACCAGAAGGACTCCGATAGTCTTTATAAAAAGAAAAAATAGAGACCTCTTATTATGGAAATGTGGAAAGTCTTTGATTAGATCCTGGCTCTGTTCAATGGTTTCCCTTGTCGATTGTTCTCCGTGGCTCCTGACTCTGCACTCTGTGGAGTTCTGTCTTTTCTATTATCTCCCATGATCATATCTGAAGGAGATGCTAGGGAATGTTCTCTCTTTGGAAGATGTGCAGTTTACACAGTCTGAGCAGATTTGGGTCCTGAAGGTTATATTAAAATTTTCTGAACAGTCACAGGATTTTATGGACTAAGCTTATGGTTCTTTGGCAATAAAATTCCATCAAACACTTGATAAAGTTCTGATCAACTTGTTAATGATTAGTAACCATACCCAATGGTCTTTACTAGTAGTTTTTCTCAAAATTATTTCTTTGCTTCCTTGTCCTTACATTTTTCTCTCAACTTAATGGCAGTTTAAATTTACATAAAAAAATGGTTGTGGGTGGGAAGATAACACCATAATCTGATATTTTCTGCAAGGCTGAGCTACTTTGTTCAACTGAGAAGTTTGCTGGGCCTTTGTTGCTATTATTTCTTTGGGCCCACGAATAATCAGCTTTTCCAGCCTTACAAGGTCCCTGAATTTTGGGCTTTCTTCATTCCCTGTGCTCTCCACTTAAAATTCAGCCATTTTTTGTCTGATGTTATCTCTTTCTTGAACCGAACAGAGAGCCTAGGTGGCTCAAGTGGTTTGAGATTGGCTGCTAAAGATTGCGAGTTCAAACCCACCCAGCAACTTCAAGGAAGAAAGTCCTGGTGATCTGCTTCTGTAAAGGTTACAGCTAAGAAAACCCTATGGAGCAGTTCTACTCTGTAATACATGGGGTTGCCATGAGTTGGGGGCCGACTCGATGGCAGCCAACAACAGCAACAACGACAGCCCAAACACATCAACAAATTGGCTTTTTTAAAATCTGTAGAGTTTATCGGCTTAGTATGCACATGGTCTTCCTTCAAAATGGTCACATGTGACAGCTTTAGTAAATATTCTGCCACTACATAAGGTGCATTTCTAGCTTCAAGTATTTATTTTTCTTTCCAACTGCTCCTTCTGCTTAAGTCTGCCTATCTATCTGTCTATCATCTAAATATTTCTTATTTTTATTTTTTGCTATGGTAGTATTCCATTTCAAGATATCAATTTCTCAACTAGCTAGGGTAATGCTACTTGCAGGAACAAACACAAAATACCAGCGGCTTAAACAATAGAAGTTTATTTCCTTCTCATATAATGTATGAAACAAGTGTTCTGGATTTGAGAGAACCTTTCCTTTAAGGGTGATTCAGAGACCATAGTTCTACCCATCTTGTGTCTCTGCCATTTACAACACATGTCTTCCAGGGCCACAGCTCACTTATCTCAAGCTAGTTGAGGGGTAAAGAGCATGGCTGTTCACATGTTTTCATGGGTCAGGAAGTGGTACACCGTTTATTCAAACATTCTATTGGCTGAAAACTCAGTCACGTGTCCACACCTAGCTGAAAAGGAAGCTGAAAAAATAGCCTAGCTGTATACCTCGTTCTAGCTGAACAATATGAATCATTTGAGGCCAGAAGGTAGATTGTGGTAGTAGCCTCTAAGATGGCCCCCAGTAATGCTCCCTTCCTAGAATTCATGCCTTTGAATAATTACCGCCTCTTGAGTGTGGGCTGAGTGGGCATTCACTCCGAGGAAAGTCAGCTGCCATGTTGTGAGAGGCCCACATAGGAACTGGTATATCTGGTCAACAGTCAGCAAAGATCTGCCAACAGCAACATGAGTGAGGTTGGAAGTGGATTCTCCCTCAGTCAAGCCTCAAGATGACTGCAGCCCTGACCAACACCTTGAATGAGAGACCCTGAGTTAGAGACACCCAACTGACCTATGCCTGCACTTCTGACCATTAGAAACTGTGAGACAGTAAACATGTGTTCTTTTAAGCTTCCAAGTTTAACAGCAATACACAGCTAATACGTCCTCATAGCCAAATGCTCTCAGTGGCAAACACAGCTTCAATACTCTGTTTACTTCCTGGGGTTCTCATTTTCCTTAGATTTTAGCTCTTAATTTTTAGTATATTTTCTACTCTTTTTTTAAACTTATTTTTCAGGGGCAAGGTTGGTTGGAAAACCATAGTTTACCAAATTTCCAGAAATGGAAGTCCTATTAATTTGTCTTCTTTATACTTTTGAAGAGATATTTATTGAGCACCTGGCAATGCACCTAAACAGTAGAATTCTTTGCTTCCATGGAATTACATTCTATGAAGGGCAAAGGCAAGTACTAGAACAACAGTTACTTAAACAAAGGGTTCTGCATATGGAAGTTTCTCCTGTATTGGGACTATGATGGAAATATGAAGGAAACTGGGAACCAGTACTCTGTTCATTCAGTGTCAACCAGGGCAGATCTGCCATGATACACTGAAGAGTTCCTCTCCATTAGAGTTGTATCATTGTGAACTCCTATGAACCTCATGACAAAACCAAATTTGAATCAGGCAAAAAAAAAAAAGTAATTTATTTTATGATTCTAATGGTGTCTGAAGGAAGCAAGAGAAATTATTGTGGCTGTTCCCCCATATGACTGGAAACATAGGCTGGAACCAGTCAGGACACCGTCTTGGTCTTTTTTTTTTTGCAGATTCTCTTTGAACACCTGCTTCATTCTTGCCTCACATAACTCATCTACCTTAGTGAACCTGGTTGCCTATTCTAAGTTTCTTTTATGTGTTCAGGTTCAAAAGGCCCAGTGAAAAATTTTTTATTAACCTAATATAGGTCATGTGTTTATTTCTGAACCAGTCAAACTGCAGACGGGGTGGTGGTCATTTTAATAAAATGGTTGTTGCCATTTGTAGACGCACAGAGGATCAACTTCTCATAAAATCAAGGTTGGATACAAGGAATCATTGGTTACAAAACAATACATTCAATAATTAAAAAAAAATTGTTTTGTTATTCTTAACCTTGTTGGGTGAAGATACATACTATCCTTTCTTAAACACCTAAATTTGTCTTATTTCTTTTCCTTTGTAACTTAGGTGCAAAGGATTGCATTTTTCATCTTCCTCAGTTCATTACTTTTCACTGTCATTGGTCCATGATCTATTTTATTTTTGTCTATGGCTATGGAACTGTAGCAAGGGCCTACGGTTGACATCAGAAAGTGGAAGAAGAGAAGGGAAGAGCACCTAGGAGATTTCTCAGTCATCATCTTTAACATTTTCTTGAGTTAGATATTGTTATCCTTATTTTATGCATGAAGGAAATTAGGATCTGAGAAATTAAATAATTTGCCCCAGGTCTCACAATGAATTAGTGGTAGAATCAGGATTCAGATACAGGTTGACTCCAAAATCCATGCCTGATCTACTGTCATATATTCTGAGCACTCTTTCAACCATGAGAATGTCAGTATTTTTACTTATAAAATTTAAATTTTATATTTATCCATGTCTTCTCTATTTGCCTTAAAGAATTGCCATGGGGCTGAAATGAGATCATGCATGTGCCATAAAAGTCCTTTCAAAAACAATTATTGAGATAAAATCTGGTCCAGACTCTGGACTTGGGGGTGGGTACAGTGATGAAGAAAACAGTCTCTTCTCAAGGGTTTTGCAGTTTCATGTGGGAGTTACAATTATTTTCCCCTCTCACCAAATCTTTTACCAGAGAAGGTAATATGTGTTTCACTGGTATCTTTATAGCTATCTTTACACTCTAACTTTGATGTCCCTGAAAAGGAATGATTCCTAGAAGAGAAATGTTCATGAGGCAGGCGATGGTGGTGAAGAGAAGAAGCAAGACACAGAGTTCTTCAGAAACTAGACAGCCCTTGAGGGGATGTTTCCAAAGGTAAAGTGGCTTAGTACATGTGAAGATATCAGAAAAATATTAAAACAGGAACAACAAAACCAGTGAGTGATCAAATGGGGAGGGCGATTTGCAATTTCCATTTTTCTGGACTGAGTAAGAAGGAAGAAAATCCAAGAGGGTGACTTGAGTCTCTAGAATCATGAAGAGGAAGGCCTGTTTCTCAAAAACCTTCTTTCCCTGGCCAGTTAGAGACTCAGTTTTGTCTTATGCAATACTCCACGCTTACTGGGTTGATCAGCTACATTAAAAGAACAAACAATGCTTGATTCACAGGGATCTCCAGACATAATCTTTGACGTAGTGAAAAAGGCAGAATCAATGGGAGAAAAAACAAGAAAAGCATGGGAAAACCATGCATTGGTGCAAAGACTATTGGGGTGGGATGAGATAAACTCAACACCCCTTGGACCCCTGAGATTCTATAAGCTATGGTGTTAGAGAGTAGCATGAGATTTCTAGGTGCTTAGAAAGGAGGGGATGAACTAGGGGTGGGAGAGGGGGAAAAAAAAAAAAGGAAGTACCATGGAATTGGTGGAAACAAATTTCACATTTGAGGATCTTCTTTCTGTTTTTAGGTACAGGTTGCGTATAGTGCTGATACCTATTAGAATATGTAGATATGGGGGGGTGGAATGGACTAAGGTGAGAGGTCCACTTACTCAGATCTACATGCTGTGGGACACCTGGAATCTCCCAGTGATCTTTTTGAAGGCAGCATTCACATCCTTGTTTCTCAAGCTGTAGATCAGAGGGTTCAGCATAGGGATGACCACAGTGTAGAAAACAGACACGACTTTGTCTTCTTCCAGGGATTTGCCTGTGCTGCTCTGTAGATACATGAAGATGAGGGTTCCAAAGAAGAGAGCCACAACAGTGAGGTGGGAGATACATGTGGAGAAAGTCTTGCCCCTGCCACCAGAAGACTTCATCCTCAAGATGATTTTGATGATGAGAAGATAGGAAATCAGGATGACTAAAGCATTGACCAAGATCACAAAGTTGCTGAAGAAGATAACGACAATCTCAATGTTTGTTGTGTCATTGCAGGCGAGCTTCAGCAGGGGTGGGAGGTCACAGAAGAAAAAGTTGATCTGATTGTCATCACAGAAGGAGAGGGTGAAGGTACACGTGGTACGAAGTAAGGCTCCTGATACACCACAGACATAGGCTCCCGCCACCAAACTCCAACAGGTTCTGGAATTCATGGCCACAGTGTAGAGCAGTGGGTTGCTAATGGCAACATAACGGTCATAGGCCATTACTGCCAGCAGGAAACACTCTGTTCCTGCACAAAAGGTGAAGAAAAAGAACTGGGCAGCACAGCAGCCATAGGAGATGGCTGTCTTGCCTGTGGCCAGTGTGGCCAGGATCTGAGGGATGATGACTGAGGTATAGCAGGTATCCAAGAGGGAAAGATGGCACAGGAAGAAGTACATTGGGGTGTGGAGTTGGACATCTACTTGGATCAGAATGACCATCCCCACATTCCCCAGAAGGGTGACTAGGTAGAAACTCAGAAACACCATGAAGAGGGGAACCTCCAACTTGAGGTGGTTGGTAAAGCCCATGAGGATGAACTCAGTTACTGTGGTGAGATTATTCTTGGCCATGGGTTCAATGTAGACTATTGGTCTAAGGAGAAGGGTGAAATTAAACAATTCCAGAATTGAAGGACAAATTCTTTTTCTTTAAGGTAAAAGTTAGATTTATATTTCTGAGCCAACTTATAGAACTTGCTTTTCAGAAATCCTGTACCTGGTCGATTCTCCTTGGACGTCTGCTTTCTTCTTATGCATTTTGTGAAGATGAGCCTTAAACTTGTACTCTTATTCAAATTAATTCTGGCTCATATTTGGCCCAGACCCAGTGCTGTTGAGGAGACACATAGACTTTCAAATTTTTAAGCCGCCCAGATAGCATCTATTCTAATCCCCATCTAATGCTGGTGTCTCCTCTTCCATGTACTCATCACGTGATCATCCAGTTACTGTGTGAGGCTCCGTCATTGGACAGCTCCATCTGTTATTTCTATTCATGGACCACATTCTCTTTCTCTACACCTTCCAAACATTGGCCTTAGGTTTACCCTTTCGTATAGTTACAAAAATTCTAATCCCTTCCTCTTATGAAAGACTTTCAGAAGTTGGAAGATGATGAATCTGGTCTTGATGTTGACTATTCCATCAGATTATACGTGGATACACTTTTCTTATTATTATGTATGTAATTATTCAGGCATATGGTAAAAAAATAAATAAATAAAAGCCTTGTTAGAATGGTGTTAAATGAAAACTAAAAGTCATTCTCTTCATTTTAGTATTTACCATACCTGCTCAGAGGCCATCTTCTTCAATAACTTGTATTAAATTTTTTTTTTTGGTTATTTACAACACTGTAATTATAATATGTTCAAACTCCTGGCCTTGCTATCTTCCAGTTGTGTGACCTTGGGCCAGTTATCTAACCCCTTTCTGCTTCAATTTCCTTATCTGTAGCATGAAAAAAAATACACCTATGTTATAGTGCAATTCTGAGTATTAGATAAATGAATAATTGTTAAAGATGAGGAGCAGTGCCTGACACACAGAAAGAGCTAAATAATGTTAGCTATTATTATTGTTGCTAATATCATCATCAGTTTTAGATAGAATGTATTGACTTCCTGTTCTAGAAGATGAAGAATTTCCCTCACATGAACTTTATTATATGACTATCTTTAGATTTTCTGAGTTATCTTTATATCTCTAAATAATGTATTTATATCTCTACTTCTTTGTTGCAATAATTGAGTGAGAAATTTGGAGTCTCACTGAGTAAAGTGGAGAATTTATTCCACCATTCTTTCCTCTATCCTCCTCTTGGTCCCATTTTTAAAAAACACCCCATTCATTTAACAATGCCTGCTATTCTAGTTAAGTCTTTTATACTTTGTCTATGGGTTGATTCTGAAAATAGTAAATGGTGTTTCTCTATTATGATAAAACATGTGCCATTTTCTGCAAGACTAAATAATGTGATTGGATATGTAGAGAAAAAATGTCCCTTAACTTCTGCTGCTGCTAGGAGAAGCTTTCAAACATCAAGTCAAATGAATGCTCTTTTCTTGTGCCCTACCAATCAGTCAAAATAATTACACCATAGTTAACTTTGCTTTATATTTGAGTCATGGCATTTTTTTTTCATTTCCTAGAATTTTATATTGCTATATGACAT
The DNA here is from genome assembly GCF_030014295.1 of Loxodonta africana. Classification (NCBI taxonomy): domain Eukaryota; kingdom Metazoa; phylum Chordata; class Mammalia; order Proboscidea; family Elephantidae; genus Loxodonta; species Loxodonta africana. The sequence continues at coordinate 18,518,899 of NC_087348.1, read as the reverse complement.
GATTTTGAGTCACACTGTAGTACTGCATGCTTGCTGCTCTTCACATTCCAAGCCCACCTAGGATTCCTCTTAAAATGCCTCAGGTCCAAGTGATCCTTGGGAGCACTTGAATGGAAACCCAGAATTATATGACCTTTCTTGAAAGACATCTCTACTGTACCAGAACCTTGTTCCATGTACAATATTTTATGGATGCCTCCCAACAATCCTATGGAACAGGTGCCATTAGACTTACTTGTAAATGAGAAACTGAGACAAGACATGTAAAGCTATTTTTTGACCTCTGTGTGGGTCAGTAGTAGATTCAGAGTCCACACCCAAGTCTCCTGGGTTCATTACCCTGCACTGGTCCCCATGGACTGTTTGCTTGGCCTCCTTAGTAACACCTCCCAAACTTTCTCAGTTTAGAATTTGCTATTTCAGAGTTCTTCAATCTATAACCAAACCCATGACTACCCACATTATGTCATCCAGAAACCCTGGTGAATCCATGAATATCAAAGTTGGATTATTAAGAAACTCCTTCCCATATAACACAGCTAGGAATTTTCTTTGCTGTAGTAACATGGGGATTGCTATTATTGATAAAATCCACAGTAATAAAAACTCTTCATAATACCTCTCTATACTTTTACACATTTTTCTATCTATGAATGTCTGTGATTGCCTCCACAGCCCTGTGAAGTAGACATTATTGATACTTTCATTATTCTGGAGGTGAGAAAACTGACACCCAGACAGGTTAAAAGTAAAAAAGTCAAATAATTAGTTATTTGCAGACCTGGGTATAGCAGGCAGTTCTTCAGGCTTCCACAGATGACTATTCTACTTCTCTCCCACCTGAGGTTTAATTCCGCTGGTACCTTCCAGTAAGAGGACCTGAACTTGTGATGAAGTCCCCAACCAGCCTAGGCATCTGTAGAATCATCACGATAGCTTTACTCTCTATGTGGGTAGAGGGACAAGCAGCACAAACTTTCTGCCAGGCCTAATGAAAGCTGCTCTTGGGTCAGGGGCCTCCTCCAGCTCTAAACAGTGGTCATATATCATATAAAACATAGTCTTCTAGGGTCGTTCTTCATCTTCACCTCTTCCACCCAGCTCACCCCAGCAGCAGGGTCTGGGAATGAGTTAGTTTCTTTGGAAGGCTCTGCTGGTATTGTCAAGCTCCATGGCTGCCATGTCTAGGACAGGCACTAACTAGCTAGATACCCTTCAAAAGTTTGCTTTCCCTCTTTGGGCTTAAGCTTCTGCTCTGAAAAGTGGTGGAATGAGCTTATATGATCATTAACATATGTCTCTCACATCTGTGATTTTATATGTTTACCTGTATGGGCTAAATGAGGCTATTGAAAGAATTTTCCTAATATCTGTACTATTTGAAAACTGCATACTGTTTAACTACTAATTTTTGAGTATCTAAAATATACGAGCATGATTTCAATTGATTTATTGTGACTTAAACACAATCTTCTTGAATATCAGGCCCAGAATTGAGTTAAACATATTCCCCAGTTCCTGAGAAACCAGCACCATTGTTCAGGGCAAGGTACTTCTTCATTTCGTTTTATTATTTTCCATCTATCTTTCTCCATCCCCACCCCTTCCCCTTCTCCACATCAGTGTCCTCTCTAGTATATTCTCTCTCTCTGTATATATATATTTATATGTTTGCACACACATAGATATATATGTATACACATGTTCACACACATGATTCCTCTCTTATTTATTTCTTTCATGTTTATTTAGAAATATATGTATCTTAAAAAATATAATGTTTTTGGTATGTTTTAAAATTTACATACATGGTATTATACTATAAATTCAATTTTGTTTTTCCTTTTTCCACATGCATAATATTTTTATGGTTTGTCCATGTTTTCGGGAAATCTAATTTGTTATTTCTTATTTTGTTATGGACTTCCTTGGTGTCATAGATTGAATTGTGTCCCCCCAAAATATGTGTCAACTTGGTTAGGTCATGATTCCCAGTATTGTGTGGTTGTCCTCCATTTTGTGATTGTAATTTTATGTTAAAGAGGATTAGGGTGGGATTGTAACACTCTTACTAAGGTCACATCCCTGAACCAATGTAAAAGGAGTTTCCCTGGGGTGTGGCCTGCACCACCTTTTATCTTACAAGAGATGAAAAGGAAGTGACCAAGAAGGAAGCACTGGGAGCAGAGTGTGTCCTTTGGACTCTGGGTTCCTGTGAGGAGAAGCTCCTAGTCCAAGGGAAGATTGATGAGAAGGACCTTCCTCCAGAGCCAACACAGACAGAAAGCCTTCCCCTGGAGCTGACGCCCTGAATTCGGACTTCTAGCCTACTGGACTGTGAAAGAACAAAATTCTCTTTGTTAAAGCCATTTACTTGTGGTATTTCTGTTATAGCTGTACTAGATGACTAAGACAATTGGTGTTTTTATATCATATTTTACTTACACATTCCCCTAAAAACTTTGAGTGCTTTGCATATGTTATCTTATTTAATGCTGAAAATAACTTTCTGAGCAAATGTTATTACCTTATTTTTACTGGCAAGGAATGTGAACCTCTGGGGAATTAACTTGTCTAAAGTCATCAGTTTCACAAGTAGAAGTGTTGGATTCTGAACCCTAGTTGTTTGAGAGCAAATTCCGTGCAGCTATGCTTTGCCGTCTCCTTACACTCCACTGTATCTTTATGATTTATGGAAATCCTCTCCATAGTTATTTTGATAATCAGATGTTTCCTTACTAACTTGGAATCCTCCCCCAAGCTCCACTTTGTCTTGCTTCCAAATGTTGAACCCTTTGGAAAGTGAAGGAGCTCAACGAAGTTAACTCTCTGCACCTTTTTGGGTTCAGTATCACAAAACATCATTAACATTTATTGAGCTCTGGCCTTTGCCCATAGAAAGTCTGGAAATGCATCGCATAGAAAGGTGAACTAATAAGCTACTCAGGGTGTGGATTCAATTGAAGCATGTTTTTTGTTTAGACTGTCCCAGCCTCATTTCCTCTTGAACCAATAAGCATCCTTCCTTATGAAATTCAGAGCAGACAGTGCAGCTGAGTTTCAGCCCCTGAGATTGGACTTGCCCTCAGGGCTAAGGATGGTACATTGTAAAGAAAACCACATGGGGCTGTTCTACTCTGTTCTATGGGGTCGCTATGAGTTGGAATCAACTTGACAGCAACAGGTTTTTGGTTTTTGCCTTCAGATAAGGCAAAGCCCTTTAAAGCCCTTTAAAGTCTTTATTTCGTTCCAACCTCACAATATCAGTATGAGAAAGTGTCATGGATTGAACTGTGTTCCCCCAAAAATATGTGTCGACCTGGTTAGGCCATGATTCCCAGTATTGTGTGGTTGTCCTCCATTTTGTGATTGTAATTTTATGTTGAGGGGATTAGGGTGGGATTGTAACACCGCCCTTACTCAGGTCACCTCCCTGATCCAGTGTAAAGGGAGTTTCCCTGGGGTGTGGCCTACACCATCTTTTATCTCTTAAGAGATAAAAGGAAAGGGAAGAAAGCAGAGAGTTGGGGACCTCATACCACCAAGAAAGTAGCACTGGGAGAACATGTCGTTTGGACACAGGGTCCCTGCACCTGAAAAGCTCCTCGACCATGGGAAAGTGGAGGACAAGCACCTTCCTCCAGAGCCGACAGAGACAGAAAGCCTACCCCTAGAGCTGATGCCTTGAATTTGGACTTTTAGCATACTTTACTGTGAGGAAATAAATTTCTCTTTGTTAAAGCCACCCACTTGTGGTATTTCTGTTATAGCAGCACTAGATGACTAAGACAGAGAGGAATATTTACCTTTATTTTACAGATGAGAAAATAGGTTTGTTGTTGTTAGTTGCCCTCAAAACAATTCCAACTCATAGTGACCCCATGTGTGCAGAGTAGAACTGCTCCATAGGGTTTTCAAGGCTGTGAAGCAGATCGCCAGGCCTGTCTTCTGAGTTGCCTCTAAGTGGGTTGGAGTTGCTAATCTTTTAGCTAATAGTCAAGGGCCTAACCATTTGCACCATGCAGGGACACTTATCTTTATTTTACAGACGAGAAAACTGAGGCTTAGAAACATTAAATATTTTGCCTGAGGTTTCACAGCTAGAAAGAGGTGTTTAGATCCGAACTCTGGTGCCCTGGCCTCAGAGATGAAGTGTTGAACCACTATGCAACTCTGCTCTTCTTAATACTGGCAACCATTTCTTGAGCATAACCCTGTGCCAATCATAATACTGAACATTCTACATACATTATCTCATGTAATCTCAACAACCTCATTATACAGGTACATGGAGGAGGAAAATAAGATTGAATGGTTAAGTAACTTGCCCAAGGTCACATGGCTAGTAAGTGAAAAAGGCCAGATTCTAACCCAGGCCTGTCTGATTTAAAAGTTGGAACTCCAGTATATATGATTAATCACCTCAGCATAATTACAGGGAGCACAGTAGCTTATGGGGAAGTCTCTGGTCCAAAGTCTCCAGTCGACCCCCTGTCCACATATCACCCCATGTAACTGTTTATATTTTCTAAATTTACCCATTGACACATAGGTCTAGATTAAAAAAAAAAAAAAAAGATCCAGTCTTAATTGGGCATTTCATACAAGAGCTGAAATCCCAGCCTAGACTCAGTTCCATTAGTTGACAAGTTCCGATGACAGTGGCCAGGTTCTCTGCTCTGTTTCACTTCCCCAGCTTCTGTGGACCTTACTTTAGAGCGGGTATCCTGCCAAGGTTACCAGGGTGACAATTATGTCTTAATTACCTGGTGGAATAATTCCAGTTGGGTTCCTCTTGGATCTAAGTTTGTGCAGCATCTTGTCAAAAGCAGCTAAGATTGCCCAAAGATATGAGGATAGCCAAGACAGATAGATTTTTAGGCTTTCTTCTTGCTAAGCAAACCAGTGAGATATTTTAAATGCTTTTGGGGGTGGTTTTGTGGGAGGGGTGCAGTGAGCTCAAAGATTGTCTCTGCATCATGAGTCAGCACCTGGGACGGTCCCCAAGGGTCTTGGGAAAAGTCTGCCCTATTGGGGAGAACACACTTCAGTAGGGGGTCATTATCTCCTCTTTTCTTTGCATTTGAGGGAATAGAAACAAATCTTGTGAGATTTCATGGCAACTCCTAAACCTGGTTAGCCTCAAAGCTCATCTGAAGCTTCTGCAGAGAAAAACCTAAAAAAAAAATACTAGTGCCGTGGAGTTGATTCCGACTCATAGCAACCCTATAAGACAGAAAGAATGTGGTTTTTCTTTGTCTCTGGTCCTCGTGTAAGCTTCCGCTATCCCGCAGCTAGTCAGTGGGACTCAGGTCTGCTGACTTCTGTGAAGTTCTCTTTACACGGTGCCCATCCTCAGTCCTGAGGACAAGTCCCATCTCAGGCGGTGAAACCCAGGTATATTGTCTGCTCTGAATTTCACAAGGAAGGATGCTTGTTGGTTCAGAAGGAAATGAGGCTGGGGCAGTCTAAACAAAAGACATGCTTCAGTTGAGTCCACACCTTGAGTAGCTTATTAGTTCACCTTTCTATGCGATGCATTTCCAGGCTTTCTATGGGCAATGGCTTTTTTGAGTAACTCCAGCTGTAATCTCTTCTCTGAAACCCGTAACCACTTAGAACCACACCATTTAGCACTTAATTCCACTTGTCTTGCATGGTTCATAGCTGTTTCTTGGTGGCTTATCTCATCTCCCCAGCTATCTTGTGGGTTCCTGGAGGAACCATCTTGCTTCCTCCTACTAACATGTGTCCTGCTTAATGGAGTTGTCCCTCCACCCTGTGTGCTTCCATCAGCTTATTATCGTAGAATCAGAGTGCTTCCAGCAGAATGGGTCTCAGAGAGACTATGTGCCCCATTTACTCCCAAGTAACATAGCTGGCATAAAACCCTACGATAATTAGCAAGCAATCAGCCAGCCAGAGTGGTTTTTGTAACTGCAGATGTCAGATGATGCAGGAATATATTACAAAGAAGGGAAGCAGTCACAAATCAAGGCTCCTGGCAGCACAGGAAATTCCAGCTTCCAATGTGTTGTTAAAAATATTTATTATCATTTCCTATAATTAAATGTCTATTGAAATAAGTGTGAAGTAAGTGTATGTGATGAGGTGCCCTGATGGCACAGTGGTTAAAGGGCTCGGCTGTTAACTGAAATGTGGGCAGTTTGAACTCACCAGCTGCTCTGCAGGAGAAAGATGTGGCAGTCTGCTTCTGTAAAAGATTACAGCCTTGGAAACTCCATGGGGCAGTTCTACTCTGTCCTAGAGGGTCACTATGAGTTGGAATTGACTCGGCAGTGGTCTTTTTTTTTTTTGAAGAGTTGTGTACTGTACGGCAAGGACCCTTGGTGGTACAGTGGTTAAAGTGCTCGGCTGCTAACCAAAAGGTTGGTGGTTCAATCCACCAGCCTCTCCGATGGAGAAAGATGTAAAGATTTACAGCCTTGGAAACCTTGTGGGGCAGTTCTACTTTGTCTTGTAGGGCCCCTGTGAGTTGGAATTGACTCCATGGCAGTGGGTTTGGGTTTGGGGTTTGCTACCATACTGCAAATATTTCCTAGAGTGGTAAAGATGGTAGAGTGGCAATTGGGTCGGGAAAAGAGGAAAGGGAGGGAGAATGTCAGCAATGAGAATATTTCATTAAACATCACCTGGGAAACTTGTAGGAGCCTTGGTAGCACGGTGGTTATGCACTCAGTTGCTAACAAAAGGTAGATGGTTTGATCTCATCAATCACTCTGTGGGAGAAAGACATGGCAATTTGTTTCAGTAAAGATTATAGCCTTGACCAAGTGGGATTCATACCAGGTATGCAAGGCTGGTTCAACATTAAAAAATTAATCAACAAAATTCTTCACATAAATAAAACAAAAGAATTGCATAATCATCTCAATTGATACAGAAAAGGCATTTGATAAAGTCCAACACTCATTCCTGATAAAAATCTCGATAAAATAGGAATAGAAGGAAAATTTCTCTACATAATAAAGGGCATCTATAAAAAAACAACAACAAACACCATTCTGAATGGAGAGAGGCTGAAAGCATTCCCCCTGAGAACCTGAACAAGCCAAAGATGACCTTTATCACCACTCCTATTCAACATTGTGTTGGAAGTCCTAGATAGAGCAATATGGTGAAAAAAAAAAAAAGAGAGAAATAAAGGGCAGTTGAATTGGAAAGGAAAAAGTAAAACTATCCCTATTCACAGATGATATGATCTTGTACATATAGAACCCCAAAGATTCCACAAGAAAACTACTGGAACTAATAATAGAAAAATTCAGTAGAGTAGCAGGATACAAGATCAATGTACAAAAATCCGTTGGATTTCTACACACCAACAAAGAGAACTTCGAAAAGGAATCAGGAAAATAATAGCATTTATAATAGCCACTTAAAAAAAAAAGATACTGAGGAATAAATCTAACCAGGGACATAAAAAACCTATACAAAGAAAACTACAAAACACTACTTCAAGAAACCAAGAGGCCTATATAAATGGAAAAAACATACATGCTCATGGATAGGAGGACTCAACATTGTGAACATATCAATTCAACCCAAAGTGATCTACAGATATAATACATTCTTTTTTTTTGAAAATTTTTATTGTGCTTTAAATGAAAGTTTAAAAATCAAGTCAGTCTCTCACACAAAAACTTATATACATCTTGCTACTTACTCCCAATTGCTCTTCCCCCAATGAGACAGCCTGGTCCCTCCCTCCACTCTCTCTTTGGGTCCATTTCTCCAGCTTCTAACTCCCGCTACCTTCACATCTCCCCTCCAGGCAGGAAATGCCAACACAGTCTCAAGTGTCCTCCTTATCCAAGAAGCTCACTCCTCACCAGCATCCCTCTCCATCCCATTCTCTAGTCCAATCCCTGTATTAAGAGCTGGCTTTGGGAATGGTTCCTGTCCTGGGCCAACAGAAGGTCTGGGGGCCATGACTACTGGGGTCCTTCTAGTCTCAGTCAGGCCATTAAGTCTGGTCTTTTTAAGAGAATTTTGGGTCTGCATCCCACTGCTCTCCTGCTCCCTTAGGGTTCTCTGTTGTGTTCCCTGTCAGGGCAGTCATCGGTTGTGGACAGGCACCATCTAGTTCTTCTGGTCTCAGGATGATGTAATCTCTAGTGCTTGTAGCCTTTTCTGTCTCTTGGGCTCATAATTACTTTGTGTCCTTGGTGTTCTTCATTCTCCTTTGGTCCAGGAGGGTTGAGACCAATTGTTGCATCTTAGACAGCTACTTGCTAGTGTTTAAGACCCCAGATGCCACTTTCCAAAGTGGGATGCAGAATGTTTTCTTAATAGATTTTATTATGCCAATTGACTTAGATGTCCCCTGAAACCATGGTCCCCAAACCCCTGTCGCTGTGACTCTGGCCTTCTAAGCATTCAGTTTATTCAGGAAACTTCTTTGCTTTTGGTTGAGTCCAGTTGTGCTGATCTCCCCTCTATTGTGTGCTGTCTTTCCCTTCACCTAAAGTAGTTCTTATCTACTATCTAATTAGTGAATACCCCTCTCCCATCCTCCCTCCCTCCCTCCTCTCATAACCATAAAGGAATATTTTCTTCTCTGTTGAAACTATTTCTCGAGTTCTTATAATAGTGGTCTTATACACTCTTTGTCCTTTTGCAACTGACTAATTTCACTCAGCATAATGCCTTCCAGATTCCTCCATGTTATGAAATGTTTCACAGATTCCTCACTGTTCTTTATCGATGTGTAGTACTCCGTTGTGTGAATATACCATAATTTATTTATCCATTCATCCATTGATGGGCACCTTCGTTGCTTCCAACTTTTGGCTATTGTAAACAGTGTTGCAATGAACATGCGTGTGCATATATCTGTTCGTGTAAAGGCTCTTATTTTTCTAGGATATATTCCAAGGAGTGGGATTGCTGGATCATATGGTAGTTCTATTTCTAGTTTTTTAAGGAAACACCAAATCTATTTCCAAAGTGGTTGCACCATTTTACATTCCCACCAGCAGTGTATAAGTGTTCCGATCTATCCACAACCTCTCCAACATTTATGATTTTGTGTTTTTTTGAGTAATGCCAGCCTTGTTGGAGTGAGATGAAATCTCATTGTAGTTTTGATTTGCACTTCTCTAATGGCTAATGATTGTGAGCATTTCCTCATGTATCTGTCAGCTACCTAAATGTCTTCTTTAGTGAAGTGTCTGTTCATATCTTTTGCCCATGTTTTAATTGGGTCATTTGTCTTTTTGTAATTGAGTTTTTGCAGTATCATGTAGATTTTAGAGATCAAGTGCTGATAGGAATTGTCATAGGTGAAAACTTTTTCCTGGTCCATAAGTAATCTTTTTACTCTTTTGGTGAAGTCTTTGGATGAGCGTAAGTGTTTGATTTTTTGGAGCTCCCAGTTTTCTAGTTTTCCTTCTGCATTGTTAGTAATGTTTTGTATACTGTTTATGCCATGTATTAGGGCTTCTAACTTTGTCCCTATTTTTTCTTCCATGATCTTTATTGTTTTAGATTCATTTGAGCTCATTTTTGTGCATGACATGAGGTATGGGTCTTGTTTCATTTTTTTTTGCAGATGGATATCCAGTTATGGCAGCACCATTTGTTAAAAAGACTGTGTTTTCCCCATTTAACTGCTTTGGGGCCTTTATCAAATGTGGACTGCTCATATGTGGATGGATTTATGTCTGGATTCTCAATTCTGTTCCATTGGTCTGTGTATCTATTGTCATACCAGTCCCAGGCTGTTAGGTTCTAAAATCAGGTAGAGGAAGGCCTCCCGCTTTGTTCTTCTTTTTCAGTAATGCTCTGCTTATCCGGGGCTTCTTTCTCTTCCATATGAAGTTGGTGATTTGTTTCTCCATCACATTAAAAAATGTAGTCGGAATTTGGATCAGAAGTGCATTGTATATATAGATGGCTTTTGGTAGAATTGACTTTTTTTAAATGTTAAGACTTCCTATCCATGAGCAAGGTATGTTTTTCCACTTATGTAGGTCCCTTTTAGTCTCTTGCAGTAGTACCTTGCAGTTTCCTTTGAATAGGTCTTTTACATCTTCGGTAAGATTTATTCCTAAGTATTTTATCTCTTTGGGGGCTACTGTGAGTAGTATTGATTTGGTGATTTCATGTTCAATGTTCTTTTTATTGATGTAGAGGAATCCAACTGATTTTTGTATGATTATCTTGTAACCTGAAACTCTGTTGAACTCTTCTACTAGTTTCAGTAGTTTTCTGGAGGATTCCTTAGGGTTTTCTGTGTATAAGATCATGTCGTCTGCAAATAGAGATAATTTTACTTCTTCCTTGCCAATCCAGATGCGCTTTATTTCTTTGTCTAGCCTAATTACTCCGGCTAGGACCTCCAGCACAATGCTGAATAAGAGTGGTGATACAGGGTATCCTTGTCTGGTTTCCGTTCTCAAGGGAAATGCTTTCAGGCTCTCTCCATTTAGGATGATGTTGGCAGTTGGCTTTGTATAGGTGCCCTTTATTATGTTGAAGAATTTTCCTTCTATTCCTATTTTGCTGAGAGTTTTTATCATGAATGGGTGTTGGACTTTGTCAAATGCCTTTTCTGCATCAATTGATAAGATCATGTGGTTTTTGTCTTGTGTTTTATTTATATGGTGGATTACATTAATGGTTTTTCTAATATTAAACCAGCCTTGCATACCTGGTATAAATCCCACTTGGTCATGGTGGATTATTTTTTTGATATGTTGAATTCTATTGGCTAGAATTTAGATAGGTCTGTAATTTTCTTTTTTTGTGGTGTCTTTACCCGGCTTTGGTATCAGGGATATGCTAGCTTCATAGAATGAGTTACGTAGTATTCCACCCTTCTCTATGCTTTGAAATACCTTTAGTAGTAGTGGTGTTAACTCTTCTCTGAAAGTTTGGTAGAACTCTGCAGTGAAGCCATCCAGGCAAGGGCTTTTTTTTTTGCTGGGAGTTTTTTGATTACCTTTTCAATCTCTTCTTTTGTTATGTGTCTATTTAGTTGCTCTACTTCAGATTGTGTTAGTTTAGGTAGGTAGTGTGTTTCTAGGAATTCATCCATTTCTTCCAGGTTTTCAAATATGTTAGAGTACAATTTTTTGTAGTAGACTGACATGATTCTTTTAATTTCAGTTGGGTCTGTTGTGATGTGGCCCATCTTGTTTCTTATTCGGGTTATTTGTTTCCTTTCCTGTATTTCTTTAGTCAGTCTGGCCAATGGTTTATCATTTTTGTTAATTATTTCAAAGAACCATCTTTTGGCTTTGTTAATTCTTTCAATTGTTTTTCCGTTCTCTAATTCATTTAGTTCTGCTCTAATTTTTATTATTTGTTTTCTTCTGGTGCCTGACAGATTCTTTTGTTGCTCACTTTCTATTTGTTCAAGTTGTAGGGACAGTTCTCTGATTTTGGCTCTTTCTTCTTTATGTATGTGTCCATTTATTGATATAAATTGACCTCTGAGAAATGCTTTTGCTGTGTCCCAGAGGTTTTGATAGGGAGTGTCTTCAGTCTTGTTGCATTCTATGAATTTCTTTATTCCCTCCTTAATGTCTTCTATAACCCAGTCTTTTCTGAGCAGGGTATTTGTTCAGTTTCTAAGTGTTTGATTTCTTTTCCCTGATTTTTCTGTTATTGATTTCTACTTTTACGGCCTTATGGTCTGAGAAGATGCTTTGTAATATTTCGATGTTTTGGATTCTGCAAAGGTTTGTTTTATGACCTAATATGCGATCTATTCTAGAGACTGTTCCATGTGCACTAGAGAAAAAAAGTATACTTTGCAGCTGTTAGGTGGAGTGTTCTGTATAAGTCTATGAGGTCAAGTTGGTTGATTGTAGCAATTAGGTCGTCCGAGTCTCTACTGAGCTTCTTACTGGAAGTCCTATCCTTCTCCGAAAGTGGTGTGTTGAAGTCTTCTACTATTATTGTGGAGCTGTCTATCTCACTTTTCAGTTCTGTTAAAGTTTGTTTTATGTATCTTGCAGCGCTGTCTTTAGTTGCGTAAATATTTAGTATGGTTATATCTTCCTGGTAAGTTGTCCCTTTAATCATTATAGTGTCCTTCTTCATCCCTTGTGATGGATTTAACTTTCAAGTCTATTTTGTCAGAAATTAATATTGCCACTCCTGCTCTTTTTTGATTGTTGTTTGCTTGATATATTTTTTTCCATCCTTTGAGTTTTAGTTTGTTTGTGTCTCTAAGTCTAAGGTGTGTCTCTTGTAGGCAGCATATAGATGGATCGTGTTTTTTTATCCAGTCTGAGACTCTCTGTCTCTTTATTGGTGCATTTAGTCCGTTTACGTTCAGCGTAATTATAGATAAGTATGAGTTTAGTGCTGTCATTTTGATGCCTTTTTTCGTGTGTTGTTGATAATTTCATTTTTCCACTTACTTTTTTGAGTTGAGAAGTTTTTCTTTGCAAATTGTGTGTTCCTCATTTTCATAGTAGTTGAATTTATTTTTGCCGAGTCATTATGGTTTTCTTGGTTTTTATTTTGAGTTATGGAATTGTTAGACCTCTTTGTGGTTACCTTAATATTTACCCCTATTTTTCTAAGTAAAAACCTAACTTGTATCATCCTATATCGCCTTGTTTTCCTCTCCATATGGAAGAGCTATGCCTCCTGTATTTAGTCCCTCTTTTTTATTATTGTAATCTTTTACATAATGACTTCAATGATTCCCTGTTTTGAGCATTTTTTTCTTTTTTAAATTAATCTTATTTTGTTTTTGTGATTTCCCTATTTGAGTTGATACCAGGATGCTCTGTTCTGTGACCTTGTGCTGTGTTGGTATCTGATATTATTGATTTTCTGACCAAAGAATTTCCTTTACTAATTCTTGTAGCTTTGGTTTGGTTTTTGCAAATTCTCTAAGCTTGTGTTTCTCTGTAAATGTCTTAATTTCACCTTCATATTTGAGAAAGAGTTTTGCTGGATATATGATTCTTGGCTGGCAGTTTTTCTCCTTCAGTGCTCTATATATGTCAACCCATTGCCTTCTTGCCTGCATGGTTTCTACTGAGTAGTCTGAACTTATTCTTATTGATTCTCCTTTGTAGGCGACTTTTTGTTTACCCCTGGCTCCTTTTAAAATTTTCTCTTTATCTTTGGTTTTCGCGAGTTTGATAATATGCCTTGGCGATTTTTCTTTTGGGATCTATCTTGTGTGACATTCGATGAGCATCTTGGATAGATATCCTTTCATCTTTCATGATGTCAAGGAAGTTTTCTACCAACAGATCTTCAACTATTCTGTCTGTATTTTCTGTTATCGCTCCCTGTTGTGGAGCTCCAATCACATGCAAGTTATTCTTCTTGATAGAGTCCCACATGATTCTTAGGGTTTCTTCATTTTTTAAAATTCTTTTATCAGACTTTTCTTCAACTATATTGGTGTCAATTGTCTTATCATCCAACTCCCCCACTCTGCATTCCAATTCCTACATTCTGCTCCTCTGACTTACTATCAAGTTGTCTAATTCTGTAATTTTATTGTTAATCTTTTAAATTTCTGAATGCCGCCTCTCTATGGCTTCTTGCAGCTTATTAATTTTTTTTTACTACATTCTTGAATAATCTTTTTGGTTTCTTTAACTGCTTTATCAGTGTGTTCCTTGGCTTTTTTTGTAGATTGCCTTATTTCATTTCTGAGGTCATCCCCGATGTCTTGAAAAGCATTCTGTATATTAGTTTTTTATATTCTACATCTGGCAATTGCAGGATTTTATCTTACATCTGGCAATTCCAGGATTGTGTCTGCATTTGGGAAAGATTTTGATTGTTTAATTGGGGATTTTGTAGGCACAATCATGGTCTGTTTCTTTATGTGATTTGATATCGACTGCTGTCTCTGAGCCATCTATAAGATATTGTAATGATTTATTTTGTATTTGCTCACTGAGTCTTATCTTCTTGTTTTGTTTTATTTCAATAAACCCAGCTGGGCTACTAGATTGTGCTGTCTTGATTGTCATAGCCTTTGAATTACTTATGGCCTATTACCAGCTGGTTTGATCTTTTACCACATATATGAGCCTATGAGTACATTCACTATTCTTGAATAGGATCAGCTTAGGTGTGCTGATTGTGGGTCACCTAGTGTGTGTTGTAGGCTGTCACCTATTAGGTTAGAGGAATAGTGGTGATGGTTGTACACACCAGATTCTAGTAGCAGCAGAGGGTCACACTCCAAGGAGGGCGGAATGCTGACTGCCTTCCCCCACGTGCCAGTGAGGTAGGAGTGTCTCTATTCCCAGAGCACTTTGGTGGGTGTGCTCTGCTGCTGTACCTTAGGCACCCAATGCCAGTACCTCTAAAGATTGGTAGGTGTCACTATCCTCAGACCCCTTTAGCAGGTGGGTAGGTGGTGTGGGTGGAGCTTTAGCCGTCAGTTCCCTGCTTTGGATCAGTGAGGGCTCTGTTTGGTAGGTAGAGAGGTATCAGACCTCCAAAACTTGTCTTTCTACTGCTTTGCTAAAAGAATTACAGTCAGACCTCTAGTGAAAGCCAGAGACCGTGGATCTCTTTTGCTTGGCTGGAGCTGGTTGTGTATTATTATTCCAGTTTAGGGAGGTCAGGGAAGGATTTTTCTCTCCCTGATTGTTAATTGCTACTTCTCTCAGGCCAGAAGAATGGGTTAGAACCCCCCCCCCCCAGAGCACTTCAATCCCTGGCCCAGGAAATTCCAATGTTAATGAAGCCGACCTGGGGAAGGGAGGGGAGGGATCAGATAGATAGGAGAGAGTAGCATGGCAATATAGACAAAGTTACTTATCTTGTTTGGTGAAGACTGTTTTATCTGAGATTCCAGAGGGGTGTGTAGCTTGTGTGGCTGGCTGGGTTGAGATTGTCCCCAAGCATCAGGCCTGCGTCCAGTGCTTGCACCGTCTCAGGAAGTTGTGATCAGCTCCTCTGCTTCTAGTCCAAAGCCCAGCATCAAGGTTTTCTGGCTGTGACGCTGTGCTCCAGGCTCCAAAGCCAGTCGCTGCTTCCCCGCGATTTCTCCTTCTCCTGTCAGCTGCGTTGGTGTGCAGCCTGCATGTGCTAGCTGGGTTTCCGACCGAGGTTACTCCAGAGGGTCAGGGCTGTGTCCAGTGCTTGCACCATCTCAGGAAGCCGTGATCTGCTCCTCTGTGCTTAGTCCAAATCCCAGCGCCAAGATTTTCTGACTGGGATGCTGGCTCCAGGCTCTGAAAACAGTCGCTGCTTCCCTGTGGGTTCTCGTTCTCCTGTCAGCTGCGTCAGTGTGCAGGCTGCTTGTGCTGGCTGGGTCTCTGCTGAGGTTATTCCGGGGGTTAGGGGTTAGGGCTGCGTCCTGTGCTTGGCCCCTCTCAGTAAGCCGCAATCAGCCCAACCACTCTGGCAGCAGGGAACCACAAGGGCTCAAGGCTGTGGCGGGAGACTCAGGTTCCAGAAGCAGTCGCTACTTCACCGCGCGGCTTTTCGCTCCCCTGTCACTCAGGTCAACTCCTTAGTTCTGTGTTTGATGGTCAGGGTTTGTAGATTGCCATGTATGTGATCAATTCACTTGTTTTTCTGAGTGCAAGAGGGATCTGTGGTAGTTCTACCTAGTCAGCTGTCTTGGCCCCCTCTAATTTTTATTATTTGTTTTCTTCTGGTGCCTGTGGGTTTCTTTTGTTGCTCTCTTTCTATTTGTTCAAGTTGTAGGGATAATTCTTTGATTTTGGCCCTTTCTTCTTTTTGGATGCGTGCATTTATTGATCTAAATTGACCACTGAGCACTGCTTTGTCTGTGTCCCAAAGGTTCTGATAGGAAGTGTTTTCATTCTCCTTGGATTTTATGAATTTCTTTATTCTACCCTTAATGTCTTCTGTAATCCAGTCTTTTTTTGAGCAGGGTATTGTTCAGTTTCTAAGTGTTTGATTTCTTTTCCCTGCTTTTCCTGTTATTGATTTCCACTTTTATGGCCTTATGGTCAGAGAAGATGCTTTGGAATATTACAATGTTTTGGATTCTGCTAAGGCTTGCTTTATGACCTAATATGTGGTGTACCCTAGAAAATGTTTCATGTGCACTAGAAAAGAAAGTATACTTGGTTGCTGTTGGGTGGAGTGTTCTGTATATGTCTATGAGGTCAATTTGGTTGATTGTGGCATTTAGATCTTCCGTGTCTTTATTGAGCTTCTTTCTGGATGTGCTGTCTTTCACCGAAAGTGGTGTGTTGAAGTCTCCTACTATTATTGTGGAGCTGTCTATCTCACTTTTCAATGCTGATAGAGCTTGTTTTACGTATCTTGCAGCCCTGTCATTGGGTGCATAAATATTTAATATGGTTATATCTTCTTGGTATATTGTCCCTTTAATCATTATATAGTGTCCTTTCTTACGCTTTATGATGGATTTAACTTGAAAGTCAATTTTGTCAGAAATTAATATTGCCACTCCTGTTCTTTTTTGATTGTTGTTTGCTTGATATATTTTTTTCCATCCTTTGAGTTTTAGTTTGTTCGTGTCTCTAAGTCTAAGGTGTGTCTCTTGTAGGCAGCATATAGACGGATCTAGTTTTTTAATCCATTCTGCCACTCTCTGTCTCTTTATTGGTGCATTTAGTCCATTTACATTCAGCATAATTATGGATAGGTATGAATTTAGTGCTATCGTTTTGATGTCTTTTTTTGTGTGTTGTTGACAGTTTCTTTTTCCCACTTAATCTTATGTGCTAAGATTATCTTTATATACTGTCTTTTCCTCATATTCGTCATTGTTGTTTTTGTTTCTGCTGAGTCTCTATTTTTTTCTCGTATTTTATTTTGATGAGTAGGATAGTTTGTCTCCTTTGTGGTTATCTTATTATCTACCCCTATTTTTCTGAATTTAAACCTAACTTTTATTTCTTTGTAATGCCTTGTCTTCCACTCCATATGGGAGATATGTTACTACATTTCTTAGTTCCTCTTTATTGTTTTAATGTTGTCTTCTTTTATGTAATAACATAACTGTTTCCCTGTTTTGAGCTTTTTTTTTTTTTTCTTGATTTATTTTTGTGATTTTCCTGTCTGGGTTGACTTCTGATTACTCTCCCAGTGTTCTAGTCTTGGGCTGATACCTGATATTATTAATTTTCTAACCAAAGAACTTCCTTTAGTATTTCTTGTAGTTTTGGTTTGGTTTTAATGAATTCCCTAAACTTCTGTTTATCCGGAAATGTCCTAATTTCACCTTCATATTTGAGAGATAGTTTTTCTGGATAAAAGATTCTTGGCTGACAATTTTTTTCGTTCAATTTTTTATATAAGTCATCCTTCCTTGCCTGCATGGTTTCTGCCGAGGAGTCCAGGCTTATTCTTATTGACTGTCCTTTGTAGGGGACTTTTTGTTTATCCTTTGTTGCTCTTAGAATACTCTCTTTATCTTTGGTTTTGGCAAGTTTGATTATAATATGTCTTGGTGACTGTCTTTTAAAATCTACCTTATGTGGAGTTCGATGAACATCTTGGATAGATATCTCCTTATCTTTCATGGTATCAGGGAAGCTTTCTGCCAACAAATCTTCAACAATTCTCTCCATATTTTCTGTTATCCCTCCCTGTTCTGGTACTCCAATCACTTGTAGGTTATTTCTCTTGTTAGAGTCCCACATGATTCTTAAGTTTTTTTCATTTTTTATATTTCTTTTGTCTGGTTTTTCTTCAACTATGTTAGTGGCAAGTGATTTATCAGTAGGTTCAGAAATTCTGCCTTCCACTTGCTCAATTATGCTTCTCTGACTTTCTATTGAGTTGTCTACTTCTGTAATTTTATTGTTAACCTTCTGAATTTGTGATTGCTGTCTGTCTATGGATTTTTCCAGCTTATTGAATTTTTCATTATGTTCTTGTTTTATCTTTGTGTTCCGTGGCTTGTTTTGCATATTGCCTCATTTCCTTCCAGATGTCTTGAAGGGTTCTGTATATTAATCTTTTTTATTCTGCCTCTGGTAGTTCCAGGAAGGCACTTTCATCTAGAAGAGCCTTGATTCTTTGTTTTGAGAGCTTGTTGAGGTGATCATGGTCTGTTTCTTTTTGCAACTTGATATTGACTGTTGTCTCTGAGCCATCTATATGTTATTGTATTAATTCATTTTGTGTTTGCTTACTGTGTCATAGCTTCTTGCTTTGTTTTGTTTTGATATGTCCAAATGGGTTGCTTGAATGAGCTAGCTTGATTATTTTCGCCTTTGGAGCTCTGATGTCCTATGCCCAGATGGCTAGAGCTGTTATCAGGTATATCAGTCTAGGAGTCCATTCACTTTTCTTGTATGAATTCAGCTCAGGTGTGTAGGTAGCTGATCATCAAGTGTGTGGTACAGGGTCTGTCCTACAGTCTTTTAGAGGCAGGGGTGATTGTTGTAGGTACTGGTATCTGGGTATCTGGTTGCAGCAAGGGGTCAGACTCTGAACAAGGTAGAGGGCTGAGAATCATTCCCCATGTGTCTCTGAGGAAAGTGTGTCCCTGTGCCCTAGAGTGTACAGGTGGGTAGGTTCTGCAGATAGACCATGTGCACCCAATATTTTAGGTTGTAAGGACTGGGAGGTACCAGTTATCCTTGGACCCCTGTCCTGGGTGGCTCAGTGACCTGAGTGGAGCCACAAGTCCTTAGGCCCCTGATGTGCATAGACTAGGACCCTGTTTAACAAGCAAAGCAATGTCAAACATCAAACATCCACCTCTCTGCTGCACAGCCAAAATGGTTGGAGTCTGCCAACAAGGGTCTATTCTTCTGAAATAGACCCACACAGGTCCATGCAGAGGGGAAAGGTACTCAAAGTCCACGGACCATTTATGCATGGACAGGAGCTGCTTCTGTCCTGAGCTCCCCCGGTTAGTAGAGCTGGCAAATTATCTTTTCCCCCATTTGCAAATTTATTCCTTCTCCCAGGCCAGGAGGATGGCTCTAGGCGCTTGACAGAGCCTATCTCAGGCCCAGGGAAATCAGCTGCTGCAGCTGGCTTGGGTAAAATATATGAAAGTACTTAGCTTTTGCTGAGAGCGCTGTTCTTCTCTGGTTCTGGAGGTGTGAGTAGGCTGTGTGGCTGGCTGCTTCTCCCTAAGGAGTGCTAGTACCAGCCCACTGCTGCCCCTTCAGGAATTGTGCCTGAGGGCTCCCCGAGATTCAGGTCGGGTAACTCCTCTCAGGTTCTAAACCATTTCTTCCCCCTCCCCCGCCCCTCGTTCATTTTCTGAGCTTGCTTTGAAGTCCAGGGCTCCTAGCTTTTCATAAATATACTCGTTTCACTTGTTTTTTTTTTGGGTCTTTGTTGTAAGAGTGCTCACCAGAAGCATCTGTCTATTCTGCCCTCTTGGCTCCACCTCCTATAATACATTTTTGATCCAAATATCAACAATATTCTTTAACAGGACAGAAAAACTACTCACTAACTTTATATGGGACCGAAAGAGGACCCAGATATAAGTAAGGCATTATTGAAGAAGAACAAAGTAGGAGGCTTCACATTACCTGATCTCAGAACCTACTATACAGCCACAGTAGTCAAAACAGCCTGGTACTGGTACAAAGACAGACACATAGACAATGGAACAGAATCAAGAATCCAGATGTAAATCCATCCATCTATGGTCAGCTGGTCTTTGACAAAGGACCAAAGTCCATTAAATGGGGAAAAGACAGTCTTTTTAACAAATTGCTGGTGAAACTGGGTGTCCCTCTGTAAAAAAATGAAACAGGACCCATACCTCATACTATACAGAAAAACTAATTCAAAATGGATCGAAGACCTAAGCATAAAACCTAAAACTATAAAGATCATGGAAGAAAAAATAGGGACAATGCTAGGGCCCTAATATGTGGCATAAATAGTATACAAACCATAAGTAACAATGCACAAATGCCAGAAGATAAACTAGATCACTGGGAGGTCCTCATCAAAAGACTTTACCAAAAGATTAAAAGGATAACCTACAATCAAGGAAAAAATTTTTGGCTACAACATACCAACAAGGGCCTAGTCTCTAAAATCTATGACATACTTAAGCACCTCAACAACAAAAAGACAAATAATCCAATTAAAAATGGGCAAAGGATATGAATGGTCACTTTCTCAAAGAAGATATTCATGGAGCTTACAGACACTTGAGGAAATGCTGTCAATCACTAGCCATTAGAGAAATGCAAATCAAAACTACACTGAGATATCATCTCACCCCGACATTACTGGTGTGAATCAAAAACAAAAACAAAACAAAAACCAGAAAATAACAAATGTTGAAGGAGCTGTGGGGGAGATCAGAACTCTTATGGACTGCTGATGGAAATGCAAAATGGTACAACTGTTTTGGAAAAAGATATGGTGCTTCCTTAAAAATCTAGAAATAGGAATACCGTACAATCCAGCAATCCCACTCCTAGGAATATATCCTAGAGAAATAAGAGCCATCACACGAATAGACATACACATACCCATGTTCATTGCAGCACTATTCACAACAGCAAAAAGATGGAAACAACCTAAGTGACCATCAACAGACAAATGGGTCAACAAATTCGGGTACATACACTTAATGGAATACTACGCAATGTTAAAGAACAGTATGAATCTGTGAAACTTCTTACAACATGGATGACTCAGGAGGGCATTATGCTGAGTGAAATACGCCAACCACAAAAGGAGAAAATACTGTATGAAACCATTGGTATAAACACTCAAGGAAAGGTTTAAACACAGAAGGGAACAATCTTTGATGGTAATGAGGGAGGGGAGAAATAGGGAGGGGAAATCACTAACTAGAAAGTAGACAAGTGTTAACTTTGGTAAACGGAAAGATGGTATACAACACGTGGGAAGTCAGCACAACTTGACCAAGGAAAAGTCATAGATGCTTCCTAGACACATTCAAACACCTTGAGGGACTGAGTTAATGGGGCTGAGGGCTGGGGACCATGGTCTTAGGGGACATCTAGGTCAATTGACATAACATAGTAAATAAAGAAACTGTTCTGAATCTGACTTTGGTGATTAGCATCTAGAGTATTGAAAGTTTGCAAGCAGCCATCTAAGATACACCTACTGGTCCCATCCAGTCCGGAGCAAAGGAAAACGAAGAAAACCAAAGAAACAAGGGAAAGATTAGTCCAAAGGACTAATGGACCACATTTACCACAGCCTCTACCAGCCTGAGCCTAGAAGAACTAGATGGTCCCTAGTTACCACCACTAACTGCTCTGACAGTGAACACAATAGAGGGTCCCAAATAGAGTGGGAGAAAATTATAGAACAAAATTCAAATTCGCAAAGACAGACCATACTTACTGGTCTGACAGAGATTGGAGGAATCCCTGAAACTATGGCCCAGACATACTTTCAACTCAAAACTGAAGTTCAACCTTCAGCCAAAGATTAGACAGGTCTATAAAACAAACAATAACATGCGTGAGGAATGTGCGTCTTCATTTAATTAAGTATGCAAGCAATACCTGCCTAAAATCAAAGATGAGAAGGCAGGAAGGAAGAGAAAACTGGGTGAAGGGAAACTGGGGTGGAAAAGGGGAGAGTTCTGATACATTGTGGGGATTGCTAGCAGTGTCACAAAACAATTTGTGCATAAATTGTTGAATGACAAACTAATTTGCTCTGTAAAGTTACACCAACCCCCACGTGTCTGTCAGTTTGTCGTACTGTGGGGGCTTGTGTGTTACTGTGATGCTGGAAGCTATGCCACAGGTATTCAGATACCAGCAGGGTCTCCCAAGGAGGGCAAGTTTCAGCTGAGCTTCCAGACTAAGACAGACTAGGAAGAAGGACCTGGCAGTCTACTTCTGAAAAGCATTAGCCAGTGAAAACCTTATGAATAGCAGCGGAACATTGTCTGATATAGTGCTGGAAGATGAGCCCTCCAGGTTGGAAGGCACTCAAAAGATGACTGAGGAAGAGCTGCCTCCTCAAAGTAGAGTCAACCTTAATGATGTGGATGGAGTAAAGCTTTCAGGACCTTCATTTGCTGATGTGGCACAACTGAAAATGAGAAGAAACAGCTGCAAACATCCATTAATAATCAGAACCTGGAATATACGAAGGATGAATCTAGGAAAATTGGAAATTGTCAAAAATGAAATGGAACACATAAACATTGATATTCTAGGCATTAGTGAGCTGAAATGGACTGGTATTGGCCATTTTGAATTGGACAATCATATAGTCTACTACGCTGGGAATGACAACTCGAAGAGGAATGGTGTTGCATTCATCGTCAAAAAGAACATTTCAAGATCTATCCTGAAGTACAACGCTGTCAGTGATAGGATAATATCCATACGTCTACAGGGAAGACCAGTTAATACGACTATTATTCAAATTTATGCACCAACAACTAGGGCCAAAGATGAAGAAATAGAATATTTTTATCAGCTGTTGCAGTCTGAAATTGATCGAACATGCAATCAAGATGCATTGATAATTACTGGTGATTGGAATGTGAAAGTTGGAAACAAAGAAGAAGGATTAGTAGTTGGAAAATATGGCCTTGGTGATAGAAACAATGCCAGAGATCGAATGATAGAATTTTGCAAGACCGACTTCTTCATTGCAAATACCTTCTTTAACCAACATAAACGGTGACGATACACATGGACCTCGCCAGATGGAACACACAGAAATCAAACTGACTACATCTGTGGAAAGGAATGATGGAAAAGCTCAATATCATCAGTCAGAACAAGGCCAGGGGCCGACTGTGGAACGGACCATCAATTGCTCCTATGCAAGTTCAAGCTGAAACTGAAGAAAATCAGAGCAAGTCCATGAGAGCCAAAATATGACCTTGAGTATATCCCACCTGAATTTAGAGACCATCTCAAGAGTAGATTTGATGCATTGAACACTAGTGACCTAAGACCAGATGAGTTCTGGAATGACATCAAGGACATCATCCATGAAGAAAGCAAGAGATCACTGAAAAGACAGGAAAGAAAGAAAAGACCAAGATGGATGTCAGAGGAGTCTCTGAAACTTGCTCTCAAGCGTCGAGCAGCTAAAGCAAAAGGAAGAATTGTTGAAGTAAAGGAACTGAAGAGAAGATTTCAAAGGGCCTCTCGAGAAGACAAAGTAAAGTATTACAATGACATGTGCAAAGAGCTAGAGATGGAAAACCAAAAGGGAAGAACACACTCGGCATTTCTCAAGCTGAAAGAACTGAAGAAAAAATTCAAGCCTCAAGTTGCAATAGTGAAGGGTTCCATGGGGAAAATATTAAACGATGCAGGAAGCATCAAAAGAAGATGGAAGGAATACACAGTCATTATACCAAAAAGAATTAGTCGATATTCAACCATTTCAAGAGGTGGCATATGATCAGGAACCGATGGGAGGGAAGGAAGAAGTCCAAGCTGCTCTGAAGGCATTGGCGGAAAACAAGGCTCCAGGAATTGATGGAATACCAACTGAGATATTTCAACAAACAGATGCATCGCTGGAGGTGCTCACTTGTCTATGCCAAGAAATATGGAAGACAGCTTCCTGGCCAACTGATTGGAAGAGATCCATATTTATGCCTATTCCCAAGAAAGGTGATCCAACCAAATGTGGAAATTATACAACAATATCACTAATATCACACACAAGCAAAATTTTGCTGAAGATCATTAAAAAATGGCTGCAGCAGTATATCAACAGAGAACTGCCAGAAATTCAGGCTGGTTTCAGAAGAAAACATGGAACCAGGGATATCATTGCTGATATCAGATGGATCCTGGCTGAAAGCAGAGAATACCAGAAGGATGTTTACCTATGTTTTATTGACTATGCAAAGGCATTCGACTGTGTGGATCATAACAAACTATGGATAACACTGCGAAGAATGGGAATTCCAGAACACTTAATTGTGCTAATGAGGAACCTTTACGTAGACCAAGAGGCAGTTGTTGGGACAGAACAAGGGGAAACTGGTTTAAAGTCAGGAAAGGTGTGCGTCAGGGTTGTATTCTTTTACCATGCCTGTATGCTGAACAAATAATACGAGAAGCTGGACTATACGAAGAAAAACGGGGCATCAGGATTGGAGGAAGACTCATTAGCAACCTGCGTTATGCAGATGACACAACCTTGCTTGCTGAAAGTGAAGAGGACTTGACGCACTTATTAATGAAGATCAAAGACCACAGCCTTCAGTATGGATTACAGCTCAACATAAAGAAAAAAAAAATCCTCACAACTGGACCAATGAGCAACATCATGATAAATGGAGAAAAGATTGAAGTTGTCAAAAATTTCATTTTACTTGGATCCACAATCAACAGCCACGGAAGCAGCAGTCCAGAAATCAAAAGATGCATTGCACTGGGGAAATCTGCTGCAAAGGACCTCTTCAAAGTGTTGAAGAGCAAATATGTCACCCTAAAGACTAAGGTGCGCCTGACCCAACCCGTGGTCTTTTCAATCACATCATATGCATGTGAAAGCTGGACAGTGAATAAAGAAGACCGAAGAAGAGCTGATGCCTTTGAATTGTGGTGTTGGCAAAGATATTGAATATACCATGGACTGCCAAAAGAACGAACAAATCTGTCTCGGAAGAAGTGCGGCCAGAATGCTCCTTAGAGGCAAGGATGGCGAGACTGCATCTTACATACTTTGGACATGTTGTCAGGAGGGATCAGTCCCTGGAGAAGGACACCATGTTTGGCAGAGTACAGGGTCAGCGGAAAAGAGGAAGACCCTCAACAAGGTGGATGGACACATTGGCTGCAACGATGGGCTCAAGCATAGTAACAATTGTAAGCATGGCGTGGGACCGGGCAGTGTTTCATTCTGTTGTGCATAGGGTTGCTATGAGTCGGAACTCACTCGATGGCACCTAACAACAACAGCAACAAGTCACACCAAAGCACCAATAAAGAAAAAAAGATTACAGCCTTGGAAACCCTGTGGGGCAGCTCTACTCTTCCTATAGTGTTGCTCTGCGTTGGAATTGACTCCATGGCGCCATTGGTTTTGGGGAATTGTAGATCCTTGAGTGGCGCTAAGAGTCTGTTGTTTTCTACTTCTCTCCTGAAAGGTTGGCGGTTTTGTATCCATCCATCAGTGCCGTGGTAAAAGGTCTATCTGCTTCCGTAAAATTAAAGCCAAGAAAACTCTATAGAGCACAGTTCTACTTGAAGTACATGGGGTTGCCATGAGTTGGAATTAATGGCAATGGGTTTGGCTTGTTTTGGGGGAAACTTGTGGAAGCAGATGATTGCATGGTATTTATTATCTGCCTCCTTTTTTTTTTTTTTTTAATTTTACTTTAGGTGAAAGTTTACAGCTCAAGATAACTTCTGATACAAAAATTTATATACATTTGTTTTGTGACATTAGTTGCAATCTCCAAAATGTGTCAGCACACTCCCCCCTTTTTGAAATATTGAGAGAATATGGGATGCTTTGATGTATCACATTCTTCTTCTTCTTGTTGTTAGTACGAAAGCATCATGCTCCGAACTTCAGTTTGGACTTTTGGGGAAGAGAAGTATGTTGGGTGGGGTTCCTTAAAGGAAGAGGCTGAGACAATGACTTGTGTGCAAGTGAATCATTGAGAAAACGCTCACAGAAGAAACCTGTAATGAGGTGAAGGAAGCAGGAACAGGCTAAGCAAAGAGGTAGTTTCAGCTGATGTCTAGGCTTGGTTTGATCCTTCAGGGAACTCTGTGTGTGAATAGTACCTTAGACTTAGTTCTGCCTCTAGGCTAGGGATTTGGCCTTTTGCAGCCCATATAAATCGTCCCTTGAAGATAGGCTGCCCCCAAGAGGTAGGGATGTGACCTTTCATGCATTTTTGGGAGAAGTGGATTCTTTGGTTCACCCTCCAGAGAAGGGTGTAGCTATGAGTCATTAGCAGCCAACATTCACAGCAGTTTTGGGTGGGTGTACTGGCCTGGCAACCAGAATACTTCAAGACACTCTTTATTTCTGCTAGACCTTTGAGTATTTATGTCTAGGAACTTTGAGGACTCCCATGTGGAGCTGAACCCCATAGACAGAAATTAAGAGATGGAGCAAGAAAAACTGTGGTCTGATGACATCAATTTGAATTCCTGGAGATAATTGTGCCTGAAGCCTTCAAGACCAACCCACCTTAGTTGGCTCAATGTCTCAAAATATTATTGTCAACATTTATTGAACTCTTACCCTGAGTTGGGTACCATGCTCATCACTTTAAAGGCTTTATTTCATTTCGACCTCATAATAACATTATGAAAGAGGAAGATTTATCTTGATTATACAGATGAGAAAACAGGCTTAGAAACGTTAACCATTTTCAGTTACATGAGTCAGCACATTTTATTTTTTTATTTAAGTCAACGTTAGTGGGTTTCCTAGCAATTTTAACGAAAAAGATCCTGATACCAACTCTGAAGTATTTATTGTTTCATATGTTTTAACAGGCATTGAAACATCTAGAAGAATGTATACCAAACTGTTAAAATGAGCTTCAGTGGATTTTATGAAAGAGAAGTCACTTTCATAATCTTTGTGTGGGTATTTGTTAGAAAAATCATATGTTATTATAAAGAAAAGATATTTCAATGTTTATAGTATTATGGGAAGGATAAATGGGAGAAAACAGCCAAGAAAATCTCGAAAAAGAAGAATAGTAGAGAGAGGGCAATTAATCTACCTTATATAAAAGCTTACTATGAAGCTTTAATAATTAAAACAATGTTTTTCAGGCATGAGAATAATTAGACTTATCAATACAGCAAATTGAAAAGCTCAGAAATATACCCAAGTACACATGAAAATTTAGGATTTAATCTATAATAAAGCTGGTGTTTTACGTCAGTGGGGAAAGATAAGTTTATTAAATCACTGATAATGGAACAATTGGCTAACTGTTTGGGAAAACAAATTTGAACTGTCTCTCATACCCTACATCAAAACAAGTTTAAGGCATGCCAGTGTTAAAATATATGCTTAAGTCAGCAGGGAATTGCAAATTAAAGCCAACAATGAGATACTACCTGTCTTGGTTATCTAGTGCGGCTATAACAGAAATACCGCAAGTGGATGGCTTTAAAAAAACAGAAATTTATTCTCTCATAGTCTAGCAGGCTGGAAGTCAGAATTCAGGGTGCCAGCTCTAGTGGAAGGCTTTCTCTCTCTGTTGGCTCTGGAGGAAAGTCCTTGTCATCAATCTTCCCCTGGTCTAGGAGCTTCTCAGAACAGGGACCCCAGGTCCAAAGGACTTGCTCCCCTCCTGGTTCATTCCTGGTGGTAGGAGGTCCCCCTGTCTCTCTGCTTGCTTATTTTATATCTCAAAAGAGATTGACTCAAGGTACAACCTAATCTTGTAGATGGAGTCCTGCATCACTAACATAACTGCTTCTAATCTTGCCTCATTAACATGATAGAGGTAGGATTTACAACGCATAGGATAATCACATCAGATGACAAAATGGTGGACAATCATATAATACTGGGAATCACGGCCTAGCCATGTTGGCACATATTTTTGGGGGACACAGTTCAATATGTAACATTACCATACACCCATGAAATGGTTAAAATCTAAAACATTGACAATACCCAATGCTGGTAAGGATGTGGAGCAACAGGTGGGAATGAAAATGGTACTGTCACTTTGGAGGATAGCCTGGAATTTTCTTACAAAGCTAAATATAGGTTTATCATACCATCTGGCAATCAAGCCGCTAGGTATTTACTCAAATGGGTTCAAAATACATGTCCGCATAAAAATCTGTACACAAAGGTTTATAGTATCTTTATTTATAATCACTCAAAACTGGAAGCAACCAAGATGTCCTTCAATAGCTGAGTGGAAAAATAAACTGTGGTATATTTACACAATGAGTATTATTTAACTATAAAAAGAACTGCAGTATCAAGCTAAAAAAAGACATGGAGAAACCTTAAATGCATATTGCTAAGTGAAAGATCTCAGTCTGAAAAAGCTACATTCTGGAAAAGGCAAAACTATAAAGACACAGTGAAAAGATCAGTGGTTTCCAGGGGTTCTGGGAGTCTGGGTGGAAGGGAATGAATAGGTGGAGCACATGGCATTTTTTAGGGCAGTGAAATAATGTTGTAGAATAGTATAATGGTGGACACATGATGTTACGCATTTGCCAAAATCCATAGGACTGTACAACACAAAGAGCAAACCCTAATGTAAACTATGAATTTTGTTGTTGTTGTTAGGTGCCGTTGAGTCAGTTCCAATTCATAGCCATCTTCACAATCGTTGTTCCGCTTGAGCTCACTGCTGCAGCCACTGTGTCAGTCCATCTCATTGAAGGTCTTCCTCTTTTTTGATGACCCTCTACTTGACCAAGCATGATGTTCTTTTCCAGGGACTGATCCTTCTGATAACATGTCCAAAACGTGTGAGACATAGTCTCAACATCCTTGCTTCTAAGGAGCATTCTGGTTGTATTTCTTCCAAGACGGGTTTTTTGTTCGTTTTTTTGGCTGTCTGTGGTATACTCAATATTCTTCCCCAACACCACAAATCAAAGGCGTCAATGGTTCTCTGGTCTTCCTTATTCATTGTACAGCCTTCCCATGCATATGAGGTGATTGCAAATACCATGGCTTGGGTCAGGCGCACCTTAGTCTTCAAGGTGATATCTATGCTTTTTAACACTTCACAGAGGTCTTTCGCAGCAGATTTGCCCAATGTAACACGTCTTTTGATTTCCTGACTGCTCCTTCCATGGATGTTGATTGTGGATCCAAAATAAAATGAAATTTTGACAACTTCAGAAACCCCAGTAGTGTAGCGGTTAAGAGCTATGGCTGTTAACCAAAAAGCCAGCAGTTCGAATCCATCAGGCGCTCCTTGGAAACTGTGTGGAGCAGTTCTACTCTGCCCTACTATGAGTCAGAATCCACTCACTGGCAACAGGTTCAGTCTTGAGGGTTATGGTTTTCTTTATGCTGAGGTGTAATCCATACCAAAGGCTATGGTCTTTGATCTTCATCAGTAAGTAAAGTCCTTTTCACTTTTACCAAGGAAGGTTATGTTGTCTGTATATTTCAGGTTGTTAATGAGTCTTGCTCCAATCCTTATGCCTCGTTCTTCTTCACGTAGTCCAGCTTCTCAGATTATTTGCTCAGCATACAGAATGAATAAATATGGTGAAAGGATACAACTCTGATGCACATCTTTCCTGACTTTAAACCATGCAGTATCCCCTTGTTCTGTCCAGTGACTCCCTCTTGATCTATGTACAGGTTCCTCATGAGCACAATTAAGTGTTCTGGAATCCCCATTCTTTGCAACGCTATCATAATTTGTTATGATCCACACAGTCGAATGCCTTTGCATAGCCAATAAAACACAAGTAAACGTCTTTCTTGTATTCTCTGCTTTCAGCCAGGATCCATCTGACACAGCTATGATAACCCTGGTTTTGAGTCCTCCTCTGAATCCAGCTTGAATTTCTGGCAGTTCCCTGTTGATATACTGCTGCGGTTGCTTTTGAATGCTTTTCAGCAAAATTTTACTTGTGTGTGTTATTAATGATATTTTTCGATAATTTCCACATTCAGTTGGCTCGCCTTTCTTGGGAATTAAATATGGACCTCTTCCAGTCAGTTGGCCGGTAGCTGTCTTCCAAATTTCTTGTCATAGATGCTATATCTGTTTGTTGAAACATCTCAATTGGTATTCTGTCAGTTCCTGAAGCCTTGTTTTTCCCCAATGCCTTCAGTGCAGCTTGGACTTCTTCCTTCAGTACCATTGATTCCTGATCATATGCTACCTCCTGAAATGCTTGAACGTCAATCAATTCTTTTTGAGGTAGTGATTGTGTATTCCTTCCATCTTCTTTTGATGCTTCCTGTGTCATTCAATATTTTTTCTGTAGAATCCTTTAATATTGTAACTTGAGGCTTGCATTTTTCTTCAGTTCTTTCAGCTTGAGAAATCTCAAGCGTGGTCTTCTCTTTTGTTTTTCTATCTTAACAGCTCTTAGCACATCATTATAATACTTTACTTTGTCTTCTTGAGTTGCTGTTTGAAATCTTCTGTCCAGCTGCTTTACTTCATCATTTCCTCCTTTTGCTCTAGCTACTCTACCTTCGAAAACAAGTTTGAGAGTCTCTTCTGACATCCATTTTGATCTTTTCTTTCTTTCTTGTCTTTTTAATGATCTCTTTCTTTCTTCATGTATAATGTGCTTGATGTCATTCCACAACTCATCTGGCCTTCAGTCATTAGTGTTTAACACTCAAATCTATTCTTGAGATGGTCTCTAAATTCAGGTGGAATGTACTCAGGGTTGTACTTTGGCTCATAAAAAGAAAAAAAATTGGCTCATAGACTTGTTCTAATTTTCTTCAGTTTCAGCTTGAACGTGCATATGAGCAATTGATGATTCATTCTGCATTCGACCCCTGGTCTTGTTCTGACTGATGATATTGAGCTTTTCCATCATGTCTTTCCACAGATGTAGTTGATTATGTATTCTGTCTGATGAGGTCCGAATGTATAGTTCCTGCTTATGTTGGTGAAAAAGTATTTGCAACGAAAAAGTTGTTCTTCTTGCAAAATTCTATCATGTGATCTCTGGCATCATTTCTACCACCAAGGTCATATTTTCCAACTACCAATTCTTCTTCTTTGTTTCCAACTTTCATGTTCTAACCACCCGTAATTATCAATGCATCCTGATTGCACGTTTGATCAATTCCAGACTGCAGAAGTTGGTAAAAATCTTCAATTTCTTCCATTCCACCTCATTGTGACCCTGTATACAATAGTGTGAAACACCGTCTAGTCCTGCACCATCCACATAATCGTTATTATGCTTGAGCTCATTGTTGCAGCCATGGTGTCAATCCATCTCGATGGTCTTACTCTTTTGCTGACCCTCTACTTTACTAAGCATGATGTCCTTCTCCAGGGACTGGTCTCTCCTGATAACGTGTCCAAAGCCTGTGAGAGGTAGTCTTGCCATTCTTGCTTCTAAGGAGCATTCTGGTTGTACTTCTTCCAAGACGGGTTTGTTCATGTTTGTGGAAGTCCATGGTATATTCCATATTCTTCGCCAATACCACAATTCAAAGGCGTCAATTCTTTTTCAGTATTCCTTATTCGTTGTCCAGCTTTTGCATGTATGGATGGTGACTGAAAACACCATGGCTTGGGTCAGGTGCACCTTAGTTCTTAAAATGACATCTTTACTTTTTAACACTTTAAAAAGTTCTTTTGAAGCATATTTGCCCAAAGCAATGTGTCTTTTGATTTCTTGACTGCTGCTTCCATGGGTGTTGATTGTGGATCTAAGTAAAATGAAATCCTTGACAACTTCAGTCTTTTCTTCTTTTACCATGATTTTGCTTATTGGCACAGTTGTGATGATTTTTGTTTTCTTTATGTTGAGGTGTAATCCATACTGAAAAACTATGGACTTCAGTTAATAATAGTGTACCAATATTGGTTCATTAATTGTAACAAATGTACCACATGAAAAAACCAAAACCAAAACAAACAAAACCCAAACAACATAACAACAATAACAAAACCAAACCTTTTGCCTTCCAATCAATTCGAACTCATAGTGACCCTATAGGACAGAATAGAACTGCCCCATAGGGCTTCCAAGCCTGTAAATCTTTACAGAAGCAGACTGCCACATCTTTCTCCCACAGAGTGGCTGAGGAATTTGAATGGCCAAACGCTTAACTATTGTGTCACCAGGCTCCTTACCACATGAATACAAGATGTTAGTAATAGACACAGCATGCTGGCAGGAGAGGTGTTATATGGGAGCTCTGTACTTTCTGCTCAATTTTTCTGTAAATGTAAAACTTCTCTAAAAATTAAAGCCTATTTAAACATCTTTAGAAATAAAAAAATTACAAACTTATATATTCACAAACTACATTTTGGCCTTCATAATCATGAAATATTTAAAAGAAGATCATAGTAGCCATTATTAGCAGAAAATCTAGGAAACAGGCACCTTCATACACTCTTGGTAGGGTTCTGGGGAACTCCATGAAGGCAATTTGTTGTTGTTGTTGTTGTTGTTTTTAATAAATATCCTTAACAATGAAACTACCCTTCTCTGCATAGTTCTGCTTCCAGAAAATTACCCTAAGGAAATAATCATTAATGTCTACAAAGATCCATGGTTATGATGCTGTTATTTCACAATAAGAAAATGAAAAATAGCAAAGTGACTGAAATTACTTCTGGTACAAAAGACCTCTTTAAAGAAGTCATTTTAAGTGCTAAAGTGCACCTGACCTAAGCCATGGTATTTTCAATCTCCTCATATCCATGCGAAAGTTGGATAAAGAATAAAGAAGACTGAAGAGGAGTTGATGCCTTTGAATTATGACGTTGGAGGAGAATATTGAATATACCATGCACTGCCAGAACAAAGAACAAATCTGTTTTGGAAGAAGTACAACCAGAGTGCTCCTTAGAAGCAAGGATGGCAAAATTTCATCTCACACACTTTGGACAAGTTTTCAGAAGAAACCAGTCCCTGAAGAAGGATGTCATGCTTAGTAAAGTGGAGGGTCAGCAAAAAAGAGGAAGACCCTCAATGAGAAGAATTGACACAGTGGCTGCAACAATGGGTTCAAGCATATCAACAATGTGAGGATGGCACAGGGCCGGGCTGTGGGACTGACTCATGGCACCTAATGACAAAGAACATTTTGGATATCAG
The DNA here is from genome assembly GCF_030014295.1 of Loxodonta africana. Taxonomy (NCBI): domain Eukaryota; kingdom Metazoa; phylum Chordata; class Mammalia; order Proboscidea; family Elephantidae; genus Loxodonta; species Loxodonta africana. The sequence continues at coordinate 18,486,257 of NC_087348.1, read as the reverse complement.
GAACCTTGGGTTCAAATGTATGTGTGGTGTATGTATGGGTTCATATGTTTCAGTCATGTCCCAACATACTCATTTGCATTTAGTTCCTGAATGCTGCACGTGTGGAGTTGTGAATGCCCACTAATCTACACAGAAAGCTGAGGGAATTTTCCCTAAGATAAAGTATTCAAACTTATACCTCCACAGAAGTTTAAGGACATAAAATATCCTCTGATGACCTGTACGGGGAGTAGGCCTATGTAGAACAACTGTAAAAGAATGAGGGTTCATCCTAGGTAAGTGTGGTGTCAGAGGTAGCAACATGGTGGATGCTATAACAGATCTCCAGCCAGCCCCATTGGTGGATGATGGTGAAAAGCGGAATTGAGTTTGGGGCAGAAACATATTTACTGTACAGCTCTCATTTACTGTAGAGCATGACTGGGAGGGAGTGTAAAATGATGACTCACCACCTGGGCTATGGCAGCTCAACGGGCATCTCTATGGATGGGCAGTGGTTCTTGGACATATTGAGATTGTGGGGAGTGATAAATGCAAATGTGACCTCATATGATCACCACGGTAGAAAATGCTTGAGGTACAATGCTAAGTGGGAAAGCAATATTTGGGATATAAATGCTCTCCAACATTGGATAGGAAATACCACATATCTTTATTAATAAGTTTTCTAAATTAAATAAATATTTTTCAATTCACTATTTGTCAAGATTAGATAAATAGCTGCCATTGACTCTGACTCATGGCAGTCTTATGCACAACAGAACGAAACTGGTCCGGTGTCATCTTCATGATCACCAGCATGTTTGAGTCTATTATCGCAGCTATTGTGCTAACTCATCTCACCAAGGGTCTCTTTTATCCTTGCTGTCCCTCTACTTCACCAAACGTGATATCCTCTTCCAGCGATTGACCCCTCCTGATGACATGTCCAAAGCAAGAAAGTAGGACAGCGTTCTGTTGTGATCCATAAGGTTTTCATTGGCTAATTTTTGGAAGTAGGTCACCAGGTCTCTCTTCCTAGTCTGTCTTAGTCTAGAAGGTCTGCTGAAACTTGGCCACCATGGGTGACCCCTCAGGCATTTGAAATACAGGAGGCATAGCTTTCAGCATCATAACAACATGGAAGCCATCACAGTCTGACAAGCTGACAGATAAGTGGTGACTGTAAAGTTTAGATGAGTATTAAATTTTATTTTTTTTGGTTTTTTTTCTATACCTAAGGGATTTCTCTCCTCTACCCAAGAGTTTTAAGGATTTCCATAATCTGGAAAATCTGGGGAGGAGTCTCTTGCCTTCAGGCTACAGTGACTACTCTTCAGATTGTTCAAGCGAGTGTGGTCCATTAGGATACTGCAGTTTCACCAGCTGTGTGGCAAGTGTGAGAATTAGTTTCGTTTTTCCCTGTGATCCCCTAGACTTTTAAAGTATGGTATCTGGTGACTTCAACATTCATATGTGGCCCAATGGGTGGTATTGCCACTTCCCAAGGTATTACAGTGGAGTATAGTTCCCTCCCACTTGAATAACTTTATCTCCCAGCTATTTTTTTTTTAAATTAACTTATTCCATTGGAGCAGTATAAAAATACTATATAAACTGTGATCACAATACTTTAAAAATTTTTGTAAATATCTATAGAAAAAGTTCTTGAAGGATATTGAGTATTAGGCCCCATTTTGAGGGTTTTATATGAATCATTTTATTTAATCTTAGCCACTATAGGAGGTAAGTATAGAGAAGTGACGTACCTGCTTAAATTCACAAGTTTGAGGTGGGATTTGAATCCCAGCAGTACACTACCATAGCTTCTGGCTAAATAACCACGTTCTAGTACCTTCCCCTCTAACAGTTAACAAATAATGGGTGATGTGATTATAATGGTTTACATTGAAAAAAATTTTTTTTGGCTCCAAATTTTCTATCCTAAACACTCATATTTGTAATCAGCTAAGCGAATTGTGGTGTTGGCAAAGAATATTGAAAACACCATGCATTGCCAAAAGAACGAACAAGTTTGTCTTGGAAGAAGTACAACCAGAATGCTCTTTAGAAGCAAGAATAGAGAGACTACATCTCACATACTTTGGAAATGTTATCAGGAGAGGTCAGTCCCTGGAGAAGGACATCATATTTGGTAAATAGAGGGTCAGCGAAAAAGAGGAAGACCCTCAATGAGATGGATTGACACAGTGGCTGCAACAATGGGCTCAAGTTTAACAATGATTGTGAGGATGGTGTTTTGTTCTGTAGTACATATGGTTGCTATAAATAGGAATCGACTTGATGGCACCTAACAAAAACAAGTGACATCAAATATAATGGTTAAGTGTCTAGAGCCAGCTCACCCTAGTTCCAACTTCAACCCTTCCTCTTACTATCTGGGTGCCCATGGGTGGTTATTTCACCTTTCTGAGTCTCAGTTTCCTCACTGGTAGGACAGAATGATAATAGTCCCTACCTCATAGGATTGTTGTGAGGAGTTAGTGGGTTAAACATACATAAAGTTAGTATGTGTTTCGTATGTGCCAGCCCTGGCTCTAAGTACTATATATATCACCCACCACCCCATTGCCTTCGAGTTGATTCCAACTCATAGTGACCCTATAAGACAGAGTAGAACTGCCCCATAGAGTTTCCAAGGAGCGCCTGGTGGATTTGAACTACTGGCTTTTTGGTTAGCAGCCATAGTTCTTAACCAGTACGCCACCAGGGTTTCCAATATATGTGTAGTGGAATAAATATTAGTTGGATAAATAAATACATAGGCTTCTGGGACTTCACATATTTGTTTATTTTACTTGTGCCCCCTTCACTTGGGACCAATGAAATTGGTTAGATAGAGTCGTCTTGAGTTAATGACAACTCCTAAGAGATCAGAATTCAGAGATATCTCCCAACCCCAAGAATATGTTGAATTATAAGGGGGTAGCTAGGCAGGACAAAGAATGAGGGAGGAGGAATTAAGAAATCCAAAATTGCAAGAGCCCTTTTCTGAAGGTTTCTGTCCTCTGGGAAGCAGAGAGCCCTAATTAGACGCTTAGGGCCTGATTAGAGAGCTCCAATCTGTGCAAAATTCCCCTGCCCTGATCTTCTAATTGCCTTCCTAGAGCAGAGGGTCCAAACTAGGATAGAGAAGAGATCCAGGCGCCTATTAATTGGTGCTCCTGTGGATGCTGGGTCTCGCGATCTCCAGCTGCTGAAGATGTCTATCCCTCTGAACTCCCAAAACCCCACTTAGACACCACATTCTGCCTGCATTCTGCCCAGCCCTCTGGAATAGGGAGAGGTACCTCTTGGTCCTACCAAAGGTAAGTGTGGCCATAGCTGAGCAGAGAGAAATGAATCATGGCCCAGATTAGAAATGTATTTGATAACCTGAGCCTTGCTTGGTTTCTTCTCATTTAAAATGGGCCTATCTTGTTGCTGCTTTAGAAAGTAGGGTCAAAGCCAAGGTATGTTAGGGAGTACGATGTGCTAGGAGTTAGTAGGCTCACTCCCCTCTTGTAGTGATGCAAGTCACTTAACATCTCTGGGTCTCAGTTTTCTCATCTATAAAATGGGACAGATAATTTCTGTCATATCTGTTTCAGGTGATTGTTCACAATCAGAACAGACAAGGTAGGCGATGTTTGTTGTTGCTCTTAGCTGCCATTGAGGCAATTCCAACTCATAGTGGTCTCATGTGTACAGACTAGAACTGTTCCATAGGCTTTTCAAGGCAGTGATCTTTCTAAAGCAGATTACCAGGCCTGTCTTCTGAGGTGTCTCTGGCTAGGTTTGAACCGCAAACGCTTCAGCTAGTAGTCGAGGGCTTAACCATTTGCACCACCCAGGGACTCCAGGTAGGTAATACCACATGGAAAAGTAGGGAGCCTATTTAAATGGAAATTGAGAAAATAGAAAGAACAAGCAGCAACTCTTGTTGGATCTCTAAAACCCGTAAAACTCCGGCAGGTATTTGCAGTGATTAAGCGTGATGGCACTGCCCTTCTGGAGAGAGCTGAGAGCTATAGGTAGGCTCCAAAACAGAATGAGCTTCTTCATGGGGGAATAATTTCCCCATCACTAGAATTGTTCGGGCCCCACAAATGAGATTGATCAGATAGGGTCATTGTCAGGTCAAAGGTCACTGTCAGTGGTGCTGTAGACATGACTTTTGGGAGGTAAATCTCAAGTCTCTGCAGCTCAGAGTCTGTGATGCTACTTTCTGTGGGTGCTCGGTTGAGCCACCCTTAAGGCATAAAGTACTGAGGTCCCCTTGAGGAATTGTTCAGCTGGATGATGACTTAAAGATTAGGGGATAAAAGAGCCCCAGCCAGAGCTAAAGAGCCTGAAGCTCCTGTTCATGCCTTGTAAGGCTCTGCCCAGGCATCTCCATCACCACAACTCTCCTCCCCTCTCAATTCCCCTTTAAAGAAGGCCAGTTCGTTTGTTTTTACCACTGTCTGAGAAGCAGAGAGCTTGAGTGGCTCTGGATATCAGAAAGGTGTGATATCATTCTGAAAGGAGGAGCAGCCCAGGCAATAGAAAAAACATCTTGTTAGATTGCAGGAGACCTGAGCTGTAGTCATCCCCACCTCTTCCACTGGCTGTTTGAATCTGGGCAAGACACTCCACCTGACTGGGTTTCTCTTTCCTATCTGTGAGATGGGGGTAATGCCACTTCATGTGCTTGAGGCAGGAGGGTGGAACCATGGTCTTTAGAGATGCCTTATGTCCCAAGATTCTACTATACACCCACTTTGTGGAGCAGATGGGTCAGAGTGAGCACTCACTGGTGAAGGGGAAATGTAAGAGATTTGAGTTTAACCTTTGGACAGCTTTTATCTGTCACTCTAGAAGTTTACTGTAAGATCACAAATTGAGGAAGAACCTCAAGAATTCAACTTTTATTTCCCCTCTCTCCTCTCCCCTTCCCATCTCTAGACAGGGCAGCTGCATCAATACAGCCACCATGATGAGGGGTTGGGTGGTTTGGTGGAAATGGTTATGTGTTCTAATTGTTGTTACTTCTCTTCCTAGCTACGTGACCTTTGGACAAGTCAGTTGACCTCTCTCAGTCTCACCTCACCTGAAAATGGGTTGCATGAGGATCGAATGAGACAATGGTGTAAAGAGTTCTAAAGTGGGAGGTTATGAACGTGTAATTTTTGGAATGGGGGAATTTTCACTTTCCATTGTACGCAACGGAAACACCCTTTATTGAACACACATGTATGCCATCCCATTTTGTCCTCACAATACTCTTGTGAGTTAGGTAGTATTATGCTCACCTTGTAGGTGGGAAAACGGAAGCCCAGAGAATATAAGTGACTGGCTGGGATTTGATCCCATTTTGATAGAACTTCAAGCCATTCTGGTTCTTTACACCATGCTGGTTCTGCCTTTCTGCTATTCCCAAGGGGACTGGCCAGGGCATATTTTCTTATGTCCTTGTAAGTTTTAAATCAACTCATACATAAAATGACCAGCTCAAGTTTTTTCCAAACAAATTTCTGAGGGAAAGAGAGAGCTTTTGAATGGAGGCTGTATTTTTATTTCTAACTTGAACCGATTTTTTGCCTGAACATAGAGGACAGGAGGAGTAGCTATATTTCTCAATTTGGATGTTAGGGACTAAGTCTACCCTGACACTTTAAGTGGTAGCCAAAGCATCTTATACCTCATTCTTTTATTTCCTTTTCCTCCTCAAATCAGTACAAGCAGATGATTTCAGTTTGATTATAGTGGCGGTGGGGAGAATTACCATCATCCGCATCTACTTAGTTCTATGTATTCCCAACTATATGCCCAGTGTCCAGCATACTGCCTGGCATAGAGCAAATAGGCAGATCCTTTATAAATCTTTGTTGAATACTTCTAGCCAAGAGCACTGGCTACATGGCTATGGGCACATCACACAACCTTTATACCTCAGTGTTCTTTAAATAACGTTAAAACTGACTTGGAGGAGCCAAGTGGATTAGTTTTGCTGAGCTACCTAATATTTCTTCTGATCCACGGCTATATATTTTCCACAGTATGTACTATTATAAAGCTGGTCTCTGGGCACTTATAGCTGCAACAACAATCCCTTCCAAATTCAGACTCTTTAGTTTTAGAAACATCTTTCCATACATTTTCTACTTTAACCCATAGTGGCCTCTTGGCTCCTAGACCAGTGCTATTTCTGCTCTAAAAGACAGGTGGATCTCACTAAACATCTACCCCTGCTGTGCTTTCTCTCTTCTCTAATCCTGGTTAGTTTTCTGAGGCTCAGTAGAGGTCTTGGGGAGCATTAATGTGCTCAGGCAATCTTGACATCTTTTTCCTTTAGTTTAGGAATGTGTGAGGATTACATATTCTAGGTGTGTTTATCATTGGCTGATATAAAAATGAGCCTGTAGTCCTTGAGCAGACAATGACTGATGTGAGAGAAAGATAACCTAATGTTCCAAAGGTCCACCAGGGGAGGTCTGTCTGGAAGTAAAATATTTCTGTGCCTGATCAACAATCAGATAACAGGTTGTTGAGAATGTTAGATGCTGATGTTGCTCAATACTGTGGAGCATGTTAGGTTCAGGACAGCATTAACGTTTCATTTTCTTCCTGTGCATCCTTAAAAGCCAGCAATTTCAACTATTTTGTGGGCTTCAAAAACAGGAAACTGCTCCTCCAGCAGCAATTTAGTTCACCTAAATTGCCTGAGACCACATAATTTTCTCTAAGGCCTCGACTGCTCCCTGGTTCTTCTCCCTGCCTGGAGATTTTGAGGGCCAGTTTGTTTTCCCTAATCTTAATTACTAGGAAATTGATTGGCCCTTCTGTCTAGAATTATAAATCATTTGGGGCCAATTTAGGAATTTAGACAATGCAACACAAAGCAAGGTGGAACTGTTCTTGGAAAGACAACCAAACTTTCCAGCCTCTTGGAAGGTCAGCAGCCATTGGGCAACCTTGGTTTTCCTTCTTCCCATTGCAAAATGGACATGTTTGGTGCTTGGGAAAATCACATTAAAGTGTGCTTTGAGCCAGGAAACTCCCTTCCCCATATGATGCTCATTGTCCTAATACAGAGGCCCAGGTCACTATCTTGGGATTTTGATTTATGATGATTCCGGAGCTGGTCAAAGTAGCGCAGACCTGGAGACCTCCCTATGTTTCCATTTTCTTCCACCAGCATCTGTCTTTCTCCATTATCCATAGATTGGCCTGATTTGGAATGAATCACTGTTAGAGCACTGTCGTTCCAGAATCCATTTGGCAAAGCCCTCCGGTGGCACTTTATTGGGCTGCATGCTGATAAGGCTGATGATTCTGATTGTTCTGGCATCCGGCAATTTTATTTTGTATTTATTTATTCATCAATACCTCTTTCCAAAAGAGATTTCAAGTGGCTTATAAAAATGCATAACATACAGCAAGATAAAATAAATTAACAATGAGGAATGGAACTGGGGCCAAGGGAAAGTACCAGTTAGACAGATGGTAATGAGAAGCCAGGAGGAAGGCAGACAGGACATGAAGAATAATACTGATACTACAAAAAGGAGAACATGTGTATTGTTTCCAAGTCAGAATTGGGGTCGTTTGCCAAGATCTTTATTTAACTTCTGTTGCTCTCCTTTTTGTCTAGGTGTAAGAGGGTAATGCATATAAAGCATCTAGAAAATTCCTGGGAATGAAAAACATGCTTCTATGTTGTTGTTGTTAGGTGCCGTTGAGTTGGTTCCGACTCATAACGACCCTATGTACAATAGAACAAAACACTGCCCAATTCTGTGCCATTCTCAAAATTTTGGCTATGCTTGAGTCCGTTGTTGCAGCTACTGTGTCAGTCCATCTAGCTGACGGTGCTTGCTATATATTACCACACTCATGAGCAGTGGGACAGGGGTTGGGAGCAAGTGGACAAATCCCATAAACCTAAGCCAAGTTGCTTGTCTCTGCAAAGCTCTGTTTCCCAGTCTATACATAGGGTAGTTAACAGTATGTCTGGTGTAGGGCTATTTTGAGAAGTAAATGAGGGAGTTTATATAAAACACCTAGAACAGTATTCTGCACATAGTGGTTGCTCTCGGAATGTCAGTATGAATATATGCTCTCGTTACACATTCCATCACCTCCAGTTGTCATCTAGTTGATTCCAACTCAAAGTGGCCCTGTGAGTGTCAGAAGAGAACTGTGATCCATAGTGCTTTCAAAGGCTAATTTTTGGAGGTAGGTTGCCAGGCCTTCTTCCGAAGTGCTTCTGGGTGGACTTGAACCTCTAATCTCTCCTTTAGGAGCTGAATGTGTTAACTGTTTGCATTACCCAGGAACTCCAATATTTGTGGTCCTCTAGTGCAGCCTTCTCACGTGAGGACACACACAAAGACAGGAAGAGACTTACTTATGTTTACACAGTACGTTAGCAGCAGCCCTGATCTTTAATTCAGGCCTCTATATGTGGTTCCTAGCTTTCTCACTGTAGACACCCCTTGCCTCATCAAGATTAACTGCACTGACCCCTGCTTTGCTCCTCCCCTCCAAAGGAAAATAGCTCCCCTTCTGCCCTCTAAGAGGAGACTTCGAAAAGCCTAACAGGGGAGTGGTGGAATGAAGGGGGTCTCCTAGCTTGTGACTCCCCAGTTGGGGCGGCATTAAATTGGGCTACAGGGTCTCACCTCCTAAGCCAAAAAATAGACCATGGGGTAGGTTAGTGGAAAGCGCAATGAATTTGGAGTCAGAAGTCCTGGTGTTATTTATTAACTGTGTGGTCTTGGGAAAGTGGTTTAATCACCTTAAGCCTCATTTTATTTGGCAATTTTGTGCCTTGGTTATCTAGTGCTGCTATAACAGATAACACAGTGGATGGTATTAACAAAGAGAAATTTATTTCCTTACAGTAAAGCAGGCTAAAAGTCCAAATTCAAGGCCTCAGCTCCAGGGGAATGCTTTCTTTCTCTGTCAGTCTGGAAGAAGGTCCTTGTCCTCAATCTTCCCATGGTCGAGGAACTTCTCAGGTGTAGAGACCCCAGGTCCAAAGGATGAGCCCAGCTTCTGGTGCTGCTTTCTTGATGGTATGAGGTCCCCAACTCTTTGCTTGCCTCTGTTTCATCTCTTGAGATATAAAAAGTGGTGCAGGCCACACCCTAGGAAAACTCCCTTTATCTTGGACGAGTGATGTGACCTGGGTAAGGGTGGTGTTACAATCCCACCCTAATCCTGTTAACGTAAAATTACAATAACAAAATGGGGGACAACCACACAATACTGGGAATTGTGGCCTAACCAAGTTGATACACATACTTTTTGGGGGACATAATTCAATCCACGACAAAAGGGACATAAAATAAATGTCTGAATAGCAGAATAATTTAGTAGTTGAAAATCATTTTAGTAACCATTACATGCCTTGAGTGTTTACTCTCTACTAGGCACAATGCTAATGCTTCCATGAATTATCTCTTCCATTTCTCACAACATATCAGTGGGGTCAGCATTGCTACTCTTACTGCATAGATGTCAAAACTGAGACTCTAGAGGTCAAGTAGAGCTCAAGGTTACACAAATAGAAATGATCGAGCCTGAGTTTGGAACAGACTCTGCCTGTCTTCAGGGCCCATTTTGTTATTTTTTTTAAGGGGTAAATTTTATTCAGAGATTCAGCAGTTGAAAGATAGTAGATAATTTTGATAAAATGGGAAAGGTAATCCATAAATATAACAATAGCTATTTTTTGAAGTATGGAGATTTATTTCTTATTCCTCTTAAGATTAGCATTTAAAAATGATTTCCATAATTTCACATAGTATTGAACAATATGTTAATTGAGAGAATTAGCAATAGTATTAAAATCTAAGAATGATCGCTTTTAAAATTATATATATATACATATATATATAGGCTAGGCAATTCAGAAACTGGTCAATGCAATAGAAAATATTGACCTTGAAGATATTTATGACTCAAGTAGGAAAATACTATATTTTATAAGCAAAGGGCCTATTTTCTTAGCCACCATGCTCTATTGCTGGTATTCCAGCCTTACCTTTACCTTTATACTGAGTGTTATTAGAGTGGTCATTGAACCCGTAGCATCTCAGGGATTTCTTTCTTATTACAAAGTTCACACTTTTGAACAAGGTTGCCATGAAAGCATCCCACAAGGTTGTGAAGAATCCTATATATTTTGTACTACACAGTGAAGTGGTCCTTTGTTGATGATTTATGCCTTTATTTTCTATTGAATAAGTGGTGTGTACAGATAGCTGTGAATAGTTATCTGATTCCCAGCATCTCTGACAAAACATCACCTTTTCAATGAGGTTACCCTGACAGTTCTATTTAATACCCATTCCCTCTACTTCCGGTCCCTGGGTGGTACAAACAGTTTGTACTCGGCTACTAAAAGTTGGTGGTTCGAACCCACCCAGTGGCACCATGGAAGAAAGGCCAGGTGATCTACCTCCATAAAGATTACAGCCAAGAAAACTCAGTGGAGTGCAGCTCTACTCTGTAACACATGGGGTTGCTATGAATCCCCACAACCTGCTTATTTTATTCACAGCCCCTGTTACTGTCTAGTGTATAGAAAATGTACTTCATTAAAAAAATTAAAAAAAAAATTTGAACATATATTGTACATGCCTGGTCCTCTGCTAGAATGACAGCTCCATGAGGGCAGGGATCTTTGTCAGTTTTTTTCCCAAGCAACCAGAACAGCACCTGGCACATAGTCAGTTCTCAGTAGATTCTTATTAAATAAATAAATAAATACAGCCTCATTTGTTTTTCTTCAGTCGGGATGATTTGTATGTGTTGTGGATTGAATTGGTCCCCCCAAAATATGTATTGTAAATCCTAACCCATATACCAGTGATTATAAGCCCATTTGGGATGGGTTTTCTTTGTTATGTTAATAAAAAGTATTAGTGTAGGATGTGTTTTGAGTCAATCTCTTATGAGATAGAAAGGAGAAGATTAAGCAAGGAAGTGAGGGAGCAGAGATGGGGGAAGACAGATGCTATGCCACATGAAGATCACCAATGAGCCAAGAATAGAAGCTGAAGAGAAAAGGACCTTCCTCAGAGCCTACAAAAAGAGGAAGCCTTCCCCTAGAGCTGGTGCCCAGAATTGGAACTTCTAGTCTTCTAAACTGTGAAAGAATAAATTTCTATTTGGTAAAGCCATCCACTTGTAGCATTTCTGTTATAGCAGCACCAGAGAACTAAGATAGTGTGACATCCTCTTAGAACATAGCAAGTCATTTTTTTTGGAGAAGATCAGGAGAAAATTTGGCTTTAAGTGTAGGAAAAAGCCATAAACATTTATATTATTAGGAATTCAATTGGGGAGAAAGCACCACAGGCTGACCTTTATTTTTTCAATACATCAATTTTTGCCAAAACTTTGATAAAATTTCATTTTCTTATTTATCTGAAATCCTATGAGATCTTTCTCAAATTCAGTTTTTGTTTCAAGGATAAAAGGAGGACAAAGAGAATCACCCCTGAAGTCCACATTCAGTATTTCCATGATTCCAAATTATCAGCATCCAAAGGCACAGAGACAAAATTGTCCAAATCCCTGGCAAGAATCCCATCTGTATTAGAATTCTAAACTCACTCTGATGGCTTTGTCCCTTAATGAGCTTTGCAGGCTAATTCCAGAGTGGCTTGATTCATGCATCTTGCTGATTGATAATGATTTGGCATTTAAAAAAAATGGGACGGGTCCTTTGGAATAAGAGGAGAACTTGGAAACCAGGCCACATTGCTTGGCAGGAACAGAGTGGAAGCAGTGACTTGGCACGGAACAGGTTGTAGCGGTCCTAACAGGTCTTGCCCCTGAAGACTCACTGTCTTGCATTCCATTTCTATTGTGCTCATATACACATCAAAAACAACCCCAAAGAAGGCACAGTTGATCTTGGGACTCCAAGTGGCTGTGAACTTAGAGATGAAAAGATTCCAAGATGTACACAAACGTAGGAGCTTGCCTTTCACCAAAAACAAACAAACAAACAAACAAACAAACAAACAAACAAACAAACACAAACAAACACAAACAAACAAACCCCACTGCCTTTGAGTTGATTCCAACTCATAGCGACCCTACAGGACAGAGTAGAACTGCCCTGTAAAGTTCCTAAGGAATGCCTGGTGGATTCAAACTGCCAACCTCTTGGTTAAAAGCTGTAGCACTTAACCACTGTGCTACCAGGGTTTCCTTGTCTTTCACATTTACCAAGAATTTAGAAAAAAGTTATTCTAAGCTTGTGAGTCAGGCACATTATCTAAGTTATGTCCTTCACAATAATATTGCAATGTTGGTATTGTGATCCCCATTTAGCCAACAATGAGGCAGAGGTAAAGAAAATTAACTTGACCATGGTCTTAAGGGATTTGAACATATTTGATTTCCGTAACACTATAGCTATAGGATTTCTCCACAAAGTAGTGATTTCTGGTTCTACAGTGGAGCTGATGATGGGTATCCAACTCTGGATCTGTCAGAAGTTTGAGCGTGCATAGGGAACTGGGTTCTGGTCCTGACTTTGTCTGTTTGTTGTTGCTGTTAGGTGTTGTTCAGTCAATTCCAAGTCATAGCCACCCTATGTACCATAGAACAAAATGCTTCCAGGTCCTGTGCCATCCTCACAATCATTGGTATGTTTGAGCCCATTGTGGCAGCCACTGTGTCATTCCATCTCATTGAGGGTCTTCCTCTTTTTCACTGACCCTCCATTCTACCAACCATGATGTCCCTTCTGATAACATGTCCAAATATGTGAGACATCATCTTGCCATCCTTGCTTCTAAGGAGCATTCTGGCTCTACTTCTTCCAAGACAAATTTGTACATTCTTCTTGCAGCCTATGGTATATTTAATATTCTTTGTAAACACCATAATTGCCTCTTTACTGATTACAAAATCTTGAATTAGTTACTTCACCTCTTTGATCCTCATATTCTTATCTTGAAAATGGTATTAACAATATGTGCTTCCAAGGATTTCTGAAGAATCAAAAATTTTACAGTGTTATGCAAACATAAAAGATTATTATCATTACTAAGTGTATTAGTTTCCTAGAGCTGCTTTAACAAATACCACACATATATTTAAATGACAGGAATATATTTTCTTACAGTTCTGATGGCTAGAAGTCTGAAATCAAGGTGTTAGCTTGGTTGGTTCCTTTTGGAGACTCTGAGGGAAAATCTGTTCCTTGCTTCTTCCTAGATTTTGGTGATTATCGGCAATCCTCAGTGTTCCTTACCTTGTAGATGCATCACTCTAATCTTTGCCTCCAACTTCACATGGCCTTCCAATGAGTGTTTTTGTGTCTCTTCTTATAAGGACTCCGAATTTAGGGCCCACCTTAAAACCCAGTATGACCTAATTTTAACTAATTACATCTGCAAGTTTGAAGAAGGATTGGTAGTTGGAAAATATGGCCTTGGTGATCGAAATGAAGCCAAAGATCTCAAGATACAATTCTGAGAGAAAAACAACTTTTCATTGCAAATACCTTTTTTCCACCAACATAAATGGCAATTATATATGTGGACTTTGCCAGATGGAATACACAGGAATCAAATTGACTACATCTGTGTGAAGAGATGATGGAAAAGCTCAATATCATCAGTCAAAACAAGGCCAGGGGCTGACTGTGGGACAGATTATGAATTGCTCATATGCAAGTTCAAGTCGAAACTAAAGAAAATTAGAACTAGACCATGAGAGCCAAAGTACAAACTTGAGTACATCCCATCTGAATTAAGAGACCATCTCAAGAATAGATGTGGTGTGCCGAGCATTAAAGACAGAAGACCAGACGAGTTGTAGAGTGACATCAAGGACATCATTTATGAAGAAAGCAAGAGGTCATTAAAAAGGCAGGAAAGAAAAGATCAAAATGGATGTTAGAAGAGACTCTGAAACTTGCTCTTGAAAGTCAAGTAGCTAAAGTGAAAGTAAGAAATGCTGAAATTAGAGAACAGAAGATTTCAAAGAGTGGCTGTAGAAGACAAACCGAAGTATTATAATGACATGTGCAAAGACCTGGAGATGGAATACCAAAAGGGAAGAACACACTTGGCATTTCTCAAGCTGAAAGCACTGAAGAAAAAATTCGGGCCTCGAGTTGCAATATTGAAGGATTCTATGGAGAAAATATTAAATGACTCAGGAAGACTCAAAAGAAGTTGGAAGGAATTCAGAGTCACTATACCGAAAAGAACTGGTCGGCATTCAACCATGTTAGGAGGTACCATATATGCAGGAACCAATGATACTGAAGGAAGAATTCCAAGCTGCACTGAAGGCAATGGCGAAAAACAAGGCTCTGGGAATAGCAGTTGAGATACTTCAACAAATGAACGCAGTGCTGGAAATACTCACTCGTTTATGCCAAGACATTTGGAAGACAGCTACTTGGCCAACCGATTGGAAGAGATCCATATTTATGCCTATTCCCAATAAATGTGATCCCACCAAATGTAGAAATTATCGAACAATATCGTTAATATCACAGGCAAGTAAAATTTTGCCAAAGATCATTCCAAAGTGGCTGCAGCAGTATATCAACAGAGAACTGTCAGAAATTCAAGCTTGATTCAGAAAAGGGTATGTGTCTTAGTTATCTAGTGGTGCTATAATGGATATACCACAAGTGGATGGCTTTTACAAAGAGAAGTTTATTTTCTCACAGTAAAGTAGGATGTTATTGTTGTTGTTGTTAGGTGCTATCTAGTCATTTCCAACTCATAGCGACTCCTTGCACAACAGAATGAAACTCTGCCTGGTCCTGCATCATCCCCACAATAGTTGTCATGCTTGAGCCCGTTGTTGCAGCCACTGTGTCAATCTACCTTGTTGGAGGTCTTCCTCTTTTCTGCTGATCTCGTACTTTACCAAGCATGATGTCCTTCTCCAGGGACTGATCCCTCCTCACAATTGTCCAAAGTATGTAAGACACAGTCTTGCCATCCTTGCTTCTAAGGAGCATTCTGGCTGTACTTCTTCCAAGGCAGATTTGTTCTTCCTTTTGGCAGCCCATGGTATATTCATCACCCTTTGCCAACACTGCAATCCAAAGGCATCAATTCTTCTTCGGCCTTCCTTATTCGTTGTTCAAATTTCATATGCGTATAATGCAATCGAAAATACCATGGCTTGGGTCAGGCACGCCTTAGTCTTCAAGGTGACGTCTTTGTTTTTCAGCACTTTAAAGAGGTCCTTTGCAGCAGATTTTCCCAATGCAATGCATCTTTTGATTTCTTGACTGCTGCTTCCGTGGGCTTTGATTGTGGATCCAAGTAAAATGAAATCCTTGATGACTTCAGTCTTTTCTCTGTTTATCATGATGTTGCTTATTGATCCAGTTGTGAAGATTTTGTTTTCTTTATGTTGAGGTGTAATCCATACTGAAGGCTGTGGCCTTTGATCTTCATTAGTAAGTGCTTCAAGTCCTCTTCACTTTCAACAAGCAAGGTCGTGTCATCTGCATAATGCAGGTTGTTAATGAGTCTTCCTCCAATCCTGATGCCCTGTTCTTCATATAGTCCAGCTTCTTGGAAGGTAGGCTAAAAGTCCTAATTCAGTGTGACAGCTCCAGGGGATGGCTTTCTGTCTCTGTTGTCCTTCTCATCAGTCTTCTCCTGCACTAGGAGCTTCTCTGTGCAGGAATTCCAGGTCCAATGGACACTCTCTGCATCTGGCACTGCTTTCTTGGTGATATGAGGTCCTCAACTCTCTGTTTGCTTCCCTTTCCTTTTTATCTTTTGAGAGACGAAAGGTGGTGCAGGCCACACCCCAGGGAAACTCCCTTTGTATTGGATCAGGGATGTGACCTGGTAAGGGTGTTACAATCCCACCCTAGTCCTCTTTAACATAAAATTACAATCACAAAATGGAGGACAACCACGGAATACTGGTAATCATGGCCTAACCAAGTTAATACACACATTTTTTGGGGGGGACATAATTTAATGCATAACAATGTGGAACCAGAGATGTCATTGCTGATATCAGATAGATCATGGCTGAAAGCAGAGAATACCAGAAAGAAGTCTACCTATTTTTTACTGACTATGCAAAGGCATTCAACTGTGTGGATCATCACAAATTATGGATAAAATTTCGAAGCATGGGAATTCCAGAACACTTAATTGTGCTCATGAAGAAACTGTACGTGGATCAAGGCACAGTCCTTTGAACAGAACAAGGGGATGCTGAATGGTTTAAAGTCAGGAAAGGTGTGCATCATGGTTGTATTCTTTCATCATACCTATTCAATCCATATGGTAAACAAATAATCCGAGAAGCTGGACTGTATGAAGAAGAATGGGGCGTAAGGATTGGAGGAAGACTCATTAACAACCTGCATCATGCAGATGACACAACTTTGCTTGCTGAAAGTGAAGAGGACTTGAAGCACTTACTGATGAAGATCAAAGACCACAGCCTTCAGTATGGATTACACCTCAACACAAAGAAAATGAAATCCTCACAACTGGACCAATAAGCAACATCATGATAAATGGGGAAAAGAATGAAGTTGCCAAGGGTTTCATTTTACTTGGATCCACTATCAATGCCCATGGAAGCAATAGTCAAAAAATCAAATGACACATCGCATGGGCAAATCTGCCACAAAAGTCCTCTTTAAAGTGTTGAAAAGCAAAGATGTCACCTTGAAGACTAAGGTGTACCTGACCCAAGCCATGGTATTTTCAATTGCCTCCTATGCATGTGAAAGCTGGATGATGAATAAAGAAGACCAAGGAAGAACTGACACCTTTGAATTGTGGCGTTGGCAAAGAATGTCGAATATACTGTGCACTGCCAAAAGAATGAACAAATCTCTCTTGGAAGAAGTACAGCCAGAATGCTCCTTGTAAGCAAGGATGGTGAGACTATGTCTCACATACTTTGGACATGTTGTCAGGAGGGATCAGTCCCTGGAGGAGAACATCTTACTTGGTAAAGTAAAGGGTCAGTGAAAAAGAGGAAACCCTCGATGAGATGGATTGACACAGTGGCTGCAACAATGGGCTTAAGCATAACAACAATGTGAGGATGGTGCAGGACTGGGCAGTGTTTCGTTCTGCTGTATATAGGGTCGCTATGAATCAGAACTGACTCAATGGCACCTAACAACAACAACAACATCTGCAAAGACTCTGTTTCCAAATAAGATCACATCCTGAGATTTGGGTGGACATGAAAGTTTTGGGTACACTATTCAACCCAGTACACTGAACAATGATCAAATCAAGCCACGTTCATCCTAATTTACTATCAATGAGACTTTATTGATTTTTTTTGGTAATTTTAGCAGGTGACCTTGGCTTAATGGCAGAGAATGGCACTGTGGTGACGGAATTTGTTCTGGTGGGATTCCAGCTGCAGGCAGAGTTGCAGATGGGCCTCTTCTTTGTGTTTCTGATTCTTTACCTCCTTACATTGGTGGGTAACCTGGGCATGATCCTTCTCATTCAGAGTGATCCTCACCTCCAGACTCCCATGTACTTCTTCCTCAGCCACCTTTCTTTCTTGGACATTTGCTATTCCTCTGTAATTATCCCTCAGTTGCTTGAGACCTTACGAACTGATAAGACAGTCATCACCTACAAGTGCTGTGCCACCCAGTTCTTCTTTTTCACACTTTATGCTAGCACTGAATGCTTCCTTTTGGCTGTGATGGCCTATGATCGCTGTGTGGCTGTGTGTAACCCTCTCCTCTATGCCACCGCCATGACACCACAGACCTGCCTGGGGCTGGTGGTTGGGGCATATGCTGGTGCAATGGTCAATTCTATAGTCCGCACTGGGTGTACTTTCTCCCTATCCTTCTGTAAGTCCAATAATGTGGACTTCTTCTTTTGTGACCTGCCGCCCCTGCTGAAGCTTGCCTGTGGTGAGACCAAGCCATGGGAGCTAGTGATTTACCTCTTAGCTTTTTCGGTCATCACAACCAGCATTTCAGCGATTCTCATCTCCTACCTGTTCATCATTAGGGCTATTTTGAGGATTCGTACAGCAGGTGGCAAAGTCAAGACCTTCTCCACCTGTGCTTCTCATATGACTGCAGTGGCTCTTTTCTTTGGGACTCTCATATTCATGTACCTGAAAGGTAACATGGGCAAATCTCTCTGGAAGGACAGAATCGTTTCCGTGTTTTATACTGTGGTTATCCCTATGCTGAACCCAATGGTCTATGGCCTCAGAAACAAGGAAGTGAAGAAGGCTCTGAAGAAAGCTCTCAACACGATGAAAGTGTCCCAAGTAGAATAAGACCCGAGCAC
This sequence comes from Loxodonta africana, assembly GCF_030014295.1. Lineage (NCBI taxonomy): Eukaryota > Metazoa > Chordata > Mammalia > Proboscidea > Elephantidae > Loxodonta > Loxodonta africana. The sequence continues at coordinate 18,467,982 of NC_087348.1, read as the reverse complement.
CATCAACTCAGAAGTTCCTGCAAATCATTCTCTGTGCTTTTCGCTGCTCTACTTAACACATGAACCAGACCTTACAGTTACAAAGGCACACAGAAGTAGAAAACATGTAGATTTGGATCCCAGTAGTCTCTTTATTAGCTCTCTGATCTTGAGCCAGAAATGCTCTGGTTCAATTTTCTCATCAGTAAAAATTTCTGCCTCGCTGTGATTGAAGACAGAATCAAGAGAGATGGACTGTCAAAGGGCTTTGTGAATAATAACGTGCTATAAAATGTAAAATTATTTGTTTATTTCTTACCCATACTGGGTATGGCTGTGTGTTTTCTCAGCTAATTGAATTTTTTTCTACTAAGCTCATTTTTGCACATAGAATGATTATAAAACAAGAGCTTGTTGTTTGTATTGTAAGGGCAGTCTCATTCTTTGGTTGTGGGTGGTGGGGTGAAAACCGGCATTGACCAAAGACAGCTTTTCTCAACATGGAATCAATCCAATTTAGGCATTTGTCATGGAAAATACAAGTGGCTAAAGAGAGGAAGAAAACAATCAAGACAGTAAAGGAGATGTAAACAAGGAAATATTCAACTAGAATAAGTCAGCCTACTTTCCAAGATGATGTAGAGGATCAAGACACTGTAGAATGAGAGAAAAATATACTGATTTGCATTAATTACAGAAAACAATTTGTTCATGATGTAGGGCTGCACTGAGTCCCATATATAACTTTTTTAATATTTCCTGATCACCAAGGGTCAGAAGCTCTATTTTATTACTGAAGCGTTGTTCATGGACCATCTGCCTCAATTAACTCCAGCTATTTTCTATTCTCCAGTAATGAAAGCAACCATCTACTTCCATCTCCCCTAGGACATTTACTTTATGTCAGGAGACATATAACTGTGAATCTGACTGCTGACTGCTACCTCCTAATGACCTTCAAATCTGCTGGAACTATTATTTGGGAAACATCTCCATGGAGAGCCTACAAGCTATCTTATTCATCAATTCAGCAAATATTTACTACTTACTACATTTCAGACATGATACTAGAGTCTGGGAATATGGTTACAAATAAGGTAGACATGGTAACTCCCCTCACGGAAATTAGAATCTAGGGCATAGACAGACATTAAGCCATTACACACTTAATTAATTTTTTTTACAATTTTTGTAAGTGGAACAGAAGCAGCACAGGGTATTGTTATACTGTATAACGGGGTCCTGATCTAGTTTGGTGTGGTCAGCGAAGACTTCCCTGAGGAACTAACCTAAATTTAAGCTGAGGTCTGGACAATAAGTATGCCATAGTCAGGAGTTGGGAAGACCATTCCAGATAGAAAGAGCTGCAAATGTAAGGTCCCAAGAAACAGGACGTCTTTAAGAACTGAGAGAAGCCAGAGTGGTGCAGTGTAATAAGTGAGGAGGGCTTAGTGTGAGATGCAGCTGATGAGTTCGGTAGAAACTAGGTCACAGAGAGACTTGCAGACTTGCTTAGGGACTTGTGGACTTTACTGAAAGGGTAGGGTGTGAAATGATTAGATCTGAATAGTAAAACAATTCCTTTGGCAGCAGGGTGATGGGCGGAATAGGGGGCTGGTGACAGTAGAGATGGAGCGAAGTGGACCCACCTCATCTAAGAAACAAATGGTGTATCCCAGGGCTTGGTACTTGATTTCCATGCAATACTACGTGCTTTGTTCTAGAATACACGTTAAGCCAGAGAAATCTAGCAGGTATACGACCAGATTGGTCTAGGGCTGATTCTTGACAAAATGGTGAAATCGGGGAAACAGAGTTTTTGTGGTATCCACCTTTTCATTGGTGTTTCTTTCCTTGAAGTGCAAATTTCCTCAGATATTACACAGGTATACATCTTCCTGCACCCCTGAGTGGCTCAAATGGTAAAGCTCTGGGCTACTAACCAAAAGGTTGCCAATTTAAACCCACCTAGAGACTCCTTGGCAACCCGGGTGGAGTAGTGGTTAAGAGCTATGGCTGCTGACCAAAATGTTGGCAGTTTGAATCCACCAGGAGCTCCTTGGAAATACTTTGGGGACAGATCTACTCTGTTCCATAGGGTGACTATGAGTAGAAATTGACTGTGACAACAGGTTTGGTTTTTTGTTTTAAAGGCTCCTTAGAAGAGAGGCCTGGTGATCTACTTCTGAAAGGTTACAGTGATGAAAACCCTATGGAATACGTTTCTACCCTGACACACATGGGGTCACCATGAGGAGGAATCAGTTCAGTGGTAACTGGTTTGATTTGGTTGGTTATGCACCACCTGACCTTTCATTAAACTTGTTAACTATTCCCTTTTTAAGGAGTCAACAAATTTTTATTAACCCCCTATTTTGTGCCAGTGTAGGTTAGTAGAAAATGGACTGAAAAAATCACCCCTGTCAGAGCTTTTTGCATGCTAAAGTCAAGAAAAATCTTCAACTCAAATGACAAAGAGATGGGTAAAATGGTAGACAGGGGGTTTGCTATCTCGGTAGCGATGGGAGCTACCTCATACTCCTCTCAACTTCTATTTTGTGAGTGGCAACCAACTCTGCCTATAAATGATCTTTTATATATGTACAGATTTGATGTGTATACAGTGTACAAGGTAGCAACCACCTTCTGATTAATGTGAGAAGGTATGAGAGAAAATGGCATTTATGTCGATTTTCCACATACATATATTAGTAAATGAGTGGAAACATTCACAAATTACCTAATATGTGTTAGGCTCTGTGCTAAGAGACTTCACTTATTTTATTTAAATATCTCATTATGAATTATATATATAATCTTGTAGAAAATATAGTGTCATTTTTTAATTTACAGAGAAGGGAAACTGCCACACAGCCTGTGCAAATGACCCTAAAAATAAGCTGCCCAAGCACCCACTCTCCCTGCGCCCACGTATCTCCTCTAACTTTCTGGAGGCAATGGGGGAGGAGGGCAAAGAGAGAACTATGCATTTTGGTTAAAAAGGTTTTTTTACTTGTGATGGACTTCAAAGAAGGTAAGGTAGCTCTAGATTCTGATTCTCATTTTGCCTACTGCTGAATTCAAACCTCAAACAATATTTTTTCTTGAATCTTGCTTAGACATACAGTGTGAGGAAGATAAATCATCAGAGAAAGCAGAAGAAAGCTGACAGAAGTTGAAAGGAAGGTAGGTTGCTTGCTTCCCTGTGGTGTACCCACAAGGCTGTTCGTAGAGATCAAGATGCTTCATGGACATTATACAATTCACCATTTTAATCCCATTGGGAAAGAAATTCTTGGCTTTTTCCACATACCTCTTCTTCAAAAATCATGAAGTTTTCTAAAAATGATTGAAAAGAGCATTGTGTCTTTTTCCTTTGGTCAACATATCTTTATCTTTATTTGAAGCAAAATAGTGCAGACACACACACGCACAAACATATACATGACAGCAACAGAAGTAAAAAAAGTACATTTTTTGTAATGGAATGAATATCTGAACTCTTTCTAATTCTACCCTTAGAATTCGTCTCTTTGGGCTCTTGAAAAATGTATTTTAAAACTAGCCTGTCTACACCTGTTGCTTTACATATTCACTGTAGACAAAACCTAAAATGTTTTATTCATTAATGCAATGAATTATTTATTGAGGGGCTGTTATATGCTGAACACTGTTCTAGGAGTTAGAGAGCAACAACAATAAACTACACAGATAAAAAACTAATCCTTGTCCTTGTGTTACTTACATTCTAATGGAGTTGGGGGAGAGTTAGACAATAAACATAATAAATAAGTATATGATATAGCAAATAAGTAAATAATAGAGTATATTAGAATGTCATAAATGCTTATGGAAAAAAACTGGAGGCTTTAATCTTATAACCTAAGTGAGTAATTCCCTGTTAAAGATAGTGGAATGAAGAGCTAGGAGGTAATTTTTTCCCTTCCACGGTGAATATAAGCTCAAATAACTAATTTGCCACAAAATTTATTACGTGTGTGCTATGTTCCAGACCCTCTAATGGGTGCAAGGGGTGAATATGACATGGTCCTTGATCTCAAAGAACTTGTAATTCAGAAGTGGAAATAGATATGTAAATAAGTATTTGCAGCAGGTATGAAAGAACAATAGAATCTCAAGGATGAAATGGGAACCTCTTTGTTGTGGTGCAAACAGTTAAGCACTGAGCTACTTACTAACCAAAAGTTTGGCAGTTTGAACCTACCCAGAAGCACCTTGTAAGAAAGACCTGGTGATCTGCTTCTGAAGGTCACAGCCTTGAAATCTATGGAGCGTAATTTTACTCTGCGTATACGGGGTCATCATCAGTCAGAATCAACTTAAGGGCAATATATATATATTTTCTTTGCAGGAAAAATAGCCAGGGAAGTCTTCAGAAAAGAGCAGAAATTTCGTTTGTGTCTTGAACATTGCAGGTGGAAAGGGAGAGGCATTTCTGATAGTAGGGAACAAAGGCACAGTGATCTGAGAGTTCAGGGTGTGTTCTAGTCATTGGGACTAAGGACGGAGGAAGGTGCAGCAGGACTGCTCACCACTCTACTCTCGTACCCTACTCATTCCCTGGGTTGCAGCTACATTGTCCAACTGTCCTCAACTATGTCAACCTCATCCCTATCTCGTGGCCTTTACACTTGATGTTCCCTCTGCCTCCAAACCTTCACAGGGCTATTCCTCATCTTTCAGGTCTCTGCTCAACTGTCACCCACTTAAAGGGGCTCTGTGGAATTGCATCTAAAACAGCGCTCCCACCCCACATCCAGTCACTGTTATCTCCTGACAGCACTTCATTTTGTGCAAGAAACCATCATTATCTTAAAATTATATTCTTTGCTTATTTATTTGTTTGATTTGCCTATTACACTCAGGAGTAAGCTCTATGTGGGCAGGGACTTTGTATCCTGTACCCCCAGTGCCTAGTTTAGGGCTTGGCACATGGTCGGCATTCAGTTGACAGTTGCTGAGAACCTTAACACAATGAGAGGAGATGTGCTGCCAAGAGTCCCAGAATGGAGAGGAGAGGGCCCTCAACTCATCTTCAGGCCCACCCTTCTTCCTCTTCATATATTGTTGGCTCCTTTTTACCAATTGGTAAATGAAGCCTGGGATGATTATATGATTTGCCTCAAGTACCACAGTGAAATAGCAGCTGTGTTTTAGATTTGCTGTTGAAAAAGTGATGTCACGTCACTCACTTTCATAGATTATCTGGGGACCTTCCTGGAAGAGGGCATATCCAAATATACAGGGTAGGGAAGGGCAGTGTGAAAAATTCTCTTTAACCTGTCTATTGTTTTCACAATACAAATGAATAAAGTTAAATCCATCTAACTGATTATGGCATGCGGGACTGTGCGAATGATAGCGTTTAACATTGTGTGGGGGTCCAGTCTAAAAATGCTGGGGGGACTCAGATCTAACGAGTATTAACTCATTATAACCATGGGACACAATCAGTCTTTGTTGGCGAAAGATATTTCTAGACCATGTGGCCAGTGAGTTAATATCTAGTTTCCATTTCTCAACCTGCAGAAACGACCCTAGAAATTAACATGACAGTCTTCATTTTGACCTTGCTCAGTTTCTCCAGGTGCTTCAGTTCTTAGTTCATTAGTGCTGCTGTAACACAAATACCATAAGTGAGTGACTTTAAAAAAAGAATAGATATTTATTTTCTCACAGTTCTGGAGGATAAAAGTTCACATCAGGGACTCAGCTGTGTTGACTCCTTCCTTGATGGTAAGCCTGCACATTCCTTGGTTCTTGGCGATCTTCATATGGTGCCCGTCATCTCCAGTATGTGCTTGTCTCTGTGTCTAATCTGCTGTTTTTGTAGCTCAGAAGTGATTAGGTTTATGACACCTGACACTGGTCTGGCCTCGTTAACATAACATTAGATTTCATTATGGGTGTCTTAGTTAACCAGAGCTGCTATAACAGAAATACCACGAGTGGGTGGCTTTAACAAACAGAAGTTTATTCTCTCATAGTTTAGGAGGTTAGAAGTCTGAATTCTGGGTGCCAGCTCTAAGGGAGTGTTTTCTCTGTCTGTTCTGGAGGAAGGTCCTTATCATCAATCTTCGGTCTAGGAGCTTCGCAGTGGAGGGATCCCAGGTTTGAAGGACACGCTCTGCTTCTGACACTATTTTCTTGGTGGTATGAGGCCTTCTGTCTCTCTGCTCACTTCTCTGTTTTTTTAATCTCAAAAGAGATTCACTCAAGATACAATCTAATTTTGTAGATTGAGTCTTGCCTCTTTAACATAACTGCCGCAGATCCTGCCTCATAGAAGTAGAATTTACAAAACACAGGAAAATCACATCAAATGACAAAATGGTGGACAATCACACAATACTGGAAATCATGGTCTAGCCAAGTTGACACACATTTTTGACACACAATTCAATCCGTAACACCAGGTATAGAGGTTAGGATTCTAACATGTATTTTGAGGGGACACAATTCAATCCGTAACAAGTTCCTTTACATTTTTTCTCCCAATCAGAGCCATCAGCTACTGTCGGTAAGGGAATCAGGGTAGAAAGTTCAGATCGTAGTTTTATCAGGAACCTTGGCAGGGAGACCACTGGGTTAACCAGACCATACTTGCGTTTTCTGAGAGATCTAAGGAAACTGAGACAAGGTGTGTGGAAGTCCTCCCAGACAGGAGAACAGTGGTCCTGAGTTTCAGAAATTACAGATTAACTAGAACCAAGAGGGTTGGCATGAGGATTCAGGGAAGATGAGAGCTAGTTCTGGAAGCCACAGCGTGACTAAATACTAGGGAATAGGCTGATTGAGAGAATACATGATATGAACAATAAAATTGTGGAATCACAGCACTTAAAACTAACTAATTACCAAATCTCCAGCTGAAGGGATCTTTCAGTATGCATGGATGAGAATGCTGGTTTCCCCACACTTCTGGGAGCACTGGGGAGTCTCAATTTAAAAAAAAAACAAACCATGGCCAATATTTCTTTGGCAAGTATCTCATTATTTTAAGTTGCATTTCTTTGATTATTAATGAGGTTCAGAGTCTTCTCATTTGTTTGTGTCATTTGTTTTTCTTTTGTAAATTTTTTATGTCCTTTGTTGATTGATTTGCAAGAGTAATTTGTATATTAGCGAACTCAATTCTTTGTTATTTGTGTTGCAAATATTTTCCCAGGTTCGTCTTTCGACTTTGTTTATGGTGGCCTTAACCTCACAAGACTGTTAATATTTGATGTCATTAAATTCATCACTTTTTCTCCTTTATTGCTTCTGTGTTTCCTGTAGTGATTAGAAAGGTCTTCTCTCTAAAATGGCCAAGTTATTCACCACATTATCCTTTAGATTTGTTAGAATTGCATTTTTCTTTTCAAGTTTAAATCATTCAGATTTTATTTTGCATTGCATTTTTTTGGAGGGAGGGTATTTTTTGGTAACTATAATGTGAGCTTCAGGAGGGCAGGGATTGAGCTTTTGCTGCTTTCCTATGTGATACCGTTACTAGGTACAGTGTCTGACACTTCGTAGATGTTCAGTAAATAAGAAAAGAAAACAAAACAAAACAGTTTGCCATCAGTCAATTCTGATTCATGAAGACCCTGTGTGTGTCAGAGTAGAACTGTACTCCATAGGGTTCTCGATGGCTGGTTTTTCAGAAGTAAATCGCTAGGCCTTTCTTCGAGGTGCCTCTGGGAGAACTCAAACCACCGACTTTTCAGTTAGCAGTTGAGCAAACTATTTGTACCATCCTGGGATTCCTTTAATTAATTAGTACATAAAAAAAAAAATCTGGAAGATAGCAGATTGAGTTGAATCTGTATGGAAGGAATATTCATTTCTGAAATTTATAGTGTAAAAGGAATCAGAACAGAGTGGAATATGTCTAGAAAATAAAAACCAAGATGGTGAAGGAACCAGAAGCCAGACAGTGAACTGGGGGTGTTTACTTTGGAGAAAACTCAGTGGGGAATCCCTCCCTTTGTTGAGTGCTCTGGAGATGGACGAGGGCCAGGGGTTGGATGCTTTGGCTTTTAGAGTTTAAGGAATTGCTCTGGAATACACTCTTCAAGGAGGGAATGGATTATTTATTTTTGAAGATGGTGAGTTCCCTTTCTCTGGGGGTACTCAGGCAGAGACTCTTAGGATTCTTGGGGGTTGTTGTAGAAGATCCAAACATCAGGGATTGTGTTAGCTAGTGTTGCTGCAATAGGAGTACCACAAGTAGGTGGCTGTAGGGAACAGAAATTTATTTTCTCATAGTTCTAGAGGCTAAAAGTCCAAATTAGGGTCTGGGCCATGTCGATTCCTTCCTTGTCGGTAGCCCCAGGCCTTCCTTCATTCCTTGGCTTGTGGAAAATCCTCAAGTGGCATTTGTCTTCTCGAGCTTGTGCTCATATCTGTGTCTAATCTGCTCTTTTTTTTAATACCTCGGAAGTTATTAGGTTTAGGACATACATTACATTGGTATGACCTAACTAACATAAAAATGAAGACTCTATTTCTAAACAGGATTACATCCACAGGTATAAGGATTAGGATTCCAACACATATTTTGGGGAACACAAATTCAGTCTGTAACAGGGATCAAGCAGTTGAACAATATGGGTTGAAGATAATTCAACAGAGAGGGGTGGAGGATTGTGAATGGGAGAGCTCGTGTTCTGTCCAAAGGGGCAGCACCTCTCAATTCTAACCAAGTATTGCCACAAGATTTTTTTTCCAAGAGAAGTTTGAAATTGAATTTATAAAATGGGGAGTTTCCTGATTTTTTAAAACACTGCATACGCCAAAAAAAAAAAATTTTTTTTTTGCTAGCTGAATTTCCCTTGGGGTCCACCAGTTGGCAACCCCTGTCTCTGACGAAAGGGTAGCTGTATAAAGATGGTAGCACTGTTTCTGGACTAGATGTCATTTTGAAAGTTTTCTAACCTTGGCTCTCTGATTTCCTGAGCTATATAAATGTGAGGGATTATTCACAGTGTCACTATATCACTAGAATATGACTCAGCATATGAGAAGAGCAGATAGGATGAAGGATGAATTAAGATTTGATGGAAGGGAGAGTGTCTCTGGGACCAGTCTGCTCTGTAGAACCTATCATCATTTTCTGCCAATAAATATTAATTGATGGTAATACTAGAGTGTAGGGAAACCACACATGCAAGTCTTAAGAGGAGAGAAAAAGCCAGAAAATATTTAAAGTGGCAATGGAGAGAGAGAGAGAAAGAGAGAGAGAGACCAGAGGAAGGAAAAAGGTTTTGGAATGAAACTCCAGTATGCAGAAAGGGAAATAAGAAGTTTGGAGTTTTGCCATTCCTCTCTGCTTTCTCTCCCAGGCCCCCTCTTCCACTCTCAGCCCAGTAGCCTAGAGAAACAGGGTCTTCTGTAGGCTGCATCATTCACTAATGAGGTGGAGTATTTTGGCTTAGCAATAAAAATCGATGCTATGGATTTTTTTGTTCTGTGATGAAGCTGACAGAGTTGAAAATGAATGGGGGTTATTACTGCTTCCTGATCCAACATGATTTCTTTGCATCTTTATATCATCCATTACTGGGAAGGGCTGAATGCACAGCCAAAGAAAGATGGCTTTCCTTCATATGGCATCTGTGGCCTGAAAAAGAATTTCCGCACTAGAGCTCCTGACCATCCTTTCTGGAGAACATTAAGAAGGAACTCTTGTAATGACATCAGACCCTCCAACTGTCCTTTATCTGGCATGAAGTGATGACTCCATGCTTGGGTGACTACTGCTATGTACAGCAATGTGGTAGATGCTGTCAGAGTCCTTCTCATATCCTCCCGGCACTGATAGCTCCAGTGAACACCACCTGTGAGATTCCTACTGTAAACACCTGCCACTCTTTTTCTGAGTACTTTATCTGTCCTCTAGCTTGCAGGACAGGGAGTTAAGACCCTTAAAGCAACCCTCAATCAGGAATAACATATAGCAAGATATTTGTGGAAGGGACAAGCAATGATGGGAGAAGCAGGGTGTGGTGGAGCAGTTGATAATTGCTGGGCGTATGTGTAGGGTATATAAAAGTCTTCAGGCTTGGACAGTGGAGCAGGTGGTGGGGAGGAGAGCAATGGCAGAAAGGGCACTGAAGTCCCTCTGCTGGCTCCCAAATCATCCCACCTTTTCAAACTCTCTAAGCTCCTGCTCAAGCTGGTCTCCTTTTTTGGAATGTCATAACTTTGATTTTCTGTTTGGCAAAATCCTTCTTATCAATGCCTAGTCTGCCTGTCTATCACTTGCTCTAGGAGGCCTTTTCTGGTGCTTTCTCCCCTAGCCCATGTGCTACTCCCGTTTCCCTCACCCAAGAAATTTCACTGTTTGCCCGGTCTGCACAGCTCTCTGCCATTCCCTCCGCGGCCTCCCATTTCTACAGTCTCCTCCCACTGCAATCTGTCCTAGAGTCTCCCAGTCGCCCAGCAGGATGAATTACTTCCCATAGTTCTCTATTCTTTCCACCATCTTGACCCATATCATGGTACATTGTATTTTTTAATATGTGCCTACCTCTTTGGCTGAACTGATTTTATGCCCTTAGCACAATCCTTGCATGTACTAAATGCTCTATAAATGTATTTCTTAATTGAATGAAGTCAATTTTGCCTTTTTCACACTTTTATAGAAACTGTCTGCAGCTTCTGTAACATCCTGGTCTGCTGCTTGAAGGTGCTATTTGAGCAATAGCTACTCATGTCTTCAGGACTCTTGTAATACAGTGGAATAAGTATTTATTGAGGCCTTACTGGATGTCAGATGCCGTGGTCAGTTAGGGAATACAGGCAGGTTTCTGTCTTCAGTCATTCAGTAATAGCTTTTAGGGAGAGTTTTATATTCTCTATGTATATTATTCACCTGTAATTCCCAGTGTTTCTTAATTTTAGGGGGGTTTCTTGCACCAAGCATTTGATAACTTGATGAAAGCTATGCGACTTCATCTAAAAAAAAGCCTACCAAAACATGTTTACACAGTCAAAATTTCACAATCAAGTACCTAAATGAAGGTGGGACTAATGTTTATTCCGGGGAACAAATAGAAAAGTTATCCACACTTAAAGTTCACTTAAATTTCAGGCCTAGCTAACAATAGAGGGTTGGTACCTCCAAACTCTCTGGATTATTTGTATCTCATCATATCATTGTTTCGGTTTTTCCAGATGGATAAACTCTGACTGTGTTATTGCGTACACAGCCTAAGACAAAGAGAACTTCCAAATATTAAAAAGAATAATTAAAAAAAATTGGCCTATGTAAATAAAACCTATGTTCTTTAAAAAAAATTATTATTTATTTATTTTTGATGGCAACATGGACAACCAAATATACATCCATTCACAATTTGTACATGTATAGCTAAATGTCATTGGTTATATATTTCACATTGAATCACCATTCTCACCACACCCATATTGTTTCATCATCATTAATTTAGGCCCTCTGCCTCTTAAAGTTGTCATCTGTGCTTTGGATGAACTGTCGTCAATTTGAACTCATATACTTTTTTGTAGGAGTGCAATGCTCAAGGCAAGCATTCTTTATTAATTGAGCTAAACTGTTGTTATGATGGCTTCATGGGATGGTTTTGGTTCATGGTTTAAAGATTATTCCTGGGCAATAGATTCAGGGGTTCCCCCCAATCTCAATGGATCCAGTCAGTCTAGTTTTCACTGGAATTTGAAGTTTTGTTCCCCAATTTTTCTCCTTTTGATCAGGGTCCATCTATTAGAGAACTCAGACCCTTGACTGGCAAAATAGATTGAGTGACCTGAAAGTTGGATTTCACTTTGATGCTGGTGGTACGGCTGCACAAAGCAGAATTGCACTGAGGGAGTGCCCAGCTGTGGCAAAGTGATGTCCTGTAAGAATACCAAAGAACAGCTTCTTCCTTTAGACCAACTCAGAATGATGTTGATATTACCATTAAGGAAATGATAGCATTGACCATACTGAGGGCTGCAAATCAATAGCCTAATCAAGAAGACAATATTTAAGGGAAACCTTTTACAGTTTTCTTTCAGTGCTTTAACCCATTTTGCTTACAAGGAACTGATGTGACCATTGCAAAGGATTTCAATATATTTCTTAAAGACCAAACAATTATTGTGCTCCTATTCTATATTCATCGCTGGGGAAGATCTACTTTGGAAAATTCAAAGAAATAAAAGGCAATAGCCCTGTTCTCAAGTCCTGTACAGCCCACTTGAGGGAAGAAGGCTGATGCACATAAAACAGTACCATGAGATAGTGTGTCATTGATTCCTAAATTGTCTGGGACAGCCTTTAAGTTCATTCATTAAAATAGGGCAGGAAGCTTCCTCAAAAACACTTTGTTAGCAGTTAGTTCAAATTTCAAGCTGATGTGTGGGTAATAAAACAGAAATTTTGTAATTCAATGTTTTCTATAATTCAGTTTAGTCTTTTAGGTTCCTGAGATATTATGATACTAAGAAAAAATACGTCTAGTATATCTGCTATATTAAAGATATTTTTACTCATGGGCATATAACTTAAACAGATATTTTCTTTTAAAAAATAAATACTTAACAAAGACAACAACATTGTAATAGCAGAAATTTTGTCAACCAAAGAAAATTATTTGATATGTTCACTGTGTTACTCTGTACATTTTTTTTTTTTTTGGATAATTTTGGTTCATTTCCTGGATAGTAGAGCCCTTTGATAGGCTTAAGATTCAATGCTTTATGGTTTCAGTAGCAGAATAGCTCAGTGAACCACTGGCACATGAGAAATAAGAAGACTGTGGATGGTGTCCCTAGGTGGTACACATGGTTAATGTGCTTGGCTGCAAACTGAAAGGTTGGTGCTTCAAGTTCTCCCAGAGGTACCTTGGAAGAAAGTCCTGGAGATCCACTTCTGAAAAATCAGCCATTAAAAACCTTATGGACAGTTCTACTCTGACACATATGGGCTTGCCATGAGTCAGAACCAGCTGGAGGGCAACTGGTGAACGCTGGGGTGCAGGGGTATTTGAACTTCCCTACAGAGTCACAAGGTATTTTCTCCAAAAATCTCTGAGTCAACCTAGTGCCTTGAGACATGTGACTTTAGTTGCTCTTATGGTGAAGACCAAATTCCTGGACCTGGCTTGTAAAACCCTGCACAATCTGGCCCCAACCAACTGCTGTACATTTCCCTTATATCATGCTCCCCTGAGCTGAGCTCTGGCCACATTTTCTCCTTCCATTCTCTCAAATACATGACCTTGGCTGATTCCCAGTCCAACAGCCTTATCAAGCCATCCACTCTGCTCCCTCTCCATGCTTTTTCACCAAGATTGCTTCTACTTGACAGTCAGATCTCGGCTCATGTCCTTAGAAAGCCTCCCAGGACATCCCTGACGGGCTCATATGAACCTCTTATTCTCTCTCATGGCTTCATATATTTCTTCTTTGTAGTTACAAAGTGCGATTTTCCATTTTTGAGTAAATATAATTATTTAATTACTGTATTTCCCCAAATGGATTGTAAAGGTTATGAGGGCAGGTCTGTGTTTCTTGTTTTTTAGTAATAAAAATAATGGTTGAGAGGAAGGAAGGAAGAAAGGAAAGAAGGAAAAAAGGAGGAAACAAAGGAAAGAAGGAAAAATGAAGGAAGAAAGAAAGGAAGGTAGAAAGGAAAGAAGAAAAAAGGAAGAAAGGAAAGAAGGAAAAAAAGGAAGGAAGGAAGGAAAGGAGATTATTGACTGGTTGTAATAAAAAAAAAATGCTACATCTGGGGAGCAGTTGTGGTTCAGTGTTGGAATTCTTTCCTTCTGTGAAGGAGATTCAGGTTTGATTCCTGGCCAATGCATCTCAAGTACAGTCACCACTCAACTATCAGTGGGGACTTGCATGTAGCTGTGATGCTGAACAGGTTTCAGTGGAACTTTCAGACTAAGACAGACTAGAAAGGAAGACCTAGTGATCTACTTCCAAAAAATCAGCCAATGAAAACTCTACGAATCACAACAGTCCAATCTTGTTGCTCAAGGGATCACTATGAGTTAGAGGTGACTTGATGGTCGCCAACAACAGCAACCACTACAATGCTACATCTTCAGTCTTGGAAGTTGTGCTTGATGACCTGTCAGCCAGGTGAGGATAACTCATCCTGCCCGGGAAGAACTGTACATTGCTGTAGGCTTTTACTGGCAAATCCTCTTATGAGGTTTAGTAAGCAGGTTGGGGGTTTCTAAATGACTCTGAGGACTTCATTTACTGAAAACAGAAGAAGCAGAAATGAGTAGGTAGATGCATGAGTTGCTTTGCTGCATTGATGCTCTTCTGAGCTCTTTGGCTAAATGGCTAATGAAATGTCCTCCCACCCTTAGCCCCACTCTGTCTCAGGCTTTCTTAGTCAGAGATCATTGGTTGTAGCAAATAGAAATCTACTCAAGCTAGCTCAACAAAATTGGGGGGGTTTCATTGTAAATGTAGGATAGGCAATTTCTTGGACACAGGAACCTGCAGGTAGACCTCATGGAAACTAGAATCTGGAAGCCTCATTCTCATATCTCCAGGGTTTTGTGGTTGGTCTGTTGCATCTCTGCTTTACTCTCTTTCTATGTCCTCTCTTTTAATCAACTTCCTCTGTTTGTACCATGGTTTAATATGGCCACCAGCTCTTGAATCTACATGACTAATCCGTTCAAGTTCTTACCATCAAATCGACCATAGCTTCTGTATTTCTTGATTAAATTCTCCAGGGAAGGAACGTGGGTCCACTGGCTTCCCACAATATTGTGTAGGTTGCCTGCTTACATATTCTTATGAAGTCTGGGTCGTATGGTGTAAACATGGCTGCCTAGGTCTGCTTCATTTTAGACACTTTTTGTAGGGACAGTTTTAAGAGAATTGGGTTATGCCTGAGGGTAGCCCTCCAAAATCATATGTATTTTACAGCTGCATTAAGAGATCAGGTCCTTGCTGCATCCAAAACCCTTGAAAAGGCTGCCAACGAATTTCTTGAATGTCCTCAATCCCTAGTAATGGGTACACCATAGCCAAGAGGACAGATATAGGTACTCAGTAACCAAGGTGGTTCCAACTTCCTGGCATTAGTTAACTGGAACAAGGGAGGCTATCTGACTCAAGAGGGCTAATTTGAGACCCTTCTGCAGGAATTTGGAATTGGAATTATGGAAGACTGCTCTTTCTAAGGGGTTGGACCTGGAGCATATGTGATTGGGAGTTGTAAATGGTCACTGTTACAGATTGAATTGCACCTCCCCAAAATTTGTTCCAATCCTAACCTCTATATCTGTAGATGTCATCTTGTTCTGAGATAGTCTTCTTTCTTATGTTAATTATGCCATACTAATGTAGAGTGTGTCTAAAACGTAAGCATTTCTGAGCTATAAAAAGAGGAAGTTAGACAGAAGGAAGCACCAACTGGGGAAGGTAGACACTGTGTGAGAATCATCTATAAGGCAAGGAACCAAGGAATATCCAGGTCTACAAGAAGGAAGGAATCAACATGGCCGAGCCCCTGATTTGGACTTTCAGTCTCCAGAACTGTGAGAAAATAAATTTCTGTTCTTTAAAGCCACCAACTTGTGGTATTTCTGTTATAGTGGACCATATTCTGCAAAGTGGACTGAGTTGTAAAGGAAGCAGTTCTTCAAGAGTAGAGGAAAATGAGGCTGATGCACAGAGAGAGGCTGAGATGTGAGATAAAGAAGGAAAATTGCCTGAGAATTCTTCAGGAGGAGTGCTTCCTGAGCTTGGCTGCATTCTGCCAGTAGTTTCTGTGAGATTCCTCCAAGTCCTTACAACAAATTCCCAGGTGCGCAAGTAGACAGAGAAAAAATTCTTCTTGAGTTCCCACAGGCTTCCCAGCCCTTCAACAGCCCAATTGTAATCCTGGCTTGGGTTCTGAATACACATAACCCTATAACAAATTCCTTTGTGCTTTGCTCAAGCTTGTTGGATTGGTTTTTGTTATTTGCATCTAAAGAGTCCTAACTGGTATATAGTTAGTCAGAACCTTTTCATTCCTTCAGCAGGTAACACCAAACTCAAAACTCATCATGGAGTCGATTCCAACCCATAGCGACCCTATAGGACAGAGTAGAACTGCACCATAGAGTTTCCAAGGAGTGGCTGGTGGATTCTAACTGCTGGCCTTTACGGTTAGCAACTGAGTTCTTAACCACTGTGCCACCAGGGCCCACCAAGGTCAGGGCCCATTAAAATAACACTGCTGGAAGGGAGACCAAACTAAGAGTCTTTCTAAATACCAGATGTCTGCCTTACCCGTTCAAGGTGTGTATAAATCTTGACCTCATGGTTCTAATCGAGAATGCAATACTATTGATCATGCTTCTTTGGTCAAGGTGGCTAAATTGTCTGCCTGTGCCAATTCCTATGCAGAGTCCTCTGTTTTTCATCCTGAAAAATAAGAAAATGGAGTTCTTGAGGAAGGCACCTAACGGTTATTCTAATCCCCTTTGTAACTGTGAAATTTGCTAATGTGCCATCAGTTGCCAGTAATAAGTCATAATAAATAAGAATGCCCTAAATTCTCTGAGAAAACCGCCTTTCATCTTTTAGAAATGTGGTATTTTGTTTGAACATGTTTTATGTAAATGGTAAGTAGAGAGAGTATCTGTCTAATAATGGGTTGTCAGGGTATCAAACCCCAGGCTTTCAAACTTGCAACTGTAGTAAGGAATTGGTAAGTGAATATAGGCTTTTAGAATTGTTTCAGGAGCAAGGAGTAGGAGGGAAGCTGGCATTAGTAAAGCTGTCTATGCAGTTCTATGATAATTGGAAAAAGGACTTCCTGGGTCTTTGCAAAGACTAGGGCACTAAAGCGAAGAGTGATTTTTTTTTTTTTTTCTGGAACTGTAAGGAGGCAGGAAAGGCAAAGGAGTCAGCACAGCATTCACAGTGCCAGCTGGTAGTACTGAAAGATTAATTTAATACCTTCTTTTTGAAAAATATGATATAAGAGAAAGGAAGTAATAATTCCTGGATTTTGAGTACATGCTATGTGCCAGGTGAGATTCTAATGACGTCTCTGTAAAGTTGGTGGGCATCAGGTGAATGACCTTGGGTAGCCCTCCATCCCTCCATCACATCCACCCCATTGCCTGTAGTACACATTTACCAGGAAGGGTAGAGTCACATCATTTCTCTCTTCTTTACAGAGAGCTTCTGAGGATAAAATCGATGGTAGGTTATTCTGAAAGGTCAAAGGTACTCTGCAAATATAAGAGTGTGTCAATTTCTTTTTCTTTGCATTTCTCCTTAGGGGTCCCTGGGTGACGGTATTGGTTAAACACTGCACCACTAGCTGATATGTTTGTTGTTTGAACCTACCCAGATGCACCTCGGAAGACAGGCCTGGGGATCTGCTCCTGAAAGGTCACAACCAATGAAAACCCTATGAAGCAGTTCTACTCTGTACATGCAGGGTTGCCGTGAGGTGGAATTGACTCAATGGCAATGAACAACAATTTCTCTTTCTTTGTGTTTCTCCCTAGTGGGGTGGATGGAGTGGAAAAAAGTGCGAGAGAAGCCTTGGTCAGAGCTTACATGGGGGTAGGCGGTAGACAATAAGTAGAATAAGAAAATTACATGTTATTTTAGAAGGTGATAATTTCTATGGAGAAAAATAAGACAGGGCAAGGAGAATGTGGAGTGTAAGGGAGTTTGCGATTTTAAGTGTCAAGGTTCAGCTTAAATGATACTTCCTTGGAAATCATCATCCCTGAATTCCTGGTGTGACATTTGATGCACTGCTTTTAAATTGTTATAGTGGTTAACTTTTTATATGACATACCTCTCATAGTACCCTGTACAGTTCTTGAAGGCAGAAAACATTATGTGTATATGGATGTGTGGATGTGTGCGTACATGTATGTGTTTATGTGTGCTCACCTGTGTGTGTTTGTTTTATCCCTGGTCTCTAGAGCACCTTCTACAGTAAAAAAAAAAAAAAAACAAAAAACAATGAACAAAAAACAAAGGAAAACAAAAAAAAAAACACTACTGAGTGTGCAGGTGGTGCCTACCTGTCCCCATTCTGGTTCCACCTTTGTCAAGGGATTTTATTCCCTTGACCTTGTTCCTTTCCTTTTTCTTGCTTGGATATTTCAAGACTCATAAAAAGTGCTTGTGCATCAGATGCTAAGAATAATTGCCAGAATTTCTCAGCCACAGAGAGCTGGCAAAGGTCATGCCAACCTGCAGGCGGTGCCAATGGCTTCTCTGAGTAATGCTCCTGTCCTACTTAATTTTCTCCTGAGATTTCTCTTGTGATAAAGATGAAAGGAAGAAGCTTGGTAAAGCACCTGACCCCAAGAGGGTAAACTGGCATTGACAATGGGCCTTGTCTTTCCCTAGATGAATAGGTTCCCTTGTATCATCTCTGGGTAAAAAGGGTGGGAGGCCTTGTGTTTACAAAACATCTTTCTCCCAGGTCACAGATGACGAAGGTGGCACAACCTATGATCCATGACATTATGCCAACTTAGGAAATCGGACCCTGGAAGACAGGTGACTTCTCATGGGCCAAGTCAGAACTAGATTTCAGGCTTTCTTGATCCTTCTCTCATGAAAGTTTAATTTCTTTCAAGAAGTTAAAATTCAAGGTTGAAGACCTGGAACGGCCCTCAAGGGCCAGTTTCATGTCTTCTGGTGGTTAAACTATGATTACTCCCATTATTTTTGTGGGAGGAGGGAATAAAGAAAAACGGATGAGGAAGTGGATGTTCAGAGAGATTAAAGGACGTACCCAGGTCCATAGAGCTAATAAAGGGTGGTGGTGGGGTCTGGGGGGTGAGATGGAAATGAGATGTGTGGCTTCTTGTAATGCCCCATGTCTACACTCTCAGCCTGACAGTACAGTCAGCAGAAGAGAGAAAGTCATGAGGGAGAAAGAACAATGAGCAAGGACTGGAAGAGTCTGCTCAGGGAAAGATAAAGTGGAATCCAACTGAGGAAATGGATCAGGTTCACCTGGTCCATGCCCATCCCAATGCTACCTATCTTAGTTTCCCAGGTTTGCTGTAAGAAAATACCACGAAGTGGGTGGATTTAAAGAGCAGAGTTTTATTTTCTCACAGTTTTGAAAAATCTAGCTGAATTTAAGGTATCAGCTGTAGGTGAAGGCCCTTCTCTGTCTTTTTCAGCTTCTGGTAGCTGCTGGCAAGCCTTGGTGACGCTGGGCTTGTAGATACATCTGCCTCAGTCTTCACATGGAGTCTTCCTCTGGTGTGTGACTATCTTTCTGTGTCTGTTTTGCGTTTTTATAAGACACCACTCAGATGGGATAAGGTTTAGGACCCACTCTACTCCATATGACCTCATTAACATAAAAAAAACCCTATTTACAAACATGGTCATATGTACAGGGGTTAGGACTCAACATATCACCTTCTGGCAAGGCTTTCCCTGGCCATTCTATTTCAAATTGCAAACCAACTCTCTAACATCCTTTTCTGCACAGCACTGATTGCCATCTGACATGATATGTTTTCCTTTCATGTTTTATTTTCTGTTCCCGCACAAGAATGTAAGTTCTCTGCTGCATCCTTGGTGTCTAAAACAGTAGCTGGCATACAGTGACTACCCAATAATTATGTGTGGAATGAATACCTGAGTCACTTAGTGTGCTCCCTGAGGTTAGGTAATGGGTCTTATTCATTTTTTTTGGTGAAAATATGTAGAACTAAACATATTTTGTTTTGCTCAACTGTTTTTACATGTGCAGTTCAATGACAAAGGTTACATAGGTCACATTGTGTCACCATTCTCACCATCTCTAGCCATATTGTTTCACCACCCCATTGACTTAGAATCTCTGCCCCATAAAGTTCTCACCTGTGCTTTAGGGTTACAGTTGTCAATCTGGCCTCACATAGGTAATTCTTTCAAAGATTGCAATGCTCAAGACATTCTTTTTTTTTTTTTTAAGTTCCTTTATGTGGCGTTTTTTAAAATTGTGCTTTAGATGAAGGTTTCAGAGCAAACACATTTCTCATCAAAAATTAATACACATAATGTTTTGTGACATTGGTTGCCAATCCTACAACGTGTCAACACTCTCCCCTTCTTGACCTTAGGTTCCCCATTACCAGCTTTCCTGCCCTCTGCTGTCTTCCTGTCCTTGCCCCTGGGCTGGTGTGCCCATTTAGGCTTGTTTTGTTTTATGGGCCTGTCTAATCTTTGGCTGAAGGGTGAACCTCAGGAGTGAATTCAGTACTGAGTTAAAAGGGTATCTGGGGGCCATATTCTCAGGGTTTCTCCAGTCTTTGTCAGACCAGTAAGTCTCCTCTTTTTTTTTGTACGTTAGAATTTTGTTCTATGATTATCTCCAGTTCTGTTTGGGACCCTCTCTTGTGATCACTCTCAGAGCAACAAGACAAATATTATTAATTGAGCT
Organism: Loxodonta africana; assembly: GCF_030014295.1. Lineage (NCBI taxonomy): Eukaryota > Metazoa > Chordata > Mammalia > Proboscidea > Elephantidae > Loxodonta > Loxodonta africana. Next base: position 18,447,590 of record NC_087348.1, on the reverse strand, counting down.
AAACTGTTATTTAGTTAAAAAATGACTTTATAGAATAGTTTTGGTTCAAGGTTTATAAATTGTTTGCAGGCAATAAATTCCAGGATTCAACCAGTCTCAGTGGAGTCAGTAAGTCTGATTTCCATGAGAATTTGACATTACGTTCCACATTTTTCCTCCTTTTTATCAGGATCCCTCTACTGTGTCCTTAATCAAAATGTTCAGTGATGGTAGTTGGGCACAATCCATTTCTTCTGGTCTTATGGTGAAGAAGACAATAGGTCTTGGATACAATTAGACCTGAAGTCCATTTCCTTCCCCGATTCCTGAGTCTCCTTCTTCATCTGTTGCTCCAGGCGAATAGAGATCAATTATTTTATCTTGGGTGGCTGCTCAAAAGCTTTGGGTCTTATCCATCTTTGTCTTCCCTGCATTTATTCATGGTTCTTGGCACTTAACACATACGCAATGTCTGTGGAATGAAAAAAGACAAACTTGGTTTCTTCCAAAGGTTCTGCTTAAAACTATCCCTGATCATTTACAACTACCTCCTGTGTTTTCATGACCCCTCAATCCCTTTGATGATGGGATTGTTTGGGCAACAGTCTTTCTCATGTTCAGGGATTTCAGGTAAATTTTGCAGACATTATTGAGCTTTTCTTTGACTCCCTAAATAGACTAAGTTTGCTGGTTGGTTTTTATCATGGCACCCTCTCAGTGCTCTTCTGAAAGACACAAATCACTTATTGTTACTTGTTTAATGTCTGTTTTCCCCACCAGATCTTACACATTTCAACAGGCAGGGGCCACGTGAGCCTTGCTCACTGCTGTCCGCTTACTTCCTGCACTCTGCCTGGCACTTGGTAGACAGTAAATGAGTATTTGTTGACTGAAGGGACCAGGCACTGTTGGCAATGCCAAGGAGAGAGAGATTAAAATATGTTCCTTGACCTTCAGCACCAGAGTGAATAATGCCTTAGGGAAATTCCTTCCCCTCAAGCACCTCAGTGAGTACATCTTTAGGGAAATTACATCATCTGAAGGTTCAACATTTACAAGCCTATGCACCCCTTGGGGTTCCAAGATTGGACATGGGAATTTGGGTGTTTATTCAGCACAAGGAAACTACGGAGAAAGCTACCCAGATATCTCTGTATTTAAAATTTACTTCTCTTACATGTTTAAACTTATAGGAAAGAGGTAGAGATGGTGGGTCACCAAAAAGCCTCCTTGGACTAACCAAATTGTTATTATTTTTGTTATTAACTTCGTTTATTCTAACAGAGGAGATTTTGAGCCTAAGATTCTCAGATATTCTTATTAGGATTTTATAGATTCCCATGATATATACACGTGTATATAAGACCAAACCCATTACCATTGAGTCGATTCCCACTCATAGTGACCATATATATGTTTAGGTATTTAGCATTTTTTTTAAAGGCTTTATTGCATTTCATATTATAAAAATTATACATTTTATTGTAATAAAAGTAAAGGATACATAAATATATAAAATAAAAAAGAATATCTCCCTGTTTTTCCCTCTGCCTCCCAAACCCATCTTCCAGAAGTAACCATTATTATCAATTTTGCATGAATCTTTTTATGCACATCAAATATTTATTTATTTATTATTGAGCTGAAATTCACATAAGACTAAGCACTTTAAAGCGAACAATTCAGGGGCACTTAGCACTTCCACAATATTGTGCAACAACTGCCTCTATCTAGTTCTAAAACTTTTCATCGTTCCTAGTTAACTTATTGGTTTAAAACAATAAGCTTTTTACTATTGCTCACAATTTTAAAGGCCAGCTGACTAGTGCTTCTGATTTTGACGAGGGGAGGCCCATGCATCTGTGGTCAGCTATGGACTCGGTAGTAGCTTGGCTATGTTCTTTCACATATTTGGGGGTCAGCTGACTTCAACAGGCTAGCGTAAGCTTGTTCACAAGGCAGTGACAGGAGTCCAAGAGTGAGAATGGAAGCATGGAAAGAAAGACCTCTAGAAGCCTAGCTTCAGAACTGGCAAACAGTCCCTTCAGCTGAATTCTATTGTGCAAAGTACAAAGCCAGCAAACATTCAAGGGATGAGGAAACAGACTCAATCTATTGAAGGATGGAGCTGCAATCACATTGCAAAGGGGATGCAAAAAAAGACTCTCTTGATTGGGGTCATCCATACAATCATCATTATACAACCAAAAACAGGAGCAAACACTCAATGAGATTTTGATTAGATTTGCATTAAAATCATAGATTCAATTCTGTGAGAACTGACATTTTTACAGTATGGAGTCTTTCCATCTAACAACATGGTGTTCCTTTTTTTTTTTTCTCCTATTTATACATGCCTTCCAATACAATTTATGTTGTAACTGTTGTTAGGTGACTTCGAATTGATTCCGACTCATAGCGACCCTATGCACAAAGAACGAAATACTGCCCGGTCCTGTGCCATCCTCACAATTGTTGTTATGCTTGAGCTCATTGTTGCAGCCGCTCTGTCAGTCCATCTCTTTGAGGGTCTTCCTCTTTTCCACTGACCCTGTACTTTATCAAGCATGATGTCCTTCTCCAGGGGCTGATCCCTCCTGACAAGATGTCTGAAGTGTGTAAGACGCAGTCTCGCCATCCTTGCTTCTAAGGAGAATTCTGGTTGTACTTATTCCAAGACAGATTTGTTCATTCTTTTGGCAGTCCATAGTATATTCAATATTCACCAACACCACAATGCAAAGGCGTCAATTCTTTGGTCTTCCTTGTTTGATGTCCAGCTTTCACATGCATATGATGTGATTGAAAATACCATGGCTTGGGTCAGGCACACTTTAGTCTTCAAGGTGACTGACATCTTTGCTTTTGAACACTTTAAAGAGGTCCTTTGCAGCAGATTTGCCCAATGCAATGCGTCTTTTGATTTCTTGACTGCTGCTCCCATGGCTGTTGATTGTGGATCCAAGTAAAATGAAATCCTTGACAACTTCAATCTTGTCTCCGTTTGTCATGATGTTTATTGGTCCAGTTGTGAGGATTTTTGTTTTCTTTATGTTGAGGTGTAATCCATACTGAAGGCTTTTCTTTATATAGGATGGTACATTTCTTATTAAGTTTGTTCTTAATTAATAATTGTGGTTTTGTTACCGGTATGAATTAAATTTCTTTTTTCATTGCGTTGTCTAATAGAAACATAAGCCACCAACATGTGACAAATATAACTAAAAATTTTCTGGTAGTCACATTAAAAACAAAGAAATAGATGAAATTAATTTTTCATAGCATATTTTATTTAATGCAATACATTTAAAATACTATCATTTCAACCTATAGCATAAAATTATAAATATTTTATGTTCTTTTTTCATATTAAATCTTTGAAATCCTGTGTTTGTGTTACGCTTAGGGAAAAACAAAACAAAACAAAACAAAAAGCAAACCGGTTTCTGTTGAGCCAATTCTAACTCATAGTGATCCTTTAGGACAGAGCAGAACTGCCCCATAGGGCTTCTAAAGACTCCCACATCTTTCTGCAGCACAGCAATTGGTGGGTTCAAATCACTGACCATTCAGTTAGCAGCCAAGTGCTTAACCACTGTACTACTTCGAGTACATCTTAATTCTGACTAGCCACATAAAAAACTGCTTAATAGGCACATGTGGCTAGCAGCTATCATGTAGGATAGCACAGCTTTAATCAGTTATAGATACAAGGTATTAATTTTTGAATGTTTCTCTTGCATCTAGACATCACCATAATTCTTTTATTAGACTGTAATAATTTTTCCAGTTGTTTCTCTTTGGTTTTCTAGGCTGACAACCACATAATCTATAAATTTTAACAATTTTTCATTTTCACTTAAATTCTTTTGTGTAATAGCTTATTTCTTTTCTAATCTTTGCTTTGGTTAGAATCTCCAGAAAGATGTTAGTCAACATGAAGGACAGCTGCTTTGTCCTCTACCTGACTTAATGGAAATGCCTTTAGTATTTCATCATTTGGTATGATGTTTACTGCTGAGGTTTCTGGAATACTCTTCCTCTTATCAACGTACAGAAGTTTACTTCTATTTCTAATTCTTAAACTTGTGATTAATATTTTTAAGAAAAGAATGAGTGTTAATTTTTATCAAATGCCTTTTTGGCAAATATTGAGAAGGCCATATCCTTTTCTCCTCTAATACGTAACAAAGATAAATCACATTAGTAGGTTTCTGAATGCTGGACTATCTTTGTGTCCTTGGAATAAATCCTAGGCTTACTTTTTTACATCTATAAATCCAATTTGCTAATTTTTTTAACTCCAAAATTTTTGCAGCTGAATAACGAGTGAGATTACTGTATTATTTTATTTTGGTATATATATGTATATGCTGTCTGTATATAGCTTTGGTATTAGAATTGTTCTGTCTATTGTGTGCTTATAAGTGTTTAAATATCACAGGAATTATCTGTTCCTTGCAGGATCCACAAAACATTAACATAAAAACCGTATTATTCTGATGCCGTTGTTGGGGGTAGAGCTTTGACTACCTTTCAATTTTGATGGCGAATTTAGTTTTCTATTTCTTTCTTGCTAGTTTAATAATTTATATTTCCCTGAGAAATAGACTGTGACATTAAGATTTTCAAATTTATTGGTATGAAATTATTTAGGAGACATTTGTTGTAATGAATTCCTTCTGTCCTCAATGTCCTTTGTATAGCATAACTCCTCTCCTTCCTGCTGATAAAAACTTTTTTTCCTTTTAGATGTGAAAATGACTCTTTTTTATAAGGTGAATTTTATCCTTGTGGTGTAAACTCTCTGCTTCCTGTCCTGCAGAGTTGTTCCTTAGACTAAAAGGTTCATGTTGGGGAATTCCATGGAAAACCTTTAATCTTCCAATACAGTCTCTCTTGAAATTAAAAGCCTTGATGTCAAGACTACTATGCTTTCATAAGCATTAAAAAACCTCTTTAGAAATTCATTTGATCCCTTTATCCAGGATGTATCAGGTGTGCTCTTGAAAGGAAAGCACATGGCAAGTAATCACTGATTCCTGAATCATGGAGGTATAGCAAGGATACAAGGAAGCATGGGTGTTGGGTGGTGGTGGTGGTAAGGGATGGTGGTGGTGGGAAGTCATGGCAGCGGTGGGAAGCCACTGCTAAAAATCTCACAATGTTACTTGGCTTTATTTGTGGTCTCCTTTTTTGGAAATACCAGTTAGAATTTCAGAAGTGTCTATGAACACTACATGGCCATTCTAACCTCTGCTCTATATCATCATCGTGACTCTCAAGATGTCATCTTCTTTACAAGCTTCATCTTCTCCCTGTCCTTGAGTGGCCCTCACTGACTGATTTGATTTTCTCTGACTTCTCATGGTTGCAGGCACTGACCTGAGGGATAACATCCTCCAAACCAAAGAAAAACTCCGTTGCCATTGAGTCGATTCCAACACATAGTGACCCTGTAGAACAGAGTAGAACTGTCCAGTAGCATTTCCAAGGAGTGCTTGGTGGATTCAAACTGCTGACCTTTTGGTTATGAGCCAAGCTCTTAACCACTGTGCCACCAGGGTTCGTAACTTTCTCCAGGAGATGCTAATTCTCATCTTTGCTCACTCTATGATCCTGACCAGACTAGCTGTGTTCCTGTTCTCTTACTTGTTCTTCAACAAGGTCATCTGAACATCTGCAAATGGAGTCACCAGACAAAGATCTGCTCTATCTCTGTACATCTTTCACATAACTGCAATTGGATTGATCTTTGGGACACTCCAGCTTTAATCTATGTATGCAATAATTTAAGCAAGTCCCTGGATGGGGACAAGACTGTGTCCATGTCCTGTATAGCCTTGTGCCCCACCCCGAACTTTCCAATTTTATAGCTTGAGAAACAAGGAAATGAAGGAGGCCCTGAGGAGAGCTCTCAAGAAAGCCAAGTAGCCCTAATTATCTTTACAGTCCTGTGAAATGCTCATCAACAACCTCCTTCTCTGTTTTCCTAACCATCTGGGCTCTCATCATTTGCACAATATACTAGGAGTGGAACCAGGTCCAAGGAATCTTCCAGTAAGGAGTATCCCATGAAGACCAGCTCCAGGGGACAGAACAAAAAAAAGGTAGAAAATCAACATAGAAATTCCATTAAAAAATTTCATTTATTTTGTTGTTGTTGAGAATATACACAACAAAACATATACCAATTCAACAGTTTCTACATGTACCATTTAGTGACATTGAATATAATCTTCAAATTGTGCCACCATTCTCACCCTCCTTTTCTGAGTTATTCCTCCATCATGAACATAAATTCACTACTCCCTAGGGTTCCTGTCTACTTTCAAGTTGCTGTTGTTAATTTGATCCCATATAGATAGTTCTTAAAAGAGCATAATGCCCTAGGCAGATGTTTTTTTACTAGTTAAGCTAAACTATTGGTTGGTTTTAAGAAGACTTCAGGGGATATTTTTGGTTTAAGGTTTAAAGATTAGCTCAGAGCAATAGTTTCAGGGGTTCATCCGATCTTCACAGCTCCAGGAAGCCTAAAGTCCATAAAAGAAATTCCATTTTTTTAATGAGGAGAGATGTTGATAAATATTTGAAGTGAAATTAATGCAATGGTAACAACAGGAAAGACTGACATCAGTGGTAACATTAACACTGACCTAGACAGGAGCAAAATGAGATGGGGACATGATGAGACAAATACATAATGGATTTAGGAGAACTCTCATCCAGAGAAAGAATGCTTTATCATCTATTAGGATATTTCCTAACATTATTAATTGTTACAAACATTATATTTTGTTTGAATGGTTTGCAATTTTATTTTTATGTGAGATGTTGCATGTGAAGTGCTTGGCATGTTACATAGTAGGCACTTGGAGTTGTTGGCTATTTCCGTGATCATCACAATTATTATTAGTGGGTTGTAGAGTCATTAAAATCTAGATAGAAAGTTTAACTGCTATCCTAAAGTAACTGGTTGGTGTGAACTCTACAATATCATAGAGTGTGTGAAGATTTGGACTAGAAATTAGAAATAAAGCTTGAATTTGGTAAGTTGTCTGGAAAACACTCTGCTGATTGGTGAAGAGCAGGTTGCCTTACTAAAGAGTGGCTTGACTTTCTCTTCATTTGATTTTCTGTGTAACTTTATAAGGTTGGTATTATTATTCCCTGATTGCTTTGGCCAATTTGACTTTGACAGACCTCATGTGAGCAAAGACTTGAAATGTGACTCGATAGCAGGGCTTTGTCTTTTTGTGCTTCTGCCATTGTCAGAAGAAGAGCATGCCCTGGGTAGTATGTTGACCAAAGATGATGGGAAGCATGTAGGACAGACCAGGGCCCAAGCTACAACTTGAGGAAGCCTCACCAAACCCAGGCTAAATCAGCCAATCCCTGGTTGACCTTCAGACCTATGAATGTGAGAATAAATGCTTACTGTTGTATGCCACTGAATTTGTGGGTGTTTGTTGCACTACACTAGTTAACTAAATGTTCTACGGTCAAATACGTTTGAGGACTGCTGCACACTATACACTTCATTTTGGAGATTTACAAATTATATATCATGCTATGATGTCTGTGACATCCTCTAGTAAAGAGGGCTGTTAACTTCATGTAATCCAATTTCTCTGACTTATTTGAGTACTGACTCCTATTTTGTTATGTTAAAAGTGAAAAAAAAGAAAAATTAAATGCTTGCTGAAGTTTGACCTAATTTTCTTCCCTTAAGGAGAGAATTTGCTTTTTATTGAGGAAAACACCTTAAAGAGCATATTGATTATGAAATTTAAGAACCTCCAATGCATAGCCTTAATAGGAGGTATTTGGATGTTAAAGATTTATATGATCATGCACAATGATAAGAAACCCTGGTGGCCTAGCAGTTAAACTTCTTCAGCGGCTAACCAAAAGGTTGGTAGTTCAAATCCAGCAGGTGCTCCTTAGAAACTCCATGGGGCAGTTCTACTCTGTCCTATAGGGTCACTATGAGTTGAAATCTACTCCACTGCAATGGGTTTTTTTTTTTTTTTTTTTTTTGCACAACAATATAAAAAGAAATTTTGAGTTTCCTCCCCATGGATTGGGTTGGATAGGGACCTGGAAGACTGTCGAACAAAGAGTAAAACCCAAAGCCAGTGCTGTCGAGTCGATTCCGAGGAGTAGAGAGATAGAAATAAAAGATTATATCAGGGGAAAGCGCTGGTTGGGTAGTGGTTAAAAGCTATGGGGTTAACCAAAAGGTCAGCAGTTCAAATCCTCCAACACTCTTTGGAAGCCCTATGGGGCAGTTCTACTCTGTCCTATAGGGTTGCTATGAATCGGAATTGACTTGATGGCAGTGGGATTTTTTCTTTTCTGTTTTATTCATACGGAATCAAAGTGACAATAGCAACTCAAAAGGTTAGATAGGAAGCTTGCGGGAGCAGTGAGTTTATGTTAATGGTGGAGGAACAATTCAGAAAAGGAGGGTGAGAATGCTTGCACAACTTGGAGAATGTAATCAATGTCACTGTATTGTACATGTAGAAATTGTTAAATTGGTATATGTTCTGCTGTGTATATTTTCAACAACAACAACAGTAAAAATAAAATAAACTGTTAAACATACAGATTATCTCAGGAGAGAGAGTTGAAGTTGGATAGTAGCCAGCAGCTTAAATGAGGGTCAGGGGCAGCCAGGGATAAATTCGTTGTGATGGGAATTGCTAGGGAATTTGTAGCACAGTGACATCTAATGTCCAATTTAAAATTTTCACAATTCTGTGTAGTATTGTAAACTTTCTAAGTTGTCTGCACTATTTTTATTGAAAAACCTGTTGCCTAAACATTGTGTTAATTTTCTTTTAAGGAATTAAGGGGAATAAAGGTCATGCTTCATGCTTGGGAGGAGCCCTAGTGGTACAGTGGTTAAGTGCTCCGCTGCCAACTGGAAGGTTGGCAGTTCAAACCCAACAGCCATGCTGTGGGAGAAAGATGTGGCAGTCTGCTTCCATAAAGATTACAGCCTTAGAAACCCTGTAGGGAAGTTCTACTCTGTCTTATAGGGTCTTTATGAGATGGAATTGACTTGATGACAATGGGTTCATGCTTGGCGTGATGTGGTATCGGAAGGATGATTGTCACAGGAGGTGAGCAAGAGTGTCACAGGAGGTGAGCAAGAAGGGTGATTGTCAGTGGAAGTAGGAAAGCAGAGAGCTTAGCAAATGTAAAAGTGAGCCCTGAGTTCCCTCAGAAAAGTGGGGGAAAGCTCTAGACTTCATGCTGTACTAAGGATGGGGGCTGTGGCAGAGATTTTAGCCTAAACTTGTTTTAACAAATATTTGTGTGCTCTTGTATATTTTCTAGTCTCTTTTGCAGTTAAGCTGAGGCCATATGAGTGGATTCTGGTCATTGGGAAGGGGGTGGGAGTGGGGCAGACCACTTATGGGCCAGGCCATCAACAATATCCTACATGACCTTCCTCTCGCTCTTCCCCGGCACTGGCAGTCGTGAAGGAAAATTTTGTTCCAGATGCACAGCTTAGAGATGGAGAAGAACTACCTAACACACACTGAATTTTTCATGAGCAAGAAATAGACTTATTGCGTAAAAAAAAAAAAAAAGCCAGTGCAATTTTGAGGTAATCTATACAGCGTAGCCCAGAGGACTTACTTACCTCTTCACTCAAAGAGCTCTGGGGTACGTTTGTGTGTGGTGATAACCCAAAAGATGTGACTTCTTAGGCAGTAGGGGCTGTGGCCTAGGCAAGGTCCATTAGTAAGCAGTGTGGGCAGGACAGATAAAATTTCTTGTCTACTCATCAAGTAACTATATGGCCTTGCGCGCATCTCTGTGCCTCCGTCTCTTCATCAGTGTAAGTGGGGAATCCCATTCTCTCTCTCCTTCCCACAGGGCTCCTTTGAGGATAGAAGAAGAAGAGAATGCTTTGAAACGTTAAAGATGGTCCGTAAGAATTAGACCTTATTAAGCTGATCTTCCTGCGCTCTGTTTTCCTAAGTAGAGGGTAGAGAGGAAGGAAATGGAAGATCCCTAGATGATGAAAAGGGGCTTGTTAAGCCTGCCGCCTGGCAGCCCCGTGGTCTCACCCTCCCTTTTCAAGCATAATTCCTAGTACCGGTGCTGTGCTGAGCCAGACTGGAGACTGAGGCAAAAGGAAAAATCAATAAATCTGGTGCTGTCTGTATTTAAAATTTTGGTAATTTGTTCATCATGAATTTTTTTTTTGTGCTGACTGATTATTCTGATTATTATTATTTTTAGAGAAAGTTTTTTCCCTTTAATTCTCTTTCGATCCTTCAGTTATATCTAGGAGAAAGTTTCCCTTTGTTCTAACTGGTAAAACTTGTCTAATACTTGCTAATCCCTCTTTTAGAGCCTTGGGAGGTTATGACATCTGACTAAATGTTTAGTCACATTGTTTTGTTTTCATTGTATTTATTTATCTACTTTGATCTTTTTTATTGTGGTAAGGAAGTATATAAAACAAAATTTACCATTGCAACATTTCACGTGAAAATATTATTTATCTTGTTTACTGAGGTTTTTGGCTCCACGTTAACTTTTGTAGCTGAGGCAAGGGCTTCACTCACCTCACCATTGTTATGACTTTGCCTAGTACCACCCTGTGAAGATGTCAAGGATTTCATTTTATTTGGATCCACAATCAATACCCATGGAAGCAGCAGTCGAGAAATCAAAAGGTGCACTGCATTGGGTAAATCTGCTGTAAAAGACCTCTTTAAAGTGTTGAAAAGCAAAGATGTCACCTTGAAGACTAAGACGCACACGACCCAAGTCATGGTGTTTTCAATAGCTTCATATACCTGCTGGACAATGAATAAGGAAGACAGAAGATGGATTGAAGTCTCTGAATTTTAATGTTGGTGAAGAACATTGAATATACCACGGCCTGCCAAAAGAAAGGAAACCCTGGCGGCATAGTGGTTAAGTGCTACGGCTGCTAACCAAAAGGTCGGCAGTTCAAATCTGCCAGGTGCTCCTTGGAAACTCTATGGGGCAGTTCTACTCTGTTCTATAGGGTTGCTATGAGTCAGAATCGACTCGATGGCACTGGGTTTTTGTTTTTGTTTTTTGCCAAAAGAAAGAACGAATCTGTCTTGGAAGAAGTACAACCAGAATGTTCCTTAGAAGCAAAGATGGGGAGACTACATCTCATACACTTCGGACATGTTATCAGGAGGGATCAGTTCCTGGAGAAGGATATCATACTTGGTAAAGTAGAAGGGTCAGCGAAAAACAGGAAAACCCTCAATGAAATGGATTGACACGGTGGCTACAATGGGCTCAAACATAACGACAATTGTGAGGATGGCACAGGAGCAGGCAGTGTTTTGTTTTGTTGTACGTAGGGTCACTATGAGTCAGAACAGACTTGATGGCACCTAATAACAACAATAACATTCCGTTCATTGTCCTAGGAGTAGTCCCTGAGCTCTCCTGCCCCTACACATTTGCTCACGCTTGTCCCTCTTTTTGAAGAACTTTGCCCATCATTCCCCATTCCCAAACCAAAACCCAAACCTGTTGCTGATGAGTTGATTCTGACTGATAGCGACCCTATAGGATAATGCTTAAGCGCTGTGCCGTCAGGGCCCCTTGCCAACCCCAGTTGCTCCCAAAATGGCTATCAAAGTCACCTCATCCAGGAAGCCATCCCTAATCTACCCCACCTGTAAGTAATCCTGTCCTACTCTGAGTCCACATGACACCTTACCAACATCTGGTTGAAGGGTTTAACACATCTTCAAGGAGGAGCCCCTGGGTGGCGCAAATGCAAAGGTGGATTGCCCAGTGAGCAAGGTAAACATGGGCTTAGTTGTGCTTATTTACTAATAGGTAGTGAACAGTTTCACCTCATCAAAGATTCTGCTTCTCGATATGGCTGGCATCTGTCTCTTTCTCCACTCCACAGCATCTTCTTACAGATTCAAAGCCTCTTTCCAAATTTGCAGTCCCTGATAGAGATGGATTACCCAGTAGACAAGGTAAGCACGGCCTTACTTGTATGTATTTACTAATCTGTGTGAACAGTTTCACTATATGTGAAATCGTTCACTACAGATTAGTAACTATGTACAAGTAGGGCTGTGCTTATCTTGCTTATTGGGTAATCCATCCCTGCACAAATATTTAATGCTCTGGCTACTAATGGAAAGGTTGGCCAGAGACATCTCAAAAGAAAGACCTGGTGACCTACTTCCGGCAAATCAGTCATTGAAAACCCTAAGGAGCACAGTTCTATTCTGAATGGATTCGACAGCAACGGGTGGCGGTGGTGGATCTTCTAGGATGGCTAATTATCTTGTATAATTCTTAAAGCAGGCACTATGTTTTCTTTTTGGGGTGCTTTTTTTCATTTTGTATCTCTTGTTCTTCCTTTTAGACCTTTAGCACAGTGATGAATGAGTGAATGATATGGTCCCGTTTTCTCTTAGTTCTTATAATTATCAAAGAGAACAATTACTCTATTCTCCGTCTTCTTCACATTCTTGTCTAAATTGAGACATGATGAAATGCAATAACTTAATAAAATGCTTATGAATTGGGTGCTAAGAAATGCTGCTATGTCGAAGACGTAGAGAGATGGGAAAGGCCATGCCCACAAGAACTTGCCAATTTTTCCTTTGGGCAATGTACCAGTCTTTTCTTGGTTTCATTAGGGATAAGAAAAGCCTGGTACATTGCCCAAAGGAAAAATTGGCAAGTTCTTGTGGGCATGGCCTTTCCCAGCTCTCTACGTCTTCGACATGGCAGCATTTCTTATCACCCAATTCATAAGCATTTTGTTAAGTTATCGCATTTCATCATGTCTCAGTTTAGAGAAGAATGTGAAGAAGACGGAGAAGAATAGAATAATTGTTTTCTTTGATAATTATTTGTGTTTACAGGGAAAAAAAAAGAAAAATGGGAGACACTTAATGAAACACCTGATACCCTGGAGGGCAAACTTAGAAGATAACACTATGTCTTGTTGAGGTTACCGTACCCAATGTTCACTCTCTGGATAATGTGGACCAATGCCTTGTGTTCACAAAGCACCCTTCTTCCAGGATCTGATCGCACTGGTGAGAGTGGCAATGGGCACAGTTTTGATACTATTCAACTGGAGAAATTAAAGCCAGAGACATCTAATTCCTCAAGGGAGCTTGTAGAACTGGGATTCAGGCCTTTTAGACATAGGTATGGGGTGGGAGTTTGGGAACTGCAAGGAAGTCATCTCTCTCCCCACATTACAGGGTACCAGGTGCCTTGTTAGGAACCCATGGTAACAATAATTGCCTTTCTTTAGAGACACCATTTTAGCCATTGATTGGGGATCTCAGAACTCTTGTAGTAACTATTAGCGTCTTCTCCAAAAAAGATTTGTATTGGAGCCAGGAGCGTACAAAAAGAGGTTGTTCTCCAATGCCTGCTATACTAGCCTGGGAATAAACAAAAACCAGATTTAGCAGATCATGGAAATAGAGTAAGAGAAGAGAGAGAAGAGAATCCTTGACAGATAGAACTGGCAAGGTCCTTGAGGATCACAGTATCCAGGTAAGACATTCAGGCAGCTAAGGCATTATTGATCCCTCATTGATTTGCTATTTTCTTGTGAGGGATATGTAGGAGAAAGGGGAAAGATGCCAAGGTCCCAGGGAGATTAAGTAGCTTGTTCAGCGTCAGAACTGAGCAGGTATGGAGGAAAACAAGAACCACCATGGTCTCCTGCTGCCCAGCACAGGGCTTTCTTCTCTACATTCTTAGGATGCTTTTCCAGGCAGTGCAAGAGAAACAACTTTTTAAAGACAAAGGAGCAACAGTGGACAAAGAGAGAAGAGGACTGGCTAGGTAAAGGTGAAGAGTAACTCAGGTGAGGAAACCGGTCTAGTTTTCTTAGTTCATGACCAATTCATGACCACCAGACCCAATTTCTCTTCTTCATAATTTCCCCCAATAGGTCAGCCTAGCTGCCAAAGTCTAATGCTTGAAAGATGCTCAAATATCTTTTCAACCCTGCTGCGCTGTAACTCTGCCAAATGACTTCCTATCCATTAACTCGAAAAACTCCATCAGCTTTCAGATATTAATAAGTTGCAGTGCGGTATTTATGTTTGTTTTCTTAATGGTGGGTCCTTCCTGGCTAGAGGCTGTTGGAACAGCTACACGATGCATGTAAAATTCTGTTATAAGTAGTGCTTCTTTGTGCATGTTGTTCTTAATGTCAGTTCCACCATTTACTAGCCGTGCAGACTTGGGCATGTTACTTAAACTCTTTCTGTAAAATAAGGATAATAAAAGTTCCTACTTTATAAGGTGGTTATGGGGGTTAAATACGTTAATATGTAAATCACTTACAATAGTGTCCTGGACCTAGTAAGCGCTGTCTCCGTGTTTTCTAGGAGTCCCTGGGTGGCGCAGAAATTTAACTGCTCAACTACTAGCAGAAAGGTTGGCAGTTTGAACCCACCCAGAGGCACCTTAGAAGATGACCTGATGATCTGCTTCCAAAAGGTCCCCTCCTCAAATCCCTATGGAGTGCAATTCTGCTCTGACACACATGGGGTCATTATGAGTTGGAATGGACTTGATGGCAACTAGCAACAACATTTTTTTTTTTAATAAGTACAATGCTGCTTCTTATAAAATCTATTCTTGGTAAACTAAACTTCTCTAATTAAGACAACAGACTTCTGTTAAATAAGCACATTGTTAGGTTGAGAATAGACGTGTAAACCCAAGAATGGTTTATGACCTTCATGAAAGTTCATTGATTTTGGTAAGTTCTTAGATGTCACTTAAAATTTTTTGTTCTTAATCCTTTTCATAAAAGTTGGTTAAGAGCTTGTCTGCTAACCAAAAAGCCAGCAGTTCAAATCCACCAGCCACTCTTTGGAAACCCTATGGGGCAGTTCCACTCTGACCTATAGGGTTGCTGTGATTTGGAAGCAACTCAATGGCAGCAGATTCATAAAAATTAAATTAAATACCTGAACATTCGTATAGTTTCTTTCTCTTTGCAAGGTGCTTCATATCTCATTTGATAACGTTATTTATTCCATGAAAACATATTGAGCCCTTAGCATGTGCTGAGCTCACAGTCTCTGATACAGTGAGGTATTCCATGGGCACATACCCTGGTGGGGGAGGCAGGCTCAGGAGAGACTTCTTGTAGGAAGTGCTTTCTGAGCTGAGGTTTGAAGGTGGCATGGGAGTTAGGCAGGACCCCAGAGATGGGAGAGTTAATGTGTTCTAGGTAGAAGGGGTGGCACATGGAAAGCACAGAGATGTGAGAGAACATGGGAGAATTAGAGAAGCTGCAGATAATTTAGTGTGGTTGGAGAGAAGGGTGGAGTCCCTGGGTGGTGAAAACTGAGGGAAAACTAATGGAAAGGTTGTTGGTTCAAGTCAACAGAGGTGCCTTGGAAGAAAGACCTGGAGGTCTACTTGAGAAAAATCAACCATTGAAACCCTGTTGAGTACATTTTTACTCTGACACACATGTGGTTGTCATGAATTGGAATTGACTCTGTGGTAACTGGTTTGGTTTTTTGGTTTGGAGAGAAATGTGGGAAGGCAGGTGCAACTGTGGGTGTGAGGATTGAGAAGTTAGGAAGGAGCATGAGCAATGAAGCGGGGCGATCCCGGGGTGGGGGGGGATTCCCTGACATACTAAGGAATCTAAATAATGTCCTGTTGTAGATGGGGTGCCATGTCGTGATTTTTAACAGACATGATCAAATTAGAGTCTTAGGAATATCACTGCAGTCACAGCGAGGAACGAGAATTGGCAAAAACAACTCTGAAGGAAGCGAGAGTGATGAGTTACGTGGGTGCTGTTTTAATCCAGGCAAGAGATGAAGAGGGTTTGAAGTAAAGGAGGAGCCGTGGTCTTGGAAAGTCCTTGGGTGGCACAAGTGGTTTGTGATCAGCTGTTAACTTAAAGGTTGGTGGTTCAAACCCACCCAGTGGCTCCCCAGAAGAAAGACCTGGTGAATGGCTTCCATAATGATTACAGCCAAAAAAATTTTATAGAGCAGTTCTATTCTGTAACTCATGGGGTCACCATAAGTCAGAATTGACTTCAGCCCATGAATCAACCCCTACTGAAGCAATATGGAAATTTTGGCTCAGAATGGTTATCTGACTTCCAAAGGCTGGGTAGAAATAAAGGTGGGAGAACATGAGCTTGTGTTCTGAAAATGTTTACCTGTGTTGGTTTTCTTGACATTCTATATCACTGCTTTCCATGTCTTACCTTCTATGAATTCTCTTGAATGTAGGAACTACAATCTGAGAAGGCCCACATAGTATCTGGCGTATTTTGTCCATGTTGTTGTTGCTGTTAAGTGCTGTCGAGTCGGTTCCGACTCAGAGCAACCCTATGCACAACAGAATGAAACACCGCCCAGTCCTGCGCCATCCTTACAATTGTTGTTATGCTTGAGCTCATTGTTGCAGCTACTGTGTCAATCCACCTCGTTGAGGGTCTTCCTCTTTTCCACTGACCCTGTACTCTGCCAAGCATGATGTCCTTCTCCAGGGGCTGATCCTTCCTGACAACGTGTCCAAAGTATGTAAGATGCAGTCTCGCCATCCTTACCTCTAAGGAGCATTCTGGCTGTACTTCTTCCAAGACAGATTTGTTCGTTCTTTTGGCAGTCCATGGTATATTCAATATTCTTCTCCAACACCACAATTCAAAGACGTCAACTCTTCTTTGGTCTCCTTATTCATTGTCCAGCTTTCACATGCATATGATGCGATTGAAAATACCATGGCTTGGGTCGGGCACACCTTAGTCTTCAGGGTGACATCTTTGCTCTTCAACACTTTGAAAATTTTGTCCATAAAAAAATACTACATGTTAAATAAATGTGAACTAGAAATACAGTTAATTTCTATTTATATCTTCCTAAATTGCTTTTCATCCTTACCTTCTCATGTACCAACAGCTTAATGGCAGAGAAGAACCTCACCTTAGTGACTGAATTCCTCCTTATTGCCTTCACAGAATGTCCTGAATGGGGACTCCCTCTCTTCTTTCTGTTCGTTTTTATCTATCTCATCATTTTGTTGGGAAACTTGGGGATGATTATCCTGATCCACATGGATTGCCAGCTTCACACCCCAATGTACTTCCTTCTGAGTCACCTCTCCTTCATGGACATCTGCTACTCATCTGTCACTGTTCCTCAGATGTTGGCCATGTTGTTGGAACATGGGGCAGTTTTATCCTACTCACGCTGTGCTGCTCAGTTCTTCCTGTTCACCTTCTTTGGTTCCATTGACTGCTACCTCCTGGCTCTTATGGCCTATGACCGCTATGTGGCTGTGTGCCAACCTTTGCTTTATGCCACCATCATGACACAGAAGGCCCGTTTGTGTTTTGTGGCTGGGGCTTATGTTGCTGGCCTTTTCAGTGCCTCAGTGCGGACAGTCTCAACTTTCACTCTTTCCTTCTGTGGGACCAATGAGATCGACTTCATTTTCTGTGACCTTCCACCACTCTTAAAGCTGACCTGTGGGGACAGCTATGCCCAGGAGGTGGTAATTATTGTGTTCGCCATTTTTGTCATTCCTGCTTGCATGGTGATGATCTTGGTGTCCTACCTGTTCATCATTGTGGCCATTATGAGGATCCCCTCAGCTGGTGGAAGGGCCAAAACCTTCTCTACATGTGCCTCTCACCTCACCACCGTGTCACTCTTCTTTGGCACCCTCATCTTCATGTATCTGAGAGGTAAGTCCGGCCAGTCCCCAGAGGAGGACCGGGTGGTGTCTGTGTTCTACACAACAGTGATTCCTATGTTGAACCCATTCATCTATAGCCTGAGGAATATGGAGGTGAAGGAAGCCCTGAGGAAAATTCTTAGTAGAGCCAAGTTGTCCTAATCATCTCTACCTTTGTGAAAATTTTGAGAATCACCTCCTTTGTGATGCCAGTATTCTGAGCACTCATTATTTAAATGAATATGCCATGGTAACCAAATCGAACCTACTGATGTTGAGTTGATTCTGACTCATAGCAACCCTATAAGACAGAGTAGAACTACCCCATAGGGTAGATTCAAACTGCTGACCTTTTGGTTAGCAGCTGAGCTCTTAACCACTGTAGAGAACCAGGCCTTTAGCTCCAGAGAGAGGAAGGAAGAAAAAGAAGAGGCAACCTGAGAAGAGACTGGACAAGAGACAAAAAGATCTGAAATTAAATCCTGTGCAATCCAGTTGCACACCTCATCAGCCTGTGGCTATAAAACAAGTTGATATTTTTTGCAAATTTTTTAAATGAAAGATTTTCATTGTACAGAAAGATTGAATATAATGTTTAGTGAACCCCCTATACCACATGCCTGGATTCTGGGATTGTTAATATTTCTTTGCATTTGCTTTATTATGTATGTATAATCATCCATCTATCCATTTTCCAGTTCATCCTTCAAGCCACCTAATTTTTATAAGCACTTAAAAATGAGTTGTAGACATCAGCACTAGTATCCTTCACTCTCACACATGTTAGAATGTATATCATTAGTTAGGATTCAATACCTAGATTACATTTATTTTAATGATCAAATTATGGTAGTTTGAGACTTCACTGGCCTGATTAATAAAGTGACCCCGCTCAAGGTATTCTTCAGACCCTTCTGTGGTTCCCTACTAGAATCTCTAAAAAACATACACAATAACACATCTGTTAATTGCTATAACCACTGGAAATATGCCCTGTTCTTAGTTCTTTCCCATTTGCTTCAGCTCCCACTTGTCACATTCTTGACTGATAATCTATTTGGTGAAGTAATACCATTCCTTCTGCCCATAATCGGATCTCCAATGTCTGTATCATAGATGATGACTACGTTCTTAATGCTTTTGTATTCAGGAATCCAGAGCACTGCTGCTTTTCGTACAGGTGTCCTCGCCTGCACGTAGTCCCTGTGCTCTGCAACAGTCCAGCCTGTCCAAAGTCTCACAAAGTTTGTTGGTTCTTGATCGTCAGTTTAAAAAAAAATTGTATTTATTTATTTGTTTATTTGTTGTTGTTGTTGAGAATATATATAGCAAAACAGACACCAATTCAATAGTTTCTACATGTACAGTTCAGTGACATTGATTACATTGAGTTGATTGAGTTGTGCAACCATTCTCATCCTCCTTTTCTGAGTTGTTCCTCCCTCATTAGTATAAACTTACTGGCCCCTAAGGTTCCTGTCTTATCTTTTGAGTTGTTGTTGTCAATTTGATCACATACGGATAGTTCTTAAAAGAGCATAATGCTCAAGGCAGACTTTTTTTTCCTACTTAAGCTATTGTTTGATTTCAAGAAGACTTCAGGGGATATTTTTGGTTTAGGGTTTAAAGATTATCTCAGGGCGATAGTTCCAGGATTCATCCAGCCTCCATGACTCCAGGAAATCTGGAGTCTATAAGAATGTGAAATTCTATTCTTCATTTCTCTCCTTTGATCAGAATTCTTCTGTAGAATCTTTGATCAAAATGTTCAGTAGTGGTAACCAGCAACCATCCAGTTCTTCTGGTCTTGTGGCAAAGAAGACAGCTGTTAATTGAGTCAATTAGCTATGCATTCCATTTCCTCCAATTTCTGACTCTCATTCTTCCTCTCTTGCTCCAAGTGAATAGAGGCCAATTATTGTGTCTTAAAAGGCCTCTTGTAAGTTTTTAAGACCCCAGGAACTATACAACAAATTAACTACACAACAAATTATGAGGTTGAACAGGAGCACTAAACACATTATTAGGCCAATTAACTGGACTATTCCATAAAATCATGGCCCTAAACCCCTAAACCAAGGAGTCAAATCCCATAAGGGTTTGGTTGTACATAAGCAGCCTCAGCAGCTGCTGTTCTGTTTTTCTTCTAACTCTTGGTGCCTCAATCAAACCCAAGGCACTGGAAAGGAACAAACCCCATCTACTCCAACTTTTTCTGCTTTCTCTTTAGTGCTTGTATTAGTCAGGGTCCTCCAGAAAAGAAACAGAACACAGATAATATCTTTCTCTAGCTGTCTATTGAGAGATATAGATTTATTTTAAAGAAATGACTTACTTGATTATGGGGACTGGGAAGTCCAAAATACATAAACCAGGAAGGTTGGAAAATCCCGCAGGATATTTATTTTATAGTCTTGAGGTAGAATCCTTCTCCTCTTGGAAACCTCAATTTTTGAGGTTAAGGCCTTCAACTGATTGGATCAGGCCCACCCACATTATCAAGGGTAATCACCTAAAAAACAACCAGACAACCAAACTTGTTGCCGTGGAGTCGATTCCTACTCATAATGACCCTATAGGACAGAGTAGAACTGCCCTGCAAGGTTTCTAAGGCTGTAAATCTTTACAGAAGTAGGCTGCCACATCTTTCTCCCATGGAGCAGCTGGTGGGTTTGAACCACTGACTGTCTGGTTAGCAGCTGAGTGCTTAGCCACTGCACCATCAGGGCTCCTATAAAAACCAAATATGTTGCCATCAAGTCTATTCCAACTCATAGCAACCCTGTATTTAGAGTCAACTGATGGTAAATGTTAATTGCATCAACAAAATACTTTCCCAGGAACATCTTGACCAATGTTTCGCACCATAGGCAAGCCAAGTTGACTCATAAAATTAACTATATCAATCCTTGTTCCTAAAGGAGGTGACAATATCTTACAAACAGTATGAGGTCCAACTCAGTCAGTCAAAAATTCTGTGTCACATGAAGAAATGTTTGTGATCACTGGCCATTAGAGAAATGCAAATCAAAACCACAATGAGATACCATCTTACTCCAGCATTGCTAGTACGAATCAAAAAAACAGGAGATAACAAATTTTGGAGAGGCTTCGGGAAGATCGGAACTCTTGTGCACTGCTGGTGGGAATGCAAAATGATACCACCATTTTGGAAAATGATATGGCACTTCCTTAGAAAGCTAGAAATAGAAATACCATATGTTCTAGCAATCCCACTCCTAGGAATATATTCTAGTGAAATAAGAGTCGTTGCACAAATAGACATATGCACACCCATGTTCCTTGCAGCATTGTTCACAATAGCAAAAAGATGAAAACGACCTCGATGCCCGTCAACAGATGAATGGATAAAGAAAGTGTACCTAAACACAATGAAGTGTTACCTAACGATAAAGAACAATGATGAATCTTTGAAGCATTTCATAGGAGGGCATTATGCTGAATGAAAGAAATCAATCACAAAAGGACAAATACTGTATAAGATCACTATTATAAAAACTCATGAAAATGTTTACACACTAAAAGAAACAATCTTTGATGGTTACGAGGGAGGGGAGAGGTGGTTACGGAAAAACACTAAGTAGACAGGAAATAAGTGGTAACTTTTGTGAAGGGTAAGACGACAGTACACAATACTGGGGAAGCCAGAATAACTTGTATAAGGCAAGGTCATGGAAGCTCCACAGACTCATCCAAATTCCCTGAGGGACTGAATTGCTGGGTTGAGGGCTGTGGGGACCATAGTCTTGGGGAACATCTACCTCAATTTGCATAATAGTTTATAAATAAAATGTTCTATATTCTTTTTTTTTAATTCTACTTTGGTGAGTAGCATCTGGGGTCTTAAAAACCTGTGAGCAGCCGTCTAAGATACGTCACTGATCTCACCCCCTCTGGAGCAGGAAAGAATGAAGAAAACTAAAGATCCAAGGGAAAGTTTAGGACTGATGAACCACAACTACAGTGGCCTCCACCAAACTGAGTCCAGTACAAGTAGATGGTACCCAGCTACCACCACTGACTGCTCTGACAGGGATCACAACAGAGGGTCCCGGACACAGCTGGAGAAAAATATAAAACAAAATTCTAACTCACAAAAAAAGACCAGACTTACTGGCCTGACAGAGACTGGAGAAACCCTGACAGTATGGCCCCCGGACACCCTTTTAGCTCAGTAATGAAGTCACTCCCGAGATTCACCCTTCAGCCAAAGATTAGACAGGGCCATAACAAAATGAGACTAAAGGGGTACACCATTCCAGGGGCAAGAACTAGAAGGCAGGAAGGAACAGGAAAGGTGGTAATAGGGAACCCAAGGTTGAGAAGGGAGAGTGTTTTCATGTCGTGGAATTGTTAACCAATATCATAAACCGATATGTGTAGTGTTTAATGTGAAGCTAGTTTGTTCTATAAACCTTCATCTAAAGTACAATAAAAGAAGAAAATTCTGTGTCATACACGAAATTCCAGTAACAGAATTTTAAATTGGAAGAAACAGTAAACGAAGGGTGGAAGATCCAGGGTAAAGGAGGTCAATTTAAGATCACTTATGGTAAAAATGGTGGCAGTGGTGAAGAGCCATGGGGCTGCTACCAAAAGGTTGGCAGTTCAAATTCACCAGCTGTTCCTTGGAAACCCTTTGGAGCAGTTCTCTGTCCTACTGGGTTGCTATGGATGGAATTGACTCCAAGGCAACAGGTTTTTTTTTTTTTTTTTGGTGTGATAAAATAGCCAAGGAGACCCGGTGGCATAGTGGTTAAGTACTTGGTTGCTAACTGAAAGGTTAGTGGTTTGAACCCACCAGCCACTCCACAGGAGAAAGATGTGGACTTCTGCTTCTGTGAAGGTTACAGCCTTGGAAACCCTATGGGGGCAGTTCTACTCTGTCCTATAGGGTTACTATGAGTTGAATTGGCTTGACAGCAATAGTTTTTTTTTTTTGGTTTATGGAAAAATAAAACACATTGAAATATTCAAGAATTATGTTTATTCTACAACACAGGATATTTTAATATAATTTTCATAAGAAATATTGATTTCTTTAATAGTGGCTTATCTAGGTATTAAAACCCAGGCTGAAAGTTTATAGCTCCCCTAGGGGGACGGTTAGTAAGTAGTTCATGTGTCACTTGAGTTACAGGTTGTGGGAAAAGTTAAGAAGTAGTTAGAAAGCTGGAATTAGTTATATGAATTTCCCTCCTAATGAAAAAGGGCACTATTTTGTTTTTGTGAATAATAGGGTAATACATAGAAATACTATTTGCTCTCTTAGAATTTGCCAGAAGGCAGGAATTGCACCATGGACTGAAAAGGAGTACTATGAGATTAAATTGCCAGCTTTCGGAAAACAATTTAATGTCTTCTTCTGATGAAATTCTAAGCAGGCGGTTAAAGACTTCTATCCAATAAATAAGGGCTGCAGAAATGAGTGTCCTTGCAGCCCCAGTGATATATGCAGGACTACATGTACTTTTTACTCTGCAAAGAGTTCAGGGAAAGAAAGAAAATTGCTTTCCACTTAAGTGTGGAAAAAGAGATGTTATATTAAGTAATTCATGGACTAGTTGATAATAGGGAGGTTAAAAAATAAAAAAAAATAGGGAGGTTACCTGGTTTTAAATAGGTGTTAAATTTCCTTACATCTTGCTACACCTTGTGTTGAACTCACTTAAATAAAACAATCTGTGATTGTTTTTGTTGTTATCTTAAATTCTAAAAGTTCTGTTTTAATAGAAATATACAACCAAAACCAAATCAAAATATACAGCGGATGATAATCTTTCAAAAATCCACTTTTTCATTACCAAGATTAAAGAAAACCAAGACCAAGAACTGCCATCGGCTGGAAAGTTCTGAATTGTGGTTATAATACTTAACAGGAAAACAAAAAGTCTTCTGGAAAGATAACCTTGAACGTCTAGCCTAATAAGGGGATGATGAGTGTAATACCCTATCTGTACCTTGTGTGGTCTGCCTTCCTGAAAGTAGGGTTCTTTCTGATGCCTCGGCAGCCTATTTAACCTGGGGGAGGGGTGGGTTGGGGGTCACTACTGTTTATGGACCAAAGCTGCAGGGACTTAGTCACTGGACCCACTTCTCAATTGAGAGGAAAGCCTTTCTTAAAGGAATCCTTTGAGGGACCTATCTGGCAGGATGCTGTTCCCACCTTGCTCCTCATCATCCGTTTCCCATGAGGAAGCCAGTCGGACAGAGACTTGAAGGAGCCAGGTCTGAAATGAGTCATCAGGAGATGATGTTTCTTGGAATGATTCTCCGTTGCTGTTTGGCACTTAGTTAAACGCTGAGCCTCTTTAGAACTGCACCGCCTAAGGAGCATCCTTCTTAGGAGCTCTAGCTCTGCAGAATGCTAATCTGCCTGATATGAAAAAGAGGTTCTGTGGTCAAATACTTTCGGGAAATGGTGGGTTAGAGAAAGTTGATGAGGTTTCTTAATTATACGACTTAATAGGTCCTTAATATGCTGATATGCAATATAATTTTCCATATGGGGAACAGTGTATGCAATGATTTCCAAGCTTATGAGAACAGTAAACCTATTTTCCTTCCTGGAACATCTACCTAAGACACCTTGGGAAATGTAAGCCTTTGCAAGGGAGGGGCTCTCTGGCAGTGGGTCTCCAACTTTGCTGCATTGTAATCCTTTGGGGATTAAAAAAAAAAAGCTAAGGATGCCTGGCTCCCACATTCAGACATCCTGATTTAATTGGTATAGGGTATAATCTGGGCATCAGGGTTTTAAAAGGTCCCAGGTTATTCTAATGTGCAGCAAAGTTGAAGAAATACTTCTCTAGAGCCCTCTCATCTTGTGCCACCTTCTGAGTAGCCTTAATCAGCAGGACACTGGCCTGAGTTCACATCATTATTTTGCTACCAAGTAGCTGTGTGGCCCTCTCTGTATCTGAAAAAACAAACCAAACCCATTGCTGTCGAGTCAATTCCAACTCATAGTGACCCTCTAGGACAGAGTAGAACAGCCCCACAGGGTTTCCAAGGACCGGCTGGTGGATTCGAACTGCCATTTTGGTTAACAACTCTTAGCCTCTGCACCACCAGGCTCCACTCTTTGTATCTAGATCCCTTTATATATAAGACACACAACCATTACATCCACCCTACTAGCTCACAGGTCTCTTGTGAGGAAGGAAGCCTCTGATGGGGCTTCGGAGAAATCATGTTCTTCAAGAGCATACCCTTATTATTTTACTCTAGTTTACAACACCGCACAGAGAGCCAAACTGCACCAGAGCTCCTGAGAATGTGCCCCAAGGCACAATCTCTTGATATAGTTTTTGGGAATAGTTGTATCAGAATCACATTCTTGTTAACAATGTAGATTCCTGCACCCCATGGCAGATGCACTGAATCAGAATCTCTAGGGGTGGAATGCTAGAATTTTAGTCTTTTTTTTTTTTCCTTTTATTGCCTCTAAATTTTTTATTGTTGTTGAAAATATACACTGCAAAACATACACCAATTCAACTATTTGTACATGTACAATTCAGTGAACTTGATTACATTCTTCAAGTTTCGCAACTACTCTCACCCTCCTTTTCTCAATTGTTCCTCTCCTTAGCATAATTTCACTGACCCCTAAGAACCTTTCGAATTTCTGTTGTCAGATTGATCCTATATAGACAATTCCTGAAAAGAGCAAAATGCTCCTGGCTTTCTGGGTAATTTTAATCCACACTGAGGTCTGAGAAGCAATGCCATGGTTGTAGGAGTGTGGGGAGAAGAGAATTGGTCACCATCAAGAACTTGCTCAGTCTGCCTAGTAGAAGTCTGCTCATAACCCATTTGTACCTGCCTGTACAACATTTCATCTCATGAATCCCCCACTTGCACCATTCTCTTCTCCTGCCCAATCATGCAATGGTGAACTTCTAGGGTCACCTATTATAGCACCCCCCACGTGTCTGTCAGTTTGTCATACTGTGGGGGCTTGCATGTTGCTGTGATGCTGGAAGCTATGCCACCAGTATTCAGATACCAGCAGGGTCACCCATGGAGGACAGGTTTCAGCTGAGCTTTCAGACTAAGCCAGGCTAGGAAGAAGGACCTGGCAGTCTACTTCTGAAAAGCATTAGCCAGTGAAAACCTTATGAATAGCAGCAGAACATTGATGTAGTGCTGGAAGATGAGCCCCCAGGTTGGAAGACACTCAAAAGATGACTGGGGAAGAGCTGCCTCCTCAAAGTAGTGTCAACTTTAATGACGAGGATGGAGTAAAGCTTTCGGGACCTTCATTTGCTGATGTGGCATGACTCAAAATGAGAAGAAACAGCTGCAAATATCCATTAATAATCAGAACCTGGAATGTACAAAGTATGAACCTAGGAAAATTGGAAATCATCAAAGATGAAATGGAACACATAAACATTGATATCCTAGGCATTAGTGAGCTGAAATGGACTGGTATTGGCCATTTTGAATCAGACAATCATATAGTCTACTATGCTGGGAATGACGACTTGAAGAGGAATGGTGTTGCATTCATCGTCAAAAAGAACATTTCAAGATCTATCCTGAAGTACAACGCTGTCAGTGATAGGATAATATCCATATGCCTACACAGAAGACCAGTTAATACGACTATTATTCGAATTTATGCACCAACCACTAGGGCCAAAGATGAAGAAATAGAATATTTTTATCAGCTGTTGCAGTCTGAAATTGATTGAACATGCAATCAAGATGCATTGATAACTACTGGCGACTGGAATGTGAAAGTTGGAAACAAAGAAGGATCAGTAGTTGGAAAATATGGCCTTGGTGATAGAAACAATGCTGGAGATCGAATGATAGAATTTTTCAAGACCAACAACTTCATTGCAAATACCTTCTTTCACCAACATAATCTGCAACTATACACATGGACCTTGCCAGATGAAACACACAGAAATCAAATTGACTACATCTGCGGAGAGAGATGATGGGAAAGTTCAATATCATCAGTCAGAACAAGGCCAGGGGCCGACTGTGGAACTGACCATCAATTGCTATTATGCAAGTTCAAGCTGAAACTGAAGAAAATCAGAGCCAGTCCACAAGAGCCAAAATATGACCTTGAGTACATCCCACCTGAATTTCTAGACCATCTGAAAAATAGATTTGATGCATTGAACACTAGTGACCGAAGACCAGACGAGTTGTGGAATGACATCAAGGACATCATATGTGAAGAAAGCAAGAGGTCACTGAAAAGACAGGAAAGAAAGAAAAGGCCAAGATGGATGTCAGAGGAGACTCTGAAACTTGCTCTTAAACACTGAGCAGCTAAAACAAAAGGAAGAATTGATGAAGTAAAAGAACTGAACAGAAGGTTTCAAAGGGCGGCTCGAGAAGACAAAGTAAAGTATTATAATGACATGTGCAAAGAGCTGGAGATGGAAAACCAAAAGGGAAGAACATGCTCAGAGCTTCTCAAGCTGAAAGAACTGAAGAAAAAATTCAAGATTCGAGTTGCATTAGTGAAGGATTCTATGGCAAAAATATTAAACGGCACAGGAAGCATCAAAGAAGATGGAACGAATACACAGAGTCATTATACCAAAAAGAATTAGTTGATATTCAATCATTTCAAGAGGTGGCATATGATCAGGAACTGATGGTACTGAAGGAAGAAGTCCAAGCTGCTCTGAAGGCATTGGGGAAAAACAAGGGTTTTTGACGGAATATCAATTGAGATGTTTCAACAAATGGATGTAGCGGTAGAGGTGCTCACTCGTCTATGCCAAGAAATATGGAAGACAGCTTCCTGGCCAACTGACTGGAAGAGATCCATATTTATGCCTATTCCCAAGAAAGGTGATCCAACTGGATATGGAAATTATAGAGCAATATCATTAATATCACATGTGAGCAAAATTTTGCTGAAGATCATTCAAAAACGGCTGCAGCAGTGTATCAACAGGGAACTGCCAGAAATTCTGGTCGGTTTCAGAAGAGGATGTGGAACCAGGGATATCATTGCTGATGTCAGATGGATCCTGACTGAAAGCAGAGACTACCAGAAGGATGTTTACCTGTATTTTATTGACTATGCAAAGGCAGTCGACTGTGTGGATCATAACAAATTATGGATAAAATGGCGAAGAATGGGAATTCCAGAACACTTAATTGTGCTCATGAGGAATCTTTAGATAGATCAAGGAGCAGTTGTTCAGACAGAACAAGGGGGTACTGCATGGTTTAAAGTCAGGAAAGTTGTGCATCAGAGTTGTATTCTTTCACCATACCTATTCGGTCTGTGTGCTGAGCAAATAATACTAGAACCTGGAATTTATGAAGAAGAACAGGATAGTAGTATTGGAGGAAGACTCATTAACAACCCGTGTTATGCAGATGACACAACCTTGCTTGCTGAAAGTGAAGAGGACTTGAAGCACTTACTAATGAAGATCAAAGACCACAGCCTTCAGTATGGATTGCACCTCAAAATAAAGAAAACAAAAATCCTCACAACTAGACCAAAGAACAACACCATGATAAATGGAGAAAAGATTGAAGTTGTCAAGGATTTCATTTTACTTGGATCCACAATCAACAGCCATGGAAGCAGCAGTCAAGAAATCAAATGATGCATTGCATTGGGTAAATCTGCTGAAAAGGACCTCTTTAAAGTGTTGAAGAGCAAAGATGTCACCTTGAAGACTAAGGTGAGCCTGACCCAAGACATGGAATTTTCAATCGCATCATATGCATGTGAAAGCTGGACAATGAATAAGGAAGACCGAAGAATTGGCACCTTTGAATTGTGTTGGCGAAGAATATTGAATATAGCATGGACTGCCAAAAGGACGAACAAATCTGTCTTAGAAGAAGTACAGCCAGAATGCTCCTTAGAAGCAAGGATGGTGAGACTGTGTCTTACATACTTTGGACATGTTGTCAGGCGGAATCAGTCCCTGGAGAAGGACTTCATGCTTGGTAGAGTACAGGGTCAACAGAAAAGAGGAGGACCCTCGACGAGGTGAATTGACACAGTGGCTGCAGCAATGAGCTCAAGCATAACAAAGATTGTAAGGATGGCTCAGGACCAGGCAGTTTTTCCTTTTGTTGTACATAAGGTCGCTATGAGTCAGAACGGACTTGACGGCACCTAACAACAACAACAATGATAGCATGTCTTCACGATAGGGAGTAAAGGCTTGTGCTTACAAAACAGCCTCCTTTTGGGATCTGGTCACATCTTGTAAGAGTGCCATTGTGCAGAACCCCTGACAAAATTCCCACCTGTGATACAGGAAACCTTCAAAGAAGCATATTCATTTTGACAGTACTAGGAACCAGCCCAATCCGACCCTGCTGAGTAATGGCAGCACATGGGGTGGGGCTTTGGAACTTTGCAATTAAAGAGAAACCTTCGAAGATATTAGACACCTTATTAGGAAGTCACATGAAGACAATTCACCTCTCCCCGGAGATTCATTTCAGGAACCAATTAGGGTATGAAGCTGGGGCAGTGAGTACAAGAAGCTCCTTCAGCAAGGTCTAGTGTTGGATCAGAAGCTCAGGAAGAGAGGCTGGTCCCCTACCCATGGTATGCTGGGCTGAGTGTGAAAAAATATTGGAAACTCGAGTCAGGGTGCAAGGAAAGAGACCAAAGGAAAAAAACAAACAAAACCCCCCAAACCCAAAGCCATTGCTGTTGAGTTGATTCCGACTCATAGTGACCCTATAGGGCAGAGTAGGACTGCCCCACAGGGTTTCCAAGGCTGTAATCCTTATGGAAGCAGAATGTTGTATCTTTCTCCCATAGAGGAAAGAGAAAGACTTCATAAAGTGGAAATAAGACATAGAGTAGCAAGAGACGGCCTCATCTCAACCAAGCTGCTGTGATTACAGACCTCAGGCTGCCTTGTTATTTTATTGGATTGGAAAAAATGAGGTAACTGAAGTTCAGAGAGGAAAAGTGACTTGCCCAGGGTCACACATATAGCGCTGGCAAACTAGAGCCCAAGCCATTTTCTGCATCAGCAGTGTTTCCTCTCAGTGACCCTAGATATGCCACTCCTGTCAGTAGAAGAGCAACAAACAGCAGGTCAGAGGCAGAAGAAACACTGAAGAAGGAGGGAAGGCGATAGCGAAGTGGAATTCAGGTTAAGGATGGTTTGTGCTCAGATCATGGCTTCCAGATCTAATTTCCTTTCTTTGTCATTATCCCTATTGGGTCTTTTCAGCATTGGCTTGGCTGTTGGTGCCTGAGGAATTCAAACATGATCAAATCCCTTCTTTACAGCTCTGTTCTAGAATATAAATAAATAAAAATTAAAAAATGAAAATAAAAAAAGTTCAATCCTATTGCTGTCCAGTTGACTCCAACACATGGTGACTCCATGTGCTACAGAGCCATAGGGTTTTCTTGGCTGTAATCTTTATGGAAGCAAATCACCAGGCCTTTCTTCCATGGGACCGCTGGGTGGTTTTGAGCTGCCAACCTTTAGGTTAGTAGTAGAGTGCAAACTGTTTGCACTGCCCAGGGACCTCGGAACTCTACAAAGGACCCTCAGATCCATTAACTTGGGTTCCTTCAATAGTGCTCAGACAACACCAGATAGCAGAGATACTTCTGCTTCTCTCTTTCAAATTTGGTTGCTGTTTATTGTCAAATTACTACTTTTTATTGGAAGCTGTTAGAACAACCAAACAATGCTTATGGAGATTTGTTAGGTGCTAAAAGGAGCTTATATTTGCTATTTTGATTCCAACATTAATGCTAGTATTTATTTTAAAAATCCCCCTTAATCAGCCAGCCAACTCTAATTAGGCTAACAGCTGTTTGTTAAACATGCATGTTGTTAGACTGAGAATACAAATATTTCTACCAGCAGAGCCCATTGCTGACTACTAATGGATTTTTTTGGGGGGGGGGTTCATGCTCTTTTGCTTGTAGAATATAAATTTTCCTTCCTTAAAATGTTCATTTTAAATAACCCAGTGCTGTCGTTAGCCGTCATATGTATACGGAGTGATTTTAGTTTTCCAATGCACTTTTGCTTCAGTTTTAATCTATGCATTAACCTTATCTCATAAGCAGAGCAGATATTATGATCTCCTTTCAGCAGAAGAGGAAATTGAAGTTCAGAGAGGTTAAGTGCCTTGTGTAAGATCAAACAGCTAATTGGGGGCAGAGTGGCAAATACAAGAGCTGACTTGTAAATCAGAGAATCACTTGCTCTCCTTTTTCACTGTGATAGAAGGATTCATCACTTCTTATCTTGTATTAGAGTAAGCTATCTACTTGTTTATTTCCACTGTCTCGGTTATCTAGTGCTGCTATAACAGAAATACCACAAGTGGATGGTTTTAACGAAAAGAAATTTATTTTCTTACAGTCCAGTAGGCTAGAAGTCCAAATTCAGAGCACCAGCTCCATGGGAAGGCTTTCTTTCTCTGTCAGCCCTGGAGGAAGGTCCTTGTGTTGCATCAGTCTTCCCTTGGTCTGGGAGCATCTCAGAGCAGGAACCTCAGGTCTAAAGGAAGCACTTAGCTCCTGGCACTGCATTCTTGGTGGTATGAGGTCCCCAACTCTCTGCTTCCCTTTGCTTCTATCTCTTGTAAGATAAAAAGTGGTGCAGGCCACCCAGGGAAACTCCCTTTACATTGGATCAGGGATGTGACCTGAGAAAGGGTGTTATGTCCCACCCTAATTCTCTTTAACCATGGGTACAGATTATGATTTATAACACATAGGAAAATCACAAAATGGAGGACTACCACACAATACTGGGAATCATGGCCTAACCAAGTTGACACATATTTTTGGAGGACACAATTCAATCCACGACATCTACCTAAGACTGAAAAGTTTGTTGAAGTCAAGCACCTAGATGATAAACAGTTAATATAAAACTTTATTACCTTGAAATAAAACTTTATTACCTTGCTTCCCTGGGTGGTGCAAATGGTTAAGTGCTCAATTACTAGCAAAAATGTTGGCAGTTCAAACTCACCCAGAGGTGCCTCAGAAGACAGGCCTGGCAATTGATTTCTGAAAGGTCATAGCTTTGAAAACCCTCTGGGCAATTCTACTCTACACATGGGGTCTCCATGAGTTGGAATCGACTTGATGGCAACTAACAACAGCCTTGAGATGACTTGAACTTCTCTGCAGGGGCCCTGTGATGTGGTTCCTGTCTTCGCCCTCACTGATCAACTGTTGGAGGGATGGCTGGGAGAAATTTCACCGTGGTGACCGAGTTCTTCCTTTTTGTGTTCACTGAGCATCCGGAGTGGGGGCTTCCTCTCTTCCTGGTGTTTTTGAGTTGCTATCTTGTTACTCTGCTGGGGAATGCAGGGATGATCATCCTGATCCGCAAAGATCGCCGGCTCCATACCCCGATGTACTTCTTCCTCAGCCACCTCTCCTTTGCGGACATCTGCTACTCTTCCGTCATTGTCCCTCAGATGCTGGATGTGCTGCGGGAACATGGTGCTGTCATCTCTCAAGCTCGCTGTGCAGCTCAGTTCTTCCTCTTTACCTTCTTTGCCTCCATTGACTGCTACCTCTTGGCCATCATGGCCTATGACCGCTACGTGGCCATATGTCAACCCCTGCTCTATGTCACCGTCATGACTGAGAAGGACTGCTTAGGGTTAGTAGCTGGGGCTTATGTGGCTGGTTTCTCTGGTGCCTTTGTTCGAACAGTCACAGCCTTCACGCTTTCCTTTTGTGGAAACAATGTGATCAACTTTATTTTCTGTGACCTGCCTCCTCTGTTAAACCTCACATGTGGGGAAAGCCACACCCAGGAGGTAGTGATTATTGTGTTTGCCATTTTTGTCATGCCCGCTTGTATACTGGTGATCTTGATGTCCTACCTGTTTATCATTGTGGCTATCATGCAAATTCGCTCTGCTGGGGGTCGAGCCAAGACCTTTTCTACCTGTGCCTCCCACCTCACTGCCGTGGCTCTCTTCTTTGGCACGCTCATCTTCATGTACCTGCGAGATAGCTCAGGACAGTCCTCGAAGAAAAATCAGGTGGTGTCAGTGCTGTACACGGTGGTGACCCCCATGCTGAACCCCCTCATCTATAGTCTTAGGAATAAGGAGGTAAAGGAGGCTATTATGAAAGCTCTGGGCAGGTCAAAATATTTTGGGGAGCCCTAGAGGGTCCCTTGTGAAATACTTCATTGCTTAGTTTCTCCATCCTTTCTATCTTTTCTCAAACGTCACCTTCTTGGTGAGGCTTTCCCATAAAACCCTACTTAAAATTGCACCTGAACTACCTCCCCTTCTTGATTTATTATTCTGTATACTACTTGTCACCATCTATATACTATATACTTGTATGATATTGTTTAAGTCTTGTAATTAGAAAGCAAACTATAGCAGAGTAAGAATTTCACCTGTGAGCTTCATTTCATGCCCAGTGCCTACCAAAGCACCTAGCACATACAAGGCATTCAATAAATATTTGTTGAATGAATGAATGAATCTCAGGTTCCAGTCTCTTAGCTGAGAACACAGATGTCAAACTATATTCATAAGAGCTCTGGACCAGCAGTTAGAAGAACCAAACTGCTTTTGAGCTCTACCTTTAAGTTCTAACTTCTCGAGTCCTCAGTTTCCATATCTGTCAAGTGGTCTTGCCTACTTTATAGGACTATAGTTTGAGCATCCAATGCATGAATGGATGAGGCCCATGTCTGTCTTATTTACTAGTATCTGCTGAACCCAGTGCATTGCCTGGTACAACAAATACTTGTTGAGTGAAGAAAGAGTATTTGGGAAATTTCGAAGATATCTACAAGTGCAACTACTATTTTGATTCAAAGGGATTTTCAAAATCCCGTAGTTTATTCTTTTCCTTCTTATTTTTTTGTGGTTTTGAATAACAATTATAGTAATTATAGTAGTAATAAAAATGATGATGATAATAGCGATGACAATGATAGGTAGATAGAAAGATAGCAACTAACATTTATTAGACATTATCACCGTCTAGGAATTGTGATGTTAGCTACACATTACCTGATTTAATTCATGCAACAACCGTATGTGGCATGTTCTATTATTATCCCTGGCTTATAGATAGATGAGGCAGCTGAGGCTTAGAGGATTGAGTAAATTTCCTAAGGCCAACAAGCAAGTGGTAGAGTGAGGATTCTACCCAGCCACAGCATGAGCTCTGAATCTCCATATTAACGGTCTCCAGCTGTGGTCAATAGCCCACTGTATATAATCTTTCAATCTGGAATTTATAGTTACTGTGCTTTTCTTCTTTTTACCTGGTGAAAAAAAAGGTAAAAGTCCAATCTGTGGAGGTAGAAGGGAGTCAACACATTTATTTTAGAGCCCCTACACATGGGGTTGCCATGAGTTGGAACTGATGCAATGGCAACTTTTTATTTTTAATGTGCTACTATCGTGTAATGGGATATCATGTGTCAGTGTGTGTGTGAAGTGACTAGATTAGATAAAATGCAGCCTCTGAACTCTAGGAACTTTTATTTTAAGGACACATGACAAATATTTTAGAAAAGAATAAGGCGGGTATGTTTAGGAAAAGATACAGGAAAACAATATGCATTGATGGCCAAGAGACTTGGTTTTACACTTTGTTGGTGTCTTTGCACAAATCACCTGAAGACTTCAGAATGGAGTGAAGCAACTCCACAGAATGCAACTTGGGGGCCATTTTCCAATTATTAAGTGCAATGCAAATATTCTAACTTATCAGCTTCTGTAGGTGTTGTACAAAGAGCTCAGAATTTGGCACCAAAGTGTTCAGTCTGTCATTTCTTAGCTGTATGGCTTCAGATTAGTTAATGTTTTTCAGCCTGTTTTCCTTGTCTGTGAAATAATACTTACTGAGCACTTACCTTGGACACATCATCAGGAAAGACCAATTCTAGGAAAGGACATCTCTGTTCTGTTCCATTGATCTCGTTGTCTATATTTATATCTATAAAGACTATAACATCTTTGAATATGAATAGTAAATCTTGGAATTAGTGCTAGTCCACCAACTTTGTTCTTTTTCATAGTTATTTTAGCTGTTCTAGGTCCTTCGCATTTACAAGTGTCCATTTCTGCAAAAATGTCTTTTGGGATTTTGGTTGGATTGGATTGAATCTATTGATCAGTTTGGGGAGAATTAAATTTTGACAATGCTCATTCTTCCAACTCATACCTCTCCATTTATTTAGGTTATTTATTTCTTACATCATTTTTTTTTAACTTTTCAAGCATAATTTTATATTTTTTGAACATTTTATTATGGTTTAGGTGAAAGTTTACAGAGCAAATTAGTTTCCCATTCAACAATTTATACACAGCTTGTTTCATGACATTGGTTGCAGTACCCTCAATGTGTAAGCACTCTCCCCACTTCCTCCCTGGGTTCCTCGTTTCCATTCTTCCACCTTTCCTGCCCCTACCTGCCATTTAAAATTTGCTTTTGGGCAAATGGTGCCCTTTTGGTCTTGTATAGTTGATTGTCCTGAGGTGTACCTTTTTCATGGATGTTATTGTTCCCTTTGTAGGCCTGTCTATTGTTTGGCTGAAAAGTGATATCTGGGAATGAGTTCAGCTCCAAGTTTGAAGGATGCCTTAGGGCAGTAGTCTCAGAGGTTCTACCAGTCTCTATCAGATCAGCTAATCTGGTCTTTTTTATGAATTTGAGTTTTGTTCTAGAGTTTTCTCCTCCTCTGTTCAGGACTTTCTATTGTGATCCTAGTCGGAGTGGTCAGGAATACTAGCTGGGCATCATCTAATACTCCTGGTCCCAGACTAGTGGAGGCAGTCGTTCAAATGGTCCTTTAGTCCTTTGGGCTAATTGTTTCCTTGAGTGTTTGGTTTTCTTCATTCTTCTTTGGTCCGGAAGGGAAGTGATTGATAGTTGTATCTTAGATGGCTATTTTCAAGCTTTTAAGACCTTAGTGACTACTCACCAAGCACATTATCTTTATAGACTATGTTATGCCACTTGACTTAGATATCTCCCGAAAACCATGGTCCTAAGCCCTCAAGTCCAGTGCTTCAGTCCCACAATGTGTTTGGTTATAGCTAAGAAGTTTTCATGAGTGTGCCTCCGTGTGTTCTATTATGTATATACATATATATGCATATATTTGCAGTATATAAAAATATATATTTAGAAATTTCCAGTGTTAAACCTATATATGCATGTGGATGTACTCCCATGGGCCATCCCACACCTGTTCAGCTTACATATCTGCCTAGGTATCTACTGGTAAATAATTGTTTGTTATTACTGTTGCAGGACTGTATATGTAACAGTGTTTACTATTGTTGCCTATTAGTCTTGCATACCTCTCTTCCTTTGCCTTGGTCATGTTGTACTGACTTCCCCCACATTGTGTATTGTCTTCCCCTTCACCAAAGTTAATATATGCCTATTATTTATCAGGGATTTTCTCTTTCCCCCTCCCATCATCAGTAACTGTCAAAGAATGTTTCTTTCTGTGTGTAAAGATTTTCTTGACTCTTTATGATAGTGGTCTCATGCAATATTTGTCCTTTTGTGATTGACTTATTCCACTCAACATAATGTCTTCCAAGTTCACCCATGCTGTGAAATGTTTTATCCTTTTCAGTGTACAGACATTTGTCAGATTTTCCCTTAAGTGTTCCAGAGTTTTTGATGTTATTGTAATGGTATTTATTTTAAAAAATTTTATTTCCAATGATTCCTTGCTCGTGTAAAGAAATAAAATTGATATTTTAATATTGATCTTATATCCTGCAACCTTATGTATTAATTCTAATAGTTTCTTTTTTTGTAGATTCAATTGAATTTTTTATACAGATGACCATGTTGTCTGTGAATAAAAACTGTTTTATGTCTTCTTTTCCCATCTGGGCGACTTTATTTCTTTTTCTTGCCTTATTGCACTGGCTAAAACCTCCAGTAGAATGTTGAGTAGAAGTGATGAGAGTGTAAATACTTGTTCCATTCTTGTTCTTAGGGGAAAGCATCCAGTATTTCACAATTAATTACATAGGTTTTTCATAGATGCCCTTCAACAGGTTGATCCCTAGTTTGCTGAGAGTTTTTATCAGGAATATATGGTTTTTTCTGCATCTGTTTAGATGATTATATACCTTTTAGTTTGTTAACATGGTGAATTACATCAGTTGCTTTTGGAATGTTCAACTATCCTTGTATTTCTAGGATAAACCACATTTTGGTCATGGTTTATTATTCTTGTTATTATCAAAGTAGATATTCCTGAACATTCTTGGATGGTTAAAAAGGTCATAGATGTTATTGCCTGAAACTGCGTACCAATTTTAAAAGGGGTTAGTCCTGAGTCAGCAAAAATCCTCTGTTAAAAGGAGACTAGAGAGAGCAAAGCAAACAGAAGGAAGAAGAAGGCAAAAGAAGAAATTTGACATGTTTTTATACTCTGAGAAATCTGTTCTGAAGAAGGCAGTTTCAGCTTGCCGTAGCTTTTAACCACTGCACCACCAGAACTCCTCTGAGGTTACAGGACATCCTAAAAGATTACCAGAGATGATAGCTTCTTGAGTTGAAGAGTGAGGCTAAAAAACGTGATTTCAGGTATAATGGCTCGGTTCCTATGATGTTTGAAACACTGAGTCCTCCTTTGGGAGGGAAATTTTCACTTTCTCCTTTCGTCTTTCTGGACACCAGTCTACTCTGGTTCTCCTCCTACCTCCCTGGCTGCTCCTTCTCAG
Organism: Loxodonta africana; assembly: GCF_030014295.1. NCBI lineage: Eukaryota > Metazoa > Chordata > Mammalia > Proboscidea > Elephantidae > Loxodonta > Loxodonta africana. The sequence continues at coordinate 18,410,162 of NC_087348.1, read as the reverse complement.
TTTCCTTGGTTGGTTCCTTCTTTCTATATGTCAGAGTCACCCAGGACTTAGCCACAGGCTTTTTTCTTTCTCTGTTGTCACTCCTTAGGTAATTTTATTCAGTCCCATGGCTTTAACCATGTATTTAATAGTAAAATATAACTTCAGGATTTAAACCTCCTGCCCCACCTTCTCTCTTGATTCTCAAACTTATATGCTCAGAGATCTGCACTATAGCTCTGCTTGGTTTTCTCATAGACAGCTCAAATTTCACACATCCTAAATAGAACTCTTGCTTTCTCTCCTCTCAAACCTGTCCCCCACCAACATTATCCATTAGAGCAAATGGCACCAACATTTACCCACTTTTCTTTTTCCCTCACATACCAACCACATCAGCAAACACTGTCCTAGGTAATACTTTCAAGTTAAATCCCAAATCTGACCATTTCTCACTGTTTTCACCAGAACCACCACTGTCTTCTAAGCCTCGACCATCTCTTGCCTATTGCCTACTGCAGTGGCCCCTAAAAATTTGTGCCTGTTTCCCTTCTTGTACCCTATGGTGAATTCTCCACAGCACAGCCTATGTGAATTTTCAAAGATGCAGATGAAATCCCTGCAGATGGAATTATACCCAAGAATGGACAACCTCCTGTGAAAGCTGCAAGTCAGAGGTGATAGAGGACCAGGACCGGCACACAGGGAGGGATACCTACTTATGCCAAATGGCTTGGGCCTAACCCTGGGTATTCTTATCCTATCAAATGTGGGCTAGAAAGAAACCAGATTAAAGGGAGAAAATTACAGATTTTCTCCTGCTAATGTTTATATGGAGCCCTGGTGGTGCAGGAGTTAAGATCTCAGACTGCTAACCAAAAACTTGGCAGTTTGAACCCACCAGCCACTTCTTGGAAACCCTATGGGGCAGCTCTACTCTGTTCTACAGGGTCACTATGAGTTGGAATTGACTCTATAGCAATGAGTTTAGTTTTGTGTATTTGGAAAGTTTAAATATAATCAAGAAGATTCAGGCACCATGTTAAGCATAATGGTTTAATAGGTAAGATTTTTTATTTTTCTTAAAATTGAAAAAATAAAAAAGCTTCTTCCACCTCTCCCCATCCCCACCTCCCAAAATGACAGACATTCATTGTAAAATGTTAAAGCAATACAGAATGTAACATATATCACTCTCTCCGATGACCCAGAAAAAAACACTGTTCTGGTTATATATTGCTATGTAACAAACCACTCTAAAGCATAGGCACTTAAACAATAAGACTCATTTTATTGTTATCTCTCAGTGCTAGGTGTTGACTGGGATTAGCTAGGCAGTTCTCACTTGGGGGCTCATGTGCTTGCAGTCAGAGCTAGGGCCGGGATCATCTTAAGCCTCATTCACCCACATGTTGGGTACGTGATGGGGAGACTCATAGAATTATGGCTGATACAGTGGGGATCCTTGGGCATCTATGTTCATCTTTGTATGGTCTCATCGATGTGGTCTTTCCAGCATGGTGTCTCCAGGGTAGTGGGACTTCTTACATGATCATTCAGGGCTCCAAAGGTGCATGTCCCAACAAAGAGAGAGCCAGGTGGAAACCGCTGGTTTTTCTAACATGATCTCGGAAATATGTAGCATCACTGTCCCCAAAGGCCTCTAGGTTTAAGAGGAGGGGCAAAGACTTAGCCTCTCGATGGGTAAGTGGCAAGAAAACAATTTGCCACAACCACTGTTAATATATTATTGGCTCTACTCCCGAGCATCTCGTTCTGCACATACTATTTAAAACATAAACACATTTATATGATACATGCTATTCTGAAACTTGCTTTATTCATGTTAGACCAATAGTTATGTTGCAGAAAAAGAAACTGAGGTTAGTAACATGACTTATGACACAGTGAGTTAGCTGCAGAGTTGGGATAGACCCCATGTCTCTTGATTATAAATGTAGGATTCTTTCTATTGCTCCTCACGAAATAATGAAAGCAGAGTTCTGGAAGTCTCTGTTTTGGAGCTGTGGGTGGAATATGGTGGATGTTGTGGTACTTGAAGATGGATTGTTAAGAGACTAGTTTGGTAACCAACATAAAAGCAGATGAATTTTAGATTAATAATGAATAATTTTAGATTAATAATCAAGTCAATTCCAACTCATCGTGACCCTATAGGACAGAGTAGAACTGTCCCATAGGGTTTCCTAGGAGTGGCTGGTGGATTAGAACTGCTGAACTTTTGGTTAGCAGCTGAATCCTTAACCATTGTGCCACCAGGGCGCCGATGAAAACTCAAAGTATAAAATTTAAGAGATAACACAAAGAAAGGCAGGCAGCTGATTGTATATTTCCTCTTAAAATAGACTGGATGTTTCTAAGTTTAGAGAAAAATGGAAGTCAGCTTGTACTGGTGACAAATGAACCTAGTTTGGTGTCCCTGGTGGTGGAGTGGTCAAGAGCTTCAGCTACTAACCAAAGGGCTGGCAGTTCGAATCCACCAACCGGTCCTTGGAAGTCCTATGAGGCGGTTCTACTCTGTCCTAAAGGGTCACTATGAGTTGAAACTGGCTCAAGGGCAATGGATTTTTTGGTAGGGGAGGTAAATTGGTGTTGGAAGCCAGGGAGACGGTTGGGAAAAAAAAAAAAAAGAACACTTTTTTGAGTGTTCACTATATACTAGACATTACGGTGGTTGTCTAATGTACATGCTCATTTATTCAAACGGTTTTGGAATAGTGGGATTATTATTCCCATTTTACACATGAGGAATGTTGAGTTTAGGTGGTTTAATAGCTTCCCTTAGATCACACAAGTGGATCACAACGTACTGCAAAGCCAGGATTTGGCGCCAAACTTTTCTCTACACTTTTTCAGTACAACTGTTAGAGAAATCAGATTGAATAACTAACTAGTAACAGTTGTTTCTAAAGCCTGGAAATAATTAACAGGAAGATTGTGCCATGTTGAAAGAACACTCTTCTAGGTAACCACAAAGCATATTTAAGGCAGGTTCTGAAAGACATCTCTGTCAATCAGAGGCCTTCAGATTCACAGAATCCAGAGCTGGAATGGAACTCAGAGCTCATCTGGTTCAGTGTGATTCATCACACCAGAGTCACCTGAGGACTGATTTCAAAATACAGATGCCTGACTCCTTCCTCGAAGAGTCTGGGCCAGTAGTCCAGAGTGAGGTTTGGAAGGAAAGAGGCAGCATCTGATCTGCAGCCTTTTCTCAGCCTCAAGGAAGCTTTGAGGACCTGACCCTTGGTCAAATCCCCCTTGCAATTAATTCAAGGGGAGTATAAGTATATAAGGAGACTCGATTGCTAACTGAAAAGTCCGTAGTTTGAACCCACCACCCATTCTGCACGAGAAAGATGTAGCAATCTGCTTCCATAAAGATTACAGCTTTGGAAACACTATGGGGCATTTCTACTCTGTTCTGTAGGGCTGCTATTAGTCAGAATCTATTCAATGGCAAACAACGTAAGTGTATAATATATCCAAGACATAGACCAAAACACAACAACAACAACAACAAAAAACAAGAAAACCAAACTACTTGTTATGGAGTCTATTCTGCCTCATAACAACCCTGGAACTTCTCCATGTGATTTTCAGTGGCCATAAACTTTTGGAAAGGAGCCCTGGTGGTGCAGTGCTTAAGGCACACCACTGCTGTTGGACACCACCAGCAACTCAGTGGGAGAAAGATGTGTCAGTCTGCTTTTTAGAGATTTACAGCCTTGGAAACCCTATGGGGCTGCTGTGAGTTGGAAATGACTTGATGGCAGTGGGTTTGGTTTCTTGGTGGGTGATCTTTTGGAAGCAGATCAGCAGAACTCTCTTCTGAGGCACCCCTGGTTAGATTCAAACTGCCAACTTTTTGGTTAATGGTCTAGCACTTAACAGTTGCCACCATCCAAAAACCAAAAACCCAAACCTATTGCTGTTGAGTTGATTCTGACTCATACTGACCCTATGAGTTGTACCACTCAGGGACTCCAAAATAGAGACAGTCCTGCGGGAACAGTTTGGACTCAACTTAAGCACTATATTTGTTTGTTAAAATCGATTATAGAAGAATATGTAATTGAGGAGTAACCTATATTTGCTGAGATGCAGCTGTACCAATAAATGGGTGGCAGTCACACACCCCTGAGGGGGCTATGTGATTAACAGGGCATAATGCTCAGAGGTTAGAATAGGAGGCAGAGACGTGAAAGTTCATCAATAGTTGGACCATCACAACTATGCTACAAACTCTGGGCAGAACCATCCATCTAGTTATGAGGATAAAAGGAATTAAGATGCCCAGGGCATTGAAGGGAGAAACTTTTTTCTATTGATGAGCTTTCTCAGGGCGCCTTTCATGTCCTTGTTCCGCAGGCTGTAGATGAAGGGGTTCAACATGGGTGTCACCACAGTGAATAGTATTGCACCAATCTTATCTCTGTCATCAGGGTGGGTAGATGAGGGGAAGAAGTAAACCCCTACAATGGTCCCATAGAAGAGTAATACAACTGTCAGGTGAGAGCCACAGGTGGAGATGGCTTTCCATTTTCCCTCTGTGGTTGAGATTCTCAGGACAGCACTGACAATGTGGATATAGGAGAAGAGGATGAGGGCAAAGGGGAAGGTGATAACAGATAAACCAATGACAAATAACACGAGCTCATTGACCATTGTATCTGAGCAGGTCAATTTGAGCAGAGGGGCCAGGTCACAGAAGAAGTGTGGGAGAATGTTGCTGTCACAGAAGATCAGTTGAATGAGCAGAAGGGTGTGTGTCAGGGCAACAACATTACTGAGAACCCACGGGATGACTGTCAGCAAAGCACAGATCCTGGGCTGCATGATGGTTGTATAGTTCAGAGGGTGGCAGATAGCCACGAAGCGATCATAGGCCATGACCCCCAAGAGGAAATTGTCAATGATGACAAACACAATGGAAAAGTACATCTGTGTGATGCAGCTCTCATAGGAGATGGATTGACTCTTGGTGTGAATATTCATCAGCATTTTGGGGACTGAGGTGGAAATGGAGGACATATCAGCAAAGGACAGATTGGCAAGGAAGAGATACATAGGGGTGTGAAGGTAAGAATCCAAGCTGATGGCCAGGATGATGAGCCCATTTTCAACCATTGTGACCACGTACATACCCAAAAAAAGCACCAAGACAACTTTCTGTTGTTCAGCATGTTTGGAGAGTCCCAGGAGGATGAATTCAGAGATGGTAGTTTGGTTTCCTTGGTGCATATTTCTGCTGATCTGAGGAAAAGAACACAAAATCCCCACACCCCCACAGGAAAACCTAATATAGTACCTTTCAACTGCAGTCATTGCAGGGGAGTACTCTCCCTAGGCTGAAGAGAAATAAAAAGTGGAGAAAACAAACAAACGAAAAACCCCAAAGTGGTTGCTATTGAGTTGATTCTGACTCATGATGTCATGTGTTTCAGAGTAGAACTGTGCTCCATGGGGCTGTGCTCTTTTGGGAGTAGGCATCTCTAGGTGGACTCATGCCGACAACCTTTTGATTAGTAGCTAAACGGTTAAACATTTTTGCCATCCAGGGAATCCAAGGGTGGAGAAGGGCTACTTAATATGGAATTATTTCACTTTTTTTTCTTTATAACATAATACTTAATGGCTACACAATTTTTCAATACTGAGCAATATCATAATTCACATACTCATTTTCTGTTTTTTGGAGTATATCAGATTTTTTTTTCAAATGCATTGTCCTAATTTCTTTTTTTTATTACTGTGTTTAGATGAAGGTTTACAGACCAAGTTAGTTTCTCATCAAACAATTAACATGCATGTTGTTTTCTCACATTGTTGCCAACCCCATGACTTATCAACATTCTTCCCTTCTCGACCGTGAATTCCCCATTTCCATTTATTGAACTTTACTGTCCCCTCCTGCCTTCTTGTCCTTGTCCCTGGGCTGGTGTGCCTATTTAGTCTCATATAAATGGTGGAGCTCAAGCATAACAACTATTGTAAGGATGGCTCAGGACTGGGCAGTGTTTCGTTCTGTTGTGCGTACGGTCGCTATGAGTAGGAACCGACTCGATGGCACCTAACAACAACAACTACATAAGTGGTGGAGCTTTTTTTATGGGCCTTTCTAATCTTTAGCTGAAGGGTGAACCTCAGAAGTGACTTCAGTACTGAGTTAAAAGGGTGTCTGGGGGTCATACTTCCAGGTTTCTCCAGCCTGTGTCGGACCAGTAAGTCTGGTCTTTTTTGTTAGAATTTTGTTCTGCCTTTTTCTCCAACTCTGTCCAGGACCCTCTATTGTGATCCCCATCAGAATAGTTGGTACGGGTAGCTGGGCACCATTTAGTTGTGCTAGACTCAATCTGGTGGAGGCTGTGGTACTTGTGGTCCATTAGTCTTTTGGATTAATCTTTCTCTTGTGTCTTTGGTTTTCTTCATTCTTCCTTGCTCTAGTTGAGGTGGGACCAGTGGAGCATCTTAGATGGCTAATCACAGGCTTTTAAGACCCCAGACTCTTTGCACCAAAGCAGAACGTAGAACTTTTTCCTCATAAACTATGTTATGCCAATTGAGAAAGATGTTTCCCGAGACCATGGTCCCTAGCCCTCAGCCAAGTAGTTCAGTTCCTCAGGGAGTTTGAATGTGTCTATGACGCTTTCATGACCTTACCTTGGTCAAGTTATACTGGCTTCCCCAGTATTGTGTACTGTCTTTCCCTTCACCAAAGTTACCGCTTATCTATTGTCTAATTAGAATATGTAATCATTTCAGCAATGTGGAGACACAGGAAATGCCTTAGAAAGAAAAGACGAAACATGATAGATAATTCTTAACAAACTGTTTTAAATTCTAACAGAATTCTGAATGTGGTTTTTCCATGTGGTTGGGAATGTAGTTAAATCTCCCGAGTTGAGGGCAATGGGCGAGATACACCGCTGTATACGAAAGATGTTAGATATCCCTGCAGGAATTACTTTAAAATGAACAAACTAGTTCTTAGACCTTCCACATCATTTATCTTCATCCTTCAAACTAAGAAAATTGAAATATCCTTCAAACTAAGAAAATTGAAATATGATGGGTCATTAAAGTGAAGAGTTTGTGGAAGTAGGAACAACTGAGGATTAGGAATCCTCATGGGAATATACTGGGGGATAGGTGTTCCTTCTTACCCAAGTTAGAAGTCCTCCAGAAAAACTAGTCTTGGAGAATGAATACAAGAAGCAGAGACCAGAATTTGACTTCATTTGTGGCTAGATGGTAGGTGAGCTGAGAAAGTTTAGGGGACATCTATGAACAGACACTTGTTTTTGTCTCTCACTTTTCAAGGTGGGAGGCTCACTGAATCCCCCCATTATGGTGGGTTAGGGGAAAGGTTGGAGGGTGGTTGGGCATGCCTGCATTTACACCCACGGCATTGTATGAATATATATGCAAGTTTCCTACAGGCCAAGTGCATGCTGCAGGAGGACATTGAGCTCAAGTCATCTCGTTGGGACTCGAACCAAGAAGGGAGCCTCTTGGGGGTAGCCTGCTGTAGTAGTGAGGGGCCATGGGGGTGACTTTCTTACGAAAGAGAGGTCATAAGGAAATCATGGAGAAAATTCATTGCCCTTGTCCAGGAACTGCATTATGGAAGAGTACCTGAAAGGGGGCCTTGCAAGAACCCTAAAATTGTCTCATGAGTCAACACATTTGGATGCCTGCCATACATAAGGCACCAACTTCTAGTATTACATGGCAACAGGCCTCAAGATTATGCCCTTTTTTGAACCCCCATCCTTCCTCCCTGACCTCATAAAAACAAAAGATGTGAGAGGGGGCTAAAGAATAAAAGAAGAAAAGATATCCCTCCCTTCCCAAGACTGATCTCCAAGCTGTATGTCAGACCTGAACTAGGGAGGGAGGGCATAGGATTGGAATTGCATTTGATATTGAAGTTTTAAATGGGGCTGGGCTGAGCTGAGCTTTTCAGTACTTCAAAGTGGGTCTTCAGTACCAAAGTAAAACATTTTTAGAACTAAAGGTGACCACAAAGTGATAGGGACTTACTAAAGTATTACCCAGGGGCAGGGAAGGAGATTGGACCGAGAGTATTCATCTCCTTATTGCTTATTGGGAGGAATATTAGCATGAGAGCCAGGAGGCATTCATTCCTGTTTTTTTACTCTCTTAGTGTTGTCTCCATCTCATTTTTTTCTCTCTGCCTTTCTCCAGAATCACTTGTCTCTCAAAATTTCAAGATAGCCAAGTCTTCAAATTGCTTTTCTTTCCAAGAAGAGGCCAGGAAAAAAGAAAAAAAGGCAACCTCCGAGAAAAGTGAAGGGCACAAGAGACTGGAGCAGAAGCTCTGAGGTCTTGTTGGTCCTGAGAAGCTTGGTTTAAGGATCAGGAAGAGGAGAAATGTATGCAGAAGAGAGACCCCAGGACAAAACTAAAGGTAAAGAACTGTCAGGCATCCACATCTAAACCTCAGGGCAAGACACAGACAGGCTTTAGAGGGTCCTGTAATCATCAAACCCTGGACAGGTCTGGGCTTAACTAGAAAGGGGAACCTTGTTTTTGTGACGGTCTCTCATTTTGTTTTCCTGTGCTATTTTTCCCAACCATCAGCAGTCCTGCATAGATTGTTCTGAGTCCCCGAGGCAGCATATATCTGGTTTATAGTAGGGTGAAAGTCTGAAAAGACTCACCTTTGAATGATGGTAAAATCTCAGAAAGTTAGTGGAATCTAGATCCAGCACCTTCCCCTGTACCTAACAGGGTAGCATGTGGAAATGAAGAGCCAGCCTTGTGTATTTTCAGAACTAGATTTTTCTGCCCCAGACACCAGAGTTAGTAGAGTTGTGATGTTGGGCTCACAAGGGACCTTTTAGCTCCTTTTAAGTCCCTTTGGAGAATATCCCTGAAATGTTTTCCTCGAGAAATGCAATAATTTTCACATTCTGGTTCTGATGAGGTAAACAGGGAATAGATAAGCAGCTCTGCTTTGTTTGTCTGTTTGTTTTATCTTCAGGTGCTGTTTCTACTTGTGATTTCCTATTTGTGACTAAGTTGATTATTTCTCTTCATAGCAAGTGAATGGTTTGCAGTGTGTCTTACATTCCCAGTGAGATGGTGTTATGGATTGAATTATGTTTCCCCAAAATGTGTGTTAACTTGGCTAGGCCATGATTCCCAGTATTGTTTGGTAGTCTACCATTTTGTGATCTGACGAGATTATCCTCTGTGTTGTAAATCCTACCTCTATGATGTTAGTGATGCAGGATTGGAAGCAATTATGTTAATGAGGCAAGACTCAATCTACAAGATTAGGTTGTATTTTGAGTCATTCTCTTTTAAGATATAAAATAAAAGAAAGAATCAAGAAGAGAGACGGGGGACCGCATAACACCAAGAAAGTAGTGCCAGGAGTAGAGTGTGTCCATTGGACCCAGGTCCCTGGGGTGAGAAGCTCCTAGGCCGGGGAAGATCGATAACAAGGACCTTCCTTCAGAGCTAACAGAGACAGAAGGCCTTCTCCTGGAGCTGGCAACCTGAATTTGGACTCCTAGACTGTGAGAGAATGAATTTCTGTTGTTAAAGCCATCCACTTGCGGTATTTCTGTTATAGCAGCACTAGATAACTAAGACAGATGGTAAGCATTTTGAGAGTTCATTCTGTTTCCTCTGGAATGCTTAGTAGGGGAAACGTGTTAAAATCCCATTGCCATTGATTCTAACTCATGACAACCATATGATGTGTGACAGAGTAAAACTGCCCCAGGGTTTCCAATCCTTGTGGAGGTAGACTGCCACATCTTTCTCCGGTGGAGCAGTTGATGGGTTTGAACCTTAGAACTTTTGATTAGCAGCTGAGTGCTTAACCACTGTGCCATCAGGGCTCCTTCTAGTAGGGGAAGAAGATCTAGAGATTTGAGCTGAATTCCTCCACCAGGGGTTATGACTCCAGAGACTGTTGAAAGGAATAGACGGTGGCTTTCTGTACCTCTTGAATAAGTGTCAGTAGTGGGATGAAAATCTGGAGACCTACTGATTCAACAGAAGCTCCGGTGGCACAGTGGTTAAATGCTCAGCTGCTAACTGGAAGGTCTAGAGTTCAAATCCACTATCAGCTCCATGGGAGAAAGCTGTGGCAGTCTGCATCCATAAAGATTACAGCCTTGGAAACCTTATGGGACAGTTCTACTCTGTACTGTGGGGTCCCTGTGAGTTGGACTTGAGGGCAACTGGTTTTATATTTTTATGTATTTATTTTTTAAATATATATATGTATGTATTTTTTATTGAACTTTAGATGAAGGTTTACAGAACAAGTTTCTCATCAAACAGTACACACGTTGTTGTATGACATTGGTTAACAACCCAACGACATGTCAACACTCTCCCTTCTCAACCCTGGACTCCCTATTACCAGTTTTCCTGTTCCTTCCCACCTTCCAATCCCTACCCCAAGGCTGGTGTGCCCCTTTAGTCTTGTTTTGTTCCATGGGCTTGTTCAATCTTTGGCTGAAGGGTGAACCTCCAGAATGACCTCATTACTGAGCTGAAAGGGTGTCTGGGGGCCATACTCTCATGGTTTCTCCAGTCTCTGTCAGGCCAGCAAGTCGGGTCTTTCTTTTTGAGTTAGAATTTTGTTCTACATTTTTATCCATCTCTGCCCTCTATTTTGATGCCTATCAGTGTAGTCAGTGGTGATAGCTGGGCACCATCTAGTTTTACTGGACTCGGTCTGGTGGAGGCTGTGGTAGATGTGGTCCATTAGTCCTTTGGACTAATCATTCCTTCATGTCTTTAGTTTTCTTCATTCTTCCTTGCTCCCAAATGCGTGAGACCAGTGGAGTATCCTAGATGGCCACTCACAGGTTTTTAAGACCCCAGAAACTACTCACCAAAGTAGAATGTAGAACATTTTCTTTATAAACTGTGTTATGACAATGGGGCTAGATGTTCCCAAGGCCATGGTCCCACAGTCACCAGCCTAGCAATTTGATCCCTCAGGGAATATGGATGAGTCTATGGAGCTACCATGGCCTTGCCTTGTGCAGGTTGTGCTGGTTTCCCCAGTATGGCGTACTGTCTTAATTTTCACAAAAGCTACTGCCACCCCTCCCCTCCCTGGTAACCATCAAATATTTTTTCTTTTGTTTGTAAATCTTTTCATGAGTTTTTACAGTAGTGGTCTCATGCAATATTTGTCCTTTTGTGATTGACTTATTTCACTGAGCATAAAGTCCTCCAGATGCATCCATGTTATAAGATGCTTCACAGATCCTTTGTTCTTTATCGTTGAATTTATTGCTGTCATTTTGTAGTGATTTTTTTTTTTTTTTGTGGTGCCAAAGTTTTCTTTTTCCCTCGTACTCTTCTGTGCTGAGTTCTTTTTGTTTGTGGATTTCTTTTGTTTTTATTGAGACTTTGTTTTGTTTTACTTATTTATTTTGATAGGTAGGTTTGTTAACTTTCTTTGTGGTTACCTTGAAATTTACTTTTGTCTTCCTAGGTAACAGGTTCCTATTATTACTTGGTATCACCCAGTCTTCCTCTCTATTAGACAGTTCTATACCTGTACCATTTATTCCCTCTTTTATTGTTCTGTTGTTGTTGTCATTTACAGATTAACCTTTTGGTTCCCTGTTGCAATCGTTTTGGTTTTGGATAGTCCTTGAGAGTTCATTTTCTAGGTTGGTATCTGGCTGGTGCAATCTTGCATCCTCGATTCAGGCTGTGGTTTGATGTTGTTTGTTCTCAGACCGAAGGACTCCCTTTAATAATTCTTGTAAGTTTGGTTTGGTTTTTACATATTCCCTAAATTTCTGTTTATCTGGAAATGTCCTAATTTCGCCATCATATTTTAATGACAGTTTTGCAGGATATATTGTTCTTGGTTAGCAGTTTTTTTTTTTTCATGGCTTTATATATGTCATCCCTTCTTGCCTGCATGGTTTCTGACAAATAATTAGAGCTTAGTCTTATTGTTTCTCCTCTGTATGTGACTTTTTGTTTTTCTCAAGCTGCTTGCAGGGTTTTTTCTTTGTCTTTCGTTTTAGTGAGCGTAATTATGATATGCCTTGGTGTTTTTCTTTTGGGGCCTATCCTATATGGAGTTTGTTGAGCTTCTTGTATGGTTAGCTTTTCCTCATTCATGATATTAGGGAAGTTTTCTGTCAGCAAGTCTTCAATGATCCTCTCTGTGTTTTCTCTCCCTGCTCTGGAACTCCAATCACTCTCAAATTTTTGCTTTTGATTGTCTCCCACATAATTCTCAGCGTTTCTACATTTTTCTTCATTCTTTTTTTCTGATTTTTCCTCAAACAGTGGTACGTCCAAATGTTTCTCTTCAATTTTGCTGATTCTGTCTTCCACTGTTTCAAACCTACTCCTCAGTTCTTCTATGACACTGTCCATTTCTGAAATCTTGTTGTTTATCTTCTGGATTTCCAATCGTTTTTGTTGATTTCTAGTTGTGAATTTTTTTTGGCATTTTGTTTCTTTATTACTTTCCTGAATTGTTCCATTTTTTGTCTGTATTTTCGATGAATTTTTCTGCCATTTCCAAAAATTTGTCTATTTTTTCCTCATTTTTGTTTGCTTTTTGCTTCACCTCTTGGATTGCTCTGAATATTAGAGATTTGAATCCCCTGTCAGGTAGTTCTAGTGCATTTTCTTCTACTGGAAAGTCATCTGGTGTTTTATTTTGGACATCTACTGGACCGATCCTGTCCTGTTTTTTTTTTATATGTTTTGATATTGTGTGCTTTCTTTGGGACATTCAGTAGTTCTTTTCATTTCTTGATTGTAGATTTTTTTGTTTTGTCCTGCTTTTTTGTTTTATTTGGTTATGTCCGAGCCAGTGGACTGTGCATTCTTTGTTGTTTGCTCATCTCTAGTCATGATATTTTCACCTTCTTGTGCAATGGGCAGGGCCAGTAATTCAGCTATGGTGCAGCAGGGCAGGTCCAGCTGAAGGGGAAGGGCTGGGATGGGTTGTTTAAGGCACACAGCAGGGCTGACAGGGTGGGCCAGAAATCAGTGCTGGGCAGGTTCCAGTAGACCATGCCTGTGCTGCTCAGAGGTGTGATGTTCAATGCATGGTAAGGGTAGGCAGGAAAGAGGGAGGAGATTATGATGTGTGGAGCTAATGCGCTATGGGAAAGAAGAGAGAGAGGAGAGAAAAACAGGAGGCAAAAACAAAACAAGGAAACAAGGAAAGAGGAAAAAAAAGTGCTAAGGGAGCTTGCTGTTGGAGTAGAGAGATGAGAAGCTGAAAAATGGAGAAAAGCAAAAAGAAAAATGGAAAAAGAAAGAAAAAAATGACTAGATAAAAATTCAGGAAAGAAAAAAAGAAAAGAAAAGCCCCCAGGAGTCTCAGAGTCCCATTGGTGGGGCTGCTAAGACTGGGAAAGTGGCTTCCAGGCTGCACGGTATAGCCTGGCTACAGGGGGTATAGATGTCACACAGCACCAGGTATTCAGGAGACCGGAAAAGAAGATAAATGTAGAGAGACAAAAACTGAGAAATGAAGTCAGACAGAAAGGGAAAAGAGAGAGAGAAAAGGAAAAAAGAAAGAAAGAAGAAGAAGAGAAATGCCCCCAGGGATCCCACCTATGCAGCTGTGCAGTTTGGGGAAGTGCCTCCTAAGCCGTGCAGTGCAGCCCGGCTAGAAGGGGCTCTCAAGCTGCGAAAAGAAAAAGCAAAGAAAGAAAGAAAGAAACAAAAAACAGAACACAGCAAAACAAGGAAAAAAAAAAAAAAAAACCCCAGGGATGCAACCAGCGTGTTGTCACAGGCAGGGGGAGTGGTTCCCCAGTCAAGCATGGCTTCACAGCCCTTCAAGAAAAAGCAAAGATGGCACATGGAGCCAGGTGTTCCAGAGAAAGAAGGGGAAGGTGGTAGGAGGCACAGAAGAAACCAGAAGAGACGGAAAGAAGCAGTATCAGCTCACCAGCCCTGCCAGTGTAGGCTGGGTGAATCCAAGCAGCCTGAGACCAAAGCAGTTGCGTCCTGGCCAAGAGACTGCAGCTGGTGGGAAGCAGAGGAGGCCGAAGGTAGGGGGAGGAAGGGGCCCTAGGAAAGTATATATCGCTGGTTACTGGGTGCTCTATCTCCTGCTGGGAACTTTGTGAAGCTGCTTTCCCGTACTCCCTGTCTGATGATCTCCATCCTGGGTGGTATGAATCCAAGCAGCAGGGACCCTGTACTTCCTGGCTGGGTGAGCCACCACAGCCAGCCAGGAAGCTTGGAGATAGAGCAGCGGGGGGAGAATAGGGGGTGGGAAAGCATGTATCGCTGGTTACCGAATGCTCTGTCTCCTGCTGCGAGTTCTGGGAAGCTGCTTTCCCCTGCTCTCTGCCTGCCAATCCCTGGCCAGAGTCCCAGATGGTGGGTCCATGCTGCATTATCTGATGGGACCCTCCACACCTATCTTTCCTCGCTCTCCGTCCTCTGTCAGTTTCTTATTGCATCTGGTACTTGGTTGAGTTCTCTAGCTCTTTATTTGGCACTTCAGATTTCAGGAATGACGTTTGTCTGTGTTTTACCTGGATTTTCAGGTCTTTGCTGTGGAGGGATGGCATGGTGCTTCTGTCTATGGTGCCATGTTGGCCAGAAGTCATGAGTTTTTTATTGATTCAGTATTCAGGGATCTCAGATGCAAGCTAAAGAAACAAACTCTGGCTTATTAATATGGACAAAATGTTGAAATTACATTGGGTTGTTCACAGATACCCTAGGAATACTGAGTCAACAGGAGCATGGGAGGACACACAGCTAGACACACAACCCAAATCAATACACCTCTTCTTCCAATGCTTACATGTGCTTCATAAATAGTGCAGCTACTTGTCATATGGAGTCCCTGGGTGGTGCAAACAGTTAAGTGCTTGGTTGCTAACTGGAAGATTGATGGTTTGAATTCACTCAGGTGCTTTGCTGAAAGACTTGGCTATCTACTTCCAAAAGGTCATAGCCATTGAAAACTCTATGGAGTGTAGTTCTACTCTGAAATATATGAGGTCATCATGAGTTGGAATCAACAAGATGGCAACTGGTTTTTTCATTTGTTACACAAACCAAGAACATTCACTGCCCAGCCCCCCACCCTGCCATAGGAAAGAACTCAACCTGTGGATTAACTGTGTAGCTATTCATGATTTAAATAATATAAAATAAATCTAGTTTACATAATGAAACAAATATTTAAATAATGGGATAATGGAGAAGAAAGAAAAGGCAAGTTATTCTATTATCTATCTATCATGTCTATGTATCTATGTACTTATCTATGTGCCTGTGTCTATGTATCTATCTTATCTATATTTTTTTTTTATGTTTTTTATGTATCTGTCCAACTATCCAACTATCCATCCGTCCATCCTTCTACCACCTACATACCTACCTATCTACCTACCTAAAAAAAAAAAAAATGTTTTTTGATTTATCTGTCTACCTATAGCTTGTCACAGCTAGGAAGGAAATGTGGGTGGGACCAGAGTCTTTGTATCTGCAACTTATCCATTAGGCATATTTATGAGTTTCTATGTGTAACTACTATGTTAGCCCACCCACCACTGTCATTGAGTTGATTCCAACCATAATGATCCTATAGGACAGAGTAGAACTGCACCATAGAGTTTCCATAGAGCACCTTCTGGATTAGAACTGCCGATCTCTTTGTTAGCAGCCATAGCACTTAACTGCTACGCCACCAGAGTTTCCACTACCACAGGGTCTTCTATAAATCATTACCTGAGGCAAGAATTTGAGTCATTACACTTTATTTGGGAGGTAAAAGTACAGGAAGGTGAAATGGAGGACAAAAGAGGAAACTGAGGCTAGGGTAGGCACAGAGTAACACAATGAAATATATTACTGCAAGAGTCATTGTTCACAACAATCAGTGAAGAGCCAGAGACAATTACTAGATCTTTTTCCTTGAGGAGTATGAAATCTTAGGTTCCGTAATTTTGTTGGGTTGTGGCGATTGTATTTACTCATTACATTCTTTCTACCAGTGTTTGAAAAGTTCGGGGTTTCAGGAAAAGGAAGTTCAAATTGCACAAATTGGTTATGGGGTGTAAGAGTGTGAACGGTCACTCACTTTATCACACATTGGTTCTTAAATCAGCACATTTTAAATATAAAGGATATCATACTGCTTATCAGAAGACAGTTTATACACAAGGAATATACTCAATCCTGGAGGATAGTGCTGCAATCTATAAGGCGTTATCCCTAGCTGGCGCCTTAACTGGGTTTCATTAGATTATTCGATCATTCTCTCTAGGAGACGGCGTATGTGGTAAACAATTGCCATCCGGTCGATTCTGACTCATGGCACTCCCATGTGTGTCAGAGTAGAACTGTGCTCCATATGTTTTCATACTTTGAATATTTTATCAGAGGGATTAGTGCCTGGAGAAGGACATCATGCTTGGTAAAGTAGAGGGTCAGTGAAAAAGAGGAAGATCCTCAATGAGATGGATTGACACAGTGGCTGCAACAATGGGCTCAAGCACAACAACCATTGTGAGGATGGTGCAGGACAGGGCAGTGTTTCCTTCTGTCATACATTGGGTCGCTATGAGTTGGAACTGACTTGACAGCACCTAACAATAACAACAACATATAAAAACTTGTACGTAGAAATGCCCACTGTCAATCCTATATGTTTGTGGGTATGCTCCCATAGGCCATCCCACACCTGCTCAGCTTACATACCTGCCTGTGTATTTACTCATAAATTGTTGTGTGTTCTTGCTGCTCCAGGATCATATAAGTAATAGTGTTTACCACGGCTACCTATTACTCTTGTGTACCTGTCAGTGTCTTCCTTTGCCTTGGTCGTGTTGCATTGACTTCCCTCATATTGTGTATTGTCTTTCCCTTAATCAAAGTTAATAGGTGTCTACTATTTAGTTGGTGATTTTTACTCTCTCCCCCTTGCATCCCTAGTAACCATCAAATCATCTTTCTTTGTGTAAAGCTTTCCTTAACTTTTTATAATAGTAGCCTCATGTAATATTTGTCCTTTTGTGACTGACTTATTTCACTCAGCATAATGTCCTTAAGGTTCATCGATGATGTGAGATGTTCTTCAATGTTTATACTTCTCAGTGTACAGACATTTGTCAGATTTCCCCCCTAAGTATTCCATAATTTTTGATACTATTGTAATGGTATTTATTTAAGAAAAATCATTTTCAATTGTTCCTTGCTTGTATAAAGCAATAAAATCGATTATTTCAATATTGACCTTATACCCTGCAACCTTAGTAAACTAATTAATTCTAGTAGCTTTTTAAATAGATTCATTAAATTTTTTATATAGATGATCTTCTTGTATATGAATAAAAAACTTTTTATGTCTTCTTTTCCTATCTGGGTCACTTTCTTTTTCTTGCCTTATTGCACTGGCTAGAACCTCCAGTATAATGTTGAGTAGAAGTGATAAGTATGTAAATCTTTGTTCGGTTCTTGTTCTTAGGGGAAAGCATTCAGTCTTTCACAATTAATTCTGTAGGTTTTCATAGATGTCCTTCAACAGGTTGATTCCTAGTTTGCTGAGAGTTTTTATCAGGAATATATGGTTTTTCTGTATCTATTTAGATGACTATATACTTTTGATGTTGTTAAAATGGTGAATTACATTGGTTGCTTTTTGAGTGTTCAACTATCCTTGTATTCCTAGGATAAATCGCACTTTGGTCATCATTTATTATTCTTGTTATTATCCCAGTAGATGTTCTCGAACGTTCTTAGGTGGGTAAAAAGGTCGCAGATGTTATTGCCTAAAGCCATATACCAATTTAAAAAGGGGTTAGTTCTGAGTCAGCAAAAATCCTCTGGAGACTAGAGAGCAAAGCATACAGAGGGAAGAAGAAGGCAAAAGAAGAAATTTGAGGTGTTTTCATATTCTGAGAAATCTGTTCTGAAGGAGGCAGTTTCAATTTTATTTCAACTCTGAGGGCATAGGACATGCTAAAATATTCCTAGAGATGACAGCGGCATGGGTTGAAGACAGCTGATCAGAAGGTGTGATTTTAGGTATGATGGCTTGGTTCCCGTGGTGTTTGAAACATTGATTCCACCTTTGTCTTGGAAAAGTTTCACTTTCTTCTTTTGCCTTCCGGGACACCAGTCTACCCTAGTCCTCCTCCTACCTCCCTGGCTGCTCCTTCTCAGTTTCCTTTCGCAGGGTCATTATTTCTACATGTCAGGGTCTCCCAGGTCTTAGGACTTTCTTCTCTCTCTGTAGTCACTCCTTAGGTAATTTTACCCAGTCCCCTGGCTTTAAGTACTGTGTACTTAATAGTAACAAATGATGACTCCTGCCTCACCTTCTCTCTTGATTCTCAGACTTATATGCCCAACGGCCTATGCTACAACTCTGCTTGGTTTTCTCACAGAAAGCTCAAACTTCGCACATCCCAAATAGAACTCTTGTTTTCCCTCCTCTCAAACCTGCTCCCCACCAACATTATCCATTACAGCAAATGGCACCAGCATTTACCCAATTCTCTTTTTCCCTAACATACCAACCACTACATCAGCAAACATTACTCTAAGCTGTACTTTCAAGTTAAATCTCAAATTTGACCATTTCTCACTGCCTCAGCAGAACCACCACTGTCTTCTAAGTCACCACCCTCTCCTATTGCCTACTGCAGTGGTCCCTAAAAATGTGTGCTTGTTTCCCTTCTTGTACCCTATGGTGAATTCTCCATAGCACAGTCTATGTGAATTTTCAAAGATGCAAATGAAATCCCTGCAGGTGGAACTATATACCTAAGAATGGACAACCTCCTGTGAAACCTACAAGTCAGAAGTGATAGAGGACCAGGACAGTCACACAGGGATGGGAACCTTGGTAACCCTGATGGTTCTTTTCCTATCAAATATGGGTCAGAATGAAACCAGATTAAAAGGGGAGAATTACAGATTTTCCCTAGTTAATGTTTATAGGGAGCCGTGGTGGCACAGTGGTTACTAGTTCAGGCTGCTAACCAAAAGGTCGGCAGTTCAAATCCACAAGCCGCTCCTTGGAAACCCTATGGGACAGTTCTACTCTGGCCTATAGGGTTGCTATGAGTTGAAATTGACTTGATGGTAAATGATAGATACTCATTGTAAAACATTGAAGTAATACAGAATATAGTATAAATCACTTCATCCCATGATCCTAGACAAAATTCCTGAGTAACAAATCATCCTAAAGCATAAGAACTTAAACAATGAGAATTATTTTATTGTTATCTCTCACAGTCTGCGGGGTTGAGTGGGCTTAGCTATGAAATTCTCACTTGGGGGCTGATGTACTTGCAGTTAGAGCTGAGGCTGTGATCAACCCCAGCCTCACTCACTCACGTGTTCCATGCCTGGACTGGGGGGACTCAAAGATTTGTGGCTGGAACAACAGGGCTTCTTGGGCATCTGTGTCCAACTCTACGTGGTCTTGTCAGTGTGATCTCTCCAGAATGGTGTCTTCAGGGTAGTGGAACTTCTTACATTGTCATTCAGGGCTCCAAGGTGCATGCCCCAACAGAGAGCAAACCAGGTGGAAATTGTGCTGGTTTTTCTAACACAGTCTTGGAAACATGCAGCATCACTGTCCCCAAAAGTCCTCCAGGTTGAAGGGGAGGGGCACAGACTTAACCTCTTGTTGGGGAAGTTTCAGGAAAACAATCTGCCACAACCACCGTTAATATGTTATCAGCTCTACTCCCAGGTATATTTTCCCAAATACTGTGTTTAATATAAACACATTTATATGGTGAATGCTGTTCTGGAGTCTGCTTTATTCATACTAGACCAAGTATTATATTGCAGAAAAAGAAGCTGAGGTTAATAACATGACTTGTCATACAGTGAGTTATCTGTAGATTTGGGATGGGTCCCAAGTGTCTGGATTATAAATCTAGGACTCTTTCTACTACTCCACATGAAATAATGAAAGCAGACCTCTGGAAGTTTCTGGGTTGCAGCTGTGGGTGGAATAGGGTGAATTTTGAGATACTTGAAGAAGGAGGACGGTTAAGAGGCCAGTTTGGTAACCCATATCAAAGCAGACGAATTTTAGATTTTAGTGAAAATGCAAATGAGGTGTAAAACTCAAGAGACACCACAGAGAAAGGCAGGCAGCTGATCGTATATTTCCTCTTCAAAGAAACTGGACTGTTCTAAGTTTGGGGAAAAATGGAAGTCAGCTTGTACTGGTGACAAAAGAATCTAGTTTGGTGGGGCAGGTAAATTGAAGCTGAAAGCCAGGGAGAGTTGAAAAAAAAAGAAGGAACACTTTTTTGAGTGTTTACTAATACACTAGATATTATGGTGGTGGTTTAATACACATGCCCATTTAACCAAACAGTTTTGGGATGGTGAAATTATTATTCCCATTTTACGTGTGAGGAAAGTTGAGTTTAGGTGTTTACATAACTTCCCTTAGATCACATAAGTGGATCACAAGATACTACTAAGAAATGATATAGTGCCGAATCTTTTCTTTCTACTGTAGGGCAACTGTTGGACAAATATGATCCAATGACTAGTAATAGTTGTTTCTAAAGGTGGAAATAATTAACAGGAGGATTTTGCCATGTCAAAAGAACCCTCTTCTGGGTAGCCAGAAAGCATATTTAAGGCAGATTCTGAAAGATATGTTCATCAACCAGAGGCCTTTAGATTCATAAAATCCAGAGCTGGAATGGAATTCAGAGCTCATCTAGTTTAGTGATTCATTACACCGGAGTCGCCTGAGGACTGATTTCAAAATACAGATGCCTGACTTCTTCCCTGGAGAGTCTGGGCCAATAGATCCAGAGTGGGGTTTGGAAGGAAAGGGGTAGCATCTTGTCTGTAGCCTTTTCTCAGCCTCAGGGAAGCTTGAGGATCTGATCCTTGGTCAAATCTCCCTTGCAGTTAATTCAAGGAGAGTATAAGTGTATAAGGAGCCTCAGCTGCTAACTGAAATGATGGCAGTTCAACCCACCAGCTGCTTTTTGGGAGAAAGATGTGGCAATTTGCTTTTGTAAAGATTATATCCTTACAAACCCTATGGGGCAATTCTATCCTGTTGTATAGAATGACTATGAGTTCAAATCTACTCAATGGCAAAAAACATAAGTATATATTGTATCCAAGATCTAGACCAAAAAGCAAAACAAAGCAAAAAAACCAAACCACTTGCCATGAATCCATTCTGACTCATGGCAAGCCCATGTGTTACAGAGTAAAACTTCTCCCCGTGGTTTTCAATTGTTGTAAAATTTGGAAAGGAGTCCTGGTGGTGCAGTGGTTAAGCTGTTCAACTGCTAAGTGAAAGGTCAGCAGTTCAAAACCACCAGCAACTCTGTGGAAGAAAGATGTTGACAGTCTGCTTCCATAGAGAATTACAGCCTTGGAAACCCTATGGGGCTGCTATGAGTCAGAATCGACTTGATGGCAGTAGGTTTGGTTTTTTGGTGGGTAATCTTTTTTTTTTTTTTTTTATAATAACTTTTATTAAGCTTCAAGTGAACGTTTACAAATCCAATCAGTCTGTCACATATAAGTTTACATAGATCTCACTCCCTACTCCCACTTACTCTCCCCGTCTTGAGTCAGCCCTTTCAGTCTCTCCTTTCTTGACAATTTGCCGGCTTCCCTCTCTCTCTATCCTCCCATCCCCCCTCCAGACAAGAGTTGCCAACACACTCTCAAGTGTCCACCTGATATAATTAGCTCACTCTTCATCAGCACCTCTCTCCCACCCGCTGACCAGTCCCTTTCATTTCTGATGAGTTGTCTTCGGGGATGGTTCCTGTCCTGTGTCAACTGAAGGTCTGGGGAGCATGGCCGCCGGGATTCCTCCAGTCTCAGTCAGACCATTAAGTTTGGTCTTCTTATGAGAATTTGGGGTCTGCATCCCACTGATCTCCTGCTCCCTCAGGGGTCCTCTGCTGAGCTCCCTGTCAGGGCAGTCATCAATTGTGGCCGGGCACCAACTAGTTCTTCTGGTCTCAGGATGATGTAGGTCTCTGGTTCATGCGGCCCTTTCTGTCTCTTGGGCTCTTAGTTGTCATGTGGGCTTGGTGTTCTTCATTTTTCTTTGCTCCAGGTGGGTTGAGACCAATTGCTGCATCTTAGATGGCTGCTTGTTAGCATTTAAGACCCCAGACGCCACATTTCAAAGTGGGATGCAGAATGATTTCATAATAGAATTATTTTGCCAATTGACTTAGAAGTCCCCGCAAACCATGCTCCCCAGACCCCCGCGCTTGCTCCGCTGACCTTTGAAGCATTCATTTTATCCCGGAAACTTCTTTGCTTTTGGTCCAGTCCAATTGAGCTGACCTTCCATGTATTGAGTGTTGTCTTTCCCTTCACCTAAAGCAGTTCTTATCTACTGATTAATCAATAAAAAAACCCTCTCCCACCCTCCCTCCCTCCCCCCCTCGTAACCACAAAAGTATGTGTTCTTCTCAGGTTTACTATTTCTCAAGATCTTATAATAGTGGTCTTATACAATATTTGTCCTTTTGCCTCTGACTAATTTCGCTCAGCATAATGCCTTCCAGGTTCCTCCATGTTATGAAATGTTTCAGAGATTCGTCACTGTTCTTTATCGATGCGTAGTATTCCATTGTGTGAATATACCACAATTTATTTAACCATTCATCCGTTGATGGACACCTTGGTTGCTTCCAACTTTTTGCTATTGTAAACAGAGCTGCAATAAACATGGGTGTGCATATATCTGTTTGTATGAAGGCTCTTGTATCTCTAGGGTATATTCCTAGGAGTGGGATTTCTGGGTTGTATGGTAGTTCTATTTCTAACTGTTTAAGATAACGCCAGATAGATTTCCAAAGTGGTTGTACCATTTTACATTCGGTGGGTAATCTTTTGGAAGCAGATCTCCAGACCTCTCTTCCAAGACACCTGTGGGTGGGTCCGAATTGCCAACTTTTTGGTTAATAGAGGAGCACTTAACTGTTTGCACTGCCCCCAAACAAAAAAGACAAGCCCATTGCCGTCGAGTCGACTCATAGTGACTCTATGAGTTTCACCACCCAGGGACTTCAAAAATATAGACAGTTCTGCTGAAATGGCTTTGACTCAACTTAAGCACTCTATCTGTTTGTTAAAGTTGGTTTAGGAAGAATATGTAATTGAGGGGTAACCTATATTTGCTGAGATACAGCTATACCAGTAAATGGGTACCAGTTGCACAACCCCGAGTGGGGTTTGTGCTTAGGAAGGCATGATGATCATAGGTTGGAATAGGAGGCAGAGATCGGAGAATTTATCAACAGCTGGACCATCAAACCTATGCCACAAACTCTGGGCAGGATTGTCCATCTGGTTTTGGGGATAAAAAGAATTCAGATGCCCAAGGCATTGAAGATAGAAACCATTTTCTACTGATGTGTTTTCTCAGGGCACTTTTCATGTCCTTGTTCCTTAGGCTATAGATGAAGGGGTTCATCATGGGTGTCATCACAGTGAATAGTACTGCTCCAATCTTATCTGTGTCATCAGGGAGGGTAGATGAAGGGAAGAAGTAAACCCCTATAATGGTCCCATAGAAGAGTAATACGACCGTCAAGTGAGAGCCACAGGTTGAGAAGGCTTTCCATTTTCCCTCTCTGGATGAAATTCTCAGGACAGCCCTGATGATGTGGATGTAGGAGAAAAGGATGAGGGCAAAGGGGAAGGCGAAGACAGATAAGCCCACAACAAACAACACGAGCTCATTGACCACTGTATCTGAACAGGACAGTTTGAGCAGAGGGGCCAGGTCGCAGAGGAAGTGTGGGAGAATGTTGCTGTCACAGAAGATCAATTGAATGAGCAAAAGGGTGTGTGTCAGGGCAACAACATTACTGAGGACCCATGGGATGACTGTCAGCAAAGCACAGATCCTGGGCTGCATGATGGTTGTGTAGTTCAGAGGGTGGCAGATAGCCACGAAGCGATCATAGGCCATGACCCCCAAGAGGAAATTGTCAATGACGACAAACACAATGCAAAGGTACATCTGTGTGATGCAGCTCTCATAGGAGATGGATTGACTCTTGGTGTGAATATTCATCAGCATTTTGGGGACTGAGGCAGAAATGGAGGACATATCAGCAAAGGATAGATTGGCAAGGAAGAGATACATGGGGGTGTGAAGGTAAGAATCCAAGACAATGACCAGGATGATTAGCCCATTCCCAACCATTGTGACCAGGTACATACCCAGAAAAAGCACAAAGAGGACTTTCTGTTGTTCAGCATGTTTGGAGAGTCCCAGGAGGATGAATTCAGAGATGATAGTTTGGTTTCCTTGGTGCATATTTCTGCTGATCTGAAGAAAAGAACACAAAATCCCCATACCCCCACAGGAAAACCAGTGTAGTACCTTTCAACTGCAGCAATTGCAGGGAGAGAACTCCCTCTAGGCTAAAGGGAAATAAAGATTGGAGAAAACAAACTGTCAAAAACCCCTGAACTGGTTGCTGTTGAGTTGATTCTAACTCATGGTGACCCCATGTGTTTCAGAGTAGAACTGTGCTCCAAAGAGTTTCCAATGGCTGTGCTCTTTTGGGACTAGGCACCTCTAGGTGGACTCAAGCCGCCAACTTTTTGATTAGCAGCTAAGCGGCTAACTGTTTGTGCCACCCAGGGACTCCAAGGGTGAAGAAGGTCTAGTTATTATGGAATTATCTAACATTTTTCTTTATAACATAATATTTAATGGCTACATAATTTTTCACTACTGAATAATATAATTCACATACTCATTTTCTCTTTTTTGGAGTATATCACATTTCTTTTTATGAACCGATCTTCCTAATTTCTTCTTTTAATTGTGTTTCGATGAAGGTTTACAGACCAAGTTAATTTCTCATTAAACAGTTAACACACATGCTGTTTTCTCACGTTGTTGCCAACCCCATGACATGTCAATATTTTCCCCTTCTTGACCTAGGATTCCCCATTTCCATTTATTGAACTTAACTGTCCCCTCCTGCCTTCTTGTCCTTGCCCCTGGGCTGGTGCACCTGTTTAGTCTCCCAGAAATGGTGGAGCTACATGTAGTATTGCTTGTTTTATGGGCCTGTCTAAACTTTGGCTGAAGGATGAGCCACAGGAGTGACTTCAATACTGAGTTAAAAGAGTATCTGGAGGCCATACTTCTGGGTTTCTCCAGTCTCTGTCAAACCAGTAAGTCTGTTCTCTTTTTGTGAGTTAGAATTTTGTTCTACCTTTTTCTCCAGCTGTGTCCAGGACCCTCTATTACGATCCCTGTCAGAGCAGTAGGTGGTGGTGGCTGGGCACCATCTAGTTGTGCTAGACTCAGTCTGGCAGAGGCTGTGGTACTTGTGATCCATTAACCTTTTGACCTAATCTTTCCCTTGTATCTTTAGTTTTCTTCATCCTCCCTTGCTCTAGATGGGGTGTGACCAGTGGAGTATCTTAGATGGCTAGTCACGAGCTTTTAAGACCCCAGATGCTACTCACCAAAGTAGGACATAAAATATTTCTCTATAAACTATGTTATGCCAATTGAGCTAGATGTTTCCCAAGAACGTGGCCCCCAGCCATCAGCCCAGTACTTTGATTCCTCAGGGATTTTGAATGTGTCTATGAAGCTTCCATGACCTTGTCTTGGTCAAGTTGTGCTGGCTTCCCCAGTATTTTGTACTGTCTTTCCCTTCACCAAAGTTACCACTAATCTATTGTCTAGTTAGGATATGGAATTATTTCAGTAATGTGGAGACACAGGAAATGCCTTAGAAAGGAAAGACAGAAACATGATAGATAATTCTTAACAAACTATTTTAAATTCTTATAGAATTCTGCATGTAATTTTTCCATTTGGCTCGGAATGTAGTTAAAACTCCTGAATTGAGGGCAATGGGTGGGATGCACCCCTCTGTATACTAAAGATGTTAGATACTCCTGCAGGAATTACTTTAAAATGAACACACTAGTTCTGAGACCTTCCCCATCATTCACCTTCATCCTTCAAACTAAGAAAATTGAAATACGACAGGTCATTCAAGTGAAGAGTTTGTGGAAGTAGGAACAACTGAGGATTAGGAATCCTCATGGGAATGTACTGGGGGGTAGGTGTTCCTTCTCAGCCAAGTTAGAAGTCCTCCAGAAGAACTAGTCTTGGAGAATGAATACAAGAAGCAGAGACCAGAATTTGACTTCATCTGTGGCTAGATGGTAGGTGAGCTGAGAAAGTTTAGGGGACATCTATGAACAGACAGACACTTGTTTTTGTCTCTCACGTCTCAAGGTGGGAGGCTCAAGGTTTGAGGGTGGTAGGGCATGCCTGCATTTACACCCATGGCATCGCATGAATATATATGCAAGTTTCCTACAGGCCAAGTGCATGCTGCAGGAGGACATTAAGCTCAAGTCATCTTGTTGGGACTCGAGCCAAGAAGGGAGCCTCTTGGGGGTAGCCTGCTGTAGTAGTGAGGGGCCATGGGGGTGACTTTCTTATGAAAGAGAGGTCATAAGGAAATCATGGAGAAAATTCATTGCCCTTGTCCAGGAACTGCATTATGGAAGAGTACCTGAAAGGGGGCCTTGCAAGAACCCTAAAATTGTCTCATGAGTCAACACATTTGGATGCCTGCCATACATAAGGCACCAACTTCTAGTATTACATGGCAACAGGCCTCAAGATTATGCCCTTTTTTGAACCCCCATCCTTCCTCCCTGACCTCATAAAAACAAAAGATGTGAGAGGGGGCTAAAGAATAAAGGAAGAAAAGATATCCCTCCCTTCCCAAGACTGATCTCCAAGCTGTATGTCAGACCTGAACTAGGGAGGGAGGGCATAGGATTGGAATTGCATTTGATATTGAAGTTTTAAATGGGGCTGGGCTGAGCTGAGCTTTTCAGTACTTCAAAGTGGGTCTTCAGTACCAAAGTAAAACATTTTTAGAACTAAAGGTGACCACAAAGTGATAGGGACTTACCAAGGTATCACCCAGGGGCAGGGAAGGAGATTGGACCGAGAGTATTCATCTCCTTATTGTTTATTGGAAGGAATATTAGCATGAGAGCCAGGAGGCATTCATTCCTGTCTTTTTATTCTCTTGGTGTTGTCTCCATCTCATTTTTTTCTCTCTGCCTTTCTCCAGAATCACTTGTCTCTCAAAATTTCAAGATAGCCAAGTTTTCAAATTGCCTTTCTTTCCAAGAAGAGGCCAGGAAAAAAAAAAAAA
The DNA here is from genome assembly GCF_030014295.1 of Loxodonta africana. Taxonomy (NCBI): domain Eukaryota; kingdom Metazoa; phylum Chordata; class Mammalia; order Proboscidea; family Elephantidae; genus Loxodonta; species Loxodonta africana. The sequence goes on along the minus strand of NC_087348.1, from coordinate 18,382,956 downwards.
AAAGGCAACCTCCTAGAAAAGTGAAGGGCACAAGAGACTGGAGCAGAAGCTCTGAGGTCTTGTTGGTCCTGAGAAGCTTGGTTTAAGGATCAGGAAGAGGGGAAATGTATGCAGAAGAGAGACCCCAGGACAAAACTAAAGGTAAAGAACTGTCAGGCATCCACATCTAAACCTCACGGCAAGACACAGACAGGCTTTAGAGGGTCCTGTAATCATCAAACCCTGGACAGGTCTGGGCCTAACTAGAAAGGGGAATCTTGTTTTTGTGACGGTCTCTCATTTTGTTTTCCTGTGCTATTTTTCCCAACCATCAGCAGTCCTGCATAGATTGTTCTGAGTTCCTGAGGCAGCATATATCTGGTTTATAGCAGGGTGAAAGCCTGAAAAGACTCACCTTTGAATGATGGTAAAATCTCAGAAAGTTAGTGGAATCTAGATCCAGCACCTTCCCCTGTACCTTTCAGAACTAGATTTTTCTGCCCCAGACACCAGAGTTAGTAGAGTTGTGATGTTGGGCTCACAAGGGACCTTTTAGCTCCTTTTAAGTCCCTTCGGAGAATATCCCTGAAATGTTTTCCTTGAGAAATGCAATAATTTTCACATTCTGGTTCTGATGAGGTAAATAGGGAATAGATAAGCAGCTCTGCTTTGTTTGTCTGTTTGTTTTATCTTCAGGTGCTGTTTCTACTTGTGATTTCCTATTTGTGACTAAGTTGATTATTTCTCTTCATAGCAAGTGAATGGTTTGCAGTGTGTCTTACATTCCCAGTGAGATGGTGTTATGGATTGAATTATGTTTCCCCAAAATGTGTGTTAACTTGGCTAGGCCGTGATTCCCAGTATTGTTTGGTAGTCTACCATTTTGTGATCTGACGAGATTATCCTCTGTGTTGTAAATCCTACCTCTATGATGTTAGTGATGCAGGATTGGAAGCAATTATGTTAATGAGGCAGGACTCAATCTACAAGATTAGGTTGTATTTTGAGTAAATCTCTTTTAAGATATAAAATAAAAGAAAGAATCAAGAAGAGAGACGGGGGACCGCATAACAGCAAGAAAGTAGTGTCAGGAGCAGAGTGTGTCCACTGGACCCGGGTCCCTGGGGTGAGAAGCTCCTAGACCAGGGGAAGATCGTTAACAAGGACCTTCCTTCAGAGCTAACACAGAGAGAAGGCCTTCTCCTGGAGCTGGCGCCCTGAATTTGGACTCCTAGACTGTGAGAGAATGAATTTCTGTTGTCAAAGCCATCCGCTTGCAGTATTTCTGTTATAGTAGCACTAGATAACTAAGACAGATGGTAAGCATTTTGAGAGTTCATTCTGTTTCTTCTGGAATGCCTAGTAGGGGAAATGTGTTAAAATCCCATTGCCATTGATTCCAACTCATGGCGACCATAAGACGTGTGACAGAGTAAAACTGCCCCAGGGTTTCCAATCCTTGTGGAGGTAGGCTGCCACATCTTTCTCCGGTGGAGCAGTTGATGGGTTTGAACCTTAGAATTTTTGATTAGCAGCTGAGTGCTTAGCCACTGTGCCATCAGGGCTCCTTCTAGTAGGGGAGGAAGATCTAGAGATTTGAGATGAATTCCTCCACCAGGGGTTATGACTCCAGAGACTGTTGAAAGGAATAGATGGTGGCTTTCTGTACCTCTTGAATAAGTGTCAGTAGTGGGATGAAAATCTGGAGACCTACTGATTCAACAGAAGCTCCGGTGGCACAGTGGTTAAGTGCTCAGCTGCTAACTGGAAGGTCTAGAGTTCAAATCCACCATCCGCTCCATGGGAGAAAGCTGTGGCAGTCTGCTTCCATAAAGCTTACAGCCTTGGAAACCTTATGGGACAGTTCTACTCTGTACTGTGGGGTCCCTGTGAGTTGGACTTGAGGGCAACTGGTTTTATATTTTTATTTATTTATTTTTTAATATATATATGTATGTATTTTTTATTGAACTTTAGATGAAGGTTTACAGAACAAGTTTCTCATCAAACAGTACACACATTGTTGTATGATGTTGGTTAACAACCCAACGACATGTCAGCACTCTCCCTTCTCAACCCTGGACTCCCTATTACCAGTTTTCCTGTTCCTTCCCACATTCCAATCCCTACCCCAAGGCTGGTGTGCCCCTTTAGTCTTGTTTTGTTCCAGGGGCCTGTTCAATCTTTGACTGAAGGGTGAACCTCATGAGTGGCTTCATTACTGAGCTGAAAGGGTGTCTGGGGTCTATACTCTCATGGTTTCTCCAGTCTCTGTCAGGCCAGCAAGTCTGGTCTTTCTTTTTGAGTTGGAATTTTGTTCTTCATTTTTATCCATCTCTGCCCTCTATTTTGATCCCTGTCAGAGTAGTCAGTGGTGATAGCTGGGCACCATCTAGTTTTACTGGACTCGGTCTGGTGGAGGCTGTGGTAGATGTGGTCCATTAGTCATTTGGACTAATCTTTCCTTTGTGTCTTTAGTTTTCTTCATTATTCCTTGCTCCCAAAGGGGTGAGATCAGTGGAGTATCCTAGATGGCCACTCACAGCCTTTTAAGACCCCAGAGACTACTCACCAAAGTAGAATGTGGAACATTGTCTTTATAAACTATGACACTGTCTATTTCTGAAATCTTGTTGTTTATCTTTTGGACTTCTAATTGTTGTTTTTGTATGATTTCGCTTTGTGAATTTATTTTGGCATTTTGTTCCTTTATTACTTTCCTGAATTGTTCCATTTTTTGTATTTTCCATGAATTTTTCTGCCATTTCCAAAAATTTGTCTATTTTTTCCTCATTTTTGTTTGCTTTTTGCTTCACCTCTTGGATTGCTCTGAATATTAGAGATTTGAATTCCCTGTCAGGTAGTTCTAGTGCCTTTTTTTCTACTGAAAGTCATCTGGTGTTTTATTTTGGGCACCTACTGGACTGATCTTGTCCTGATTTTTTTTTTTTTATATATGTTTTGATATTGTGTGCTGTCTTTGGGACATTCAGTAGTTCTTTTCTTCATTTCTTGATTGTAGATTTGTTTGGTTTGTCCTGCTTTTTTGTTTTATTTGGTTATGTCTGAGCCAGTGGACTGTGCATTCTTTGTTGTTTGCTCATCTCTAGTCATGATATTTTCACCTCCTTGTCCAATGGGCAGGGCCAGTAATTCAGCTATGGTGCAGCAGGGCAGGTCCAGCTGAAGGGGAAGGGCTGGGATGGGTTGTTTATGGCACATAGCACGGCTGACAGGGCTGGCCAGGAATCAGTGCTGGGCTGTTCCAGTAGACCATGCCTGTGCTGCTCAGAGGAGTGATGTTCAATGCATGGTACAGGTAGGCAGGAAAGAGGGAGGAGGGTGTGATGTGTGGAGCTAACGGGCTAGGGGAAAGAGGAGAGAGAGGAGAGAAAAATAGGAGGCAAAAGGAAACAAGGAAAGAGGAAAAAAAGTGTTAAGGGAGCTTGCTGTTGGAGTAGAGAGATGAGAAACTGAGAAATGGAGAAAAGCAAAAAGGAAAAATGGAAAAAGAAAGAAAAAATAACTAGATAAAAATTTGGGCAAGAAAAAAAGAAAAGTCCCCAGGAGTCTCAGAGTCCCATTGGTGGGGCTGCTAAGACTGGGAAAATGGCTCCCAGGCTGCATGGTATAGCCTGGCTACAGGGGGTATAGATGTCACACAGCACCAGGTATTCAGGAGACTGGAAAAGAAGATAAATGTAGAGAGACAAAAACTGAGAAATGAAGTCAAACAGAAAGGGGAAAAGAGAGAGAAAAGGAAAAAAGAAAGAAAGAAGAAGAAGAGAAATGCCCCCAGGGATCCCACCTATGCAGCTGTGCAGTTTGGGGAAGTGCCTCCTAAGCCGTGCAGTGCAGCCCGGCTAGAAGGGGCTCTCAAGCTGCGAAAAGAAAAAGCAAAGAAACAAACAATAGAGCATAGCAAAACAAGGAAAAAAAAACAAAAAACAAAAAACACCAGTGATGCGACCAGCGTGGTGTCATAGGCAGAGGAGTGGTTCGCCAGTCAAGCATGGCTTCGCAGCCTTTCAAGAAGAAGCAAAGATGGAACATGGAGCCAGGTGTTCCAGAGAAAGGTGGGGGAAGTGGTAGGAGGCACAGAAGACACCAAAAGAGACGGAAAGAAGCAATATCAGCTCATGGGCCCTGCCAGTGTAAGCAGGGCGAATCCAAGCAGCCTGAGGCCAAAGCACTTGCCTCCTGGCCAAGAGACTGCAGCTGGTGGGAAGCAGAGGAGGCCGAAGGTAGGGGAAGGAAGGGAGGGCTAGGCAAGTATATGTCGCTGGTTACTGGGTGCTCTGTCTCCTGCTGAGAACTTTGTGAAGCTGCTTTCCTGTACGCCCTGTCTGATGATCTCCAATCTGGGTGGCGTGAATCCAAGCAGCAGGGACCCTGTACTTCCGGGCTGGGTGAGCCAGCACAGCCAGCCAGGAAGCTTAGAGATAGAGCAGGGGGGGAAGAATAGGGGGTGGGAAAGCATGTATCGCTGGTTACCGAATGCTCTGTCTCCTGCTGCGAGTTCTGGGAAGCTGCTTTCCCCTGCTCTCTGTCTACCAATCCCTGGCCAGAGTCCCAGATGGTGGGTCCATGCTGCATTATCTGATGGGACCCTCCACACCTATCTTTCCTCGCTCTTCGTCCTCTGTCAGTTTCTTATTACATCTGGTACTTGGTTGAGTTCTCTAGCTCTTTATTTGGCACTTCAGATTTCAGGAATGACGTTTGTCTGTGTTTTACCTAGATTTTCAGGTCTTTGCTGTGGAGGGATGGCGTGGTGCTTCTGTCTATGGTGCCATGTTGGCCCGAAGTCATGGGTTTTTTATTGATTCAATATTCAGGGATCTTAGTTGCAAGCTAAAGAAACAAACTCTGGCTTATTAATATGGACAAAATGTTGAAATTACATTGGGTTGTTCAGAGGTACACTAGGAATACTGAGTCAACCGGAGCAAGGTAGAACGCACAGCCAGACACACAGCCCAAATCAATACACCTCTTCTTCCAATGCTTACATGTGCCTCATAATATAGTGCAGTTACTTGTCATATGGAGTCCCTGGGTGGTGCAAACAGTTAAGTGCTTGGTTACTAACTGTAAGATTGATGGTTTGAATCCACTCGGGTGCTTTGGTGAAAGACTTGGCAATCTACTTCCAAAAGGTCATAGCCATTGAAAACTCTATGGAGTGTAGTTCTACTCTGAAATAAATGAGGTCACCCTGAGTTGGAATCAACAAGATGGCAACTGGTTTTTTCATTTGTAACACAAACCAAGAACATTCACTGCCCAGCCCCCCACCCTGCCATAGGAAAGAACTCAACCTGTGGATTAACTGTATAGCTATTCATGATTTAAATAATATAAAATAAAACTAATTTACATAATTGAACAAATATTTAAATAATGGGATAATGGAGAAAAAAGAAAAGGCAAGTTATTCTGTTATCTATCATGTCTATGTATCTATGTGCCTGTAGGTATCTATGTATCTATCTTATCTATATTTGTATGTATCTATGTATCTGTCCATCTATCCAACTATCCATCCATCTGTCCTTCTACCACCTACATACCTACCTATCTACCTACCTACTTACCTGTTTTTTGATTTATCTGTCTACCTATAGCTTGCCAAAGCTAGGAAGGAAATGTGGGTGGGACCAGAGTCTTTGTTTCTGCAACTTATCCGTTAGGCATATTTATGAGTTTCCACTTGGAACTACTATGTTAGCCCACCCACCATTATCATCGAGTTGATTCTGACTCATAATGATCCTATAGGACAGAGTAGAGCTGCACCATAGAGTTTCCAAGGAGCACTTTGTGGATTAGAACTGCTGACATCTTGGTTAGCAGCCGTAGCACTTAACCACTACGCCACCAGGGTTTCAACTATGTTAGCAGGGTGTTCTATAAGTCATTACCTGAGGCAAGAATTTGAGTCATTAAAAGTACAGGAAAGTGAAATGGAGGACAAAAGAGGAAACCAAGGCTAGGGTAGGCACAAAGTAACACAATGAACTATATTACTGCAAGAGTCATTGTTCACAACAATCAGTGAAGAGCCAGAGACAATTCCTAGATCTTTTTCCTTGAGGGAGTATGAAATCTTAGCTTCCCTGATTTTGTTGGGTTGCGGTGATTGTATTTACTCATTACATTCTTTCTACCAGTGTTTGAAAAGTTCAGGGTTTCAGGAAAAGGAAGCTCTAATTGCACAAATTGGTCATGGGGTGTAAGAGTGTGAACAGTCACTCATGCTATCACACATTGGTTCTTAAATCAGCACATTTTAACTATATCATACTGCTTATCAGAAGACAGTTTATACTCAAGGAATATACTCAATCCTGGAGGATAGTGCTGCAATCTATAAGGCGTTGTCCCTAGCTGGCGCCTTGACTGGATTTCATTAAATTATTCCATCATTCTCTCTGTGAAATGGCATATGTGGTAAACAATTGCTGTCTAGTAGATTCTGGCTAATGGCAGCCCCATGTGTGTTAGAGTAGAACTGTACTCCATATTGTTTTCATACTTTGAACATGTTATCATGAGGAATCAGTCCCTGCTTGGTAAAGCAGAGGTCAGTGAAAAAGAAGACTGTCAATGAGAAGGAGTGACACAGTGACTGCAACAATGGGCTCAAGCATAACAACAATTGTGAGGATGGTGCAGGACTGGGCAGTGTTTCCTTCTGTTATACGTTGGGGCACGATGAGTTGTAGCTGACTTGGCAGCACCTAACAATAGTAACAACATATAAAAATATGTATGTAGAAATGTCCACTGCCAATCCTATGAGTTTGTGGGTGTACTCCCATGGACCATCCCACACCTACTCAGCTTACATATCTGCCTATGTACCTATTTATAAATTATTGTGTGTTGTTACTGTTCCAGGGTCATATATGTAATAGTGTTTACTACGGCTACTTATTACTGTTTTGTACCTCTCAGTGTCTTATTTTGCCTTGGTCATGTTGTGTTGACTTCCCTTATATTGTGTATTGTCTTTCCCTTCATCGAAGTTAATAGGTGTCTACTATTTAGTTAGTGATTTTTGCTCTCTCCCCCTCGCATCCCTAGTAACCATCAAACCATCTTTCTTTGTGTAAAGATTTCCTTAACTTTTTATAATAGTAGCCTCATGTAATATTTGTCCTTTTGTGACTGACTTATTTCACACAGCATAATGTCCTTAAGGTTCATCGATGATGTGAGATGTTCTTCAATGTTTTATACTTTTCAGTGTACAGACATTTGTCAGATTTTTCCCCTAAGTATTCCATAATTTTTGATGCTATTGTAATGGTATTTATTTAAGAAAAATCATTTTCAATTGTTCCTTGCTTGTATATAGCAAGAAAATTGATTATTTCAATATCGACCTTATATCCTGCAACCTTAGTAAACTTCTAAATTCTTGTAGATTTTTTAATAGATTACATTAAATTCTTGTATAGATGATCATGTTGTGTATGAATAAAAACTATTTTATGTCTTCTTTTCCCATCTGGGTGACTTTATTTCTTTTTCTTGCCTTATTGCATTGGCTGGAGCCTCCAATATAATGTTGAGTAGAAGTGATGAGAAAGTAAATCCTTGTTGGGTTCTTGTTCTTAGGGGAAAGCATTCAGTCTTTCACAACTAATTATGTAGGTTTTTCATAGATGCCCTTCAACAGGTTGATTCCTAGTTTGGCGAGAGTTTTTATCAGGAATAGAAAGGGGTAGCATCTTGTCTGTAGCCTTTTCTCAGCCTCAGGGAAGCTTGAGGATCTGATCCTTGGTCAAATCCCCCTTGCAGTTAATTCAAGGAGAGTATAAGTGTATAAGAAGCCTCAGCTGCTAACTGAAACGATGGCAGTTCAACCCACCAGCTGCTTTTTGGGAGAAGGATGTGGCAATTTGCTTTTGTAAAGATTATAGCCTTGCAAACTCTATGAGGCAATTCCATTCTGTTGTATAGAATGGTTATGAGATGGTATCTACTTAATGGCAAACAACATAAGTATATATTGTATCCAAGATCTAGACCAAAAAGCAAAACGAAGTAAAAAAACCAAACCACTTGCCATGAGTCTATTCTGACTCATGGCAAGCCCATGTATTACAGAGTAAAACTTCTCCCTGTGGTTTTCATTACTTGTAATTTTTGGAAAAGAGCCCTGAGGGTGCAATGGTTAAGCTGTTCAACTGCTAACTGAAAGGTTGGCAGTTCAAAACCAACAGCAACTCCATGGGGGAAAGATGTTGCCAGTATGCTTCCATAGAGATTTACAGCCTTGGAAATCCTATGGGGCTGCTATGAGTCAGAATCGACTTGATGGCAGTAGGTTTGATTTTTTGGTGGGTAATCTTTTGGAAACAGATCATCAGACCTCTCTTCCAAGACACCTGTGGGTGGGTCCGAATTGTCAACTTTTTGGTTAATAGTGGAACACTTAACTGTTTGCATTGCCCCAAACAAAAAACCCAAGCCCATTGCTGTCGAGTTGACTCACAGTGACCCTATAAGTTTCACCACACAGGGACTTAAAAATATATAGACAGCTCTGCTTGAAATGGCTTCAACTCAACCTAAGCACTATATTTGTTTGTTAAAATTGATTTAGGAAAAATATGTAATTGATGGGTAACCTATATCTGCTGAGATACACCTGTACCAGTAATTGGGTACCAATTACACAACTCCGAGTGGGCTATGTGATTAGAAAGGCATAATGATCAGAGCTTGGAATAGGAGGCAGAGACTGGAGAATTCATCAATAGCTGGACCATCAAACCTATGCCACAAACTCTGGGCAGAATTGTCCATCTGGTTATGGAGATAAAAAGAATTCAGACGCCCAGGGCATTGAAGGGAGAAACCGTTTTGTATTGACGAGTTTTCTCAGGGCACTTTTCATGTCCTTGTTCCTTAGGCTATAGATGAAGGGGTTCATCATGGGTGTCACCACAGTGAATAGTACTGCTCCAATCTTATCTGTGTCATCAGGGTGGGTAGATGAAGGGAAGAAGTAAACCCCTATAATGGTCCCATAGAAGAGTAATACGACCGTCAAGTGAGAGCCACAGGTAGAGAAAGCTTTCCATTTTCCCTCTCTGGATGAAATTCTCAGGACAGCCTTGATGATGTGGATGTAGGAGAAAAGGATGAGGGCAAAGGGGAAGGCGAAGACAGATAAGCCCACGACAAACAACACGAGCTCATTGACCATTGTATCTGAGCAGGACAGTTTCAGCAGTGGGGCCAGGTCACAGAGGAAGTGTGGGAGAATGTTGCTGTCACAGAAGATCAGTTGAATGAACAGAAGGGTGTGTGTCAGGGCAACAATATTACTGAGGACCCACGGGATGACTGTCAGCAAAGCACAGATCCTGGGCTGCATGATGGTTGTATAGTTCAGAGGGTGGCAGATAGCCACGAAGCGATCATAGGCCATGACCCCCAAAAGGAAATTGTCAATGACGACAAAAACAATGAAAAAGTACATTTGTGTGATGCAGCTCTCATAGGAGATGGATTGACTCTTGGTGTGAATATTCATCAGCATTTTGGGGACTGAGGTGGAAATGGAGGATATATCAGCAAAGGATAGATTGGCAAGGAAGAGATACATGGGGGTGTGAAGGTAAGAATCCAAGACAATGGCCAGGATGATGAGCCCATTCCCAACCATTGTGACCAGGTACATACCCAGAAAAAGCACAAAGAGGACATTCTGTTGTTCAGCATGTTTGGAGAGTCCCAGGAGGATGAATTCAGAGATGGTAGTTTGGTTTCCTTGGTGCATATTTCTGCTGATCTGAAGAAAAGAACACAAAATCCCCATACCCCCACAGGAAAACCAGTGTAGTACCTTTCAACTGCAGCAATTGCAGGGAGAGAACTCCCTCTAGGCTAAAGGGAAATAAAGATTGGAGAAAACAAACTGTCAAAAACCCCTGAACTGATTGCTGTTGAGTTGATTCTAACTCATGGTGACCCCATGTGTTTCAGAGTAGAACTGTGCTCCAAAGAGTTTCCAATGGCTGTGCTCTTTTGGGACTAGGCACCTCTAGGTGGACTCAAGCCGCCAACTTTTTGATTAGCAGCTAAGCGGCTAACTGTTTGTGCCACCCAGGGACTCCAAGGGTGAAGAAGGTCTAGTTATTATGGAATTATTTAACTTTTTTTCTTTATAACGTAATATTTAATGGCTACATAATTTTTCACTACTGAATAATATAATTAGCATACTCATTTTCTCTTTTTTGGAGTATATCACATTTTTTTTATGAATGCATCTTCCTAATTTGTTTTTTTTTTCATTGTGTTTCGATGAAGGTTTAGAGACCAAGTTAACTTCTCATTAAACAGTTAACACACATGCTGTTTTCTCGCATCGTTGCCAACCCCATGACATGTCAATATTTTCCCCTTCTTGACCTAGGATTCCCCATTTCCATTTATTGAACTTAACTGTCCCCTCCTGCCTTCTTGTCCTTGCCCCTGGGCTGGTGCACCTGTTTAGTCTCTCAGAAATGGTGGAGCTACATGTAGTATTGCTTGTTTTATGGGCCTGTCTAAACTTTGGCTGAAGGATGAGCCACAGGAGTGACTTCAATACTGAGTTAAAAGAGTATCTGGAGGCCATACTTCTGGGTTTCTCCAGTCTCTGTCAAACCAGTAAGTCTGTTCTCTTTTTGTGAGTTAGAATTTTGTTCTACCTTTTTCTCCAGCTGTGTCCAGGACCCTCTATTGCGATCCCTGTCAGAGCAGTAGGTGGTGGTAGCTGGGCACCATCTAGTTGTGCTAGACTCAGTCTGGCAGAGGCTGTGGTACTTGTGATCCATTAACCTTTTGACCTAATCTTTCCCTTGTATCTTTAGTTTTCTTTATTCTCTCTTGCTCTAGATGGGGTACAACCAGTGGAGTATCTTAGATGGCCAGTCACGAGCTCTTAAGACCCCAGATGCTACTCACCAAAGTAGGACATGAAACATTTCTCTATAAACTATGTTATGCCAATTGAGCTAGATGTTTCCCAAGAACGTGGCCCCCAGCCATCAGCCCAGTACTTTGATTCCTCAGGGATTTTGAATGTGTCTATGAAGCTTCCATGACCTTGTCTTGGTCAAGTTGTGCTGGCTTCCCCAGTATTTTGTACTGTCTTTCCCTTCACCAAAGTTACCACTTATCTATTGTCTAGTTAGGATATGGAATTATTTCAGCAATGTGGAGACACAGGAAATGCCTTAGAAAGGAAAGACAGAAACATGATAGATAATTCTTAACAAACTATTTTAAATTCTTACAGAATTCTGCTTGTAATTTTTCCATTTGGCTCGGAATGTAGTTAAAACTCCTGAATTGAGGGCAATGGGTGGGATGCACCCCTCTATATACTAAAGATGTTAGATACTCCTGCAGGAATTACTTTAAAATGAACACACTAGTTCTGAGACCTTCCCCATCATTCACCTTCATCCTTCAAACTAAGAAAATTGAAATATGACAGGTCATTCAAGTGAAGAGTTTGTGGAAGTAGGAACAACTGAGGATTAGGAATCCTCATGGGAATATACTGGGGGATAGGTGTTCCTTCTCAGCCAAGTTAGAAGTCCTCCAGAAGAACTAGTCTTGGAGAATGAATACAAGAAGCAAAGACCAGAATTTGAATTCATTTGTGGCTACATGGTAGGTGAGCTGAGAAAGTTTAGGGTACATCTATGAACACACACTTGTGCATGTCTCTCACTTTTAAGGTGGGAGTCTCACTGAATCAGACCATGCCTGCATTTACACCCATGGCATCATAAAAATATGCAAGTTTCCTACAGGGCAAGTGTAGGCTGCAAGAGGATGTTGAGCTCGAGTCAACTTGTTGGGATTCCAGCCAAGAAGTTAGCCTGTTAGGGTAACCTGCTGTAGCAGTGAGGGGCCATAGCAGTGACTGTCTTATGAAAGACAGGTCATAGTGAAATCATGGAGTAAATTTATTGCCCTTGTCTGGGAACTGCATATTGGAATAGTACCTGAAAGAGGACCTTGGAAGAGCCTGAAAACTGTCTCATGAATCAACACATTGCCATACATAGGGCACCAACTGCTAGTATTACATGGCAACAGCCCTCAAGATTTTGCCCTTTTTCTAATTCGCATCCTTCCTCCCTGACCTCATAAACCTGAAAGACGTGAGAGGGGGTTAAAGAATAAAGGAAGAAAAGATATCCCTCTGTTCCCATGGCTGACCTCCAAGCCGTATGTCAGACCTGAACTAGCGAGGGAGGATATAGGATTGGAATTGTGTGAACTTGGAATTTTAAATTGGGCTGGGCTGGACCTTTCAATATTTGAAAGTGGGTCTTCAGTTACAAAGTAAAACTTACTTTTAGAACTAAAGGTGGACAGAAAGTTATAGGGATTTACCAAGGTGTCACCCAGGAGCAGGGACGGAGATTGGACTGAGTACCCATCTCCTTGAGTCTTATTGGAAGGAATATTTGCATGAGAGCCAGGAGGTGTTGATCCCTGTCTTTCAATTCTCTTAGTATAGTTCCCCTGTCATTTTTTTCTCTCTGCCTTTCTCCAAAATCACTTTTCTCTCAGAATTTAAAGGTAGTCAAGTCCCAAATTGCTTTTCTTTCCGTGAAAAGGCCAAAAAAAAAAAAAGGCAACCTCTTAGAAAAGTGTAGAGCACTGGAGCCTGGAGCAGAAGTTCTGAGGTCTTGTTGGTCCTGAGAAGCATGGTTTATGGATCAGGGAGAGAGGAAATTTATGCAGAAGTGAGACCCCAGGACAAAACTAAAATAAGGTCAAGAACAGTCAGGCATCCTTTTCTAAGCCTCAGGGCAAGACACAGACTGGCTGTAGAGGGTCCTGTAATCGCCAATCCCTGGGCTGGTCTGGACTTGGCTAGAAAAGGGAGCTGTGTTTTTGGGTGACAATCTCTCATCTTGTTTTCCTGTCCTGTGTCTCTCAAACACCAGCAGTCTTGCACAGATTGTTCTGAGTCCCTGAGGCATTGTATATCTGCTTCAGAACAGAGATAAAGCCTGAAAAGACTCACCTTTGAATGATGGTAAAATTTCAGAAAGTTAGTGGAATCTAAACCCAGCAGCTTTCCCTGTACTTAACAGGGTAGCAGGTGGAAATGGAGAGCCACTCTTGTGTGTTTTCCAGAACTGGATTTTTCTGCCCCAGGCACCAAAGTTAGTAGAGTCATGATGCTTGGGTCACAAGGGAGTTTTAGCTTCTTTTAATCCCCTTGGGAGGATGTCCTTGAAATGTTTTCCTCAAGAAATGCAGTCATTTTTACACCCTGGTTCTTAAGAAGTAAATGGGGGAATAGACAGGCAGCTCTGCTTTGTTTGTCTGTTTGTTTTATCTCCGGGTGTTGTTTCTACTTGTGATTTCCTATCTGTAACTTAGTTGATTATTTCTCTTCGTAGGAAGTGAATGGTTTGCAGTGCGTGTCTTATGTTCCCAGGTTGATGGTGTTATGGATTGAATTATGTCCCCCAAAATGTGTGTCAACTTGGCTAGGCCAGGTTTTCCAGTATTGTGTGGTTGTCCACAATTTTGTGATCTGATGTGATTATCCTATGTGTTGTAAATCCTACCTGTGTGATGTTAAGGACCCAGAATTGGAGGCAATTATGTCAATGAAGCAGGACTGAATCTATAGGGACTAGTTTATATCTTGAGTCAATCTCTTTTGAGATATAAAAGAATGAAGCAAGCAGAGAGACAAGGGGACATCAAACTACCAAGAAAGTAGTACCAGGAGCAGAATGCAACCTTTGGACCCAGGTCCCTGCAGTGAGAAGCTCCTTGACCAGGGGATGATTGATGACAAGGACCTTCTTCCAGAGCTGAGACAGAAAGCCTTCCCCTGGAGTGGGTGCCCTGAATTTGACTCCTAGACTGTGAGAGAATGAATTTGTTTGTTAAAGACATCCACTTGTGGTGTTTCTGTTATAGCAGTACTAGATAACTAAGGTAGATGGTAAGCATTTTGAGAGTTCCTTCTCTGTTTCCTCTTAAATGCCTAGTAGAAGAAACCTGTTAAAATCCCATTGCCATTGATTCTGATTCATAGCTATCATATGATATGTTACAGGGTAAAACTGCCCCATTGGGTTTCCAAGGCTATAATCTTTTCAGAAGCAAACAACCATATCTTTCTCCCATGGAGTTGTTCATGGGTTTGAGCCCTAGAACTTTTGGTTAGCAGCTGAGTTCTTAACCACTGTGCCACCAGGGCTCCTTCTGGTAAGGGAGGAAGATCTAGAGATTTGAGTTGAATTCCTGCACAGGGATTATGACTCCAGGTGCTGTCTCTAGTAGAAAGGAATAGATGGTGGCTTTCTGCACCTATTGAATAAGTGTGCTTTGGAATGAAAATATGGAGATCCATTGATTCCATCCACCCACCCACCCACCCATCCACCCACCCACCCAGCCACCCAGCCACCCAGCCACCCAGTCACCCATCCATCCATCCATCCATCCATCCATCCATCCATCCATCCATCCATCCATCCATCCATCCATCCATCCATCCATCCGCCACCTACCTATCTGCCTACCTACTTATCTACCTACCTATCTGCCTACCTACTTATCTACCTATATCTTTTCACAGCTAGGAAGGAAATGTTAGAATCAGAGTCTTTGTTTCTGCAACTTATCCATCAGGCATATATATGAGTTTTCCCTTCTAACTCCTAATTTAGCAGCATCTTCTACAAAGCAGAGCCCAAAGCAAGAATTTGAGTCATTAACTTTATTTGGAAGGTAAAAGTCCAGGGAAGTGAAATGGAGGACAAAAGAGGAAACTGAGGCTAGGGTAGATATAAAGTAACACAATGAAATGTGTTACTACAGTGAGAGTCATTGTTCAGAACAATCAGCGATGAGCCAGAGACAATTACCCAGGTCTTTTTCTTTGAGGGGTATGAATTCTTAGCCACCTTGATCTTGTTGGGTTGTGGTGGTTGTAATTACTCATTACAGCCTTTACACCAATGTTTGAAAGGTTCAAGATTTCAGGAATAAGAAACCCAAATTGCACAAATTGGTTGTTGGTTGTAAGAGTGAGAATGGCCAAAATCACTATCACCCATTGGTTCTTAAATCTGTACATTTTAACTATAAAGGATAATCATACTGCTTATCAGAAGACAGTTTAAGGAATATACTCAATCCTGGAGGATAGTGCTGCAATCTATAAGGCGTTGTCCCTAGCTGGCACCTTAATTAGTTTTCACTACATTATTCCATCATTCTCTCTAGGAGATGGCATATGTGGTAAACAATTGCCATCCAGTCGATTCTGACTCACGGCACCCCCATGTGTGTCAGAGTAGAACTGTGCTCCATAGTGTTTTCATACTTTGAACATGTTATCAGGAGGGATCAGTCCCTGGAGAAGGGCATCATGCTTGGTAAAGTAGAGGTCAGCAAAAAAGGAGAAGACACCCAATGAGATGGATTGACACAGTGGCTGCAACAACGGGCTTGAGCATAAGAACGATTGTGATGATGGCGCAGGACAGGGCAATGTTTCGTTCTGTTGTACATAGGGTCGCTATGAGTTGGAACTGACTTGGCAGCAATTAACAACAACAACATATACAAATATGTATGTAGAAATATCTGCTGCCAATCCTATATATATTTGTGGGTGCACTACCATACCTGTTCAGCTTAGATGTCTGCCTATGTATCTACTCATAAACTATTGTCTGTTATTCAGTTGCAGGATCCTATAGGTAATAGTGTTTACCATGGCTACCTATTACCTTTGTGTACCTCTCAGCGTCTTCCTTTGCCTTGGTCATATTGCGCTGACTTCCCTCGTATTGTGTATTGTCTTTTCCTTCATCAAAGTTAATACATGTCTACTATCTAGCTAGTGATTTTCACTCCCCCCCAAATCCCTAGTAACCACCAAAGAACGTTTCTTTCTCTGTGTAAATCTTTCCTTCACTTTTTATAATAGTGGCCTCATGTAGTTGTCCTTTTGTGACCGACTTATTTCACTCAGCAAAAGGTCCTTAAAGTTCACTGATGTTGTGAGATGTTCTTCAATGTTTTGTACTTTTCAGTGTACAAACATTTGTCAGATTTTTCCCCTAATTATTCCATAATTTGTGATGATATTGTAATGGCAGTTATTTTAAGAAAATCATTTCCAATTGTTCCTTGCTTGTATAAAGCAATAAAATTGATATTTTAATATTGGTCTCATATCCTGCAATCTTAGTAAATTTATTTATTGATTCTAATAGCTTTTTTTGTAGATTTCCACTGAATTTTTTACATAGATGATCATGCAGTGTATGAATAAAAACCATTTTATGTCTTCCTTTCCCATCTGGGTGACTTTATTTCTTCTTCTTGCCTTATTGTACTGGCTGGAACCTCCAGTATAATGTTGAGTGGAAGTGATGAGAATGTGAATCCTTGTCCTGTTCTTTTTCTTAGGGTAAAGCATTCATTCAGCCTTTCACAATTAATTATGTAAGTTTTTCATAGATGCCTTTCAACAGATTGATTCCTAGTTTGCTGAGAGTTTTTATCAGGAATATATGGTTTTTCTGCATGTATTTAGATGATCATGTGGTTTTATTTTTTAGTTTGTTAACATGGCGAATTACAATGGTTGCTTTTGGAATGTTAAACTATCCTTGTACTTCTAGGATAAACCACATTTGGTCACTGTTTATTTTTCTTGTTACTATCAAAGTAGATGTTTCTGAACATTATCAGATTGTTAAAAAGGTCACGGATGGTATTGCTTAAAGCCACATACCAATTTTAAAAAGCGGTTAATCCTGAGTCAGCAAATATCCTGTTAAAAGAAGACTAGAGAGAGAGGCAAGGGAAATGGAAGGAAGAAGAAGGCAAAAGAAGACATTCGAGATGTTTTCATCTTCTGAGAAATCTGTTCTGAAGGAGACAGCTTAAATTTTATATCAACTCTGAGGATATGGGACATGCGATTACTAGAGATGATAACTGCATGGGTTGAAGAGAGTGGATCAGAAGGTTTGATTTCAGGTGTTATGGCTTGGTTCCTCTGGTATTTGAAACATCGATTCCTCCTTTTTCTTGGAAAAGTTTTCACTTTCTCCTTTTGTCTTCCTGGACACCAGTCTACCCTGGTTCTCCTCCTACCTCTCTGGGTCCTCCTTCTCAGTTTCCTTTGCTGGTTCATTATTTCTACATGTCAGAGTCTCCCGGGGCTTAGCCATAGGCTCTCTTCTCTCTGTAGTCACTCCTTAGGTAATTTTATCTAGTTCCCTGGCTTTAACTACTTTGTATTCAATGGTAACATATAATGACTCCAGGATTTATATTCCCTGCCCTGCCTTCTCTCTTGATTCTCAGATTTATATGCCCAACGGCCTATGCTACAACTCTGCTTCATTTTCTCATAGACAGCTCAAACTTCACACGTTCTAAATAGAACTCTTGTTTCCCCCATCTCAAGTATGCTCCCCACCAATATTATCCATTACAGCAAATGTCACCACTGTTTACCCACTTTTCTTTTTCCCTTATATATCAACCACATCAGCAAACACTGTTCTAGGTTATATTTTGAAGTTAAATCCCAAATCTGACTGTTGCTCACTGTCTTCACCAGGACCACCACTGTCTTCTAAGCCGCGACAATCTCTTGCCTATTGCCAACTGCAGTGGGCCCCAGAAACGTGTGCCTGTTTCCCCTCTTGTACCTTATGGTGAATTCTCCACAGCACAGCCTACTTGAATTTTCAAAGATGCAAATGAAATCCCTGCAGATGGAACTATACCTAAGAATGGACAACCTCCCGTGAAACCTACAAGTCAGAGGTGATAGAGGACCAGGACAGGCACACCAGGATGGAGACCAATTTAAGCCAAATGGCTTGGGTCTAACCCTGGTTGTTCTTTTCCCATCCAATAAGGGCTAGAATGAAACCAGATTAAAGGGGGAAAATTACAGATTTTTTTCAGCTAATGTTTATAAGGAGCTATTTTGGCGCAGAGTTTAAGAGCTCAGGCTGCTAACCAAAAAGTCAACAGTTTGAATACATGAGCTGTTCCTTGGAAACCCTATGGGGCAGTTATACTCTGTCCTATAGGGTTGCTATGAGTTGGAATTGACTTGATGGTAATGGGTTTGGTTTTTTGTTTTTGAAATGTTTATATAATCAAGAAGATTCAGGCACCATGTTAAACATAATAGGCAAGATTGTTTATTTTTTCTTAAAATTAAAAAAAAAAAAAATAGCTTCCTCCACCCCTCCCCCAAAATGATACTCATTCTAAAACCTTAAAGCAATACAGGGTGTAGTATAAATCACTGTATCCCATGATCCCAGACAAAATTTCCTTGTAACAAACCATCCTAAAGCATAGGAACTTAAACAATGAGAATCATTTTATTGTCATCTCGCACTGTGCGAGGTGTTGACTGGGCTTAGTTAGGCAGTTCTCACTTGGGGGCTCACACGCTTGCAGTCAGAGCCAGGGTTGGGGTCATCTTAAGCTTCACACACTCACATATTTGGTGCCTGAACTGGGGGAACTGAAAGATTTGTGTCCGGAACATTGGGGCTCCTTGGGCATCTGTGTCCAACTCTAAGTGGCCTTGTCAGCTGATCTCTCCAGCATGGTGTCTTCAGGGTAGTAGAACTTCTTACATGGCTGCTCAGGGCTCCAAGGTGCACATCCCAACAGAGAGCAAGCCAGGTGGAAACTGTGCGAGTTTTTCTAACATAGCCTTGGAAACATGTAGCATCACTGTTCCCAAAAGTCCTCCAGGTTCAAGGGGAGGAGCAGAGACTTAATCTCTCGGTGGGGAAGTTGCAAGAAAACAATCTGCCACAATCACCATTAATATGTTATTGGCTCTATTTCCAGGATCTTTTTCCCCATATTGTGTTTCACATAAAAAGTAATAAGCACCTTTATATGATAGACGCAGTTCTGAAGCCTGCTTTATTCATATTAGAGCAATTGTTTTATTGCAGAAAAAGAAACTGAGGTTAGTAACATGACTTGTCACACAGTGAGTTAGCTGCAGAGTTGGGATAGACTCCAAGTCTCTGGATTATAAATCTAGGACTCTTTCTACTACTTCATGTGAAATAATGAAAGCAGAGCTTTGGAAGTTTCTGTGTTGGGGCCGTGGGTGGAATAGGATGGATATTGAGATACTTGAAGAAGGAGCATTGTTAAGAGGCCAGTTTGTTAACCCATATCAAAGCAGATGAATTTCAAATTTTACTCAAATGAGCTGTAAAATGTAAGAGATACCACAAAGAAAGGCAAGCAGCTGATTGTTTCCTCTTCAAAGAGATTAGATGATTCTAAATTTGGAGGAAAATGGAAGTCAGCTTATACTGGTGACAAATGAACCTAGTTTGGTAGGGCAGGTAGACTCAAGCTGGAAACCAGGGAGACAGTTGGAAAAAAAAAAAGAAGGAACACTTTTTTGAGTGCTTACTATATAGTAGACATTATGGTGGTGGCATAGTATACATGCCCATTAAACCAAACAGTTTTGGGGTGACGGAATTATTATTTCTATTTTGCATATTAGGAGTATTGAGTCTAGGTGCTTAAATAACTTCCTTTAGATCACGTAAGTGGATCATATCATCCTACCAAGCCAGGATTTAGCACCAAATGTTTTCTTTACACTGTAGGGCAACCGTTGGAGAAATCCAATCCAGTGACTAGTAATAGTTGTTTCTAAAGCTGGAAATAATTAATAGGAGGATTTTGCCATGTCAAAAGAACACTCTCCAGGGTAGCCAGAAAGCATATTTAAGGCAGATTCTGGAAAGACATCTCCATCAACCAGAGGCCTTTAGATTCACAAAATCCAAACTGGAACAGAACTCAGAGGTCATCAATTCAGTGATTCACCATACCAGAGTCACCTAATGACTGATTTCAAAAGACAAATACCTCACTCCTTCCTTGGAGAGCCTGGGCCAGTAGGTCCAGAGTGGGGTTTGGAAGGAAAGGGGGTAGCCTCTTGTCTGTAGCCTTTTCTCAGCCTTAGGGAGGCTTGAGGATCTGACCCTTGGTCAAATCCCTCTTGCAATTAATTCAAAGAGAGTATAAGTGTATAAGGAGCCTTAGCCGCTAACTGAAAAGTTGGCAGTTCAACCCACCAGCTGTTTCTTGGGAGAAAGATGTGGCAATTTGCTTCTGTAAAGATTACAGCCTTGGAAACCCTATCGGGAAATTCTACTCTATTCTATAGAATGACTATGAGTTGGAATCTACTCAATGGCAAACAACATGAGGGTATATTGTATCTAAGATATAGACCAAAAAACAAAACAAAACAAAAAAGCCAAGCCACTTGCCATGAAGTCTATTCTGACTCATGGTAAGCCCATGTGTTGCATAGTAAAACTTCTCCACATGGTTTTCAATGGTTGCAATTTTTCTGGAAATGCACTCTGGTGGTGCAGTTGTTAACGTGTTCAACTGCTAACTGAAAGGTCAATGGTTCAAAATGACCAGAAGCTCCGTGGGAGACAGATGTGGCAGTCAGCTTCCATAGAGATTTACAGCCCTGGAAACCCTATGGGGCTGCTATGAGTCAGAATCAACCTGATGGCAGTAGGTTTGGTTTGGTGTGTAGTCTTTTGGAAACACATCACCAGACCTTTCTTTGAAGACACCTCTGTATTGATTTCAACTGCCAACTTTTTTGTCAGTAGTGGAGCACATAACTGTTTGCACTGCCCCAAACCAAAAACTCAAACCCGTTGCCTTTCAGTCAATTCTGACTCATAGGGACCTTAGAGGTGTACCACCCAGGGACTCCAAAATATTGACAGTCCTGCTGAAATGGCTTTGACCCAACTGAAGCATGACATCTGTTTGTTAAAACTGGTTTTGGAAAAATATTTAATTCAGGAATAACCTATATTTGCTGAGAAGCAGCCGTACCGGTAAATAGGTACCAGTCTCACAACCCAGAGGGGACAATGGGATTAGCAAAGCATAAAGCTCAGACGTTGGAATAGGAGGCAGACCTGAAAGTTCATCAATAGCTGGACCATCACGACAATGCCACAAACTCTGGGCAGAATTGTCCATCTGGTTATGCGGATAAAAGGAATTCAGATGCCCATGGCATCAAAGGGAGAAATATTTTTCTATTGACAAGCTTTCTCAGGGCACATTTCATGTCCTTGTTCCTTAGGCTGTAAATGAAGGGGTTTATCATGGGTGTCACCACAGTGAATAGTACTGCTCCAATCTTATCTGTGTCATCAGGGTGGGTAGATGAAGGGAAGAAGTAAACCCCTACAATGGTCCCATAGAAGAGTAATACAACTGTCAGGTGAGAGCCACAGGTTGAAAAGGCTTTCCATTTTCCCTCTGTGGTTGAGATTCTCAGGACAGCACTGATGATGTGGATGTAGGAGAAGACGATGAGGGCAAAGGGGAAAGTGATGACAGATAAGCCCACGACAAACAACACGAGCTCATTGACCACTGTATCTGAGCAGGACAGTTTGAGCAGAAGGGCCAGGTCACAGAAGAAGTGTGGGAGAATGTTGCTGTCACAGAAGATCAATTGAATGAGCAGAAGGGTGTGTGTCAGGGCAACAATATTACTGAGGATCCACGGAATGACTGACAGCAAAACACAGATTCTGGGCTTCATGATGGTCACGTAGTTTAGAGGGTGGCAGATAGCCACGAAGCGATCATAGGCCATGACCCCCAGGAGGATATTGTCGATGACAATGAACACGATGGAAAAGTACATCTGTGTGATGCAGCTCTCATAGGAGATGGATTGACTCTTGGTGTGAATATCCATCAGCATTTTGGGGACTGAGGTGGAAATGGAGGAAATATCAGCAAAGGACAAATTGGCAAGGAAGAGATACATGGGGGTGTGAAGGTAAGAATCCAAGCTGATGGCCAGGATGATGAGCCCATTCCCAACCATTGTGACCAGGTACATACCCAGAAAAAGCACAAAGAGGACTTTCTGTTGTTCAGCATGTTTGGAGAGTCCCAGGAGGATGAATTCAGAGATGGTAGTTTGGTTTCCTTGGTGCATATTTCTGGTGAAGTGAAGAAAAGAAGATGAAAACCCCATACCCCCACAGGAAAACCAATATCGTACTATTCAACTGCAGTATTGCAGGTGGGAATATTTGTTCTAAGCTGAAGGGAAATAAAGAGTTGGGAAAACAAGCAAAAAAACAAAAACAAAACAACAACAACAACAAAAAAACTGTGTTGCTGCTGAGTTGATTGTGACTCATGGTGATGTTATGTGTTTCAGAGTAGAAATGTGCTCCATAGGGCTGGATTAGGCACCTCCAGGCGGACTCAAGCTGCCAATCTTTTAATTAGTAGCTAAGTGGTTAATCCTTTTGTGCTACCCAGGGACTGCAAGGGTGGAAAATGTCAACTTAATACAGAATTATTTCACTTTTTTTCTTTATAACGTAATATTTAATGGCCACATAATTTTTCACTACTGAACAATATCATAATTCACATACTCATTTCCTCTTTTTTGGAGTATATCAGATTTTTTTTCAAAATTCATCTTTGTAATCTCTCTCTCTTTTTTATTGTGTTTAGATGAAGGTTTACAGAACAAATTAGTTTCTCATTAAACAGTTAACACGCATATTGTTTTGTGGCGTTAGTTTCCAACCCCATGACATGTCAACATTCTCCCCTTCTCTACTTTGGGTTTCCCATTTCCATTTATCCAGCTTTCCTGTCCCCTGCCTTCTTGTCCTTGCCCCTGGGCTGGTATGCCCCTTGAGCCATGTATAAATGGTTGAGCTACATGTATTATTGCTTGTTTTAGGGGCCTGTCTGATATTTGGCTGAAGGATGAACCTCAGGAGTGAATTTGGTACTGAGTTAAAAGGGTGTCCAAGGGCCATACTTCTGGGTTTCTCTAGTCTGTGTCAGACCAGTAAGTCTGGTCTTTTTTTGTGAGTTAGAGTTTTTTTCTACCTTTTTCTCCAGCTGTGTCCAGGACCCTCTATTGTGATCCCCATCGCAGCAGTTGGTGGTGGTAGCTGGGCACCATCTAGTTGTGCTAGACTCAGTCTGGTGGAGGTTGTGGTACTAGTGGTTCATTAGTCCTTTGGACTAATCTTTCCCTTGTGTCTTTTGTTTACCTCATTCTTGCTTGCTCTAGATGTGGTCGAGCATCTTCGATAGCCGATCACAGGTTTTTAAGACCCCAGATACTGCGCACCAAAGTAGAATGCAGAACATTTTCTTTATAAACTATGTTAGGCCATTTGAGCTAGATGTTTCCCGAGGCCATCCTCCCCAGCCTTCAGCCGAGTAATTTGGTTCCTCAGGGAGTTTGAATGCGTCTATGAAGCTTCCATGACCTTGTCTTGGTCAAGTTGTGCTGGCTTCCCCAGTACTGTGTACTCTCTTTCCCTTTGCCAAAGTTTCCACTTATCTATTGTCTAGTTAGCATATGGAATTATTTCAGCTATGTGGAGATGCTGGATATGCCTTAGAAAGGAAAGACAGAAACATGATAGATAATTCTTAACAAACTGTTTTAAATTCTGAATGTGATTTTTCAGTTTGGCTTGGAATGTAGTTAAATCTCCCAAATTAAGGGCAATGGGTGAGATGCACCTCTGTATACTAAAGATGCTAGATACCCCTGCAGGAATTACCTTAAAATGAACGAACTAGTTCTGAGGCCTTCCTCATCATTCACCTTCATCCTTCAAACTAAGAAAATTGAAACAAGAAAGGTCACTAAAGTGAAGAGTTTGTGGAAGTACGAACAACTGAGGATTAGGAATCCTCATGGGAATACACTGGAGGATAGGTGTTCCTTCTTACCCAAGTTAGAAGTCCTCCAGAAGAACTAGTCTTGGAGAATGAATACAAGAAGCAGAGACTAAAATTTTACTTCATTTGTGGCTAGATGGTAGGTGAGCTGAGGAAGTTTAGGGGACACATATGAACAGAGACTTGTGTTTGTCTCTCACTTTTAAGGTGGGAGTTTCACTGAATCAGCCCAATATGTTGGGAAGGGGGAAAGGTTGGAAGGTAGTAGAGCATGCCTGCATTTACACCCATGGCATCCCATGAATATGCAAGTTTCCTACAGGCCAAGTGCATGCTGCAAGAGGATGTTGAGCTCAGTCAGCTTGTTGGGATTCCACCCAAAAAGGTAGCCTGTTTTGGTAGCAGTGAGAGGCCATAGCGGTGACCGTCTTATGAAAGAGAGGTCATAATGAAATCATGGAGTAAATTTATTGCCCTTGTCCTGGAACTGCATATTGGAATAGTACCTGAAAGAGGACCTTGGAAAAGCCTGCAAATCGTCTCATGAGTCAACACATTGCCGTACGTAGGGTGCCAACTGCTAGTATTACATGACAACAGACCTCAACATTTTGCCATTTTTCTAATCCCCATCCTTCCCCCCTGACTTCGTAAAACTGAAAGATGTGAGAGGGGGTTAAAGAATAAAGGAAGAGAAGATATCCCTGCCTTCCCATGACGGACCTGCAAGTTGTATGTCAGACCTGAACTAGGGAGGGAGGGTGTAGGATTGGAATTGAGTGTGAAATTGAAGTTTTAAATTGGGCTTGCCTGAGGTTTTTAGTACTTGACAGTGGGTCTTCAGTACCAAAGTAAAACTTATTTTTAGAACTAAAGGTGACCAGAAGGTTACAGAGACTTACCAAGGTGTCACCCAGGAGTATGGAAGGAGATTGGACTGAGAATATTCATCTCTTTATGGCTTATTGGAAGGAATATTAACATGAGAGCCAGGAGGTATTGATTCCTGTCTTTTTACTCTCCTAGTGTTGTCCCTGTCTCATTTTTTCTCTTCGTCTTTCTCCTAAATCACTTCTGTCTCAAAATTTAAAGATAGCCAAGTCCTCAAATTGCTTTTCTTTCCATGAAGAGACCGGAGGGGGGGCGGGGGGAAGACAACCTCTAGAGATGTCAAGGGCACTGGAACCTGAAGCAGAAGCTCTGAGGTCTCGTTGGTCCTGAGATGCTTGCTTTATAGATCAGAGAGAGGGGAAACGTTCCAGAAAAGGGAGACCCCAGGACAAAATTAAAGGTAAAGAACTGTTAGGCATCCATATCTAAACCAGACTGGCCTTAGAAGGTCCTGTAATCACCAAGCGCTGGTTTGTCTGGGCTTGACTAGAAAGGGGAACCTTGTTTTTGAGTGACCATCTCTTGTCTTGTTTTCCTGTCCTGTATTTCCCATGCACCAGCAGTGCTGCATAGATCTTTTGGAGTCTCTGAAGCAGTGTATATCTCGTTTATAGTAGGGTGAAAGTCTGAAAAGACTCACCTTTGAATGATGGTAAAATCTCAACAAGTTAGTGGAATCTAGACCCAGCAGCTTTCCCCATACCTAGCAGGGCAGCAGGTGGAAATGGAGAGCCACTCTTGTGTATTTTTCAGAACTAGATTTTTCTGCCCCAGACACCAGAGTTAGTAGAGTTGTGATGTTGGGCTCACAAGGGACCTTTTAGCTCCAGCTGAGTCCCTTGGAAGAATATCCCTGAAGTGTTTTCCTCGAGAAATGCAGTAATTTTCACATTCTGGTTCTGATGAGGTAAATGGGGAATAGATAGGCAGCTCTGCTTTTTTTGTCGGTTTGTTTTATCTTTAGGGGCTGTTTCTACTTGTGATTTCCTATTTGTAACTTAGTTGATTATTTCTCTTCATAAGAAGTGAATGGTTTGTAGTGTGTGTTTTACGTTCCCAGTGAGATCGTGTTATGGATTGAATTGTGTCCCCCCAAAAAGTGTGTTAACTTGGCTAGGCCGTGATTCCCAGTATTGTGTGGTTGTCCACCATTTTGTCAGCTGATGTGCTTATCCTACGTGTTGTAATCCTACCTCTGTAATGTTAATGACGGAGGATTAGAAGCAATTATGTTAATGAGGCAGGACTCAATCTACAAGATTAGGTTGTTATTTTCAGTCAATCTCTTTTGAGATATAAAAGAATCAAGTAGAGAGACAGGGGACCTCATAACACCAAGAAAGTAGTGCCAGGAGCAGAGTGTGTCCACTGGACTCAGGTACCTGGGCTGAGAAGCTCTTAGACCAGGGGAAGATTGATGACAAAGACCTTGTTCCAGAGCTCACAGAGAGAGAAAGCCTTCTCCTGGAGCTGGCGTCCTGAGTTTGGACTCCTAAACTGTGAGAGAATAAATTTCTGTTCTTAAAGCCATCTACTTGTGGTATTTCTGTTATAGCAGCACTAGATAACTAAGACAGATGGTAAGCATTTTGAGAGTTCATTCTGTTTCCTCTGGAATGCCTAGTAGGGGAAATGTCTTAAAATCCCATTGCCATTGATTCCAACTCATGGCGACCATATGATGTGCGACTGAGTAAAATTGCCCCATAGGGTTTCCAAGGCTGTAATCTTTATGGAGGTAGACTGCCACATCTTTCTCCTGTGGAGTAGATGGTGGGTTTGAGCCTTAGAACTTCTGATTGCAGCTGAGTGCTTAGCCACTGTGCACCAGGGCTCCTTCTACTAGGGGAGGAAGATCTAGAGATTTCAGTTGAATTCCTGCATCAGAGGTTATGACTCCAGAGACTGTTGAAAGGAATAGACGGTGGCTTTCTGAACCTCTTGAATAAGTGTCAGCAGTGAAATGAAAATCTGGAGACCTATTGATTCAACAGAAGCCCTGGCAGCACAGTGGTTAAGTGCTCAGCTGCTAATTGGAAGGTCTAGAGTTCAAATCCACCATCTGCTCCACTGAGAAAGCTGTGGCAGTCTGCTTGCATAAAGACTATAGCCTTGAAAACCCTATGGGACAGTTCTACTCTGTACTGTGGGGTCCCTATGAGTTAGACTCCATGGCAATGGTCTATTATTTTTAATATATATATATATTTTTTATTGAACTTTAGGTGAAGGTTTACAGAACAAACTAGTTTCTTATCAAGCAGTACACACATTGCTATATGACACTGGTTAACAACTCAACAACATGTCAACGCTCTTCCTTCTCAACCCTGGGTTCCCTATTATCAGCTTTCCTGTTCCCTCCCACCTTCCAGTCCCTGCCCCAAGGCTGGTGTGCCCCTTTAGTCTTGTTTTGTTCCTTGGGCCTCTCCAATCTTTGGGTGAATTCGAACCTCAGGAATGGCCTCATTACTGAGCTGAAAGGGTGTCTGGGGTCCATACTCTCAGGGTTTCTCCAGTTTCTGTCAGGCCAGCAAATCTGGTCTTTCTTTTTGAGTTAGAATTTTGTTCTACATTTTTCTCCAGCTCTGTTGGAGACACTCTATTGTGATCCCTGGCAGAGCAGTCAGTGTAGGTAGCCAGGAACCATTTAGTTGTCCTGGACTCAGCCTGGCGGAGGCCCTGGTAGATGTGGTCCATTACTCCTTTGGACTAATCTTTCCCTTGTGTCTTTAGTTTTCTTCATTCTTCCTTGCTCCCAAAGGGGTGAGACCAGTAGACTATCCTAGATGGTCACTTACAAGCTTTTAAGACCCCAGAAGCTACTCACCAAAGTAGACTGCAGAACTTTTTCTTTATAAACTCTGTTATGCCAACTGAGATGTTCCCTGAGACCATGGTCCCCACATCCCCCAGCCCAGCAATTAGATCCCTCAGAGGTTTTGGATAAGCCTATAGAGCTACTAATGTGGGCTTGCCTTGTACAGGTTGTGCTGGCTTCCCCAGTTTTGTGTGCTGTCTTACCTTTCACCAAAGTTACTGCTTATCTTTTGTCTATTAGGTGTTTTTCATTCCCTACCCCTCCCCTCCCTGGTAACCATCAATATATTTTTTTAAATTTTTATTGTGCTTTAAGTGAAAGTTTACAAATCAAGTCAGTCTTTCACACAAAAACTTATATACACCTTGCTACATACTCCCAATTGTTCTCCCCCTAATGAGACAGCTTCCCTCCCTCCACTCTCTCTTTTCGTGTTCATTTCGCCAGCTTCTAATCCCCTCTACCCTCTCATCTCCCCTCCAGATAGGAGATGCCAACATAGCCTCAAGTGTCCACCTGATCCAAGAAGCTCACTCCTCACCAGCATCCCTCTCCAACCCACTGTCCAGTCCAATCCCTGTCTGAAGAGGTGGCTTTGGGAATGGTTCCTGTCTTAGGCCATGACCACCTGGGTCCTTCTAGTCTCAGTCAGAACATTAAGTCTGGTCTTGTTACGAGAATTTGGGGTCTGCATCCCCCTGCTCTCCTGCTCCCTCAGGGGTTCTCTGTTGAGTTCCCTGTCAGGGCAGTCATCTGTTGTGGCCAGGTACCATCTAGCTCTTCTGGTCTCAGGGTGATGTAGTCTCTGGTTTATGTGGCCCTTTCTGTCTCTTGGGCTCTTTCTTACCTTGTGTCCTTGGTGTTCTTCATTCTCCTTTGATACAGGTGGGTTGAGACCAATTGATGCATCTTAGATGGCCACTTTCTAGCGGAATATTGTTTCTTTTTGTATGTAAACCATTTCATGAGTTTTGACAGTAGTGGTCTCATGCAAGATTTGTCCTTTTGTGATTGATTTATTTCACTCAACATAATGTCCTTCACATGCATCCATGGTATGAGATGCTTCACAGATCCATAATTGTTTTTATCATTGAGTTTATTGCTGTCATTTTGTAGTGCTTTATTATTTTTTTTGTGGTGCTAATGTTTTCTTTGTTCCTCCTACTCTCTTGTGCTGAGTTCCTTTTGTTTGTGGATTTCTTTTGTTTTTATAGTTTTTTTATTGAGATTTTATGTTTTTCTTCTTTACTTTGATGAACAGGTTTGTTAGCTTTCTTTCTGGTTACCTTGAAATTTACCCCTGTCTTCCTAGGTAATAGGTTCCTATTATTAGTTGGTATCACCTTGCTTTTCTCTCCATTAGAAAGTTCTATACCTATATGGTTTATTCCCTCTTTCATTGTCCTGACATTGTTGTCATGTACAGATTAACCTCTCTGGTTCCCTGTTGCAATTCTTTTGGTTTTGGAGAATCCTTGAGAGTTCATTTCCTAGGTTGGTATCTGGCTGGTACAATCTTGCATCCTAGAGTCAGGCTGTGGTCTGATGTTTGATCTCAGACCGATAAAAAAAAAAACCGATGGACCCCCTTTAATAATTCTTGTAAGTTTGGTTTGTTTTTTACATATTTCCTTAATTTCTGTTTAACTGGAAATGTCTTAATTTCACCATCATATTTGAACAAAAGTTTTGCAAGATGTGTTATTCTTGGTTGGCAATTTTTTTCTTTCAGGGTTTTATGTATGTCATCCCATTGCCTTCTTGCCTCCATGGTTTCTGCTGAATAATCAGAGTTTAGTCGTATTGTTTCTCCTCCATATGTGACTTTTTGTTTTTCTTGAGCTGCTCGAAGGATTTTTTCTTTGTCTTTGGTTTTAGTGAGTGTGATTATGATATGCCTTAGTGTTTTTCTTTTGGGGTCTACCCTATATGGGGTTAGTTGAGCTTCTTGGATGGTCAGCTTTTCATCATTCATGATATCGGGGAAGTTTTCTGTCAGCAAGTCTTCAGTGATCCTCTCTGTGTTTTCTGTGTTCTCTCCCTGTTCTGCAACTCTGATCACTCTCAAATTTTTTGCTTTTGATTGTCTCCCACATAATTCTCAGGGTTTCTTCATTTTTCTTTTTTCTGATTTTTCCTCAGACTTGTATCTACGTGTTTTTCTTCAATTTCACTGATTCTGCCTTCCGTCGTTTCAAACCTGCCACTGTCCATTTCTGAAAACTTGTTGTTTATCTTTTGGATTTCTAATTGTTTTTGTAGGATTTCTAGTTGTGAATTTATTTTGGCCTTTCGTTCCTGTCTTAGTTTCCTGAATTATTCCATGTTTTAGTCTGTATTTTCCATGAATTTTTCTACCTTTTCCAAAAGTTTGCCCATTTTTTCCTCATTTTTGTCTGCTTTTTGCTTCAACTCTTGGATTGCTGTGAATATTAGAGATTTGAATTCCCTGTCAGGTAGTTCTAATGCCTTTTCTTCTACTGGAAGGTCATCTGGTGTTTTATTTTGGATGCCTACTGGACCCATCCTGTCCTTTTTTTTTTTTAAATATGTGTTGATATTGTCTGCTGTCTTTGGGACATTTAGTAGTTATTTTCTGTGTTTCTTGATTGTGGATTTGTTTGTTTTGTCCTGTTTTTTGTTTTATTTGGTTATGCCTGAGCAAGTGGGCTGTGAATTCTTTGTTGTTTTGTCATTGGTAGTCATGATACTTTTCACCTCCTTGTCCAATGGGTAGGGCCAGTCATTCAGCTATGGTGCAGCAGGGCAGGTCCAGCTGAAGGGGAAGGGCTGGGATAGATTGTTTATGGCACAGACCAAGGCTGACAAGGTGGGCCACGAATCAGTGCTGGGCAGGTTCCAGTAGGCCATGCCTGTGCTGCACGGAGGTGTGATGTTCAGTGCATGGTATAGGTAGGCAGGAAAGAGAGGGGAGGTTGTGATGTGTGGAGCTAATAGGATTGTGGGAAAGAGGAGAGAGAGAAGAAAAAAACAGGGCCAAAAAGAAACAAGGAAACAAAGAAAAAAAAAAGAGTGCTAAGGGACCTTGCCATTGGAGTGGAAAGATGAGAAACCAAGAAATGGAGAAAAACGAAAAGAAAAAGGGAAAAAAGAAAAAAACTAGATAAAAATTTGGAAAAGAGAAAAAGAAAAGAAAAGCCCCCAGGAATACTGGAGTCCCACTGGTAGGACTGCTAAGCCTGGGGAAGTGGGTCCCAGGCTGGGCAATATAGCCTGGCTAGAATTTTTTTCTTTTTTTTTAGAAGGCTATAGATGTCACACAGCACCAGGTATTCAGATGCAGGAAAAGAAGATAAGTGTAGAGAGAAAAGAACTGAGAAATGAAGACAGACAGAAAGGGAAAAAGAGAGAAAAAGAAAAAAAAAAAAGAAAAAGAAAGATGAAAAAAGAAATGCCCCTATGGATCCCACCTATGTGGCTGCTCAGATTGTGTATGTGGCTCCTAAGCTGTGCAGTGCAGCCCAGCTAGAAGTGGTTCCCAAGCTGTGAAAAGAAAAAGGAAACAGACAAAACAAAGCAGAACACAGCAAAACAAGGGGGGGGAACCCCAGGGATCCCACCAGCCTGGTGTTGCAGGCCAGGGGAGTAGCTCCCCAGTCAAGCGTGGCTTCACGGCCTTTCAAGAAGAAGCAAAAATGGCACATGGAGCCAGGCGTTCCAGAGAAAGGACGGGGAGGTGGTAGGAGGCACAGAAGAAACCAAAAGAGAAGGAAAGAAGCAATATCAGCTCAGGGGCCCCACCAGTGTGGGCAGGGCAAATCTAAGTAGCCTGGCCAAAGTAATTGCCTCCCAGCCAAGAGACTGCAGCTGGCAGGAAGCAGAGGAGGTGGGGGAGTGGGCAGGAAGAAAGGGGGGATAGGAGAGTGCTTTGTCTCCTGCTGGGAACTTTGTGAAGCTGCTTTCCCCTACTCCCTGTCCTCTGATCTTTGATGTGGATGGGGTGAATTCAAGAGGCCCTGACGCTGCACTTCCCAGCGGGCCAAGCCACCACAGCTAGCCAGGAAGCTCAGAGCAGCTGGAAAAGGATGGGGGGGGTGGTGGGAGAGGGTGTATCAGTGGTTACCAGGTGCTCTGACTCCTGCTGGGAGTTCCTCAAAGCTGCTTTCCCTTGCTCCCCGTCTGCAGATCCCCTACTGGGAGTCCAAGATGGTGGATGCCTGCTGTGTTAGCTGATGGGGCCCTCTACACATATCTCTCCTCACTCTCCATCCTCTGTCAGTTTCTTATTCCATCTGGTGCTTGGCTGAGTTCTCTAGGTCTTTATTTGGCACTTCAGGTTCCAGGAATGACATTTGCTTGTGTTTTACTTAGTTTTTCAGGTCTTTGATGTGGAGGAACGGTGTGGTGCTTCTGTCTATGGCACCATGTTGGCCGGAAGTCACAAGTTTTTTATTGATTCAATATTCAGAGATCTTAGTTGCAAGCTAAAGAAACAGACTCTGGTTTGTTAATATGGAAAAAATGTTGAAATTACACTGGGATGTTCACAGATACACTAGGAATACTGAATGAACAGGAGCAAGGGTGTGTGCACAGCCGGAGACACAGCCCAAATCAATTCATCCCTTTTTCCAGTGCTTACATGTGCCTTATAGTATAGTGCAGCTACTTGTCATATGGAGTCCCTGGGTGGAGCAAAGAGTTAAGTGCTTGGTTATTAACTGGAAGATTGATGGTTTGAATCCACTCAGGTGCTTTGTTGAAAGATCTGGCAATCTTTTCCAAAACATCATATCCATTGAAAACTCTATGGAATGTAGTTCTACTCTGAAATATATGTGGTCACCATGAGTCAGAATCAACAAGATGGCAACTGGTTTTTTCATTTGTGACACAAACAAAGAGCATTTACTGCCCTCCCCTCCACCCCCCGCCCTGCCATAGGAAGCATCTCAACCTGTGGATTAACTGTGTAGTTATTCATGATTTAAATAATTTAAAATAAAACTAGTTTACATAATTAAACTAATATTTAAATAATGGGATAATGGAGAAGAAAGAAAAGGCAAGTTGTTCTATTATTTATCATGTCTATTTTTTTTTTATTCATCTATGTACTTATCTGTGTGCCTGTCTAGGTATCTATGTATCTAACTATCTTTGTATGTATCTATCTGTATCTATCCATCCATCATCTGCCCATCTACCACAGACCTACCTACCT
The DNA here is from genome assembly GCF_030014295.1 of Loxodonta africana. Taxonomy (NCBI): domain Eukaryota; kingdom Metazoa; phylum Chordata; class Mammalia; order Proboscidea; family Elephantidae; genus Loxodonta; species Loxodonta africana. Next base: position 18,350,260 of record NC_087348.1, on the reverse strand, counting down.
ACCTATATGCCTATCTACTTACCTACCTATTGATTTATCTATCTATAGCTTGTCACAGCTAGGAAGGAAATGTGGGTGGGAACAGAGTCTTTGTTTTTGCAACTTATCCATGAGGCATATTTATGAATTTCCACTTGGAACTACTATGTTAGCAGGGTCTTCTGTAAAGCACTGCCTAAGGCAAGAATTTGAGCTATTACACATTATTTGGAAGGTAAAAGTCCAGGAAAGTGAAATGGAGGACAAAAGAGGAAATTGAGGCTAGGGTAGATACTGTAAGAGTCATTGTTCACAACAATCAGAGGAGAGCCAGAGAGAATTACCCAGATCTTTTTCCTGGAGGGGTATGAATTCTTAGCTTCCCTGACTTTGTTGGGTTGTGGTGGTTGTACTTACTCATTACAGTCTTTATACCAGTGTTTGAAAAGTTCACGGTTTCAGGGAAAGGAAACTCTATTGCACAAATTGGTCATTGGGTGTAAGAGTGTGAATGGTCACCCTTGCTATCACACATTGGTTCTTAAAATCTGTACATTTTAACTATAAAGGATATCATACTGCTTATCAGAAGACAGTTTAAGGAATATACTTAATTCTGGAGGATAGTGCTGCAATCTATAAGGCATTGTCCACAGCTGGCACTTTAACTAGGTTTCATTAGATTAATCCATCACTCTCTCTCTGAGATGGCATATGTGGTAAACAACTGCCATCCAGTCGATTCTGACTCACGGCAACCCATGTGTGTCAGAGTAGAACTGTGCCGCATAGTCTTTTCATACTTTGAACATGTTATCAAGAGGAATCAGCCCCTGGAGAAGGACATCATGCTTGGTAAAGCAGAGGATCAGCGAAAAAGAAGACCCTCAACAAGATGAATTGACACAGTGGCTGCAACAATGAGTTCAAGCATAACAACGATTATGAGGAGGTGCAGGACGGGGCAGTGTTTTGCACTGTTGTACATAGGATTGCTATGAATTGGAACTGAGTCGACAGCACCTAACGATGACAACATATAAAAATACGTATGTAGAAATGTCCACTGCCAATCCTAAATATGTTTGTGGGTATACTTCCACGGGCTATCCCACACCTCTTCAGCTTATATATCTGCCTATGTATCTACTCATAAATTACTGTGTTTTCTTACTGTTGCAGGATCATATATGTAATCATGTTTACCACAGCTACCTATTACTCTTGTGTACATCTCAGTGTCTTCCTTTGCCTTGGTCATGTTGTGTTGACTTCCCTCATATTGTGTATTGTCTTTCCCTTCATCAAAGTAAATAGGTGTCTACTATCTAGTTAGTGATTTTTGCTCTCTCCCCCTCGCATCCCTAGTAACCATCAAACCAGCTTTCTTTGTGTAAACCTTTCCTTGATTTTTTAAAATAGTAGTCTCATGTAATATTTGTCCTCTTATTGCTGACTTATTTCACTCAGCATAAAGTCCTTAAGGTTCATCCACGTTGTGAGATGTTCTTCAATGTTTTATACTTTCCAGTGTACAGACATTTGTCAAATTTTTCCCCTAAATATTCCATAATTTTTGATGTTCTTGTAATGGTGCTTATTAAAAAAAAATCATTTCCAGTTGTTCTTTGCTTGTATAAAGCAATAAAATTGATATTTTAATATTGGTCTTATGTCCCGCAATCTTAGTAAACTGACTTATTAATTCTAGTAGCTTTTTTTTTTTTGTAGATTCCATTGAATTTTTTTGTATAGATAATCATGTCATCTATGAATAGAAACCATTTTATGTCTTCTTTTCCCATCTCAGTGATTTTATTTCTTTTCTTGCCTTATGGCACTTGCTAGAACCCCCAGTTTAATGTTGAGTAGAAGGGATGAGAATGTGAATCTTTGTCCTGTCCTTTTTCTTAGGGGAAAGCATTCAGTGTTTCACAATTAAATATGTAGGTTTTTCATAGATGCCCTTCAAGTGGTTGATTCCTAGTTTGCTGAGAGTAGTTTTTATCAGAAATGTATGGTTTTTCTGCATCTATATAGATGATCATATGGTTTTATTTTTTAGTTTGTTAACATGGTGAATTACACTGATTGCTTTTGGCATGTTAAACTATTGTATTTCTAGGATAAACCACATTTGGTCACATAGAGGGTCATTTGGTCATGGCTTATTGTTCCTGTTATTACCAAAGTAGATGTTCCTGAACATTCCAGGATGGGTAAAAAGGTTGCAGATGTTATTGCCTAAAACCATATACCAATTTTCAAAGGGGTTAGTCCTGAGTCAGCAAAAATCCTCTGTTAAAAGGAGACGAGAGAGAGCAAAGCAAACAGAAGGAAGAAGAAGGCAAAAGAAGAAATTTGAGGTGTTTTCATATTCTGAGAAATCTGTTCTGAAGGAGGCAGTTTCAATTTTATTTCAACTCTGAGGGTACAGGACATGCTGAAAGATTCCTAGAGATGACAGCGGCACCGGTTAGAGAGAGTGGATCAGAAGGTGTGATTTCAGGTATAATGTCTTGGTTCCCGTGGTGTTTGAAACATTGATCCCTCCTTTTTCCTGGAAGAATTTTCACTTTCTTCTTTTGCCTTCCTGGACACCAGTCCCCCCTAGTCCTCCTCCTACCTCCCTGGTTGCTCCTCCTCAGTTTCCTTTGCTAGTTCATTATTTCTCCATGTCAAAGTCTCCCAGGGCTTTGCCATAGGCTTTCTTCTCTCTCTGTCGTCACTCCTTAGGTAATTTTATCCAGTCCCCTGGCTCTAACTACTGTGTATTTAATAGTAACATATAATGACTCCAGGATTTATATCTCCTGCCCCATCTTCACTCTTGATTCTCAGACTTATATGCCCAATGACCTATGCTTCAACTCTGCTTGGTTTTCTCACAGACAGCTCAAACTTCACACACCCCAAGTAGAGCTCTTGTTTTCCCTCCTCTCAAACCTGCTCCCCACCAACATTATTTGTTGCAGCAAATGGCACCACCATTTACCCACTCCTCTTTTTCCCTCACACACCATATTAGCAAACATTATTCTAGGCTCTACTTTCAACTTAAATCTCAAATCTGACCTTTTCTCACTGCCTCACCAGAACCACCATTGCCTTCTAAGCCACCACCATCTCTTGCCTACTGCAGTGGCCTCTAAAAATGTGTGCCTATTTCCCCTCTTGTACCCTATGGTGAATTCTCCATAGCACAACATGTGTGAATTTTCAAAAATGCAAATGAAATCCCTGCAGATGGAACTATACCTAAGTATGGACAACCTCCTGGGAAATCTACGAGTCAGAGTTGTTAGAGGACCAGGATAGTCACACAGGGATGGGGACCAATTTAAACCCTGATGGTTCTTTCCTATCAAATATGAGCCAGAACGAAACCAGCTTAAAGGGGGAGAATTACAGATTTTCTCCTGTTAATGTCTATATGGAGACACGGTGGCACAGTGGTTAAAAGTTCAGCCTGCTAACCAAAAGGTCGGCAGTTCAAATCCACAAGCTGCTCCTTGGAAACCCTTTAGGGAAGCTCTACTCTGGCCTATAGGGACACGTTGAGTTGGAATTGACTTGACGGCAGTGGGTTTAGATTTTATTTTTTGGAATGTTTATATAATCAAGAAGATTTGGGCACCATGTTAAGCATAATAGGCCAGATTGTTTATTTTTCTTAAAATTAAAAAAAAAAAAAAAAGAGCTTCCTCCACCCCTCTCCCAAAATGGCAGATGCTCATTGTAAAACATTAAAGTTATACAGGATATAATATAAATCACTCTATCCCATGATCCCAGACAAAATTTCTGAGTAACAAATCATCCTAAAGCATAAGAACTTACACGATGAGAATCACTTATTGTTATCTCTCATAGTCGAAGGGGTTGACTGGGCTTAGCTAGGCCATTCTCACTTGGGTCCTCATGTGCTTGCAGTCAGAGCTGAGGTTGGGATCACCCCTAACCTCACTCACTCACATGTTCTGTGCCTGGATTGGGGAGACTCAAAGATTTGTGGCTGGACAGTGGGGCTCCTTGGGCATCTGTGTCCAACTCTATGTGGTCTTGTCAGTGTGATTTCTCCAGCATAGTGTCTTCAGGGTAGTAGGACTTCTTACATGGTTGTTCAGGGCTGCCAGGTGCATGTCCCAATAGAGAGCCAGCTGGGTGGCAATTGTGCTGGTTTTTCTAACACAGTCTTGGAAACATGTAGTAGCATCGTTGTCCCCAAAAGTCCTCCAGGCTCAAGGGGAGGGGCACAGACTTAACCTCCTGATGGGGAAGTTGCAGGAAAACAACCTGCCACAACCACAGTTAATATGTTATGGGCTGTACTCCCAGGTACCTTTTTCCACGTACTGTGTTTAACATAAACACATTTATATGATAAATGCTGTTCTGAAGTCTGCTTTATTCATACTAGACCAGTTGTTATATTGCAGAAAAAGAAGCTGAGGTTAATAACATGACTTGTCATACAGTGAGTTATCTGTAGATTTGGGATAGGTCCCAAGTGTCTGGATTATAAATCCAGGACTCTTTCTACTACTCCACATGAAATAAAGGAAGCGGAGCTCTGGAAGTTTCCGTGTTGCAGCTGTGGGTAGAATAGGGTGGATTTCGAGATACTTGAAGAAGGAGGACTGTTAAGAGGCCAGAGTGGTAACCCACATCAAAGCAGATGAATTTCAGATTTTAGTGAAAACTCAAATGAGGTGTAATTTTAAGAGATACTACAGAGAAAGGCAGGCAGCTGATAATATATTTCCTCTTCAAAAAGATTAGACAGTTCTAAGTTTGGGGAAAAATGGAATTCAGCTTATGCTGGTGACAAATGAATCTATTTTGGTAGGGCAGGTAAACTGAAACTGGAAGCCAGGGTGACAGTTGAAAAAAAAGAAGGAACGCTTTTGTGAGTGTTTACTATACACTAGATATTATGGTGGTGGCTTAAGACACATGCCCATTTAACCAAACAGTTTTGGGATGGTGGAATTATTATTCCCATTTTATGTATGAAGAATGTTGAGTTTAGGTGTTAAATAACTTCCCTTAGATCACATAAGTGGATCACAACATACTACCAAGAAATGATTTAGCGCCGAATGTTTTCTCTATACTGTAGGGCAACTGTTGGACAAATCCTATCCAATGATGAGTAATAGTTGTTTTTAAAGCTGGAAATAATTAACAGGAGGATTTTGCCATGTCAAAAGAACCCTTTTCTGGGTAGCCAGAAAGCATATTTAAGGCACATTCTGAAAGACATATCCATTAACCAGAGGCCTTTAGATTCACAAAGTCGAGGCTGGGAAGGAATTCAGAGCTCATCTAGCTCAGTGATTCATCACACCTCAGTCAAGTGAGGACTGATTTCAAAATACAGATGCCTACTCCTTCCCTGGAAAGCCTGGGCCAGTAGATCCAGAGTAGGCTTTGGAAGGAAGGGGTAGCATCTTGTCTGTAGCCTTTTCTCAGCCTTAGGGAAGCTTGAGGATCTGACCCTTGGTCAAATCCCCGTTGCAATTAATTCAAGGAGGGTATAAGTGTATAAGGAGCTTCAGCTGCTAACTGAAAAGTTGGCAGTTCAACCCACCAGGCGCTTCTTGGGAGAAAGATGTGGCAATTTGCTTTTGTAAAGATTATGTACTTGCAAACCCTATGGGGTGATTTTGCTGTGTTCTATAGAATCCCTATGAGTTGGAATCTACTCAATGGCAAATACCATAAGTATATTGTATCCACGATTTAGACCAAAAAACAAAACAAAACAAAACACTTGCCAGGAGTCTATTCTGACTCATGGCAAGCCCATGTGCTACAGAGTAAAACTTCTCCACATGGTTTTCAATGGTGCAAATTTTTGGAAAGGAGCCCTGGTGGTGCAGTGGTTAAGCTGCTCAGCTTCTAACTGAATGGTCAGCAGTTCAAAACCACCAGCAGCTCCGTGGAATAAAGATGTGGCAGTCTGCTTCTATAGAGAATTACAGCCTTGGAAACCCTAAGGGGCTGCTACGAGTCAGAATCAACTTAATGGCAGCGGGTTTGGTTTTTTGGAAGGTAATCTTTCAGAAGCAGATCATCAGACCTCTCTTCCAAGACACCCCTGGGTGGGTCTGAACTGCCAACTTTTTTGTTCATAGTCAAGCACTTAACTGTTTGGACTGCCCCCAAACCAAAAACCCAAGCCCATAGCTGTCGATTTGACTCATAGCAGCCCTATGAGTTTCACCACCCAGGGACTCCAAAAATATAGACAGTTCTGCTGAAATGGCGGTGACTCAACTTAAGCACTCTATCTGTTTGTTAAAAGTCATTTTGGAAGAATATATAATTGGGAAGTAACCTATATTTGCTGAGATAAAGCTGTACCAGTAAATGGGTACGAGTTGTACAACCCGGAGTGGGTTATGTAATTTAAAAAAAACCCAAAAAACCCAGTGCTGTCATTAGGAAGGCATAATGATCAGAGGTTGGAATAGGAGGCAGAGACCTGAGAATTCATCAATAGCTGGACCATCACAACTATGCCACAAACTCTGGGCAGAATTGTCCATCTGGTTATGGAGATAAAAGGAATTCAGACGCCCAGGGCATCGAAGGGATAAACCTTTTTCTATTGATAAGCTTTCTGAGGGCACCTTTCATGTCCTTGTTCCTTAGGCTGTAGATGAAGGGATTCATCATGGGTGTCACCACAGTGAATAGTACTGCTCCAATCTTATCTGTGTCATCAGGGTGGGTAGATGAAGGGAAGAAGTAAACCCCTATGAGGGACCCATAGAACAGTGATACGAGTGTTAAGTGAGAGCCACAGGTGGAGAAGGCTTTCCATTTTCCCTCTCTGGATGAAATTCTCAGGACAGCCCTGATGATGTGGATGTAGGAGAAGAGGATGAGGGCAAAGGGGAAGGTGATAACAGATAAACCAATGACAAACAACACGAGCTCATTGACCATTGTATCTGAGCAGGACAGTTTCAGCAGTGGGGCCAGGTCACAGAGGAAGTGTGGGAGAATGTTGCTGTCACAGAAGATCAATTGAATGAGTAGAAGGGTGTGTGTCAGGGCAACAATATTACTGAGGACCCACGGGATGACTGTCAGCAAAGCACAGATCTTGGGCTGCATGATGGTTGTATAGTTCAGAGGGCGGCAGATAGCCAAGAAGCGGTCATAGGCCATGACCCCCAAAAGGAAATTGTCAATGACAACAAACACAATGAAAAAGTACATCTGTGTGATGCAGCTCTCATATGAGATGGATTGACTCTTGGTGTGAATATTCATCAGCATTTTGGGGACTGAGGTGGAAATGGAGGCTATATCAGCAATGGATAGATTGGCAAGGAAGAGATACATAGGGGTGTGAAGGTAAGAATCCAAGCTGATGGCCAGGATAATGAGCCCATTCCCAACCATTGTGATCAGGTACATACCCAGAAAAAGCACAAAGAGGACTTTCTGTTGTTCAGCATATTTGGAGAGTCCCAGGAGAATGAATTCAGAGATGGTAGTTTGGTTTCCTTGGTGCATATTTCTGCTGATCTGAAGAAAAGAACACAAAATCCCGCCACCCCCACAGGAAAAGCAATATAGTACCTTTCAACTGCAGTCATTGCAGGGGGAGTATTCCCTTTAGGCTGAAAGGAAAAAAAGAGTAGAGAAAACAAACAAACAAAAAAGCCCCAACTGGTTGCTGTTGAGTTGATTCTAACTCATGGTGACCTCATATGCTTCAGAGTAGAACTGTGCTCCAAAGAGTTTCCAATGGCTGTGCTCTTTTGGGAATAGGCACCTCTAGGTGGACTCAAGCTGCCAACCTTTTGATTAGTAGCTAAGTGTCTAACTGTTTTTGCCACCTAGGGACTCCAAGGGTGAAGGTCTACTTAATATGGAGTTATTTCACTTTTTTTCTTTATAACATAATGTTTAATGGCTGCATAATTTTTTGCTACTGAACAATATAATTCACTTACTCATTTTCTCTTTTTTGGATATATCAGTTTTTTTTTAAACGCAACTTCCTAATTTTTTTTTTTTGTGCTTAGATGAAGTTTTACAGACCACGTTATTTTCTCATTAAACAATTAACACACATGTTGTTTTCACGTATTGTTGCCAACCCCATGACATGTCAACGTTCTCCCCTTCTCTACCTAGGACCCTCAATTTCCATTTATCGAACTTAACTGTCCCCTCCTGCCTTCTTGTCCTTGCCCCTGGGCTGGTGTGCCTATTTAGTCTCCTAGAAATGGTGGAGCTATGTGTATTACTGCTTGTTTTATGGCCTGTCTAATCCTTGGCTGAAGGATGAACCTCAGGAGTGACCTCAGTACTGAGTTAAAAGGGTTTCTGGGGGCCATACTTCTGAGTTTCTCCAGTCTGTCGCAGACCAGTAAGTCTGGTCTTTTATTGTGAGTTAGAATTTTTTTCTACATTTTTTCCAGCTCTGTCCGGGACCCCCCTATTGCGATCCCTCTCAGAGCAGTGGGTGTGGTAGCTGGGCACCGTCCAGTTGTGCTACACTCAGTCTGGCAGAGACTGTAGTACTTGTGATTCATAATATTTTGACCTAATCTTTCTCTTGTGTCTTTGGTTTTTTTCATTCTCCCTTGCTCTAGATTGGGCGGGACCTGTGGAATATCTTAGATGGCCAATTGGAAGCTTTCAAGACCCCAGATGCTACTCACCAAAGTAGGATATAGAACATTTCTCTATAAACTATGTTATGCCAATTGAGCTAGATGTTTCCTGAGACCGTAGTCCCCAGCCATCAGCCCAGTAATTCGATTCCTCAGGGATTTTGAATGTGTCTATGAAGCTTCAATGACCTTTTCTTGGTCAAGTTGTGCTGGCTTCCCCAGTATTGTGTACTGTCTTTCCCCTCACCAAAGCTGCCAGTTATCCATTGTCTAGTTAGAATATGTAATTATTTCTGTAGTGTGGAGACACAGGAAATGCCTTAGAAAGGAAAGACAGAAACACAATAGATAATTCTTAAAAAACTGTTTTAAATTCCAACAGAATGCTGCATGTAATTTTTCCATTTGGCTCAGAATGTAGTTAAATCTCCCAAATTAAGGACAATGGGTGGGATGCACCCCTCTGTATACAAAAGATGTTAGATATCCCTGCAGGAATTACTTTAAAATGAACAAACTAGTTCTGAGACCTTCCCCATCATTCACCTTCATCCTTCAAACTAAGAAAATTGAAGCATGAACGGTCATTAAAGTGAAGAGTTTGTGGGAACAACTGAAGATTAGGTATCCTTATGAGAATATACTGGGGGACAGGTGTTCCTTCTCACCCAAGTTAGAAGTCCTCCAGAAGAACTAGTCTTGGAGAATTAATACAAAAAGTAGAGACCAGAATTTAACTTCATTTATGGCTAGATAGTAGGTTAGCTGAAAAAGTTTAGGGGACACATATGAAGAGACACTTGTGTTTGTCTCTCACTTTTAAGGTAGAAGGCTCACTGAATCAGCTCAATATGGTGGGATGGTGGAAAGGTTGGAAGGTAGTAGAACATGCCTGCATGTACACCCGTGGCATCGTAAAATTATGCAAGTTTCCTACAGGCCAAGTGCATGCTGCAAGAAGATGTTGAGCTCGAGTCAACTTGTTGGGACTCCAGGCGAGAAGGTAGCCTGTTGGAGTAGCCTGCTATAGCAGTGAGAGGCCATATTGGTGAGTGTCTTATGAAAGAGAGGTCATAATGAAATCATGGAGTAAATTTATTGGTCTTGTCCAGGAACTGCATAACGGAATAGTATCTGAAAGAGGACCTTGGAAAAGTCTGAGAATCATCTCATGAGTCAACACATTGCCATACATAGGGCACCAACTGCTAGTATTACATGGCAACAGACCTCAAGATTTTGCCCTTTTTCTAATTCCCATCCTTCCTCCCTGACCTCATAAAACTGAAAGATGTGAGGGGGGTTAAAGAAGAGAGGAAGAAAAGATATCCCTCCCTTCCCATAACAGATCTCCAAGCTGTGTGTCAGACCTGAACTAGGGAGGGAGGATATAGGATTGGAATTGTGTGAACTTGAAGTTTTAAGTGGGGCTGGGCTGGACCTTTCAATACTTGAAAGTGGGTGTTCAGTACCAAAGTAAAACTTACTTTTAGAACTAAAGGTGACCAGAAAGGTATAGGGACTTACCAAGGTGTCACCTAGGAGCAGGGAAGGAGAGTGGACTGAGTACCCATCTCCTTGATTCTTATTGGAAGGAATATTTGCATGAGGGCCAGGAGGTACTGATCCCTGTCTTTCTATTCTCTTAGTATAGTTCCCCTGTCATTTTTTTCTCTCTGCCTTTCTCCAAAATCACTTTTCTCTCAAAATTTAAAGATACCCAAGTCCGCAAATTGCTTTTCTTTCCATGAAGAGGCCAGAAAAAAAAAAAAAAGGCAACCTTTTAGAAATTTGAAGGGCACTGGAGACTGGAGCAGAAGCTCTGAGGTCTTGTTGGTCCTGAGAAGTTTGGTTTATGGATCAGAGGAGAAATGTATGCAGAAGGGGGAACCCAGGGCAAAACTAAAACAAGGTCAAGAACTGTCAGGTGTCCACATCTAAACCTCAGGGGAAGACACTGACTGGCTTTTGAGGGTCCCATAATCACCAAGCCCTGGACTGGTCTGTGCTTGACTCGAAAGGGGAGCTGTAGTTTTGAGTGAGAATCTCTCTTCTTATTTTCCTGACCCGTGTCTCTCAAACACCAGCAGTCCTACATACATCGTTCTGAGTTTCTGAGGCATTGTATATCTGCTTTGGAGCAGAGATAAAGTCTGAAAAGACTTACCTTTGAATGATGGAAAAATCGCAGAAAGTTAGCGGAATCTAGACCCAGTAGCTTTTCCTGTACCTAACAAGGTAGTAGGTAGAAATGGAGAGCCACTCTTGTGTATTTTTCGGAACTGGATTTTCTGTCCCAGGTATCAGAGTTAGTAGATTCATGACGTTGGGCTCACAAGGGATTTTTAGTTCCTTTTGAATCCCTTGGGAGAATATCCCTGAACCGTTTTCCTCAAGAAATGCAGTAATTTTCAGATTCTCATTCTGATGAGGTAAATGGGGAATAGATAGGCAGCTCTGCTTTGTTTGTTTGTTTTTTAATCTTCAGTTGCTGTTTCTACTTGTGATTTCCTATTCGTAATTAAGTTGCTTATTTCTCTTCATAGCAAGTGAATGGTTTGCAGTGTGTGTCTTATGTTCCTAGTGAGATGGTGTTATGGATTGAATTGTGTCCCCTTCAAAATGTGTGTTAACTTGGCTAGGCCATGATTCTCAGTATTGTGTGGTTGTCCACCATTTTGTGACCCGATGTGATTATGCTATGTGTGGTAAATCCTACCTCTATGATGTTAATGACACAGAATTAGAGGCATTATGTTAATGAGGCAGGACTCAGTCTACACGACTAGGTTGTATCTTGAGTCAATCACTTTTGAGTTATAAAAGAAAGAATTGAGTAGAGAGACAGGGGACCTCATAACACCAAGAAAGTAGTGCCAGGAGCAGAGTGTGTCCACAGGTCCCTGGTCCCTGGAATGAGAAGCTCCTACACCAGGGGAAGACTGATGACAAGGACCTTCCTCCAGAGCTGACAGAGATAGAAAGCCTTCTCTTGGAGCTGGTGCCCTGAATTTGGACTCCTAGACTGTGAGATATAAACTTCTGTTGTTAAAGCCATCCACTTGTGGTATTTCTTTTATAGCAGCACTAGATAACTAAGAGAGATGATAAGCATTTTGGGAGTTCATTCTGTTTCCTCTCAAATGCCTAGTAGGGGAAACCCGTTAAAATCCCATTGCCATTGATTCCAGCTCATGGCGACCATATGATGTGTGATAGAGTTAACTGTCCCATAGCGTTTCCAAGAGTATAATCTTTATGGGGGCTATTACCATATCTTTCTCCTGTGGAGCAGTTGTTGGGTTTGGATCTTTGAACTTCTGTTTAGCAGCTGAGCGCTAAGCCACTGTGCCACCAGGGCTCTTTCCTGTAGGGGAGGAAGATCTAGAGATTAGAGTTGAATTCCTCCACCAGGGATTATGATTCCAGACACTGTGGAAAGGAATAGGCGGTGGCTTTCTGCATCTCTTGAATAAGTGTCAGCAGTAGAATAAAATCTGGAGACCTACTGATTCAAAAGAAGCCCTGGTGACACAGTGGTTAAGTGCTCAACTGCTAACTGGAAGGTCTACAAGGTCTACAATTCAAATCGGCCATCTGCTCCGTGGCAGAAAGATGTGGCAGTCTGCTTCCATAAGATTACAGCCTTGGAGACCTTATGGGATGATTCTACTCTATACTATGGGGACTCTATGAGTCGGACTTGACAGTATCAGGTTTTTTTTTTTTTTTATTGATTCTATATTCAGGGATCTTAGTTGCAAGCTAAAGAAACAGCCTCTGACTTACTGATATGGAAAACATTTTGAAATTACATTGGCATGTTCACAGATACACTAGGAATACTAAATGAACAGGAAGGAGCAAGGGAGGATGCACAGCCGGAGACATAGCCCAAATTAATACATCTCTTCTTCCAATGCTTGCATGTGCCTCATAATATAGTACAGCTTCTTGTCATATGGAGTCCCTGGGTGGTGCAAATAGTTAAGTGCTCAGCTACTAACTGGAAGATTGGTGGTTTGAATCCACTCAGGTGCTTTGGAAGAAAGACCTGGCAATCTACTTCCAAAAGGCCATAGCCATTGAAAACTCTGTGGAGTGTAGTTCTACTCTGAAATATATGAGCTCACCATGAGTAGGAATCAACAAGATGGCAACTGGTTTTTTCATTTGTGACACAAACCAAGAACACTCACTGCCTCCCCCTCCCAACAGGAAACAACTCAACTTGTGGATTAACTGTGTAGTTATTCATGATTTCAATAATATAAAATAAAAACTAATTTAAATAATTAAACTAATATTTAAATAATGGGATAATGGAGAATAAAGAAAAGGTAAGTCATTCTATTATCTATCATGTCTGCCTATATAATAGACATATCTATATATATATAGTCTATGTATCTACCTTATCTATCTTTGTATATAGCCAGATACCTATGTGTCTTTCTATCGATCTGTCTGTCTGTCTGTCTGTCTAATCTATCTATCTATCTGTCTGTCTGTCTATCTATCACCTATCTATCCTCTATCTGTCTATCTAATCTATCATCTATCTATCTATCTGTCTGTCTGTCTATCTATCTATAATCTATATATCTATCTATCATCGATATATCCATCATCTATCTATCTAATCTATCTACCATCATCTATCATCTATCTATCTAATCTATCATCTGTCAGTCCATCCATCCGTCTGTCCGTCCACCGTCTATCCATTCATCACCTACCCACGTGCCTATCTGCCTACCTATTTACCTACCTATTAATTTATCTGTCTACCTATATTTGTCACAGCTAGTGAGGAAATGTGGGTGGGACCAGAGTCTTTGTTTCTGCAACTTATCCATGAGGCATATTTATGAGTTTCCGCTTAGAACTACTACATTAGCAGAGTCTTCTATAAAGCATTGCTTAAGTCAAGAATTTGAGTCATTACACTTTATTTGGAAGGTAAAAGTCCAGGGAAGTGAAGTGGAGGACAAAAGAGGATACTGAGGCTAGGGTAGATACAAAGTAACACAATGAAATGTATTACGCAAGAGTCATTGTTCACAGCAATCAGTGCAGAGCCAATTACCGAATCTTTTCCTTTGACGGATATGAATTCTTAGCTGCCCTGATCTTGCTGGGATGTGGTGGTTGTAATTACTCATTACAGTCTTTATACCAGTGTTTGAAAGGTTCATGTTTTCGTGAATAGGAAACCCAATTGCACAAATTGGTCATTGGGTGTAAGAGTGAGAATGGCCACTATCACTATCACCTATTGGTTCTTATATCAGCACGTTTTAACTATAAAGGATATCATAGTGCTTATCAGAAGACAGTTTAAGGAATATACTTAATCCTTGAGGATAGTGCTGCAATCTATAAGGTGTTGTCCCTAGCTGGCACCTTAACTAGGTTTCCTTAGATTATTCCATTGTTCTCTCTAGGAGATGGTATATGTAGTAAACAATTGCCATCCAGTTGATTCTGACTCATGACACCCCTATGTGTGTCAGAGTAGAACTGTGCTCCATATGTTTTCATACTTTGAACATGTTATCAGAGAGATTAGTGCCTGGAGAAGGGCATCATGCTTGGTAAAGTAGAGGGTCAGTGAAAAAGAGGAAGATCCTCAATGAGGTGGATTGACACAGTGGCTGCAACAATGGGCTCAAGCATAACAATGATTGTCAGGATGGTGCAGGACTGGGCAGTGTTTCCTTCTGTTATACATTGGGTCTCTATGAGTTGGAACTGACTTGACAGCACCTAACAATAACAACAACCTATAAAAATATGTATGTAGAAATGTCCACTGTCAATCCTATATGTTTGTGGGTATGCTCCCATAGACCATCCCACACCTGCTCAGCTTACATACCTGCCTATGTATTTACTCATAAATAATTGTGTGTTCTTACTGTTCCAGGATCGTGTAAGTAATAGTGTTTACCATGGCTACCTATTACTCTTGTGTACCTGTCAGTGTCTTCCTTTGCCTTGGTCATGTTGTGTTGACTTCCCTCATATTGTGTATTGTCTTTCCCTTCATCAAAGTTAATAGGTGTCTACTATTTAGTTAGTGATTTTTGATCTCTCCCCCTCGCATCCCTAGTAACCATCAAACTATCTTTCTTTGTGTAAACCTTTCCTTAACTTTTTATAATAGTAGCCTCATGTAATATTTGTCCTTTTGTGACTGACTTATTTCACTCAGCATAATGTCCTTAAGGTTCATTGATGATGTGAGATGTTCTTCAATGTTTTATACTTTTCAGTGTACAGACATTTGTCAGATTTTCCCCCTAAGTATTCCATAATTTTTGATGCTATTGTAATGGTATTTAAGAAAAATCATTTTCAATTGTTCCTTGCTTGTATAAAGCAATAAAATTGATTATTTCAATATTGATCTTATACCCTGCAAGCTTAAAATTTTTTTTTTTTTTACTTATTAATTCTAGAAGCTTTTTAAATAGATTCCATTAAATTTTTTATAAAGATGATCATGTTGTGTATGAATAAAAAACATTTTATGTTTCCTTTTCCTATCTGGGTAACTTTCTTTTTCTTGCCTTATCGCACTGGCTAAAACCTCCAGTATAATGTTGAGTAGAAGTGATAAGAATGTAAATCCTTGTTTGGTTCTTGTTCTTAGGGGAAAGCATTCAGTCTTTTGCAATTAATTATGTAGGATTTTCATAGATGTCCTTCAATAGGTTGATTCCTACTTTGGTGAGAGTTTTTATCAGGAATATATGGTTTTTTTGCATCTATTTAGAGGACTATATAAGTTTTAGGTTGATAACATGGTGAATTACATCGTTGCTTTTTGAGTGTTCAACTATCCTTGTATTTCTAGGATAAGCCACACTTTGGCCATGGATTATTATTATTGTTATCATCCCAGTAGATGTTTCTGAACATTCTTGGATGGTTAAAAAGGTCACAGATGTTATTGCCTAAAACCATATACCAATTTTAAAAGGGGTTAGTCCTGAGTCACCAAAAATCCTCTGTTAAAAGGAGACGAGAGAGAGCAAGGCATACAGAGGGAAGAAGAAGGCAAAAGAAGAAATTTGAGGTGTTTTCATATCCTGAGAAATCTGTTCTGAAGCAGGCAGTTTCAATTTTATTTCAACTCTGAGGGTATAGGACATGCTGAAAGATTCCTAGAGATGACAGCGGCACGAGTTAAAGAGAGTGGATCAGAAGGTGTGATTTCAGGTATAATGTCTTGGTTCCCGTGGTGTTTGAAACATTGATTCCTCCTTTTTCCTGGAAGAATTTTCACTTTCTTCTCTTGTCTTCCTGGACACCAGTCCCCACTAGTCCTCCTCCTACCTCCCTGGCTGCTCCTCCTCAGTTTCCTTTGCTAGTTCATTATTTCTCCATGTCAAAGTCTCCCAGGGCTTTGCCATAGGCTTTCTTCTCTCTCTGTAGTCACTCTTTAGGTAATTTTATCCATTCCCCTGACTCTAACTACTGTGTATTTAATAGTAACATATAATGACTCCAGGATTTATATCTCCTGCCCCACCTTCACTCTTGATTCTCAGACTTATATGCCCAACGGCCTATGCTCCAACTCTGCTTCGTTTTATCACAGACAGCTCAAACTTCACACACCCCAAGTAGAGCTCTTGTTTTCCCTCCTCTCAAACCTGCTCCCCACCAACATTATTTGTTGCAGCAAATGGCACCACCATTTACCCACTCCTCTTTTTCCCTCACACACCATATTAGCAAACGTTGTTCTAGGCTCTACTTTCAAGTTAAATCTCAAATCTGACCTTTTCTCATTTCCTCACCAGAACCACCACTGTCTTCTAAGCCACCACCATCTCTTGCCTACTGCAGTGACCTCTAAAAATGTGTGCCTATTTCCCATCTTGTACCCTATGGTGAATTCTCCATAGCACAGCATATGTGAATTTTCAAAAATGCAAATGAAATCCCTGCAGATGGAACTATACCTAAGTGTGGACAACCTCCTGGGAAACCTATGAGTCAGAGTTGTTAGAGGACCAGGATAGTCACACGGGGATGGGGACCAATTTAAACCAAATGGCCTGGGTAACCCTGATGGTTCTTTTCCTATCAAATATGGGCCAGAACAAAACCAGCTTAAAGGGGGAGAATTACAGATTTTCTCCAGTTAATGTTTATATGGAGCCATGGTGGCACAGTGGTTAAAGTTCAGCCTGCTAACCAAAAGGTCGGCAGTTCAAATCCACAAGCTGCTCCTTGGAAACCCTATAGGGAAGCTCTACTCTGGCCTATAGGGACACTTTGAGTTGGAATTGACTTGACGGCAGTGGGTTTAGATTTTATTTTTGGAATGTTAATATCATCAAGAAGATTTGGGCACCATGTTAAGCATAATAGGCCAGATTGTTTATTTTTCTTAAAATTAAAAAAAAAAAAAGAGCTTCCTCCACCCCTCTCCCAAAATGGCAGATGCTCATTGTAAAACATTAAAGTTATACAGGATATAATAAAAATCACTCTATCCCATGATCCTAGACAAAATTTCTGAGTAACAAATCATCCTAAAGCATAAGAACTTACACAGTGAGAATCACTTATTGTTATCTCTCATAGTCCAAGGGGTTGACTGGGCTTAGCTAGGCCATTCTCACTTGGGTGGTCATGTGCTTGGTCAGAGTGAGGCTGGGATCATCTCTAGCCTCACTCACTCACATGTTCTGTGCCTGGATTGGGGAGACTCAAAGATTTGTGGCTGGACAGTGGGGCTCCTTGGGCATCTGTGTCCAACTCTATGTGGTCTTGTCAGTGTGATTTCTCCAGCATAGTGTCTTCAGGGTAGTAGGACTTCTTACATGGTTGTTCAGGGCTGCCAGATGCAAGTCCCAATAGAGAGCAAGCCGGGTGGCAATTGTGCTGGTTTTTCTAACACAGTCTTGGAAACATGTAGTAGCATCGTTGTCCCCAAAAGTCCTCCAGGCTCAAGGGGAGGGGCACAGACTTAACCTCCTGATGGGGAAGTTGCAGGAAAACAATCTGCCACAACCACAGTTAATATGTTATGGGCTCTACTCCCAGGTACCTTTTTCCACATACTGTGTTTAACATAAACACATTTATATGATAAATGCTGTTCTGAAGTCTGCTTTATTCATACTAGACCAGTTGTTATATTGCAGAAAAAGAAGCTGAGGTTAATAACATGACTTGTCACACAGTGAGTTATCTGTAGATTTGGGATAGGTCCCAAGTGTCTGGATTATAAATCTAGGACTCTTTCTACTACTCCACATGAAATAAAGGAAGCGGAGCTCTGGAAGTTTCCGTGTTACAGCTGTGGGTGGAATAGGGTAGATTTTGAGATACTTGAAGAAGGAGGACTGTTAAGAGGCCAAAGTGGTAACCCAGGTCAAAGCAGATGAATTTCAGATTTTAGTGAAAACTCAAATGAGGTGTAATTTTAAGAGATACTACAGAGAAAGGCAGGCAGCTGATAATATATTTCCTCTTCAAAAAGATCAGACGGTTCTAAGTTTGGAGAAAAATGGAATTCAGCTTATGCTGGTGACAAATGAGTCTACTTTGGTAGGGCAGGTAAACTGAAAATGGAAGCCAGGGTGACAGTTGAAAAAAAAGAAGGAACGCTTTTGTGAGTGTTTACTATACACTAGATATTATGGTGGTGGCTTAAGACACATGCCCATTTAACCAAACAGTTTTGGGATGGTGGAATTATTATTCCCATTTTATGTATGAAGAATATTGAGTTTAGGTGCTTAAATAACTTCCCTTAGGACACATAAGTGGATCACAACATACTACCAAGAAATGATTTAGCTCTGAATGTTTTCTCTATATTGTAGGGCAACTGTTGGACAAATCCTATCCAATGATGAGTAATAGTTGTTTCTAAAGCTGGAAATAATTAACAGGAGGACTTTGCCATGTCAAAAGAACCCTCGTCTGGGTAGCCAGAAAGCATATTTAAGGCACATTCTGAAAGACATATCCATCAACCAGAGGCCTTTAGATTCACAAAGTCGAGGCTGGGAAGGAATTCAGAGCTCATCTAGCTCAGTGATTCATCACACCTCAGTCAAGTGAGGACTGATTTCAAAATACAGATGCCTACTCCTTCCCTGGAAAGCCTGGGCCAGTAGATCCAGAGTAGGCTTTGGATGGAAGGGGTAGCATCTTGTCTGTAGCCTTTTCTCAGCCTTAGGGAAGCTTGAGGATCTGACCCTTGGTCAAATCCCCGTTGCAATTAATTCAAGGAGGGTATAAGTGTATAAGGAGCTTCAGCTGCTAACCGAAAAGTTGGCAGTTCAACCCACCAGGCGCTTCTTGGGAGAAAGATGTGGCAATTTGCTTTTGTAAAGATTATGTACTTGCAAACCCTATGGGGTGATTTTGCTGTGTTCTATAGAATCCCTATGAGTTGGAATCTACTCAATGGCAAATACCATAAGTATATTGTATCCACGATTTAGACCAAAAAACAAAACAAAACAAAACACTTGCCAGGAGTCTATTCTGACTCATGGCAAGCCCATGTGCTACAGAGTAAAACTTCTCCACATGGTTTTCAATGGTGCAAATTTTTGGAAAGGAGCCCTGGTGGTGCAGTGGTTAAACTGCTCAGCTTCTAACTGAATGGTCAGCAGTTCAAAACCACCAGCAGCTCCGTGGGAGAAAGATGTGGCAGTCTGCTTCTATAGAGAATTACAGCCTTGGAAACCCTATGGGCCTGCTATGGGTCAGAATCGACTTAATGGCAGCGGGTTTGGTTTTTTGGAAGGTAATCTTTCAGAAGCAGATCATCAGACCTCTCTTCCAAGACACCCCTGGGTGGGTCTGAACTGCCAACTTTTTTGTTCATAGTCAAGCACTTAACTGTTTGGACTGCCTCCAAACAAAAAACCCAAGCCCATAGTCGTCGATTTGACTCATAGCAGCCCTATGAGTTTCACCACCCAGGGATTCCAAAAATATAGACAGTTCTGCTGAAATGGCTTTGACTTAGCTTAAGCACTCTATCTGTTTGTTAAAAGTCGTTTTGGAGGAATACATAATTGGGAGTAACCTATATTGGCTGAGATAAAGCTGTACCAGTAAATGAGTACCAGTTGTACAACCCGGAGTGGGTTATGTGATTAGGAAGGCGTAATGATCAGAGGTTGGAATAGGAGGCAGATACCTGAGAATTCATCAATAACTGGACCATCACAACTATGCCACAAACTCTTAGATTTGTCCATCTGGTTATGGGGATAAAAGGAATTCAGACGCCCAGGGCATCAAAGGGATAAACCTTTTTCTATTGATAAGCTTTCTGAGGGCACCTTTCATGTCCTTGTTCCTCAGGCTGTAGACAAAGGGGTTCATCATGGGTGTCATCACAGTGAATAGTACTGCTCCAATCTTATCTGTGTCATCAGGGTGGGTAGATGAAGGGAAGAAGTAAACCCCTATGATGGTCCCATAGAAGAGTAATACGAGCATTAAGTGAGAGCCACAGGTGGAGAAGGCTTTCCATTTTCCCTCTGTGGATGAAATTCTCAGGACAGCCCTGATGATGTGGATGTAGGAGAAGAGGATGAGGGCAAAGGGGAGGGTGATAACAGATAAGCCAATGACAAACAACATGAACTCATTGACCGTTGTATCTGAGCAGGACAGTTTGAGCAGAAGGTCCAAGTCACAGAGGAAGTGTGGGAGAATGTTGCTGTCACAGAAGATCAATTGAATGAGTAGAAGGGTATGTGTCAGGGCAACAGTATTACTGAGGACCCACGGGATGACCGTCAGCAAAGCACAGATCCTGGGCTGCATGATGGTCATGTAGTTCAGAGGGTAGCAGATAGCCACGAAGCGATCATAGGCCATGACCCCCAAGAGGAAATTGTCAATGATGACAAACACAATGAAAAAGTACATCTGTGTGATGCAGCTCTCATATGAGATGGATTGACTCTTGGTGTGAATATTCATCAGCATTTTGGGGACTGAGGTGGAAATGGAGGACATATCAGCAAAGGACAGATTGGCAAGGAAGAGATACATGGGAGTGTGAAGGTAAGAATCGAAGCTGATGGCCAGGATGATGAGCCCATTCCCAACCATTGTGACCAGGTACATACCCAGAAAAAGCACAAAGAGGACTTTCTGTAGTTCAGCATGTTTGGAGAGTCCCAGGAGGATGAATTCAGATATGGTAGTTTGGTTTCCTTGGTGCATATTTCTGCTGATCTGAAGAAACCCAGTGCTGTCGAGTTGATTCCGACTCATAGCGACCCTATAGGCAGAGTAGAACTGAAGAAAAGAACACGAAATCTCCCCACCCCCGCAGGAAAACCAATATAGTACCTTTCAACTGCAGTCATTGCAGGGGGAGTATTCCCTCTAGGCTGAAGGGAATAAAAGAGTGGAGAAAACAAACAAACGAAAAAGCCCAAACTGGCTGCTGTTGAGTTGACTCTAACTCATGGTGACCTCATACGTTTCAGAGTAGAACTGTGCTCCAAAGAGTTTCCAATGGCTGTGCTCTTTTGGGAATAGGCACCTCTAGGTGGACTCAAGCTGCCAACCTTTTGATTAGTAGCTAAGCTGCTAACCCTTTTTTGCCACCTAGGGACTCCAAGCTTGAAGGTCTACTTAATATGGAGTTATTTTACTATTTTTCTTTATAGTATTTAATGGCTACATAATTTTTCACTACTGAACAATATAATTCACTTACTCATTTTCTCTTTTTTGGGTGTATCAGTTTTTTTATAAATGCATCTTCCTAATTTTTTTTTTTTTTATTGTGCTTAAATGACGGTTTACAGACCACGTTATTTTCTCATTAAACAACACACATGTTTTCACGCATTGTTGCCAACTCCATGACATGTCAACTTTCTCCCCTTCTCTACCTAGGACTCCCCATTTCCATTTGTTGAACTATACTGTCCCCTCCTGCCTTCTTGTCCTTGCCCCTGGGCTGGTGTGCCTATTTAGTCTCCTAGAAATGGTGGAGCTATGTGTATTACTGCTTGTTTTACGGGCCTGTGTAATCTTTGCCTGAAGGATGAACCTCAGGAGTGACTTCAGTACTGCGTTAAAAGGGTATCCGGGGGCCATACTTCTGGGTTTCTCCAGTTCGTGTCAGACTAGTAAGTCTGGTCTTTTATTGTGAGTTAGAATTTTGTTCTACTTTTTTCCAGCCCTGTCCGGGACCCCCTATTGCAATCCCTCTCAGGGCAGTGGGTGTGGTAGCTGAGCACCATCTAACTGTGCTACACTCAGTCTTGTGGAGGCTGTGATACTTTTGATTCATAGTATTTTGACCTAATCTTTCCCTTGTATCTTTGGTTTTCTTCATTCTCCCTTGCTCTAGATTGGGTGGGACCAGTGGAATATCTTAGATGGCCAATTGGAAGCTTTTAAGACCCCAGATGCTACCCACCAAAGTAGGATATAGAACATTTCTCTATAAACTATGTTATGCCAATTGAGCTAGATATTTCCCAAGAATGTGGTCCCCAGCCGTCAGCCCAGTAATTCGGTTCCTCAGGGATTTTGAATGTGTCTATGAAGCTTCAATGACCTTTTCTTGGTCAAGTTGTGCTGGCTTCCCTGGTATTGTGTACTGTCTTTCCCCTTAGCAAAGTTGCCAGTTATCCATTGTCTAGTTAGAATATGGAGTTATTTCTGCAATGTGGAGCTCCACACAGGAAATGCCTTAGAAAGGAAAGACAGAAACACAACAGATAATTCTTAAAAAACTGTTTTAAATTCCAACAGAATGCTGCATGTAATTTTTCCATTTGGCTCAGAATGTAGTTAAATCTCCCAAATTGAGGGCAATGGGTGGGATGCACCCCTCTGTATACAAAAGATGTTAGATATCCCTGCAGGAATTACTTTAAAATGAACAAACTAGTTCTGAGACCTTCCCCATCACTCACCTTCATCCTTCAAACTAAGAAAATTGAAGCATGAACGGTCATTAAAGTGAAGAGTTTGTGGGAACAACTGAAGATTAGGTATCCTTATGAGAATATACTGGGGGACAGGTGTTCCTTCGCACCCAAGGTAGAAGTCCTCCAGAAGAACTAGTCTTGGAGAATTAATACAAAAAGTAGAGACCAGAATTTAACTTCATTTATGGCTAGATAAACAGTTTGTGTTTGGGTAGTAGGTTAGCTGAAAATGTTTAGGGGATACATATGAAGAGACACCTGTATTTGTCTCTCACTTTTAAGGTGGGAAGCTCACTGTATCAGCCCAATATGGTGGGATGGTGGAAAGGTTGGAAGGTAGTAGAACATGCCTGCATTTACACCCATGGCATCACATGAATATGCAAGTTTCCTACAGGCCAAGTGCATGCTGCAAGAGGATGTTGAGCTCGAGTCAACTTGTTGGGACTCCAGGCAAGAAGGTAGCCTGTTGGAGTAGCCTGCTATAGCAGTGAGAGGCCATATTGGTGAGTGTCTTATGAAAGAGAGGTCATAATGAAATCATGGAGTAAATTTATTGGTCTTGTTCAGGAACTGCATAATGGAATAGTACCTGAAAGAGTACCTTGGAAAAGCCTGAAAATCATCTCATGAGTCAACACATTGCCATACATAGGGCACCAACTGCTAGTATTACATGGCAACAGACCTCAAGATTTTGCCATTTTTCTAATTCCCATCCTTCCTCCCTGACCTCATAAAACTGAAAGATGTGAGAGGGGGTTAAAGAAGAGAGGAAGAAAAGATATCCCTCCCTTCCCATAACAGATCTCCAAGCTGTGTGTCAGACCTGAACTAGGGAGGGAGGATATAGGATTGGAATTGTGTGAACTTGAAGTTTTAAATGGGGCTGGGCTGGACCTTTCAATACTTGAAAGTGGGTGTGCAATACCAAAGTAAAACTTACTTTTAGAACTAAAGGTGACCAGAAAGGTATAGGGACTTACCAAGGTGTCACCTAGGAGCCGGGAAGGAGAGTGGACTGAGTACCCATCTCCTTGCATCTTATTGGAAAGGATATTAGCATGAGAACCAGGAGGTATTGATCCTGTCATTTTACTCTCCTAGTATACTTCCCCTCTCATTTTTTCTCTCTGCCTTTCTCCAAAATCACCTTTCTCTCAAAACTTAAAGATAGCCAAGCCTGCAAATTGCTTTTCTTTCCATGAAGAGGCCAGAAAAAAAAAAAAAAAGGCAACCTCTTAGGAATGTGAAGGGCACTGGAGACTGGAGCAGAAGCTCTGAGGTCTTGTTGGTCCTGAGAAGTTTGGTTTATGGATCAGAGAGAGGGGAAATATATGCAGAAGGGAGAACCCAGGGCAAAATTAAAACAAGATCAAGAACTGTCAGGCATCTACATCTATACCTCAGGGCAAGACACTGACTGGCCTTAGAGGATCCTCTAATCACCAAGCCCTGGACTGGTCTGGGCTTGACTCAAAGGGGAACTGTGTTTTTAAGTGACAATCTCTCATCTTATTTTCCTGACTTGTGTCTCTCAAACACCAGCAGTCCTGCATAGATTGTTCTGAGTCCCTGAGGCATTGTAGATCTGCTTTGGAGCAGAGATAAAGTCTGAAAAGACTCACCTTTGAATGATGGTAAAATCTCAGAAAGTTAGCGGAATCTAGACCTAGCAGCTTTTCCTGTACCTAACAAGGTAGTAGGTAGAAATGGAGAGCCACACTTGTGTATTTTTCAGACCTGGATTTTTCTGTTCCAGGTATCAGAGTTAGTAGAGTCATGATATTGGGCTCACAAGGGATTTTTAGCTCCTTTTGAATCCCTTGGGAGAATATCCCTGAACCGTTTTCCTCAAGAAATGCAGTAATTTTCAGATTCTCATTCTGATGAGGTAAATGGGGAATAGATAGGCAGCTCTGCTTTGTTTGTTTGTTTTTTAATCTTCAGTTGCTGTTTCTACTTGTGATTTCCTATTCGTAATTAAGTTGCTTATTTCTCTTCATAGCAAGTGAATGGTTTGCAGTGTGTGTCTTATGTTCCTAGTGAGATGGTGTTATGGATTGAATTGTGTCCCCTTCAAAATGTGTGTTAACTTGGCTAGGCCATGATTCTCAGTATTGTGTGGTTGTCCACCATTTTGTGACCCGATGTGATTATGCTATGTGTTGTAAATCCTACCTCTATGATGTTAATGACACAGAATTAGAGGCATTATGTTAATGAGGCAGGACTCAGTCTACATGACTAGGTTGTATCTTGAGTCAATCACTTTTGAGTTATAAAAGAAAGAATCGAGTAGAGAGACAGGGGACCTCATAACACCAAGAAAGTAGTGCCAGGAGCAGAGTGTGTCCACTGGACTCAGGTACCTGGGCTGAGAAGCTCTTAGACCAGGGGAAGATTGATGACAAAGACCTTGTTCCAGAGCTCACAGAGAGAGAAAACCTTCTCCTGGAGCTGGCGTCCTGAGTTTGGACTCCTAAACTGTGAGAGAATAAATTTCTGTTCTTAAAGCCAT
This sequence comes from Loxodonta africana, assembly GCF_030014295.1. Taxonomy (NCBI): domain Eukaryota; kingdom Metazoa; phylum Chordata; class Mammalia; order Proboscidea; family Elephantidae; genus Loxodonta; species Loxodonta africana. Next base: position 18,325,163 of record NC_087348.1, on the reverse strand, counting down.
CTACTTGTGGTATTTCTGTTATAGCAGCACTAGATAACTAAGAGAGGTGATAAGCATTTTGGGAGTTCATTCTGTTTCCTCTCAAATGCCTAGTAGGGGAAACCCGTTAAAATCCCATTGCCATTGATTCCAGCTCATGGCGACCATATGATGTGTGATAAAGTTAACTGTCCCATAGCTTTTCCAAGAGTATAATCTTTATGGGGGCTATTACCACATCTTTCTCCTGTGGAGCAGTTGTTGGGTTTGGATCTTTGAACTTCTGTTTAGCAGCTGAGTGCTAAGCCACTGTGCCACCAGGGCTTCTTCTGGTAGGGGAGGAAGATCTAGAGATTAGAGTTGAATTCTTCCACCAGGGATTATGATTCCAGACACTGTGGAAAGGAATAGGTGGTGGCTTTCTGCATCTCTTGAATAAGTGTCAGCAGTAGAATAAAATCTGGAGACCTACTGATTCAAAAGAAGCCCTGGTGACACAGTGGTTAAGTGCTCAGCTGCTAACTGGAAGGTCTACAATTCAAATTGATCATCCGCTCCATGGCAGAAAGATGTGGCAGTCTGCTTCCATAAAGATTACAGCCTTGGAGACCTTATGGGATGGTTCTACTCTATCCTATAGGGTCCTTATGAGTCGGACTTGACAGTGTCAGGTTTTTTATTGATTCTATATTCAGGGATCTTAGTTGCAAGCTAAAGAAACAGCCTCTGACTTATTGATATGGAAAACATTTTGAAATTACATTGGCATGTTCACAGATTCACTAGGAATACTAAATGAACAGGAAGGAGCAAGGGAGGATGCACAGCCGGAGACACAGCCCAAATTAATACATCTCTTCTTCCAATGCTTGCATGTGCCTCATAATATAGTACAGCTTCTTGTCATATGGAGTCCCTGGGTGGTGCAAATAGTTAAGTGCTCAGCTACTAACTGGAAGATCGGTGGTTTGAATCCACTCAGGTGCTTTGGAAGAAAGACCTGGCAATCTGCTTCCAAAAGGCCATAGCCATTGAAAACTCTATGGAGTGTAGTTCTGCTCTGAAATACACAAGATCACCATGAGTAGGAATCAACAATATGGTAAATGGTTTTTTCATTTGTGACACAAACCAAGAACATTCACTGTCTCCCCCTCCCAACTGGAAACAACTCAACCTGTGGATTAACTGTGTAGTTATTCATGATTTCAATAACATAAAATAAAACTAGTTTAAATAATTAAACTAATATTTAAATAATGGGATAATGGAGAAGAAAGAAAAGGCAAGTTATGCTATTATCTATCATGTCTCTCTCTCTCTCTCTCTATCTATAGATATAGTCTATGTATCTACCTTATCTATCTTTGTATATATCCACATATCTATCTATGTGTCAATCTATCATCTGTTAGTCCTTCCATCCGTCTGTCCGTCCACCGTCCATCCATCCATCATCTACCCACATGCCTATCTGCCTACCTACTTACCTACCTATTGATTTATCTATCTGCCTGTATTTGTCACAGCCAGGAAGGAAATGTGGGTGGGACCAGAATCTTTGTTTCTGCAACTTATCCATGAGGCATATTTATGAGTTTCCACTTGGAACTACTACATTAACAGGGTCTTCTATAAAGCATTGCCTAAGTCAAGAATTTGAGTCGTTACACTTTATTTGGAAGGTAAAAGTCCACGGAAGTGAAATAGAGGACAAAAGAGGAAACTGAGGCTAGGGTAGATACAAAGTAACACAATGAAATGTATTACACAAGAGTCATTGTTCGCAGCAATCAGTGAAGAGCCAGAGACAATTACCCAATCTTTTCCTTTGAGGGGTATGAATTCTTAGCTGCCCTGATCTTGTTGGGTTGTGGTGGTTGTAATTACTCATTACAGTCTTTACACCAATGTTTGAAAGGTTTATGTTTTCGGGAATAGGAAACCCAAATTGCACAAATTGGTCATTGGGTGTAAGAGTGAGAATGGCCACTATCACCTATTGGTTCTTAAATCAGCACATTTTAACTATAAAGGATATCATAGTGCTAATCAGAAGACAGTTTAAGGAATATACTTAATCCTGGAGGATAGTGCTGCAATCTATAAGGCGTTGTCCCTAGGTGGCACCTTAACTAGGTTTCCTTAGATTATTCTATCATTCTCTCTACGAGATGGCATATGTGGTAAACAATTGCCATCCAGTCGATTCTGACTCATGGCACTCACATGTGTGTCAGAGTAGAACTGTGCTCCATATGTTTTCATACTTTGAACATGTTATCAGAGGTATTAGTGCCTGGAGAAGGGCATCATGCTTGGTAAAGTAGAGGGTCAGTGAAAAAGAGGAAGATCCTCAATGAGGTGGATTGACACAGTGGCTGCAACAATGGGCTCAAGCATAACAACAATTGTGAGGATGGTGCAGGACAGGGCAGTGTTTCCTTCATTATACATTGGGTCGCTACGAGTTGGAACTTACTTGACAGCACCTAACAATAACAACAACATGTAAAAATATGTATGTAGAAATGTCCACTGCCAATCCTAAATATGTTTGTGGGTATGCTCCCATAGACCATCCCACACCTGCTCAGCTTACATACCTGCCTATGTATTTACTCATAAATTATTGTGTGTTCTTAACTGTTCCAGGATCGTATAAGTAATAGCGTTTACCACGGCTACCTATTACTCTTGTGTACCTGTTTTTTTTTTTTTTTAACCTGTCAGTGTCTTCCTTTGCCTTGGTCATGTTGTATTGACTTCCCTCATATTGTGTATTGTCTTCATCAAAGTTAATAGGTGTCTACTATTTAGTTAGTGATTTTTGCTCTCTCTCCCTCGCATCCCTAGTAACCATCAAACTATCTTTCTTTGTGTAAACCTTTCCTTAACTTTTTATAGTAGTAGTCTCATGTAATATTTGTCGTTTTGTGACTGACTTATTTCACTCAGCATAATGTCCTTAAGGTTCATCGATGATGTGAGATGTTCTTCAATGTTTTATACTTTTCAGTGTACAGACATTTGTCAGATTTTTCCCCTAAGTATTCCATAATTTTTGATGCTATTGTAATGGTATTTAAGAAAAATCATTTTCAATTGTTCCTTGCTTGTATAAAGCAATAAAATTGATTATTTTAATATTGTCCTTATACCCTGCAACCTTAGTCAACTGATTAATTCTAGTAGCTTTTTAAATAGATTCCATTAAATTTTTTATATAGATGATCATGTTGTATATGAATAAAAAACCTTTTATGTCTTCTTTTCCTATCTGGGTCACTTTCTTTTTCTTGCCTTATTGCACTGGCTAGAACCTCCAGTATAATGTTGAGTAGAAGTGATAAGAATGTAAATCCTTGTTTGGTTCTTGTTCTTAGGGGAAAGCATTCAGTCTTTCACAATTATGCAGGTTTTTTATAGATGTCCTTCAACAGGTTGATTCCTACTTTGCTGAGAGTTTTTATCAGGAATATATGGTTTTTTGCATCTATTTAGTACTATATGAATTTTAGATTGTTAACATGGTGAATTACTTTGGTTGCTTTTTGAGTGTTCAACTATCCTTGTATTTCTAGGATAAACCACACTTTGGTCATGGTTTATTATTCTTGTTATTATCGCAGTAGATGTTCTTGAACATTCTTGGGTGGTTAAAAAGGTCACAGATGTTATTGCCTAAAACCATATACTGATTTTAAAAGGGGTTAGTCCTGAGTCACCAAAAATCCTCTGTTAAAAGGAGACGAGAGAGAGCAAAGCAAACAGAAGGAAGAAGGCGGCAAAAGAAGAAATTTGAGGTGTTTTCATATTCTGAGAAATCTGTTCTGAAGGAGGCAGTTTCAATTTTATTTCAACTCTGAGGGTACAGGACATGCTGAAAGATTCCTAGAGATGACAGCGGCACCGGTTAGAGAGAGTGGATCAGAAGGTGTGATTTCAGGTATAATGTCTTGGTTCCCGTGGTGTTTGAAACATTGATCTCTCTTTTTCCTGGAAGAATTTTCACTTTCTTCTCTTGTCTTCCTGGACACCAGTCCCCACTAGTCCTCCTCCTACCTCCCTGGCTGCTCTTCCTCAGTTTCCTTTACTAGTTCATTATTTCTCCATGTCAAAGTCTCCCAGGGCTTTGCCATAGGCTTTCTTCTCTCTCTGTAGTCACTCCTTAGGTAATTTTATCCATTCCCCTGACTCTAACTACTGTGTATTTAATAGTAACATATAATGACTCCAGGATTTACATCTCCTGTCCAACCTTCACTCTTGATTTTCAGAATTATATGCCCAATGACCTATGCTCCAACTCTGCTTGGTTTTCTCACAGACAGCTCAAACTTCACACACCCCAAGTAGAGCTCTTGTTTTCCCTCCTCTCAAAACTGCTCCCCACCAACATTATTCGTTGCAGCAAATGGGACCACCGTTTACCCACTCCTCTTTTTCCCTCACACACCATATTAGCAAACGTTGTTCTGGGCTCTACTTTCAAGTTAAATCTCAAATCTGACCTTTTCTCATTTCCTCACCAGAACCACCATTGCCTTCTAAGCCACCACCATCTCTTGCCTACTGCAGTGGCCTCTAAAAATGTGTAACTGTTTCCCTTCTTGTACCCTATGGTGAATTCTCCATAGCACAGCATATGCAAATTTTCAAAAATGCAAATGAAATCCCTGCAGATGGAACTATACCCAAGTATGGACAACCTCCTGGGAAACCTATGAGTCAGAGTTATTAGAGGACCAGGATAGTCACACAGGGATGGGGACCAATTTAAACCAAATGGCCTGGGTAACCCTGATGGTTCTTTTCCTATCAAACATGGGCCAGAATGAAACCAGATTAAAAGGGGAGAATTACAGATTTTCCCCAGCTAACCCAGTATGGAGCCATGGTGGTGCAGAGGTTAAGAGCTCAGGCTGCTAACCAAACAGTTGACAGTTTGAATCCACAATCTGTTCCGTGGAAACCCTAGGGGCAGTTCTACTCTGTCCTATAGAGTTGCTATGAGTTGAAATTGACTTGATGACAATTGGTTTCATTTTTTGTTTTTGAAATGTTTATATTATCAGGAAGATTCAGGCACCATGTTAAGCATAATAGACAAGATTGTTTATTTTTCTTAAAAAAAAAACTTCCTCCACCCCTCCCCCAAAATGATAGACACTCATTGTAAAACACTAAAGCAATACAGGGTGTAGTATAAATCACTCTATCCCACGATACTAGACCAAATTTTAGAGTAACAAACCATGCTAAAGCATAGGAGCTTAAACAATGAGAATCATTTTATTGTCTCCTGTCACAGTTCAAAGAGTTGACTGGGCTTAGCTAGGCAGTTCACACTTGGGGGCTCTCGTGCTTGCAGGTAGAGGTAGTGTTGGGGTGATCTTAAGCCTCACTCACTCACACACTCGGTGCCTTAACTGGGGAAACTCAAAGATTTGTGGCTGGAAGAGTGGGGCTCCTTGGCCATCTGTGTTTAATTCTATGTGGTCTTATCAGCCTGATCGCACCAGCATGGTGTCTTCAGTGTAGTAGGACTTCTTACGTGGTCACTCAGTGCTCCAAGGTACACATCCTAACACAGAGCAAGCCAGGTGGAAATTGTGCTGGTTTTTCTAACATTGTCTTAGAAACACATAGTATCACTGTTCCTAAAAGTCTTCCAGGTTCAAGGGGAGGAACAGAGACTCACCCCCTTGATGGGGAAGTTGCAAGAAAAAAAATGCCATAACAACCAATAATGTGTTTTTGGCTCTACTCCCAGATGTCTTTTTCCACATAATGTGTTTAACATAGATGCATTTATATGACACACAGTGTTCTGAAGCCTGATTTATTCATAATAGAGCAATTGCTTTATTGCAGAAAAAGAAACTGAGGTTAGTAACATGATTTGTCACACAGTGAGTTAGCTGCAGAGTTGGGATAGACCCCAAGTCTCTGGATTGTAAATCTAGGATTCCTTCTACTACTTCATGTGAAATAATGAAAGCAGAGCTCTGGACGTTTCCATGTTGGAGCCTTGGGTGGAATAGGGTGGATTTCAATATACTTGAAGAAGGAGGATTGTTAAGAGGCAAGTTTGGTAACACATATCAAAGGAGATGAATTTTAGATTTTAGTGAAAACTCAAATGAGGTGTAAAATTTAAGAGATACCACAGAGGAAGGCAGGCATCTTGCTGTATATTTCCTCTTCGAAGAGATTGGACAGTTCTAAGTTTGGAGAAAAATGGAAGTCAGCTTATACTGGTGACAAATGAATCTAGTTTGGTAGGGCAGGAAAAATTGAAGCTGGAAAACAGGGAGACAGTTGAAAAAAAAAGAATGAACACTTTTTTGAGCGTTTAGTATATACTAGACATTATGGTGGTGGTTTAATATACATGCCCATTTAACCAAACAGTTTTGGGGTGGTGGGATTATTACTCTCATTTTCCATATGAGGAGTATTGAGTTTAGGTGCTCAAATAACTTCCCTTAGATCACATATGTGGATTACAACACACTACCAAGCCAGGATTTAGAGCTGAATCTTTTTCTTACACCGTAGGGCAACTGTTGGAGAAATCCGAACCAATGACTAGTAATAGGTCTTTCTAAAGCTGGAAGTAATTAACAGGAGGATTTTGCCATGTCAAAAGAATACTCTTCTGAGTAGCAAGAGAGCATATTTAAGGCAGATTTTGAAAGACATCTCCATCAATCAGAGGCCTTTAGATCCACAAAATCCAGAGCTGGAATGGAACTCAGAGCTCATCTAGTTCAGTGATTCATCACACCAGAGTCACCTGAGGACTGATTTCAAAATACAGTTGCCTGACTCCTTTCTTGGAGAGTTTGGGCCAGTAGATCCAGAGTGGGTTTGGAAGGAAAGGGGTAGCTTCTGGTCTGTAGCCTTTTCTCAGCCTCAGGGAAGCTTGAGGATCTGACCCTTGGTCAAATTACCCTTGCCATTAGTTCAAGGAGAGAAAACATGTATAAAGAGCCTTGACTACTAACTGAAAAGTTGGCAGTTCAACCCACCAGCTGTTCCTTGGGAGAAGGATGTGGCAATTTGCTTCTGTAAAGATTACAGCCTTGGAAACACTATGGGGCAATTCTACTCTGTTCTATAGAATGCCTATGAGTTGGAATCTATTCAATGGCAAACAACATAAGTGTATACTGTATCCAAGATATAGACCAAAAAACAAAACAAAACCAAAAAACCAAATCACTTGCCATGGAGCCTCTTCTGACTCATGGCAGCCCCATGTGTTACAGAGTAAAACTTCTCTATATCATTTTCAATGGTAATAATTTTTTGGAAAGGAGCCCTGGTGGTGCAGTGGTTAAGGCCCTCGACTGTCAACTGAAAGGTCGGCAGTACAAAACCACCAGCAACTCTGTGGGAGAAAGATGTGGCAGCCTGTTTCCATAGATATTTACAGCCTTGGAAACCCCCATGGGGGAGTGGGTTTTGGTTTTTTGGTGGGTAATCTTTCAGAAGCAGATCACCAGTAATCTCTTTCCAGACACCTCTGGGTGAGTTCGGACTGCCAACTTTTTTTGTTAGGAGTTGAGCACTTAACTATTTACACTGCCCCCCAAACTGAAAACCCAAGCCCATTGCTGTTGAGTCGATTCCGACTTATAGCCATCCTGTGAGTTCCATTACCCACAGACTCCAAAAATACAGACAGTGCTACTAAAATGGCTTTGACTCAACTTAAGCACTATATCTGTTTGTTAAATCTGGTTTTGGAAGAATATGTAATTGAAGAGTAACCTATATTTGCTGAGAAGCAGCTGTACCAGTGAATGGGTACCAGTTGCACAACCCCAAGGGGGCAATGTGATTAGTAAGGCATAATGATCAGAAGTTGGAACAGGAGGCAGAGACCTGAGAATTCATCAATAGCTGGACCATCACAACTATGCCACAAACTCTGGGCAGGATCGTCCATCTGGTTATGGGGATAAATGGAATTCAGACGCCCAGGGCATTGAAGGGAGAAATCTTTTTCTATTGATGAGCTTTCTCAGGGCACATTTCATGTCCTTGTTCCTTAGGCTGTAGATGAAGGGGTTCATCATGGGTGTCACCACAGTGAATAGTACTGCTCCAATCTTATCTGTGTCATCAGGGTGGGTAGATGAAGGCAAGAAGTAAACCCCTACAATGGTCCCATAGAAGAGTAATACAACTGTCAGGTGAGAGCCACAGGTGGAGAAGGCTTTCCATTTTCCCTCTGTGGTTGAGATTCTCAGGACAGCACTGACAATGTGGATGTAGGAAAAGAGGATGAGGGCAAAGGGGAAAGTGATGACAGATAAGCCAATGACAAACAACACAAACTCATTGACCACTGTATCTGAGCAGGACAGTTTGAGCAAAGGGGCCAGGTCACAGAAGAAGTGTGGGAGAATGTTGCTGTCACAGAAGATCAATTGAATGAGCAGAAGGGTGTGTGTCAGGGCAACGACATTACTGAGGACCCACGGGATGACTGTCAGCAAAGCACAGATCTTGGGCTGCATGATGGTTGTATAGTTCAGAGGGTGGCAGATAGCCACGAAGCGGTCATAGGCCATGACACCCAAGAGAAAATTGTCAATGACGACGAACATAGTGGAGAAGTACATCTGTTTGATGCAGCTCTCATAGGAGATGGAATGACTCTCGGTATGAATATCTATCAGCATTTTGGGGACTGAGGTGGAAATGGAGGAAATATCAGCAAAGGACAGATTGGCAAGGAAGAGATACATGGGGGTGTGAAGGTAAGAATCCAATCCAATGGCCAGGATGATGAGCCCATTCCCAACCATTGTGACCAGGTACATACCCAGAAAGACCACAAAGAGGACATTCTGCTGTTCAGCATCGTTGGAGAGTCCCAGAAGAATGAATTCAGAGATGGTAGTTTGGTTTTCTTGGTGCATATTTCTGCTGATCTGAAATAAGGAACATAAGATTCCCCATACCCCGACAGGAAAACCCAGTATAGAACTATTCAACTGTAGTCATTACAAGGCGGGGGGGACTACTCCCTCTAGGCTGAAGGGAAACAAAGAGTGGAGAAGACAAAAACAAAGAAAGAAACAAACAAAAAAACCAAACTGGCTGTTGTTGAGCCGATTCTGACTCATGGTGACCCCATGTATTTCAGAGTAGAACTGCGCTCCATAGGGTTTTCAATGACTGTGATTTTTTGGAAGTCGATTGCCAGCCCTTCTTCTGAGGTATCTCTAAACCAAAACCAAACCCATTGCCATTGAGTCGATTCCAACTCATAGATCAAACAGCCAACTTTTGATTAGTAGCTGAGTGGTTAACTGTTTGTGCTACCCAGGGACTCTAAAGGTGGAGAAGGTCTACTTAATACGGAATTATTTCAGCAGTGTGGAGACACAGGAAATGCCTTAAAAAGGAAAGACAGGAACGTGATAATTCTTAAAGAACATGTTTTAAATTCTAACAGAATTTGAATGTGATTTTTCCATTTGGCTCAGAATGTAGTTAAATCTCCCAAATTGACGACAATAGGTGATATGTACCCTTGTGTACTAAAGATGCTAGATAGCCCTGCAGGAGTTACTTTAAAATCAACAAACTAGTTCTGAGACCTTCCCCGTCATTCACCTTCATTCTTCAAACTAAGAAAATTGAAACATGAAGGGTCATTAAAGTGAAAAGTTTGTGAAGGTAGGAACAACTGAGGATTAGAAATCCTTATGGGAATATACCGGGGAATAGGTACTCCTTCCCACCCAAGTTAGGAGTCCTCCAGAAGAATTGCTCTTGGAGAATGAATACAAGAAGTGGAGCCCAGAATTTATTTCATTTGTGGCTAGATGGTAGGTGAACTGAGAAAGTTTAGGAGCACATATGATCAGGGGCTTGTGTTTGTCTCTCACTGCTTAAGGGGGAGGCCCACTGAATTAGCCCACTATGGTGGGATGGGGGGAAAGGTTGGAGGGTGGTAGGGCATGCCTGCATTTACACCCATGGCATTGCATGAGTATGCAAATTTCCTACAGGCCAAGTGCATGCTGCAGGAGGACGTTGAGGTCAAGTCATCTTGTTGGGACTTCAGCCAAGAAGGCAGCCTGTTGGGGTAGCCTGCTGCAGCAGTGAGGGGTCATAGCAGTGACTATCTCATGAAAGAGAGGTCATAAAGAAACCTTGGAGAAAATTCACTGGCCTCATCAAGGAACTGCATAGTGGAATAGTACCTGAAAGGGGTCTTGGAAAAGCCCCCAAATTATCTCATGAGTCAATACATTTGGCTGACTGCCATACACAGGCCACCGACTGCTACTATTACATGGCAACAGACCTCAAGATTTTGCCTTTTCTAATTCTTATCCTTCCTCCCCGACCTCATAAAACCAAAAGATGTGAGATGGGGTTAAAGAATAAAGGAAGAACAGACATCTCTCCCTTCCCATGGCAGATCCCTAAGCTGTACGTCCGACCTTAACTGGAGAGGGAGGATATAGAATTGGAATTGGATATGAAATTGAAGTTTTAAATTGGGCTAGCCTGGGCTTTTCAGTACTTGAAAGTGGGTCTTCAGTACCAAAGTAAAACTTACTTTCAGAACTTAAGGTGACCAGAAAATTATAGGAACTTACCAAGGTGTCACCCAGAAGCAGGGAAGGAGATTAGACTGAGTACCCATCTCCTTGTGTCTTATCAGAAAGAATATTAGCATGAAAACCAGGAGGTATTGACTCCTGTCTTATTTTTTTCCTAGTATTGTCCCCTTCTCATTTTTTCTCTCTACCTTTCTCCAGAATCACTTGTCTCTCAAAATTTCAAGATAGCCAAGTCTACAAATTGCTTTTCTTTTCATGAAGAGACCAGAAAAAGAAAATAAATAAATAAATAAAAGGCAACCTCCTAGAAAAGTGAAGGGCACTGAGGTCTTGGTCCTGAGAAGCTTGGTTTATAGATCAGAGAGAGGGGAAATGTATGCAGAAGGGAGACCCCAGGACAAAACTAAAACAAGGTCAAGAGCAGTCAGCCATCCACATCTAACCTCGGGGCAAGACACAGACTGGCCTTCGAGGGTCCTGTGATCACCTAGCCCTGGGCTGGTCTGGGTTTGACTAGAAAGGGGAACTGTGTTTTTGAGTGACAATCTCTCTCATCTTGTTTTCCTGTCCCATCTTTCCCATCTACTGCAGTCCCGCACAGATTGTTCTGAGTACCTGAGGCAGAGTATATCTGGTTTACAGTAGGGCTAAAGTCTGAAAAGACTCACCTTTGAATGACGGCAAAATCTCAGGAAGTTGGCAGAATCTACGTCGAGTGGCTTTCCTTGTTCCTAACAGGGTAGCAGGTGGGAACGGAGAGCCACTCTTGTGTATTTTTCAGAACTGGATTTTCCCACTCCAGGCGCCAGAGTTAGTAGAGTCATGATGCTGGACTCACAGGGGACATTTAGCTCCTTCTGAGACCCTTGGGAGAATATCCCTGAAGTGTTTGCACGTTCCGGTTCTGATGAGGTAAGTGGGGAATAGATAGGCAGCTCTGCTTTGTGTATCTTCAGATGCTGTTCCTATTTGTGATTTCCTGTTTGTAACTTAGTTGATTATTTCTCTTCCTAGCAAGAGAATGTTTTGCAGTATGTCTTATGTTCCCAGCGAGATGGTAAGTATTTTAAGAGTTCCTTCTCTGTTTCCTCTTGAATGTCTAGTAGGGTAAACCCGTTAAAATCCCATTGCCATCAAGTCAATTCTGTCTCATAGTGACCACAAGTGATAGAGTATAACTGCCCCACAGGGTTTCCAAGGCCTTAATCTTTAGGGAAATTGACTGCTGCACCTTTCTCCTGTGGACCAGCTTGTGGGTTTGAACCCTGGACCTTTTGGTTAGCAGTGAAGCTCTTAACCACTGCTCCACCAGGGCTCCTTCTAGTAGAGGAGGAAGATCTAGAGATTTGAGTTGAATTCCTCCACCAGGGGTTATGACTCCAGACACTGTCCATAGTGGAAAGGAATAGACTGTGGCTTTCTGTATGTCTTAAATAAGCGTCAGCATTGGAATGGAAATCTGGAGACCTACTGATTCAACGGAATCCCTAGTGGTACAGTCATTAGTGCTCAGCTGCTAACTGAAAGGTCTGTGGTTCAAACCCACCAGTCGTTTCATGGGAGAAGGATGTGGCAATCTGCCTCTGTAAAGGTTATGGCCTTTGAAACCCTATGGGACAGGGTCCATATTAGTTGGACTTGATGGCCAAGGATTTTTTTTATTGGTTCAATACTCAAGAATCTTAGTTGTAAGCTAAAGAAACAAACCCTGGCTTGTTAATATGGAAAAAATGTTGAAATTATATTGGGATGTTTGCAGATATCTCTGTAGGGTAGATACTCAAAAGCAATATTGTTGGGTCATAAGGTCACATACAGTTAAATTTTTAATAGATTTTGCTAAGCTGCTCCCTAAAAAATGCTATACTGATGATATACTTCCAAAGGCACCTGGGCCCCTGTTTCTACATCATTGTCTATACCCTATATTGGTGATCATTTTAATTTTTTTAGACCAATGGTTTAAAATTCATCACATTTATAAAAATTTCAAATTTACTTAATTACTGGTGTGCTTGTGAACATATATTCTAATATTTATGGCCCATTTGTGTTTTGTCTTCTGTGGATTACCTGTTCTTATCCTTTGGCTATTTTCTTTTTCCTGTGATCTTTCATCAGGTCCATGGGTGGCACAAACAGTTTGCATTCAACTACTAACTTAAACGTGGTAATTCAAACCCACCCAGTGGTGCTGTGGGAGAAAGGCCTGGCTATCTGCTTCTGTAATGATTACAGCCAAGTTACAGTTCTGCTCTGTAACACATGAGATTGCCATGAATCAGAATCGACTCAACAGCAATGGCTTCAGTTTTTTAGATTTTTAAGATATCTTTTATATTTTGAAAGAAGTTGTAAAAATGCAGAGGAGGAAACCTAAAGTAGCTTTGCAAGTTCTGACTGCACATAGCTGTAGGTCATGCTTAGCTGGGGAGCTGGCTACTTGATTCTAATCTTGTTCTGTCCTGTCTTGCTCTTATGCCCATCATGAGGGCATCAGGGTAGACCTTTCCTCAAAGGCAACATCACTGATAGACATTTCGGTCTCATCGTTTGACTCATGGTGTACTGATATCTCATTCAATGCTCTAATTCCAGAATGTCATAATTTTGTGAAAGTACTCTTACAATAAGGGACTAATTTTTCACTAGGAAGGGAGAGCTCATCTTTTTCATTTAAAATATCCACTGAAAAGGTAATTGGGGAAGCCCGGTAACTCAGCTTGAAGGGATCAATCAAGCCTTTCAAGGTCTTCTTTCCAAGAGAGTAATACTTCACTCTCTTCTTTCTGCAACTCGAGTTCCAAGTTAATTTTCTGTATGCTTTGTGACATTAAAGAACAAAAAAACCAGAAAACCAGTTGCCATCCAGTCAATTCTGACTCATGGTGACCCTATGTGACTCATAATAGAACTGCCCTCCATAGGGTTTTCCATGGCTGTGACCTTTTGGAAGTAGATCACTAGGACTTTCTTCCAAGGCACCTCTAGGTAGATTTGAACTGCCAACCTTTTGGCTAGTAGCTGAGTGCTTAACTGCACCAACCATGGACTCCTAAGAAAGAAAGGAGGCACAGGAATGCAATTGCAATCTTGCCTTTTGCTGGCATTCCAGATAACGCCTAGCACAGTGTGTACATGTCATTGGTTCATTATGCTTTATGTGACTTGGCCTGGATTTGTCGACAGGCAACCTGTCTGTCTTAGTTATCTAGTGCTGCCATAACAGAAATGCCATAAGTGGGTGGCTTTAACAAACAGAAATTTATTTTCTCACAGTTTAGGAGGCTAGAAGCTTGAATTCAGGGTGCCAGCTCTAGGGGAAGTCTTTCTCTGTTGGCTCTGGAGGAACGTCCTTGTCTTTTCTGAGCTTCTGCTCCTGGGCAGTGTTCATGTGGTTTGGCATCTCTCTTTCCCCATCTCTGCTTCTCTCGCTTGCTTGTTTAATCTCTTTTATATCTCAAAAGAGATTGATTTAAGACACACCCTATGCTAATACTGCCTCATTAACATAAAAAGACTATACCATTCCCTAATGGGATTATAACCACAGGTATAGAGTTTGGGATTTTGGGGGGATATACTTCAATCCACAACACTGTCCAACCAGAGAATTTTATTCCTTTCCTCCAAAATTTACTTGTAAACAAAGGTATCTCTAATATAGTGTTAAATTCCACACCTGTTCCGAGAATAAGTAACATTTTGTAGTTCTTCTCCTTATCCCCATGTGAAATCTGCTTAAAAAATTGAAAACATGCAAAGCAGTTTTGAAGAGAAAAAGAAGCAAAAAAAAAAAAAACAAAACAACAACCAAAAAAGTGCTAATCTAGGAACAACGTGAAGAGTGGAGGATGATCCTTGCTATAATGATAGTGTTGTGGATTGAATTGTGTCCCCCCCAAATACCTGTCAACTCTGCTAGGTCATAATTCCCAGTATTGTAACGATTGTCTACCATTTTGTCATCTGATGTGATTTCCCTGCGTTGTAAATTCTATCACTATGATGTTAATGAGACGGATTAGAGGCAGTTATATTGACGAGATCTACAAGATTAAATAGTGTCTTATGCCAACCTCTTTTGAGATATAAAAGAGAGAAGTGAGCAGGAGACTGGAGGACCTCATACCACTGAGAAAGCAGTGCCAGGAGCAGAGCGCATCCTTTGGACCTGAGGTTCCTGCACTGAGATGCTCCCAGACCAAAGGAAGATTGATAACAAAGACCTTCTTCCAGAGCCGACAGAAAGAGAAAGCCTTCCCCTGGAGCTGACACCCTGAATCTGAATTCGTGAGAGAATAAATTTCTCTTTGTTAAAGCCATCCACTTGTGGTATTTCTATTATAGCAGCACTAGATGACTAAGACAGATGGGAAGTTTATGAGCCTAAATAAATCTCAGACTCCTTTCAGAAATTACCATTTTCCTGATAAGGCTTACTTTAGAAAACATAGAGAATGCTTAAGTGAATGAAAAAGAAAAAAAAATAACTATTCATAATTCTACAAACCACAGATAACAACTGTTACATTTTTGCTGTATTTCCATTTATCGATATGTGTGTCTGTATATATTTTTACAAGACTGGAGTCCAGCTGGAAATCCAGGTTCGTATCTTGGTTTTGTCACCTTCAGTTATAATTGTAACCATTACCCTTTATTATTAAATATTATTTAAAAAATGATTTTAAGTCTGCTGTAGTTGCGCTCCTTGGAAACTCTGTGGGGCAGTTCTACTCTGTCCTATAGGGTCGCTATGAGTGGAAATTGACTCAATGGCAATGGGTTTGGTTTTTTTTTTTTTTAATAGTTGCGTTGGGCAGTAAGATTTAATAATTTTTCATTTTTATAAGTGTAATAAACAGCCTTATGTTTTCAGTTTTGTCTGCCTCTCTTAATTTCCTGAGATCACATTTTTGGAATTAGATTAAATCAAAGATGAGGAACATTTTCAAGGCCTTTGGTATAATTGACCAAATGACATCCAGAAAGGTTATACCAACTTCTTAGATCAGTTTTACTATCAACCGACACTCTCAAGATCTTCCTGGAGCTGGTAACTAAAATTGGTTTTATGTGCTGGATCAAGTCCCTCACCGGATACGTTGTCCCCTCTCCTAGCTGTTCTGGGAAAGGAATTCCTGGTAAGAACTCTCCGGGGATCCCTCTTCATCTCATCGTTCTTCACAGGGTAAGTGAGAAAGTTGAGCAGCTCGATGTCTGCTTTGAACTTCAGACAGGGCAGTTGGTTCTACCTGAGGTTTATCTAGAGTTGGGGCACAGATACACAAGGATGCAACAACCCACACTGCCACAGGGCCCTGGTGAGGTGGGAGGAGCTGTGGCGCCACTTGCTGGATGGATCGTGTAAGAAGCAGCCCCATGAGGAAGGTGCATTGCTCGTGAGGCTGCTGCCAGCATGGAACAGATGTAGTCCTCTATCACCCTAGCTTGGCTAGCACAGTGAAACCTGTGGGAGCCGGAACTCGACGGGACTGCCTTGTTTTTCCGGGTCTTGAAAGTTTTCCGCCTTTGACAGGGTGCCGTCTTACCATTTTAAGTAACTAATTGTGGAAAATGTTTGCGTTTTCCTTCTCTGACAGGTTTATGCCCTACGCAGGTTCCGGCTTTTGCAGGTTTTACTATGTATTAAGCGTGTTTAGCCAATGAATGCTAATTCCTATCTCTTTCCTGGCATGGCGATTGACAGAAGACAAAGGGGTGACCAGGTGGGAAGTATAGAATGAAAAAGATTGATGCATTAAACAAGCTATTGTTTGCCATACATTAATTTCTAAAGCAATAATAAAATACGTTTCCTTGAGTAAAATGTATGTATGAATATTCCTTACTTAAGGCATCTTTGCAAGATAAATTAATATCATTGCCTCTTTAAGAAGTAGCATGTCTAAAGGTATCAACTTTTATTCACGGCAGGTCTCCTGATAGAGCAGTTGCCATGGGCGAGCCGAGAACCTTTAAAGTAGGGGCTAAGTAGACTAGGAGAGGGCGCTGTTGGTTCCACGGTAGAACCCTCACCTTCCGTGTGGGAGACTTAGGTTCAATTCTCGGCCAAGGCATCTGTCTCATGCACAGCCACCAACCATCTGTCAGTGGAGGCTTGCCTGTTGCTGAGATGTTGAAAAGGTTTCAGTAGAGCTTCCAAACGAAAATGGACTGGGAAGAAAGGCTTGGTGACCTACTTCTGAAAGTCAGACAATGAAAACCCTATAGATCACTTTGGATGACAACGCTCCCATCTGCAACCAATCATGGGGATGGTGCAGGACCCAGCAGCATTTTTGTTCTATTGTGATTGGGGACACCACTAGTCAGGGTTCGACTCAACAGCTTCTAATAACAACCGGTAGACTAGAGCTGCCTACACTGGAAGCTCTATCCAAATCTTCAAATCTAATTCAAAGCACTTCTGGCAAATGAGTGCCGATTGGGGCAAATATGGCAAAAGGGAAATGTCAAGTGCAAAATGCAAAAAAGTAATGTAGTTCTATATTTGTTGCAAAGAGTTCAGTTTCATGACAGCTGACAGGCACCCACCCTAGTCTTCCTAAGCCTTCAGTGGGCATCAGAAGCTGTTTTGCTGATGAAGGCATTCCTCAGAGCACCTTTGACATCCTTGTTTCGAAGAGTATAAATCAGGGGGTTAAGCAGGGGCGTGACAAAGGTGTAGACCAGGGCGATTTGGCGATTCTCGGCCTCTGAGGTGCTGGACTGGGGACGCAGGTAGACCAGGCTGCAGCAGCCGTACTGCAGCAAGACCACCGTGAGGTGGGAGGAGCAGGTGGAGAAGGCCCGGCGGCGACCCTCGGCGGAACGGATGCGCAGGATGGCCAGCGTGATGAACACGTAGGAGACACAGATAAGTAGGAAGGGTACCGTCAGCACGAGGATGCCCACCACATAGAGGATGGCCTGGTGCACGCGGGTGTCAGCACAGGCCAGGCGCAGGACAGGAGGAACATCACACAGGAAGTGGTTGATTTCCCGGCGGTGCCCACAGAAGGGCAGAGTGAAGATTAAGGCTGTGAGCTGTAAGGAGAGCAAAAGGGCCAGGGCCACGGCACCAACCACCATTTGGACACACAGCTTCTGGGTCATGACGAGGGTGTAGTGCAGTGGGTGGCAGATGGCCACATATCGATCATAAGCCATGACTGCCAAGAGAAAACAGTCAGTGCTGCCAAGGGTGACAAAAAAGAACATTTGGGCCCCGCAGCCAGCCAAAGGAATGGGCTTCTGGGCCCCAGAAATGTTGGAGAGCATCAAGGGCACCACAACAGAGGTGTAGCAGATTTCTAGGAAAGACAGATTGGAGAGGAAGAAATACATTGGGGTACGGAGGGAGCTATGTGTGCACACCACCCAGATGATGGCTGTGTTGCCAGAAAGGATCATCAAGTAGAGGAGGAGGAAAAGAAGGAAGAGGAAAGCCTGGAATTCAGGCACAGCAGTGAACACTTGGAATACAAACTCAGTGGGGCCAGACTGGTTGAGGACAGAGTTCCATGCAAGCATTTCTCCTGCAAAAGAATAGAAAGGGTTGCATCTTTAACTGTTGGGCTCCTTAATTGCCTGAATGAAGACAAGCATCTTCAATTTGATTTTGCAATTACCTATTTGGCATCTAGTTTCCAATCACAATGCTTGGGAATGAATTGCCAATAGACGATATGATACATTTTTTCCTTGGAAGTCTTCAGGAATAAGATGGATGCTCATTTGTAAAAGTTCGTAGTGACAAAGGCATGTAGATGTCCCTGGGGAAATACTCCACCCCCCCCCCTTTTTTTTAATTCTGGAATTTTTAATCCAAATTGACAAATGCTAATTCTTTGCTTGTATTTATAAAGAGTTGTGTAATTGTAGACATTTAAAAAAAAATTAGATAAATGGGTGTGTTTAGTTTTCGGTAAAAATTCTTATTGTAATATAACATACATATAGAGAAGTTTGCAAATCTTAAGTGCACAGCTTGATTCGTTTTTTACATAGTAAAACCACCACTCACATTAAGAAACAGAACAATACCAGTAACCTAAACCAAAACCAAACCCACTGCCGTTGAGTTGGTTCTGACTCATAGCGACCCTATAGGACAGAGTAGGACTGCCCCATAGAGTTTCCAAGGACCTCCTGGTGGATTCAAAGTGCCGACCTCTTGGTTAGCAGCGGTAGCACTTAACCACTACGCCACCAGGTTTTCAACCAGTAACCTAGACCATCCTTAATGCCTCCTCCCGAACTATATATAGTAATATAGTACAGAGAGAAAAATCCATAAAACAAAGGAAATGTGAGCAAGCATATAAAATAGTTTAAAATAAACTGATAAGTAAATATTTAATTTACGTAAATAAGTGTAAATGGGGTTTATTTTCTGTTCAAGACAGAGTCTCGCGTTCACATAAGAAACAAAAGCCAACCAAGTGTAATATATATACAAGAACGCTAGCATGGCTTTTGTTTAACATTGTGCTTTACGATCTAGCCATTGCAATAAGGCAGAAAAAGATGCGAAGTATTTGGTTGTCTAACTGAAAACACAGCAGAACCAATGGAAAACACTAGGACTAATAAGATCATTTCTTGTGGTGGTCAGTTCCAAACAAAATGTAGTAGAGGGTCTCTTAACTAATCTTCATTTAACTTATTTGTCTGATTAGACAATGCTCTTCCTTCCTCCTTGTACAGAATGCTGATGCCTATGATACACTGAGCACAAGAGATCCTTAGCTAGTCTAGCATGTCCCAGTGTTCCTACATCCACAAGTTGAGTTGTATGCTCACAAGGCAGCTGGATTTCCCCCAAAACCTACTTATACAATTTATACTCATTTTTGTAATTATGTAATTTAATTAAATATTATATAATATAGTAAAATGCTATTGTGAATATAAAGATATTTTAATGAAAACTAAAAGTGAATGGTTGGGAAATATTTGATAATTACAAGTGTTGATAATTCCAAGTTGCTAAAAATTGTTGTAGAATAAGGTATGGGCCAGGCCACTGTTCAAAGACCGGGAGGAAAAATGATAAAATGGTGAAGCATCTTATATTCAGATTTGACATGAATCTAAATTTTCACTTCATGTTGAAGAAGTTAAAGCTGAAATACATACGTAATGCATGCAAGGAAGCATTTGACTTCAGGTAACCAGAACTCAGCTGACCCATGCTCAGAGTAAAGACTTTGGTTTTATATCAGAAGGCTGATGAACGAATGTCCATTTGTATGTATAACGTTAAAGTAAATGATTAAGATAAATAGTTTATACTTTGGATAACAGAGATTTCTTTTTTGTCAATAATATCAGAGAATATCTTTCCTCAAAACAGTGGCAACCAAAATGAATGAATGAATGAATATTAAATAAAATATCAGTGAATAAGCTTAATAAGTAACAAGTAGGAACAATTTGATGAAAACTACTAAACTTTGCAAATATGTGCCTGGATGGAAAAGCTCAATATTTTAAAGTATTAAGTGAGTCTGAAGTAATGCGTAAATTCAATGTACTTCCTATCCAGGTCTCTAGAAGAATAAACAGGTGAAAAGAGAAAGAAAATGTAAAAAAGTGCCATGAGAGGGTGAACTTGTATCACAAGACATAGAAATGTATCACAAATAGTTATATAAGTTATAAAATATGTCATACAGCACAATAGAACAGAAAGAACCATGCTATGTAACACTTATTGCATGGCAGGCGCTATTCTAAATTAACTCCTTTCATAAGAACCCTCTAAAAAATGGGTATTATTCCCTGTTTTAGAGTTGAGGACATTGAGGCACAGAGAAGTTAAGTAAATTGTCCAATATCACACAGCTGGCAAGTGTTGGATTGGGAGTTTAAACACAGGCAGTCTGCCTCGAGTCCCCGGTCTTAACCACTGTGTGCTTCCTATGGCTCTCTTTACCATGTGCATCAGTTTCCTTATCTGTAAAACAGAACTGAAAATACATGTGTTTACCTTTTCAGGTAGGAGTTCCTGGGTGGCGCAGACTGTTAAGCGCTTCATTACAACGGAAACGTTGGCTGTTTAACCCACCCAGAAGTGCCTCATAAGAAAGGCCCAGGGATCTGCTTCATAGCTTTGAAAACCCTAGGGAGCAGTATTATTCGGCACACATGGGGTGTCCATGAGTCAGAACAGACATGACAGAATTTTTTTTTTTTAACCCTCTCATATTTTGCCAGAATTAACTGAGGTATTTTATGAAAGCATTTAGAACAGTCCAGGCACGGAGTAAACGTTAAATATATGCTAACTATTATTTTACATCCATAAAATATATTTAAAACTTTCTTTGATCCTTCGGTATTTCAGTATAGTGTTGGGAAGGAAGGATGGTAGGACACCAATCTCGTGGATTTTGTAGTCAGTGAGACCTGGGTTTGAAGCCTGTTGTTGTTGTTGTTGTTAGGTGCCGTCGAGTCGGTTCCGACTCACAGCGACCCTATGCACAACAGAACGAAACACTTCCCGGTCCTGAGCCATCCTCACAATCGTTGTTATGCTTGAGCTCATTGTTGCAGCCACTGTGTCAATCCACCTCGTTGAGGGTCTTCCTCTTTTCCGCTGACCCTGTACTTTGCCAAGAATGATGTCCTTCTCCAGAGACTGCTCCCTCCTGACAACATGTCCAAAGTATGTAAGACACAGTCTCGCCATCCTTGCTTCTAAGGAGCATTCTAGTTGTACTTCTTCTTAGACAGATTTGTTCATTCTTTTGGCAGTCCATGGTATATTCAATATTCTTCACCAACACCACTATTCAAAGGCGTCAACTCTTCTTTGGTCTTCCTTATTCATTGTCCAGCTTTCATATGCATAGGATGCGATTGAAAATACCATGGCTTCGGTCAGGTGCTCCTTAGTCTTCAGGGTGACATCTTTGCTCTTCAACACTTTAAAGAGGTCCTTTCCTGTAGATTTACCCAGTGCAATATCTTGACTGCTGCTTCCATGGCTGTTGATCTTGGATCCAAGTAAAATGAAATCCTTGACAACTTCAACCTTTTCTGTGTTTATCATGGTGTTGCTCATTGGTCCAGTTGTGAGGAGTTTTGTTTTCTTTATGTTGAGGTGCAATCCATACTGAAGGCTGTGGTCTTTGATCTTCATTAGTAAGTGCTTCAAGTCCTCTTCACTTTCAGCAAGCAAGATTGTGTCATCTGCGTAACGGAGGTTCTAATGAGTCTTCCTCCAATCCTGACGCCCCATTCTTCTTCATACAGTCCAGCTTCTCTTGTTATTTGCTCCGCATACAGATTGAATAGGTATAGTGAAAGAATACAACCCTGATGCACACTTTTCCTGACTTTAAACCAATCAGTATCCCCTTGTTCTGTCCAAACAACTGCTTCTTGGTCTATGTAAAGGTTTCTCATGAGCACAATTAAGTGTTCTGGAATTCCCATTCTTTGCAGTGTTATCCATAATTTGTTATGATCTACACACTTGAATGCCTTTGCATAGTCAATAAAACACAGGTAAACATCCTTCTGGTATTCTCTGCTTTCAGCCAGGATCCATCTGACATCAGCAATGATATTCCTGGTTCCAGTCCTCTTCCGAAACCGGCCTGAATTTCTGGCAGTTCCCTGTTGATATACTGCTGCAGTCATTTTTGAATGACCTTCAGCAAAATTTTGCTTGTGTGTGATATTAATGATATTGTTCTATAATTTCCACATTCGGTTGGATCACCTTTCTTGGGAATAGGCATAAATATGGATCTCCTCCAGTCAGTTGGCCAGGAAGCTGTCTTCCATATTTCTTGACATAGATGAGTGAGCACCTCCAGCACTGCATCTGTTTGTTGAAAAATTTCAATTGATATTCCATTAACTCCTTGAGCCTTGTTTTTGGCCAATGTGTTCAGAGCAGCTTAGACTTCTTCCTTCAGTACCATCGGTTCCTGATCATATGCCACCTCTTGAAATGACTGAACATCAACTAATTCTTTTTGTTTCAAGCCTAGTCTGATTTAAATTTTACATTGCCTGTGTTACTTGATGAGTCTTGGGTTCCTTATATCTGATGCAGAATATGAATATGAACACTTTTAGGGAATTGATAAAGATCAATTGTTTTAAATATATGATATCTCTGTGACTTAACAATATCCGATAAATGTATTTGCTTTCCCCTCTCTCTTCTTGTGATAGTTCATTCCCCTTGGATATTTACCTTTCAGTTCTTATCTTTTTCAGAGTGGAGAATGAGATTCCTCTAGAGCTGTATTCCCCCAGGCCTTTCCATTGCTCTGCTAAACCTTAGATAAAAATATGAAGAGTAATGAGAAGGGGTAGAGGAATAAAACAAAATAGAAGTTTTCATTAAACTAATTACAATTACATAGCGTCAAAACCAAATATGATAGATCTTGACTCAGGAAAACATTTTAAAGTGATTCTTTCTTATTAAGGCATAAACATCTAATAAGTAGCAGTGTACCTAGATGGGAATAGCCAAGATTCACGTAAAATGTGTCTCACCTGTAGCAAAGGCAAGGCATCCCTGAGGTCTGCCATGACATGCCACATGGGGGCGATTGCAAGGAAAAGCTACCTCCATACCCAAGGACACTCTATAACCTACTAAAAAACCATAAATATCAGAATTTCTACTTACAAATTTGTATTTTCACTTTTAAAGGCTTTCCACTTACCCTAACCCTAACCATGTTGTCTCGTTCAAACCATTTTGGGAGCCAAATTGAAGATTATTTTCAAAGGCCCTGGATATTTTCTTATGTATCTTTGGTAATGACATATATTCACACTTGGAGAATATATTTGCTTTTTTTCCTGAATATGAAAACATATGAGGCACAGTTTGGTGAAATATGGTGAATAAACTGGATGATCCCATTTTGCACTACAGGGTTTGATCCAAATAGGAGTTGGTGAGGCTAGTGTTACTGTGCAGTAGAAACGTACATTTCCCCCAAGCTTTTCCTGAAATATTAGAATAAGTGCCATCATTGCTATTAGGTTCATCGTTCAAGATGTGTGGCACAATCTTTGTGAAAATTTCCCTAGTGTTCAAATTTTCAACCAGATTAATTGATTCTGTCATTCAAATTCAACTCTTTTGGCCCCTCACCTTGAAGCAACCTATCCATTGGTGCAAATGGGGTATATGACCATTTCAGCATTTTTTAATCTGGCTAATAAGTGAGAAGTTGATTGCATATAATAGTTCTTAATGAACATTTTCTCTGGGTCAGTGCTTAATTTCCAAAAAAGCTCTTTGCAAATAAATTTCTCTGTCTTGAATTTGCATCATTCTATTGCTGTATGATGTGAGGCACTCAAAACCTTGTGTCTTTATTACTTAACAGTCCATGCAAACCCATAAACTGCATTTATTATTTTCAGACTTCTACTACTCTTACCAAAGCTGCTCTCAGAGTTTCTCCCAACTCTGTAATCATCACTACCCATAGAATTTCACTTCACTTAAAACCCTTAATTTCTGGAAATGCCTGGTTGATAAACATTTCAATCAGGACTCTATTGAAAGCTTCACAAGGGTGGAGAATGTCTGTCTTGTTCACCACCATATCCCCAGCATGATTGAATGAGTTTCCTAACTTTATCAAACTTATTGGTTTAATAAGCACAATAGTAATTTAATTGCTATGCTTCTTATCACCATTTATCAATTGAATCCATCCATTTGTGTACAATAAATGGATGCAGCGCTGGAGGTACTCACTCGTCTATGCCAAGAAATCTGGAAGACAGCTTCCTGGCCAACTAACTGGAAGAGATCCATATTTATGCCTATTCCCAAGAAAGGTGATCCAACCGAACGTGGAAATTATAGAACAATATCATTAATATCACACACAAGCAAAATTTTGCTGAAGGTCATTCAAAAATGACTGCAGCAGTATATCAACAGGGAACTGCCAGAAATTCAGGCCGGTTTCGGAAAAGGACTGGAACCAGGAATATCATTGCTGATGTCAGATGGATCCTGGCTGAAAGCAGAGAATACCAGAAAGATGTTTACCTGTTTTTATTGACTACGCAAAGGAATTCGACTGTGCGGATCATAACAAATTATAGATAACACTGTGAAGAATGGGAATTCTAGAACACTTAATTGTGCTCATGAGGAACTTTTACATAGATCAAGAAGCAGTTGTTTGGACAGAACAAGAGGATACTGACTGGTTTAAAGTTCCAAGAAGCTGGACTATATGAAGAAGAACAGGGCATCAGCATTGGAGGAAGACTCATTAACAATGTGTGTTATGCAGATGACACAACCTTGCTTTCTGAAAGTGAAGAGGACTCGAAGCACTTACTAATGAAGACCAAAGACCACAGCCTTCAGTATGGATTGCACCTCAACAAAAAGAAAACAAAAATCCTCACAACTGGATCAAAGAGCAACATCATGATAAATGGAGAAAAGATTGAAGTTGTCAAGGACTTCATTTTACTTGGAACCACAATCAACCGCAATGGAAAGAGCAGTCAAGAAACCAAATAACGCGTTGCATTGGGTAAATCTGCTGCAAAGGACCTCTTTAAAGTGTTGAAAAGCAAAGATGTCACCTTGAAGATTAAGGTGCGCCTGACCCAAGCCATGGTATTTTCATTCACTTCTTATGCATGTGAAAGCTGGACAGTGAATAAGGAAGACCAAAGAAGAATTGATGCCTTTGAATTGTGGTGTTGGCCAAGAATATTGAATACACCATGGACTTCCGAAAGGAAGAACAAATGTATCTTGGAAGGAGTACAACCAGGATGCTCCTTAGAAGCAAGGATGGCAAGACTGTGTCTCACATACTTTGGACATGTTATCAGGAGAGATCAGTCCCTGGAGAAGAACATCATGTTTGGTGGAGTACAGGGTCAGCAGAAAAGAGGAAGACGCCCAACGAGGTGGATTGACACAGTGTCTGCAACAATGAGCTCAAGCATAACAACGATTGTAAGGATGGCTCAGGACCTGGCAGTATTTCGTTCTGTGGTGCATAGGGTCGCTATGAGTCGGAACCGACTCGATGGCACCTAACAACAACAACAACAACAACATTTGTGTGCATATAAGAAACCAACCTAAACAGGTAACCATTGGACTGAGAAAATCTGAGAGTGTCGGTCTTGTCCACCACTGTATTCTCAGCATGATTGACTTGATTAGACTCTAATTAAGTTTGTAGTTAAATCTCATGACCTTTAAACTTCCTTTCAAAGCCAATTTCATTGCCTTAAACTACAGCCCAATTATCCTGCAATTACTTGAGCCTCAAAAAGATTGGAAGTTTGTCAGTCCGTGTTTATATATCTGTTTACTATGTGTAACAACTGGATGAGTTAATTGATAAATGAATGATGGGAAGCATAGCAATTAAATTTTTGATATGCTTGTTGAACCAGTAAGTTCCATAAAGCTAGGAAATTCATCTAGGCATCAGTTTATCCCTTAATTGCTGATGGACCAGTGCTACAATGTGTAATGCATATATACTCCTAACGCACGAACACTATACATAGAAAGTAGCCTTGGTGTAGCAGAGGTTAACCAAAAGGTTGGGGGTTTGAATCCACGAGCCATTCCTTAGAAACCCTATGGGGAAGTTCTCCTCTGTTCTACAGGGTGGCTATGAGTAGGAATCGACTCAATGGCAATGGAATTTTTTTTTTTTTTTTTGGATACACAGAAAATAAAAAACACTTTTACATATGTCAGGGATCTAAGGAACCATAGCAAAGCTCAGTCATAGATCAAATGTGTGTGAATTTATAAAACCTAAAATTCCGGGAGGCACTGAATCCCTACATCTGGGAACTATAAGAGAATTTCAAGAGACATCTAGTTTCATGCTCCATATCCTACTTGAAAAACCAAGGTCCACTGAGATTAAACTTTGTTCAAAGGCATATGACTAGTTATGTGCAAACCCGAGACCAGAATTTATGTTCCAGAAGACTGGTTAGCAGAGAGTAGAGCCTATATGCAGACCTTCAGTGTATCTCTCTTACCATCTACATCGAAGGCTGTGCAGCTTAGTTAGGAGAGTGCAAATACCCACGTAAAAAGGACATGTTAGTACGATTCTGGCAGCTGAAATGAATGCCCAACTCAGTCTGGCGCCAGGCACGCAGGTAAAAGAAGCAACCTCGTTTGTAAAATAATTTAAGAACTCTTCGAAACTTTGTAGAATAATTTGAGAACTCTTCAAAGCTGCCCCAGATTATTTCCCCTAATGGCACTGACTGCTGAGCCACTCCTCAGTTAATTGTACTTTTAGGACACGTTCGATCTCTTAATATGAGTGTGAGTTCTGGAGCTATCATTTACTGATTTTAGAACCATGGAAAAATCTACTTAACCTCTAAGAATCTCATTTTTTTTTTTTTAAGCCATGTATGGTATCATATAGTTACTCTACAGAGTTATTGTGAGGATTAACAGTAACATATTTTTTTTTTATATTAAGTGCACTGCCTGACTTCTAGAAGTTTCCCTTCTCATATTTTCCTTGTTGTGTTCTTTGCCCCAGCTCTACCAAACCACTTTCAGTTCCTTGTTATGGTCTGTCTTGCTCCAGGTTCTTTCTGCCTTCTACTCCCTCTCTGGGCCACTCTTCTCCTTAGCACTCCCAAACTATATCCTACTCCTCCTTCAGAGCTCACTTCCTGTGTCTTCGCTACCAGAAAGCGTTCCCTGATCCTCATCTTTCGCCATCACTGGTGATAGATACTTCTGCTATGAATTTTAAGAAAACATTCTACCCCCCACAACTGCAAGGCCATTGAGGCTTATCAATAAATAAATCAAATAAGCAAACCTTGATTAGGAACTCGTAACAGTGCTTTGAACTCAAGTTTTGGGCTCAGCTATGTGAAGGAATATGAGGGTTATAAGAGATGGTTGCCATCTTCAACTTGTAAGGAAGCAAGATACGTAAGGAAAGAATTTGAGTGTTCTCTGAGGAATGAATTTCTAAATTGTGTTTCTTAGTACATGAATCCTTCAGGAAGCCCCAGAAATGAAAGTTTCTGTGGCCAAATTGGAAAACATTCACACCTTTTCTCAGAGAATCACAATGCATATTAGCACAATAAAGTTCTGTGAGGTCCTCTTTAAAGCAACCAGCTTAATTTTACCTAAAAAAAAATCCAACTTTATTTCACCGTGTAAAATGTAGTACTTATTTATTTATTTATTTTTACGTAGCATCATTATACTGCCTATGGTTTAATGGTGTTATATGACAACATGTCTTCCATGCCACATTCTTTAAAATGGCCCTATGGAAGGAACAAGGAGCCCTGGTGGTACAGTGGTCAAGTGCTCAGCTGCTAACTGAAAGATTGGTGGGTTCAAACCCACCAGCCGCTCCTTGGGAGAAAGATGTAGTGGTCTTCATCCCTAAAGATTACTGTCTTGGAAACCCCATGGGGCAGTTTTACTCTGTCACACGTGGTCGCTATGAGTTGACATCGACTTTACGGCAATTTTTTTTTTTTTTTTAATGAAAGGAACATTAAAAAAAAAAAAAAGGAGCAGAGAACCTGAGTTTCATCCTAGCTTTACACTTACTAGGTTTATGATGCTAGGCAATTCGGCCATTTATCTGAGCTCCCTGTAAAAGTGAATAGTAATACAGATTCTAACTCTATTGTTTCCCACAATACTGTGTTGATATATATCAATATTTCTCCTCAATTGTAAACATTACAAGAATTTGTGTTTATTATTATTATTTTAGGGAATGAAATCAAAACAACTCAAATAAAAGAAGTCTCTTAAGATGCTCCCTTACCACTTCAAGTTTGCTTCATCCCATCAGCCACCTAAGGAAATTCACTAAAGTGCAGGTTAAATTTTTCGCTGAAATGCTAAGAATTTCAGCTACAGATAATGGAGGGAGCTTTCTCAGAAAGCTCACTGGTCCTGTCTATCCTCTTCTCATAGGGTAAAATGGAGCAAGGGTCCACGAGCTTCATGTTGTGCAGCATCTCCAAGAGAAGTGGCTAGTAGAAGATATCCTCATGATATCCAGATAAAAATGGGAAAGTGTCCATTGCATGTTGATGCCTGGAACATGCCTTTTAGAAATTAATGATTAGGGTGAAATAGGTGGTGGGGCACCCTTTGGAAGGGTGATAATATGGGATAATTCTAATTCAAAGCCCTGGGTGAGAGGACATGCATCCTCCTCAACAATAGAAAATAGATCCTGTTAGATTCACTCAGCGTCTAGTCTTGCTTGATTTAGCCAGACTATTTAGTGTCCTTTATGACATTACCTTCAAGTAATGAGTCCCCAAGGAGGAGGAATTTCCCTAGTGGTTTCCTTTGAACTGAGCCCAAACACAGAAAATATTTGAGGAAAATTTCCAGAGTTGATCAAATAAGATAAGGTTAATCGGTGGTCACCATAGACAGCTGTTGTCTGGGGACTCCAGGCAGATATGTTCTCATTCCTGCCCTGTATCTCACTACTGATGTTGTGTTCCAGCAAATCTCCCCAGAGGGTATTGTTGAAGACAGACATTCATACCAACTTGAGCTCGTGGAACTTATGTAGTACACTAACCTAACACTAGCCTGGGCACCTGGAGACCTGGGGTCTAGTCCTGGTTCTTCTATATGATACCTTCTGACCTCATGCAAGGAGTGAAACTCTTACACAGGCTTCCTCATTCGTAATATGAGGTGTTGGATTAAACGGACTCTGTAGTTCCTTTTAGCTCTAAAATTCTATGAACTACACCTTTTTCTTGAGAAACATAAAATTTGTGAAAGATTTTTGCCATACTCATTCCTTCCGACCTCTGGCATTATTTTTCCTTATCCTACTTATTTCTGATTCTTGATTTAGTTTTTCCTCCACTGATCGTTTTATAGTCTTTATTTTTATTTTTTGTAATTGTAGTGTTAATCTCAACTCTTAGTCTGTGTTTCGTTTTTTCATTTGTTTTCCCCGTATTCACCTCCCTCCAGAGCTCAGTTACTTAAAATCGCGCACTTCTCATTGCTGCCATTAACTTTTAGCCATGTTCAGCCCCCCGCCTCATGTCCATTACCAATAATACCTTTATTCAACATATAACAAATATTTATTGAGTTCATACTATGAGCCAGGTTCTATTTGCAATAATTGTGATATATCATTGTACAAAAAAGACAAAAAAATTGCCTTTGTACAGATTTCATTTTGGGGGGCAGGGATGCAGACACTAAGAAACATATAAAATAAGAACACTTAATATTGTGTTAGAAGGGGTGATTGCTAAGAAAAAAAGTCTAGCAGGGGAAGGGCACTGGGAAGATGATGTGTTAGAAATGCCAGGTACAGAGGACTACTAGTTAGACCATGATCTAAGATACGAGCCATCCAGGAGGGGGTGAGAAAAAGTGATTTAGGGAAGAGACCATAGCAAGTGAGAAAGTCTTTTTGTGAAGCCAAAATGAGCATACAAAATCTATCCATATCCATACGGTGCCAAAATACTGAAATCCATGGGAGACAAGACAGCTTGCTCTTTATATTTGTGGCAATGGTCAATCAAGAAAGCCCATGCTGGTTCTGAGCAGCTATATAATTGAAAGGCTAGTTAAGTGCACATGAGGCTATCTTCAGACTTATTTTCCTTATATTGGGACTCCTTGATAAAGCCCTAGTGCAAAATACTAATCATAAAAGATTAGTATTTGAGTACAAATACTAATCATAAAAAGACAATGTGGGTAAATCAAGATCAGAAAAAGTAGAGTGCAGGACCAGAGATATTACCAGCAATAAACAGGAATGTATGTTAATTATAAAATGACTAATTCATCAGCAAGATATAAAAAAAAATGCATTTAATAGTAGATCTTCAAAATACAGGAAACAAAGATTGTCAGAACTGAAGAGAGAAATTGACAAATTCACAGTTATAGTTCAGAGGATTTTAATACCCCTAATTTTTAATAGATAAATGAAAACAAGTCGACAAAAAATATGTAAGAATATAAGATTAAAAAAAAAATTAGAACTACATTATTAGCGAACTTAAACCAATTGACTGCACTGAACACCTACAGGACACACATACTTTCAAAGGCACATGGCACATCACAGCAGAACATACGCTGTGCCATAAAACAAATCAAAATGATGAAAATTATAATCCAGTCATGACATCAAGCTCAAAATCCAAAGTTTTGTGACTAGCACCATTTCCCAGTTTGGACCTCAATAGACACTTTCATTCAAAAAGGGGAGGAAAAAGAGGCACTTAGTAATTACTGTTGTTGTTAGGTGCCGTCGAGTCAGTTCAGGCTGTAGTAACCCTACGTACAACAGAACAAAACACTGTCTGGTCCTGCACCATCCTCACAATCATTGTTACATTTGAGCCCAGTGCTGCAGCCGCTGTGTCAATCCATCTCATTGAGGGTCCTCCTCTTTTTCACTGACCCTCTACTTTACCAAGCATGATGTCCTTCTCTAGGGACTGATTCCTCCTGATAACACGTCCAAAGTATATGAGACACAGTCTCGCCATCCTTGCTTCTGAGTATCCTGGCTGTACTTCTTCCAAGACAAATTTGTTCCTTCAGTAGTTTGTGGTATATTCGTTATTCTTGGCCAAAACCATAATTCAAAGGTGTCAATTCTTCTTCAGTCTTCCTTATTCATTGTCCAGTTTTTGCATGCATGTGAGGTAATTAAAAACATCATCGCTTGGGTCTGGGGAACTTTAGTCCTTAAAATGACATCTTTGCTTTTTAACACTTTAAAGAGGTCTTTTGCAGCAGATTTTCCCAATGCAATGTTGTCTTGATTTCTTGACTGCTGCTGCCATGGGTGTCGACTGTTGATCCAAGTAAAATGAAATAGTTGACAACCTCAATCTTTTCTCCATTTATCATGATGTCACTTACTGAACCAGTTGTGAGGATTTTTGTTTTCTTTATGTTGAGGTGAAATCCATACTCTAGGCTGTGGTCCCTGATCTCCATCAGTAAGTGCTACGAGTCCTCTTCACTTTCAGCAATCAAGTTTATGGCATCTGCATAATGCAGGTTGTTCATGAGTCTTCCTCCAATCCTGAAGGCCTGTTCTTTTTCATATTGTCCAGCTTCTTGGATTATTTACTCAGCATAAAGATTGAGGAAACCTTGGTGACATAGTGGTTAAGTGCTACAGCTGCTAACCAAGAGGTCAGCAGTTCAAGTCTGCCAGGTCCTCCTTGGAAACCCTGTGGGGCAGTTCTACACTGTCCTGTAGGGTCGCTATGAGTCAGAATTGACTCGATGGCAGTGGGTATGGGTTTTTTTTTTTTTGGTTTATATAGATTGAATACGTATGGTGAAAGGATACGACCCTGACAAATCCCATTCCTGACTTTAAACCACACAGTATCCCCTTGCTCTGTTCGAATGACTGCCTCTTGAACTATGTACAGGTTCCTCATGAGCACAATCAAGTGTTCTGGAATTCCCATTCTTCACAATGCTATTCATAATTTATTATGATCCACACAGTTGAATTCCTTTGCGTAGTAAATAAAACACATGTAAACTTTCTGATATTCTCTGCTTTCAGCCAGAATCCATCTGACATCAGCAATGATAACGCTGGTTCCACGTCCTCTTCTGAATCTGGCTTGAATTTCTGGCAGTCAGTGTACTGCTGCAACCACTTTTGAATGATCTTCAGCAAAATTTTACTTTCCTGTGATATTAATGATACTGTTTGATAATTTCTGCATTTGGTTGGATCATCTTTCTTGGGGATAGGCATAAATATGAATCTCTTTCAGTTGGTTGGCCAGGTAGCTGTCTTCTGAATTTCTTGGCACAAATGATTGAGCACTTCTACCGCTGCATTTGTTTGTTGAAACAGCTCAGCTGGTATTCCATCAATTCCTGGAGTCTTATTTTTTGCCAATGCCTTCAGTGCAGCTTGGACTTTTTCCTTCAGTTCTTATCATTTTCTACCTTTTGAAATAGTTGGACCTTGATCAATTCTTTTTCATATAATGGCTCCGTGTATTCCTTCCATCTTCTTTTGATACTTCCTTCGTTGTTTAATATTTTCTCCATAGAATCCTTCAATATTGCAACTTGAGCCTTGAATTTTTTCTTCAGTTATTTCAGCTTGAAAAATGCCAGGGGTGTTCTTCCCTTTTGGTTTTCTTACTCCAGGTCTTTGCACATGTCGTTATAATACTTTACTTTGTCTTCTCCAGCTGCCACTTTAAATCTTCTGTTCAGCTCTTTTCCTTCATCATTTCTTCCATTCACTTTAGCTAGTCTATGCTTTATAGCAGCTTTTATAGTCTCTTCTGACATTCATTTTGGTCTTTTTTTTTTAAATTGTACTTTAGGTGAAAGTTTACAGCTCAAGTTAATCTCTCATACAAAATTTTACACACATATTGTCCTGCAACACAGTGGCAGTCTGTACAATGTGACATCACTCCCTCTTTCCACCCTGGGTTTCCCATGTCCATCCAACCAGCTTCTGTCCCTTCCTGTCTTCTCAGTCTGCCTCTGGAGAGGAGACGCCCATTTGGTCTCCTGTATCTGCTTGAACTAAGCAGCACACTCTTCATGAGTATTATTTCACGTTTTATAGTCCAGTCTAATCTTTGTCTGAAGTGTGGTCTTAAAGAGTGGTTTTAAAGAGTGGTTTTAGTTCTGGTTTAACACAGGGTCTGGGGGCCATGGCTTTGGGGGTTCCTCCAGTCTCAGTCAGACCATTAAGTCTGGTCTTTTTACGTGAGTTTGAGTTCTGTTTCACACTTTTCTCCTGCTCCTTCAGGAACTCTCTGTTGTGTTTCCTGTCAGGGTGGTCACTGGTGGTAGCTGGGCACCATCAAGTTCTTCTGGTCTCAGGCTGATGGAGTCTCTGGTTTATATAATCCTTTGTCTCTTGGGCTAATATTTTCCTTGTATCTTTGTTGTTTCTCATTCTCTTTTGCTCCAGGTGGGTTGGGACCAACTGATACATCTTAGATGACCACTTGAAAGCTTTTAAGACCCCAGATGCCACTCACCAAAGTGGGATGTAGAACATTTTCTCAGTAAAATTTGTTATGCCAATTGAACTAGATATGCCCAGAAATCATGGTCCCCAGACCCTTACGCCTGTAAGTCTGTCCCTTGAAGTGTTTGGTTGTGTTTAGTAAACTTCTGAGATTTTGGTTTAGTCCAGTTGTGCTGACTTTGCCTGTATTGTGTGTTGTCCTTCCCTTCACCCAAGGTGATTCTTGTCTACTATCTAGTTAGTGAACTCCTCTCTCCCTCGCTCCCTACCCTTTTGACCATTAAAGAATGTTTTCTTCTGTGTTTAAACCTTTTCTTGAGTTCTTATAATAGTGGTCTCATACAGTATTTGTCCTTTTGAAACTGACTAATTTCACTCAGCATAATGCCTTCTAGATTCATCCATGTTGTGAAATGTTTCATGGATTAATCATTGTTATCATTGTGTAGTATTCCATTGCATATACGTATCATAATTTGTTTATCCATTCGTCTGTTGATGGGCACCTAGGTTGTTTCCATCTTTTTGCTATTGTGAACAGCATTGCAATGAACATGGGTATGGATATATTTATTCATGTGATGGCTCTTATTTCTCTAGGATATATTTCTAGGAGGGGAATTGCTGGATCATATGGTAGTTCTGGAAACCCTGGTGGTGTAATGGTTAAGTGCTAAGGCTGCTAACCAAAGGGTTGGCAGTTCAAATTTGCTAGGTGCTCCTTGGAAACTCTATGGGGCAGTTCTACTCTGTCCTATAGGGTCGCTATGAGTCGGAATCGACTGCACTGGGTTATGGTAGCTCTATTTCTAGCTTTTTAAGGAAGCTCTGAATCGATTTCCAAAGTGGTTGTACTATTTTACATTCCCACCAACAGTGTATAAGATTTCCAGTCTCTCCACAACCCCTCCAACATTTATTATCTTGTGTTTTTTGGATTAATGCTATCCTTGTTGGGGTGAGATGGTATCTCATTATAGTTTTGATTTGCATTTCTCTAATGGCTAATGATTGTGAGTATTTCCTCATGTATCTGTTAGCTACCCAAATGTCTTCTTTGGCTGAGTGCCTGTTCATATCCTTTGCCCACTTTTTAATTGGGTTATTCGTCTTTTTGTTGTTGAGGTTTTTCAGTATTTTGTACATTTTAGAGATTAGACTCTGATCGGATACATTGTACCCCAAAACTTTTCCCCAGTCTGTAGGTTGTTTTTTTACTCATTTGGGAAGTCTTGGATGAGCATAAGTGTTTGATTTTTAGGAGCTCCCAGTGATCTAGTTTCTCTTTTGATATTTGTGCATTATTAGTTATGTTTTATATTCTGTTTATGCCATGTATGAGGGCTTCTAGAGTTGCCCCTACTTTTGATTCCATGATCTTTATCATTTTAGATTTTATATTTAGGTCTTTGGACCATTTTGAGTTAGTTTTTGTACATGGCGCGAAGCATGAGTCTTGTTTCATTTCTTTGCAGATGAATATCTAGTTATGCCAGCATCATTTGTTAAAGAATCTGTCTTTTCCCACATTAAATGGACTTTGGGCCTTTGTCAAATATCAGCTGCTCATAGGTAGATGAATTTATATCTGGATTCTCAATTCTGTTCCATTGGTCTATGTATCTGTTGTTGTACCAGTACCAGGCTGTTTTGACTACCATGGCGGTATACTAGGTTCTAAAATCAGGCATCTGTCAGTTTGTTGGACTGTGGGGGCCTGTGTGTTGCTGTGATGCTAGAAGCTATGCCATCAGCATTCAGAGACCAGCAGGATCACCCACAGAGGACAGTTTTCAGCTGAGCTTCCAGACTAAGACAGACTAGGAAGAAGGACCCGGCAGCCTACTTCTGAAAAGTATCATCCAGTGAAAAGCAGTAGAACATTGTCTGATATAGTGCTGGAGATGAGCCCTCCCGGATGGAAGGCACTCAAAAGATGATTGGGGAAGAGCTGCCTCCTCAAAGTAGAAAAAAAAAAAAAAATAGAGTTGACCTTAATGATGTGGATGAAGTAAAGCTTTCGAGACCTTCATTTGCTGAAGTGGAACGACTCAAAATGAGAAGAAACAGCTGTAAACATCCATTAATAATCGGAGCCTAGAATGTACAAAGTATGCATCTAGGGAATTGAAAACCATCAAAAATGAAATGGAATGCATAAACATTGATAGCCTAGGCATTGGTGAGCTGAAATGGACTGGTATTGGCCATTTTGAATCAGAAAATCATAGGTCTACTATATTGGGAAAGACAACTTGAAGAGGAATGGTGTTGAATTCATTGTCAAAAAGAACATTTCAAGATCTATCCTGAAATACAACTCTGTCAGTGATAGGATAATATCCATATGCCTACAAGGAAGACCAGTTAATACAACTATTATTCAAATTTCCACACCAACCACTAAAGCTACAGATGAAGAAATTGAAGGTTTTTACCAGCTTCTGCAGTCTGAAATTGATCGAACATGCAATCAGGATGCATTGATAATTACTGATGATTAGAATGGGAAAATTGGAAACAAAGAAGGATTGGTAGCTGGAAAATGGGGCCTTGATGGAAACAATGCCGGAGATAGAATGATAGAATTTTGCAAGACCAATGACTTCTTCATTGCAAATACCTTTTTTCACCAACATAAATGGTGACTATACACATGGACGTCATCAGATAGAAAACACAGGAATCAAATCGATTACATCTGTGGAAAGAGACGATGGAAAAGCTCAATACATTCAGTCAGAACAAGGCCAGGGGCCAACTGTGGAACAGACCATCAGTTGCTCATATGCAAGTATAAAGTGAAACTGAAGAAAATTAGAACAAGTCTACAAGAGCCAAACTGTGACTTTGAGTATATCTCACCTGACTTTAGAGACCATCTCAAGAATAGATTTGACACGTTGAACACTAATGACTGATGACTAGATGAGTTGTGGAATGACATCATACATGAAGAAACAAGAGGTCATTGAAAAGACAGGAAAGAAAGAAAAGACCAAGATGGATGTCAGAAGAGACTGAAATATGCTCTCAAATGTCAGGCAGCTAAAGCAAAAGGAAGAAATGATGAAGTAAACTAACTGAACAGAAGATTCCAAACGGCGGCTGGAGAACACAAAGTAAAGTGAAGTACAGGCAGTGCTCACTCATCTATGCCAAGAAATTTAGAAGACAGCAACCTGGCCAACTGACTGCAAGAGGTCCATATTTATGCCTATTCCAAAGAAAGATGATCCAACCAAACATGGAAATTATAGAACAATATCATTAATATCACACACAAGCAAAATTTTGCTGAAGATCATTCAAAAGTGGCTGCAGGGGAACTGCAAGAAATTCAGGCTGGATTCAAAAGAGGAAGTGGATCCAAGGATATTATAGCTGATGTCAGGTGGATCCTGGCTGAAAGCAGTGAATACTAGAAGGATGTTTACCGGTGTTTATTGCCTATGCAAAGGCATTGAACTGTGTGGGCCATAACAAATTATGGGTAACATTGCAGAGAATGGGAATCCCAGAACACTTAATTGTGCTCATGAGGAACCTTTACATAGATTAAGAGGCAGTTGTTCGGACAGAACGAGGGGATACTGCACGGTTTAAAGTCAGGAAAGTTATGTGTCAGGGTTGTATCCTTTCAGCATACCTATTCAATCTCTATGTGGAGCAAATAATCCAAGAAACTGGACTATGTGAAGAAGAACAGGGCATCAGGATTGGAGGAAGACTCATTAATAATGTGCGTTATGTAGATGACACAACCTTGCTTGCTGAAAGTAAAGAGGAGATGAAGCACTTACTGATGAAGATCAAAGACCACAGCCTTCAGTATGGATTGCACCTCAACATAAAGAAGACAAAATCCTCACAACTGGACCAATAAGCAACATCATGATAGATAGAGAAAAGACTGAAGTGGTTAAGAATTTCATTTTATTTGGATCCGTAATCAACACCCATGGAAGCAGCAGTCAAGAAATCAAAAGACACATTGTGTTGGGCAAATCTGCTGCAAAAGACCTCTTTAAAGTGTTGAAGAGCAAAGATGTCACCTTGAAGACCAAGGTGCGCCTGATCCAAAAAAACCCAAGCTATGGTATTTTCAATCACATCATATGCTTGTGAAAGCTGGACAATGAATGAGGAAGACCAAAGTGAATTGACACCTTTGAATTGTGGTATTGGCAAAGAATATTGAATATGCCATGGACTGCCAAAGAATGAACAAATCTGTCTTGGAAGAAGTACAACCAGAATGCTCCTTAGAAGAAAGGATGGCGAAACTACATCTTACATGTTTTGGACATGTTGTAAGGAGGGCTCAGTCCCTGGAGAAGGACATCATGCTTGGAAAAGTAGAGGGTCAGCAGAAAAGAGGAAGACCCTCAATGAAATGGATTGACACAGTGGCTGCAACAATGGGATCAAGCATAACAACAATTGTGAGGATGGCGCAGGACTGGGAGATGTTTTATTCTGTGGTACATAGAGTTGCTATGAGTTGGAACTGACTTCACAGTACCTAGCAAAAACAACAACAGAATCAGATAGTGTAAGGCCTCCCACTTTGTTCTTCTTCTTCAGTAATGCTTTACTTATCTGGGGCCTCTTCCCTTTCCATATGAAGTTGGTGATTTGTTTCCCCATTTCTTTAAAAAATGCCATTGGAGTTTGGATCTGGGTTGCATTGTATCTGTAGATTGTAATGGGTAGAATCGACATTTTCACAATGTTGAGTCTTCCTGAATATGGTATGTTTTTCCACTTATGTAGGTCTCTTTTGGTTTCTTGTAGTGGTGTCTTGTAGTTTTATTTGTATAGGTCTTTTACATCTCTGGTTAGTTTTATTCCTAAGTATTTTATCTTCTTGGGGGCTATTATAAATGGTATTGATTTGGTGATTTCCTTTTCAAAGTTCTTGTTAGTATAGGGAAATCCAACTGATTTTTGTATGTTTATCTTGTGTCCTGATACTTTGCTGAAATCTTCTGTTAGTTCCAGCAGTTGTCTTGTGGATTCTTTAGGGTTTTCTGTGTGTAAGATCATATCATCTGCAAATTGGAATACTTTTACATCTTCTTTACCAATTTGGATGCCCTTTATTTATTTTTCTTGCCTTATCACTCTGGCTAGGACCGCCAGCATAAAGTTGAATGAGAGAAGTGATGAAGCCATCCTTGTCTGGCTTCCATTCTCAAGGCGAATGCTTTCAGACTCTCTGTATTTAGAATGATGTTGACTGTTGGCTTTGCATAAATGCCCTTCATTATGTCAAGGAATTTCCTTTCTATTCCTATTTCCCTGAGAGTTTTTATCATGAATGGGTGTTGGACTTCGTCAAGAGCCTTTTCTGCATAGATTGATAAGGTCATGTGGTTCTTGTCTTTTGTGTTATTTATGTGACGGATTACATTGATTGATTTTCTAATGTTGAATCATCCCTGCATACTTGGTGTGAATCCCATTTGGTCTTGACGAATTATGTTTTTCATATGTTATTGAATTGTATTGGCTAGAATTTTTTAGGAGGGCTATTAATCTGTAATTTTTCTTGTCTTTACCTGATTTTGGTATTAGGGTTATGCTGGTGTCATAGAATGAGTTCAGCAGTATTCTATGCTTTTTTGTGTTCTGAAGTACCTTTGGTAATACTGGTGTTAACTCTTCTCTGAAAGCTTGATAGAACCCTCTAGTGAAGCTGTCAGGGCCAGGGCTTTTTTTTTTTTTGGAGTTTTTTTTTTTTTTTTTTTAGTTGTTCCACCTCTGTTTGTGTTATTTTAGGTATGTAGTGTGTTTCTAGAAATTTGTCCATTTCCTCTAGGTTTTTATATTTGTCTGAGTACAATTTTATCACAGTATTATGTTACAATCCTTTTAACTTCAGCTGGGTCTGTTGTGATATTGCCCATCTTGTTTCTTCAGGTTATTTCCTTCCTCTCTTGTTTTTCTTTTGTCAGTTTGGCCAAAGGTTTATCAATTTTATTGATTTTTCCAAAGGACCAGCTTTTGGTCTTGTTAACTCTTTCAATTTTTCTAGTCTCTTTTTCATTTTCTGCTTTAATTTTTACTATTTCCTTTCTTCTGATGGCTGTGGGCTTCTTTTGCTGTTCTTTTTCTATTTTTTTGCATTACAGGGTTAATGTTTTCATTTTGGCCCTTTTATCTTTCTGGATATGTGCATTTATTGCTATAAATTTACCTCTGAGCACTGCTTTTGCTGTGTCCCAAAGGTTTTGGTAGGACATGTTTTCATTCTCGTTTGAGTCTATGAATTTCTTTATTCCGTCTTTGATTTCTTCAAAAACCCAATAGTTTTTGAGCAAGGCGTTGTTCAGTTTTCATGTATTTGATTTTTTTCCTTGGTTTTTCTGTTATTAATTTCTACTTTTATGGCTTTATGGTCAGAAAGATACTTTGTGATATTCTGATGCTTTGATTTCTGTTGAGGCTTGCTTTGTGGTCTAATATGTAGTCTATTCTGGAGAATGCTCCATGTGCATTGGAAAAAGAAATATACTTGGCTGCCATTTGGTGGAGTGTTCTGTATATGTCTATGAGATCAAGGTGCTTCACTGTGGCTTTTAGATCTTCTGTATCTTTATTCAGCTTCTTTTTAGATGTTCTCTCCTTGACCAAAAATGGTGTGTTGAAGTCTCCTACTACTATTGTGGAGCTGCCTATTTCTCTTTTAAATGCTGTTAAAGTTTGGTTTATGTATTTTGGAGCCTTGTCGTTGGGTGTGTAAATATTTATTATGGTTATGTCCTGGTGTATTGACCCTTTTATCATTATGTAGTGTCCTTCCTTATCCTTTGTGGTGGAGTTTAGTTTAAAGCCTAACTTGTCAGAGATTAATATTGCCGCCCTTGCTCTTTTTTGATTGTTGTTTGCTTGATTTATTCTTTCTCATCCTTTGAGCTTTAGTTCGTTTGTGTCTTTGAGTCTAAGGTGTGTCTCTTGTAGGTGACATGTAGATGCATTGTGTTTTTTAAAATCCAGAATATCAGCCCCTGTCTCTTTATTGGTGCATTTATTCCATTTACTTTCAGTGTAATTATTGGTAGGTATGAGTTTAGTGTTGTAATTTTGATTTTTTTTTTTTTTGTGGTGTTGATACTTTCTTTGTTCCACTTAATTTTCTGTGCTGAATCTTTTTTCCTTATGTATTCACTTTTTATCTTTTTCATTGTTGCTGATTTTGTATTTGCTGAGTCTTTATGTTTTTCTTCTTTTTTATTTTAATGTGTAGATTTGTTAGTTTCCTGGGTGGTTACCTTAAAATTTACCTCTTTTTTTCTAAGTTTAAACCAGTCTTTTATGACTTGCTATCACCTTAACTTCCTCTCCATATGAAAGTTCTATGACTACATTATTTAGTCTCTCTTTGTTATTTTAACATACTGACATCTGTTTTCTCATTTTCAGTGTTTTAGCTTTGACTTATTTTTGTGACTTCCCTACCTGGGTTGATATCTGGTTG
Organism: Loxodonta africana; assembly: GCF_030014295.1. Lineage (NCBI taxonomy): Eukaryota > Metazoa > Chordata > Mammalia > Proboscidea > Elephantidae > Loxodonta > Loxodonta africana. Next base: position 18,284,049 of record NC_087348.1, on the reverse strand, counting down.
TTCTGTCCTGTGTTCTAGTCTTGGGTTGTTATCTGATATTACTGATTCTCTAGTCTGAGGACTCCCTTTAGTATTTATTGTAATTTTGGTTTTGTTTGTACAAATTCCCTTAACTTCTGTCTATGTAGAAATGCCCTAATTTCGCCTTCATATTTGAGAGACAGTTTTGCTGCATATATAATTCTTGGCTGACAATTATTTTCCTTCAGGGCTTTATATATGTCATCCTTCTTGCCTGCATGGTTTCTGCTGAGTATTCAGAGTTTAGTCTTACTGACTTTCCTTTGTAGATGACTTTTTGTTTATCCCTACCACTCCTAAAATTCTCTCTTTATCTTTGGTTTTGGCAAGTTTAATTATAATATGTCTTGGTGACTTTCTTTTGGGATCTACCCTGTGTGGGGTTCAATGAGTTTGTTGGATAAGTATCTTCTCATCTTTTGCAATATCAGAGTCATTTTCTGCCAAGAAATCTTCAACACTTCTGTCTGTATTTTCTGTTATTCTCCCCCATTCTGGTACTCTAATCACTCGTAGGTTATTCCTTTTGGTAGAATCCCACATAATCCTTAGGGTTCCTTCATTTTTTAAAATTCTTTTATCTGTTTGTACCTAAAATAGTTTGGTGTCAAGGTGCTTTGTCTTCAATCTCACTTATTCTGACTCCCATTGCCTCAGTTCTCCTATGACTTTCTAATGAGTTGTATAATTCTGAAATTTTATTGTTAATCTTTTGAATTTCTATTTGCTGTCTCTCTATGGATTCTAGCAGCCTATTAAATTTATCATTTTCCTCTTGTATAGCTTTCCTAAATTCCCGTATTGCTTTTTTTTGTGTGTTCCTTGGCTTGATCTGAGTTTTGCCTGATTGCCTTCCCGATCTCTTGAAGAGCTCTGTATATTCATTTTTGGAATTCTACCTCCAGTAATTCCAAGACCTTCTCTCCCTCTTGGAGGTTTCCTAGTTCTTTGTTTTGGTTGCTTGATGGAGCCATCATGGTCTGCCTCTTCCTGTGATTTGTTGCTGACCATTGTCTCTGAGCTGTCAATAAGTTATTACATTTATTTATTTTATGTTAGTTTACTGTGTCCTAGCTTCTTGTTTTGTTTCATTTTCAGATGCCCAAATAGGGTGAGCATGTGAGCTACTTTGATTATTGGTATCTTTGAAACTCTCATGTCCTGTCACCAGGTGGTTAGAGCTGCTACTAGCTACGTGAGCTTGGGAGTCTGTTTACTTTTCTTGTGTGGGTTCAGCTCAGGTGTCCAGGCTGTCAGTCACTGAGTGTGTGGTATAGGCTCTCACCTGCTGTCCTAGATGGTCAAAACTGTGTAGTAGTGATTGAAACAGGCACAGGTATCTGGCTGCAGTAGGGGGTTATATGCTGAGCAAGGTAGGAGGCTGATGGCTGCCCCCAAGTGCCTAGGTGGAAGGTGTGTCCCTGACTGCCTCCAAGTGCCTAGGTGGAAGGTGTGTCCCTGACCCCTAGAGCTTGTAGGTGTGTGGGTTTTGCAGATGAACTTTGGGTATCCAGTGCTGTTGGCTGTGAGGACTGGGAGGCACCACTTGTTCTTGTACCCCTACAGTGGGTGCTTAGTTGTAGTGGGTGAAGCCACCAATCTGCAGACCCCTGATGTGGGTGGGTGAGGACCCTGCTTAATGGGAAGGGCGGTGTCAAATGTCATGAATCTGCCACTCTCCCTTAGTTGTTGCAATTGAAAATAGACTTCAGGGATATTACTATGCTAACGAGGACGTATGATGTTGAACGGGCCCACACAGGTCTAGGCACGGGCGAAAGGCATTTGAAGTCCATTGACCCCTTATGCCTGTTCTTAGTCAAAAGGGCAGTGCCTGGCCTGAATTCCCAGCTTAGGGAGCATGATATTTTTAAGCCATGAGACTGATTTGGGCCTGGTTAGCTCTGAAGGCTCAGCTTAGGGGAGCTGGCGGCTTCCTTTTTTGTTTGTTCATTTGTTTATTTCTTCACTCCTCAAAGCTGGGAGACTGGCTTGGCTTGAGGGGTACCACTTCTGGCCCAGGTGGCGTGGCAATCACTGAACTCTGACAGACCAGCACTGAAGCAGAGCAGGGAGGGGGCGAGTGAGGAGAAAAGAGGCATTTCTGTGATGGGAAAGGGTTATTTTGATCCTGTGTGGTAGATTAGACACTTGCACTTAACTTTTGCAGATCCAGCGCCACTTCTTCTGGCTCTGGAGGCTTGTGCAGAGTCTCTGCCACTTGGTTTCTCCCAATGTGGTAAAAACACATCCCGAACACTACTGTTGCCTCAGCCCATATGCACCAAACGGTCCAGCCTTCAGGGTGCCAGCTAGGTCAGGTATGGCACTTCTTTGCTGCTTCTGAACTGTCTTTCTCTCTCCCTGCTGCTCAGCCTGATTCCTCAACTTTGTCTTTGATGTTCAGGGCTTCTAGTTTGTCATATATAATTGATTTGCTTGTTTTCTTCCAGGTCTTTGTTGTAAGAGGGACCACAAGAAGTGCCTATTTCACCATCTTGGCCCTGTCTGTATTTTTAATGACCTCTTGCTTTCTTCATGTATGATGTCCTTGAACAACTTATCTGTTCTTTGGCTATTAGGGTTTAATGCATCAAATTTATTCTTGAAATGTTCTCTAAATTCAGGTAGGCTATGCTCAGGGTTGTACTTTTGCTCTCATGGACTTGTTCTAATTTTGTTCAGCTTCAAGTTGAACTTTCATATGAGCAATTGATGGTCTGATCTGCAGCTGGCTCTTGACCTTTTCTGACTGATGGTATTGAGCCTCTCCATCATCTTTTTCCACAGATGCAGTCAATTTGATTCCTGTGTGTTCCATCTGGTGACGTCCACGTGTATAGTCACCATTTATGTTGTTGAGGAAAGGTATTTGCAATAAAGAAAATGTGGTCTTACAAAATTCCACCTAGCAATCTCTGGCACTGTTTCTATCTCTATTTTCCAACTACTGATCCTTTTCCTTTGTTTCCATCTTTCACATTTCAATCACTCATAATTATCAATGCATCCTGATTACATGTTCTTAATTATGAGTCTACAGCAATTCTGAAATCCAATTGGGCACATACTGCCAGGGACCAGTACTCTGGCAGCAGGAAATGATCTTTTATTACAGTCCAATTCTGCTCCCTGGGACTGGTTTCCTAATCCATTTTTTCTTTGCAAAAATTGGCTCTATCCTCTGGGTCTGTTCTCTGAGAAGTCGTTCCATTTCTGTAAAAAAATGGCTAAGTTTCCCACTAAGTAGCTTTTCTAGATGGCTTCCTGGCTGCAGAAAGTTGGGAGCCAGACAATGCCGCTAGGAGGGTACAGGGGGTGTAGGCCACACCAGGTGACACTGTCAGAGGGAGTACACCGAAATGGCTGTCTACAAAAATTTTTGTTCAGTGTTGCAGCAGAAATTTGTATTTTTTAATAAAAATAACTCTGCAATTAGTAATAACAACAAAAACATTTTTTGCATGCTTACATGTATCAATATACCTACAATATACCTACAAGACTAAAGCTCTATGCTAATTTACTTTTTGAACCTTCTAATGTGCTCCAGTCAGGTCTGTCATTATTACTCAATTACATTTATGTTTTGAATCAGGTAATTTCATCTTTACGTGCTATAGGTGCGCACTGTTGTTTTTGTTGCTGCTGGTGTTTTTATAGTCACTGATTTTGTCAAATTTTCTGGTGTTTTAGCTACCATATTGTGGCAATCAGTATCCGTGAACCAATATCAGCAACTTTTTGGAGAATAAAGTTGTAATTAAAGGAAAAGAAGGTGAAAAATCCAAAAAGGCTTTTTCTCAGTTACTAATAATGTAACTAATGATGTTGTAATTCAATGTAGAAAGATTTTACAAAACAATTTTGCTGTTAGTACTCATATAATCTAAGTAATATTACATTTAGGCAATTTACAACCATATTTATCACATATTATTCTATGATTAAAATTGATAGTAAACTTTACTAAGGATTCTGTATGGTCTGGTATGTGAAGAAGTCCATGGTGGGGAGAGGTGACGTCATGAGTTACTGCACGGGGCGACATCAACCCTAGTGATGCCACTGAAGCTAGAGTCCTCTTTTTATCTTGAGCTGTCCTGTCCCTTTTAGTCTGAGTTGATTGTGCTTCCATCAATACATTACAATATAAATCAACATGAATACCTTAAACTCTGTGGGTTTTCTGTGAATCTACTTTTGGATTAATTCATGGGTTGTCATTTTTCTGGCTTCCATTAACAGTATTTTTTCTATACCTTGTTATTTTGCAAGCTCAGATCATGCCCAAACCCAATGTTTTAATGTTTCTGTTATGGCAATACCCCACTTCTAGGTACCAATATTGTTGGATAACAAACTATCCTAAAACTTCACAGCCTAAAATAAAAGCTATCTATCATTTCTCACAAACTTTGAGGATTGTCAGAGCAATTTTTTGTTTGTCTTACTTGGGGTCACTCATGGAGCTGCATTCATTTTGAAGGATATCTGGGGAAGAGGGTTAATCTAGAAGAGTGGGGCCTCTCACTCAACATAACCTTTACTCTTGGATTCTTCATGACATGGAAACAATTGGAAAATAAAATTTAAAAAAGCATTTACAAGAGCATAAAAATATTGTAGCAACCTAGTTATGAATCTACTGAAAAATATATCTATACAGAAAATTATAAACATTAATGAGAAAACTAAGTAGATTTATAAATAAAAATATACAAAGTTTATGGATCAAAAGTTTCAATATTGTTATGATATAAATTATATCCAAATTGATCTCTGTAGACTTAATGAAATTCAAAATAAAACCTGAGTACTTCTTATCAGAAATTTTAGAAAGAATACAAATAGTCTAAAATAGCCAAGATAATCTAAGGAATAAAGAACAATTTTGGAAGTATTATGTTCTCAGATTTTAAGACATACTAAAAATTTACAACATTTAAGGCTCTTAATGCTAGGATGGACAAATTTTTCAGTGAACCAGAATAGAAAGTCCATAATTAAACTCAAACAGGTACACAGTCAATTGATTTTCCATAAAAGCACTGAAGCCATTCAACAAGTAAACAAATATCTTTTCATCAAATAGCACTGAAACAACTATATATACACATGCGAAAAATGAACATTAAACAACTGGTAACCAAGAGGTCGGCAGTTTGAATCTACCAGTTGCTCCTTGGAAACCCTATGGGACAGTTCTACTCTGTCCTGTAGGGTCGCTATGAGTCAGAATCAACTCGATGGCAACAGGTTTACACAACATATAAATTTTAATTTGTGATATAACATAGTCTTACATGTGTGAGTTAAATCTGTAAAGCTTTTAGAATAAAGCATAAGAGACTGTCTTCATAAACTTGGGGTAGGCAAGCCTTTCTTAAACAGAACCCAAATGTCAGTACTGTAAAGCAAAAGAATGATAAATTGAACTTCAGAAAATTAAAAAAACAAGAAAACAACTTCTACTGATTAAAATATGTCAGTTAGCATGTTAAAGGTAAGTTACACATGGGAACAAAATTTTAACGACAAATACATATGAAAAAGAAATTATATTCAGAATATATAATACATTCAAAAAAGATAAATAATCCTATTAAAAACTGACAAAGCCTTAAACCAATACTTCACAAAAGAAGATATCAAAATATCTTTATAACCAAAAACAAATCAAGCCCACTGCCATCAAGTCGATTCTGACTCATAGCAACCCTATAGGACAGAGAAGATAAAACTTTCCCACAGGGTTTCCAAGTAGTGGCTAGTAGATTTGAACTGGCGACCTTTTGGTTAGCAACTTAGCTATCATTTTATTAGGGAGATGCAAATTAAGACCTCAATGAAATAAACATACACTTAGTAATATGGCTAGAAAACTCACCCAAACAAAAATAAAATACCAAACCAAACAAACAAAAAGAAACAAACCAAACCTCTGACCATACCAGGTATTGGCAAGGATGTGGAGGAACTGGAATGGTCATGCATTGCTGTTATGATTGTAAACTGGTTCATTCTCTTTTGAAAACTATTCAATATTTTATAATAAAGTTAAATGTACATCAATCCTATGACTCAGCAAAGATGTTGCCTTGAAGACTAAGTTGTGCCTGACCCAAGCCATAGTTTTTTCAATTGCCTCATATGCATGCGAAAGCTGGACAATGAATAAGGAAGGCTGAAGAACTGACACCTTTGAATTGTGGTGTTGGCCAAGAATATTGAATATACCATGGAGCGCCAGATGAATGAACAAATCTGTCTTGGAAGAAGGCTCCTTAGAAGCAAACATGGTGTGACTTTGTCTCATATACTTTGGACATGTTATCAGGAGGGACCAGTCCCTGAAGGAGGACATCATGCTTGGTAGAGGGTCAGCAAAAAAGAGGAAGACCCTTTTTAACTGATTAACTGACACGGTGGCTGCAACAACGGGCTCAAGCATAACAATGATTGTTAGGATGGTACAGGACCGGACAGTGTTTTCGTTCTGTTGCGCATATGGCCACCATGGGTTGGAATCGACTCAATGGCACCTAACAACAACAACAACAATAACATGACTCAGCAATTCTTCTCCTAGATATTTATCAAGAGAAATTGGAGCACAGATCTACAAAAATATCCCTATAGGAAATTTTAAATTTTTATGAAGTCTAATTGATTATTTTGTCCCTTGTATGTTCAATACATTTGGGCCCACTTAAGTTTTATTCCTTAATAGTCAGCATTTGAAAACAACCTAAATACACATCAATAAGAATGAATAGACAAACTTTTATAGATTTATACAAAGCAACTGTAATCAGCAATTAAAAAAAAGTAAACTACTGATGAATTTCTAAAACATTATGTTGAGCAAGCAAACCAGACACAAGAGAGTATGTGCTGCGTATGGTGGTCAGAATTCAGCCTGGAGATAGAAACCAATTTGAACAGGAAAAATTTAATATAAAGGATTATTAACCTAGTAACAGGGGGTTAACTAATCGAAAGGGAATAGAGAACTCTAATCAGGAGTAGAAGACATACCCATTTTTTTTTATTACCTTTTAGGACTGGGGCTTAAGACTCAAGAAAGAAACAATTTTAGAAAAGTGCTCCATATTGAAGGCTGAAGTTCAGACATCCTTGGACAGGGTGTGGTTGCAGTCCACTAGAAAGGTTGAGAAGTTTGCTGAGATCACAGTGGCAGGTCTGGTAAGAAAAAACTGCTGGCTGGAATGCTGGTGAAACTCCCTGGGAAGCGCCTCCTAGGATGCTGGTGAGATTGCTTGGAAGCTGACTGAGTACTGGGAAAAAATGCTCTGGGAAGCTCCCTGAAGCACGTCAGTGAACTTGCTGCTGTCTCCTGGGGCGTTGGCAAGGGTCGCTAGGTGTGAATTTCTCTGGGTGTCCCACACACTGCTGGCGTCAAGTCTCAGAGAAGAAGAAAATCATTCACCAGAACCAGGAAGAAAAGTCTCTTTGTCCAGAACTTTCCCTGTAATTAAATCCTCTACAGATAAAGCTTAGTATTGTGCCAGTTAGCAAAGCAGAAATGGTCCATCTCTAGTATCATAAGAAACAAGCCAAATACATTGTTATCAAGTTGATTCCAACTCATGGCAACCCCATGTGTGACACAGTACAGCTGCTCCATAGAGTTTTCTTGGTTGTAATCTTTGCAGAAGCAGATTGCTAGGACTTTCTTCCCCAGTGCTGCTGGGTGGGTTAGAAATGCCAAGCTTTAGTTTAGTAGTCAAATGCAAACCATTTGTGCCACTCAGGAACCTTTCCAGTATCATGAAACAGGGCCGCAAAAATTGAATTTGGAGCGGTGAGGGCAAGAAATTGATAACTCTCACAATATATTATCCAGATTCATAGAAAGTCCAAGAATTTGCAAATCTAATCTGTGATGATAGTAATCTAAACAGTGGCTGGCTCTAGAGGAGTGGATTGATCAGAAAGGGGCATGAGGGAACTTTCTGTGTTGTGGAAGTGATCTACATCTGGGTTGAGCCAAAGTTACACAGTTGTATATACTTTCCACTATTCATTGAACTCTGTATTTTTAGATTGTGCATTTTATGGTATGTAAATTATATCTCAATAAAGTATCATCAACACTAAATAACAGAAAAATATATAACTATATGGAAAAATATATGATTTTTGGAAAGTTTATTGTTCAATAACTTTATTGAAAAAAATGGCTAAAATACAGATGAATGTGAAAATATATCATGGTCATGGATTACAACACACAATATTAAAAAAAAATGACTTCTCTTTAAATTGATTTATAGATTCATTGCAATCTCAATAAAAATTCCAGCAAGTTTATGGGTATGTGTAACTTGATACATTGATTTAATATCCTAAGGATTTCCAAAGGGCCAAGAATGGATAAAACACTTCTTGAAGAAAATCATGATAGGATAACTCGCTGTACTTTTTATCAAGAGTTATTATGAAAACATAGTGAAAGAGATAGTGTGGTGTTGGTGTAGGGGTTGATGAGAAACTATCCTTGGGTTATATCAAAGGTATTTGTTATTTTTCTTGCTTAATATCCCCTCTCAGACAGGTAGAACTTCATGATAAAGCTCTGCTGGGATTCTGGGAGTTGAAGCTAGGCACAGAAGAGAAGAATGACTAGACCACAGATTATGTGGTGAAGAGCCAAAGATAATCACAAAAAGAGAGAATGAAGGCAAGCCATCATCAAGTCCAGGAGTACTTTTGAAATCCAATTCAAAAAGCTGCACTAAATGGGGCAAATTAGATCAGAGTCAATGGGACAATTGCCAGAAGATGTGGAACATAGACCAGAGTAAGAAGCAGAATTTAGAACCTATTAGGGAAACACTTAACTGCTATGGCTGCTAACCAAAACGTCGGCAGTTTGAATTCATCAGGCACTCCTTGGAAACTCTGTGGGGCACTTCTACCTTGTCCTATAGGGTCACTATGAGTCGGAATTGACTCAACGGCAAGTTTTTTTTTTTTTTTTAAGGCATTGATGTAAAGCCGGAGGGGCTGTTAGCTGGATGTTTATGGCTCCATTTGCAGGTAGAGGAAGCACTTTGCAAACATTTCTGAACTTAAGGAAGTAAAACTCATTCTTTATAGTTAACGGAACTGAATGAAGGGGTCCTGGAGGTGCCCATTAATTTGTAATCAGTACTTCAATGACTTTTCTCTAATAGCCCTATAATTCAACCCTTTCTTTCCTGAGTTCTTTTTCTCTTTTGAGTCCCAAGTTAATTTGAGTATGATTCCTAAAACCAAATGCTGAAAGAATGGCAGCATTAAAGTGCCATTGGACTCCATCTTCCTAATCTCCCTCCTTTCTTTATTCCCTCTCTCTCTCTCCTCCCTTCCTTTCCTTGCATTCACCTTTATTTCTGGATTCCCTTCAAAGCCCAGAGTTAATATTGCATGTGCTTTTGAGGCAGTGTCTTGACTTTGGCCCGGCATGTTATAAAGCAACCCTCCAAGGAAAGAATTTTCCTCCTCTCCTCCATCACTTATTTATGGTGCAGGAATTCTACTTTGGTATTATTGCCATAACTATTCCCAAGAAGGAAGAGACAGGATCAGAATGAGTCATATTTTGTAGTCCTTTTCACTACTGCTACGTAAATTAAAATAATTCGATTAAGAAAATCCTCAAGGGTAATTATGAAGAGAAAAAAACCAGGAAAGGAAAAAAAAAATGTAAAGATATCTGACAGGTAGCAGGCAATCCTTGCTGAGAAGATGGGAGGTTTGTAGATTAAATGCATGCATTGGGTTGAGACATGTGATACTGCAACTTTGTAGATCAAAAATAGTCGAATAGCGGTAACTTCTTACGGTTCCAACTAATACATGGAAATGTATTTTGAAAATTATTTTTTCTGAGTTTAAAAGTAACATAGTACTATAGAAAATGTGGAAAACCTAAAAATGAATAATCCAGACAATAGAGATTATTCTCTCTCAGACCGGAGATGAATATTTAATATTTTATTACATTTACATCTATTCTCTTTCCTATATGTGTGCACATATGCATATTTTTCAAATATTTGAATCATGTTATAAACGCAGTATTCTCTCTTGCTTTTGCCACTCGTTATTGTGTTAGCATTGCCTCTGAAGCTGAAATCTCTCGGTTCAAATTCCAGCTTCAACACTTAGTAGCTGTGTGACCTCATGCCAGTTACCTAAATTTTCTGTGACTCACTTCCATTGTTGGTAAATGGGAATAATAATATTACAGCATAGGGTTTTTTGAAGATTAAACTTATTTATACGTGTAATCACTTAGCACACAGTTCCTGGCACATAGTAAGCGCTTAATTAATGCTAGCTGTTAATAATAATTAAGGAGCCCTGATGGTGCAGTGGTTAAAGCACTTGACTACTACCCAAAAGGTTAGCAGTTGGAACCCACTAGCTGCTCCATGGAGGAAAGATGTGGCAGTCTGTTTTGGTAAAGATTTACAGCCTTGGAAACACCATGGGGCAGTTCTCTTCTGTCCTATAGTGTTGCTATGAGTTGGAATCAACTCTACAGCAATGGTTTATTCATTTTTATTCTTATTAATAATAATTATTATTTTGAAACATATATTTAAAGCTACATAGTATTCTTTTACACAATAATCTTTTCAACAGTACTATGGGGAAATTGGATTGTTAATGTATTTTCATTTTTACGTAAAATACTATAATAAAAAAGACTTTTTCTGATTATTCTCTGCTTGCCTCTAATCTCAAGATCCAGTCTCTGTCCTTCTCTGCTCTTCTCTGTGCCCCAAGGGGCTGATATCAAGGACTGAATTGCCCAGTCACCCCTGCCTCCTTGCTTCCAGTTGAGTTTGGTCAATGGGAAACATGGCAAGAGATGGAGGGTGGAGACAGAGAGAGGTCAGGGTATTTACCTCTCTTTGCCTGGCCATAGTTCTGTTAAAAGTTGTTTTTTTGCCCCTAAAGCAACAGTTCCAATTATGGCCTATCTCTATAGCTCTGGCTCTCACTGGTCCCTGATTATACTGTACCCGCCTTCATAATGATCTCCTGCTGTTGCTAGAATGTACTTTTCCATCCCTTGTTCTCTTATCCACACCTCTGTAGATAATTCCTTTATTACATTTTTTCCCAGTTAAAACCTTCTGAATCAGACATCTCTTTCCAAGTGATACTTTGATACAGCCTTATATGTGTAGCTTTATATTACTTAATGTTAATTGGCTTATGTATTTCTTTCCTAGAAGAGAAATGACTGAATCCAATGGTACAAATCTTTTAAGGTCCCTAATTTAAGAGAAAAAACAAAACCAAACCACTTGCCATCAAGTCGATTTAGACTCACGGCAACCCCATGTGTGTCCGAGTAGAGCTGTCGCCAGGGTTTTCAAGGCTGTGATCGTTTGGAAGTAGATCACCAGATCTTTCTTCCAAAGAAATTTTGGGTGGATTCAAATCTGCAGCCTTTGGTTAGTAACTGAGTGCTTAATCATTTGTGCCATCAGCAACTCATAGATAAACAGTATTCAGATAATTTATACCAATTTTTTAGATCAGTTTTAACATCACCTGACAGAAATCTCAGGTGCATGGACTGGAACCAAACCTCACCTGATAGGCTGTCCCCTCCTCTAGCTGTTCTTGGAAAGGTAATTCCTGGTAAGAACTCTGCCAAGGGCCCCCTTCACCTCATTGTTCCTCAGGGTATAGATGAGTGGGTTGAGCAGTGGGGTGCCCAGTGTGTAGATCAGTGAGAGGAGCTGATCTTTCTTGGGGTAGTAGCTGGAGCTGGGGCGCAGGTACATAAAGGCACAACAACCATACTGCAGCAGGACCACAGTGAAATGGGAGGAGCAGGTGGAGAAAGCTTGGCTGTGGCCAGCTGCTGAGTGGATCCTGAGCACAGCAGACACTATGAAGGCATAGGAGGCAGCAATGAGGAAGAAAGGCACAGCAATTGCTAGTGTGGCTGCCACCAGCACTGAGTGCTCATGGAAGTGGCTGTTGGCACAAACAAGCCGCATCACTGGTGGCACATCACAAAAGAAGTGCTCGATACCCCGAGCCTGGCAGAATGGCAGAGAGAAGATGAAGGCCACCAGTTGTACAGACAGGAAGAAGCCAACGACTACAGAAGTCACAACCAAGCGTACACAGAGAGTCAAAGACATGATGAGAGGGTACTGCAAAGGGTAGCAGATGGCCACATACCGGTCATAGGCCATGGCAGCTAAGAGGAAGCAATCAGCACTGCCAAGTCCAATGAAGAACACCATCTGAGTGGCGCAGCCCAGGAAAGTTATGGTCTTCTGTGTCTTTAGGCTGTTTACCAGCATATGGGGCACAACTACAGCAGTGTAGCATACTTCTACCCCTGAGAGGCTGCCCAGAAAATAGTACATGGGTGTTTGTAGGCGGGCTTCTTTCTGGATGGCCAACACAATGAGGACATTTCCAGTGATGACCAATGCATAAACTGGGCTGATTCCAAGGAATACCAGGATTCTTAGCTCAGGGTGGGAGGGATAGGCCAGGAACACCAATTCCATCAATACTGAATGATTTTGCCAGGTCATTGAGCTAACAGCTCTTCTCTGTGGATAGTTACAAAGACAGATGGAAAAATTAGACTGACAGTACATTAACTTATACTCTGAGCCATTAACCTAATGAGTGAGAAACCAGAAGTATCAGGGCTAGTTCTCTTTTTCCTCTTCTTTGCAAAACCTCTCTACATAAATATCTACAACTCGATTTACAACTTCTAAGAGTAGGGCCAAGCTATATAGGAGTTTTTTGAGGAAAAGAAGAGGTGTAATTCAGGAACCATTTTCAGAAGAAATGAAATGAAAATTAAATTCTCTCAGTAAATTCTCAAGAATGCGTCAAGGAATTTTGGGAAGAAAGATTCAAGAACGTGAGGACAAGAATCATTTATTTATTTCTTCATGTATTCATTCACACTCATTGTCTCCTGAAGTATTGATTTGGAGATATGTGGATATAACACACAAAATCTCATGATATGATGAAAAAGTTGTGTGACATGATTATAATACAAGGTGGATGGAATCATAGGAAAGGTATAGATAAGACAATTGAATTTCAGAGAAAGGATGCATTTTCAATTTTGGGAATCAAGCAAGACTTCATGGAAGAGAGAACCTGGGGTAGTAAGGACATTTAAGGGAATGGAAATGTGTTGGAAAACTATTTAAAAGTGGAAAGGATGGGATGTGGAGATAAATAGTGGTTCAGTCTGAATGGAGTGCAAGGTGCTAGAATGGAGCTGTAGGAAGAGGAAGCTGCAATGAGATCACAGTGGGCCAAACCCAGGTGAAGAAGAGTAGGTTCTACCTTTAAGGTGAGAGTGGCAGAGGTGGCATGACACCATCAGAGTTGTACTTAAGAAAGATCAGCAACAGGGTTTGGAGACAAAACTGTTAAGACCTATTAAAAAAAAAAAGCCAAACCCAGTGCCGATGAGTCGATTCCAACTCATAGCAACCCTATAGGACAGAGTAGAACTGCCCGAAAGAGTTTCCAAGGAGCTCCTGGCGGATTTGAACTGCTGACCTCTTGGTTAGCAGACGTAGCACTTAACCACTGCACCACCAGGGTTTCCTAAGACCTGCTAGGATGAGGAAATAAGGAAACAAAACAAAGGAGGGCCCATTGGGGCAAATGGCTGACAAAACTCTGAGCTTAATACCCTCAGGGGTAAGCCCCCCAAAACCAAAGCCCTGCCTACTCCTGGTTTCTCTAGCAATATCCAATCAGGAAAGGCGTAGCACTTGAAGGAAACAGGGTTTTTCTCATAGGGCTCCTCTTCTGCGAGGATATGGGAAAATATGTGATCATAAATTGTTAGAGACTAAGAACATTTCCTGTGAGTTTGGAGAGTGAATTTGGAAGGCCAAGCCAGTCCCTGATTTCATATTTCTCTTCCCTTCTAAGAACTAAAGTGAAATCTGGGAGGAGCCATAAAGCTTCCATCCAAACCTGTCTGATGAATAGGCATAACTTGCAAAAGCCGTGCCTTCTCTGAGAAGGAAATCTTTCCATTCCTAAGCTCCATGTTCATGAAACGAATTGGGATTAGGAGATGAGAGAGGATTTATTCTCAAGGTAAATCCCCAGACTTCCTACCCCCTTCAGACTTTCCCAAGGGCAACCATTCAACTTCTTTCATCAGACAAATTCATATTCAAAAGGGTGGGGAAGAAGTAATGGGAGACTTGGTTTCAACTTGTTCAATTTAATATTTGCTGCTTTTTGAGAAATCTCAAACCAGAAACACTACTTCCAGTAAAAATCATTCACATAAACCTACATCATGTCAAGCATAGGGAGAATTGTCTTTAGGGGTCATCAAGACAATAAAGGTGTTTGGTGCATAAATGACTTTCTGTTGTTTTTCCAACAGCAAAAAAGTAGTGCGTATTTTGTTCATTCTCTTTTCCTCTGCTCAACTCGATTAATGCATTGAATTATTTCTAATGTCACTTAGTGCATTCCACATTTTACTATAGATTGGGGGATGGGAATGAGCATAATATTAGTGTAAATTCAGCACGGACTCTGAAATTAAATGGTATGGCTTGAATCCCATCCCCTGGTTCTGTGATGTTAGGCAATATATGTTTTCTCTGAGTCATGATTTCTTCATTTAAATAATGGAGAAAGTAATTCTATTTAGTTCATAGGATTGTTGTGAAATTTAAATGAGATCCTAATGTAAAGAAACCTGGGTGGCATGAGCGGTTTGTGATCTGTTGCGACCCAAAGGTGCTGTGAAAGAAAACCATGGCAATCTGTTTTTGTAAAGATTGTTGTTGTTATTGTTAGGTGTCATTGAGTTGGTTTCCACTCATAGTGACCCCACGTACAACAGAAGGAAACACTTCCCAGCCCCGTGCCATCCTTACAATCATTGCTGTATTTGACCTCATTGTTGCAACCACTGTGTCAATCCATCTTGTTTGAAGGTCTTCCTGTTTTTTGCTGACCCTCTACTTTACCAGGCATGATGTCCTTCTCCAGGGACTGGTCTCTCTTGATAACATGTTCAAATTACGTGAGATGAAGTCTTGCTACCTTCACTTCTAAGGAGCTTGTTCATTCTTGTGGAAGTCCATGGTATATTCAATATTCTTTGCCAACACCATAATTCAAGGACATCAATTCTTCCTTGGCCTTCCTTATTCATTGTCCAGCTTTCACGTGCATATGAGATGGTTGAAAATACCCTGACTTGGATCAGGTGCACTTTAGTCCTCAAAGTGACATCTTTGCTTTTTAACACTTTAAAGAAATCTTTTGCAGCAGATTTACCCAATGCGATACATTTGTATTACAGTCAAGAAAGCTCTGTGGAGAAGTTTTACTCTGTAGTGCAGGGGGTTGCCATGAGTCGGGGCCAACTTGATGGTATCTAACAAGAAACAACTGCAGTGCAAAGCACCTATTCATAATGCCTAGTCTTTAATAAGAAAAAACCAAAAAACCAAACCCACAGCTATCGAGTCAATTCTGACTCATAGTGACCCCATAGGACAGAGTAGAACTGCCCCATAGAGTTTCCAAGAAGCACTTGGTGGATCTGAACCACCCACCTTTTGGTTAGCAGTCACAGCTCTTAACCACTATGCCACCAGGGTTTTCCAGCCCTTAATAATGGTATTTTTTAATTGTTATTAACATTATTTGTAAGGCCAAGGGGCATTATCTGCTTTATTTATATTTGATGTCTCATATCACCAAGCATAGTGTTGTGTAAATTGTAGACACCGAACAAATATATGTTGAATGGATAAATATACTATGAGAAACCTAAATCATTCACCTTTTTGTTACATATTCTCTTTCACTTTTAATATTATTTCATAATCAAATCACTTGTTGAGGAGTCCTTATGAAAAGCAAAGTGGGCTGCACCGAGTCCTTATGAAAATTCAACACTTGGGCTGCATTGTGGGAAAAATTGTATCACTCAAGGACATAGCAATATAAAAAGCTATGACAGATATAAAAAGGCTAGTATTCCCCCTATATGATGATGCAGGGCTTTGAAATCCGTGTCATACTGATGACCTCCGAAAATTTTATTATAGCCAGTCACATTCATATCATCTTAATGGTGCTTTCAGGGTCTGTAATAAAATATCTCCATCAGAGTGTTCATAGCTTATGAATTCTTAGAGTTGAAAGGGACCTCAGAAATTGCCTAAGTCAGTCCTCCGTTGATGTTTGAATCCCCAGTACAGCATCTGAACATCAGGTCACTCAATCTCTGGCCACCTTCAGTGCCCAGGGAATCTCACTACCTCCTGATTTGTCTGCTCCGTTGGTGTATGACTCAATTCTCTAAAAGTGCTTCCTCGGAATTAGCAGAAATCTGCCTCCATGTAACTTCTTCATATTCATTCTGTTCTATCCCTAGGGCCATTTCTATATGAAACATTTCAGATACTAAAGTGCTGTTATCAGGCAGCCCTAAGTTTTCTTCCTGATTTCTTTAACTATTTTTCTCATGGCATGGTCTTTGATACTTTTCACTATTTTGGTCTGAAAATGCTCTCATTTTAAATATCTTTTTTAAAAGTGTGCTGTCCGGAACAAATCATAGGAACAGCCAGCATTAAAAAGATGTGGACATCACCCATCTGGTAATGGACAGTCTATTTCTTCAATCTTGGAAACCCTGGTGCCGTAGTGGTTTAGTGCTACAGCTGCTAACCAAAAGTTCAGAAGTTTGAATCTACCAGGTGCTACTTGGAAACTCTATGGGGCAGTTCTACTCTTTCATATAAGGTCACTATGAGTTGGAATTGACTCGATGGCAATGGGTTTGGTTTTTTTTTTTAAATTTCTTCAATCTAATGAAAATGAGATCAGTTCACTGGTTTATGCTTGTTTTGGTGGTTTCCTGAAACTTTGACTGATATTTAGTTCCCTCGATGCTAAAATCACTAATCATTTTTCTCATGTTCAGAGATGCAGTACAATCTCCATCATCCCTTGAACAATTTCCATCATTGTTCCAGACTGTTGAAATTTTAATCTTATTATGCCATTTTACACATTAACTGTTCTTCCTGAATCACTCACATTTATTTTGGGTATAAGGAGCTCCAAGCACCACATACAATGGTGAGCAAAATGTGCCCAAGAGAAATTATGTCCTAATGAGAGGGGTGAACACTTAAAGAATCTGGCCAAAATATATGTATGGTAATTAAAACTATGATTAAGTGCTCTAAAGGACAGTAGAAATTTTGGTAGTATAATACTGTGCAGCATAGGGACCTGGCCTAGTTGATAGGTAGTGGGTTGTGAAAAGACTTCCAGGAAGAAGTAATATTTGAGCTTAAATACGAAGAATGGAAATTAACTAGGAAAAGAGGGGTAGTCAGCGGAATAGAGTGCATGTTCTGGACAGGTTAATCAGAGCCTTTTATGGTTCCAAAAGAGTCAAACTTATTATAATTACATATTGTCAACATACTCTCCCAAAGTGTTATAAATACATTGCATAGGATTGAGGCAAGAGAAGAATACTCAACATCATCACTAGAAATCCCCCCCAGGCTGGCACCAGATTATGAACCCACACCCATTTGAGTACATCCAAGCCATATCCCTAATCATACTCTCCTTCCCCTTCTTATCTCTCCAGCAAGCCCAGCGCCAGTTGGCTAGGATGTAATGAGAAACTCTCTTTACATGCATTCTGGAAATGCAGGTAGACAATGCTAGATCAGCACCACAATTATTTAGTTAGCATTACATGAAAAAGGGGGTTATGGATTTGGCGTGAAACAGACCAGAGCTAGAATCTAGGTCCACTTTTAATAGCATTATCACTTGGACAGATCACCTATCAATTTTTATTTCCTTATCTTTAAAAGATGTAAATAATGATACTTACCTAATGGATTTGTGATGAAAATAAATGAGATAAAGTATTTAGAACACATGGTTTGATAAAACCTACTAAATTGTATAATACATGTTAAATTATCCTCTCTTTTTTTTTTGAAGCTATGAAGGAGATGATATTAACAACATCTGCCTCTTGTTGTTCTTAGGTGCCATTAAGTCAGTTCCGACTCACAAGGACCCTCTGTACAACAGAAAGAAACACTGCCAGGTCCTGCACCATTCTCACAATTGTTGCTGTGTTTGATCCCATTGTTGCAGCCACTGTCTCAATCCATCTCATTGAGGGTCTTCCTCTTTTTTGCTGACCCTCTAATTTATCAAGCGTGATCTCCTTCTCCAGGGACTAATCTGCCCTGATAACATGTCCAAAGTACATGAGACAAAGTCTCACCATCCTTGCTTCTAAGGAGAATCTGGCTGTACTTTTTCCCGGACAGATTTGTTCATTTTTTTCTGGCAGTTCATGGTGTATTCAATATTCTTCACTAACACCATAATTCAAATGCGTTAATTCTTCTTCAGTCTTCCTTATTCATTGTCCAGCTTTTGCATACATACAGGGTGTTTGAAGATACCACAGCTTGAGTCAGGTGCATAACAGAGGATTAAATGAAGTACTATCTGAGGGTAGCACTTTTACCAACTCTTACGTCATACATACAAATTTATTATTCGTCAACATTTCTTTGACTGAGATTAGTTTTTACCTTTTTATTCAGAATAGTTGGGCTTCCAGGTGGGTTCAGAGAAAACACCATAAGTCATGGGCTTATCTAGTTCTGAAATCCTGGAGTCTCAACTTGTAAAGTCATTACTTGCTTTTCTAGACCAGCATCAGCAAGTACCTGAAATGTAACATTATAGATACAGAAGGAGGTAGAAAAAAGCTTTATCTTACCTCTAGCATGAGAAGGGAGAGGGTTATGCTGATAAAATCTCTTCATTTATATTGATAAAAGAGAGGACCTAGCAGATGATGTCTGACTGCTCAGGAGGATAGAGAAGGGAGGGCCATGGGCCTGGAGAGATGACCCAATGGGACTTAGTATTCCCAGACAAAAATCTTTTAGGAACTTGCCTCATAAGTTCCATCTTCCAGAAGAAGGTAGGTAGGTGATTACTGAACTCTTCCCCCATTACCAGATAATTACTCTAAGCTAAAATGGTCTCTCCACTTGGGATCCCCTGCCTCATGAAAGTCTGGAGTATGCTTGTCAAAGTAAGGACCAATATTGAACCTTTAGCAACAGTGTTTAATGCTCAAAAATAATATGAAGGTCCCTAAACAAGCAAAGACCTGGAGGTAGAAAACCAAAAGGGAAGAACACCCTTGGCATTTGTCAAGCTGAAAAACTGAAGAAAAAAGTCAAGCCTCAAGTTGCAATATTGAAGGATTCTGAGGAGAAAATATTAAATGACGCAGGAAGTATTAAATGAAGATGGGAGGAATACACAGAGCCACTATACCAAAAAGAATTAGTTGATGTTCAGCTGTTTCAGGAGGTACAATATGACCAGGAGCCAATGGTACTGAAGGAAGAAGTCAAAGCTACGCTGAAGGCATTGGCAAAAAACAAGGCTCCAGGAATTGACAGAAAACCAATTGAGATGTTTCAATAGATGGATGCAGCACTGAAAGAGCTCACTTGTCTATGCCAAGAGATTTGGAAGACAGCTACCTGGCTAACCGACTGGAAGAGATTGGTATTTACACCTATTCCCAAGAAAGGTGATCTAACCAAATGAGGAAATTATCAAAAATATCATTTTGTTGAAGTTCATTCAAAAGCAGCTGCAGCACTATATTGATAAGGAATTGCCAGAAATTCAAGCCAGATTCAGAAGAAGATGTGGAACCAGGGATATCATTGCTGATGTCAGATGGATCCTGGCTGAAAGCAGAGAATACCTGAGAGATGTTTATCTATGTTTTATTGACTATGCAAAGGCACTCAACTGTGTGGATCATAACAAATTATGGATAACATTGCGAAGAATGGGAATTCCAGAACACTTAATTGTGCTCATGAGGAACCTGTACATAGATCAAGAGGCAGTTATTAGAACAGAACAAAAGGGTACTTCATGGTTTAAAGTCAGGAAAGGTGTGCATCAGGGTTTTAACCTTTCACCATTTCTATTCATTTTGTATGCTGAACAAATAATCTGAGAAGCTGGACTATATGAAGAAGAACGGGGCATCAGGATTGGAGGAAGACTCATTAACAACCTGTGTTATGTAGATGCCATAAACTTATTAATAACCTGCAACATGCAGATGACACAATATTGCTTGCTGAAAGTGAAGAGGACATGAAGCACCTACTGATGAAGATCAAAGACCACAGTCTTCAGTATGCATTACACCTCAACATAAAGAAAACAAAGATCCTCACAACTGGACCAGTAAGCAACATCCTGACAAATGGAGAAAAGATTGACGTTTTCAAGGATTTCATTTTACTTGGATCCACAATCAACACCTATGAAAGCAGCAATCAAGAAAGCAAACAACATATTGCATTGGGCAAATCTGCTGCAAAGGACCTCTTTAAAGTGTTCAAAAGCAAAGATGTCACCGTGAAGACCAAACCATGGTGTTTTCAATCACCTTATATGCATGCAAAAACTGGATGATAAATGAGGAAGACTGAAGAAGAATTGATGTCTTTGAATTGTGGTATTGGCAAAGAATATTTAATATTCCATGGATTGCCAGAAGAATGAACAAATTTGTCTTGGAAGAAGTACAGCCAGAATGTTCTTTAAAAGCAAGAATGGTGAGACTTTGTCTCACATACTTTGGACATGTTATCATGAGGGACCAGTCCCTGGAGAAGGACATCATGGTTGGTGTCATAGATTTAACTGTGTCCCAAAACAATGTGTCAACTTGGTTAGACCATGATTCTCAGTATTATGTGATTGTTCTCCATTTTCTGATTGTAATTTTATGTTAAAGAGGATTAGGGTGGGATTGTAACACCCTTACCAAAGTCATATCCCTGATCCAATGTAAAAGGAGTTTCCCTGGGGTGCGGCCTGTACCGCCTTTTCTCTTTCAAGACATAAAAAGGAAAAGGAAGTGAGCAGAGATGGGAAACCTCATACCACCAAGTAATTGGTGCCGGGAGCAGAGCGAGGACTCTGGATCCCTGCATGGAGAAACTCCAAGTCTGGGGGAACGTTGATAAGAAGGCCGACAGAGAGAGAATGACTTCCCCTGGAGCTGACATCCTGAATTTGGACATTTAGCCTACTTTTCTGTGAGGTAATATATTTCCCTTTGCTAAAGCCATTCACTTGTGGTATTTCTGTTACAGTAGCACTAGATAACTAAGACACTTGGTAAAGTAGAGAGTCAGTTAAAAAGAGGAAGACCTTCAACATGATGGATTGACACAGTGTCTGCAACAGTTGGCTCAAGCATGACAACAATTATGAAGATGGTGTAGGACCAGGCAGTGTTTCATTCTGCTGTACATAGGGTTGCTATGAGTTGGTGCTGACTGGATGGCACATAACAACAATGACAACAACAATAAGGTACATTAGTGACAGATTGGTACTGCAAGATTTTGTTGGGTGTTTTAATATGTAGGTATTAAAACGGGACTAAATATGTCACACCAAGAAAGTCCCTTTTTTACCTTCTTTCTATCAAGACATCCATTTTTCTAGAGGTATTTCCATCTTTCATGCTATACATTCACACATACACACATGGAAAAACACACACATCTACACAAGTGTGCAAGTATTAGATTATAACAAAATAGTAAGTGGTGAAGCTTTAGAGTGGTTTAGACCTGGGTTTGTATCCTGGTTCAGCCATTCACCACTGATGGGAGAGTGGTCATACTGTTAAACTCATTGCTCTCAATCTCAGCCATATTCCTACTCCCACCCATCATTCTCCAGTGGGAAAAATACTTGCAGAAGGAAAACACTTGGATGAAGGAAACTCAAATAACTTGTCAACTAAAAATGTCTTTTTCATGCCCCACATTTTATAAAGCAACTCTTGGGAAATACTGTAGTGATGTATTACGTGCTTCATGAATGTGGAATTTAGTGCTGCAATAATTCTACTTTTCCTCCATGACTTATAGGGACTGGATTTTAATTAATCCCAAAGAGAATTTATAAGACAGAAGTCAAGTCTACTGGCATACTTTACTAAAAGAAAACTGATATCTTTTTTTTGTGTGTGTTTTTATTACTTTTTTAAAATTTGTGCTCTAAGTGAAAGTTTATAGCTCAAGTTAGTTTCTTATACAAAAATATTGTACACACATTGTTATGTGACCCTAGCTGCTCTCCTTATAATGTGACAGCACACTCCTCCTTTCCACTCCGGATTTCCCATGTCCATTCAACCAGCTCCTGTCCCCTTCTGCCTTTTCATCTCGCCTCTGGACAGAAGCTGCCCATTTAGTCTCACGTATCTTCTTGAGCTAAGAAGCACACTTTTCAGAAGTAGAAAACTGATATTCTTAAAGACCAAATTTGAAAACAAAAATTTGAGTAAATTGAGGAATGTGAATGGGTTTAACAATTACCAATGCAGAAAACTTCTTTGTGGAGTTCCTATAAAGCCACGGAATTTTCATGTGTAGTGCAGAGAAGCACAAAACAAAAACAAGGACTTCATAGAGAGAGACTTCAGAGAAGGCCACAGGGGATATGCCTCAACAGCTGAAATCTAAGAATGATCAACATCATTTTTTTTTATAGGAAAATCTGTAAAAATGTGATAAACTCTGCTATTTTTTATTTTGAGTCAATTGTAAAAGAAAAGTTTGATTTGCAAATGTTTAATTTATAAACTTTGGTTTACAGAATTACGTGATGTTTGTTTCAAATGAAGATTCATGGGCTCCTAACAAAGGCTCTGATTGGGTGATATTGGGTATGGGGGCCTTGGAGATGGCACTTTCCCAAACACTCTCAAATGACAGCCTTTAAAGTTATACTTTACAGGAACTCAGGTTTGTATCAGAAACAGAGGTTGGTCATTCCACTGTTTTGTCGTAGGCACTTTGTAAAGCTTTCTATAGTCCTAGTCTCTGTCTTCTAGGAATTCTCTGTCTAAGACTGACAATACAGTAGATACTTTTTGGGGACAAGTCTGGTTATTATAAACCCGAGCACATAGTCAAATTAATATAAAGTATCATTTAAATTAAGAAAAATAGTTACTTAAGTGTAAGTGAAGGCTGTGGTACACTCAAGCATAAATTGTGTTTCTAAGTCAGCTTTCATAAGATTTTCTGTTCACATTGTTGGGCCATCTGTGAAGCCCACATTCTTTTTTTATTCTTAAATTGTGCTTTAGGTGAAAGTTTACAGCTCAAATTAATTTCTCCTACAAAAATTTATATACGTATTGCTATGTGACAATAGCTGCAATGCTCACAACATGACAGCACACTTCCCCTGTGTACCCTGGGTTTCCCGTGTCTATCCAACCAGCTCCTGTCCCTTCTTGCCTTCCCATCCTGCCTCCGGACAGGAGCCGCCCA